>NC_133755.1:29086875-30287500 GCF_036562045.2 Rhinolophus sinicus
ATAATAATATCTTGTATAGTGAATTAAAATATCTGAAATAACATGAAAATAGCATATGTTGGAGGATGGTGGTAGAGTTAAAGCAGTCTGAGGTCCTTGCATTATACAGCAGTGGTAGAAATACTTACTTGTATCTAATTTTAATTAGACAGATGTTGCAACAACATCACATAAAAAAAAGGAAAAAAACTTCAAAATCACCAACGTGAATTGTTCTCAAAAGAGTGAATCAAATGGCACCATAAAAATATTGACTCAATCCAAAAGAAGGCAAGAAAGGATCATAGAACCTGAAGGACAATTATAAAGTAAATAAGATGGTAGATTAAAACTCAACATAACAGTAATTACAATAAATATAGAAGAATTAAAAATTTCACTTAAAATACATAATTGTTAGAGCAAAAACAAAATGAAACCTAACTGTATCCTGCTTATAAGAGGTATGCTTTAAATGTCACTTGTATATAAAAAGATTAGAAGAAAGAAATGATAAAAAATACTGTACAAAGAAAGTTGGGGTAGCTGTATTTATATCAAATGAAATAAATTAAAGCAAAAAATCATTACAAAAACAATTCTAAAAAAAGCTAAAACATTTCAAAAAGCTAAAACAATTCTAAAGTTATATGAATCTAATAATATTACCTCAAAGTAAACAAAGTGAAAATGACAGAACTAAAAGACAAAATAGAAAAGCCACAATCATTTATGTAGGAGATTTTTTACACACCTCTCTGTTACTAATAGATCAAGCAGAAATTACCCGGTAAGGATACAAAGGATTTGAACAAGATGGTTCACAAACTTGAATTAATTGGTATATACAGAACATAGCTTCCAACAATGGCAAACATACAATGTTTGCAAGTGCAGGTGGAACATTTGCTCCTATGTGAGACCATGAAGCAAGTCTCAACAATTTTCAAAGGATTGAAATTTTCACTGACTACATTAGAATTAAACTTAAAATCAGCAACAGAAAAGACAATTAGAAGGTCCTCAAGTGTTTGGAAATTAAGCAATATTTTTCTAAATAACTGATAACCAAAGAAGAAATCACAATGGGAATTAGAAAATGTTTTGAACTGAATGACAATAAGAAGACTACATTTGATAAATGCAAGACAGGTAGGATGCAATTAAAGCCAGACTTCAGAGGAAATTTATAGCTTCAAATGCTTATATTAGAAAAGAAGGGCTGAACATCATTTATGTAAATATCCAACTCAAGTAGTTAGAAAAATAAACTAAATCCAAAGAAAATAAGATGATAGAAATAATGAAGATGGGGGCACATATTAATGAATTAGAAAAGAAACAAAGAATAGAAAGAACCCACAAAGTTGATTTTACGAAAAGACCAATAAAGTTAACAAGCGTCTGGTAAAATTAATCAGGAAGAGAGAGAGAGAGAGAGAGAGAGAGAGAGAGAGAGAGAGAAATTGATTTATTTTAAGAAATTTGCTCATTGGCTTATGCAACTATGGAAGCTGACAAGTCAAAAAATGCAGAGTAACCCCGCAGCTAGAGACCCAGGAAATAGCCAGTGTTGCATCATGACTGGTAATGCCAAGCATTGCCAAGGATGTGATGCAACTAGAGTTCTTATGCATTGCTAGTGTGAGTGTACGCTGGAAACTATATGAACACATACATATCCTGTGACACAACATGGCCACTCTTAGGTATACACCCTGGAGAAATGTACTCATGACACCAAAAGGCATGTATGAGAATGTCCTTAGCTTTATATAGTAGCCCTAAATCAGAAACAACTCAAATACCCATCATCAATAGAAGGGATAAACAAATGTTGGTAATACTCATACAATGGATACTTTCCAGCAATGAGAATAAATCTAGCCACATCCAACAAGAAGGATGAGACCCATAAACATAACATTAAGTGAAGAAGCTAGACATGAAAGAGTACACATTGCATGACTGTGTTTAGATAACGTTCAAAATCAGGCAAAACTAATACACAGTGTTAGAGGTCAGGACGGTGGTGACATTTGGAAAGGAGGAAGTGGGAAGTGATTACAAAGGGCCTTGAGAGGGCTTCTGAGATATTGCTCATGTTTTATTTGTTTGAGTGTTTGTTATATGGTGTGGCTACTTCGTGAAATTCATTAAGCTTACATTTTAAAAATTATAAAAAGAGAAAGAACAAGGGAAAGGGGACTGGAGATAAAAAGGGTAGATAACAGTTTCTAGAAAGTTCACTCTAAGGGAATAAAAATGAGAGGAGGTGGTCAAGAGTGTTTTCTTTTCCTTTAAAATATATTTATATTTTAAAGTAGGACATGTTTGTATACTGATGAGAATAATCCAGTAAAAAGGGGAGAATTGACGATGTTGGAGGGAGAGGCAAGAGCTGCGGGAGAGACATCCACGGGTAGTGGAGGGGGGTGGTATGTGTCATGCAGGAATGGAGGGCAGTCCACCCAGGCCAGCAGACAGGAGTGGAAGTGTGGAGGGGCGCTGACACAAGAGCTTCCTTTTCTGTTGCTCAAGCCTCCTCCCTCGGGGTACCTGCACCCACACTCTCTCATTCCTAATCTAGTTCATGAATTAAATGAATGGATTCTCTGCTTCCTGAAAGGGAGACAGGGACTGGAAGGCGGGAACTGGTGGCCTGGCCTGTTCTTTGGGTGAGGCACTAGAGGAGTTTACGGCTGGGCAGGAGGTGCAGGTCCCAGCCTGAAATAGGCTTTAGGGGGTTTTCTGTAGATTTCTGCCATTAGAAGCGCCTTTCCCAAGTGGCTGATTCTGGGTAAATTGGGATGGTAACCCAGTGCTCGCTCCCTGCTCCCCTACCCTCGGCCCCATCTCTGACCCACTTTTGGGGGCAGTGACCTCTGGCCACTCGCCATTCTCATAGGACCCCAGGGCTCTCCCTGTGAGCAGGAGGAGGGAACCTCAGCTTCAGGAAGGGCAGGAAGCCAGCTTAAAAAAGCACATTCCTTGGCAGGTTAAAAAACATTTTTTTTTTTAAATGTAGAAACTTAACCTTTGCTAGGAAATGGTTGCGGTATTTTCTTTAAATGAAAAGAGACCATTGTGAGTCGAATTTTGGAAACTACACAACATCCTGGTGCTGTTCTCCAGGGCGGTCTCAGGCAGCCCTCATCAGGCCGGCTCTGGTCTTTTCTCCAGATGGCCTCTCCTTGCACAGTTGGAGGGACTGGTCCCCAAAAAGACCACCAGAATGCTGAACAGAGGACCTCCGGCAGAAGGGGCTTCTCATTTCCTGCAGTGGCCTCCACTTAGGACCAGCTCCATAATTTGTGGGACCCAGTGCAAAGTGAAAATGCGGAGTCCCTGGTTCAAAAACCATTAAGACTTTCAAAATGGTGACAGCAGAGCACTAAACCAAATGTGGGCCCTTCTGAGCACAAAACCGTCTACGTGAGGGATCCTGTGTAACCACACAGGTCACAGACCTGGCCTCCACTTGATTCTGGCAGATAATATCACTCATTCTGCAGGCCAACTGCGGTTTTTGAAACTGCTCTCTTAGGCGATACCACCAGGGCTAGATGCGGACCCCCAATGATACAGGCAGCACTCAGAGCTTCCTTCTGGGGTCCCACCTCCATCCCCGGCTCCCACATACCACAGCTGGCAACAATTTCCCAACCTGGCTCTTCACTCAAATTTCTTTCCCGTCACATTTCATAGACTGTGCATCTCGGTCATGAAAACATTCTGGGTTTAATCTGCGCTTGCTTGTAACCCAGGATCTGGGTAATCAGGGGACACAGAACAGCTGAAAGGAGTGCGGGACTCCTTGACTCTCCTTGAGTTGTTTACAAGCCTCCTGATAGGACCTACTGTAAATAGGAAAGTATAGTCACATGCCAACTTTGCAGCAAATTAAAATCATCCCCGGCTTTCCCTGAATCTTAACACATAGCAGTTTCTGTTTGTGCAGCATTTATTACCTTGCATGCTACTTACAGACTTGCGTAGTTCTCTGCTTAGCCAGGCCTAACCATTTGTGCACTCCGGGCTCTGGGAGGCCCACCATGTTCCCAGGGTCAGCCTGACCTCACAAGCCCGGACCCTCTCCAGACCTGCACTGTCTAATAGAGTAGCCAGTAGCCACTTGTGGCTCCTGAGCACTTGAACTGTGGCTCGCCTGAACTGAGACATGTTGCTCATGTAGATAGAATACACACTGGACTCTGAAGTCTTAGTACGAAGAGAAGAATGGACGATATCTCATTAATAATTTTTTACATTGATTACATGTGGAAAGATAACACAGTCACATGACCATAATGACGTTTTGGTCAACAGTGGATTGCATATATGACAGTGGTCCCATAGGATTATAATGGACCTGAAAAATTCCTGTCGAGCTAGTGACGCGGCAGCCATCATAATGGCATAGGGCAACGCGTTACTCACGTTTGTTGTGATGCTGATGAATGGTGTGCAGTAATGTCCTCGGCCTTCACATCCACTCACCACTCACTCAACTGACTTACCCACCGCAACTTCCCAGCCTGCAAGCTCCATTCATGATAAGTGCCCTACATAGTGTACCATTGGTTACCTTTTACGCCATATTTTTACTGTACCTTTTTTAGGTGTAGATGTGTTTAGATGCACAAATACCTACCATGGTGTTACAGTTGCCTACAGTATTCAGTACAGTCACAGGTGATACAGGCCAGTATTCTGTGAGCAAGAGGCTGTACCATACAGCCTAGGTGTGCAGGGGGCTCTGCCATCTAGGTTTGTGTGAGTGCACTCTGCGATGTTCACACAATGATGAAATCATCTAACAACAAGCTGATTTCACATTTCTTAGAATATATCCCCATCATTAAGTGACACATTATTATTACTTATATACTATTACTTATATAGCATTACTTATATAATGAATAAAATAAAACATTATTAAAGTTAATTTCATATTTCTTTTTCCTTTTTTAATGTAGCTACTAGAAGATTTAAAATGATGTGTATGGCTTGCACTTGTGGCTTGTGTCATATGTATGTTGGATCGTACTACTCTCACACTTCTTCTTGTTGTATTTCCATGTCCAAGCCAATGTGGATTTCATACACATGTGACTGACAGAACCTTGGAAGGAAAACAAGATACAGAGAGATCATATGACCTGACCCCAAATGCCACCTTCTCCAGGAAGACTCATCAAAATGTCCCAGGGCCACCTAACACTACTAGCCCAGGGGCCTTTGTTTGGCCATTGGGGATCTATCTGCCATGTGTTTTCTTTATTTTTATTTTATTTTTTCTATTTTCCCAGTTAAGAACCACATTTTTCCAATGTTAGGAATTTAAAAAGGTTGTCTTGCTCAGTGAGAAATGTCATCATCCTTCCGAACCAGCTTACTGACAGCAGACAACTGTCGCTGAGAACAGAGTATGACGCAAATTATGACATCATGGCAATGCCATGTGTTTTCAACCAACACACATTTACTAAACATCTACAGCTGCAAGGCAATGTAGCATAGTGACGTCAAAGCACAGGCTCCATCTAGAGTCTCCATCACCTAGGCCTGACTTTACTACTTATGAACTACATACCCTTGAATGAGTGACTTACCACTTCATGCCTTAGTCTTCCCATCTGTAAAATGGGAATTCTAACACCCAAGAGCAGAATCAGGATGGTGATTCAAGTGTCTACCTTCCAGGCTTGTTGTGAGGATTACTAGAATGAGGAAAAGAAAGCCGTTAGCACAGAGATATGTGCTCCACTGTGGCCCTGCTATAGATAGTTCTGGACCTGACCTGGCCCCTGGACTTTCACAGGGTCCAACAACCTCTGAGGAAGAAATGGGCATGATTGAGGGCACCAAGTAAGTGTGGGAACCATGATCTTGGAGAGGTTCCAAGGAAGAGTAGAGACACCCTGTGCCAGCTAGGACAAATGCCAAAATTTGGAGTCCAGAAAGGTGTCTGTCCAGTCAGGATGCTGACCTAGAGGGCCTGGCATAGATGGAACTGGAGGGTGGCTGGAAGATGAGTGAGGAATGGACAATTCCACTCTCAATTGTTTGAACTCAAAATATCCCCCCCCCCCAACTGGGGCTGAACCCATAGACAAGACTAAGGGAGTGGGCCCAGATCACTTTCCAAGTCCTAAATTGGGTCTCAGTAGGCAGATCTGGGGTGTTGAACCCATTTTTTGCCTTGTAGTCTTGTTCCTATAAGGCAACTGAATTAGGGTGATGTTTGTTAATGAAGCAAATAAATTCCAAAATGTCAGTGGCTGGACAAAATAGACTTTAATTCTCACAGACAGCAGTTCAAGGTGGGTATTCCTAGCCAGCAGGAGGCCTTCCACGTGGTGACTCAGGGATCCAGGCTTCTTGCATTAAGTGGCTCTGCCCTCCCATATGGCATTAGAGTTCTCTGCCTCCAGAGGGAAGACAGGGAAGAGGAGAGGTAGAAGGCACAACTGCTTTTAACTACCTTGGCCTGGATGTGACAGCTATTATTCTATGCACATTCCAGCCACAAGAACGAATCATACAGCCTCTCCTAGATGCAAGAGAGACTGGGAAATGATGACTTCATGACAGAACGGAGAGCACAAATTTCTGGTGGCTGTCTCTGCCCACCCCGACTTGTAGAGAGAGCTAACCCAGCAACCTGGACTTCTTTCTCCCTACCAGGCCCCCAGCCCTTCTCTAAGCCACCTGCCAGTCACCATAGCCAGGCTGGGTTCTGAGAGGACTCCTGAAGAGGAATGGAGGGGGAAAAAAACATGGACACTCCCTAGGGATTCCTAACAGTGTTCCCCATGTATGGCGCTTTATTGTTCCCAAAGCCAACTACGCAGGTAAGGCAGAGAGGGAGGCAGGGACAATCACCTTCATTTGACAGGCAAAGAAGCAGAGGCCCAGAGAGGCTGAGCTCCTGGCACAAGGTTGCACAGGAGTGTGTGAATGAGAACACAGATGTTGGTCTACCAACTCTGGACTCTCTGTATAAGCTTGATAAGCATGTTTCTGTCTTATGGCTGGTCAGAGCTAGGGCCCCAGGTGGGGCTGGGAAACTCACATCCAGGGAGCAGCAGGTCCTCCCTGGGGGCTTCTCTGGGCTGGGTGCTCAGCCTTCCCTACAGAACATATGTTTCCTGTTTTCCTTCTACCTCTGGCTTAGGGCAGAGAACAGGGTTTTCCTGAGCGGAAGAGCCTCAAAGACTTGGCTCACTACCAGCTAGTTCTGCTAGATCTGTCCGCTCATGGCTCTTATTATTCAGGATAATGAGCCCCCTCACCCACCCATCCAATGATCTTTGTGGCCATTATCTCCCCTCATCCTCCCCAAACTCTCAAGACCTGGAGTTCTAAAGAACCCAGGCCCTGACTCCCACCTTGGTGTTCTGTGAAGACACTTTGCTTACCAGCCAAGCTCCTTGGCAACAGCTGGGGATCTGTGCCGTCCTGGAACCTACAAGCCAGCTAGAACCATGGAGCAGGTCTCTGGGTCCCAGGGCTTGCGAAAGGCAAGCCAGGACTTTGGCCAACCCTGCAGCCCTGGGAGGTGCCAAGCCCTAACACCTCCCCTCCGACTGTTTCCCAGTTGTCCTGGAGTGGAGGCTGGGGCCAGTGGGTGACATCATCCAGCTCTCCAGCCGGCATCATGTGAGGCTGGCATGACCTGGGGCTCCGTGTGTAACTCTGCTCTAAAGCACAGAGTCAGCATCTTCCCCACTGTCTGGTCCAGGGCTCTCCTTTGTTTCCTGGATGAAAGAAGAGGAAGGGCAAGAGAACATTTCAGGTCTGCCGAGTCTCAGACTCCGGTGCTGGTGTGAGCCTTAAAGGAGAATGGCAGGATTTGATTGAAAGAGAGAACAGAATGGTGGTTGCCATGCTATTTATTGGGAGGAGGGGGAAATGGGGTGATGCAGGTCAAAGGGTAAAAACTTCCAGTTATAAGAAGAATAAGTTCAGCGGATCTAATGTACAGCCTGGTGTTGTCCATTAGTTAATAATACAGTATTGTATACTTGAGGTTGCTGAGAATCGATCTTAAGCATTCTTACCACACACACACAAGAGTTAACTATGTTAACCAGGTGAGGTGATGGATGTGCTAATATTTTGATCTTGGTAATCATTCCACAATGTATGTGTGTATCAAAGCATCACGTTGTGCACTTTAACTACATACAATTACATTTGTCAATGATCCCTCAATAAAGTTAAAAAAGAATAAAAAAAAGAAAGGGGGCAGCTAGTGCTCCCCACTGGCTTCCACCCTATGAGTGAGTGTGGGGGCCAAACCCCAAAAAGCAGTTTCCAGGCTCTCGGCCTCACATAGACAGGTGCTGGCTCAGGTAGTAAATGGCCATCAACTGTGATTGCATGGCCATCAGCTGTGGCTAGTTGGCCGTCAACTGTAACCAGTGAACCATTGGCCACTAATATAACTGCTGTGGCTATGCTAGCAGAGAGAGAAAAATGGGGGCTAGCAAGAAGATAGTGGCTGAGCTAGCAAGAGTGGATTGCAGAGAGGTGGATGCCGCCAGCGAGAATATAGTTGTATGACTCCCCTACCTATGGCTCCGTGGGTGTTCCTTTTTGGCCTCACCATATCCTGTGTTCTTGTGTGGGGAGCGGGAGCAGAGACCCCCAAGGCCGCCCCGCATGAGAGTGAGGAATAGGAGGAAAGGCTTTTCTCCATGTTTCTCCTGCCCTACCCACCCCACAAGAAGGAGGGCCTGCCTTCCTCAGGCCCATGAGACCCTGGTCCTGGACTCGGGAATAGCTCTTAGGGGTGTGTGTGTGTGTGTGTGTGTGTGTGTGTGTGTGTTGTGTCAGGTGAGGTGCTGGGTACAACAGGGCTTTGTGGGGGGCAGAGGTGTGTCTGAGTATGGGAGTCACTATGAGTGTTCCTGTGTGAGCTGGGTCCCGGGGCTTCTGAGAGGTAAGATTCCGGCCCTGCCTTGGCCTGCAGCCCACGGACAGGCCTGGGGCCCTGAGGGGAGACAATTGCTTCTGATGACCCAGCCTTGGGCCTTTGAAGTCCTCCTCCTTCCTCAGGGCTCCAGGCACAAGCAGCCCAGGTTTATTAGGTACAGGTTTATCTGGGCTAATTTAACTTGTTAAGATAATTGTTCCAGAGGCCGCAGCCCTGGGGCCCCCGCCACAGCAATTACCCTTCTCTTTGCCTCTTTCATCTCTAAGGGCTGCGCCTCTTTGCAGAGCCTTACTGGGTCCTTCCAAGACCTCGGGAGGGGCCCTGGCAATGCTTTCAGATGGTCTCATGTTTTTGTAAAACTTGCAAGAGTACTTATTTTGACCACAATCATTGAAGGCTGCTGTTTCTTTTCACCCTGACTTCCCCTTTGTCACATTTTGCCTCCTGTCAGGGTGTATTGTAATAACTGTGGGCATTCTGGGGATCCAGCTTAGGGAAACGAGTTAGGGATGCAGTTAGTCTGGGCAAATGAGGTGTATTTATGTGGGATGCAGTATACCTATCTAATATTTCATGAATGTGGTTCTGGGTCACATCTGTATATTGTTCTAGTTATTATGGGAGGCACGGTTTCCAGGAATTCTCCTATTACCCACGGTGTTGACTCACCTGGTGTGAAGCAGTGTGAATATGTCCTATGGCTCTCAGGACAGGAAGCATGTAGGAAGTGGTAGAAAATCAAGATTTGAAATGTACAGAGCCAGAAGCTAGTCTGTGGAAAGTTCTTTTAATCTTACAGCTCATGTATGAAATTTGTTAAGGATTTACCCCAACCCACAACAATCCTAAAAATTCACATGACGGTAGTTGAGAAGCTGAAATAAACTTTTCTAAATTCTGAATAACAAAGTGCATATTGTGATCAACCATGTTAGAGGAAAGACCATTCTCTACTCTCTATAGAAAATGATACGAAATCATTGGCATAGGATGAAACAGTCAAAAACACGCAGCCAAAAGGTAAAAAGTATTATAAAGATACATCAGCAAGTTAATTTATTAAAACAGTGTTTTTCTGGTTTTTGTGTATTTGTCAGCTTTTAAAAATGAATGAGTTTGTGTGACTTCTAGAAAAGAATGAGCAGCATTTTAAACAATGTTCACTTTTTAACCGAGTTTTGTAATTTTGTGTTTGGTTTCTTAAAGAGGACCCCTAAGTTGTTTAAGTTTCAGGTCCTGTAACACTTGGATCCACCTTGGCTCTGCTATTTGTGGAGATGGTGGGCATGTGGGAGAGGAAGCTGCCTTGCGATTCCCCCGAGGGTTCCCTGAGTCATGGAGGCAGGGCTGGGAGGGGCCTAGGGGACTGGCCACTGGCCATGTGCTCTCTGTGGTCCAGGAGGACCTGCTGGGATACCTGGGCTCCTTTGCAAGGCTCCTCAGGCTTTCAGAACTTCCTGAAGGTAGGAGCTGGGTAAGCTGGTATCCGAAAGGCCCTTAGGTCTCAGTCGATGTGTGTGTCTGCAGGCAGCACAGAAGAGCCACAGAGAGTGGAGAGGCATTCTTATACTCCTGTCATCAAGTATTTCTATCTAATAATTATTTCGTTAATGTTCATTTCCCCTACCAGACTGTAAGCTCCATGAGGACAGGAATCTTGTTTGTTTGTCTCACTCACCACTGCAATCCCAGCACCTAGCACAGTAGCTGGCATAGAATGGTGCTTAATAAACCTTTATCAAAAGAATGAACTGAATATAAAAATAAATGCACGAGGGCAGATGGAGGGAGCCAGACAGGGCTGCCAGGCCCGTCTCTCAGCTCTAAGTCGTGAGCCCGGTGAAGCCCCTTTGCAGACTTGTAGATGATGATGGTGATGATGAATGTATGCCTGTCCATGAACGTGCCCTTCTTAGGGACATCTGTGCCATTGAGGTCGACTGGAAGGCTGCAAGGGGATGGGGGAAGAGGTGATGACAGAGACAGAGGAAGGAGGAGGGGATGAGGTGATGAGGATGATGAGAGAACAAGGGGTTCTTGTAAGATCTGAATGCAAACCCTGGAAACCAGGAAGAACCATATGGCCTTAAAGATGGCATTAGCCATCTGGCCGGAGTGAATGAGCCAGGACACACCTGACTCATCAAAGTTCAGAGCCAGAAAGGGCCTAGAGTTCACCTCAAATGTTGGGTTAGTCTCCACAGGGGCATTTGGGGCCTCATTCCTCCCCTTGCCATGTTAGTGTGTGAGTGAATGAAAGGGGAGTGAGGAGGAGGAGAGCTGGACTCTGAGACCTTCCACCCTCTTGATTCAGGGACTCCTAGTTTTGTTGGTTTTCTATATTCAGGTTCCTCAATAAAGGGTCCTGACAGTAGAAAAGATCTGGAAACCACCTATTTAGAACAAGCCATTGCAAAGCCAGTTTTTATTAGTCTCTGTGTGTATGTTTTAAAAGTATCACACATCAATTGCTTTTCAGTATGATACTATTAGTTTATATTTTAAGTAATCTAAAATGAGAGTATTTGTCTTCAAACCATCCAGAGAGTTATATGCTACATTAAAATTCCAAACAAAACAGAGGAACACTTATTTAGAAAGCATTTTTTGGGGGGTACATTTCCATAAATCTCAAGAGGAGAAAGAAGACGCTAATCAACACAGCAAAACTTCTTCTGAAGCTCTACTTCAAAGAACACTAGAGCATTGAAATGGATGTAACCAATGGTGCGGGAGTCTTATCTATATTGAGGAGAGTAAAGAAGGCTTTTATTAAACAAACAAACAAAAATGAATGTTTGCTCTCAATAAAAAGGTCTCAGTCCCTCCCCACTTCTGCCAGAAAAAAAGAATTTAAGAACTTTTCTCAAATTTATTAAACAAAAGATAGATGTGTTTCCCATGATGATGGTAGTAAAAGAAGATATTTCATGTTAGTTTATAACTCTCCATGCTGGTTCCTGAATGGTATAGAATTAGAAAGAACTTTGTAGCAGTGGGAAAATTTGCACACAAAATATGCTTGACTTGACGCCTTTAATTATTGTTAGGATTGCACTACAAAAGATCAAGGAACATTTATGTTTCACAGTTAATGACAATTTCTTTTCTTTTAAATAATAATTCATGTAAGTAATTATTTGCATAACAATTTACTTTTAACATTTTGTCTCCTAGTGATTTATATTTCTGTAAATAAATGTTTTACTTAGTTTTATCCATTCATTACTTTTTGAAATGGAAATAAATTTAATATTAATTTCACTGGTACAAAAATTTATTAATGGTTTTGAACACTTCAAATAGAATACATTAATTAACTCCGTGTTTCGTTATTATACAGAAGTAGGTACAGTCCGTATTGCAGTCTCTACGTGTAAAAGAACCCGGTCCTTAGGACAAAGCTACTACTCAGAAGTTAGAGGACTTACCCCAAGGTCACATGACTATTAAGTAAGTTGCAGAGGGTGGATGGTATATGAATTCAGCATGTGTCCCCCTCCCACACAGCCTCCGGCCCCTCTGACCCAGGACATCAGCTCTTTTTCTTCTCATATGTCTCCCGGGTCATGTTTCTGTAGAAACTCCAACCCTGATACAGGACCGAGAGGTTGAGTTCCACGGCTCTTCGAGATGATGAAAACGTAGCACCCAATACTCAATCTCTCTGGCCCATTAGCTCCCAGGCACCCAAAGGCCACATAGGAGGGATGCCAAGGCCCAAAAAGAGGGAGAAATAGGAGTCAAGAACCAATAAATCAGAGAGGCGGGTTTGTCCTTCCGGGAGGACAGATGCAGAATGGGGTGGTTTCTGCCGTTTTCCCTGCACATTGTGGTGCTGTGTGTGTGGTGGAGTCACACACTGTTTTCTATGCATCAAGTTGGTTCTGTATTCTCACTACTGGGTGATGTGTTAGAGGGAGTGGGGGCCATTGCTTGCTGCCCAGTCCCTGAGGGGCACTGTATGTCACATGTGTCATGTGAAGGTCTGGCTTAGAGTACTTTCCAGAGAGACCCCAGGGCTGGGCTTGGCGGCCCTGTTATATCCCATAGCTTCATCTGGGTCTGACTTGCTCACAAACATCTCCGCCCTCAACTCCCAATTCGAAACAGAGGGCCCCATTCCTGGGCAAGCCTAGCTTCTGGTCTTTCTGCTAATTAATGACTGCTGATTGGCCCAGAGAGGCTCACTCATTATGCCAAGGAGAGATCAAAGCCAGACCCAATAATCTGCTAAATGAGATGTCAGATTAGGACATTCTTCTGGGCTATTAGGAAGATTTTTCTCCCTGGGTAAAGGCCTGTCAGGGCATATGACCCTATCACCCACCATGAGCAGAGCCAGAGGGGACTTTGCAGCCTTTCTGCTCCTCTTAGTTGGGCATGTGGCCATTTAATGGGACAGCCCCACCCCAGGGGCCGAGGCAAGGCATGATCTCTGGGGAGGTCACAAATGGGGAGGGATCCCCCTAGGAAACTCAAGTTTGGGCAGAGTCACCTCTGCCTCTTTATCCTGGGGGTTGTTGGGTGATTAAGGGAAACTGTAGACTCCCTGTCTCTGGGCTTTCAGCTGTACTAGGGGCATACTGCCTCAGTTTACCTCCTAGGGCTGGGGGTCAAGTTTTATGTTGATACCACTCCCTCTTCCCAGGAACTAGCTCCAGACTAGCAGCCATTTCAAACTGCAAGACCCAACCAAAATTTCTCACCCCAGGGGTGGGCATGGAGCCCCAGATTTTAGTGTTAGTAGTAATAACTATTAATGGCTACCAATGATCAAATGCAGATTGTGTCTTGTACTAATCTAAGTGATAAAAGTGGTTTTATTTACACTATCTGAAAATATTACAAGTTAGGTATTATTAGCATTCTGTATAATACATGAGGGAGTGAGGCTCAGTAATTTGTCCAAGTCACTCAACTTAGCAGAAGCTCCAGGCCTGGGCCCTGATTGACTGAAGTCCATCAGCATGTTGATTGGTTTAAAGACAGGCACATGATCCAATTTTGGCCAATGAGAAAGCACTAATCACTAGACTTTAAGGGAGGTCCTGGGAAAGGAACTCTTTCTCCCTGAGTGGTGTTGGGTGAGGATGCAAATTCTGACACTGCTAACACCATTTTGCTCTCATCAGAGAAGACCCTGAAGGTGTTGGAGGGAGAGGTAGCAGGGGACCATGTGGGGCCAACCTGTTGGGTATTTGGAACTACAGTTTGAGCTGTTGGATCCAGCTAAGCTAAATGAGTGACTCAATTGTCTCTATTACTGAAACCAATTTGAGTGGGGCTTCTTGGGACTTGCAAATGAAAGAATGGTACATAGCCCCTGTCCAAGAGGAACCAGACCTGTCCAGGGTTCTGGCCCGAAAAGGCAGCCCTGGGATGAATCCACCTGGGAAGCCAGGAGACTGTTGAAAGCATTCATGGCCATTTACTGTGGTCACTACTTGTCCTGCTGGCCACTGTCCCAGCTGCTACCTCAGCTCAGCGTAGCTATGGCCTCTGTGTTACTTAATATTAGGTTTGATTGCAAAAAACAGGCACCCAAAGTGACAGTGGCTTAAACAAGATCAGAGGCTATTTCTTTTGTACATAACATTCTGGAGATGGGGGTCCATGGCTCTCTCCACCAGAATGTTCATGTGTACCTTTACTCTTTACATTGATCAGTTTTGCCAGAGATTCATCTATTTATCAGTCTTTTCAAAGGACCACATTTGATATTGTTCATTCTTGCTATGCCCACTTTCTCTTTCATTAATCTCTTTCTTCATCTTTATTATTTCTTTCCTTCTACTTTATTTGCTTTTACTTTATTGTTTCTGTGGGGACAGAGTCCCAGAGAGCAGTTTCCAGGCTCTCGGCCTCACGTGGAAAGGTGCTGGCTTGGTTATGGGGTGGCCATGAGCTGTTACTGGTTAGCCATTAGCCACTAATACAACTGCCGTGGCTACGCTAGGGGCAAGTTGGGTTGCTTTGTTGGCAGAGACATGGGCTGGGGATTGCAGCTAGCAAGTTGGTTGGTTGGCAGAGAAGTGGACGGCAGATTGCTTCCTGTGTCTCCAACCCAGCCACCTGCGAGAATATAGTGGTATGAACCCCCATCCATGGCTCCGTGGGTGTTCCTTTTTGGCCTCACCATATCCTGCGTTCTTGTGTGGGGAGCGGGAGCTGAGACCCTGCGTTATAGTTTCTCTCCTCCCTAACTTCTTGGACTGGATGCTTAACTCTTCAAATTGTAGTCTTTGCTTCTTTCCTTACATAAACCATAAATGAAAATGCAATTTTCTCTCTAACATCCCTGTGGCTGCATCAAGAAATTTAGAAATGTTATGTTAATTATTGTTAGGTTCTGCATATTTTCTCATTTCCATGATAATTTCTTCTTTAACCCTTGAGTTACTTAGGAATGTGTTTATAAATTTATAAAATAACATTTTAAATGTTATTTTTTGCTATCAATTTCTAATATGTGCATAATACATGGTCAATTTATGTAGATGTTCCAAGGGGAAAGGATGAATTATACAATGACTGAGTGAAGGGTTATATATTTATCCATTACACTAAGCTAGTTAATTTAAATTATTACTAATATTGTCTCCTTGCTCTCTCAGTTGTAGTTTTTTCCTTCAGAAAGCCTCTTGTGGTTCTGCCCCACTGTGGAATGCTGTTTATTTCTCTCCTGTTGTGTTTATCTTCACTCTGCCATTGTTAATATGGATGTCTCCTCTCAAGCATGAGATTCAGTTTTCCTGGAGCACACGGACCCCGGCTTATCCATCAGAGTGTCCTCCACAGAATCAGGTACACAGTCGTCACTGAATTGAATTATTCACACCTTCAATACCTGTTTTCTAGATCTGGCACAGGCCCAGTCCCACAGGGCAACTTCAGCTTTCCCTGTTTCTCCGCTGACTATGGTACCTCCTCCAGTATTTGGGCGCACCTAAGTCTGGACACACTCACTTTGAGATGGGTTATGGCTGGGATCAAGGTTGTCTTCATGTGGAAATTTTGGCTAAACTCCTTTTCCTGCTGTGAAATGCAAGCTTCCCCATGCGCTGCCAACTCAGGCTAACATCTTTGATTGTGGAAAGGGGGTCATTTGAGGTTTGGAATAATGTGGACGTGACTGGGAGGAAGTTGGCCTTTGATTAGTCAACCCTTTCTTCATGGTAGTACAGAAAGACAGTGAGTAACGATGTTCGGAGAGACAGTCAAACAAGAAATTTAAAATCACATTTGAAGTTGGACTATTCACATATAAACAACTGCTTTGCTGGTTACAACTCATTCTTAGCTGGTCCTTGAAGTCGTTCCCCAAGGACCTCTCCTGGTCACACCTGGTTCCCATTACTGTATCTCCTTGAAAGCCGTAAAACTGCCTTTCTTCAAAAGTAGTAAAGCACAATAATTCACTCTGATCTGCCCCTACGTTGTCCAGATCAGCTCGTCTGACAGTTTCATGGGATCAGTTATCCACAGGCCCTCGTGAAGGCACATTCTGTCCAGGCAGAAAACGAATCAATGCCCTGCCAGTTTAAAATGCCAACGAGATTCAGCACATGCCTCCTTGGGCAGATCCATCTGCCCTGCACCCTTGGTTGACAGTCTTGTTTCATGCCCTGTGCCCTGTAGGTAGGCACATTCACCTTGGGTACACATGGAACTGCTGGCCCTTGCCTGGGCCCCTGGAAGGAAGTCTCATCCCCTCGGTGCACTAGAGAGAGCTGGGAGTTGGTGGCATTTGGGGCGAGTGTGTAGCGCTCATAAAGAGAGAGGCTATTTGTTTTCCCTTCCAAAGGAGAGGGGCAGGGAACCCTTTCTCTTCCTTAAAACTAAAGGAAGGGGACACCATGAGACCCGTTCCTAAAGAACCCATTATTCATGTTTCCTGGTTCAAAAATCATTTGCCTATATTTAAATCTCTTCTCGGCAAGTTAAAATAAAATCTTTTGAAGGTGCTTGCGAAATGCTTTTTATATTTTATATTTGGCATAGGAGCATGGAATGTATGGCCTGCCTCTGTGTGACCTGAACAGAGAAGGACTAGAGAGAGCCGGCAGAACTGAGAGGGGGCAGCATCGCTCCCACAATTTGGCCAGGCCAGCATTCCTGAGTTTCCTGTGGGTTGAGTGGCTGCCAGATAAGGTAGCTAGCTAGACTGAGTCCCCTTGCTGTCATTCCCTTCTCCCTTCCCCTTCCTTTCTTCCTCTTATCCCTCCGCCACCAGCAGGCAGCCTGCTGAGACAGAAACACCAGCAGCAAAAGCCCTGAGAGTTGACTACTTTTGGTCTCCGCAGGGCCTTCTGAAGAGCGCAGACATGCATCCCAGGGGCGAGCCAGCCCATGGATGCCTGCCCCACCGAAGGCACCAAAGGTCGTTGGGCTAAACCGAATACTTAGCAAGGCAACCAACCCGCAAAGGACTTCACCCTAAGTTAAAGATGTTTGCCCGTCTTCCTCTCCCTCATCTTTCGGATGATCTGGACGGAGGAGGAGCCAGATGAACACTAACTAGATGGATGAGGAGGAAGTGGGGGAAAGTGTGTGAAGAGCAGATCAGATCCCTTCTCCATCTCAAGGGGCCATGGGCTCTGGCCCCTCCTAAGAAAGGGAGAACAAACAAACAAACAAACAAGCAGAACTGAGTCTTAATTAACAGAACCAGACTGTCCTGGAAACTCAAGGCAATTGAAAAGTGGATTTAATCAAATATAGTTAAGGGAGCCTTTAAACCAATGAGAGAAGGAATTTGTTATAGTATAGATAGTGAAGAGCAAAGAAATGAGACATTTTTGTGTGTGTTTATTTCCTATTAAATTGAAAGTCTCCCACAAACCAGTTATATCTGTGAGTTCTTTAAGGATCAGCATACAGTTCTATAGATTCATAAGCCCTAGACTTGATAACAACTCCACAAAGGTGAAACCACAATGAAGAGTCAAGAACAGCCTAGGGCTAAGCTTTAAAGATAAACAAAGCTTGCAAAGAGAGACTTAATTGTGGGAAAGTGCTTTCTGAATCAGGAAACAGGAATACAGTGAGACAGTTTACAGTGGGAACACAAGCCGGATTGCCATCATTCTAGAAAAAGGCTAAAGAGATGCTGCAGGTGGCCACGGTTATATGTGCCAACCAAAGTGCCAAAGGAGCAGAAACTCCTAAGAGTGAACAAAACAAGTGGGCGCATGCAAAGAAGAGAACAGCACACGAAGAAAAGCAAAGATGCCGGTGTCTGCTTTGCCTCAGCCCTGGCTTCCATTCCTTCCCTCATCTAGCCTTACAAATGTAATGCCTACAAAGCTGTGACTCATGAGGTCCAGTCTCAGTGGTGTTGGTTCCAAAGAACAGAGTTCAGAAGCCAAACGTTATGTCATTATAACTTCAGTTCTTTCCTTGCATTTCTCAATTATGAAAGGGGATACTTCCTATCCCACCCTCCATTTCTTTCTCAGTCCCGCTGACTCCCCAAGACACAATTCTTTCTCTTCGCCCCATAACTCCACTTCAAAGCAACCTCAGAGCTAATCCAGTGCCTCCGATCTCTCTCTCCTTTTCCCCTTCCAACCCTGCTTGTCAAAGTCCCAAAGAACCACTTTGCAGGGCAGGGATGTCTTTTAAGGGTGGGAAGCAGAAGCAAAGAAGTGGGCCAAAGTTTCCTTAGCAGGAAAGGGGAGGGGAAAGGCTTGGAACAATCACTGGTTAATGATTTTATCCCACCAAACAATAAGTATGTAGGTTCTTGCAACCAAACGGCCCCAACGAGGACACTGTGAACCAGAGGGAGTTATTGAATCTTTCTGAGCGGCAGGTTCTTTACGTTGAACTGGGTGTGATGATTCCTGCCCCACATGGAGGCTGTGAGGGTTGAATGGATGACTTGTGAGAAACAGTGTGCCCTAGAGCCCGGCGGCTAACCATCTCTGTGGATCCCTGGGAACACAGGAGTACAGACACCTACAGCTCAGGAGACATGACTCAGAGCCCCCCGGGATCGGGGGTTTCTTGTCAGCCCCTGGATCCACCTCCTCTGGGGCCAGAGCCCTCCTTTCAGCTGTTTTGCGTTCTGTTTGACTCCCTGTTCCTTCCTCAAGACCTGGCCCAGCTGTCTGGGGACTTCTCCTGCTTTCCTCAGGTGCCATCGTTGCATCTGATTTCCTGGCTAGTTTGATTTGATACTCCTTGATTGTAAGCTCATGGTGGCTCAGGCCTTGCCACGGGAGCTGCTGGCGTTCACTTTAGAGGTATTGATCGGGGGCTGGTTGGCAAACATTCCTTCTTGGGCACCCAGGCCAAAGGTTTTCTCTGCTTGGGCCAGTGGCCCAAATCTCTTACATGGGCCCAGGATCTCTGCATTTGCCCATCTCCTTCTGTTGCTCTGACTGGGTCAGGCTTGCTGGGTCCTTTCAGATGGCTGGGCTCTTCCTTCCTGCCCGAGACAGGGGTCCTGAGGCCAGCAGTCCTCCCTCCCCTGGCACTGCCCTGGCACTGCCCAGAAGTATGGCTTTTGGAACCCAAGGTGGAAATCTGGAGGAAGGAAATTAGTTGGTCAGTCACCACTAATTGTGCTGTGACGTGAGGTTCCCAGGATTCGATTTGTAAAGGGCGAACTCAGTGCCTTACATGTAGCAAATGCTCCACCAAAATGTGTCAATAGGTGGCTATTGATCTACTGTTGGTTTATTCATTTATGAGAGTCAAAAGAAGAAAATGCCTGCCGTACTTGCTTCCCTTTGCTTGGTTTATGTGAGGGCCAACACCACCAGCACTCAAGACAAACAGCCGAGGCTCAGTGGCTCTGCAGGTTCTCACCCAGGATGTGGGGCTGCTCTGACGCCTGGCATGGATTCACCTTTTCATCGTGAACAAAGAAGGACTAGTGTCAACAGGATGGGGAGGCCCAAGGAATGGAGAGTGAGAAGCTGTTTAACCCACTTAGCGAGAATCTGCTGCTTAGAAACACAAACAAATAACGAGTGTGCTAATTACTAACGATAACAAGGTTTGACAGTTTTCAACACTTATCAGTCACATCATTTGAATCTCCTGACAGCCTGTGAGATGAGATAAGTGTTTTTCCTGGATTTACAGATTTATGGATGAGGTGACTGTGAGCCAGAGAGTTTAGGGAACTTGTCCAAGTTTACACAACTGAATCCAGATTCAAACCCAGGGCTGAGTGTCACCACCTCCTGAGCCAGCTGCACTTTGCGCCACCTTCTCAGCTTCTCTCAGGTGGCCCTCCCTCGGCCAGCCAGGAAGCTGGTGGTAGTTCAGTGTGTCACTTTCTCCTGTTGGTGGAGAGGTGACCATTCTCAGCACCCACAGGAGAGAGACCCACCCCACGCTGGTCCTGGACAAGCCCTTAGGCCTGGGGATCATTCTGCTGGTGAACTGGGTGATGGGGGTGGGGGGGTGGGATAGGGCAGGGCAGGAGCACCGACCTTGGAGTGGGACAGACATTTACATGCCATGACTTCCGGTGGGTCACCTTCTGTGCCTAGGGCTGCTTTCCTTCAACTGTAAGGGAGGGGTGAAGAGGAGAGAGCATGATAATTCCAGTTCTCACATGCACTGTGAGCTTCTTTCCCCATAAATGTTCTTTTGTTTCTATGGCCACAGAATCTCCTCCAGGCCACCAGGAAGAGGCTGTGTACGGTGAGGGAGGCCTTATGGCTGATGGCAGGTGAGGGAAATGCTAAGTAAGGGGAGTGTGGAGGTTGGAAAGGGAGTCACTTATCAGTGTCTTCCCCAGCCAGAGGCCTCTTGCACACATCTATAGGCTGTGGCAGATTTCCGAGTGTTTCGTATACTTCACCGAGGATAGTTGGCACTCCATTTGTAATTGACAAAGCTGAGGCCCAGCGGTGGAAGGACGGATAGAGGTCCTACCCCATGCCCAGCTTGCTTGGAGCACTCTCGCATGTTGTTTCCCCCTTTTATAGACCTGACAGGTCAGTGCGATTGTCCCATTTGCCACTGAGAAGACTGAGGCTCAGAGACGAGTAATGTGCCCATGGTCACAGCTCCCAGATGGTAGAACTAGGATCGATACCTAGGGAACCAATTACAAAACCTCTGCTCATTCTGCCCCCCATGAGGACAGATCAAGGGCCCTGCTCAAGGCCAGCCTCTTGGACTCCCAGTCCAGTGCTCTTTCCTTGGCTCATGTTCCTCTTGTTTTACTCAGAGCCTTCAGTGGTCACTACGTTAGGAGCCAATGGCTGTGCTTTTGCCTTCTCAGGAACGTCCCATTTCCACTGGGGCTCTGGCTTGGCTTCACGGAGAAACCAGTGAGAGGTCAGTGTCCTAAGAACTGCCACTGGGGCAGCTGAACTCCACGATCTTCACCTGGCCTCTTCCTGTTTGGAAGAAACTGGTCCAGTGTGCAGTCTTGCTTCCCATCTAAGAGCCCTTCCATCACAGGTGCTGTTGGGCTGGACACTGCCTCGTTATTGCACTGTTGCTTACCCCCGTGCAGGATGGGCTCCTGACCCATCACACCTGCCTGGGAGGCCAGGTGTCCCTCTGGACACGGGAGCCCATTCTCCCGGGGCAGAGGCATTGCTTCCTTTAATGGTCATGTGGTTCAGTGCTCTTATTTCTGTGGTCCAGACAGGAAGGGTGGATGTGAGGGTATGAAAGGGTTAACTTCATTTTGGCTGTAATTCCTTTTTGGCATCTGCAAGTCAGCTTAATAGGATCTCAGCTTTCCTATTGCCTCACCAATGAAACAGAAACCAGACCACAAGGGGGTCTGGAGATGGTTAAATGGTGATGCCTCCCACTGGGCTGCAGAGCCTCCTCGGAGACATCACTAAGAAATGACTTCTAGAAATACTACGCTGGGCTCCCCTGTCACCAGCACGAGGGAAGGACCAGGGAACTGGGGGCTCCCCAGAAGGCCTGGCTCCAGGCAGAGGGGAAAGAAGGTGGGTGCAGGGTCCACAGATTTGTGCCAGAATCCTGGCTCTACCATCTTCATGAAATCCAGACTCTCAGCCTGTCAGGTTCCTGCTTCTCAGGATCCAGTGCATAAAAAAGCACCAAGCTTGGCATAGGGTATGCCTAGCTCAATAATTGTCAGCCCTATTGAATTTTTGATCCTTTGCAAGTCCTCTTCTCTTTGCAATTCCTCTCCTCTCCTCCTGAAGCACCTTTCTTTCTGTTCATTTCTTGGACAGCTCCTACTTCAGATCTCAGTCTGAATGTCACTTCCTCCAGGAAGCCCTCCGAAACTGGGCTAGGGGCCTGATGGTGCCCTGAACTTTCCCTTTCAGTCTGTCCCTAGTGGCCCTACCACAATTATGTTTCTCTGGCTTCCCCATGGGGTAGGGGTTGACTGTGTGGCTCTCTCACCTTGAAGCCCTGGCAGCGGCCCATAGAAGGTTTGCACTATTCACAACCTTGGGAAGGAGAGAGGAATAGGTGGGGTGGGGGGCAGGACAGGTTACCAGTTCTCTGACCCACCAAGGTGCCCTCTGGGAACCAGGAGTCAGGGGATTTAGCCAGTCTCAAGTTTGGGACTCTCCTGCCAGAATAGCTTTTCTCTCCACAGTGGTTTTCATTATTTTTCATTCCCAGACTATTTTGGAAGCTGGCTGCCATGGTAACTGAGTCTTTGGAAAGCCCCGGCCTCTTTTCCCCTCCTGCCCCCACCAGCACCTTCCATCTCCATTCCCTCTTAATTGGTTTTTAGTTCCCTGGCTTTCAGGCTGGTCTGTTTATTTTGATTGCAACTCGACAGAACAAATCTTTAATGAACCAGCTTGTGGGGAGAGCCATTAGCAGCCGCCTGCCTCGAGGGAGTGGGGGAGGCAGCCAGCCAGGGCCACAGCCTCAGCTGCCCCAGGAGGAGGCGGTGGCCAGGCTCCGAATAGCAGTGGTGTTTCAATTCCAGTTTTCCTTCAGGTATAGTCTGGAGATGCAGAGGCAGAACTTACCCTCTCCAGGCTGTCTGCAGCCTCAGACAGAAAGACCCCACGGCCATTTTAAACAATCCAGGGGCCTTCAATCCAGGGCCCTGCCCCCATCCTCCCAGTGACCCTGAGGAGTGCACTTTGAGTAACAGCACTTTACAGGTGAGGGGAGTGGGGCTCAGAAAGACTGAGAGACCCAAGTGACCTGGCCAGAAAGCCAGGCTCTCTCTCTTTACCTTGCTCCCACACACCCCCACCCCAGTTTCCCTGGAGTGTCACTCATCCTTAGGCCACATCGGCAGTCTATGGTCCAGCTGAGGCTCTTCCAAGGCCTTAGATTTCTGGAGCAAATGCCTCTTTGCTCTGTGCCTTGGTTTCCTCATCACTAAAATAGAGCCATCTGGGCCTTACACTACTCATAGGGCTGCTTCTTAGACTGGATGAGATCACATGTGCCCAAGATCCTGGCCATCAGGAATAATTGTATATACAGGTGTTGCTATTTTTTGTAGAGTGCAGAACAATCCATGTCATTTCTCTGGCTGTAGCAAGCCTGGGAGAAACCCCGAGACCCCAATCTGCCAGAGCCATTCATTAGAAGCAGAGAGCTATGGCGTATTAGAGTGGAAAGCTGCCTTAGAGATCAAGCCCAGTGGTTTTCAAACTGGTATAAAGAACGCCAGAGTTCTGTGATTGGAACTCGGAGGAACACAGTGGTGGGGAGGGGCTCTGGCCTCCTCCCCATCTCTGAGTGTAACCCAAGGAACTCTGCTTTTATCTGCTCTATGTCATGGGGCCGTGTGGTATTTCTTTAGAAAGGAGGGTTCCCTTTCTGTATTGGTCATGGTTGGCTCTCCAACATATATTCAAACCAGACAGTGATCTCACTTTCCTTTTTGGTGACTGGTTGGCAATAGGCACTTTTGGCCAATGAGAGGTGAAAGGAAGTCTGATAGGGGCTCGTTGGAAAAGTTTCTTGCTCCTAAAAATGAAACCCAGAAATACGGATTTTCTTCTTTCTTGGCTGGCGCTGTGCCTGGTGGTGATGCCTGGTACTGTGGAGCCATCCCATGACCCCGAGGAAAGCCAGAATGAGGATAAAGCTAGTGCATAGAGCAGCATGCCTGATGGCACGGATAAGCCGCTTTGGAGTGCTGCTGTCTCTGGACTGTATCAGATGGTGCATTTCTTTATTGTTTAAGCCAATTTGAATATGCTATTTTTGTTTTTTGGTCTTTGATTTTTTGATGTTCATTTGTTTGCTTTGGTATTTACAGCTGAATTCAAACAAATTGATATACTTTGAAAACTGTTGACCTAAGTCAGTCCCCACATTTCAAAGATGGGGTGACTAAGGCCCAGCAGAGCAGGGAATGACCACGTCAAGGTTATGCCAGTTAGTGGCAGAGGTGGTTCAGAATCCCCGGACTCTTGACTGCTGGCCTAGGACACTTTCCTTGGATTCACAGCTAGAGATCTGGTATCCTGAGGTTACCCTCGCTGCCACTGCCTCTTGGTCCCTGGAGGATCCAGGCAACCCAGGGAAGCCCTACAGGCTGAGAGACTTGGGAGCAAGTGGGCAGCAGAGATTGAGAGCTTCTTAGCTGTCCTTGTGGACAGCTTCTGAAAAGCACAAAACAGGTGCATAACCCATTCCTGTACCAGCTTGTGAGATCATGGAAAGAGGGAGAAACTGAGGCATTCAGGGTTGCCATGTATATCAGTTAGGATGATTACATTTGGCTATTTAAGATAAACCCTAAACAAGTAAGGTGTTATTTTTCTCACAGAATAGGAAACCTGGAGATAGGCAGTCTAGGTGGGTACAGCTGTGCAAAGGCATCGTTAAGCATCAAGACTCCTGCTATCTTCCTGCTCTGCCATTTTTGACTTGTAGCTTCTGTCCTCGTGGTCACAAATGGCTGCGCCACTTCCAAGCATCACATCTGAGTTCCAGGCTGGGAGAAAGGGTTACAGGAAAAAGTTTGTACCAATTGAACCTGTGTCCTTTTATCAAGAAAACAATACCTGTCCAGAAGCCCCATTATAAAAATCTTTA
Organism: Rhinolophus sinicus; assembly: GCF_036562045.2. NCBI lineage: Eukaryota > Metazoa > Chordata > Mammalia > Chiroptera > Rhinolophidae > Rhinolophus > Rhinolophus sinicus. Next base: position 29,111,783 of record NC_133755.1, read on the forward strand.
TATGTCTCACTGGCCACAAATGAGTTACATGGACCTTCTGAGCTTGACTTGGAGGAGGCAAATATTTTCAACAAGGAATTTTGCTAATTTTGCTGCCCCAGACAAACTCAGGATTGTGTTAGAAAGGAGAGAAGGGGAAATGGATATTGGGAGGCAACCAGCGGTCTACGGCAGGATTTACACAGTCTTACTCAGTGAGGCAACCGGGCCAAGAAGAAAGCCCAGAGGGTGTGACCCCTCTCAGAAAGCTCTGAAGCCGCTCAAACCTCAATCTGCTGCCTTCAGAGTCTCCTCCCTCTTAATCATCTCCTGTCACAGATGCCAAAGTAATCTTCCCATAGCACCAGCTCCATCACATTACTTCCTGGCCTGAAATCTCCCTTTGCCCGTAGGATGCGGTCCAAATTCCTTGGCCTGGTATTTGAGGTCCTTCGACCAGGCTGCAAACCACCTCTCTGGCCCAGTTCATCTCCTATGTTCATCCTCCACTTATGTTCCTTCCCATTTGGGCACTGCCCCTTAACTTGTTCTTATGGGTCATGTCCTGTCTTTTTTGCCTGATAGAATCCCACCACTTTGGGGTCACCTCACTCCCAAAGCTGACTCCGTTGCTCTGGACCTTCCCTGTGGTTCCCTTGTGCTACTCAGATCAAACATTTTTCCCATACCAACCACCCCAGAATGTAAGCTCCCAAGGGGTGAAAATGGGCCCCATATTTATATAGTCAAGTCTTAGACATAAAAGATGCTCAGTAAATATTTGCTTTCCTTCAAAACACCCAGCGCTTCTGGTTTGAGGAACCTCAAACCTGGGGCTCTGGGAGTGCCCTTGGGTTCTTTGTGGATTTCAAAATACAGTGTTGGGCATCTGCTCCCAGGTAAGCTCATAGTGATTTGGAAAGTTGACAGCCTCTGAGTTTATTTGCACCGCTGTAGCCATTTGATAGACAGGGATCCTGTCTGTTTTGTGGGCCAGTGTTTCGCCAACACACGGCATGGAACCTGGCATTCGTAGGCAGGGAACAGGTACCTGTTGCAGATGACGTCAAAAGGCACTTCTGAATAACTCACAATTGGATCCAGTTTACCTGATTCCTTATCCTCTCCTAGGACTTGCCTTGCAGCCTGGGAAAAGCTCTCTCATCTCTCCCAATCCTAATGGGGGGAGTTGAGGAGCCAAACCCCTCCAGCCCCTCAGGAGAGTTCCCCCAAGGCCTCTCTCTCCCTGTAATTGTTCAGTCAGGTTTCCACAGTTGGCACAATAATGTCACCAAGAACACAAGTGCCCTCACATGCTTTCGCTCTCCCATTTTCTGCTGTTTGAAACGTCAGATGCTCATACCCTAGCACGTGGAGAGGCTGGGCAGTCACACAGCTGGTGTGTTCAGCTGTAGTGGAAAGCCAACAGATGGGAAGGAAGGAATTTGGGGTAGACTACAATAGCACGTGCTACCAGTTTGTTTCAAGAATAAGGAATAGGGGTACGGAGAGATAGAGTGACTTGCTCAATGTCCTGCGTTAGGTAAGTGGCAGAGTCTGATTCTCAAGCCCTGTGACTTCCAGCCAGTCACCTGCAGGGGGCCAGACAAAGGTGGGCACTGCAGAGTGTGTGCGAGGCTGAGTAGGGTAGTCAGATACCAGGAACCTTCATTCTAGGGACCAGTGTGTGAGAATTTCGGTCATAGGCCCTCCTTCACCTTTAAAAAAAGACTTCATTGGGTAGAGATGGATGGGGTGAGATAAAAAGGAGGGGATATACGCCTTTATCTTTTTTAAACTTTTATTTGTAAGTATAATATGCATTCAGAATAGTGTACAAATTATGAGAGCTCAACTCATTTTCACAAAGGGAACACCTTAATCTGTGTTTAGCACCCAGATTAAGAAACAGAACGTTCCCGGTACCCCAGAAGCCCTCTTTTTGTCCTCTTCCTGCCTTTGTATCTTCCCAGGCGAGGGTAATGATTATCTTGATCAAAACAGTTTTGGCTATCTTGATACTTCTTGTAAATGAAAGAATGCAGCATATACCCTTGTGTGTGAATTCTTTGTTCAGAATTATGTTTGACTCATCGATACGGTTATGTGAGTTATGGTTTCCCTCTCATTGCAGCACAGTATTCCATTTTGTGAATACTGCAATTTACGTATCCATTTTACTCTTGATGGGTATTTGGAGCAATTTCTCGTTTTTAGCTTCACAAATAGTGCTGCTAGGAGCATTTTGCACATGTACCCAATTCTGTGGGATGTGTATCTGGGGAGGTGGTGTATATTTAGCTTTAACAGGCACTGCTAAACAGTGTCCAAAGTAGCTATACCAGTTTACATTCCCACCATTATGTCAGTCCCAGTTGCTCCATATTCTTGCCAACACTTGGTATTATCAGTGCTTTTAATCTGAGCTGTCCTGTCTGGTGGGTGTGTAACAGTATCTCATCGTGGTTGGGTTTTCATTTGTATTTCCGGCTTGACTCATGAAATCGAAACACCCTTTGATATTATTGGTCACTTCCATGGCTTTATCTTTCAACTTTGAGCGAGGAGGGAGAGAGATGGGAAGAGGTCTTCTGAGTAGGAAAGTGTGAACTCCTGGGTGTCAAGAGGTTTGGGAGGTGCACCTCTGCTACTTGAAGACAAAGTAGAGGGGAGTTTGGTAACAAGGGCTTCCGTGTTGATGGAGTCACACTGACAAGAGAGGCAGTGAGATGCCGAAGCAGGTGAAGCACTAGCTTTGGCTCAGGCACTTACTAGCGGCCACACTTTGGGCAAGTGTCTCCATTGCTACCTCTGTCAAATGGAAAGAAAAATAATGCCAACTTAACAGTGTTGTTGTGAGATTTATGTGAGATGAAATGTGGACAGTGTCTGGCGCAGAGGTACACAGAGATAAATTGTCTACATGCCTGGCCCAGTAAGTGACAGCCAATATTACCCTAGCATGGTTGGGGGGGCACACCAGAGCAAGTGCCCCATCTGTGGTGTGGTAACAACAGCAGAATACCTTGGGACGTGTACAAGACTTCCTTTTTTTGCTTGGAAACTTGCCTCTCATACACCAACTCTCACCTTCAGAAAGTAATCAGTCTAAGTGCTTGTCTTATTCTGATATCCTGTCCTGAGAACTTCTGAGCCCCACACAAAAGAAAAAAAAATACAATGCACTCATTTCTTCTTATAAGAGTTCATTTTAAATGGTCAGTTTCACATTCTCCTTGCTGCACTAAGTCAATAAAAGTCAGTTTTACTTCCATCATAACAGTTTTCTCTAACTGAGCAGGGGCTTTCTCCCGTTTAGATGTTATTCATCTAATCTTGCCTTTGTCTTGTCCTGTTTTGTCATGAACTTTGTTCATAAAAGGAAAATGGTCATAGAATTGTCAACAGATGGATACCAATAAGTCCGTGGCCAAAATCAGGCTCAAGGACCAACAAGCTTAAGGTCTTGCTTGGCGGGTGGTGTGAGGATGAACTTTATCTCACATCACCATCTGAAAATGTTGCAAGTTCTCTTTGTCCTCCATCCTGAGTTTGTGTCCTGGACAGTTGATTTGGGAGACAAAATCTCCCAGACACCCTTTTGCTGAGGACTGCAGTTGGAGATAGCTGCCCTCTGCTTGGGAGCCCAAGACAAGAGACACAGAAGGAACACATTTGACCAACTATTATCAACTTATGTGGGGTCACCTCAGTCCAAGCCACAGTCCTCCTTGAGGCTAGAAGCCCACTCGGTAGGATTCGCATTGGAATCCAAATTGTTGTGCATATTTCACCAACTGGTTTGGAATTACAGTGGTCAGGTTGGGGGAATTTTCCCTATGACCAAATTGGCCCATCTTCATGGTGCCTCAGACTGGAGATGGACGAACTTTCTATAAAGGGCCAGATAGTCAATGTTTTAGGCTCTGTGGGCAATTCCTCAGGTCTCTGTTGCAACTCCTCAACTCTGCCGTTGGGATGTAAAAGCCGTGATAGAAGGGGCGGCCAGATAGCTTAGTTGGTTAGAGCGCGAGCTCTGAACAACAGGGTTGCCGGTTCGATTCCCGCATGGGATGGTGGGTTGCACCCCCTACAACTAAAGATTGAAAACGGCGACTGGACTTGGAACTGAGCTGCACCCTCCACATCAAAGGACATAGATTGAAGGACAACAACTTGGAGTTGACGAGCCCTGGAGAAACACATTGTCCCCCAATATTCCCTCCCCCCCAAAAAACAAGCTGCGATAGACAGCACACAAACAAATGGGCATGACTGTGTTCTAGTAAAACGTTTTTTTTGGGGGGGAAAAAAAAAAAGTCCACGGGCAAGAATAGGCCTTTGGGTTGTAGTTTGCTGAATCCTGTTCAGTGCACACCTTACCTCACCTGCCGACAACATAATCTTGGCAAACCTGTGAAGGTGGGACATGCATGGAAATCAAGACTTCAAGACCCATTTGAAACCTCCAGATGAATGTTATACAAGTATCCCCTGTAATGGAAAATGATATGTTCTGCTGTTTTTGTTTTTGTTTGTTGTTGGCTTTGTTTGTTTGTATGTTTGTTTTCAGGTTTGTTGAAGCCTTTCCTTGTTGAAGAGCTTCAAAACAAGCCATTCAATTTTGTGTGTCCTGCTGGGGGGTCCCAATCCACAGCTCTACTGATGAGTATTTTACTGAGAAGATCATTAAAATGCTCTATGAGATATTACGGCTCACTCAAAATTTCCTCTGTCTATGCTGTCCCCAATCTTCAGGCAAAGTAGGAAAGACGAGTGGAATTTGCAAATTAAACTTAATCAGGGCCACTGTGAGCTGTGTCCTCCTTAAAACAAGCAAACAAACAAACCTTAGCTCAGCGTTCAGAAACACTTGAATTTCCTTGGTCCAAAGTCCTGCCGTGGTCTTACTAACAATAAGATCAACTCCTTTGAGAGTACATCAGCTCTCTCTTCCCATAAGTTGGTAACAAGCTTACCTAAGCACCTAGGAATTTCACCTCTAATCCTGGACTCTGTCCTACTAGGAGCAGCAACAAATACTGCAAGGGATCCGTACAGTGTGCCAATTTTATTATTGACGTCCTCTCGATCTATCCCTGAACAACCTAAAATTTGCTTTCCTGAAAGAGACGTCACAGGACAGCCCTTAAACCTTGATGGAAAGACTTTGTCAGTTATTGTTAACACCTAGCATGGCAGTAAAACTCCAGTTTGATTTTTGGATCTATGCTTCCCAATTAAAGAAACACAAATCATCTCTGACAACTGGAAGACCATCCCAATCAGAAACTTCCCAGTGAAGACTCTTAAAAATCCTGCAGAAGCAGAAGACCTTCAGAAGGAGACTCTACTCTGAGGCCTTCATATTAAGCAGATGACAGCATAAAGTAGACACTTTATTCTTCCAAGTCTTCAAGACTGTCCAGATGTCTGGAGCCATAATTAACATACTCTCCTTTGTCTAGCATTCTTACATTCATTTTTGCCTATTTCTTTCTAGTAATGGCTTGCTGCTAGCATAGCTGCTCTCCATAACATATGTCTTATTGAGAAAATGCTTTTGCTCATTGTTATGTTTTCTTCTTTTTGTTCTTCCCAAAGGAGATGTCAACAGATTATCCGACTCTATCATTAGGCACCTATACCCTCAACACTGTCTATGCCCCACTAGGGTACTTTTTTTTTTTTTTATGTGGAAACCAAGCCTTAATTTGTTAGAAATGTTTAGGTATTTAAGATCTCAACACCCTCTGTGAAACATGTCTCACTGAAGCATGCCTCCAGGGACTGACAAAGCCAGAGGCTATTCTAGAAAATCACCTGGAGGAAATATTGATTCACATTTTATGTGCACCATCCGAATGGTGATTTCTATAATGACAGCTATGCCTCTGGAAAAGGATGACAAAATGTATTATTAACCTTAGCTGACGTTGTAAGTAATCTTCCGTAGCTTTTGAGATTCATCGGACAGATCTAAACTCTTTGGTCCCATTGGAAACAGACAAATAGCTTTAGATTTTCTATTAGCTAGTCAGGGAATTATCTGCCACTGACAACATTTTGTGTTCCACTTGGATAAGTATTACTGACCAAGTATAACAATCTATTTTGACACTGAAGGAGATGGCCACCTTTCTCTCTAAGGTAAACCCAAACGCACTCTGGGACGTGATTTGTAACCTGGGTTCAGTAATGTGGGACTCCATAAAACCTAAAGATCACCCTGCTTTTCATCTTCACATGCACAGTGGTTGTCACGTGCAGACTCTCCAAAGTCTTGACAGTGGACGCCCAGGTACTATCATATTAGATGATCCAACAACACTCTACTTGACAAATGGAACAGGGAGTCCAGGTTAGTCCGACTCCAAACTGTTCTTTCTGAGAAGATAAAGTCACCTAGCATTCTGAGTGATGCAGAGGTTGCTTTCATGGCTGACTCTTTGGTTTAGCCAGAGAATGGACAGTCTGGAGGACCAGAGCCAGTAACCCCTCCACACACCAGTTATGCAATTATTAGCACAGAATGTACGTGACTTCCGTAGCACTTTGTTCTTCACTCATCGCCTTACCTCACTTGAATCAACCTTTGCCTAAGAAAATTAGCAGTTCAAATACTGGTTCCTCTTCTGATATCCACCTTCTTCTACAACAATACAAACCATGGTCTTCTTTCTCCTAATATCTCATTTTAGGATTCTTTTTGCAGGGTTCTGCCCCATTGCAGAAGGTCAGCAACTCTCAGTTTCTCGTATCATTATATGTTACTTTTGGATGAGGAGGCTTTTTATACTAGTGACGTTTGCATCTGTTTTAATACCTTACGTATTTACCAATATCTGGCATAGAATCATCTGAAAAAAATTCACATTAGTTGTTCTTAGGGGGAAAAAAACTTTGAATTTCCTTTGAAAAAGAGCTATTTAAATCCTGACAGAGACCCAGCATGCATGCCTTAATTAATTAGTTAATTAATTCACTTATCGATTCAACAACCATTTGGGTACCTGTACGTACAGGGCCCTGTGCTAGATGACAGATGTGGTGCTACCCTCGTGTAGCTCTCAGAGGTGTTTCTTGAAAGAGTGAGTAGTGCTTAGCTTCCCTCATTGGGTCAGCCAGCTCTGCCTCACCCAGCCCACCCATGGTTGGGGGGCCCCCAGGGTTATCCAGGGCAAAATAATTTCCTTAATATGCAGCTGCTACAGTAAGTTCGCGTGCCCATAATTCTTTTTTTAAAGATTTTATTGGGGAAGGGGAACAGGACTTTATTGGGGAACGGGAACAGTGTGTACTTCCAAGATTTTTTTCCCCAGTCAAATTGTCCTTTCAATCTTAGTTGTGGAGGGTGCAGCTCAGCTCCAGGCCCAGTTGCCATTGTTAGTTGCAGAGTGTGCAACCCACCATCCTTTGCTGGAGTCGAGAAGTTAGGAGTCGAACCGGCAACCTTGTGGTTGAGAGCTCACTGGCCCATGTAGGAATTGAACCATCAGTCTTCGGCGTTAGGAGCATGGAGCTCCAACCGCCTGAGCCACCGGGCCGGCCCGCCCATAATTCTTTTGATTTCATAGAACTAAGAGCTGGACGCAACCTTGGACATGATTATCCTTTTATTATGTAAATTGTATTTATTATATAAATTAGTAAACGGAGGCCCAGGGATACTGAGAAACTTGTCCAAGATCACAGAGTGAGTGTAAGTGTGAGTGTGTGTGTGTGTGTGTGTGTGTGTGTGTAAAAGAGGAGGACAAAAATCATATTTTAAATAAAACAAGTCAGAATCAAGGTAATTAAAAATGGGCTTTCTGAGAGAACCCCAGTTGGTTATGAACTCTAAGGACTTCTTTTTAAAAGTAAAATATTACTCTGTTTGAAAAATTGAAGCATCTGTGTTTCCCCTGTTTCGGACAATTAGGATTTTTAAAATTTGGATAAAAAAACAATCTTATCAATTGCTCAAAAACACTATTCATACATAAGGCTTACAATCTTCCATTATGATGTCATAGAAATAGCACCATATAGCCCAACACTGATTTCTAGGGTGGGGAAAGTAAAACCCTTTTAAGAGGCATCAGGCCTCTCCCTGGACAGACTGGCAGTTCTGAGACAGAAGGGTCACCCAGAGATGGAGACCCCTCTGCCCACCTCTTCTGTGTGGAGTTAGGCTCAGTCTTCCCATGTTTGCTGACCCCTGAGTGATCTTTCCAAATCCAGATCATCTTGTAAGTTTCAACCCACAAGCCCATAACCAGCAGCTCCGTCAGAGCCTGAAATGTCCTGGGCCAGGGTGGAGAGAAGCTGGGGCCCTCAGGGAGACTGTCCCCCCTCCTTGCCAGTAAAGATGGTCTTCTAGATCTGGCGTGAAGGTCTGGCAGAGGCATCCCAGGCTGGGAAGTCAGGAGGGTCTCTTTTCTTTCTGAAGTTGAGATTGTTGAAGGAAGAGGGAATTCATTTAGAAAGCAGCCTGGACCAAAATTTGCTTTGTTCTTTTGGGATCTATTCTGCTTTGCAAAGTCACTCCAAAGGGATTGCTGAAAATGGCATAACAGTCATGCAAAGGGAATGGAAACATATGAGGGAAGCTAAACCCTAGAGAATCTGAAGCTGGTTCCCAGACAGAAGAGTTGACTAGAGGAGAGATCAACAGAGACAAACTTAATCCCTGTCCTCAGGGAGACCTGCCCACTGGGTTTTAGCAAAAGCCTCTGTGCTTTTTCTCTGTTTCTGGAGAATTTAGACAAAACAGCCCTGAGCCCCATGAGGCAGGGGAGGAAAAGGCCCTCCTCAAGCTAGAATGGGGCCTTTATGCGTCTGATGAGTTCTGTGTCTGCAGTCACTGAGGGGGGCTGGCAATTGGTAACAGGCCTGTTGGGGGAGGGAGACTGCAGAGTGTCCTCAGAGCCAGGAAAATGCAGAGAGATCAGCTAGTTCCAAACTTTGCTGTGCAGGGATGAACCCTGAGGAACAGAGACGGAGCAAACCCGGCCCATGTCACACAGGACCCGTCACATTTCAGACATAGAACTCTTGACTCCCAGTCTAACCCTCTTCCCAGATCCTCACCCTGAGTGGGAGTTTAGGGTTTGTTGTTTATTCGTTCGTTCATTCATTCATTCATTCATTCATTCATTGAATAGCAGCTTTGTGTCTAGCTCTGTGTGAGATCCACTGGAGGAAAGTCACCATATTATCTTTGCACCCCAGGAACTTAAACTCTAAATACCCATGCGCACACACACGTGAGTGCACACACACACACCCTCGCACATGTGCACATACACACACACACCAGCACGTGTGAACAATTACACTGTGATAGGGAGCAGTACATAGTCTCTTCCATAAGGAGCCATAGGGACAAAGAGTGTTATAAGAGATCAGAGCATGAGTGAGTGTGTGCTGGGGTGGGGGGTCCCTCTAATTCCCAAAGAACCCTTCTTAGCCTGTACCTCAGTGATGGTTTGTTTCCTCTGTCTATCTGCCCAGTGACCTGGGCCCTGGCTTATACTGCGCCAGAATTACTGTGATAGAATTGAATGGATATGGAATTGGTTTGGGGAGAACTGGGTTCCCTTGTGAGTGTGGAGTGAAGGCAGTGGGTGCAGGAAGGAGGAAACTCAGGGACCTTTTCTGCGTGGTCTCCTGGAATTCAGACCTTGCCTGGAGGCTGAGGCCTTCCTCCAGGCCCTCCAGACCCTGGCAAGCTTCTGGACGATGCAAAGGACACAAATAACAATAGTGTCAATTCCTAGACTGCCCCTTTGACAGCAGGGTGTCCAGCAATGAGCTTTTCCAGAGGAAGCAGTAGAAACAGGAGGAGGCACTTCCCAGCCATCTGCAGAAGTAGCTGTTCTCCAAGGTTCCCTGTCAGGGGAGGAGCACCCTTTATCCCACACTTGCGTGGGGTCTAGCACAGAGACATGAAGGGAGGAGGCACAGTCCTTTCCCAGTGGAAAGGACAAGAAAAAGAACAAATTAGAAATAAATCTGAAAGTGTAAGAACAAGTTAGAGATAAATAATGAAATGAGCTTTGTCTCATGGGACTGGCCTTACCAATGTTTGGTGGCAGCCGAACTTCTCAGCCAGGACAATCTCCTCCATCCAGACGGGCTGTGGAGGAGTCACCAGTGGCGTGCCATCTCTTTAAAAATTTTGAGAACTCATCCTGGGGACTTGCCCTTGAGTTTCAGCACATTCTTTTGATTACACTCAAGGAGCACATCTCCACCCTTTATAGATGAGTAGAGTTTTTGGAAATAATCAGAAGTCATCTCTAGCCAACGTGGGTCATTTGATTACAGTTTAGTTCAATTCAACAAATATTTATTGAGTGTCTGCAGCCTGAGAAGCTCTGTACTAGACTCTGGAAATCAGATCATCCCAAATGAGCCCTCGTGGAGCTGGCAGTTTGACAGGGAAGATAGATGGTAATGTAAAGACAAGTAATGATCCAGGCAGCGGGGTAGTGAGTGCATCAGAAAGGAGATGCTGAGGGAGCACGTGACAAAGGATGGGGCTTTTGAGCAGAGACTGGACATGTAAGCAAGAGGTTGTCAGATAAAGAGGGGACGGGAAAGAGAAGAGCATTCATCTTGAAGGACTAGATTAAAGGATAATAATATTAGCTGCATTTATTAAACACCAACTAGGCATCAGACACCATTCTAAGTAGTTTGAGTTCATATAGATGACCTTATTTAATCCCTACATTAAGTATATATGGTAGGTCTCATTACTACCTGCCAATTTTAGAAGGGAAAGCAGGCTCAAATTGACTTTACCAATTAGTAAATACAAAACGGGGTTTCAAACCCAGGCATTCTGGTTCCAGACTCTTCTCTGAACTGCGATGTGAGACAGCTTCTGTGTGCTCAAGTGGGATGGCATTGTTTGAGTGAAAATAATGAGAATTCCTCTCAAGAGTGCAGGAGGGGAGATCTGTGGAAGTATAAATCAGTACAATCTTTTGGAAAATTGTGTGGCAACATGTGTGTAAGGAGCGTCAAGGGTTTGCATGCTGTGTGACCTAGTATTTTCACTTCTAGAAATGTAGCCAAAGGAAATAATCAGAAACTTGCATGAAGGTGTATAATGGGAAATGGCCGAAATGTCCTTCAATAGGGATTGGTTAAATAAATTATAGCATATTTATACAATAAAATCTTATGCAGCCTTTAAAAATCTTGTTTCCTGCTCTTGGTTTGTGCCTTAAGGATGCTTTAAAGAAAGAAGAGAGAGGTCTGTGAAAAGAAAGGGGGGTGGGCCCTTTGTCAGGATGGCAAGAAGCTGTAGCAAGGACCCCTGGGTCGTTCTGGGGGAGGCAGGGAGGCCAGGCAGAGGTGAGGCCTGCAGAGGGGAAGTCAGACTCGGCTCCAAGTAATCGCGACCCGGGGAAGAGGTGCAAGCCAGCCAGAGGCCAGCCTGCACCCTGGCACAGGCTCCAGGCTCTGGGTTTAAAGAGCTTTAAAAGCTTATTAAAAAGGTTTCTTAAACATCAAATGGCTTTTAAAAATCAATATTTTGATGATTTAAGTGCAAGAGAATCAGAAACATATGGATCAAATTGCCCTCGAATTATACACACTTAAAAAAAAAAAAAAAGTGTTGGTCTTTAGCAAGCCCCAGATATTTGAAAAACAGATAGAGACATTGTCCTCATCTCCAGACAGAGCTCTGCTAGGTCAACTTGAAGAGCCCAAATAGGAGGTAAGTGGAAGTGGGGCAGGCCTCAGAGACATAGACTTTTCTAGCTGAAGCCTTCCAAGGTAGGCAGGGCTGCAGGGGGCAACTGCCTGTGTGTTCCTGTGTGCACGTGTGTGAGTGCAGGCACGTGCATAAAGCATACATGAGTGAGCATGGAGGCCCGTTCTGGGTCTGCCCAGACCCTCCCGAACCCACCTCCCACGGCCAGCCTCGTCCCTCTGTGTCCTGGGCATCGATATTTGTGTGTCCATTACTGGACTCAGCCTAAGGTTTGAGGGGTAGTTCCCTTCGGTTCATCCTTCCTGGGTCTGTCCTCTCTCACCTCCTGCAATGGATCCAGTGCTGCCTGACCCTGGAAGGTCAAAGCCAGATGGATACAGGCATCACCCAGCGCAGAGGTGACCACACGTTTCTCAGCTGTGGGCTCGTTCTGAAAATGAAACCTTAGGGATGAAGCCCAGTGCGTAACTGATAAGACCAGAGCTGCTGTGGCCGAGATTTGCCCCATAGAATGTCTGGGCGCTGAGAGCACAATTTCAAAACCATAGATCTTATTCCAAATTCTTATTTTAGGAAGAAAAGGAAACTGAAGCTTTAAGTAAGAAGTCTGAAGGCATCCCTGCAGGGCCAGAGGAAAAGCTCTCTCACACATCAGTTCAGCTTATCTCCATCCAAACCAAAAAATATTTACCGCACCCACCCTTCCTTCTGCCCCAGCACTAAATCCTACTTGGGGTGGTGGGTGGCAGAACCCACAGGACCCAGGTGCCAATCTGGAATGACAAAGAGGTTTTGAAGTTGACTCTGGCTGTGCGGGACCTCTCCTGTGTGGGCTCAGTTTCGCCTCTGGGTTGGGAGTCGGGAGCTCCTGCATTTGAACTCCGCTGCTAGAACCTTAAAGAGGAGGACACAGGCTACACCTGGAAGCCTGGGCTGAGGACAGCAACTCCAGAGGAAAGAGGTTGGGTGCTCGAGGGTTCCCCACCTCCAGTCCCTCCAGCTCGTGTGGGTTTAGGCCCTTTGTGGTCCCCTTCCCCTGTTGGCCAAAGGAGCCCTGAGTGAGCTGCAGGTAGGGCGGGATGAGAGATCAGTGCCCTATCAGGGATGGTTGTGACTCAGAAGGCCCTGAGGGGCATCCCTTGGGCACCCCACCTCCCTGGCTCGACCCATTTCTGAGCTGGGAGCTATCCCTCCTCATTGGAACCTCTGAACCTCCATTTCTCTTCTCCAAGAAACATGCTGGTTCCCAGGCCTTATGATGGCTCTGAAGGACAAGGGGCTCATTCTCTCTTTCACCCCCAAGAGTGGTTTGGGGAACACTGTCCTTTGTCTGGGGACCCCACTGGCCCATTAGGCAGCCCGTGTGTTGTCGGCCTTTTCTTCTTCTCCACCCCCACCCAAAACACTGCCAAGGAGGCTTATTAATTATCCCAGAGATTTTCACCGCGATGGGCAGGTCTCACTGGCCAGAATCAAGGCTTGGGTCTTTCCTCCCACCCCCCAGCTCCCTCACTTACACACACACACACACACACACACACACACACACACACACACACACACACGGGGGGGGGGGGGGGGGGGAAGGAATACCGGAAACAGAAATGAAGGTGAGCTAGGCGGGGGTGGGGTGGGGGGTGGGGCCGAGGGTCCCAAAGGGGATGGGGCCATCTGCTGGCATCTGAGATTGGCTAGGCACAGGCCTGTGACACTGAGTGGACCACTAGCGGCCAGCCACTGGCAATGTTGCTGTCGTTAGGCAGCCATGGGAGATAAACTGCTTGTGTCTGCTGGTCTTATGATTCCTCACAGCCCTGTACTCGGGGTCTTCTTCAGAGAGTGTCTGGCTGGAGTGGGAAGGCCAGGTAAAAGGTGGGAATGCACTGGGGTCGAGGTAGGCAGAGGATAGGGAACTAGCACGGATCCCAAAGCCTAGCCTGACTGCTATGGGGTGACTCAGGGAAAGGGGCTGAGGGCTGGTGACAGATTCCTGAGGACCATGTCCACCGTGGCTGGGACAAGCTCCTGGGCAGTCTGTGAAATGCAAGGAAGAAAAGGAGAAGGGAAGGAAAATTCTGTCGTCAACACCACAGGAAGAAAAGGGAGTGGGAAACAACACCGAGCTCCAGATCCCTATTTCCGGACATGTGCTTCTCCCTGTCACCTCAGCGCTCAGCCCCTGGAGACGCCACGTAGACCAGGCAGGCCCTGGCCTCACAGTCCCCTAAGGAGGGGCTGCCCCCATAGCATCTGGCCACTGTGTCAATGTGGGCTGGGGTCTGTTCCCTACCCCCCGAACAAAGGGAGGTCATTCTAAGCATCCAACCCTTGTTCCCAGGACTCCCCATGGGCTGCTGAGCGTGGCCAGGGCTGGCTAGGGAGACCCTTACAGTTCTGGAACATGGCCCCTCATTCTGCCTCTGCACCTTCGCTCCTGCATTCGAGGTCCCCCAATCTATCCTAATTTACCCCCCTTCAGACGGGATTCAAGTTGCCCCCTCCCTCTAGTCTTTTGAGTGTTCTGTCTCACACATAGCATGGGGTGGGAAGACATGAAGCCAATCTTGCAGGATGCTAAGATTTGATTTTGCCGAGAGACCGAGGGGTAGGTCTGTCTTTGGCCTTCGAGTCTCACTCAGCTCAAGGTCCCTGTCTCATCCTCTCCCTGGACAACACCCATGTCTGGGTTCAGACAACTCCAGAGCTCCAGCCCAGCACCTTCTGGGAGCTCCAAACCCACACCGCTAATAGCCAACCAGATACGTGGCCACGGTAGAATGACAGACACATCATCCTCTCCCCCTGGATTCCTGCCTGCCCTCTCCACCCAACTGAGCAGGCCAGAATCCTGAGGTTCATCCTTGACAACACCCTCGTCCCCTCACATCATTTCCTTAGAAGCCTCTCCCACTCACTCCTGATGGCTCATATGTCCCCTCACCTCCATCCCCAAGTCCAAGCCATCAGTGCTCAATGGGGGGATGAACACAGTCCCTTAACTTGTCCAGTCCTACTTCCCATCAGCCCTTTTACATATTTGCTTTTTGAAAAGCAAAGCTGCTAAGGTCTTTCCCTTCTTAAAAGCCCTGGCAAGCTCCCCGCTGCCCACCTAATGGAGCCCTGGCTCCTAGGGAACATGACCCATCCCTCCTCCAGCCCCTTCTCCGGCCCCGCCCCTGCCTGGACCTTCTGATCCAAGCCCAGGGAACTTCTTGCATGTCCCAGGCCCACTAGGTGCTTCCTTATCTCTGTGCCTTTATACATGCGTTCCCTGTGCCTGCACGCCCATCCTGGCCCCTCTGTCAGCTCGCGCCTGACCTCCCCAGCTCAGTGTGGCTCCCAGGCATCTCACTGTATGCTGGGTCTGAGCACATTTCACCAGTATTGTTCTTTAGCTGTCTTTCTGAAAAGTCTGGGTGCACTCTGAGGGAAGGCACCATGTCTGAGAACCCAGCTCAGCGCCTAGTAAATGTCTGTGGAACAGATGCGTGAAGGAGTGTGTCCAAATGGAGCACATCTGCCAGCCCCCTCTGGCCCTCCCTCTGGATGAGGTCGCATCAGATACAGGCCTCTGGGACACCCTATGAGCCAGGCATCTGGTCCTTGCAGAAGCAACGTGCAGCCTGGCTATGGAATCTGACTTTTTTTTTTTTTTTTTTTGAAGTTTAGGCTGTTTTAGATATAGCCCAGGGTGGGAGGGGAGTGGAAAGGCTCTGAGCATCTTGCCGACCTCTGTGTGGAGGGAATTTGACAGAAAGTACCACAAATCTTAGTAGGGACCTGGAAGTTGACTTGATTCCACCCACCAAGCTGTTAGCCACTCATTTCTTTATTTAATCCATAAACATTGAGCACCTACTGTATGCACAGCACTATCCCTGGTGCTGGGATATACACAGTGAACAAAATAGATGCAAGCACTCCCCTCCAGGAATTGACAGTCTGGTATGGAAGACAGACTTCGAATACACATACATGAACTCAGCATGTTCCCAACGGGGAGAGGAATGCAGGGGCGATGAAGAGCAGAGGACGGCAGACAGGTGGTTGGACAGGCCCTCTCGGAGGGACAGTGTTTACGCTGAGACCTCAAACATGGGAATGAGCAAGCCACTCAGAATGCTGAGGAGAGGCAGACACCTAGGGAGGAGGCGGCCTGTACAATGAATGGCTTGAGTGAGGCGCTTACTCTCTCCTTGAGCCTCAGTTTCCCCAGTTGTGGTGGGGAACAGAATACTTCTGCTGCCCACTCACAGGGCTTTGGTGGAGGTCAAGGGAGAAGAACATGTCTGGTCAGACTCAGAGGCCATTTGATTCTGTTCCTGTGTTTATGGCAAGATGGCTGCCCTCACCCATTCTTCCACAGGGAGTTACCACCATTGTCATCTTCCTTAAAAACTAAATACCTCTGGGAGGGTCTCCTTTCAGCCATTATCAGCCACCCACTTCTCAGTATGAATATGAGAATCAGAATCTATCAAGAGACCAGGTTTTCAGAGACAGATGAGAGTGTTGGCAACTGAGACAGAAATGGGTAGAAGACACCACGGATGGGTAAATGGGGAGACCAGGTATTTCTGACAGTGAATCCCTCACGGATCACCCCAGGGCTTGGCATGGTGCCTAGACCAGAGCAGGGGCTGCATACAGGATTGCTGAGTGAATCAACAATCATTTCTACAACCTCCTGCACAGAATGGAGGCTTCTGGGCAATGAGAGTTCTCCAGGGTTCCCACTCCTTTCTCTCTCCCCTTCTTTCCCAGTCTCCCCCCACTGTTTTTGCAGGCTGTCAGTGGTATTAATGTTCTCACTTTCCCAGTGGACCTTTGGCCGGGCCAGTGGCACACTGTGAGGGGGCTGTGAGCAGACAAAGGCTCCAGAGTGAGATTCAGGGCACAGCTGAACTGCCCTGAACTTTCCTTTTTGTTTTCAAGGAAATGCATAATCCAAGAACCACCCACGGCCCTGGAGGCCCTGCTAAGCAGGGCTGGAATGTGCTGCCTTTCCCGTTAGTAATTGTTTTTTCTGGTTAGCCTGTAACCCTTCCCATGCCATTTCCCTGCCACTGGGTCAAGGCCCTCTCTGTCAGGGCACCAGCAGAGCAGGGGGGAACAAGGCTGCCCTCTGCAGGGTTTCCCTAAACTCTCCCACCCCACTCCCCCAGGATGTGGCCAGTGGGGCTGAGGAACTGACCTTGGCATTGCAGCACAGACCATCTGCCTGCACAGTAATGCTTTTCTTACTCTGTTGTCTGCCTCTGCTCTTTCAAGAGGGGCTCGGGGCTGCCAAGGACTCGAGGACCCCAGAATGCAGCCTGGTATGGGGTCTGCCAGCCTCTCCTACAGTGTCTGTGTCTGATTGTTGCTGTGTCCGTGATTGTGAATGGGTGACAGCACCAGCCAGTGTAGAAATGTTTGTGTGGGTGGCTGTGATCTGGGACATCGAGGGCCCACTTGCGCGCGTGTGTGAGTGTGTGTGTGTGTGTGTGTGTGTGTGTGTGTGTATGTGTGTGTGTATGAGTCCTCGCAGGGAAAAGAGGCTCGCTCCTGAGCTGATTCAGCACTTCTCTTTCCCGCCCACCCAGTTGAGGCCCTGAGCCTTTGCCCCAGAAGACAACACCCTCGGCCCCCATGTTTCTGTCATTGGCTGTCCCACCCCCACCAGCCGGAGGGAACCAGCCTGGGCAGGTTCCCGTTAGCTCCCTGTCTTTCATTCACCGCGATTCCAGAGGTCAGAGGTTTGTGCTATTTGCTGACCCTCCCAGGCAGGCCCTGTGTGGTCAGGTCCTGCTCCTGGTCTGGGGCCCTCGGGCTGCATGTCCTGAGGTGGCTGTAGCTCAAAGCCAGGTTTCTGCTCAGATGGAGGTGGCCTGTGCAGAGTAAGAAGCGTCACGGGGTGTCCCTCACTACACCTCAATACCGCCCTCCTTCCAGGTTGACCATCGCTGCCTCACCCTCAGTCAGACTTTAATTCCTAGAATGAGCACTATCACCCTGGACAGCGTGGGTGCTGGGGTGGACTGGGGCTGCACCTCCAAAAGTGGGGCTCAGGATCACAGAGGGGAGAGGAAGTCGGGAGGCGGGGAAAGCCAGGGCCTGCTCCACTAGCCTTGTCCAACAAAGTCTCTGGTCACAGGCCTTGGGGCACAGGCCTGCCTATGAGCAGCTGGTGGGGATGCAGTGCCAAGGCCTGGTCCAGTGTGGCCACTGAACATTTGGTGTGAATCAAAGGCTTTTTCCAGCCAGGAGAGGAATGCTGCCGAGCGGGGTTTGGAAATGGGCCTGGCAGGGCAAACACTGCCCTAATTGAGGCCCTTCTAGACTTTTAATTACAAGCAGTGTTTTCCCAAGCTTCCTAATTGACCATGGAGACCCAGTGGTATTATTGCCCATGCCAGGGACAGGAAAAAAAAAATGTTGTTAAAGCTTTTTCAGCAAGGTTTATTCTAGCCATGTTTTGAGGTAGAAGAGCTCACACAAGTGGAGGCCAGAACCATTTTTCTCAGAGGGCCTCCTGTAGACACAGAGAGACCTACATCCGCAAATGTGATCAGACACTGAGAACATGCAAGCACACAGACACCTGTAGAGAAAGAGACACATACAGATGCAGTCACAGTGCTGGATGTGGCTGCAAACGCTGTAAACACCAGGCTGGAAATCCAGCCCAAGCACCCAGAGCGGTTTTTTTAGAAAGGAAAACATTGTTCCTGGCTCTGCCTGCTCCCCACCCCCACCTCCTTCATCCCTCCAGGCTGGCGGGACCTGGGCCTGCTTTGGAGCTCCTATGCCCTTCGTACAGCCTGTTTACAAGGCCCAGGACAGATTTCAAACCCCCAGCTGGGTGTTCCTTATGTCAGATTAGCCTTTGTCCGGTTCTTGTCCCAGGCCCCGTGGGATGTGACTGTCTGAGAAGGAAGGTCATGCTCTTGTCTGTGGAAAAGAGGACCCAACATTCAGCACCCCAGCTGAATCCTTGTGGCACCATCCAAGAGAAACATCCATAGGGCTCTGGGGAACAGCCCGTCCAGGTTACCGATGCATAAACCTGAGGTGTCTCTGGATACCTGAGCACTGAGACCTGCTTGTGCACGAGAATCACCTGGATTCCAGGAATCCCTTAGGGCAACAGAATCTGGATCCCACGTCTGGGGCCTGGAATGCTGTATTTTGTACCACTGCTCACCAGTGCATCTCGAACACTGGCAGTGCTCAACACATGTTTGTTGAATCAGTGAATGGTTAATGCTGGGCTCTGGGGGGTCCCTGACAGCTTTGAAAGACAGAGCAGGCCCCTCAATGTGGGTAATCTGTGAGAGAAGCCCCAGATGAGCCCCCTTCCCTTTCTCTTTCATTTCCCCTCATACTCCGTGTTTATGGGTTCGGACACCCAGGCAGCCTCCAGAATCCCTTCCTAGTGTCCAAATATGAGCCCAAGACTTGTGTATAGTAGAGAAGGGCAGGGGGAGGGCTCCCCAGGGGGAGAGAGGCCAGAGACGACTATGCCTGCTCTGACATTTTGCCAAGGGTCCCCGTGGGCCTGGGCAGTGCCCAAACACAAGGCAGGAGGCCAGAGGCCAAGAGCAGAGGGAGCAGCTCACCAGGTCCGGCGCAGCCAGCCAGGGCTCAGGCAGGGTGAGCCTTGGTGGCCGTTAAAGGCTGTTGCTATCGTTCCTTATCTGGGGCTCCTGGCTCTTACACCACGTCCCCAACGGCCCCTGGAGTCGGGGTGTGGGGGGCCGCTGCTCTCTCCCCAAACAGACCGTTACTGGGTTTCCGTTGTTTGGGGAGGGAGTAAGGGGCTGTCTGCTTAATTAATCATTTTGGGCCACCCTGGGAAACTCATTAAGCCACCTCTCAAGGCTGGGAGCAGGAACACTGCCCTCAAAGTTGAAAGTTTCTGGTCTGCCACATTGGGGTCCATGTTTCCTTCCACTCATGTGCACTCACATGCATGAGCGTATGCCTGTGTGAGTGTGAGAGAGCGTGCGCCAGTGTGCCCTTGTATCTACAATTGTGTGTGTTTGTGTTTCCTAGATTCTGCAAGGAACTTCCCCTGATTCTTCTTAATTACCAGCCTAGAAGAAATTCAAGATGCTTAGAGCAAAGGTCAAACTCCACCTGTTTTCCCTGCACTTCATTTTCTGGCAGTTCCCACAATAGTACAGATAAGTAAAAGATTAAGGCAATCTTTTCTAATTAAAGTAATTAAAAAACGGCGATGATTGCACCTTTCATCTGAAAGGGAAAATATTTACTCATCCAAACTGCAGGCCCTTAAAAGCATTCAGGAGGTCTATTTTGACAAACAGATCCTCCTCCCCTCCCCCAGTCCATTCTCTCTCCTCCAGGACACACACACACAAAGGCTGGTTTATTTAGCAAGAGCAAGCTTGACAGGGGCACCCTGAAATCTGGGTAGGAGGATGGGAGCCTGTGGCAGGTTTTGAGCAAGTGGACCCTTTAGCCCAATCCTGCCACGTCCTGTTGAGAGGGTTTCTGGGGCCGTTGGGGTTTTCATTTGATCAATGGCTGTTTTACAATTGTTCCTTCTGCTTCCCCCAAGGGCACACACCCAAGGGCCCCCTGCTTCCCTCTGACAGTTCCACTCTCTTGAGGTCTCTTCCCTCTGAACTGGCTGGCATGGAGAGCTCAAAAGGGAAGAACCTGTTGGAGGCTTGGATATAGTCTGTCCATCTGCCTATCTTCCCACCCTTTACCCAACACACATGTATTCAGTTGCTATTTTGCAAAAGCCTGTGTGCTTGACATACAAGTACTTCATCAACACGGAAAGGGTGCTGCGAGGGCATGTGACCTGGTCCCTACCCTCAAGAAACACAAAGTCTAACAATCTTTTGAGCAAACTGCCCTTGGCTCACACTGGAGAAATCAAACAGGAAGCAAGCCGCGGTATTTCACTTTGAGTTTTTGAGGGAAGTATAATCACCCAGTATCCTGGCTAATGTGTTTTGATCTTACAAATTACAACTTTTCCCTAAGTAGGGAGCGCTTCCTATGACATGTGAAAGTGGCGATAGAGGTGCTCTGGCATTCCAGGACCAGGAGTCTAGGGGCTCGGGGCTTTTGGGGAGGGAGAGGTGTGAAGGGGCAGAGGTGTGAAGACCCAGTCCTTGGCCTGAGGGTGACCTGATCTCTACCCCATATCACCCTCCTCCCTGTTCCCGCTGCCAGCAGACAGGACATGCTTTGAAGCTGGTGCAATTAGAGCTTGAAGCAGCCCCGATGGGATAATCCCACTTAGAGACTATTCCCCAATCCTCAGAATATGACATAAAGTAAAATTCTGGGAACCAGCTCCAGGAACGTTTGGGCCCAGCTGTCCCCTGAGAAGGGCCTGGTTGCCTCTGCCTGCTCAGGCCAGGCTAGACAATGTCCTCAGCATGAACCCGTAGCCCTCAGCTGTCCTTCCTGCAGAGGCACAGCCTCAAAGAGCCAGCGTGGGCAGATCATTTCTGCAGGGAGCCTACTGTGTAGGTGGGTTGGGTGGGGAAGAGGGACTGCATGCGCGTGTGTGTGCTTGTGTGCAGTGTCTATCCTGTTTGTGGACCGGCTTACTTTGCACCTATACCCATTACAGCCTGGGTGTCAGACAGTGAGGACACACCGATAGGGTTCTCCCTGTCCCACAAGCTCACCCAGTGTCAACCCTCTTTAGACTCTGGATTCTGGCAAAGCCACCCCAAAACTTCACTCTTTCCTGGCTTTGCCTCTCCAGTCACCACCTCCAGAGTGACAGCTCTCATTGTGCCCCTTCTCTGCCTGATTACCTGCAACAGCTTCCACTCTCAGAGAAACAGATTCACGGGCACACTTAAAGCAAAGGGTCCCCACCGCCCACTTCTCATCTCAGGGGACTTGAGTCGAGCCCCACCCCACCTGGACTCTTCCTGTTGGTCCAAGCCCCAGGGGAGCCCATGAGAAGCTGTGAAATCTGCAAACTCTCTCCCAGGAGTAGTATCGATCTCAGTGTTCACACACGCCCTCCATACGAATGTGCAGACAGTTGCAGGGATCCTGTCCCACAGGCCCAACTGCCGGGTGTGTCTCCAGGCCACCCCCACCCTGTCCTCCTTCCAGCCTCAGCCTCAGCCCTCCTCCCAGGGAGCTGCAGTACCAGGCCCTACTGGCCAGAGCCCTAGTGGTGGCCTTCAGCAAGTCCAGGCCAGCCTTGTGAATTGTGTTTGACCAACTTACACATGTGGTCATAAACTTGCTCAGTGGAAACAGTCCCCAGAGGACTGGAATTCTTGTTGCAAAAATAAAGTTTCCCTCTGAACCTAGCTTTTCTTCGTTTTTTCTGCATTCTGACTTTTTTTTTCTTTTTTTTCGGTCTTTCTACTATCCCAACCCACTTTTATCTTGTTCCTTTCCTCCCACTGAGACCTAAACAAACCTCCTCTAAACAAAGTCTCAGGCCACAATCTTAAAGAGACAGTGCATACTTATTGCTGGCTGGCCTCCCATTCTTGCTCACTGTCTGCATAGACCTGTGGCATCCTAGGCTGGGGATGTCACAGATCACTACGGGACACTCACAGGGAAGAAATTGGCTTAAAGCAGTTTAACCAAAAATTACCCTGGGAGATGCCTCTCCTTTCCCACACCTCACTAGAAGACACAGAACAGGAGGGAACAATTTGAGGGTTCACTACAGCAGAGGTCTCTGCCTGAGTGGTACTGGTGACGTTTGACGATGAGACTATTATTTTCTTTTGTCAATATGATCTGAAAAGGATTCCTTCCTTTTCAAGTACGATTTGAAAAAAAAAACTTTAATCTCCATCTCCTCCTGCCCCAAACACCACTAAGCGAACACATATCTGAAATGGTAATATCAAATGAAGGAAAAATATGATCAGAGGGACATATCTAATGTGCACACCACTTTCCTGGAACGTGGCTACTTTGTGACTTGGAGAGGCTTAGGTCTTAACTTGTATCGGTTGTGTACTGCTGGGTTGGCGTGCTGAAGTCACTGAGGAGACGCAGGGGTAAGGGTGTGTGCACATGTTGTCTCGAGTGTCTCTGCCCTGAGCAGGGTCCCCACAGAACTGGGTATGTGGACAAGCTGAGGACACTCATTACCTGAGGTGTCTGAATTGAAAAGACTGGTGTTGCAGAAAAATGGCAAGGACCAAGAAACTCAAGCAGCACGCAGAGATCAGGTAGAACACAGCTTTATTACGCCGGCGGGCTCAGCGGGATCCTTCCCAAAAGACTGAGCCCCTAGCAAGGTTTTGAGCAGGTTTTTATGGGTTGGGGACTTCCTTGAGTCGGGAAAGGGGTAGGTGTCATCTGTTGATTGGCTCAAAGTGTGGCTTGGAGGGGGTTATGCGGAAGTGGGCTGGGGCTTAGGCTGGGGACTTCTCTCTCTGCTGGGGCCACCATTTTAGCTCAGTTCCACATGGCAGGGAACCATTTTAAGGTCAGTTTCCCCATCACTGGCAGTTCTTGGAGGGCAGAGCGGTGCTCATTTCCATCCCCCAAGGGGCCCAGCCCAGCAAGGAAGGTGTTCGGGCCAGGATCCAATGCAGCAAGTCAGGAGGGGCTGAGATTCTGCATTTGTAACAGCTTCCTGCTGAGGCTGAGTTGCTGGTCCCAGCCTGTGTCTGAGGAGCAGGCCAGAGAGTGGTTGTCCTGGTCCCCTGCCCGCTGTGAAGGCAGGGCCCCCTGTGCCCTTTCTTTGGCCCCTGCTTCAAGGTCTGGCCTCACCAGGCGCGGGCACCTCCATCGAGATACAACTGCTGACAGTCCTAAACCAGAGACCTATGTGGAGGAAACAAAACTCTAATTAAGATGGTTTTTCCCCTTTAAGAGAATACATTCCTCAGCGACACAGTTGCCCCCAGGCATTTCTCCCACTCCCACTTGGAAGCCAGGCAGAAGAAAAGCCTGGTGGGCAGGATTATGGGATTAGTCAACTTTCCCAAAACAGGCCCAGAGGCTCTGGGTCCAAAATGAGTTTTGGTCTCAGCCTTTCCCTGTGATTAGTGACAGATGTGTCAGTCGGCCCTCCCTCCTCCCTCTCCTAGACTTGCCCCTTCCCTGAGTGCTAATAACGCACTGTGTTACCTTAATCACAGGCTCCAGAAGTTTGGGGGAAACGTGAGCCCTATGGTTCAGTGGCCCCAGGCCCAAGGAGGAAGGAATTACTGATTGAATCAAGGGGCTGGCTTTGCCAACACCTCCCCATCCCCACCGGAGAGCAACCCCCTTGATGTCCCTGCTGTGCTAGTAGGACCAAGGTGGGCCTATTAGGCCATGATGGTCTGTAGCCTGTCCAGCTCTTGCCTCATGTCCTGCTGGCCCTCTGGCCCCACTGGGTCTCTGGGCCCAGCTTCCAGGGTCCACCTACCCTCTGGGACAGGCTGGGTACCTGGCCCTCCTTGACCTGGGCCTGCCCTACATTCTGTTTGTAAGCCACCTGCACCAGTTCCAGAGCTGGTGTTTCCCAGGTAATGAGCTCTTAAACACCAATCAGCTGAGGCCACCGTGCTTGTGTTACCGGAGAGTGTGTCCTTCTCAGCGCGATGTCCAGGTTCTTGGTGTCTTGAGCAAAGAATGGAACGAGATACCGAGGTAAAGTGGTGAAAGAGCAGTTTATTAGAAGAAAAAGTACACTTTGAAGAGGTAGAAGCGGGCCTGAGTGGAAAGCAGTGGCTCAAGGCCATTTTTAGAAGAGAAAGTACACTCCAAAGGGATAGGAGCAGGCCTGAGCAGAAGAATGGGCTCAAAAGGCCCAAAGGCTCAAAAGATGCTGACTGGTAAGGACTTGGAGTTTTTATCCCTTTTTTTCCTCTAGAATGGGCTGTTCCTTTCCAGTCATGCGACCATTTGATTGACACCTGTGATTGACAAGAGGCTATTACCTCATCTCTTCAAACTGTGCATGTTCCTTCCCAGAATTCAGTCTGTTATAATAATATTAGTAAACTTCCAGGCATATATATGATATTATAATGATGGTATAATGAGGCTCAGGTGAAATGAAGGTCGTTGTGGCCTTTACTGCGCAGGTGCGAGTGACTGGTCTAATCTAGTTGCATATTTTGTATCCATTTGCTTCCTCATTGGGGTAGATAACTACCATATAGTGAGAAGGGGAAGTTTTGGGTGGAGAGGGGAGGTCTTTTGGGTGGTCGCATTCTGTGGGTTGTGTTGGACGTGCAGGAATGTAGAGACCCAATGCCTATCTCTAACTGCCTGCCTTGTTTTTCCCTGGAGAGATGCGATCCCCGTAAAATCTCTATGGGAAGTTGAGGGATAGGAGGTCTTTTCTTCTGTATCTGCTTCCTGCTGGGCAGAGGCATAAAGCTGTCCCTACCTATTGGGGGATTCACGGAACTCTCGCCCTATCTCATCTTAGATGAGAGGAAGGGGTCTCAAGATCCGCCTGGAAGACCGTGTTAGTTTCTTTGGTTGGGACTGGTAATCTTGCTGGGGTATCATCTATATCCCCAAGGCCCCTGAATGAGGAAAAATAGATTTTGGTTAAACAGAGTTCAAAGTGTTTGCCCAAGATGCAGGACCCAAAGTTAATGTGAGGTGGCTGTTGGATAGAAATTCTGTTTAGCTTTGTGGAGCCTGTGATCTTTTCCTCTGGTTAATCCGGTCATTCAGGTGGCGTGTTCACCCAGGAGCTGGGCCTGAAATGGCTTGGAGCAGGGGCAGGGGACTTCCTATGATTTGGGTTAGGTACAATCTTCTGTTTAAGATTTAAAAGCTGATTTGAAAGGTGATTAAGATCAGGAACTAGGGAGCTAAGAAACTCGTTTAGCCCGTATCACTTGGACAGTCGGACATCCGAAGATGAATGTGGACAGATCCAGGCCCGGTCTGGAAGTCAGGGAGGGATGCCTCATAACTCTTTGCGTGGGCCCAGCAGCCTTGTCTGCATTTAGAAGTTCCTTGCAGAGAAACCATATATTCACAGCCAGTGTCCCTATAGGGAACGTTCTCCTTGGAGCCTTTTTCTCTGCGTTAAGGCTGGTGGCAAGGAAATAAATTTTTGGTTCTCTCAATGATGCCTACGATCCCTAGAACCAGGATGGTCCCCTTGTTAGCACTTTGGCTCCTTAAAAATCTCCTAGTGGAGCTGACCTGGTAGTCTGTCTGGAAGTGAGTTTCGGCTGCCAAGTGACAGCCACTGGCGGCTGCCTGGATTTGGCTCCTCTGGGTTGTTACATCCCAGGCCACACCCGGAACCCCGAGTCCTGAGTCCAGGGCAGATTCCAGAGCACAACAGGACCAAAGGCTGAGTTCAGCAGAGCCCAGAGCTCTGCCGATGCTGACCCCAGACTGGCTGGGAACTAGGAACCAGGTGTCAATCCACTGGGCACTACTGAGTGCTGGCTGTTACTTAGAAAATGTGTTTGTGCCTGTAGCACCCAGTTGGTGCTGGAAATGGAAGTGACATGTTCTGGCGTGCCCTGGCCTCTAGGCTGAAAACTGTTTATTTGGACAATTAAGAACACGACTTCAGCTCAACCACAAAATCAGACGGAAACCTTTATCTTGGGTGGCAGTCTCTTAGTTTCCTCCCATGCCCTTGCAGATTTGCAAGTGGGGCCACACTGGACAGGGTGCAGCTGGAGTGATTCCAGTGGCTGTGGCCTTGCTCGGGAGCAATCACAAGCCTTCTTGGTTGTCTTTCGTGCTGATGAGGGGATGGGAATGGATATTAGAAGGGGACCCAAGCTCCTTAATCAGAGACCTTAAGGCCTCTGGGGTCCCTTGAGGTGAGGGTGGGGCTTCTTCTGCAATTGGCCATGAAATGCAATATCTGCTGGACCATCTTCTGTTACCGCAGAGATGACTGTCTCAAATTATCTCCTCATCCACTTCCTACGGCCAAGAACCATGTAAGCTCACACCACCCACTCCGCTCCAGCACACCAAGGGTTACATTGTCTCTGGCATCTCCTGGTCCTCCTTTCAGTCCTCACCCTGACTGTTCCTGGGCCGCTACTACAATGAGGGGTCCATGGGTAGATAAGTAAGGGATTTACTTATAACCTGCCTTGAAGTTTAAGCTTCTCCCGAAGCAAAACCCAAGCCTCAGCCTCTCCCAGTAGCTCTGAGAAGAGCTGGCCTACCTCGGCCACAGCTGGTCACAGTTGGTCACTGTGTTGACACATGGTCCCGTGACCGGATGCTTGGGGGATCTGTGGGGGATGGCCACGGATGGCCTGCTTCCCGACCTGCTCTCCCTTACCCACTCCCCTCATGGCAGGACCTTCCAGGGCTCCACCACACGTCCACTGGGTTCCTGCCAACACTGATAGGACTTGTTTCTAGAACCCCAGCTTTTAAAATCTTACATTTTATTCTGTTTCTAAATGATTCACATTTGTCAATCTCACCTCCCTAGATGCATGCTATGAAAACTTCTTGGAGCAAAAACTGCGTCTCCTGCCAATCACAAGTCCCACCCCCCCACCCCCCATCCCACCTGGAGTATGGGTTGGGGCTGATGAGTGATGTTGGCATTCACCACCTTGGCTAATGACCCTTGTCACAGGGTATGTATGTGTTGGGGGGTGGGGAGTGCTGGGGGGGCACTGGAACACATCTGACTTCTCTTTATGTGCCTCAGCAGCTACATTGGGATGTGCCCCCCTCCCCAAACCCCTTCCCCACATACCCTGGGTATGAGGTGCAAGGGCGAAGCACCTGAGAGGCAACAGGGTGATGTCTCCCTTTGAGAAATGTCTTCTCACACTTTGCGTGGATTCTAGCAAAGGCGGTGGAGGGGGCGGGAATCTCAATAGAAACAGTCAAATTCCTAATCTGTTTCTCCACCCTGGCTCCAATCCCAATTTTAAAAAAAGAAGTGCAGCAAAGAAAATAAGCCCGCCTGGTGTTGAGCCGAGGGTGGGGCGAGTTGGCAGTCCAGGGAGGTGAAAATTAGGCAAGAGCGTGAAGGATTCTGCATTGTTTCAAAACTGGTCAATTGCTTCCACATTCATGCAGACGGGCAAAGATGACACGGATTCGACATGGTAGGGACATAGGATTGTAATGGTAGAGGAGAGGAGAAACAGCAGAACACAACAAAAACCTGAGGAGGATACCATAGGTTAGCCCACCAGGCCAGTGGCTCAAGGAGGTGAGAGCATGTCCCTGCCGGTTCCCTTCTGAGCCTGCTGGCCTCGCCCACCTCCACCTCCCTCTGCTTCTACCTGGGCGGCTTGGAGGTTCTGACTGTGGGCAGGCCCTTTCTCCTGGGCTGGGCCCTCACCATGCCCCATTTCCTGGAGACTTTGGGAAGCTTTTCTGAGTTGCCAGCTGAGGGCATTGGGGAAATGAGGAAGGCCTGCTTGAGAGTACAGGCTGCAGCTCAGAGGTGGAGGAAGGAGGGACAGGGGATGGAAGACTGTGGGTCCCTCACCCCCTGGGAAGGAGACAAATGTAATAGGGGAGAGGGCTCAGCAGCTCCTGCAGTCTGACGTCACCCTCAGTAGAGGACCCCTCCTCTCTTCATGCTTTGGGGGAAGAGGGCCGTGGGCAATAATCATCACCCCTGTTTACTGAGTGAGTGCCATGCCCCAGGCCCTGGGCTTCATGTTTCACACAGTTATTTCATTTAATCACCACAACACCCTTGCAAGGTGGGAATTGTTCTCCTTCTGCAGAAGAGGAAACAATCTCAGGCCAATTGAGGAGCTTCACACAGTTCTTAAGTGGTAGAGCTGGGGCCTGAGGACAAAACCTTGCTCTTCAGTCCTGTGTTACCCCACTCAGCCATGGCCCTGGGGGGGGGGGGGGAGTTAGCCTGCCCCATAGAGTCCTTGTTTAGGGCGGTGAACTGTTGCGAGCCCTTGTCTCTCTGTCTCTCTGTCTCTGTCTCTCTGTCTCTCTCTCTCTGTCTCTCTCTCTCTCTCTCTGTCTCTCTCTCTCTCTCTGTCTCTCTCTCTTCCTCTCCTGGGGCAGCATGGAATGGGGAAGCCCTGGCTCTGAAGGGCTCCTTTAGGTCTCAGTGCTGCTCCCCACAGAGCTGAGCCCACATGCTAATCATCTCGCTCTGCAGGCCTGACTCCTCACCAGAGGTGTGAATGTGCCTGAGTGTTCGGACCAGAATGAGGCACTTTAATGGACAAGTTGGAATCAGTTTGTGAGCAGTAAATTGCCCCAGTCCCTGGGGCCATTTTCCATCATAAATCTCAACGATTTGGCTCTGCAGTACTCGGTGCTGGAGCCATGTCTAAGGCAACAGGAAGGTTTGTGGGAGCTCTAACGGGGTGGGCCTGCAAGGGTCTAATGGAGGCTATAAGCCCTCACCCATCTCCTGCCCTCCTTCCCCTACCATGTTTGACACCGAGGGTCCAGCTTTCCTCCTTGAGAGCCTGTTCTAGTCTTGTGGGACGTGCGTTTTCCTGATTATCCTCAGACCATTGAGCTGGCTGTTTCCTGTCTCCTTCTGGCTATTCGTTCTGCTGCCGCCCTCTAGGTTTTAGTCTAGGGTCTCTCTCCCAGGGGTGTCATCTGTGCCACAGCTTCAGGCAGCGAGATATGTACATGACCTCAGAGCTGCATCTCAGTCCTGACTTCTTTCCCGTGATTCTGCCTATAAGATTCTCCACCAAGGTGTCCCACAGGCACCCCAAACTCATACTTTCTAACTTGCACTCACCCTCCCTGTGTTCCCTACCCCACACCACCAGCAGGCCGAGAACCTCTCTGGAATTGCCTTTGGTGCCCCTTCCTCAGTCTCCCAGGTGACCCCAATCCTGCTTCTCAACTCTAAGAAATCACATCTGCATCTTCCCTTCTCCAACCCTCTTGAAATCCCACATATATACAGTCCCCAAATTACGATGGTTTGACTTATGGTTTTTTGACTTTATGATGGTGCAAAATAGACATGGATAATAAATTACATGAGATATTCAACACTTTATTATAAAATAAGCTTTGTGTTAGATGGTTTTGCCCAACTGTGGGCTAATGTAAGTGTTCTGAGCGTGTTTAAGGTAGGCTAGGCTAAGCTATGATGTCTGGTAGGCTAGGTGTATTAAATGCATTTTCAACTTACTATAGGTTTGTCAGGTTGTAACCCCATTGTGTGTCAAGGACAATCTCTACTGGATCATTTATTGCAAGAGCCTCCTGACTATCTCCCCCTTCCAGTCATGTAGCCCATCTTCCTGAGCAATCATCCTAAAGCCAGACCCAGAGCATGTTACTTCCTAACTCCAACATTCTCCATGGCTCCCCAGTGCCTCTAAAGTAACCCCAAACTCTTATCATAGTCCCCACCTTGAATCGACTGCCAGCTCTGCTTTCCAGCCTGGTTGCCCACTCTTGCTTCTTAGAACTTGTATGCTGCAACTGCTCCAGACACCCCAAGTCGGCCTTGAACTAACTGACTCTGAGACATGGCTCCCACATGCCTTCTGCTTGGTGTGGACAGTCCTGTCTCTGAGCGTCACAGTCCTACCCTTTGTTCAAGACCCAGCCCAGACACCAAACACCCAAACCCAAGTGATGGTTAAGACCACGGAAGCTAGAGTCAGACTGACCGGGAACAAGGCCCAGTTCTACCACTTCTGTTGTTTGACCTTTTTGTCACTTAACCCTCTGTGCCTTGGTTTACTCATCTATAAAATGAGGATAGCAGTAGTAGTATCTGCCTCGCTGGGTCTTTGAAGATTAAATGATACTATGTGTAAAGTGAACCGCTCTGGCATATGGTTCGCACTTTACGTGTCTGCTATAATACCCTAGTTATAAAGCCTCCTCTGATGCCCTTGTCCAAAACTTCATACTTCCATATCATTCCATTGAGACCACTAGCAGCACTTGCCACATTTGCCTGGTTGTGGAGTTAGAATTCTTTGATGGCAATTGGGCCATTGTCAGAAACTCACTGGAGCAAACAAGGGGATTTTGGTCACAAGCATATGGGTGGATCTTATAGCATCCAAGGGCAGGAATACATTAGCACCTCAGGGGGCCCTGGCATTGGCACCTGGAAATTCTGCTTGGGTAGCATTCTCTCTTAGAACATCCATTTAATGATTTCCTTTGTAGACTGTAGCCTTGAAGACGGCTGAAATCCATTACCCAGAGCACTCGAGGGTATATGCCACTGCCCAACATGGAAAGATGGAATGTCTCTCTTGGTTTCAGTTAAGGAACTCTGACCAGCCTCTCTTGGATGAGGGCATGGGTCATGTTAGACAGAATTATTGCTGTGGGTGCCCCACTATGGGAGAGGAAATTAATTTAGCAGGGATTCATGCCACAGACTGGAAGCTGGTCCCCAATATCTTTTTCCTCATCTTTCTTAGTAATAGAATTCTTGCTGTTTTCTGCCCTGAATGAAGACTACATTTCCCAGCCTCCCTTGCAGCTGGATATGGCCACATGATGAAATTCTGAACAAAGTGTAGTTAAAGGGTTGGGAATATCCTTTTTTCGTTCTTCCTCTGACTCTGGAGCCAGACTGCATTGAACTCCTGGCCTTGCGACCTATTTGTGTGATTTAGTTACTTAATCCTTTTGTGCCACAGTTTTCTTAGCAGTATAGTGGGGTAAAAATAATATTGCTGGGGCCAGCCTGGTGGCTCAGGCGGTTAGAGCTCCATGCTCCTAACTCCGAAGGCTGCAGGTTCGATTCCCACATGGGCCAGTGGGCTCTCAACCACAAGGTTGCCAGTTCAATTCCTCGAGTCCTGCAAGGGATGGTGGGCTCCGCCCCCTTCAACTAAAATTGAACATGGCACTTGAGCTGACCTGCCGCTGAGCTCCCGGATGGCTCAGTTGGTTGGAATGCGTCCTCTCAACCACAAGGTTGCCGGTTCGACTCCCACAGGGATGGTGGGCTGTGCCCCCTGCAACTAGAAAAATGGCAACTGGACCTAGAACTGAGCTGCACCCTCCACAACTAAGACTGAAAGGACAACTTGAAGCTGAACGGCGCCCTCCACAACTAAGGTTGAAAGGACAACAACTTGACTTGGAAAAAAAGGCCTGGAAGTATACACTGTTCCCCAATAAAGTCCTGTTCCCCTTCCCCAATAAAAAAAAATCTTTAAAATAATAATAATAATAATAATAATAATAATAATATTGCTATAATAGGGCTATTGTAAGGATTCCATGAATTAATATTTGAAGAGTGATTAGAGTGGTTCCTGGCACATAATGTGTGTTCCATAAGTATGGCTCTGGTGAAGAAGATGGTGATTGTAAAGAAGAGAATGGCTTGGTTAGAGCTGGAGTGCCATGTTGGGTGAAGAGATAAAGACATACTGAGGGTGGAGTGGACCTTTAAGGGTTGTTGAGCCAAAATCAGTCTGGAATACTTGCCTCTTGACTTTGTATAGAAGAGAAGAACAAACTTCCACCTGGGTTAAGCCACTGTCATTTGGGGTTTTCAGTGACTTGCAGCCTAACCTAATCCTAAATGATACAGGGCCTTGTAGATTCCGCATACACCCCTGTCCACTGCATCATGTCATTCCTTCAGACAAAGTCTTCTTGAGCCTTCTTAAGCCGTACATTCTTTCAGAACAGGGTAGCTTTCAACACTATCTTTGTGTCTTTTTTATACTCCTTATAAAGCCCTGCTCACCAGGTGCTCAGTAAATAAGTATTGAATGAATGGAAGAACGATGCTAAAAATTGTTGTTCTGGTTAGGTAGACAGTGTCTATATTCTGAAACATCCAAAGGATTCTTTGTGTTGGCAGGTGGCAGAAAATTGGTGCTAATAATAGAACAGGGTTTACCCAGTACAATGTCTGTGTTCTAATTACTTCAAGTGCATTGTGGTTAACCCTCAGGACAACACTATGAAATAAGTATTCTCATCAACTGTATTTTGCAAATGAGGAAACTAGGCTTCCGAGAGATCTGGAGGTCAAGATCTTAGATTCGGCCAGTAGAGCTAGGATTCAAACTCAGGCAGTGTCTTAAGCCCAGGATCTTAACAAATTTCTATGAAAATTTCTCCAGAGCTTTTCTCCTGTGAGCCCTTTGGAAAGGAGATTGAGATCATGGAGAACCTGTTCAGGCCCACAAGAACACATCGCTTTAGAGAGACCGCGCTTCTCTTCTCACTCTGGAGTTTTGTTTGAAGGGCTGAACTCAAGGAAGACTGAAAGGGAGATGTCAGGGTTTTCCTGAGGTCATTGGGGTGAAGATCCATACAGACCCTAATCCCCAGGACCAACCCAATCTCTCTCTCCTCCATACTGCCATAGCATTTTTTGTGTGAACATTATTAGCCGCTGATCGAACTGGCTAATCTTTGGCACAATGGTGACAGTGGCAGAGTTTGTCTTTATTCCACTATTATCTGCCTATTAAGCATCTAATGTCCCATTAGGGCCCTTGCTTATTACTTCATCAAGGACAGCTTCATTTTGAAAGATGAAAATAAAGAACGAAAAACTTAGTTCCCCCAAATGAAAATTTCATGGTGAGATTTTAGGCAAGAAAGATTTTGGGATTGGAGAACTTCCTGCAGCCTTTTAGCTCACGATTGTCAACCTCTCCTCCTTCTCCTTTCCTTTCCCCTCCTCCTTTCCCTTCGCCCTTCTCCTCCTCCTCCTTTCTGTTTTTAACTTTTTGAACCATTTTGCATCCCCTTCCCTTCTTCCCCATCCCAGAACCCACATGTCCTTCGTGGCCCACTTTCAGTCCTCTGGCCCGGGAGGGCGTCTCTGCTTATTCCCACACACACTGGCCGCCCCTGTCATATTGGCCATCTCTGTCGTCTTGGTCATCCCTGGCTCAGGACTCCCGTGGCACTTACAGTCTGGGCCGCATGCTTTAGCATTTCTTCATGTACTCGTCCAGCCCTCCAAATGCTGCTTCTGTCTTTGGTTCTGTTAAATTGCTGTCAGAGGGCAAAGGCCACATCAAATTGTTGCAGGTATTTCTACTTTGGGAAGTCGTTTTGGCCTCCATAACTGCTTAGGACTCTTTCCAACCTGAGATTTAAAGTTTCTCTACTTTTCCTCTCATTTCCCCCATGGTGCCTGATTCAATGTCGGGTAATATAGGTGCTAAGGAAGGATGTATTGAGCTAAGTGTTCCTTTTTCTGGAAGCAAGTGTAAAGGGCCATATAGGCAATGGTGGAGAAGCTGTCCTGTTTTCAAAGATCTCCCAACAAGGAGACAAAGTGCTTTCAGGGTCTGAAGATCAGCGTTTTCCCGAGGCCACCACATTACCTGCTCTTGGTTGTGCTACAACGGACGCACTGGCGCCCCTCTGGCATGGCTGGCCTCGTCGCTCCTCTGGTCCAGTCTCTGGGCTGGAAACCACAGCTGGCCCTCCCTGAAATGACTCAACATCAAACTTGGACTCAGCTTCAGCCTCCTCCCTGCTGGCCCCAGGCGGCCAGTCTCACAGGACCAGGCCAGAACCACAGAGTTCCCAGCTTTTCTCAGAAAGATCCTGCTGCCAACCTGACACAGCCATGCCAGAAATTCTGCTAAATGCGAATGCAAGCACTTTCAAGCCGTGGCTTCGTATTTCCTGTCCCCACGGCCTTGTTCCACCAAACTTCTTGATGCCCAGATGGACTAAGTTCATGACAGACAGGAATACATATTTTCCCCTGTGACTTTCCCCAGGACTCAGGTCTACAGCCACCAAGAACTTTTTAGGATGGGGTTGGGGGATGAAGGCAGAGCCCTTGGCATTGGGGCCAATGCAGAACATTCTGCCCCACTGGAGCCTGTAGCCTTGACCAGAACACCCCTAGAAAGCATGGCCCCTCAAGGGAAAGGAAGGTGTTTGACCTGGGTTTGGGTTTGAATTGTGACCTGGTGGGCAAAGGTCCTTTGACACCCTAGGAGATGGCATCCATATTTCCAGAATTCAACTCAGGGCCTTTGAGCCTACGTCTCTCCTTCCCGCAATACTCTGAGCCACAGGGTCAAATGAATGAAGGTGTGACTGAAGATACAGGTGGAAACAATGACCCCCTCCTTCACATTTGCTGAGACTGAGTTATTGCCCCCTTAGGACATTGAATTCACTACCTGGAATGTCCTTGACACCCTCAACCCATTCACATCGTCCCTGTCCGTCAGGGTGTGGTTCAGTCCTGCCTGTACCACCTCCCTTCCCTACCGTGGAATCCTCAGGTACCTCTTTTTCTTCTTTGAGCTCTTAGTTCTTGGCGTCTGCAGGACTCTTGTGAGGCATTAATCCACATTCAACATCATGATATTGTTTATTGTCTCAGATGGCTATGAAATGTTTTGTGTGTTCATTTTTTGCCAATTTCTGCACACACTTTAAACCAGCTCTGTCCAATAGAAATATAATGTGAACTACATAAGTCATTTAAAAATTTCCAGTAGTCACATTAAAAAAGTAACAAAACAAATTTTAAGAACATATTTTATTTAACCCAATGTAGCAAAAAATACATAGAACCAATATAAAAACTTATTAATAAGATAATTTACCTTTTGGGGGTATACAGTCTTCAAAATCTGATATGTATTTTACAATTACAGCACATGTCAATTTGGCTGCCAAATTTTCATAGAAAACTTTTGACCCATATTTAGAATTAATAATGACCTCTCTTTTTCCTTAATCTTCTAAATATTGGACCAGAGCCTCTCCTTGGCATTTCCAAAAATGGATCCATATGACCAACAGAATTCTGGGAATTGTAGTTCACAGCTTCATTCAGTGCCATGGAGGAGAGACCTTACGAAGGGTTGGTGGTGATATTGAGCTGGCAACAGATGATCTGATGTCCATTATTCCATTGGATGAATGCTCCTAGGAGTAAGTGGGACAAGTTGCTATGTGGAAGGAGCAGAGCACACACAGGGAGGAAAGGCAATAAGCAGAGCAGAGACCCTGAGTAAACCAAGAGGAGTCTCTGGTGGTGGTAGGGGAAGCAGAGAAGGAAGGAGATGGAGAGAGGAGAACAGTGGGTCTCTGTGGGGCTCCTAAAGTGTTCTGGGCATCCAGATGCTCCAGTGTCATGAGGTAGACAAGCCTACATCTCAGTGACACCCACATCAGGGGGAGGATACTTACAGTTGTCCCTCCCCCTGACTCTGGGTGCTAAGATTTGCTGGGACAAGGTCTCAAATACCCTATGAACTCAGAGGCCTTAGGAATCCCACCTCTTCCAGGAAGACTTCCCAGTCAACTCTCCCTTCAGCCTAAATCCCTTATTTGGATACTTGCTAACACATACATTGTCATGGTTTGTTTGCTGGTCTTCATGTGCTGTGTCCCATCCATGTAGCCCTTTAGACACAAAGGCTCAACCTATCTTAGAAATCCCACACAATCCTGGAAGGCACTCCACACATCTGGGCTAGACTGAGCTGCAGCAGAGGCTGGAAGGAAACATCTGCAGGCATCAGCAGAGCCACTGAAACTGCTCCTATCACTGATGGGCACAGCTCTGGAAGAAGGCACTGAAGTCCATCTAGGGCCACTTCCCTTCACCCCCAGGGCAACCAACTTAAATGAGGGAAACTTGCTGAAAGAAATCAGAGATCAACTGGAATCAATCCTCAGGTTATTGAAAGGAGTAGTAATACATACAAAACACAGTGTGTGTTTGGGGGATGGGGCAGGTCTCCTGGTTGCCATGGCGCCAAGAGTTCTGGGCTACACCCACCAAGGCTGGTTGGAGTCAGGGGTGAGACTCTGAGAGAGAAACTCCAGTAAACAACCAGGTCCTCTAGGCCCACCACCACATTAGAACAGCTGCCTAGTGATGAGGAGACCCCCAACTGAGGACACTAGCTTCTGACCAGTGGATGAGCCACTTACCTCTCTTTCCAGGCATTTAACTCCAGAATCTGGTACTTATGTCCCTTCTGTTCCTCTTTAGGGACTTTATGGCTGGGCTAAATTTATGGCCTAGAGCCCATCTCATCCAAAGCTATCATCTTACAGATGAGGAAATCAATGTAAATTCAAGGTCAGGTAGGGTCTGGTTTCCTGGCTCTTCTTCAAAGGCTTTTCCTTCTCCATCCGTTCCACGGTCTTTCTTACTAGTCTCACATCAAATATTCTTTCTTTCTTCCTCTGTCAGAGTAGGAGTCTTTTTTCCTGATATTTCATCTTCTGAAGAGATAGCATTCCCCATATGTTTATTGATTTTAGCAGCATTGGAGCATGCTTTGAGTGCCCGGTGTATCTGAGGATCTTATGTATGGTTGGTTAGTCAGGTTTTATCTAGTGATATGGAAGGGAGCACACATGGGACATAAAATTAGACCCAACAGGCCTGGGAGCCATCCAAAGCCAGACAGTGGTATCTGAAGCAATGAAATAAGGTTGATTTGACAAGGCTTGCTCCGGAGACTGCCCCCACAACCAAATTTTGTGCTTGCAATTCAAGTGTCTGGCACCAGATGGCAGTGTTGTTCTGTTATCAATTTTAGACAAACTATTTTGAGAAAGGTTTTAAATTTCATTCATTCATTCATTTATTCAGAAAGTATTTACTGAGTGTTTATAATATGCCAAGCACTTTCTAGGTACTTGGATACAGCAGTGAACTAAACAGAAAAAAGCTGTGGCTTCTTGTAGCTTATATTCTTCTGTAGGGCGATAATGAATAAACGAGAAAAACATTTTGTGTATAAGATGATAATAGATACTATGGTGAAAAATAAAGCAAGGGAGGGGGAAAAGGAGGGCTTGGAAGGGGGGATGTTGTCAGAGATTATAAGACCATAGAAACTGAGAGCTGGGGAAGGCTATGGAGGATTTAAGCAGTGGGTGAATCAGAAAATGAAAATGTTTGCGTAGAAAGGGGACTTAGATGGGGTTATGTTATAGTCCACAGATGGGGAGAGTGAAGCTCAGAGATGGAGAGTGACCTGTCCAAGGTGAAAAATCTGGAGGGCAGAGGCCAGTAGCCTTGAGTCTACCACACTCTACCCTGCTGCCCTGACTTCCTCCCGAACCCACCTTGGTTGTGAGGGACCCTCCCTCAGTTTAGCAGAGACTATGAACTCATCAAGTGCTGTTTGCTTCCAGGGCATATTTTCCAGCCTACCTTGCAGTTGTGCAGTTACTGAGTTCTGGCCAGTGATATACACCAATCCCAGGCCAGGCCCCTAAAGACTCCCTGTATGATCTTCCATACACTTCCCCTTTCCCCATCTGTGTGACTAGAAGCACAGAACTTCAGAATCTTAGAGAAAAAGGAAATCACTAACAGGAGGGAGACTGGGTCCTTGGGTGACCCAGTGCTTTGGTCTGTGACACGAGTGAGATTTGGTACGTTAAGCCATTGAGATTAGGGGGTTGTTTGTTACAGCAGCTAATTTACCCTAACTATTATACCCACCATGACCAAACCTAACTGAATACATGTTCCACCAGCCTGTGCTCCCAACACTGTAAGTAGGAGACATCAGCTGTTTCTGTCTGGCTATGCAGAGCTTTCTCTTTGCTTGGTCAACGTTCCTATTTTTATTAGAGGAGCCACCCCTCTTATTAGGGCCTCCCCACCACCACCCAGAGGAAGGCATGTGATCCAAGTGGCCATTCTGAATACACAATCCTCTTGGCCAAGTGATTGTATCAGGGGTAGGTACATAATATGATAAGAGACTTGCTTAAGATTCAGGCTATGGATGCTGGAAAGAAAGATACTGGAAAGAGATACTGAGTGATGAGGACCAAGATAGCCTGAAGCTGCTGGAGCCATTGCCCAAGGACACAAGGAAGAAGCTATTGGCAGAATGAAACCAACATGGAGATGAAAGTGGACCAAAGAGCCAAAGAGAAAATTTACCACATCTTTCAAATCGTGCCTGAAGCCAAGCCTACCTTCAGGCCTACCTAGTTTTCCCAGTTACAAGAGCCAATTATTTAATTATCTTTTTCATTTAAAAAAAAAGTGATCTAGTTTGGATTTCTGTCACTTAACATGGAATGAGTTCTGATTAATAAGTAATTATTGAATTAAGTTGTATTGAGACCTACTGCTCATGTTCTGAGCTAGAGACTGGGATCAAATTAGACACCAGCCATTGGGACTTCCCGTCTCCATGTATCAATTTGTGTGACAGGTAATCCACGCCAACGTGAAGCAGCAGAACAATCTGTTGAAAAGCTGGGTCTCATTTTCCACTTTTTAGGTGGCTGGCTTATCAAGATACAAGAGGAAATATGAGCCTTTTCCTTTACTCTTCTGGAAAAACCTGCCTTTTAAGTTCTTGAGGTTTGAGCTTTCCTTATCACCACAAGGGAAGTAACAGTCTTTGGTCTGTGTTTCCGGCCAAATGGAGAAGTTGCCAGGCTGGGGTGGGCTTCCCTGAGATTTGGATGGGCCTGTGCCCATCTGGTGGTTAAACAGAGAGTTTGTGTCGAGAGGGCCAGAAGAGGGGCATGGCCTTTAGGGGTTGTGGGGCCTCTTGGACTGAAGAACAGAAGTGTTGGTGATTCTGTGGGGCGAGGGGCATGGAAACCAGAGATGTGCCCCCATAGAATTGCTGAGGTGGTACGGCCTTGGAGAGGGCAGGGGCTGCTCTGAGCCTGTGAGAATTGGACCCCAGGTGCTGAGGCTCAGGAACTTGAAGAAGCTCCCCAGGACAAGTCTGCCTCAGAGTAGAGGGACCCTCTCTATATGGACCGTGTGGGCCCAGGGACAACTATGGATTCATAACTAAGCACCTACTGTCTATTTTTGTGGATGGGGCAAGTCCTGGGGTCCTTCTTTAACCTTCTTCACCAACTTTCTATAATCTCAACAAAAGCGGTTTTAGCTAGATGTGATTTATCTTGGGAAATTTTAAAACACGTTTCTTGACTCCTAAGTTTAGTGGAGTGATTGATATCTGTGTATGGCTAATTATGAATTGTTACAAACTATGAAGGGAAATTACCGAGCTCCGCGAATCCCAATAATGGGGAATCTGATCAATTCCTGGTCACCTTGTCTGATCTTCAGCTACCTTCTAATACATCATATTAATTGACCACCCAACAGCCATTCTCAACTCCCTTCGTCTTTACTCTCTTCCAACTGAGGAGGCTGAAAAAGTGACAGTTTCCTAGATGCCTTTGTGGCTCAAAATGGTCATGGAACACAATTTTGGCTGACAAGATGTAAGAAAATTTTGCTGGGAGTAGTAGAGGTTGTGGGGGTTTTGGGGAGTGGGAATGGAAAAGCTTCTGAGAAATATTTTTCATCCCTGATCAAATAAGAAAAAGCACATAAAGAGAGCTCTTCCCATGTTGAACATCACCCTACATCCTGACTTTGGAGGAAGTCTTAAGAAGATGCGATACCTGGAGCTGTGGCAGCCATCTTGCAACCATAGAAGGGGCGATGGAATTTGGACACTGACCTACAGCCCTGGCAACTTGGAGTAGTAAAGCCAGCTTGATAACTGCCCACCAATGGACTTCTTAGTAAGCACCTCTCTTTATGGTTTCAGCCTCTATTAGTCAGAGTTTCTATTACTTGCAGAGAAACACATAGGCTGTTACAGGCCCTGTGAAAGTTGGTGGGCAGGCATCCGTCTTTAGCACACAGATGAGTCCTAGAGAGGTTAGGGACTTGCCTGAGGTATTGTGATGTGGAAAGACACGCTATCTCAGGGGGTGGCTGAGCAAAGAGTGTGCATAGCTGTGGGTGAGGAGGGATGACCTGGGGCAGAGGTGGGGCATCTGGGATGCCAGGAGAGGAGTAGGGAGCCACTGCAAGTTCCTGAGCACAAGGTAGTCCGAGGAGGCACAGGGATGGGTCCGGGGGATTTGGCAGGTGAAACAACAAAGGGCAGCCCGCCTTCCAGCAGGGACTTCCTTGTGGCCGTCTCCAGAGAGCCTGCAGGAAGGAAGGAAAGGCAGTGGCTGGGATTCAACGTAGACTAAAAGGACCTAAATTTAGACCAGACATCCAGGGAGGTGCTAGGAAATCCATTCGTGATTCTCTCTCTCTCTTCAACGCTTTGCTCTACAGAGGCACATCCAGCTACAGTTTCTGTGTGACCCGCAGCAGTCCTTGATGGTAGGCAGGTGTGAGAGCACTCACTTACAGGTGAGGCCACCATGGCACAAAGCCTCATGGTGGAATAAAGGCGAGAACCCTGGTCTCGTGGGCCCTGGGCTCAGCTGTCTCTCTGGGAGGGGAGAAAAAAGTAGCCCAGATTTGTAGCATTTGCTGATTTCCATGGTGTAAATGCTCCCACTGTGGCTGATTTTTGCCAGTGTTTAAACAACTTTCTTGCAAAATTGCTGACATTTAAGAATCGACTCTTGGATCCATAGGGGCCTGTTGATAACAGCCCCTTACCCCCTGCCTCCATCTGCCATCTTAGTTCAGGCCCATAGGCCCCTCCTTCTTTCTGGTGGCAGGCCTGTCCCTCTCCCTCCCTGACCCTGGCTGTGGGGTTCCAGCTCTTGGCCTCACAACGTGGTGCTGCTGTGGGCCCTCGACCTCGCCTCTGGTTTGCTGCCTCTGCTTTCCTCCAATCCTAGCCCCAAATTCCTGACCCTAGGCCCTCTTGGTAACTTCTTGGACTGCCTTTGTGGAACCGAGTCCCTCCTGCCTCTGCCACCACTGTGTCTTGCCGTTGCCAGCCCGCCTGAATCAGCTCTGGTCATCGTGTGGGGAATAACGTTCAACCTCATGATTGGGACGGGGGTATCTGGGTGGTTACAGATGAAAAGGCCCTGGCAGCTCACTCTGAATGTCTTTCATGTTCCAATGTCACACTCTTCCCTCACAGAGCTGAGAGCCCCTCAAAGCCTGGATTCCTTCTTTTCTTCCTAAGTGCAACCCTCTCCCCGGCCTGCATTCGCTTAATTCGCTTACTCTCTTTCCTTCACTGAGAAAAAACAAAAAAACAAGAACCATCTCCAAAGTGGACCCACAGCTCCTCCAGCTCCTAAGGACCCTCTGTCCACCCACCGTGCCCTTCAGATCCATCCATCTGGTGACTGCATCTTCTGTGCCCAAACCCACTCCTCCATGCTCTCTCCCTGCTTTCAGTAAGGTTTCATCACCATTCCACACACAATCCTAACCAAAGCTACTGAAGCTTAGACCACCTCTGAATCCCACCCCTGAAGTCCCACTGCACTTCCAGCGGAGCTCCTCAGTATGCTCGAGTATTACTTCCTCCAGGAAGCCTTCCCTGATCTCCTTTCCTCTTCTCTCCAGGCTGGCTGTCCTATCTTTCTGCATCCCGATGGCAACTCTCTCCCAGTGAAATATATAGCCATTGACTTGCTGGTCTCTCCCAATAGGCAATGGTTTTGGGGGAGGAGGAACTATGTTACTCTGCCTTGGAACCTAACACAGTGCCTGGCTTGGGGTAAGGGCCCATAAACAGGGTTGCTTTGATGACTTCTGTGGTCATTTCTCTCGCAGCACTCTAAAAGCACTTCCTGTTTGGAGCACCTCCTAGCTCCTCTACTAGGGCGGAAGTTTCTCAAGGCCAGGAACCTGTCCTGTTCTTCAGAACCTGTCCTGTTCCTCAGGGCCCCTCTCAACTCGTAGCTTAAGATGGGTCCTGAGGCTGGGGCACCGTAGAAACTCGAAGCAGAAAGGTGAGCAGAGTCAGGTATGGGCCTCGTGTGCTTTCATTTCAGGCACACCCAGCTGTTGGCAATCAAGTTTAAGAAAAAGTTGTGTGTTTTTTTACATCACAAATCCTTACCCCATCTGATCACAAAGACCCTTGGAAGGGCAGGGAGCCGCCGAGTACTCTCTGTGAAACCTAGGTGGCAGAACAGCCACTTTGAGCAAAGGCAGGAGGGCTGGGAGCCAGGCAGGCCAGTTCCCAAATGGCCCACCCTCATCTCAGAGAGGCCAGAGGAATCCTTGAATCTGTCTGGAGCGCTAGGGACCACTCGTGAAGGTGGGACAAGTCCTGTCTTCCCTCTCCTCC
This sequence comes from Rhinolophus sinicus, assembly GCF_036562045.2. NCBI lineage: Eukaryota > Metazoa > Chordata > Mammalia > Chiroptera > Rhinolophidae > Rhinolophus > Rhinolophus sinicus. The sequence continues at coordinate 29,154,353 of NC_133755.1, forward strand.
ACCCTTCCGCCCACTGGCCTGTCTCCTTAACAGGGACTATGGACTACGGCTCCCAGCTGGAACCCCACGAGCAGAAATGTTCTTTTGGTTTTCCTGTTGGAACCCCACGAGCAGGAATGTTCTCGTGGTTTTCCTGTTGGAATCCTCGGGGCAGGAATGTTCTCGTGGGTTTCCTGTTGGGTTTCCATGAAAAGCGCTTTCATTCTTCCAGCCTCATGCCACTGAAGTTGCAGGGGCACGGGATCCTGGGGGAGTCCCAAGTTCAGCCCCTCCTAGACTTTGTCCACAAGGCTCTGGGCATCCTGGAGGAGGGCCTCTTTGGCCACAGACAATGTTGCTACTGAGATTTCGGAACGAAGCTATGGTCACTTCCGTTCTGCTGCTATAAGCAGGGTCCACCAGAAGGAATGGCCAGATAGGTTTGGGTAGTGCTGCAATGGAGCCACACTGCCTAGGTCTGGATCCTAGCTATTTGGTAGCTGGCTATAGAACTATTGCAAACGCTCTGAGCCTCAGCTTCCTCAGCTAGATGGTAATCGAATCCATGTCATAGAGTTTTTGTGGGGGGAGGGAATAGATAAGACAACTCTCCCCATCTTCTTTCACTGAGCCCAGGGCCAGGTCATGCTTGCCACAACTTGGCATGGTCCAGGTGCCCCCTGCCTTTGCTGGGCAGAATCTCTCCTTTGCCTTTGTAATGTCTCATCCATCTCACAACTCTACGTTTCCAGAGCCCTTTCCTCCTCCCAGCAGCTCTGGCCTGGTGTCAAGAGTCACAGACAGGTCCCCATGGTCCCCACCCCAGCCCCACCCACCTGTAGGCACTTCCCCTGGAATGCTTGGCAGGCTGAGGGGCCTTCTTCAGACCATGGGTGTTTGATGAAAGAGGCCAGGTGCTGAGGCCAGAGCAAACTGTGTCTCGTTGGTGTGTCTAACGTTACTGAGGCTCAGCCCCTGGGACTATGGCTCAGTGATGGTCCCACTGGGCTCCTGTGTGAGCCGCCGCACCCAGGCCCCTTCCGCTTCCTCCTGCCCCTTCTCTCCCTCTCCCTCCTCTTCCTCATTCTCCTCATTGTCATCCTGACTTCCTTTGGTATCCCAGGGCACTTGCATATTCCCTTTCTCTTCAGAATAGCCCTTTCATTCACTGTGCTGCCTCAAGGTTCTAAAAGAGCCAACCTTTTGATTTTATCTACCCCCCCAGTGAGCAGTTTGGATGCACACACTCCCCTGGTTCTGCTAAAAGCCACTCTTTAGACTGCAAGCTAACACACACCCACTTGCATTATTTCACCACCCACAAAAGGAACGGTCAGAATGCTATCTAAATGGTTATACACATGCCATTGCCTCACTGAATCCCCAACATGTAAAAATTATCATTCCCATTTTCTGGATGAGGGAAATGAAGCTCCAAGAGGTTCAGCAAATTGTAAGGGATCCAGCCAAGATTACAGTCCAGGTCTGTGGATTTCCTCCCAGCAGCCCATGCAGACAGCTCCCGTTTCTCTGCTTGCCTCCTGAGATGGGGGAGGTGTTGGCTGCCAGGATCTCTCTCTGGGAGGGAGGTGGGGACTGGGCCTGCATCCCAAAATGGAAGCTATTGAGCAGAGCAGGTTCTGGGTTAGCCCAGGTGGGTGGGGGAAGGTGTTTTCTGAGGGTTGGTGGAAAGGGGTGAAGTCTGTCCTTTCTCCCCAACCTGGACCTCCTGGGATAGAAAGACCCAGACCCCTGACAGAGATGCTGGGGCAGCTGAAGTGGCTGCTGAGAGCTGTTCTTTTCAAGGAATTGGCTTATGTGAGGCAGCCAGGATGATGGCCTCTGCTTGGTTTCTTTCTCGCTCTGTAAATGGCTGGGGCTTGGGGGAGGCTCTGAGTCAAGCCTGCTGGCCTGTCTGGCTGCTGTTCTGCTCCTCTGGGCTCTAGACTTTCAAACTGTCCCATTAAAGGAAAGATATCCCCAGGATAGGGAGGTTTAGGGCTTGGTGGAAGGCTGACCTGAGCTGACAGAGTGGGGGACCAGGGAAGTGTAACCATCAGCAAGAGGGACCAGTTCCCCCCGACTCTCAGGCTCTTGGTCGTGTCCTCGGTGCCACAAATGGGTCAGGGTGGTCTCAAGATCCAACCAGCTTTGGAACATATGGTTCCGTTAACTCTGCATTGCCTTTCCCCGGCCCCTTCTCACCAGACATCTCTGCTTCTGCTTCCTCTACCCTTCTGCTCTCCTTCCCAACATTCTCAACCCTGTCTCTCCCTGGAAATACTAGCAATAACAGCCACCATTTACTGGCCACACGCCACATGCATTAAAGCTGCCATTTATCAAGCCCTCACTGTTTGCCAGGCATGTGTGAAGCATTTTACACACACACACATACACACATACACACACACACACACAAATGCGCACGCTATGTCAATTAATCCTTGCAACACCCATGTGAAGAAGGTACTATTATTATCTCCATTTTATAGATGAGATAATTGAGCAGTGAAGAGACCTGTCCAAGGTCACCCAGCCAACGACTACACGCACGGGCAGTGTGACTCAAGGCCAGAGTTTGTCAGTGTGGGCTGAGCAGGGGTTCCCAGGTATGTAGAAGGAAAGAGGAAAGCAGCTGCCCAGGGGGTTACCGAGGTGGGTGACTCGCATAATCTATCCTGATTCTAGGAGGTGGGCCATGGGGCTGATGGGGAAAGGAAATGGCCCATTGTAGGTGGCCCTGTTCTGGTCCTCGAGGGGTCGCCCCTCTGTCTGTGCTAACAGCTGTGCCCTACTGGTAGGGATCAACAAAGAACAACCTTCTCACTCCTCATCCTCACTATCTCTCTGCATCTTTATGTTTCTGTGTCTTTCATCTCTGTCTTTTTCTCTCCATCCATCAGGATTTCTCTATCGCTTTGTCTAAGCAGGGGGTGGAGGGAGGCCTCTGGAGCCCCAGTGGGGTTGTGTCCTCCCAGCAAGCCCCTAGATACCCCAAGAACAGAGAAGGTCCTGTTCTTACCGCTGGATTCTTTCAGCCCAGAGCCCAAACTTTGCCTCAGCCTGGTAGACCCATCTGGGGACCTCCTTTTAGCACGTGGCTGCACCCACTGCACAAAGTTTCCCACCCCACTGATTTGGGGCGATGGATGGCTATTGGGGAGCCATTTTCTCTGTGTGGGAGCTCTCACGCTTTTCTATTAGGGAATTCCGAGGGCAGGGGATGCCTAGTGCCCCATCACACAGGGCCCCATGGTAGGGCTGTGCTTCCCTCGCCCAGAGGAGGACCCCACCCTCTCTGATCCTCCATCTCTTTCACTCCCGCACTCCTTCCTGTTTCACTGGCTCTCCTCTGGGATTCCTGGGCCTTTCATTCCACTCCCTGGGCCCTGGACCTTGCTTGCTACTGACCAGTGCAGAGCAGAAAGGGCTGCTTCCCCAGACACTCCTGAGAGAGCATTCCCGACGGACAGAAGGGCACGCTGGGGAAGAGGTCACCCTTGGAGAGTGTTGCTTTTTTGGCTTTTCTGAAAGTTGCGAAAATGTGGCTTTGTCTGAGCAAGTTTTAAAAAAAAAAAAAAATCAATGCCACCTCCCACAGATACTGTTTCTCAGGCCGGAGCCTCACTTGGTAGACAAATAAGACATTAAAAATAGCTTTGTGTTTCCCAATCGTAAGGCCTCTGGGGGCTGCAGGGAGAGGCCTTGACTGGGCAGGGTTTTTCTGGCCCATTGTCTGCCTGCCCTGGGCTAGGGGTGGGCGTGGGGGCTGTTTGTAGGCACAGCAATTCCCGGTCAGAGAAGGGAGGAGAGGAAGGTCTTGGCGAGGATGAGCAAGATAAAGCACACTTGAATGGAGTAGCTGTTTGGTGTTTATTTTTCCTTTCCCAGGCCAAGCACTGGAGTACACTCCATTTTGAACTTTGGTTTCCACCAACTCTTTTTTTCCCCCACCCTCTGCTTTTTCTTTTTTTCAGAAGTGTGCAGGGGAGACTGAGATACAAGGTCTTATTTCCATCTGGGCTCTGGCCCAAGAGCCTCGACCAAAAAGTTACTTAAGTCATATTTCCATCATCTGCAGATGGCTGTGTATTTATTTCTCACCAAAGTAAAATCCCAAATGGACTGCAGATATTTGCACGAGTCAGAACTGCTTCCTCCTGGCAGGACTGGGATGGAGCTTTGATCCTTCTGAGAAAACAGAAATGTTGGCCCCAGCCCTGCAACCCTGGTGCCTTTGGGAGTTTGCAGAAGTACCCGAGAGCGAGGCTGTGAGGGGTAGGACGGGGGCTGAGGAGTCACAGGGGCCATATCCAGGCGACGGTGCAGGGACTTGGAGAAGCAAAGAGTATAGAAATCAAAGCAGGTAGGGTCACTAAGCAGGTGACTGGCCCAGAATAACCCTCCGGAGGATGGCAGCCACCATAGGAGCTCTGTGAGCACAACTGTGTGTGGAGGGAAAGGCAAACTGTGGAAAATTACTCGGGGAGAAACCGCTGCTCCTGGACACAGAGCCCTGCTGTTAGGTCTGTGTCGTCTGGCCCCCATTTCTCTTTTTGCTCTCTCACCCCCAGGGCGCTGAGCCTGGCATGGGGAGACAGCCCCTGGCCTGTGTGCCTGGCAGGGTCAGCCCTGGGTCAGGAGGGGCAGCCCAGGTTGCCTCTGACAGGCCCCCTGTCTGCCACCAGGGGACATGCTCATCTCCAGCATGGAAATCCTCTGGGTGCCCCTGTCCCCCTCCACAGCCCCCCACCTCCTGCTCCCATGGGGAGAGGGTCTGAGTGATGACGTGGGGGCTGCTCTCCAGGCAGAAGGGGACCCACGTAAGGGCTGAGGAGGGCGAATATGAGAGAACCAGAGAAACAAAGAGAATGGTGAAAGACTAAAAAAATTCACATTCTAATCTTTTCTTCCCTCTCCTTTTTCCTGTATCTCATTTTCATTGACGTCCAGTGTGTATGTACACTACTCCCCCTATTTCTTGGCTTTTGTACCTTGCAACAGCGCTGATTTCTGTGAAGTGAATCCTGTGTTGCCATTGTCATCCATTATAAAATCACAGATGTGTCCCCATGGTCATGGGAAGGTGGGCCTGCGAGCCCCCAGTTGGGAGTTAAAGACTTGACAGAGGAACAGGGCTTGCCCACTGAAGGAGGCAGAAAACTGTAGTGCTGTTGGACCACTTCTAGAACTTTCCTGTCTTCCTCAGGGCTGTCCTTCACCCTAAGCTTTCTCAGTCCCATACAATTCCTCTTAGCCTGGGCCTCTGGGCCTCACACACTGCAGGGCCGAGCAGGACCCTGTGCCCCAGGGTCTGCCTCTCTAGTGGAGGCACTCTTGTAAATTCAGCACCCCTGCATGGGGAGCCGGCTGGGACTCGGTCTCTAGTTTAATCCTTCCAGTTTATTTCTCTGGCTCTCCTTGGCTCCTCTCAATCCCGGTCAGTCAGCAGGCCCATTCCCCCACCCCAAACCCTCCCTCTCTCCCCCACATCTTGGCTCAGTGCTCTGTTTTCCTTTAAGACTTTCTTTCAACAGAGTGCAGAGTTGGCCACCAGTGTCTCTGGCCTGGCCCACCTCGAAGCCTGACCCTGACTCATGGTCCTGGGTCCCGACAGGACGTGGTTCACACCGGTTTAAAAAACTCTGGACGGCAAAGTCACAAACCATCTGCACCCTCTTCTTCCGCTCGAGACGTTATTTATGTGTGCGGCTTTGTACTCGTTGCTAAATGCGGCCTGTGTGAAGGCTGTTAATTAACCCTTTGAGAAATGAGCTTCCCATCGAGGCAGGGACAGGAACCAGGAACCTGTTTGTAATCAGGTAGTTAAACGCTGAAGATTTATCCCACTTCAGATTAATGAAGCCAGAGGAAGGGGTAGAGGAGATGCCCTCCAAAGTGGTTTAAATAAAGCCTGTTCTGTGCACACAGATTGTCAGAAAGGCAGGAAATTCTAAATCAACTGTGCTCCTGGGCCTTGGTGAGGAGACAGGAGGTGTGTATGGGAGGGAGTGGGGGTGGCAGGCTGCCAAAACCTGCCTGTGTGAGGCGTGGTGGCAGAGGTTAGCCATCAGGAGTCGGGTGCAGGCAGCTCTCCCAGGGATGGGTTGTGCGCTCACTTCCCCTCTTTGGCCATCTGTAAAATGGGACTATGTCTTGTCCTGCCTTCCTCATAGGGCGCTTGAGGGAGAGTGGAGGAAGAGGCTGAGGTGCTACCCAACTACAAGCCGTCATCCAAAGGGTGATCTTGTTGTGGAACCATCTTGGGAGGGTGGAGTGGGAGGTGACAAAGTAGGAAGTAGGGCTTTCATTCCAGTGGGGCCAGGACGTTCATAAGTTTTCCAGAAGGGGCCTCTATTCCCTCACTTGTGAAATGTGGATCATTCTAGAATCTCCACAGCTGGCTATATGATTAGTTTCCCCAATGCTGAAAACAGTTCTTCTCCTGAAAGAAGGAGAGGATAATTTGGGGGTGTCATTCATCCTTGGTTTCCCAGATGCACAAAGGGTGGTGCTAGCTGGGGATGGGGAACGGAGGACGGCCGCGGGCAGACCCCACCACGTCCCAGCTGGGTGTGGGGCTCGGGGACTGAGTGGGCCACCAAAACCTGCCGATATTTATAACTGGGCCTCTTTACATTCTGTGTAAAGGCAAGCCTAAAAAGCACCATTGAAAGCAAGGGCTCAGACGCCTGCACTCAGCCAAGCTTCCTGTCAAAGCCCAATGAGCCCAGAAAACAAAAAAATGTATTCACAGCTCTGAGCCTTCCCTTCTTCCCAGGCTTATTTCACTTGAAAATATTCAGAGTTGGAGAGAGGAGAGGAAAGGAAGCAGAGTCCAGCCTGATTACCTTAGTGACCCTGCATCTGCCGGGGGGTGGTATAACCTCTTGAAGCCACACATTTACCAACATATAACGGTGTGGTGAGGAGCAGAGGAGATAATGCACAGGTAGAACAACGTAGTAGGAGAGGCACAAAACAGTGGTTCCCCCGCATCTTCCTTCTCCCCCTTCCCTGTCCTTCATCCCGTCCTTTCTCTCCTGAGATCTGTCATGTCACCCTTCCACTGCCTCCTTTATCATGGGCCCAGATTAAACTGACCTAATGTCTTTCCATAACTTGACCCAGACAGACCCAAATGATAACGAACCCTAAGGTGAACAGAACCCAAATATCTATATTTCAACCTGAATCATGAACAAAGTAAAAGTGTATGTATTTTGAGTTTTCACTGAATTCGCTGTGCTTTAGCAAGCTTCTGGGTGATTCTGAGGCAGGCTAACATTTGAGAACCACTTTTCTAGAGCCTGCAAGGTCTCCCCAAGGCTGGCCATGAAGCAGGAGGGAATGATGACATCTGCCACTGGGTCATGGCTCTGGGAGCCCTTCGCTAAGAAGAGCTTCTGCTTTGACCACTTCTTCCCTGTCTAGGGCCTCTAATTACTCAATGGAGGCCCAGAAACCTGCTCTGCACTCCAGGAGTGGGGTCTTGAAGCCACCTTTGGTATGTCTCTACACCCAGTGGAGGTCACTCCTGACTCAACCTTTCTGGAGGGCCCAGCTCCTCGCTTTTGAGGTCCGGAGAAGACTGAGCATATCTCAAATGTTGTCCACAGCCCTCTCCCCATCTGGGGTTAGTAAAGCTACCAGTCACTTTCCCAACCGGCACGTACGTCTCAATAGACCTTTCTATTCTGACAATCATGTTCTGTGTCAATGCTGTCCAACAGGGCAGCCACAAGCCCTAAGTGCTCACTATTGAGCACTTCAAATGTAGCTCGAGTGGCCGAGGAACTCAAAATTTAATTTTCTTTCATTGACATTAATTAAAATTTTAATAGCCACATGTGGCTTGCAGCTACTGTACTGGACAGTAAAGTTCTGGAATTTTCTTCAATGCTTTGGTCTGAGGCCTACACTCCCTACACCCTTGGCATCTGTTCCAGCCCTACAGAATGCTGTCCTATTACATAGAGGGTAAACTGAGGCCTGAGAGACAGAGGGTACCATGGGACGCATAGGAAGCGAGGGGAGACTGGAACCCACCCCCTACTCAGCCTTCTAGCCCAGGCCTTTGGCCAGTGGCCCAATCAGACCCTGGCCTCTGGCCGAGGTGTGGGAAGTTGAATGTGATGAAACCCAAGCCCCCTTGGATGACGCCCAACTGTGGTTTCACACTTGAGCAGCAGAGTCGGGCGGAGGTGGCTGGAAAGGACTGTCAGAGGATGGGAATTCGAGTGGCCCAGCCAGCAGGCCCTGGGAGCAGAAGCTGTCCCCAAGGGGATTTGCAGACCAAGCAGGCTTCTAGATTCTGTTGTTACCTTCGGACCACTGATGGATCTGTGTGACCCAGGCCCTCCTGTATACACCACTGTGGGAAGGGACAGAGAGGGGACAATAGAAGTGGTGAATAAGTATGTGTGACTATGCGTAGTGTGTGTGCGGCAGGGAATGGGGATGATGGCACTAGCTTTTCTAGGAAAGAGACCAGCTAATTCGCTCTCTACCTTCTCCACCATCACTGCCAGCTACATAATTTGTGAGGCCCAGTGCAAAATGAAAATGCCCTGCCCTGCTAAAAAATGATTAAGGATTGCAAGAAGGTGACATCAGAGCATTAAATCAAGTGCAGGGCCCTGAGTGACTGCACAGGTAGCAAACCCATGAAGGTGGTCCTGCCACCAATGCCTGAGAGAGACCTGTGCGGGTCTCCAAAAAACAGAGGACCTGTTTTCTGAGCCAGGGTTAGGGCAAAAGCTGGCCTATTCCTTTGTCCCAAACCCCACAGGGGCTTCTGGAAGCAGAGGATTTGAGCCTTTTGTGTATCACATCTCCCCAAGTCTTCTCTTAGGCAGGTTGATGCCCACAGGCTGTCCAGGGAGAGGCTTCAGAGAGACCATCTCAGCGCCCCAGCCTCAAGGAGGGGACAGGGAGGCAGGATGCCACACCAGGTCATAAAAGCAATGCATGTTTACTGAGTGTTTACTTCATGCCCAGTGCTTTGTAAGTATCTTGCCTGGATTATCTCATTCGACCTTCCTAACACACCAGGAGGCAGTACTCTTGTGTGCCCCTTTGGCAGATAGGAAATACAAGCACAGAAGTGGGGGCTTTCTGCAGAGAGAGAAATGTTCTATATCGTGGTGCTGTGGTTGTTACATATGTGTATACATTCGTCGAAATTCACCAAGCTGTGCACTTAATCTGTGCATCTTTTGCATGTAAATCATCCCTCAATAAAGTTTATTTATTAAAAAAATATTTTTTAAAAACTGAGGCACAGAGACGTTGGGAACTTGCCGAAGGTCCCATTCCTAGTAAATGACAGAGCTAGGATTTTTAACTTAGGCACCCAAAAGTAGTGCCAGGCTGAGGCAAAGATCATGAATGGTGGGTCAGGAAGAGAGGTTTCAGATCGACTGACTTCTTGTTCTTGATCAAGTTACAGAGCCTCTCGGAGCCTTGCGTTCTCATCTTGGTCCTTATTTTTGGGGAAATTCTGTTGTTGTTATCCCCAAAGAGCCACCTTGGTTCCCAAATCCGAATAATACTTCCATAGTAGAGGAACACATTTCATATGTTACTCATGAGCAAGCTGAGGGTCAGAGACGTTAGGGAGTCCCCCAGGGACACACTGCTATGCCTTGACAGAGCCTGCCCCAAAACTCTGGCCTCCTGGCCCCCATCCAGCTCCACAACACACCTCATTGCCTCTAATGCTCTTAGTCTCCACCCCCCACCCCAGTAATGGAACCCAGCTGGGTGGGGTTGGCCACTGAGAGGCTCCAGGCTTGGCTTGGGCCAGCGGCTCATGGAAATTGGGCCCTTTTCCTGGGGCGGAAATGAGAAGCAGATGTGGCTCTGGAGCTGGGGTGCCGACTCATGCCGTATCAGGGGGCTCAGGTTACATGTAGGAACACGTGACTGTGGTTACAAAAACAGCCTGAAACCACAAAGGCCCACATCGTTGGGGGCGGGGGGTGTGGGGGGGTGCGTCCAGTTCAGGCCTGGGGAACCAAGCCCCACCCCTACCCCTTACCACCTTGGTAGCCCCTGAGATCCTCAAAGGAGCCAGGTCAGATGGGAGGGGCAAACCCCTTGCTCTAGGAGAGAGCAAGCCCCTGGCTGCTGTGCCTTCTGGCTCCCACTCTGTGTATGGAGTTTAATTTCTGTTCCTAGGCTCAGAGCTGCACCAAGTCCCTGGCTTTAGGACGCCCAGGAGGGCAAGGCACCCTCTACAGAGGCCACCTCCTGCCCAGGGCTGGTCAGGTGCCAAGGACCAGGCCCCTGGCTACCTTTTACAGCCTCACACTCTACCTGATGTTTCACCACTTTGCTTCAATCCTTTGAGCTAAGGGATTGGCCTCCAGTCACAATGCACACCTTTTCTTAGAAAGCATCAGGTATTATGTAGTATTCAGGCAGCCTTACCTGAATGTAGATTAATTTATCAACTTCTTCCAAACAAACAGCCAATGGGGCCTGGATGCAAGGGGGAGGGCTGTGGTAGGACTCCAGAGGAAGTAAGGTCCTGACCCAGGAAGAGCCCAGGAAAAATTTGGCAATAGTAGCGTTGGTGAAGAAGGGTCTAATTTCAGGCCAAAAGGGTCGGACTTCCTTCTTCCCTTCCTTTCTTCCTTCCTTCCTTCCTTCCTTCCTTCCTTCCTTCCTTCCTTCCTTCCTTAAGTGGTTCATGCCCACCGACTATGGCTAAGGCAGTGGGCTAAGCCCTGAGGATCCAGAGGTGACTGAGTATGGATTCAGTCTCTGAGACCTCACAGGCCCCAGAGGGAGCCCACCAATGCATAGTTTTGATTCATCCATTCGTCCCCTTAACCATTCATTATTGAGTGTGTACCATGTCACAGCACTATTCTAGGCTCATAGGATCTATCAGTGAACAAAACAGACATATTTGAAAGGAGACACAGACTATAAAAACAAAAAGTAAATTAAGTAATATGTTTAAAGCTTTGGAAGTGCTATGGGAAGAAAGAAGAATGGAGCAGGTAAGGGGGTCAGGAGGTGGGAGCCGGTTGCAGTGGTCCCAGGGCAGGGAGGGTACACTTCCCTGAGAAGGTGACACTGGAGGAAAGGCATGCAACTGGTGTGGGAGATGAGAATGGGTGTCTGGGGACGTGGGGAGGCCCAGAGGCAGGAGGCGGCCTGCAGCGTTCAGGAGCCGCGAGGAGACCACTGTGGCTCGGGTAGAGTGGGAAAGGGGAGTAGGAGGGGAGGCCCAAAGTCAGCAGGGACCAGGCCAGGAGGCTCTCAGAAATCACTGCAGAGTGTTAGCTTTTATGGTGAGCGAAATGGGAGGTGCTAGAGAGTTTTGAGCAGAAGGATGTGTATTGACAGGCTTTTTCAGAGAACCACTTGGGCTGTTGTGTCTACAGTAGCACAGGAAGGGGCAGGGGACCCCATCAGGAGACATCTACCACAGTCTGGGCAGGAGTGGTAGAGGAGGGGAGAAGCACCTGGGAGAAACCTGAATAAGATACCATGGGCACTCAGTAACTCAGAGAAGGGAATGGTTAACTCTGACTAAGGACTCTTTCCCAGGGGAGGTGACTCAAGCAGGATCTTAAAACATGAGCAGTTCAGCAGGCACTCAAGAGAGTTGGAGCGTTCCAACACCCTGTGTGACAGGGCTGAAGCAATTGAGAGCCAGGCCCGTCTGCGTAGCTCTGAAGAACCTCGTCACTGCTGGAGCATGAGGGCCAGGAAGGGCAAGGCGGGCCGAGCTGGATCAGGAAGGAGCTGCCACTCTGCCAACGGGTGTGACTTTGTGGACCCTGAGGAGCTCGTGCCGCATTTTACACCAGGGGCTAGAAATTCCTAAGTTTTCCAGTTAAGGAAAGGCCTGTGGTCACCATGAAGGGGTTCAAGGGAGGTGGAGAGAGGAGACCCAGGTGGGAAAAAGCAAATGACGGCCTGACCCAATGCAGTGGGAGAGAGAGAGGGGAGAGATGGGAAAGGTTTAGGGAGATAGAGGACCAAATGCATGTGGTTTTGGGGAAAGAGGAGCAGGCTCATTGAGGAGCAGGAGGAGTCAGTTTGGACAGGCTGAATCGCAGGTGCCAGTGGGAAATCAGATAGAGAAGCCCCAGAGTGGCTGATAGAAGAGTTTAAAGGGGACTGTGGCCATATCTCAAGGGGCAGGAGGCAGTTTAGGCTGTGGAACTCCACCAGCTGGGGGGCGTCTCCAGACTTTTATCTGTAGAAAGATCTGACTAGAAGCTAACTTCCTCCTCTTTGCATCCCTCCCAAGGCCTTCGAGAGACAGGATTAGAAAAATAATCTTGAGAGTTAAGAGAGGAAGGATCCAGGAGGGGGTGAATCTCCTGAGATAATGTTGAGAAATCATAAACACTTGCTCCCTGAACAGGTCCCAGCTCAGCTCTAGGGAGTTTGTGCTGAGTGCCTGGCTATGCAGGAGTCTTAGAATCAGCCTGGACATGGGTCTCTGCATACAGATGTGTGCTTCATGCCAGTGTGTGTGAAATGACGTATTTTCTTTCTTTTTTTTTTTTTTAAGGGGAACAGGACTTTATTGGGGAACAGTGTGTACTTCCAGGACTTCTTTCCCAAGTCAAGTTGTTGTCCTTTCAATCTTAGTTGTGGAGGGCGCAGCTCAACTCCAGGTCAAGTTGCCATTGCTAGTTGCAGGGGGCGCAGCCCACCATCCCTTGCGGGAGTCAAACCGGCAACCTTGTGGTTGAGAGGACGCGCTCCAACCAACTGAGCCATCCGGCAGCTCAGCGGCAGGTCAGCGGCAGGTCAGCTCAAGGTGCCGTGTTCAACCTTAGTTGCAGGGGGCACAGCCCACCATCTCTTGCGGGACTCGAGGAATTGAACTGGCAACCTTGTGGTTGAGAGCCCGCTGGCCCATGTGGGAATCGAACTGGCAGCCTTCGGAGTTAGGAGCACGGAGCTCTAACCGCCTGAGCCACCGGGCCAGCCCGAAGTGATGTATTTTCTCCTCCTCTTGCTCTCCTGCAGCCCTGCCTGGTGAAGTAGAGGGCAGATTCAAAACAAAACATCCAGTAGGGATGAAGTAGATGTGTGATGTGTTATGAAGCTGCTGCCACCAGAAGTGGGACCAGAAAGGAGACTCCAAGGAAGTGAAAATGTTAGTGGCAAAAACGCAGTGCTGTCCTTCACCCTGGAGGTGCCTCAGAGGGCAGTGTGGGAGAAACCCCACTCAGACTGAATCTCAATGCGAGGGGGTGAGTGAGACCTACTTCTCAAATTGCAGCTCTGGGAAATTTTACTAAACGCCCTTAGCATACCAGCGATTCAGCATGGTGCCAGTGTAATACGGTGCCATCCAGGAGGTCATTTGAAATGGCTGAGGAAGGGAGTCTAGGAAGTGGCTTCATGGAACCCTGCCTGTTCTGGTGTGGTTGCGGGTCCTAGGTACCAGGGGCCACAGTGGCAAGATCTGCACCACCAGCCACTTGTGGGAACCACAGACTTCAGCAGCACTCCTTCCCACTCTCACCATTGCCAGTGAACCTAAGGGGTCCTGGGGACCATCCCTGTTCCATCCATGTGTGTGAAAGAATGCAAGGCCTCCACCAAACCTTGGACTCCCTCTTCCCACCACCACGAGGTCCCATAAATATCTCTCTGTACTAGGAAATTATCTTGGCTGGGAGAAGTGAGGGGTAAGGAAACCCTGGAAAACCAAGCAATTTTACTCAAAGGAGACTGAATTAAACATACAGAAATGGAGATACCTGTAATGGGCAAGTTAATGGTTTCGTTTTTGTTTGTTTCCTTTTCTATTTTTTCACCTGTCAATAGCGAGAATGGTCTCATCACATTAAGATAAGACGAGTACAAGAAAAATTAAGAAAGATGCTGATTTTATCCATTTAAGTAGTGGTGTGTGATTTTCAATCTCACCATTATACATGTCTTTAAAGTTTGCCTTGACAGTTGTACACTTTCAGTTCCAGTTGTCAGACTTTTCTCTGAGGCTCACTGTGTGTTTCACTTTCGCCAGGAGTTGAAAATCATAAAATTATGAAACCTGTATTAATTACCTATAGCATAGTAAGTTACTCCAAAACTTAGCAACTGAAAACACCAATGAACATGTGTTATCTCACATTCTTCCTGTGGGTCAGAATTTGGAAATAGCTCAGCAGGCGATTTCTGGCTCAGGGTCTCTCCGGAGGTTGCAGTCAAGATGTCAGCCCGGACTGGTCATCTGAAGGCTTGACTGGGGCTACCAGCTCTGCTTCCAAGACATGTCTGCCAAGTGGGGCTATTGTCAGGAGGCTTCTGTTCCTCACCTTGTGGATCTCTCTACAGAGCTCCTTGAGTGACCTCATGATAGGGTGGCTTCCTCCAGAAGAAGAGCATCTGAAAGAGCAATGTCTTTTACTGTGTTTTCCTGAAAATTAGAGCTAGCTGGACCATCAGCTCTAATGCATCTTTTGGAGCAAAAATTAATACAAGACCCGGTCTTATTTTAATATAATATAATATAATATAATATAATATAATATAATATAATATAATATAATATAAATAGTCTTATATTAATTTTTGCTCCAAAAGACGTATCAGAGCTGATGGTCTGGCGAGGTCTTATTTTCAGGGAAACACGGTATGACAACCTAGCCTGAGAAGTCACATTTTCCTGTGTGACCCATGTTCTCAAAAAGGTTACGATATTACAGGATAAATGAGACGTCCCTACCACAAAACAGATGTCTGAGTTCCCAGAAGTTATTGGGCTTTCTGATCACAACGCAAGCCACTCAGTCAGGTGGTAGGACGCTTCCTGGGAATGGGCAGAAGAACTCCCGCCCCCATGTCCTGCCCAGAGTGGAAGGAGGACAGGACCTACATGACATGGGGAAGCCTGTGGGGGTCCAGCCAAGTGAGGGGGCTGGTTTCTGCTACTAAACCATCAGGGGTGTGTGGAGGGCGGCACTTCGTGACTGGAGAGAGACTGCTACAGAGCTCCCGGAGGGGGCATAGGCAGGGTAGGGCCCCTGAGGGACTTAGTAGTGAGGCGAGGAAGGGGTGGTCAAGTGAGGGACAGGGCTCAGAGGGAGGGAGAGGGCAGGAAACCCAGGGCTGGGCCACGTCGTCCTCTGCTGGTCAGTGTACCATTTTCCTGGCTGTCATCCCTGGCCACAGATTCATTCATTCATTCATTCATTCATTCATTCATTCATTCGTGTGTGTTACGAAAGCCAGGTCCCTGTCCTCAGTGAGCTCGCAGTTTAGTGGCTGTGAGTGAATGAGGCGTACACCCTCCTGGGAGAGTGTCAGGGAGAGTCAGGAAAGGCTTCTCACAGGAGGTAAGGTCTGAGCTGCTCCTTGAAGGGGAGGAGGAATAAGTCATGCAAGGGAATGCATTCTAGGTTGGGAAGCGAGTGAAGGCTTAGCAGGGACAGCTGGGAGAATGTTGAGAAGTAAAGCTGGAGGGGCCAGAAGAGGGGTGGCCCTGCTAGCCAGTAGGATGCTTTGGATTTCTTCCAGAAGACAACAGGGAGATTATGTAGTAATTTAAGCAGAAGCATAAAAGGATCAGCTTGGAAGTTTAGAAAGATTGTCCAGGCAGTAGGGAGGTTGATCTGGAGAGGGTGAGTCCCAAAGGAGAAGGCAGTAACCCAGGCTGTGCGTGTGAAATGGAGCAGGGATAGAAGAGAGAAAAAGCCAAGAGTTTTGCAGAAGGATGAGCAGCTCCCAGTTATGCCTAGAGACTGAGCCACCTCAGCTCGTCTCAGACACCCTGTCTAATTCAGTCTAACCTCTGATTTGGAAGCCCTCTTCCCCCAACAGCCTGGCCCCACACTGACCCAGCCAACACTACCCCAGTCTGCTGCCTTCATTCCAGAGCAACGCTCAGTCTGGTAGAACCCAGCCCTTGCCTGGAAGGTGGTGAGGACCTGATAGAGATCTACGAGTTGGGAAATTCTGGGGCAGAACGGGCAGGAGTGGAGAGGCTACTCAGGAGCTGTGGTCCTGGGGCAGCCAGAGGAAAGCAGGCCCAGTGCTGGGAGCAGCGAGCCTGGGGAGGTCCAGCCAAAGATGAGACCCGAGCTGGGTTTCAGGCCCCTTCCAGGTGGGCCTGAGTTGTGGTGTGGGGACCTGGAAAGTGAGGAGGAATAAGGAATCTGACCATCCAACACACTGGCCACCTAAGAGGCACCTGGGGGTGGTGGGAGGGGACGCCATACTGAAGCCTGTTTCCTATAACCCAACATAGAGGCTATGACCCCAGATTCTCAAAGCCCTCAATGAAGTCAGCAGTGCTGCTCTCTTCCCACAGCAGGTGGCGCCATCGTGCTGGGATTGGTGACGGAGTGGGCGTAGTGAGCAGGACCAGGAAACCCTGCCTGGGAGGAGGGAACAGGAGGATCCTATGCTGGGAGGGCCCAGGCCCCTTACCTCTTGTTTACCTGCTCCATTCACTGCTCCCCACCTAGTGGCCTGATCCCCAGCTCTTCCTGCCTCTCCTCTCTGTCCACCGTCCCCTCCATTCCTGCTTTTAGCTGGGGTCCAGGGTAAGGGTCTGGTGAGCTGATTCACTTTGAGGCATCATCACAGGATAAGGGAACTTCAGGCCCAGCCCAGCGGGGACGTGTTTTGCAATGGGAATGTCACCATGGGGGTCTTTTTGGAGCAGCTCCCAAGGGCTTGCTCACATCTTATGCCCTCAGAAAGTATTTGATGCCCCTAGCTAAGGAAGGGGTTTCCAGAAACATTTGCTAGTAGCAAGAGGGGCAGGGCAGAAAGAGCGCTGGCTCTGTATAAGTGAATGACAAAATGAATTACACCAGCTGTCAGTGTGGTGAGAAACCTGCTGATGAACGTGTCTTGTATCTCCTAATCTCTAGGTCTTTAGTCAAGAAGTCTCTGCCCACATCTTCTTTTCCTGTCCTTGGGGTGGGTCAGTGCCCTCTTGGCAAAGGGTGCATGTCAGTTGGCACTGGTGCTGGCCCCCGCGGTACACAAGGTTGGGGGTGGGCCCAGGAGGGCAGTGGAACATGGAAGCAAGGATGCCCATGTCAGAAGGACCAAGCCTCCCGGCAAACTTCCGAACGACCCCAGAGTCCCTACCTAGGGTGAGGTCTTAGAGGCACAAGGGCCTCCAGGGAGAAGAGCAGAGGGAAGAGGTGTGATGTTGGCTGGTCCCCGCCTGGGCACCACAGCCCTCTTACTTGCTATGGCTGTCATCCTGGATTCTTTAAGGATAGCTTCCATGTTTCTTAGACTCTAAGTTGGTATCACTGGTTTGATAAAAACGAGGACACTTGCGAGACAAAAAGGGCAGAATATTTTAAAGAAGGGCTGCCTGGCAGAAGAGGTGCCCACTCTCCTACACCCAGTTTGGACACCACTGGTCCCCCAGCTGTCACCCATTTCTTACCTCAGCTGGGGGTGATTGGGGTGCTGTGGGTCCCTACATCCTGGTTCTATGACAGCCTTTAAAAAAAAGCCAATTTGTCACCCTTTGTTTTCCTAAAAATGGGGTGCCGTCTCTCTGATAGTTTCTGGTTCACCTTGAACTTTTGGCTGGTCAGTGTAGCATAGGCAGCGGTGAGTCTCTGTTACATGTGAACTCTTCTTTCAAAGTCACCTGGGCAGGGACAGGTAGGTTGGTGCTGAGGAGGCTGCGAGGGGAAAGTGTGAACAGAGGGGAGAGACGAGAGGATATCAGAGAAAGGAGGACAGGAACAGCCAGGAAAGCAGAGGACATTCTTGTCACTGCTCAGGAAAGGATGCCCCTGGCACCCGGCAGTGAGCTTGGGGCTGCCACTGGGAGGAAGGGGCCAGGAGACAGGGGGGATGGCACTTAGGGCTGGATCAGGCAGGCAGCAATAAAGGCCTGCCAGAAGTGCCCTGTCTGCTCCAAAATCCCAGAGCCTACAGGGGGCGCTGGAAGTGCGGGGGGGCCAGGGGTGGGTGGGGGGGAAGGGGATAATGATAGAGTTCTCAGACATCTTACGCAGCTGGAATTGTCTGACTGGTATAGAAGTTGTCTCTGGAGTTGTTGTTCTGCAAGAAAGTAACATCATGCCTGATTTGTGTCTGAGGGTGGCATTGCTGATAAACTGACAAATGTTGCTCATTGCCCGTGGCGGGAGGGAGCCCAGAAGCTCACAAAGCAGCCAAGGAGACAGTACAAGTGCACGACGAGATAAGAAGCACAGAGGAGCATCAGCATGGGAGGAATCGGGGGATGGGATCAAGGGAGACTCCAGGAGGACTTCTTGGAGGAGGAAGGAGATTCAGATGGAAAGAGAAGAAGGGTTTCCAAGATTGTGGGAACAGGACAAGCAAAGGCACTGAGCAGGAGTGGAAGATTGAGGGGATGGGGAGAGATCAGGGGACACTATGGAAGGACCTGACACACAGAAGACACTCAGTGGATTTTCTAAAGAGGGTGGAAGGATAAGTAGGGGAGAAGGAGGGAGAAAGGCGGGGGCTGAGAGCTGCTCTCAGAGGCAGATCACCCACCCTCATTAGCCCCCGTAGCAAACAGCTGCAGAAGCAGCCCACCTGGGGAGCCCCACAGCCCCCACCTCAGGCTGCTCAGAAACATGAAGCTGAGGCTTGAACACAGGCATGTGGCCAAACCCCACCCAGCAGCCTCCTCCTCCGGGCCTATCTCCTCCACACAATTCCTTGCTGAGCAGCAGCCACTCCAGAGCCCTGCTGGAGGCGGGGGTGTTTGCCACCCTGGGGTGACTGACCGGCCAGTAACCCCCCACCAAGATGGCAGCTTAGTGAGACAGCAGGGCCTTTGTGTGGTCCTGACCCTGCTGGGAGGCCCTGTGGCCTGAGTTTGCTCAGTGTTAATTATTGACCAGGTGCCCAAGGAAAGGCCCCTCCTGCCAGCTGGATGGAGGACACTTGGGGCTGGGGCCTTGGACTCCCATAGCATCAGGTGGGGCTCACCTGGGGCTTGGGAAGGAGAGGACTCTGGCCTTGGGTGTGGATCAAGGAAGCCTGAATCTCTCCCCACTGCTCCCTGAGCCCAGTCTTAAGTGAGGTAAAGAAAGTGCTCAGCCCAGACTGGCTCCAAATTCTATGGGGAAACTCTTCATTCTGACCCTCCAGAAAGATGGGGCAGGGGCAGGAGAAACACCTTTACCCCCAAAAGGAAGGAGATGGAGGAAGGAGAAAAGAGCCCAGGATGAAGGTGCGAGTTTCCCTGAGGAGGGCATGGCTGGACTCTTAGGTCCAGTCGCCTCATCCCGAGTAGCAGGGAGCCACAGAACCCCCTCCTCAGGCCTTCCGATGACAGAGCTCTGGGAGTTGCTTCATTCTGGGTCAGAGGGAAGAAGGATACGGACCCCATGCCGGTTCTGACCACCTCTGGTTTCTGGCCCCAGGTGAGTCCGGCTCTGTCCACCCCAAAGCCACATCAAGGGGACTCAGGCAGGAGCTAGGAGGAAGGGACGTTAAAGTGATGTGCATATGAAGAGACAGGAGGTAGAGGAGGAAAGGAGAGAGAGTGTGGGCGCCTGCGCTCACTACGCTGTTAATGGAAGCACCAGCTCCTAGTGCTTCTTTATATGCGTAAGTGGCTTTGATCGTCATCCTAAACAGCCCTGTGAGCTGGGTGCTATTACTACCCCCGTTTGACAAATGAGGAAACTGAGGCTCACGTCGGTCATCTGTCCAAGCCCCAGAGCTGGGAAACAGCAGAGCAGAGGCTGTCTGAGTCCAGACCTGTGACCTGTACATCTCTCTTATCTGCTGGGGTCAAGGTAGAGGGGCGGAGTGCAGGAAGGGGAAAGGGCCCCCATACCTCCGTAGGGAGAGCAGAGAATAGTGCATGTGGGGGGGGGTAGGAGGGGGGAACTGGGCCTCTGGCTCCTTGATGCCTCTGAGGTGGAGGCAGGTGGGAATCCAGCTTCTTCAGATACCAAGGCCTGAACACCCAGCGTTCTCCCCAGGGAAGGAGACTGGGTGGGCTGGCCCCTGGGTGTCTCCAGCCAGGAGGGGGTAGCGGGAGGTGGCAAGTCTCCCCTGCCCCCACCCCTCCCCTTCCCCTTTGGCTTCACCTGTGAGAAGTCAATATTGATGTTTTATGACCCAGGCTAAACACACATTTTTTCCCTCCCATGGAGGGGTTATCTGGTCTGGAGGGTTAATCAGTGACCACTTGGGGGTGGGGAAGCCTCTGAGAAGAAAGCACCTATTCAATTCAATCCCCTCAGCCCAGCCCCTCCCCTCCTTTCCCACCTGCGCCCCTCCCCCACCATCTCCCCTGCCCTAGTGGGGATGAATAGGGCATTTGGGAATCTGAGGCCGCAGTTCCAGTGGGTATGTTTGGGGGACTGTTAAGTTGGATGTGTCCAGGGAGAGTATCCTTGAAGCAGTTTGCCCTGCGCCTGGTGGTTTTCACTACAACCTCCCAGTTCAATCAGTTAGCAGGACAGGTGGGCCCTGCATGCGGCCACTGTGGGCCCAGCCTGGTTAGGCATTGCGCTGTCCCTTGGGAGCCATACACAGGGGAAATAAGATTCATGTCACAGAGCACAGAGAGATGACCCATGAGAATATGGCTGCTCCCCAGGCAGAGGTATTGGAGTCTGACCTGTGGGCCAGCCCTGCCTCGCAGCCCCTATGTGGTCTTGGACAGTGGCTTAACACCTCTGGGCCTCACCTCTCTTTCCCTGATGGGTTTCAAGGATCCAAATGAGATCTTGTACTTCGAGTGGGGAGAAAATAAAGTAACTATTCAACATGCAAAGGGATCGTGGCCGCTTCTCACCTCAGGATTGGTGGCCCTTTTCCTAATTAAAACATAGTGATGGACCTTTATGGTTCAGACAGCTGAGTGCTCCTGGGCCACCTGGAGGGGTAAAGGCTGAGATGAAGTAAGAGCTAAATTGGCTGCAGGATGAAGTGAGGGGAATTGTGAGGCTGGGAGAGCAGCTCACAGGAGTCCTCAGTGGACCCAGGAATAGGTGAGAATAGAGAGATGCTGGGCATCTGGAGAGAAGGCTTGAAAAATACCATGTGGGGCAGAGTAGGGACCAATAGACGAACACTGCCAAGGAGAAATTCCCTGTGATGGGGAATAACCAACGCGTTTTGAGGATGTGACCTTGAATTTGGAGTTGTTTTCCACCCTGTGTTATAATCACCCTCCATTATTCCTGAGCTTGATTAAACATCTGCCACACATGTTAGCCTTGGGTTCTTGGCCCACGGGCAGGAAGAAAGGAGACTGGCATCCACTAGGCAAGAGGCATTTCCAAGAGGGGACCATAGGAATAGCGCTGAGGGTCACGATGAGCAAAGACACCTCTAAGGCACCTGAGTTGGGAGAAACAAAGTGCCCTCTTCGGAAAGGCCTCGGGAATATTGGGCACGGGAGGCGATTCTTAGAACGTGAAGACACGCAGGCTGGGGACACCTGGGTTACACTGGTGCAGGTGCCTTTCAAATAGGACTCATGCTACAAATGTCCGCTGTGATGGGATTGCATGATGGTCTGGGGAAATGGAAGTTGAACATCCATGGTCACAGATCCTGTGCTGGGCGCTTGGCTGGGCCTACGGATGATGAAGATGGTAAGGTGAGGTCCTTACCCCTCAAAGAGTTCTCTCAAGAGGAGACAGGCTGTGGCCGAGATGACTAATTATCTCCCTGTATCACTTTCTCCCCTCCTCTCTCATTATGATAAAACAGCCCAGAATAAAGACTGTATTTCATGGCCTATCAACTAAGTATGGCCATATGCCCAAAGAGAGGTGAACAGGTGTGATATGCACAACTTCTGGCTTGCACCCTCCCTTCCCCCTTTCCCTCTTCCTGTTCACTGGAACGTGAACTTGAGGGGGAGCCATGTTGGGCCATGTGCATGGAGACACCGTCCCGGGATGGTGGAACCACAAGACAAAAGAAGCCCAGAGCCCTTGTGACTTTGCAGAGCAGAACCATCACACCAGCGCAGACGCTCTCGTGGAAGAAAAATCAACTTTCAATCTTGTTTAAGCTGCTGTTATGTTTGGTCTCTCAGTTACAGCTGCCAAAATCGATTCCATAATTCATTTAGACTACCTGCAAGTAGAGTACTGTCATAAAAATACTCACGTATGTGGCGCTGGCTTCACAGTCAGATGAAGCAGACACAAATATGCAGCCTGGAGAGTTGGTGACCCTTGTGAAGCCCTGGCAGAAGACTTAGTAAAACTGGTATCTATGATTGATAGCTTGACAGGAAGATCATGTGTTCTCGGAGCCGGGAACTCTAGGAGAACTTGATAACTGGTGAGTATGGACTGCTTCTTGCTGCATTCATAAGATTCCTAAAACAGAGAATTGAGTTCAGGTGTGACCTAGCCAATTTGCAAGCAGAGATGGAAGGGAATACAGTTCGGCTAAGGGGGCACCTCGACCTGCTGCCTGTAATCTAGGTTGACTGAGAGTCTGGAAATTTGGAGACTTGACGGGTTGTAAAAGCCAACTGCTTCTGCATCCCAAATGGAAGCAGTGACCTAAGCTGGCTCTGAAAAGACAGCCTCCGTCAGAGTTAAGACTAAGGCCCTGAGCCTTTCTCAAGCTTTCCTAGTTAAGAATTCTCTGCCACACAATGGGAGCCAGCCCAGCAGCCAAGATCAGATTAAGGGTGGTTCCCTTTCCACCCAAGCCTATTGTCTCAGATGCCCTGAAGATAATAGCCATTAGGCCTAGAGAAGGGTCTGGGCAGAGCACGGAAGCCAGTAAAAATACAGCCAGAGTTTTCAGCCCAACAAACTTTGTCAGGACAAGACCTTTGGCTGCAGTTACTGACTAGAAGCAAATAGTCTGGAAGTCTGAGAGACGCAGATTCTTCAATGCCCACTTTAGATGTGGTTATGGAGGATAATGACCTAGTAACAGCCTCGCAGAGGCCAAAGCCAGGGGGCAAGGAGGACTGACAAGGGAGTTACTTCTAGAAAACAGAAAGGGAAGAAGCCTTTATAATTTCTCACTGGCATTCTTTGGTAATTGCTGTGGACTGGGGCCATCTGTGTAGTTTCCATTGTTTTATTTTCTGTATAAGAGTTGCTGTTTTTTAATTGTGGTGCGTAGTTCTTGGTCCATCATTGTGTGTTGGAGGAGGGTCAGGAGGTAGGTAACTTACCTTTTAGTGTGTTGGTCTCCAGGTCACAGGTAACCACATTCAGTCCTGATTAAAATGCTGGTGCAGGACGGCACGGTACTTGAAGCTGTATGCCTTTATGTCTGAAAAGAAAGATGATTATAGATATAGATAGTTGGGTTGCTAAAGAGATGGACTGTGGCAGAGATTTCTAATTTACCCACAGATTCATTTTTCCCTTCCCTCTCATAATATAACACCTGAATTTAGTGAAACACATGGCCACCCAGGATAAAGCTGAATTTCCCAGTCTCTGAAGTTATATGTGGCTGTAACAAAGTTCTGGCCAATGGAATGTGAACAAAGTGATGGCTCAAGATCATATCGTAAAAAGGCAGGAAACACTCTCCCTTCCCTTTTCCCCCTGTCCTGATGGCTTGAAGGTAAACATGTTGGAGAGCTGTGTTGGTCCATGCACATGAGGGCAAAACTCTAAGGGTGGTGGAGCAACAAGAGAGAAGTAGCTTGGATGCCAACATTGCAGAGCTGAGCCAACGTGCCAGTTAGGACTTTTATGTGAGAGAAACAAACTTGCTCAAACCACTGGTATTTGGGGTGGGGTGGGGGGGATTTTGGTCATTGTTTTTGTTATAGCAGCTGAACCTGGAACCTGACTAATACATATGCATCTTAATTATTATAGTACAATGTGCTCTAGTAGATGTATGTGTAAGGTGCTATGGGAGTGCAGTGAAAAGAGGGATTCTGTTTGGGGGAAATCTGGGAAGACTCTTAAGAGGGGGTGATATTTGAAATGAGTCTTGAAGAATGAGAGACTTTTCCAGATGCACAAATGAAGTGAAAGGGAAGGACATACCTGGAAATACCTGACAAATGATTCAGACGCATAAAGGAAGGGAAAGTCCTGGAGCTGGGACTGGTGAGGTAGATGGGTCCAATTGTGAAGGACCTTAAATGTCATGGTATGAACTTTAACCTTTACTATTTGGAACTACTGAGGGTTTAACAGGGAAGTAAATAATCTAATTTTTGGTTGCTGTTTGTTTTTTTAAAGGTAAGTCTGGCAATAGTATGTAAGATGGATTTAAGAAGAGAGAGCCTGGAGACAGAGGGAAGGAACCATGTCAATATAATGTAAGCCATTTCTAATTTTCCCACAGAAATAATATCATAATACAGGATTATGTTCCTGGCCAAAGGCCTCATTTACAAATTTTTATAGAACTGACCACAAAACCAAACTGAAGTAGCTATAATGATATACCCATAGTCTGTACATTACAAAGTTTCTAAATTGTATATGAATAATTAAATAGGGCCACACAGTAACTATCCACAAAAATATGTATGTATAATATACAATGTTAGTCTCATATTTCTGCCTGTTAAGAAATATATTTTGTTACAAAAGAAATCTGTTTATTTTTTAATAGATTTAGTGAGGTATAATTGACCTATAATAAACTTCACATATTTAAAGTGTCCAATGTGATAAGTTTTGACATATTTATACACACTTGAAACCCATCACACAATCAAGAAAATGTACATTTCCATCATCCTAAAAGTTTCATCCTGTGTAATTCCTTTCTCCCACCTCTTCCCCATCTCCAGGCTATCTCTGATCTGCTTTCTGTTTCTAGAAAATTGAATTTTCTAGAACTTATATAAACAAAGTTATACAATATTCTTTTTATCTTTTCTCTCAGAATAATTATTTTTAAGACTCATCCATGCTGCAGTATGTAGTAATAGTTCATTCGTTATTAATGTTGCACAATATTCCATTGTATAGATATACCACAGTTTGTTTATCCATCCACCTGTTGATGGACATTTGGGTTGTTTCCAGTACTTGGCTATTACAAATAAAGCTGCTATGAGCATTCGTGAATAAGTGTTTGTATTGACATATGCTTTCATTTCTCTGGGTAAATACCTAGGAGTGGAATGTCTGGATCACATGATAGGGTATATTTAACTTTTTAAAACCCCGCCAAAATGTTTTCCAAAGTGTTTGGTGGTTGTACCATTTTGCATTCTCACCAGCTTTGTACCCAAGTTCCAGTTCTTCCACATCCTTGCCAAAACTTGATACGGTTAGTCTTTCATTTTAGCGCTGTCTCAAATCTTTTACACTTTATTTATCAGACAGTTTTCTTATTATTAAGTTTTTAAGAGGTTTTAAAATAATTTTTGGATATAATTCCTTTATCAGATATATGATTTGTAAATATTTTCTCCAAGTCTATGGCTCTTCTTTTCATTCTTTTACTCTTCCCCAGTGTGAAGAGTAGACATTTTTAACTTTGAAGAAGTCCAATTTATCAATTTTGTTCTTTTATGGGTCATGCTTCTGGTGCTATACCTAAGAAATTTTTGTCTACCCTATGGTCCCAAAGTTTTCTTCTAGATGTTTATAGTTTTAGGTTTTGCATTTATATCTACAGTCCATTTTGAGTTATGTTTTGTATATGATACAAAGTATAGATAGAAGTTTACTTTTTTCCTCATGGATATGTAATTGTTCCAGCACCATTTGTTGAAAAGATTATCCCTTTTGCACCACAATGCCTTTGTGCCTGTGTTGAAAATCACTTGTTCATACGAGTATGGGTCTATTTCTGGTCTCTTGATTCTGTTCCATTGATCCATTTCCCTATCTTTATGCCAATATCTCACCATCTTGATCGACTGTAGCTTTATAATACATTTTGAAATCAAGTAGTGTTTGCTTTCGAGTTTTTTCTTTGAAAGCTGTTTTTGCTCTTCTAGGTGCTTGGCACTTCCATATAGACTTTAGAATCAGTTTTTCAATTTCTATTTTTTATAATGGAGTCTGTTTATTTTTATACACAGAAAACAGGAAGAAGAAAGTAGAAAAAAATCACAATAATCTTGTCACTTGGAGATAATCTCTGATACTATTTTGGGTGTATACTTCTAGACTTTTTTATGTTTAAAATATTTGCTTTATTAAATGCTTATGTAGAATTATATGCTAAGCACTGTTTGTTTTTCTGACATCAGGTTTGAAATACAAATTACATACAGTCAAGTTCACTTTTCAAGTGTAAGTTTGATGAGTTCTGACAAATTTATGCAGGCATGTAACTACCATTACAATCAAGATATAGAATATTTTCATTACCCCAAAAAATTCCCTCATGCCCTTTTTCAGTCATTCCTCTCTTCCAAACTCTGGGAACCACTGGTCTGATTTCTCTCCCTATAATTTTGCCTTTTTTCCAGAATGTCCCAAAGTGGAATCATTATGTAGTCTTCTCTGTATGGCTTCTTTCAGTTAACACATTACTTTTTAGCTTAATCCATGTTGTGTATATGGGTAGTTTGTTCCTTTTGGTTGTTAAGTAGTATTCCATTGTATGGACATACAGCATTTGTTTCTCCTTTCACCAGTTGATGGACACTTGAGTGGTTTCCTGTTTGGGGCAGTTGTGAATAAAGCTGCCACAAACACTGACGTACTTGTATTGTGTGCACAGGTATTTTCACTTCTTTTGAGTAAATACTTAGAAGCAGAATTGCTGAATCATTTGCTACATGAATATTTAACTTTATAAGAAACTGCCAAACTGTTTCCCTAGGTGGCTGCACTATTTTGTATTCCACTAGGAACATATGACAGTTCCAATTGCTTTGCATTTTCTTTAGCTCTTGATATTAAAATTGTAGCCATTCTAGTTAGTGGTGTTTCCTTAAGGTTTTCATTTGCATTTCCCTAATTACTAATGAAGTTGAACATCTCTTATCAATATATTTTATATGATGAAATATCTGTTTAATTTTTTTTGCCTATTTTTAAATTGGATTGTTTATCGTCTTGCTATTGAGTTCTAAGAGTTCTTTATATACTCTGCCAGGTACTGTTTTAAGTACTTTGCAAATGTTGACTAATTTAATCTTCTTAACATCCATGTGAGGTATGAACTATTGTTTTTCTTCTTTTACAGATGAGGAAACTATGGCACAAAAAAAGGTTAAATAACTAACCCAAGTTTGCTTAGCTAGAGAGTGGCCAGCCAGGATTGGTGCCAGGTAGCCCAACTCCAGAGCTGTGACGTGATACTACCTCTCTATGTGCATATCTTTTTCCTGCCTTAATCTTACAATGATTCATAAGGTGCAGGCGTGCTCACACTGGAGTGTTAGCATTTGGAAGTCCTCTTTTGGGGAGATTTTCATGGGAACTTTGGGGCAGTTGTTGAGACACCATTTGATGGCCCTTTGAGAAATGGAACAGGGTATCCATTCTCTTCGAGATGCAAAATTCCAAGGTTGGAACTCATGTCCTTAAATATGGGTGGATGAAGTTATGGTTGTCACTGCCAGTTGGAATGAACTTTATGGGTTGATATAAGTAAAGCTCAATAAGCAGACGTTTCTCTCAGCATGGTCTCAGCATAAGTGAAAAAGAGCCTCTCTGTTATCAAGCAAGAACACAAGGGTCAGGGGCCATGTGCTGTAGTGATGAAGAGTGAGCACCCTAGGCCAACACAACCTGTGTCCAAATACCAGCTATGAGGCTCGCAAGCTCTATAACTTTGGACAAATTCTCTATACCTCAGTGCCTTCACATGGAAACAAGGACGATAGCATTGCCTCATCCGATTGTTAGGAAGCTGAAATGAAATGACACAGGCAAAGCTCCTAGAATGGAGCCTGGCATATAGTAAATGCTCAATAAATATTAGCTATTTTATGTTATTGTCATTATTGTTAGGTCAAGGGCTAGAGCCATCTTAGAAGATTTTCCTGTTTTCTCACAGGTCTGATAAGGAGGGAGGCTCCAAATTGCCTGGGTACTTCTAGTATGATTGCTTCCCAATCTCACAAACTGCCCCTGGGATCTCCTTTGTGACACCACCCCAAGACCCAGTTCCAATGAAGTGCTTAGGCTGGAAGCAACCCTAAGATTTGAAGTGGTAGCTCAGGAAGCTTTCAGCTGCGAGCGATAGGAATTCTGATTCAAGCTGTCTTAGAAACAAGGTAGAAAGAGTCTCTATTATCAGGCATGAGAGAATAAGGATATTTATTATCTCATGTAACAGGGCGTCCAGGAGTAGGATAGACTCTTGCTGGGTTGATCCTTGGGCTCAGGGATGCTATGAAGGTTCTCTGTGAAAACGCTCACTACGCTGTCTGCGATCGCATGCGTTGCATTTTAAGTCATTTTCCAATACTTTGTGATACAGCAGTTTGAACATCTGATTTAATTTGTTTTGAGTCCTGGTATCCATAATGGCCATAGTTATAAGAGATACCTCACCCAGTGATAGGCCTGTGTCATTCACTGTACCCATTAACTCACGTTTATATTTCACATCCATCCATCCATTGTACAATTTGACATTTAGCTAGCAAATGTCTACCTTTCCTGATTTCAAACAATTATTCTGACAAAACAATTGGAAGGATTTGTGGTTTATATTTTTAACCAACAGATCCAAAGTGCTCTTAAATTCTTTAGAGAATTTTCCAAGCTTATTTTTTAACGGTGTAGAGTTTTTAATAAGTGACATATTTAGATAGTTTTCAGAAATTAGCTCACCTTATCATGAAAATATTTCCAAATCACCATTTTCAAAATGCTCTCTCTTTAGCATACATTTTACTTGAAAACATTGTTCCTCTCTCATTTATCATTAAAATGTCCCCTATAGCTTGCTAGAACTGATTTTTTTATTTATTTTTTTTTGTCTGAAATGGCCCCTGGGGTGGCACACTACCAATAGAAAAGGTGTTATAGAAAAGGTCAGTGAATCTAGAACCCATTCATCTTTCTGTAAAAGAAAAATGCACAAATTGCCTTTAAATTTGATTACCAGAAGATCTGTGGGCTAAGGAAGAGTTTCCTGTTACGTCCCTCTCATTTACAAAGTATGAAAATATTCTTCTGTTAAGGCATCGTTTTTACAAAACATACCACACTGGTGACACGTTGGAGCACTTACACAGTAATAAAGTTATTCGCTGAAAGTGAGCCAGAGTGGGAAGGTGCCCCCCAAACAGTCCACACAGAGGAGCTCACCCTCATTCCCAGGATTCCTAGAGAACCTTCAGTGGGGAGGGAAAAGGGGGGTCTGAAACTGGGACTGAGGGAGGACACAGTGACAATCAATTTATTAACTATTTGTTAAGTCTTCAATTTGTAGATTACACACACACACACACACACACACACACACACACACCAAAAACCCAACTCAATACTTTAACACTTCCCCCAAAGGATCATACTGCACATTTCAGTTGGGAGACTAAGATTCAGTGAGGGAGCTTCAGGGGGATAAGTTGAGAAATTGCATGCCTGCGGGTTGGACTATGAAGGCAGGAGGTCCCCTTTTGGAGGAGGAGTAGCTTTTCCTTCTCATCAGAAAGCAAGCCCAGCCTCCTAAGCTCCTGATGCCATCTCCTAAAGAGGGCAAAGGTCCTCGGCCCTCTCCTCCTTTAGCTGCCCCTCAAAGGGTTTCTCTGAGCCCTGGAGTAAGGGGAGAGAACCCTGAACGTGGAAGTGCCCAGTGCAGCCGGGCATTTTCTTCCGGAAGCTCTGAGTTTCCCCTCACCAGGCAGGCCTCCATTTACATAGCCAGTTTAGGGGAGGTGGGGATTGGGATGCAGGCAGCAGCTGTGGGTGTTGGTAGGGAGCAAAGCCCTAAGGTGGGGCCTCATTGCCCTAAGCCTGAAGTTATCAAGGAGGCGGACCTGGCAGAGGGCCTCTCCCTCCCGCTCACAGCGTTACAGAGCCTTGTGCTTGGAAGACCCTCTGTAAATGTTTGCTGGACTTAGTTGAAGGGAGTTGAAATCTCTTCCTGATTCCAGCAAGGTTGGAAGGGCAGGCTGGATTAGCTGGGCTCTGATTCGTGAGGGGGAGGGGCGGGAGATTGGGATGGGAAGGATGCAAGGCCGAATTGGGCAGCTCCTAAACAAGGAAGAGCTTCAGCCATTCCTGTCCTTCCACTGCCCCTACTTGTCTGAGGGTCCCCAACCCAGATGAGCGTCCTTGATCATCCAGGCTGCAGCGAAGCAGTAGGAGGGAGAAGCCAGGCGTTACAGGGAGGAGCCAAGTGCAGTTGGCCGCCAAGTCCAGAGCCCCAGGGAGTCTGTGTGCACCTGCGCCTGCGCAGAGCCTAAGTTTCAATTGGACAGAGTCTTAGTCCTGATATTACGGTAGTTTTCTCTGAAGAAAGAGTTACAGCCAGTTCTACTTTTCCTGGCCTGGTGCTTAGGGAAGACACCCTCTTTGGGCAGAGGAGAAGACTTAGGCACGTGTGCCCCCACATGCTCAGATGCATTACCTGCCCTCAGTGCACACACACAGGTCCACATGTGTATGTACTTTCAGTCTTGCTCAGCCAGCCCCAGGCACTCGTGTGTCGTCACATCCAGACGCACAAGCATATATACTTGGCTGCACCGGATCAAACCTAATGGTGTGAACACACGTATATGGACTACAAGAGACAGCCAGCACCCCCCAGACACAGGTGACCCTTCCGGCACTGAGAGCCAGCCTACAGGTCCCAGCCTACAGGTCCCACCAAGAGGGACATGAAACAGACAACGTCCTCCAGGCTGTGTGCTTCTCCAAGGCTGGTGTCTACCACAGGCAGAGCCACGTACAGCTGCTGGCATGACACAGGCTCCCATTGTGCTGCCAGGCCCAGGGGGACAATGGGAGACTATTTCCCCCCTCTCCCCAGAACACTGCCTGGCAGCCTCAGGCTGGGAGTGCAGCCGCCTGTTTCAGAGGCTTAGGGAAACTCCCCAGAGGCTGTTTTGCGTAAGGAGCCTTGAGGGAACCCTATTCTGAGGGGGTGATGCGACTCCTGACCTCAGGACCACGGGTGTTGGGGGCCCCCTCTGCTCCTTGGGCAGGGAGGGGAGAATCTGGGTTTGCACTTGTTCTGCCCCTTGAACATCAAACCTGGCTGAGGCCTGTGGTGGAAACCCTGCCCTGAGGAGGTCGCTCAGCCAGCTGGCCTGTGAAGGCCTCCGCTGCCTGGGCTGAGCTGCCCCTGCCTGAGGTGGGCACAGGCACCTAAATGCTTGGGAGGTGAGTTTCAGTTCCTCATCAAATCAGGATGTGGTCTCTCTGCAAGTCTAAGTTTTAAGGGTGTGGAGGTTGCAGCCTGTTAGCCATTTGACTCTCTCAAATACCCCAGGACCGAAGCCACTGTCATCACCACACCCTCCATTTCTGTTCTGACATCTTCACTATGTTTTCCAGCATTTAACACCACCCCCCTCACACACGTCTCTCAGTCACTATTGATCAGTACTGATTTGGTACAAGGACCTGCTCTGAGCACCGGAGTATGGAGTATGGGACTTTTCTCATTTTATTCTCTGTGACAGATGTGTCCATTTCATGTTCCAGGCAAACTGATTTTTCTTGCTTTCTTCCAAATACAAGCCTTTTTCTTCCTCTGTGCTTTTTGCTCATTTCTATATTAATGAATGTAATAAAGATTTATTGAGTATAAAGTTCCCGGATAAAATGATGCAATATTTTATTTATTACTATTAATAGTCAGTGTTTATCTGAAATACAAGGCCATCATGCAAGATTGGGCAAATAGAGACAAAGGAAATTCAAACTGTGCGTGTAGCCTCTGCTCTCTATAAAAGGCTGAGACAAAGAAGGACCCATGGTTACAAAATCAGTCCTTGGTGCTCAGAAGTGGAAAAGGCAGGTGTCACCTTGACCTTGTGCTGGGATCACCTTGACATCCTTCCATTCACTTAGAACGGTCCCCAGCTGGGACCTAGATAGCCAAGGACCATGGCTGAACATGAGAAAGGGGTCCATGGCCAGGCGTAGACTTGAGTGTATAAGTATGTGTACACGTGGCTGG
This sequence comes from Rhinolophus sinicus, assembly GCF_036562045.2. Lineage (NCBI taxonomy): Eukaryota > Metazoa > Chordata > Mammalia > Chiroptera > Rhinolophidae > Rhinolophus > Rhinolophus sinicus. Next base: position 29,186,312 of record NC_133755.1, read on the forward strand.
GTGACGTAGCTGATTGCTTGTGTGCGTGACATTTGTTATGCCTCATCGGTTTGGGTTTGCAAGCCTCAGGCAGCAAAGAGTGTAATGAACATGGGCATCAGCTTTAGAAACACCCAAGTTTGAATCCTGGCTTTGTCACTTACTTAGCTGGATCACCTCCACTTAGTTACTTAACCCCTCTGAGCTTCAGTTTCCTGCTTTGTAAAATGGGGAAAAAAATCCACCTAACCTTTCCCTAAAACAAACAAGTCAACAAGTAAAGGGGACTAATGCTAATTTTGCAGGGTTGTTGGAAACATTAAATGAGATGGTGTATATAAAAGAACAGGCACATAATAGGCTCCATTGAGGTTTATTTTTCTTCCCCTGCAAGTACCACACCTGCTATTCACCTGACAGTCATCATATGAATAACAACAGCAATTAACCTTTATATAATGTGAACCAACCAGTTAAGATTTTCTAAGGTATTCATAATTAAGAGATGGAACATTGTATACTCTTTTTCTATCTTAGTGAACTTTTCTTGTAATTACAACCTTTCCTAAACTAAGAGGCATAAAGTCTTGCTACTCACCAATGGTTAAGATTTAAAGAAATACAAGCAACTGAGCACAGTTAGGTATTTCCATCATTAAGTTCCAACTGGTAATAAATGATTACAGAAGCTAATTGTTTTCCTTATTTGGATTTGAGAATTTCACTGGGAACTGTTCTCAGAGCTCCCAGAGAGCAATGGACCATCTGTAGCTCTTCTTTTGCTGTCAGCATTAATTGCCCCAAGAGGAGAGCTAAATCTGTGGGTCTGTTCTGCTAATCCCAGGGAAAGCCTTATTTCCTTGCATACTAAAGAAGGCCTCTGTTATGGACTGAATGTTTGTGTTCCCCTGTCCCCCCTAAATTCATATATTGAAGCCCTAACCACCCAGTGTGGCTGTATTTGGAAGTAAGGCCTCTAAGGAAGTAATTAAGGTTAAATGAGGTCGTAAGGGTGCAGCCCTAGTGCAATAGGACTGTGTCCTTATAAGAAGAGGAAGAGACCTGAGAGATTTCTCTCTCTCCACACCTGCACAGAGGGAAGGCCATGTGAGGATACAGCCAGAAGATGGCTGTCTACACGCCATGAAGAGAGCCCTCATCAGCTGGCACCTTGACCTAGGACTTCCAGTCTCCAGAACTGTGAGAAATAACAGTCTATTGTTTAAGCCACCCGGTCTGTGGCATTTTGTTATGGCAGCCAGAGTGGACTAATAGGCCTCCCTGTTTCTCCATGCCTTGTCCGCCTGTGGCAGCTTTGTTTCAGACCCACACTGGCACATGACAAGCACGCACGGGACATAAGTTCACCCCAAGGCCCCTTTCTAATCAGCGGGTTTCCCAGCAACCAGCCTTGCCTTGCACCCCGTCCATTCCCTTTCCTTTTAATCAACGTCTAGTCTTCATTGAATGGGCTTCTTTACTCCCTGCTTTGGGAGCAGCAGATTCTGCAAGCTGACATATTCTTGAGACGTTTAATCCTCAAAGTGCCCTTTTCTTCCAAATCTATATTTTAAAATGGCACAGTAGAATTTTTAAATAGTGATCACACTTGCTGTCTGTGGAGCGCTCACTCTGTGTTCTGTGGGGGATGGGCAGGCATGGGAATGACCCCACCCCCATCCCCACCCCCACCCCCACTGCCACCACAGGCTGGGCTCCTTGAAGCTGCCACTATCCTGCTCATGCTCTTCCTCTCCTCCGAGCTGCCTGCCTTCCCCACTCTTCACCAACTAACCCAATCCTAGCTCACCACTCAGCTTGGATCCATCCCACCTTTCCCATGTCTTACCTCTCACATTAGAACTGTCAGCCACCTACAAGTGGTGGCTGCATCTCACTCACCTTGGTGATACTGATTTACCCTGTGCCAATGTGCTGGGCACTGTGCTCACTGCTTACATGTGTTTCCTTTCCATCCTTAATATTAACCTCCTGACTGGTTTCTCTCATCATCCCCATTTTACAGATGTGGAAACTGAGACCAAGTTCCTTGCAAGCCAGGGAAGGAGCTGGGATTCACACCCACCTCCTGGTCATAATCTGCACTGCTCCCTCAGCCTCCAGCTCGGGCGCAGTCCTCAGTGCCTTTCCTGACTCACCACCACCCCCAGAATCACCATCATCCCAGAATCACCACCACCCCTTTCCCTCTGTCTGACCCACTATGTTGATGCAGAGAAATGTTCTTCCTTAGTCTTTAGGACTAGTCTTTAGGTACATTCCACTGGAATGTCAGCCCCCAGGAGTCCTTAGCACCTACAAACACAGCCTGCTCACGGTGGGCTCTTGACGACATTGGGTGAAGAAATGAACCATGTTTTTTCCTAACTAGACTTCAAGGCCCAGGCGGCAGAGTGCATGGGCCTGGCTTCTGCCCCCACAACAGCACCCAGTACTGGACTGGGCACCCCAGCTGGCCTCCTCCCCCACCCACTGGACACTCCTGACCATCCCATCCCTGCCTCCAGCTGGCTCAGTATAAAATCCCCAGATGGCCTTTGACCCCCATCCCAGCAGCCGGAACTGGCTTTTGCCATGATTGCTAATATTCCTTTCTTTTTGTTCTCTGAATCAACATTAGCTTTGTTAGCTCCCTTCCCTCAGCCTGATAAGGATGGGGTAACGGCATCTGTACGAACTTGGGGTGTGCTTTTCTTGCCTTGTCAGAACATCAGCTCCTATCTGGCTGGCGATGGGCTGGGAGCCAGACCCCAACAATGGAAGCTTTGTGAGCCAGCCCTGGGGGTGTGCTGGGAGCCCACAAGTTAGCACATACACAACCCTTCCTGGTGCCACCTTCTTATCTCCTGCCACCGAGCCCTTGCCAGTGCTGGGGCTGTAACCCAACCCTTGTAATTGCATGTCCCGATAGAGCATTCCTGGGCTCAGGCCACCATTAGACACTGACTTAGGGTGCTGGGGACAGTCACCACAGACTGTGGGAGCTCCTGATTGGGGGAGCCTCCTGCTGGGTAACCCTCACACTCTTCCAGTGGTCTTGGGCTGACTAAGACAGCCACAACACAGGGCAGGCGGTCTCGGCTTCCCATGCCTCTGAATCAGTGTATTGGGGAAAACCCCAGCCTGTTCAAAAAGAGTGGTTTCTCTTCCTCCCCCCACCTCCTACTGTCCCTAGCCCCCTTTTTCTCTGGATTTCTTCATCCCTCTTATTCTGCTTGTACTTCTTATCTTCCACTTTCTTCTACCTTCTTTCTCAGGTGCTCTCCCTCTTAGGCCAAGCCTGCCTTCCCATCCTCCTCTTTCTTCCTGGGTCCTTTCCTACGTCGGGACTGCGAACTCTGAGAAATCTAAGGTGCGGTGGGGGAAGCCGCTGGCTCCAAGACCCCCTCCTACACATCCCAAGAACATCATCCTGGCTTCACCAAGACCCCAGGGCGATGTGCTCCAAATGGTGGCTGGGATGTGGTGGGATATGTGACTGGCAAGACCCCTGCCCTCCCAGAGCTTCTAGTTTAGGGGAGGAAATAGGTGCTGAACAAGTCTTCAGGGGGCAAGTGCTGTGATAAGTGACAGGTGAATTGTAGTTTGGGACTCGCCCAACAGGAAATAAGAATTGGATGCTCTTATTTTGGATGCACCAAGGCCCATTTCTTCCAGGTACACCCCTAGTCATCATGTTATGTGCAGTCTCGTTTGTATGTTTCAAGAGGATGCCTGTGGTTGCCATGTAAGAAACAGCAAGAGTGGGAGTGAACATGTGGAGATGGGGGAAACCATAGGAATAGCACAGAAGGACGAGGTGGTGGAGGAAATAAATCTTTTTATTTCCCTGGGAGCTAATTTGAATACTGTCACACGCAACTGGAAGAGGCAACACAATCAGACTAACACAACATCCAAAAGGAGATGGCAGGTGGGCTTTCTGGAGCAAAGACAGATGCAGAAGTGGAGGAAGCCAGGTTCTGAGGAGGAGCAGGCAAATGGGACGATGGTTGGAGATAGACATCGAATCAAGGGATACGTGGCAGACACTTCCAGGTGACATCAATACTCACTTTTGCTTTCTTTCTTGATTTTTTTAGCTGAACACATGGCTCTTCCAGGTAGGTGCAACCACGTGGCTGCACCTGGCCAGAGGGATATGTGCAGAAATATTGTGGGAGCTTTCCATTGCCCACTGCGTGGGTAAACCTGGTGGTGAGACCCTCAGGAGTCCCTCCGTTGTGGCTGCACCACAGCTCCTCTCTGCACTGTGCCAAGTCCTACTTCCACACTTCCTTCCACAAGGGTTTATCCCAGAAGCACTCCCCAATAAAACACCTATCTGCAAATCTCTGTCTCAGTGTCTGTTCCCTGAGTAATCCGACCTGTGACAGAAGCCTTCTTAGACCACATGATGGAAGCAGGATGTTGAAAATCGTGAAGTCAAAAGATACAAGAAGCCCGAGTCCTTCAAAGCACTAAACCACTATATCAGCCCTGACCCATGACAGAAACACAAACTTTCTATTTTATTTCAGCCAATGTAGTTTGAGGTCTCTTTGTTACAGCAGTCTAACCCGTATTCTGATTAACATAGAATTTGATATCAGGAAGTGAAATGTTGGTGTGGCAAAATTTTAAATCTGACGTTGTGCTATTGTCAGGTTGGAAAACTGGTGACCCATATTATGCAAAACATGTGGTAACACTATCTCCTAGGATATCTTGGAATATAGTTGGCATGCCTATTGAGCCTTTAATTCTAGAGGAAGTGGTAAGAAAAGGTGCAAATGTTGGTGGGTATAGTCCTCATCCCACATTTAGCAAGGTCCTGTAAGAGAGAAAAACTCAGGGGAAAGGCAGCAGTTTCCAAGCAGAGATGAAAATGAACAGAGATCTGTGAATGGAGATTCCTCCTGCCTGGGGCCAGTCATCCAAGTTGACTGAGAATTCACATGTTGAGAAAGCCAACTGCTTTCCTACCCCAAACTGAAGCGGTAATGGGAAGGGGCCCTGAAGAGGCAGCTGTCCCAGGAGATCAGACTGTGGCCGGAAGCCTTTTCCAATCATCTTCAGTGAAGAATGCCCTGCCAGGCGATGGGGTCAGGCCCGCAGCCCACATCAGATGGAGGATGGTGCTCTTCCACTCAGGCCTATTATGTTAAGTAACCTTGTCAGTTAAGGGAGGGTAGGATGGACTGAGCCCAGAGGCCAGTAAGTAAATATGCCTGAGTGTGTCTTCAGCCTTAAGAACTATGTCTAGACCAGCTTTTTTGGCTGAGCTACTTGCTCATGGGACAGATTGGAAGGCAACGGACTGGAATTATACTTTTTTTTTTTAAATAATAGCTTTATTGAGATGTAGTCCACATATGCTGAAGTTCCTCCTTTTAAAGGGTACAATTCAGTGGTTTTTAGTTTGTTCGCAGAGTTGTGCAACCATCACCATGATCAAATTCTAGAACATTTCCATTATCCCCCAAAGAAACCCTGTCACTCCCCATTCCTGCCTCTCCCCAGCCCCTGGCAACCACTAATCTACTTTTTGTCTCCATGAATTTGCCTGTTCTGGACATTTCATATCAATGGAAATCTTCCAGGCTGTGATCTTTTGTGTGTGTGCCTGGCTTCTTTCATTTAGCATGATGTTTTCCAGGTTCATTCACGTAGTAGCATGCACCAGTATTTCATTCCTTTTTATGGCTGAATAATATTTCATTATATGGGTATATCACAGATACACATTTTCCAACGCCTTCTTCAGATATGGCCCTGGTCAACAACAGCCAAGGAGGGACCTCCCAGAAGACAGAGCCACAGGCCACAGAGAATAATGGACGAAGGAGATGTTTTCAGGTTATCAGAACCAAGGAATGTACCCCGGGAAGATGGGAACCTTTGGAATTCTTGCCCAGTGAGATCTGCCAGTTGCTATGTTCCTACTATGTGTGTCTTATCTTTCCCTTTCCAAATGGCAGTTGTAATTGTGATTATCCTGTTCCTACTGCCTATTGTATATGCATATATATTGTTGGCTGCTGGAGGGGGGCAAACAAATAACTTGTTTTTTTAGTTTTACGTCATTGGACCAATATCTGAACTTCATGTAAAGATGTGACAACCACCAAGAGGGCCTGGACTTCGAGATGGTTGCAGTAAAAGATGGGACCTTGTAGGTTTGGGGTTTGTGAAGAGGGTTAGTATGTTCGATGGGTGGCAAAAGAGTGTACATTTATTTGGATGGCCAAAGCTGCCAACTGTGGCAAAGATTATTGGCTTTTCATTGATAGTTATTCTCCTCTTCTTTAGTAGTGGTGAAATGTTTAAGTGGACTCATGGGTGCCCCATGAAAGACTGTGTTTCCTAACTTCCTTTGCAACTAGGTGTATGTTTTGACCAAGTCTGAGGGCAATGCAATGTGAGTGGACACAATGTACGTAACTTCCAGGCCTTACCCTTCAAAGGAAACAGGTAGATCTTCTCCTTCCCCTTTTCCCCTTTCCCTCTAGCTGGGAGGTTGAAGTGCTAGCAAGGGATGGAGCATCCATCTTGGAGGGAAACTGCGAGTTAAGGATGGCAGAGCGATAAACAGAAGCTATCTTATCAGCCCTATAACTGCCTTCCTAGACCTTTCATGCAAGAGTTAAACTTCTATGTGTTTGATACACTGTCCTTGGGGGTTTCTTTGTTAGAGCAGCCTAACTTTTATCCTAACTAATATAGGAAGTTTGTCTGTTTTAAAACGGGAGAGACTAGAGAGCGTTCATGCTTGTGGAAATTACCCACTAGAGAGGAAGAAATTGCTGAACAAAGAGAGTGAGGGGATAACCAACGGAACAAAGTTCTTGAGAAGATTAGAAGGAAGGGATCCAGGGAAGAAGGGATAAAATTATTCGCTGACAGAAGAAACTGGGACACTTCTTCCATTGTGATGGGAAGAAGAAGAAAATATCTGTTGAGAGGCAGGGAGATTTGTGGATTCGGGGGTGGGAAGGTGAGGGAGGTTCAATACATTTGCAAGAGAGTAATGTCATGATAACCCCTGGGACCTTTATTTGATTGGACGCCTCCACACAGCACTGGTTCACTGACACACTCATCATTGATCCGTGCATGATTTACATTTATTTAATTAGTTATTTGTAATGATGTAATAAGCACCTGTAAAACCACCACCCAAACAAAAGCCTTAACAATCACCCACATCTTACCATATGATTCCTCTTTTCCATCCCATCCCTCTGCTTCTCACCATCCACAGTAACTGTCATCCTGAATCTTATGTAGCACAGTCCCTTGCTTTCCTTTTTATATAGTTTTATTGCATCTATCAATATGTGTATTTTCAAACATTATATGCATATATCTTATGTTAATTATTTCTAACTTCATTACAAGGGTATCATTCTCTATGTAATCTTTGGGGACTTATATTTTTCACTTAATTGTATCTTGCTAGGATTTATTCCTATTGTTGCATGTTGCTGTGGCTCATTTGTTTAACTTGCTGTATAATATTTCATTGTATACATGGCACATATATATATATGCCACAGTTTATTCATCCTCAAGCCATAAATCTAAGCTGGGAAAGGAGAGAAGTGAAGGCAAGAGGATAGAGAAAAGTGAAGGAATCAATGGACTGTACAGTTCTATAAGGCAAGAGCGCTGCTGTAGGGCACTTGGGCCAGGGAGCAGGAAGGCTGGGAGGTGATGGATGGATAGATTGTGGGAGGTGATAATTTCTGATTTCAGAAGGTAGCAAGGCTTTTGGGGATCATGAAGTTTTCAGGGATAAATATAGCAGTGGATACCTAAGACCAGAAGTATCGGAGCGGAATGTGAAGGAAGCAAGAGGTCAGGGTATGGATGTAGGTCATTCTATTTGCAATAGTGGTAGGAGGTAGGGTAGAGAAAAAGATGATGAGTCTGAAACTGGGGTCTTCAGAGGGGGAAGGAGCATGCCTGGAAGCCTGGGAGATGACAGGGACAAAGAAAGAAGATGGTATCGCTGAAAACATGAGAATCAATAGTGCAAGACTTTATGAGTGGATGGGAATAATGGGCTGGAAACGACGCTGAGGAATAATGAGGACAAACTCCACCTTTGAGCCCTGACGTGCAGAGAATGTAAGAATAAACTGCCTCCACTGGAGAGGGTTATAGGGAGGTGGTGGCTCAGGGCCAGGAGGAGGAGGAAACATTCTAAAAAGTTGAAACTATAGAGGAGTGTGCTGACCGTGGTACAAGAGCTCTCGGGGCATTGTGCCAAAGGAGAGGGAGGCGTACAGCAGGTTAGCCACGCAGGGAAGTAAGCAGGCTGCAGTGGGAGAGGGTGACCCTGGATCTCATGGCTGGCCAGCCTTGGCGATCCCTCACAAGCTAGGAGCAGCTGCATGCTCCACGAGGCAGCGTGCATGGGAAGAGTCATCACTCATCATTCTTGGCCCCATGCCGCTATGTTACCAGCCCTGTTTGTCCCCCAGGCTGATTGTACCTCATGGGGTGGGGAGCAGAAAATCAATGCTTGAGTCCAATGCCAGAGTCAGAGGAAAGGAGTGTGAAAAATTGTCTTGGTTAGAGGTGGGGCCGGAGGTCTTGCCCCCATCTCTGAGGAGATCCAGCGATGCAGGATGCAATGTCTTCCTGCTGGTTCAGGTGGGGACTGCTAGCTCCCATGGCCCTGTGCTAGCCCAACTTGCCCTACAAAAAGTTTTCTGACCCCAGTCTGAGGGTAGAGATATCATCTTGTCTCTTAGGGAAGATCCTCTGAGGGAAGAGGTTTGGAGGGAAAGAAGAAAAGGTGAAACCAGCTGCTTGAGAGCCAAGGACGGCTCTAAAAAAGAAGTGGGCCTGCCTACCATTGTTCTTAAACACAATTAGTACAGAAAGAAAGGAAAAGCCCAGCCCAATCCCAACCTGTGTTTCTGCAGACCGAGGCAATGTTTCCTTTTGGATTTCCCAGTTGGGCTCAACTCAATTATCATTCTTCAGTTATAAAAGCTTGGAATGAGGGTGGAGGATCATCAGACACAAAGTCCTTCAATTATTTTTTGTGCCTCATCTCCTACTGTGACCTCAGGCATGATCCAGCCACTGCCTCTTCCCCATCCAAAAACCCAAGACCTACCCAGCTGTTGCTTTCTTTTCCCTCCCACAAGACCATGGACCGTGGAAGATCTGAGTAAGATCCCAGGGATGAGCACTTCCAGGCAACAAGAGAAAAGGCAGCTATCAGCAATTTCTACTGAGTCCTCCATTGCTTGGCTCTCAGTAAACCTGTGCCCTCAATTCCCTGCCTCAAGGAGAGATGGGCTGTTTTCTGTGCTCACTCTTACCCTAAGGGAAGGGGCACAGCTCATATCCTGCAGGCAGAGAAGGGCAAAGACTTTATATTTTTCCATGGCTCTGGTATGCAGGAGTCCTCAGTTTGATGAGGGAGGCATGGCCTGTACTCTGCAGGAATCCCTGAGCCAACTCAGATGGAATTAGTATGTGGGGAGACATGAAAATAACTTTTTCAGGTTAGGGAGAGCAGGTCCGGCCCTGTGATGTCTTGTCACACTCTCATTAAAGGGTAGGCTGGTCACAGGCAGGATTTTTCTGGGTCTGGATGGAGGTACACATAGCCAGGGAATAAATTAAATCCTGGATACAAGAAAGAGTTTTCAGCTCACAGCAGTGGGTACTGAGAAAAGGTCCCCAGATATATTACTTAGAATATAGACTTGGTTCACGTAACAGAAACTCAAAACAAGAGTGGCTAAAACAAGAGAGATTTTTATTTGCACTTGTGTAACAGTCCAGGAATAAACAATTTGGAGCCAAAATGACGTCAGGGACCCAGACTTCTAACTAACTTGCTATTGTGCCATCCCTATAGTCCTGTTCTTACCCATAGGATCCAAGGTGGTTCACCATGACATAGGCTTCCAGACTGCACGAAGGCGGGGCAAAGAGGTTCAAGAGGGGCTGTTTTCCTCTGTTTAAGGACACCATCTGAATGTTGCACACCTTACTTTTGCTCACATCCCATTGACTCTTAGACACATGGCTGTCCTTAGCTGCAAGAGAGTCTGGAAAATGTATTTTTTATTCCAGGCAGCCATGTATCCAGTAAACACTTTTTCTTCTATTAGAGAAAAGGGAAATTTTTTTACTAGGGGCCAACTAACAGTTCTGCCATATGAAACCCCAAGTTGATAGCAAGGAGGTTCTTTATTTGTCTGCCCCCATTCTCCCTAGCCACAGGGTTGGGCAAGTGACTCAGTCTGGGAAAATCACAGTAATGCATTCCCCAGCCACAGCAATTGGTCTGGAGCTAGGCACACGACTCAAGTAGAGCCAACCAGAGTTCTTCCTGAGGACTTTTTTCCTAACAAAATCTGAGAGCGGGTGATGCAATTTACTTTCTGGTCATGAAACTAGGAGACTATAACCCTGATCTGACTGTGGGCACAGAGCCAGGAGTGCAGTTTCCAGGCTCTCGGCCTCACGTGGAAAGGTGCTGGTTCAGGTAGTAAATGGCCATCAACTGTGATTGGACGGCCATCAGCTGTGGTTAGTTGGCCATCAGCTGTAACCAGTGAGCCATTGGCCACTAATATAACTGCTGTGGCTACGCTAGCAGAAAATGGGGGCTAGCAAGAAGATGGTGGCTGGCAAGCGTGGACTGCAGTTAACACGGCGGAGTGCGGGTTGCAGATTGCAGAGAAGTGGATGGCAGGTTGCAGGTAGTGTGGCTCCTGCTTCCTGTGTCTCCAACCCAGCCGCCAGCGAGGCTACAGTGATGTGACTCCCCTACCTATGGCTCCGTGGGTGTTCCTTTTTGGCCTCACCATGTCCTGCAATCTTATGTGGGGAGTGGAACCAGAGACCCCGCCTGACACCCTGCATGACACTGACCATGGTCATTTTCCCTGACGGAGTGGTCAAAACCTATCTGCAGAAGAAAGGGTGCCACCAGCCTCTGGTGGAGAGAAAGAAGAGAAGAACTTTCTAGTAGGGTGCGTAGGCCTCATTCCAGGCCTCCCTGAGGCCTGCTCCATCCTTGCCCTGATTGAACCAGTTAATCAATACCCCTTTTTGGCCAAGCCGATTCAAATTGGGTTTTAGTCATTTGCAACCCAGAGTCCTGATTTACATTGTAGTGAAAGTGATGCTTTTTCTCCCTGGGGGAGTCAGTGGGATAGAGGTTGGGGGAGGCATAGCTGAGATTAAAAACCTGAAAGAAAAGAATGTGGGCTCCAGCCAAGCTGAATCTTCCTCCTGCACATTTGCTCTGTGGCATCTTGAGTTCCCACACAGCGTCTCACAGTAGAGGCTGCTGGGTGTCTTTGCATTTTTCCAGTCAGCCCTGTTTCCTGCAGGGAAGCCCTCCTCTCAGGCCTGCTCTAGCCGGCCCAGGTGTGAGGAGGGGGCCTGAGGAGGGGCAACCCTCACAAAGAGCCCATTCTCAGCTGGTCCAGGCTGTTATCAGCCAAACCTAAACTCTGACTCACCTGCATCTGTGGGCTGCCCTGTAGGTGGGGCTGTTTGATTGCCCCTGGCCCTCCCTGCGTCAAGACCTATGAGTGGGGGCGGACTCAATAATAGTTCATTGTTTTCTGTCCCCTTACACTATCAAGGTTCTGTCCAAAGCTTTCCTGAGCCCCTCTTCCATTTCTCTTCACTCGCCCCCTCTCCCTGGCCACCATCCCTCTGGGCACCATCCCATCGCCACCCCGCCTATAAACCAGCATAAAGCCTTCAGGGTAGACTGGGTGGTGGCTGGAAAAGAAAGGGCCTGAGCGAGAGCACACTCTCTCCAACTCGGTCAGAATGAGGACCGAATCTGAGAATGTCCTGTACTTGGGAACCAATGACTCCCCGGCTTCCCTGGGGCCTCCCAAGTCCCCTCAACCTGCCACAGACAGCAACCAAGCTGTCCTGGGCCTGTGGTGTCACCTGGTGGCTGGCCTTGGAACTGTCTGATACCGAACCTTTTCACCGCCTTTTTCTCTTTGGGGGTTTTGGGAGGAAGGGTTCATATAGTATGTACCATAATCTCCCTTTTCTCTCTGTTTTTGTTCTTTGTTTTTTTTACCATGATCAGATCAGTTCAGCTCATTCTCCCTAAGGCCATCTTTAAAACCCAAATCACACACCCTGGAATCTACTTCCTTCATCTCCTTTCTAACAACTCTCTACCCCAATTACCTCGGGAGGTCCTCTCCCCACAGTTTATTCTATCTCCCCAAACAATCCTGGCTGACGGAGTGAGTGTCAGGATGGAGCCAGGCCCGCCTCTGTGTCAAGAAAAAGGCAGACTGAACGTCAGAAAGATTAATTAGAGTGATGAAGAACAAAGGCTTTCAGCCTTTCTAAAGCCCTTGAAAAGCACCTCAAAGTTTCCTCCAGAATGTCCCACCCATCTCCTCATACTCTTGTCAAGAAACCTGCTTTCCCTCAAGCACCAGCTTTTAAGAAAAACTAAACAGACTTTTCTAGATCGGCATTATTAGTTTTCCATTTCTACCTACAGGTCTGACAACAATAGGGTTTTCTTTTTTCCCCCATGTAGGTGTGTGGCAGCCCAGCTTTGTGAGGGGTTAAAAGGGCATTTATGGCTCAACCTGGAAAAGTGTGCCTCATCCATAAGGCCAAGCCCTCGATTTTCTGTTGGTTCATTGTCTGGAATGCCAGTTCAGTTCACAGAAACAAAGTTTTGAAATATAACTCATTGGTAAGCTGGGACTGCCTGATTCTAGACGTTTAAGACAGTGAAATACTTTCCAGGGCAAGATGGTGGCTGTTTGCTGTTGTTTTAGACAGGCAATCTATGAGAACTATCTGATTTCCCCAAAAATGGAAACCATGAGCCTGTACAAAGCCTTGAGGCTTCCAGAATGGGCTGGGCCAGTGGGCTAAGGTTGGAGGTATGGTGAGTAGAGCGAAGAACTGAACGATGCTGTGTCCACTAAGACCAGGTAGAGAGGAGATGAGAAGGGCTGAGCTGAGTGGAGGGGGCTGGAGAAATGTCTCAGGGCCACGAGTTGGAGACACAGACCCAATGAACTTTTATTGAGCATCCTGCACATGCCCAGAAGGGCCCCGTGGGGAAACACGTGGGTACCCTAGGCAAGCTAATCATTTTATGTCCCACCAAGCTGATCTACTTTTACTCTCAGTTCAACTTGAAGGTAGTGGCAACTGATCTGTGCTCAGAGGGATGAGGCAGTGGACGGAGACGCAGATCCCTGTGGGCAACGCTCCAGCTCCTCTGAGCAGTTTAGCTCTGACCCCAAACTTTCATCTCTGAATTCGACAAAAACTCTGTGGAAACCCTGCCCTAAGGAGGTTGCTCCTTAAGAAACAGCTAGAGACCAACTGTTAGTATTCTAGCCTGCTCTTTTGGGGTCCCCCCCACCCCATTGCAAGTAGCTCATGAAAGCAAAACATCCAGCTGTCCCTTAGTAGAGTTCCAGACATGGTTTGCTTCATCTCCTTGTATTTCCAGTGTTGTTTGAGAGCCTCGTAAAGAGGGCACCCTAGCTGCCTGCCTGGCTCAGCTCTTAGGCCAGCTCTGATGCTGGACACGGAGCGTGTTATCTCATGTAACCACCCTGCTGTATGAGTATCATGATCTCCGTTCTCCCTGGTGAAACTGAGGTTGAGGGCAGTTAGGTTAGCTGCCCAAAAGGCCCAAAGCTGGTGAGTAAATCCCCCCTTTGAGCTGAGATCTGAATTCATGTTCATCCATCTTATTCAAAAACCCAGCTCTTCTTCAGTTCCTCTTCCTCCCCGGGGAGAAAATGGAAAGAAGAGCTGTTGAGAGCAAGAGGGTGGGACCTATGAGGGGATACAGGAGGAGGAGGGTTTGAACAGGGAGTTACAACAAGCCGAGTCAGAGTCCAGTGGGTGGCAAGGAGGCTGGGCGCCCAGCACCGACAGCCCAGGAGGGGTGAGGGGAGCAGGGTGAGCCAGCGTGGGCTCCTGGAGTGGGGGAGGGTTAAGAAGACTTGTTCTGGCTGGGAGGGAGTGTGATACAGCCAGGCCATTGACCCTCCCTCGGCACACAGGCACACTAGGAGTGCCCAAAGATAGAACAGGGTGGGCCTGGGGTCTGGCAAAAGGGGATCTTTGCAGGAGAAATCTCTCCGTCAGTCCTAGATTGGAGGCTGCAGAAAGTCATCTGGACCTGGTCAAGACAGGGCCGGGAACTGGCCCTGGTTAGTAGTCCCCTTTCTCTCCCCATCTCCCTTTCCTCCAAACCCCTAGCACAGCCAGCTCAGCTCCAGGGACACGGAGGGCCAGGCAGCCTGTTCCTGGCCTCTCCAGCAGAGGGCTTCAGAGCAGAGCTCAGGAGAGTTGGGGTCTGGGACGAAATCTCCGCCTTACTCCCTGAAGGGAGGTGCAGAAATGTACTGGGCGTCTGTTCTGCTCACAGGTGTCCAGGTTTCCATATGTATGGGTGGTTTTTAGTTGTGCATAGGTGTGTCTGTATTTGTGTGCACCATGTGGGTGTGTGCAAGTGTGCAAATGGCTATATCTGCATTTGTGGGGGTGTAGATGTCTATACTGTGTGTGCATGACTGCTTGTTTGTGTGTGTTAGGTGGAGTCTGTGCATGTGTTTGGCCATTTCCTCTCTGCACATGCTGGCACTGTTTGTAGCCTTGTGTGTATTTGTGTGCATGTGGGTGCCTGGATGATTTATGCATAGGTGTCTATGTTTGGACTTGTAAGGAGATAGGAGGAAAATAAGTGATGGGGGTGTGCTGTGTGCTGTGGAATCCCAACAGTCTTAGGGACAGCAATGTAGAACCCCTGTACTGTCCCATGTCCATGCCACTGATCCAGCCTGCTCACCTCATGCTCTCACTCGGCACAGCCCCTGAGTTTGTTTATTAAAACCCCATTTCCCGCAAGTGCTGCTGACGTCCAGTTCCCAGGAAGCAAGACCTTCCAGAGTTCCGTGTGTGTGTCTCTCTCTGTTCTGGTTCCCTCCTTTTCATCTTGAGAATGTTGTTTTCCTTGTTGGGAAGGGGAAGTGGAGCTCCAGAGTGTGGGGGGAAAGGAGAGAGACCTGAGATGGAAGAACAGGTGCATGGCTGATTCATCCATGAGTGAAGGAAGGCAGTGGCCGTGAGGCAAGGTCCTGGGCCAGGAATCTAGGAGCCTGGGCAGGGCCCAGCTCTGCCATCAGCTGGAGGCCCTGGTTGGTGGGAAGCAGCCTCTCCTGGCCGCCTCACAATAGTCCGGGCTGGGTCTCAGCCATATGGGGAACTCCCCTCACCCTGTGTCATGTTAAAAAGACATGTCAGGTCGTAGGCCAGAATCTAGCATCCACCACATGACGGGAGGGTGTATGAATTTCCTATGGCTGCTATAACAAATAACCACAAACTTAATGGCTTAAAACAACACACATTTATTATTTTATAGTTCTGGAGGTCACAAGTCCAAGATCAGCCTCACTGGTCTAAAGACCAGCTATCAGCAGGGCTGTGTTACTTCTGGAGGCTCTAGGGAGAATCCGTTTTCTTGTCTTTTCCAGGTTCTAGAGGCCACTGGCATTCCTTGGCTTGTGGCCCCTTCCTCCATCCTGCCATCACATCAACTCGTCTATTGCCTTGACCTCCTTGCCTCTCTCTTACAAAGCCCCTGTGATTACCATGGCCCCTCCCAGATAATCCAGCACGATTTCTCCACCTCAAGATCCTTAACATGGTCACATCTGCAAAGTCCTTTTGCCCGTCAGGTATTCACAGGTTGTGGGGATTAGAATGTGGACATCTTTGGGGGGTCATTATTCTTTCTGGTAATGAGGGCAATTACAGAAAGCTGGCAGAAGGAGGTGACATTCTTAATCCTCCTGCAGTCTCACTAAGGCACCCAGTGGGACCCTCACTTCTGCTGAGGAGCTGTCTGATCCTGGCAATCTTGTCTGGGGGCCTGAGCACCAGGAACCAGACCATGCTGGCTGGGTAAGACGCCTTCCCCTGTGCCCATCTTCCCAGCTCCTGGCCAGGCACCAGCTATGACCTTGGTTCACACTGACCCTTTAGTTCCCCGAGTCTCCTTCCCCCTTCCCAGCCTGCTCCAGACTTAACATCTGGCCTTGTCTACAGGCTAAGAGTTCTCCTCACCAACTTCATTCCTTTGCTGTCATAGCCCCCACTCCCAGCCCCAGAGGCAGGCTGCTGCCTCTTGAATGACGGTGGGGCTCTCCAGCCTGACAGCTCAGACCCACCCCCCGCAGCCCTCTCCACAAGTGTGAAAACTGCACACATGGGCTCTCTTCAGCTCACTACAGAAAACCCAACCACAGGACCCAGAGTCAAGGAGGGGATCGTGCACGACCATGTAGGCCAGCACTGGGGAGTCCCATGGGACGACTGGTCCACATCTGGAATTAAGCTGGAAATTCCAATTGCTCTCCTCTGCTAACAAACGTGTCAAATCTTCCCAGAGATCCCGTGGAAGTGGGAAGCAGTGCAGAGATGGGGGCACTCACTCCACAGGATCCAAGAGCTTCAGGGAAATCCAGATGTCACAATATGTCCACAGTCCTCTGGCTGATGGTTCCCCTGGCTCTCCTCGGCTCTGCTCCCTGCCCCCCAGAAAATTAAAGAAGCCTGGAGTAGACAGAGTAGTTCATTTCTCTCTAGGACTCACAAGTCTGTCTGTGTGTGCGTGTGAATCTATGACTTTTTTGATAGGGATTGAGTTATTTTTTTCCTGGAAAGAAAAACGTTGACATGCCTTTGGAGGATTGTCTGCCCAGAAAATCCCCTAATCACGAAGAAGGCATGTTCTTCTCTCTCACACACACACACACACACACACTCCCCTCTCTCTGAGGCCCAGGATCTCACCAACCACGTTATCTGGGCCCTTCGGGGCCTCCCCTGCACTTTCAGCCCAGCCCCATCCAGTGTTGAATGGAGACTCCGTGCATCTGGGCCTGCAGGGTTAGAGACAGGCTTGGCCACTTGTTAGTTCTGTGTCTCTAGGCAAGTGTATGAGTTTCTTGTTGCTGCTATAACAAATCACCACAAACTGAGTGGCGTAAGACAGCACGAATGCATTCCCTTCCAGTTCTGGAGGTCAGAAGTCCAAAATCAATCTCACTGGGCTGAAGACAAGGTCTTAGCAGGGCCGGTTCCTTCTGGAGGCTCCAGAAGAGAATCCATCTCCTTGCCTTTTTCAGCTTCCAGGGGCCCCCTCTATTCCTTGGCTTGTGCCCCCTTTCTTCATCTTCAGAAAACACCACTCCAATCCTGCTTCTGTTATCACATCACCTTCTCTAATTCTGATCCTCCTGCGTCCTTCTTGTAAGGATGCTTGTGATTACATTGCCATCTGAAGATCCTTAATTTAATCAAACCTACAAAGTTCCTTTTGCCGTATAAGAACATTCACAGGTTCTGGGGGTTACTTGAACATATTTGGGGACCATTATTCAGTCTTCCATGGCAAGGGTCCCTCTTTGGGCCTCATCTATGGCTTCAGAGGGTTGGTCTCCAATGGACTCTTCTAGCTCTGTCACTAAAGATATTGAGTCTCTGCCTTACGTGACCTCTAGTAAAACGAGCCTGGACCCCAGCCTCCCTCTACTCATCGCTGACTCTCTGGGGCTCCTATTGTCTCCTGCCCTTTGTCATCCTATGGCTGACATAGGATGTCCTGCCCTGTCTACCCTGCTTCAGCACCAGGCGTCTGATACTCAGTCTATACCTAAGAAGCATCCTCAACCTGTGAAGAATTCACTTCAGCCCCAGCTTAGTTTAGGATCCGAATTATACCTTTCTCCAAGGCAAGGTCTGCAACTGCTCATCTGTGACATGAGGACAAGAATCCTGGACCTTATTCAAGGATGTTGGGTTGGCATCCAAGATGTCTGAATGGGAGTGGCAGGGATGTAGAAACTCATTTCCAACAGCAGTCCTCACTGGCTCCACTTTCCAGGGTTCAGGCTGACCCCATCACAGTGTGACCTTAAAAATCTCTCACCAGGGAGAGTCAGAGAGGGACACTATGGACCCAGCTTCGGCAGTCTCATCGGACAGGTTGGTACCCTCAGAGGCCTCCTGAATAAAGTGCCACTTAGAGCCAGACCTTCCTTCCCTCCTTCCCTTTCTTTCCTCCTTTTCCTCTCCTCCCTTCCTTCTTTTTCTTCCTGTAGAATCCAGTGCCCAGTCCTATGTCAGGCATAGGATACAAAGCTGGAAAAGGTCAGTCCCCTGGCGCTTAAGAAGCCAGTGGGTACACAGCCATCTTCTCCCCAGCAGTGTGCTAGGCAGGGTCCCTGGAGTTCCCAGAAGCCCTGGGGAAGCCAAATGAGACTGCCTAAAGTGTCAGGAGGGCTTTCTGGGGCTGGTGGTCCCACATTTTGTACCTTAAAACATTGAGTCCAACTGTACATATCATGTGAGGAGAGGCAGCCATGCTTGGCTCATGCTGTTCCCACTGCTTGATATTTTTCCACTCTCCTTTTCTGCATAACTCTGACTCAGGTGCCACCTCTTCCAGGAAGTCTTCCCTGACGTCTGGAGAGGCTGAAATCCTTCTTGATGCTCCCAGCACCCCTACAGAGAGTCTCATCTTGTCCAGGAGAGGAACTGATTTTATCTTGCAGATAACAGAAAGCTACTGTCTTGGAGGAACCTCAAGTGGAAGAGGGACTATGTCTGGTGAGATGATGTTAGGCTCTGCTGAGCCTACTTTTTAAGAGCTGATGGAGCTCTACAGCTCACCTAGTCCATCCACTCCTGTCTGCACAGAAAGAGCACCAAGACCCTTTTCACAGCTCTGGTTGGTGGTGCTGGGACCAGAAGCCCTCTCTCTTGGTTTCAGCCCAGTGCCCTTTCCATGAACCCTCCTGTCTTGATGGTGGCCATGTCCCGATCACCTCTGTGTCATGACATTAGGGGTATGAGCCCACCAGAGACAAGTGTCCAGAGAGTAAATTGTTTCACCATTTGGTGGTGTACTGGCCTAATACCCAAGGTGGTGGCCAGGTTTCACATTATCCCTTTCATGGCAGAGATGTTAAGAGAAAGACCTGGATCTGAGTTCTGGATCTGCCTCTTCCTAGCCGTGTGACCTCTTTGAGCCCCCATTTTCTCCTCAGCAAAATGGGGACAATAATTGGACATGCCTCACAAGTTTGTTTTGACAACAAAATAAGATAATGTATGAGACATCGGTGATTCTCTGGCTGGCACACCGATATGCCTCTGACTGGTGACTAAGTATTCTCTGTCATCAGAGCCCCCACCCTTCTCTCTTCAGGCTCTCATTCTACAGGCTCAAACTTCTGGAATCAGGAAAGCAGTCTGATTAAACTGACTTATACCTATTCCAGCCCTAGTTCTACCCAAAGTGATTCTGATTTATTAGGTCTGAGATGGGCTCCCCAAGTCATTACTTTTATTCCTCTTTGTTTTTTTAAGTAAACATCCTTAGTGGTGTTGATGTTTAGCCAGGTTGAGGAGCCGCTGGAATAAGTGAGGATGGGATTCTATTTTAATAAATGTCAACTTGTCCCCTCAAAAATGGAGGGTTAGCTTGGAGGTACCTTCCCATGGCCCCTGGAGCTGCAGCAAGGAGGACCCTCTCCCTTCCCATCGGGAGGGTGGCATTGCTCCAGGGCAGCTCTGCTGGAAGGGGTGGGGGCAGCGCCAGCTGTGTCCCCTCCTGCAGCTGTTCCAGTGCCATGACCCAGTGGAAATCACTGTGAAATCCATTCTCCACATCTCCCACAGCGGGCCCAGTTGAGACTACGGGCTGTAGCAGCTGATCCCACTAGACAAGAGGCTCTGCAACCCAAGGAAATGTACCCACCCACCTCCACTCAGCTCCCCTAGGGATCCCCCAAATACCTGCCTTCTTGGGCCCACAAGTGCCTTTTGTCCCAAATCAATTCATGCCTTCTCACCAGGAGACTTTCTTGACTCTGTGTCAGGAAGCGCCCAGCTCTTGCTTTTCTGTAAGTTCACCATGACTGTTGGCTTTGGAAGGTGGTCGTGGCTGGATTCCACCTCAGCCCAGGGACACCCTGAGGCCTGGGACAGAGCTCTCTGTTCTGGGAGAATGCCAGCAGAGGCGGTAAGGAAAGCTGTAGCTTAGAACAAGTGTGGTCTCTGCGCATTTCACTCACCCCAGTGAATGGCAGCGGGTGGGGGTTTTCCCTGCATCAGAGAACTCAGCCTTTTTATTAGCTGCAGGGAGGTGCAGGAGCATGGGTTTGGCGGAGGACGAGGGGAATGGCCCAGACTGAGAGCGCTGTCCTCCGCCAAGGACACAGGACTGTTGACGTGGGAGAGATGGGCGCAGCCTCTGGAGCGAGGCCACGGTGAGGAGGAAATGGTTTTCACTGAAAAACAAAGTTGAAAAACAGTTTACTGAAGGGAAGAGAAAGAGGAAAGGGGGAGAAAAAAACACCTCAAACTGTCTGATCATCAAAATCACCTGGGTAGTTGGTTAAAAATACAGATTCCAAAACTCAGTCCAAGTCACTAAAATATTATTCATAACAGCTCTGGGTTTCTTTTCCTTGTGGTTTAAAAATATAGATCCCTTGTTGATTATATCTCAATAAAGCTGGGGGAGCATTAAGTTACATGTGAAAGCAGTGGAAGAATGAAAATCAGTTGTACAACAAGACAAATTTTCAGAAGGGAATTGAGTGGAAGTGGAGGTAAGGAATATGAATTCAATCTTTACTTTTTAAACTGGACATCAATATCTAAACTTAAAAAATTAATAATATAATGAGCTTTGTGTTGTAATTAAAGCAGAAACTGCTACCAGAAATAAAATAAGAACCAGTCTTTGAAAAATGTAGTTTTCAACTCACATAGCTTGGCAGACCCCTGGGTAGGTAGGTGTCAGGGTGGAGGGGAAGAAATACCTAAGGAATCAATATGGATTCTATTTCTAATTTTCTTACTGGGCTGGTGGAAGAAGGAAGGGAAGGAGACACAATGGGATTGGAAAAACATAAAATCCTACAGACACTTCTTTGCAGCCAGGCTGGGTCTTCCTCTACATGAATCTGTCTCATCCGTCCTTTCTCACTCAAGTTTCCGGAGTATCTCCATTCACCTTCTCCATTTCTTCCTCTTCTCCCTTCCATCATCATCTCCTTGCCACCTAGATAGTGGAAGGCTGAATAATGATCTCCCCCCCACACCATGTCCTAATCCCCGGAATCTGTCCACGTCACCTTTTAGAGGACTTTGTATATGTCATTAAATTAAGGACCTTGGGATGGGAAGATTATCTTGGGTTATCGGGCGGATCTAATGTACGTAATCACGGGGGTCCTTTAAGAGGGAGCAGGAGATTAAAGCAGAGAAGACAATGAGATGACAGAAACAGAGATTGGAGTGATGCTCTTTGAAGACGGAGGAAGGGGCCACAAGCCAAGGAATACAGGTGGCCACTAGAAGCTGAAGAAGGTAAGGGGAAAAATTCTGCCCTGGAAACTCCAAGGGTGAACTGGCCCTGCCAACACCTCACCTTGTCTTTAGTCCAGTGGGGCTGATTTTGGACTATGGACCTGCAGAACTACAAGAGAATAAAATTGTATTATTTAAGTCACTCACTTTGTGGTCATTTCTTACACAGCAATAGGAAAGTCATAACCCTTCTGACCTCGGCCCTGCCCACCCCATTCCACCCTCACTACAGTCTCCAGGGACCAAACCGTTGACAATACATAGGCCCTTCTCAGTGCTTCTCTCTCTTGACCTTTTGGCAATGTTTGATGTTTTCCTCATTGCTCTTTCTTAAATCTTGTGCTGGCCTACTGCTCTAGTGGTCCTCCCGCCTCTCAAATGCCCCTCCCCAGCACTCCAGCCCCACCTCCAACATGGCCTGTACTCCGGGATTTTCTTCTGAACCCACTTCTCTACATACTCTCTATTTTCTAGGAGAGGCCACGTCCTAGCAATAATCCCAAATGTGCTCCACACCCTAGTATCCAACTGCTGAATTGTCCCCCTGCCTCCTCCACAGCAAACCAGTATTTCTATCTGAAGTGCATTCCCCCGCCCCCATGCCTGTTGAAATCTGGTTTACCTGTTCATTCCTCAGGGTCCAGATCTAATAGTACTTCCTCCAGGAAGCCTTC
This sequence comes from Rhinolophus sinicus, assembly GCF_036562045.2. Lineage (NCBI taxonomy): Eukaryota > Metazoa > Chordata > Mammalia > Chiroptera > Rhinolophidae > Rhinolophus > Rhinolophus sinicus. The sequence goes on from NC_133755.1 coordinate 29,208,415, forward strand.
CCTGTCTGTTTTGCCAAGTTTGTTTAAAAAAAATTTTTTTTAATTTATAAACTTTATTTTTTAGAGCAGTTTTAGGTTCATAGCAAAACTGAGTGGAAAGTACAAAGAGTTCCCTGCAGCATTTATTTTTCAGAAGCTATTGTGTGACCAGCTTTTACATTATCTTATTTATTCTATTCAACAACTCTGTGAGGTAGGGATGGGTTTTCTTTTTTGTCAGTTTTATTGAGGTATAATTAATTGACAAATAAAAATTGTATATATTTAAGGTATACAACGTAATGTTTTGATATATGTGTACACTGTGAAACAATTGCCACAATCAAGGTAATTAACATATTCTTCACTTCACATAGCTACCTCTTTTTTTGATGGAAACAATGAAGATCTACTGTCTTAGCAATTTCAAGTATGTAATATATTATTAACTATAGTCATTGTGCTACACATTAGATCTCCAGAACTTACGCAAGCTGCATAACTGAAACTTTGCATCCTTTGCTCCACATTTCCCCATTTCTCCCACTCCACCATTCTATGATCGGTTTCTATGAGTTAGACTCATAGTTTTTAGATTCCACATTCAATGAAATCATGCAATATTTGTCTTTATGTGTCTGGCTTATTTCACTTAGCATGATGTCCTCCTCCACTTTCATCCATGTTGTAGCAAATGACAGGCTGTCCTTGTCATGTGCTTGTTAACTGTGCCCATCTGTTGACCGCACAGGATTGTGAGCCCCTTAGAAGCAGAGTCGTGGCCTGGTCAACCTTGGATGCTCAGCACCCAGCACATTGGGATGGGTGGAGCTCTAGAACATACTGTCCCTCCACACAGACTCGATAGAAACACCTGACCAGGAGGTAGAACCCTGCCCCAGCTTCTCTGCCATTCTCTTGTCTTCTACCCTAGGGCAGGCTGCCACAGCCAGGTCACCTAACCTTAAAGGTTAATACCTTTAAGGTACCTGTGGTACCTGTGGCCCAGTGGGAGCTCACAAATGGTAGCCTCCCTCTTCTGGTGGGGGTGTTGCTGCTCTGTGACCTCATTCCGTACACTCTTCCCTTGTTTACTCTGTTCCAGACATACTGGTCCCTGAGTTCTACTCAAACACGGCAGCCTTGCTCCTGCCTCAGACCCTTTGCACTTGTTGTTCCGTCTGCCTCGGTGGGCTTCCTCCAGGTAGCCACAGGGCTCATTCCTTCTCTTCATTCAGTCCTTTGCTAGAGAGACCTCCCTGGATTAGTCCATCGAACGTTGCTTTCTCCTCCAAGGCTCTTTCTATCCACTTTACCCTTGTTTTGTTTTCTTTCACTACTGTTTCCTCAATGATTGGCACATAGTAGGTGCTCAATAAATATTTATTGAAAATAATTCTGGGTGTGAGCCCAGACTCCTCACAGGGCCGCTGCCTCAGGTTGTGCTGGGCCACTTTCCCACGGGACGCACCCCTCTGTGGTTTGGCAGTGCTGGCTAGTGGAGAGAGACTTAGGGCTGTGTCACCAAGTCCCAGGTACTGTCCTATCTCTCACATTCTGCTGGCCTTTAGCAAACCTTTTTACGTCTCTGAGCCTCGGATACCCCATCTGAAGAGGGAGAGGTGGTCCCTACCCTGTCCACTCCCCTGGGAGGCTATGAGGAGGGTCTTTCAAAGTGGAAAGTGGACCTGGGAAAACGACGCTCAAGATTAAGACGAGACAGAAGACTCTGGGTGTGTGGCCTCTGTCACCTCGTGGCCCTCCACAGAGGATGAACAGGACCTGGCTCTGGTGGGACTCTCCACTGCTGCCTAAGGAAACCTCATTGGTTTTATAGTTCTTCTAGACACCGTGTTTCTCTTCCTGTTGTACTCCTTTAGGGTTTATTAACCTCTATAGTGTGATCATCTCAGATTTCTTAGCTGTGTTCTGCTGCAAGAAGCCAAAGACTGGGGTACTAGCTATGGGTGGTCCAGAGAATTGAAAAGACAGTGGCATCCTAGGGGTTGGCCAGGGAAAGGCAGTGGGAATGAAGAAAAGTGCCCCAAGGAGGAGAGTGAGCATAGGGAGACAGAGTTAGGCCTATTTGATCCAGCTGGCCCTCCCACCTGGAAATTCCTCTTGAGCTAAATCTTGCAAGTTCTGGTTTGTTAAATAATAACACCAATAATAATTTTTATTATCTTTGTTCTTTGTGTCTACATATGACTATTCTAGAAAAAGTGAAAAGTTCAGATAAGCAAAACCAAGATAAAAGCAAACTAAAAAGAAGGAATCTAAAATTACCCTTTATCTTACAACCAATCAATGTTTTAGTATATATCCTTCTAGCATTTTTAATGAATTCACGTATTTTCAAAATCAGATTATTTTATATATTTATCAGCTTTTCATTTTTCTGCTTACTTTGCTGTAAGTTTATTTCTATGTGATTAACTGTTCTTCTACAACATCAGCTTTGAAAGTCTACATTACATTTTCTGTATGGTTCATAATTTATTTAACCAATCCCCCCTTGTTGGGCATTTAGGTTGCTTCCAGTTTTTCAGGCTCATAGATAAAACAGTGAAGAACAATTCTGTAGCTAAATCTTTACACATCCTATGTGTATTTCCCTAGAAGAAGTCTCTGAAATAAACTCCCTGAATTAAAGGATGCTAGGTTTTGGTTCCAGCCCATAGCAGACCCCAGGGAAGGCCAGGTGTTTATGGAGGTCTTGGAGCTGAGCCCTGCACACAAAGCTCCAGGGCCTACCGGGCCCCCAGGTCTGCATGCTCCACATACTCCAAACCTCTCCTCTCCCCACCCTATCCCCAGGCTGTGGCTCCCCCAGGAGAACGAATTACACCTCCCAGCTGGACATGAGGCCATTTGTCTTCTTGCTCTGGAATCCTGATGAGATAAAATCAGGGCAGAACACATCTATTTATCTAATGTATTTCTGGGCGGGCAAGCCTTAGCCCTTGGGGATCACCTTTTCCAGATCAGGATTAAGAGTTTACAGGAAGGAGGAGCAGGTCACAGGATGCTGAGCAACCAGCTCCAGGGCTTACCCCAAGAGGGCCAGAGAGAGGCCCACTTTCCCACCTCAGGCCCGCGCCAGCGCCAGTTCCAACCTCCCAAATCCTGCCTCCCAGCCTCAGGTACAGGAAACTTTAAGGCTCCTCCTCACCATACAGCTGAGGTTAGCAGCGAGGAGTCTGCTCCTCAGAGAAGGAACTGGGTGCCAAGTTATATGTCCAGGTCTCTCCTCCTGTGAGACCCTCGTTTCGGGGCTCTGGATACCTTCAAAAGGCCTCTCTGGTGCCGGCTCCTGGAGTGCTGCTCAGGCCTCTGGTTTCTCTGAGCACACACAGCACTCTCCTCTGTGGGGCTTTACCCATGTTTTAGGTTCAAGTTCTGCAAATGCCCCTTTGAGGCCCCTCAAAGATCGGGAGTTCTCTTGTGTTCAGACAACCACCTGCCTCCTGTCCTGTGTGTCACATCTTTGACCCTCTTCTAATGTGTTGTCTCTCCAGATAGTACAAGGAGCATGTGTCCTCTAGGCCAGAGCCCCCAACCCTGGTCAGATCATCTGGGGCGCTTTGTAAATGTGCAGGTTCCACGGCCTCTCTCCCAGAGATACAGATTCTGCAGGTCTGGAGAGAGGCCCAGGAACCTGTATTTCCCAAAGGGTAGCTCTCCTGGCTCTTCCCGCAGAGCTGTGATCTCTTCTCCTTCTCCTCCTCTTCCTCCTCGTCCCCTCCTCTTCCTTTTCAATTTATTTAAACAACAACAAAAAACAAAACAAAACCAAAAAAAACATTTCACCCCTTTCTCCCACCCCCACCCTGGCCTTTTACAACTACCAATCTGTTCTTGTACATCTAGGAGCTTTCGGTTTTGTTTTGTTTAACTTCCATCCTGGATTCCAACTTATTTCAGAACCAAAGCTCTCTTATTGTCCCTCATCTCCGCCCCGATGTGTGTGTTATGTGGGTTGGGGGGCAGGCAGGAGGGGTGGGGAGGGGCACATTTGGCCCCGGGCTCAAACAAGCCCAAGGCTTGTGAAATCATGAGAAACAGACGGCTACCAGGCTTCTTCCTCAGGTAACCTAAGTTCAGGAGCTTTGGCGGCCAAACCGGCCTCTTCTGGCAGCGGGACTTGGCTAGGGGCAACCTGAGCTGCCACACAAAGCCATCCTCACAGCCTCTCTGGCCGTGAGTCCCTGGGCGCTTGCTTGACCAGGATGCGTAGGCACGCCTCTGGCCAGCCCGGTCTGTAGCAGTTTGTGGCCAGGAGAATCAAAGCGGCGGTCCTCAGCTCCTGTGGACACTTCCTCTAGAAAGCTCTGGAAACAGCACACTGAGTCTGAGGAGAAAGAGCCTCTGTGGGCCTGAGGTGGGTCTATGCAGACAGAGGCCCACATACAACCCCTCCAGTTCTAACGCCACCCCCTGCCTGGGCCCCAGGTCTCCTGTGTCAGCCCAGGGAACTCAGTGGGTCAAACTCCTTGACATGACCACCCCTCCCCACACCAGAGGCAGGAAGGTGAGCTTCTTTCTTTTTCCACCAGGGCCTCTTGGGAACCCCTAGGACCACAGTGGATGGGATGATGGTCGGGGACCCCACAAATGCCCTGCTTGGTTCCAGCCATGCCTGATTTCTAGGCTTTTGACAATAAAAGCAATTTGTTAAATGTACAATAAAACTCATTCTCTATCAGTTAATGGCAACTCCATCCCTTCAAATGATCAGGCGGAAACCATGGAGGTGTCCTAGAGTCTTTTCTCTTGGACCCCATATCCAATCCATAAGAAAATTCTGTTAGCTGATTACAAATTATTCCAGAACCCAACCACTTCTCACCACTTCTGCGCTGTCGTCTCTTGCCTGGAACATTTCAGCGGCGTTCCACCTGGTATCCCCGGAGCCTCCAGGGGCCTGACAGCAGGGGCTGATATTGGGGGATGGGGGGGTGGAGAGGGGTGGAGGGGTGGAGGGGAGGCTGGTCCAGGGTCAAGCTATGCCACTGACCCTCTAGGTGTTTAGGACCCTCCTGTTCAGTTTGGATTTCATCTTGGTTATTCTTACCAAGAAAAGCAGTTCATGAGTCATCTAGAAAATTAGATTCCTTTTCTATACCTTCACTGGGTATCACAAATCCCAAAAACTCACCTTCAGAGCTCGTGTACTAATTCAGAGTTTATGAAATCTACCATCCTCACAGGGACTCCTCTCCAGCACTGGGACTTTGAGCCGTGAGCCAGAGCGAGACACTCAGCAATGCTGAGACCAGGGCCAGGGGAGCCACAGCACTGCAGCGCCCTTCTTGGAATACACTGTAAAGTGATTCTGCAACAGATGTGATGATGCAACAGATATGCGTGAGTGACATGGGAAAGCTGGGTCCCAGCCCCCAGGGGGACATGTGCACCATGTCCTGTCAGCAGGAGAGGGCTCTTCCTAGGAGCTTAAATCAGGACCCATCTTTCTGTGGGATGTCAGGCTCATAGCTGGGTGATACAGGCAGGAATGGGTTTTTCCTGGGATTCTGGTATGTGGGTGCATATGTGTGTGTGTGAAATTACATGCCCTGCCTCCCCCAAGCTCCTCCAACCTGTAGGGGACAGTAACCAGTGCGCCCTGCTCCCCCAGCCCCACCTCCATTCAAGGCCAAGCCCTGCAATGGTCCTCTGAGGGCAGCTATCAGGCAGCTCTTCCAGGCTTGTTTCTGCTTAGTCTTGGTTCCCAAGACACCGCTACTGGACCAGACTCGCTGGCTGTCACTGAGCAACCCCACATCGGCGCTTGGAGGAGCCAGGCCAGCTTGTCAAAGTGAGGACTGAGGCTCAGACAAAAGGAGGCACCGGGCTTGTGTCACCCAGCAGGTCCATAGCAGAAAGGGGATCAGAGGCCAGATCGGCTTCAGGGCCATCCAGGCCTGCTGAGAAAGGGGTAGGGCGGGAAGGGAGGGGGGGGGGCACTCCCAGGCTGGGAAGCTAGAACCAGCAGCTCTTCTCACCCCAACTTGGCCCTGAGGCCTGCCTATGCTCTCTCCCTGACAGCTGTTCTCCCTCTGTCTTCACGAGTCCCCAGGGCCCTCCAGAGGTTTCTTCTGCTGTCTTGTGTCCATCCACTTGTAGTTCTACCCTCTCTTGGAGGCTGCTTTTGCAGGCTCCAGACAAGGCAGCAAAGGCTGGTGGGGAGACGAGGGTCTGTGTTGGACTCAGCCAGACTCCATTCCAGCCAGGCAGGCTGCCTTCCCCTTGACAGACTGCCTAGAAGCCACCCCCACCTTCTCCATCCCCCCCACCCCCCCACCCCGCCCCGCTGCCCCCCTCCCTGACTCAGCCCATAAATTACCTGTGGATGGTCGCTGACTCAGCCAGGAAGCCCAGAGCCCCTCTCCCCACCCACAGGCCTCAGCCCCACAGCTGGCTCTCATTCCAGAATGCTTGGTCCCCTCCCTTCAGGAAATTCCTGGAAAATATCAGGCTTCTTGGAGGGGAGATTTTCTAACCACAGCCTCAGCAGGGAAGGGAACCACTGAAGCCTCATCCATCATCCTGCCCCTTGGCCCTCCTCCCCCACCTTGTGTGTTTGTCAAGGACTGAGCATGGAGGTGTCAGTCCCCATAAAGTGACAGGTACATGGCTGTGGAGGGACCACAGGAGAGGGAGGAGGGAGGAGAGGCCAGAATGGGGTGGGGCAGTGGGGCTGCTGAGAGGTGGGACTAGTCCCGGGCCAGGAGGGGTGGTGAAACTGGTAAGTGGAGAGATGGAAAGGGTACTGTAGGCCCAGGGAATGGCCTGAGCAAAGGCAAGAAGATGGAAAGACGCCTGGTATGTATGTGGGGTGGGAAGGGAGTTGGAGAGTAACCAGGCTGAATGAGTTGCTGGGCAGGGGAGCCTGGGCTGGTGCGGCGGGAGGCCAGGGTCAGGGCTAGGCTGTGGAATTTGCAGTGGATCTCCACAGCTCAGGTCTGAGAGACACGGGGGATTGGGAACATAGGAAAGCGGGGGAGGGAGCACAGAGATGGAGGAGGAGATGAATCTGGGAAGAGATGATCTTCACAAACAAGCCTCCAGGAACACCGGTCCCTGCAACATCCTGGGGCCTCCATGGGCTCCCAGGGCCTGCTCAGATGCGGAGAGTGGGTCAGGGCGTCTGCATCATCACACTCCAGTCAGACGGCAGAGGCAGGGCTCCAACCCTCAAGGAACCCAGATGAAGGAACATGGCATCAGGGAGCCGCCAGTCTAACGGAGACAGAAGCCATCCCAGACCCTAGCTCCCTACTCTGGACCCAGTGCTTCCTTCCTTGAAAATCCCATTAGTCTGTGAGGGAAAGCCACGTCCAGTCTGCAGATAAAACACCTCTTTTTATTTATTTATTGTTTTAAGCTGCTTCCCCTCAGATAATAACAACTTTTTAAAGTACAAAAATCCCTCTTCAACTTCCCCCCAGGAAGGATGGCTGAGTGATGTGACTGTAGCCATAGTAACAGAGTCACAGAGGAGAGAAACAAAGAGAGCTAGCTAACCCAAGGGGTGGGTCAGATGGGGGAGGCATCCTGAGGCCCCCAGGCCCTGGTGTATGGGACACCAAGCCAGGGCGCTCTGGGAGCAGACTGCTTTTCTCACATGTATTCACCTTTCCTGGGAATAGCAATTCTATAGGGGATGGCAGGAAGTCAAGGAGAGTTGGGGGTCAGAGACAGAAAAAAGTGGGGACTGAGCCAGCCGGACAAACAAAAACGAAAAGAGGGAAAGACAAGGGAGGGAGAGGAAGAGTGACACAGAGAGACAGTTCCTTGAAAGCAAAGACTGGGTCTCAGTTCCTCGGTATCATCAGCCCAGAAGCCAGGAAAGCTGCTTAATAAATGAGTGTTCCTTGGGGAAGGTGTTCCTTATCCTGAGTCGGGACTAAGTGTTTCCATTGCATGCATGTCTGTCAAAGCCCTGAAATATTATATTGACATTCTTTTTTTGTTTGTTTGTGTTTTGACTGTGTGAAAGCACTTTATTAACAAGTGGGAGGTTTTTCTAAATTAAAAAAAATTTTAATTTTTCAATGACAGTTGACATCCTATATTGACATTCTTGAGTTGCGTGTTGAACTACCCCACCCAACTCTGGACCCCCAGCCTTGTCCACTGCTGCATCGCATACCTATGGGGGTACCCTCCCCTCACTGTTTGTTCAAAGTATGAAAGAATGAGGGGAAAAACTATGGGCAAGAGGAGACCAGACAGGCCCACCCTGGGATTTGGCCTCTGGGGAGAGGCGCCAGGGTGCTTTCCCCTCTTTTTGGGCCCTGATGCTGGGTCCTGTCCTGTTCCTGGAGCCTGAGGAGGGGGAAGTTAACCAGGAAGGGGCTGGGCTGGACTCTCAGGGCTGGACCTCCCTGCCTCTGAGGAGGCACTGGCAGGCAGGAGAGAGTTACCTCTGTCGGCCCCCACCCCTAAGAGGTCTGGTAAAGGGGGAGGGCATCCTGCCTCATTGTCGCTGGCCCAGCTGCATTTCCAGAAATTCTTCCTGCTAGTAAGAGGAGGAAAGAAAAGCCTGGGCAGCCTCTCGGGCTGCCGGGAAGGGGGTGGCCAAGTGGGAACCAGGTTTCCCAGAGATCTCACGGGCCAGGCTGGAGCTGTGGGGCCTCCTGCCTGGGCCAAAGGGCCAGCTCAGCCCTGGAACAGAGGCTGGGCCCCAGCCAGAGGTGTCAGAAGAACTGACCAATAGAACTGGGGCTCGCCATATACGTGCCCTGCCAGGCTGTGTTTGTTGTTGCAGAATAGAAACAGGAAGAAGGAAGGCCGGCAAATCTCTGGGTTTCCCACAGGCCTTATTTAATTCTGAGGTCAGGGAAGACTTAAGCTTATGTTTAATCAAGAGCAGTATTTTCTCCCCCGCCCATTTCGGTGTCTAGCCGTATATTACTCTTCACGAGGAGACATAGGAAAAACAATAAATATTATTATCGGTGTTCTCCAATATAGATTTCCCTAATGTGTTCTGCACAGCACCAGCCTTCAGGGGTTATCCTTGGTAAAACAGGTAGGTTTGCAGAACTCAGTACAGCCGCTACCCTCTTAAAGACGCTTGGTGCACAATGTGAATATTAAAGTCACAAAGAAATTCTGAAGAGACCCCATTCACTTTGGTTAATCCAGTGTTTCTCAAACTATTTGACCATGGAACCCCTTTTTTATGGGATACCATGAAGCAGAGTTTCCAGAAAGACATTTTGGGGAAAGCTGCATTAAAGCTCTTGATGAGTGGTTTTCTAACTTTGTTCCAGTCAAGGTGCCCCAGGGGTGGCCTAAGGGACAAGGGGGAAATGTGCCAGCTGGACTCTGAGTCTCCATCCCACCCCAATTCAACCAGCAGCTCCTTTATTCTCCTTGAACTGGGTTGCCAACAATGCATTTTTATTTGATGAAAGGGCTTCTGCTAAAACTAAGTTTGAGAGCCATTGCTTTGTGGTTCTTCATAAACATATGAAGAAAAAGAAAAGAATAGGCAGAATTGGGGGTGGGGAGCTAGACATAAAAGCAGTTAAATTTAAAATGCAATGGATTATACAGAACAGGAACATAGTATCTGAGGAAACCATCCACTGCATAAATCTCATTGTGCTCTGATCAGGTATCTTGCCATCCTTCCTCAGTACCTGGCGTTAGGGGAAGGGTTCCTACCTCCAGGAATTTCCTTATTTCGTGGAGGAGGCAAAACTTGCTCACCAAAGAATGCGAATGGAAGCAGTCTAAGATCCAATGCACAAGCAAAGGAAGCATGGTTAGGGCTGTAGGCTGTAGGAGGACAAAGAAGAGGGTTTTAGGAGCAAGGAGGTCAGGAAGGCATCCCTTTGAGACCTGGAATTGCACAATGATATAGCCCAGAGCCTGGCATGATTCTGTTATATAAAAACTGATGGCTGTCTTCAAGTCTAGCGATTTCTTAGCCATTGTCTCTCTGAATATTGCCTCTCATTCTTCCCAGTCTCTCTTCCTGGAATTCTCCTTGGCATAGTTTGGACCATCTCATTCTAGTCTCTATACCTCGCCCTCTTCCCTGTTGTCCACTTATTTACCTCTTTGTGCTGCTTTTTGGGTGAATTCTCAGATCTCCTTTCCTGGCTCTGTTTATCCCTCTGAGTTTTACATTTCAACGATTAGTTTTTATTTTAGAAGTTCTACAGTCTGGCTTCTGAAACTCAAAATCCAAGAATTCTAGCCTATTCTCTGGAGCAACAAATGCTGGAGTGGTCAAGTTTAGGTTTGCCAACTAGCATCCTGCCCGGATGTAGCCAGCATCTTGCACCCTCACTAGGTCCCTCCCAGTGTGCCTCAGAGCAGACTAGCTATAGGAAGTGCACGGAGCTAAGCAGTATAAGAAAATATTGGCGGAAAAGGCAAGTTAATATTTTTTAAAAATATTACCCCATATCCCACTATATATAGTAGGTACTACTATTACCATAATTACGACGATCGTTATTCTACCACCTTTCCATGTCACCTTGGGAATGTCCCTATGTGTCTCTAAACCTTGGTTTCCTCACCTGAGGCTGCACTAATCAGCTGCATTTGAAATTTGATTGTTTCCTCATCAGTCCCTAAAGCCTCTCCTCCCCGCAATCTGCCTTCTTCTTTTCTTTTTCCTGGTCCAGTGAAGGATCTAGGCTGGCAGAGGCCTGGACCCTGATAACAGCTGAACAATGGCAGCCAAAGCCCCTGAGTGAGGGCGTGGGAATCAGCTGAGATGATGGGGAGAGAGGCCGGAAAAGGGAGGAGGAAACCTGACAGCTGGACAGGCAGACACGTCTGCCCCCAGCCCTGCCCTGGAAGCCCTGCTTGGCGGTGGGTGGAAATCACACTGTTTCTCTTGGATGGTCCCTCCTGGGCCACTCATTCATTCAACAGCTATTTACTGGACACCTACTAGGTAGCAGGCCCTGTGCCAGGAACAACTTTGCCCCTCGGCACTGTCACTTCAACTCTGCAAAAACATTCATGACTATTACTTCTGGGCTCACATCACAGTCCTGTGTAGCAGGAAGGGCTCAAACTGACAATCTTTCTTGAGAAAGCAGAGGCTCAAGCAGGTGCCATGAGTTCTGCAAGGACACACAGCTGAGCAGTCTTCACTCCCCCTTCTACCCCCAGGCCTGAAATCCTCTGGATTTCTTGCCTAAAAAGAGCTACAGCGATTGATTTGCCACATTTTGAGGCCTCCACTGTGTGTGTGGGGGGGGGGGGAGAGGGGGGGAAGGGAGGGAGGGAACAACCTTTACTGTGAACAGTTGTGTTAGAAGCTCTAGCAGTCTGTCAACCTTCCCCTAACAGAGATGAACTTTTTTTTTTTTTTAAAGATTTTATTGGGGAAGGGGAACAGGACTTTATTGGGGAACAGTGTATACTTCCAGGACTTTTTCCAAGTCAAGTTGTTGTTCTTTCAATCTTAGTTGTGGAGGGCGCAGCTCAGTTCCAGGTCCAGTTGCCATTGTTAGTTGCAGGGGGCGCAGATCACCATCCCTTGCAGGAGTTGAACTGGCAAACTTGTGGCTGAGAGGACGCGCTCCAACCAACGGATCCCTTGCGGGAGTCGAGGAATTGAACTGGCAATCCTGTGGTTGCGAGAGCCCACTGGCCCATGTGGGAATCGAACCGGCAGCCTTTGGCATTAGGAGCATGGAGCTCCAACCCCCTGAGCCACCAGGCCGGCCCTTAACTTTTTTTTTAATAGGGATGGGGAGTGCCTCAAATCCATCATCAATGGAAATTGTTCGACTGCCCAGTTAAAGACCATTGGGAACCTTTTCCATCTTTGCTGAAGTAGAGAAAGGGTCTGAAAAGTTTGATGAGCAATTTTTCTTGGACCATGCATCCTGCAAGTTTTTAAATCAGCCTTCATGAGCTGCCATCTGGGTTTCTAGTCACTTTTCTGCTTGTCTGGATTTCACAGGATGTATAAAGCAGACCCCAGAAATTCTTGATTTCTTCTTGGAAGAGCAAGCAAGCCCTGAAGAAGCCTCAGGGCTCTTCTCTCTCAAACTCTGATGTTACTTCCCGTCATTACCAGGCCATGTTCAAGGTCAGTGCATCAGGGGGCAAGGATACCACACACTCCCCAGGATGTATACAGCACAGGTCAGGCATACATACATGGTGCACACATCCTATACACATACACACCATACTTACCTATTCTATACTATACACAATATGCACATTGAATATACCCCACACACCACTGACATAGAACACAAATGTATACCTCTGTGCTTTACAGACACCTACTGCATACCCCATACACATGCTAAATACACACCCACATTCATGCCACATCTATACCACACAAACATACATATATACCTTGTGCATCAACATGCACTACACTCAAAAACACACACACACAGCAACATACACACATTTCATAAACATACTCTATTATCTGATTAATGTTCCCAAGATTTTAGTTTCTATTTAAACCCAGTTATGTAACTCATCAACTTCCATTGGTCTATTCTTTCTTTCTTGACAAATCTTATGAATTTTTCCTGTTTCAGCAAAAAACAAAGCAACAACAACAAAACTTTCCTTCTTATTACCTATAAAAAAAGAAAATGCAGCTGGGCACAAATTTCTCAAAATGCCAGAAAACTAAATGGACCAAGAGCTCAAATTTGGGGAGGGGGGTGTTACCCTCCTTTTTTCTTCTTTGTGAAACTGGCTATGCCTTTGTTTATACAAGGCCAACTGGTAGATGCTTGGAGATACCTCCCTTCCCTTTAGATGCTTGGCCCTGGTGGAATGCACATTAGATTTGTCACAGATACTTGGTATTCCCACCATACTAAGCCCCTGTTTCCCTGGGTCAAGCTGAAGGTCCCGGCTCTCTCAGATACAGCGCCCCTGGCCCTCTAACCCTGGGCCTCTGGCCTTCAGGATGAAGGTGGGGAGTGGAGGGCCTTTCAGGGTTGGTGGATGTCATCCTCCTGTAGTGCTCTTTCCTTCTTGTCCCTGTCTCAGACTTCCCAGTCCCACCAAGAGTCTTTCCCCTGAATCACCACACGTTACAAACAGATTTTGTCCATATGCTGGTACCTGCTAGCCTCTTAAGTGGGCACTGTGAGTAAGATTTGGTCTTGCACTGAAGCCAGGAGTGCCCATTCTGATCACCATGCCTTTGCCATTGCTGTGCCTCTGCCAGACTGCCCTTCCCACCTTTCCCATTGCCTCCCACCTGCCGTCAGTGTCACTCTGCTGTCCACAAAACATACATGGACCTCGCTCTGAATCACCCAAACTGGGTTTCTGGCCTTTTCTCACAACCCTGATCAGAGGCTGCTTACCGTTGTCATGAGAGTAAATGGTGTCTGGGTTTTATCCCCTCGATGCAGTGGTTTTGGGATTTGTAATAACCACAATACTCTTCTCCAAGAGAAGCCCCTCCCACCCCCAGACAACCCCAGACAACTCGGGTCTGGTGTGGGAATTTCTTTCTTTCTTTTTTTTTTTTTTTTAAGATTTTATTGGGGAAAGGGCTTTAATGGGGAACAGTGTGTACTTCCAGGACTTTTTTTTTTTCCAAGTCAAGTTGTTGTCCTTTCAGTCTTAGCTGTGGAGGGCGCAGTCAGCTCCAGGTCCAGTTGCCGTTGCTAGTTGCAGAAGGGCGGAGCCCACCATCCCTTGCCTGAGTCGAACCGGCAGCCTTGTGGTTGAGAGGACGCACTCCAACCAACTGAGCCATCCGGGAGCTCAGCGGCAGCTCAGTTCAGCCTAAGGTGCCATGTTCAATCTTAGTTTCAGGGGGCAGAGCCCACCATCCCTTGCAGGACTCGAGGAATCGAACTGGCAACCTTGTGGTTGAGAGCCCACTGGCCCACGTGGAAATCAAACCGGCAGCCTTTGGAGTTAGGAGGACGGATCTCCAACCGCCTGAGCCACCAGGCCCGCCCAGTGTGGGAACTTCTGCTCGCTGGCACTGGAAGCTCCTTGGCCAGGCCCCAGCTCCTGGTGCACTGTAGGTGCTGAGGACGTCTCTGCGGATGGGGCACCAAGGCCTGCACAGAGGACAGAGCACTGCCCTTCAGGGCTTCCTGGCCAATCCCACTCCCCTGGACGGGGCCTGGGACAGGACACAGGAAGGCTCCCGGGGACTGGTTGCCTGGTGTCCAGGCACTTCCTCTCGGGTCATTCCTGTCCGTCAGGGCAACAGCTGCAGCAGGCAGCACTGATGGGGGACGTGGAGGGAGGCTCCTCCTGGGCGGCCCTGTCGCTGAGCCAGCTGGACGCATCACCCCCCACCTGTGCTGATGCTTCCAGCCTCGGGTGGGCACTGCGGCTGCCAGGGACATTCTTTCCCTGGGGGAGGGATACAGCTGCTGTGAGAGCTGCAGGGTAACGTGGAGGGAAGGCGGCTGAGGGAACATGAGCCTCAGCATTTGAGTCACCTCACACCCAGACAGACAGATGCTTACACAGACAGACAGATGTGCCATCATGGGTGCTCGTCACACGCTCCCACAGATACCCCTATCCGATTGCAAACCACACAGTGGCACTCCACACATGGCCACCTGTACCAGGAATTTGGGCAAAACCAACACCGGGAAGGGCTGAAATGGTTTCAGACAATGAAGGAATCAAATACTGCAACGAAAGGCAACACAGGAGAAACTTTGCCTTTACCAATGGGAAAAGCCTCCTGAGCTGCTTCTATTCCAGCTCAGACTGGGGATTGTAAGGGCTGCCTTTATCTTCTCTGGACCCCAATGTCCAAAGCCCCAAACTCAGCCCAGACAGCCTCACCAGCAGCCGCGGGAGGTACGTGGTGGGGAAAACGTTGCTTTGGGACCCGGGACCTTGAACCAGCCCCTTGACTTTTCAGCTTCCTGCTTTCTGTGCAAAGGGCAGCTCCAACGTCCTTCTGGCTTTGAAATTATGTAAAAGGGGGTGGAGTAGGGTGAGAAGAAGGGGTAGTGAGGAAGAAGAGCTGGGGGAAGGGGAACCTTCTGACTGCCAAGTCTGGGAATTACGGAGAATGTCATAGACGGCCCCTTGAAGACCTTCTAGAGAGAGGAGGGGACAGGTGAGATTGAACCAGGGAGAAGGAGGCTTGGGGTGAGAGGAGCACAGCATGGTCTCAGAGAACAAGCTGCCAAGCTTGTTCCCTCTCTCCAAGGGAGGTCAGGAGGCCAGGCCCTCCCTCCGCTGGTCTAAGAGCCACTTCCTATGGCAAGTCTCCCCCACCTCCACCGTCAAAAGGCTGGTTAGCCACCCATCAGTGCTTCCAGCGATCATGCCCCTGTCTGACAACCAGCCTCTGAGGCTCGTGATAATGATTCAATATGATAATATGTGGAAAGGGTTGGATGTGCCCTCGGCGTGGTACAGTTGGCAATTCTCATTGTCCTGGTGCCTAAAATTGCACATAATTTCTTGTATTTCCAGGGACTTGCCTGTCCCTATCCAAGGTCTAGAATTTCCTGACATGAGGAAGGCGTCTGTTTTGTCCACTGCTCTACCTTAGATGTCACAGTGCTCAGCACACAGTTGGGTTGCTGGTCCGGAGCTGCATTTTGGTAGTGGGGTCCTGAGGGAGCCCTCCACGCTGCTGGGCTTTTCCCTTTCCAAGCCCCTGACTAGGGTCCCCACCACCAGCGCTCACCACTCCCCATGGGCAAGTTGGCGATGACAAGACCACCCAGAACCCCTTTCCAGGACCAGTCTCCCCAGAGTCCTGAGCCCTGCTTCAGGCTCTCTGTGCTTGGCTTTCAGAGACCCTCCTGGTATCTCTGGCCTTCCAGGAGCCTCCATCTCATGCCGTACTTGATTGGCACTGTCCTCTCTCTCATGGGGATGAGGCTTGGTGACTCAGGTAGACTCACTGCAGAGCCAGGACTAGTGTGGGGGCAGACAGGATGGCAAGGGTGTGCACCATTCCCACCCAGAGGGAGAGATGAGCTTCTGCCCTCAGGGTGGGTCCAGTCTGCTTCTAGGGTCTCCCCTGAGGGACTCAGTGCTGCAGTGCGGGAAATGATAACGATCCAGGAGCAACTCGTGGGCTTCTGTTTTCTGATCATTTCTTCAACCCAGGGCACTCACGACACTACTTATTTACAAACATTATCTCCTTTATCTTCACAGCAACTCTGTTAAACACTGTCTTCATCGCTGTTTTAAATACAAACTTGCCAAGGCTCGGAAAGCTTAAACCCCGTGCTTGAGGTCATACAGTAAGCGATGTACTTGGACTGGATTCCAGGCCTGCCTGACGTGAGCGTCTGGGTTGCACTCCACCCTGGCAATCCCACTTTCAAGGAGTTAGGGTTCTTTGGCCATTTATTAACATGTCTCCAATCATTTGCTCCTTTGATTTGACCAACAATCTAACATGGCGGGATTATTATCCCCATTTTACAGTTAATGAAACTGAGACTCAGAGAGGACAAGTGGTTATCCCAAGGTCACCCTTCCAGGAAGTGTGACCCCAGCCTGAGTTGAAATCACATATTTCTTCCCTCTGCCAAGATTCTCATTCACAGAAGAGAGAGCACGAAGCAAGCTTCCCTGCTAGAACGAGGGAAGGAGGAGGAAGAAGAGAGGAAGGAACGAAATATCCCAAATTTCTTTTTCTGGTTCCATTTTATAAAATTTAGTAGGTGTTCCCACTTTATCATAGTTCTCTGGAATGTTTTTTTCAGTCCTTCAAAGTGTGGTAGTGAGAGTTATATTTGGTTTGCTCATCAATGTACGATTGAGATATTTCTTATCTCTATGCAATGGTTGGTTTCTATGCACTTTGTATCACTTTCAAAGATTATTATTCAGTATAATCCCACATTTTATGTCAGCTTAAAACGAGATTCAGTGGACTGTCAGTGAGGAAGAGTTTATGAGAGAAGCCCTAAAGGCCCATAGAATTTTGCAACCTACTTTTTACATTTAATATATTTTGAACATAATTCCAAGTCAATCAATGTAGCTCTGAATGATTTTTCTTCTTTTGGTAAATATTTTTAAAAAATTTTCAGTATGTGTTAGATACACCAAAATGCAAAGATATGAAGTTTGATAAAAATTTTACATATGTGGACACTTACTTAACCACTACCCAGATCAAGGTATTGAACATTTCCAACATTCCAGAAGGTTCCCTCACCTCCTTCCTAGTCAATACCTCCTGACCCTTTAGGCAACTGTTCTGACCTCTATCATCTTAGATTAGTTTTGCCTATTTTGGAATTTCATCTTAGTGGAATCATACACTGTGTACTCTTTTGTAATTGGCTTCTTTCACTCATGTAATGTTTTTTGAGGTTAATCCAAGTAGTTGCATGAATCAGGAGTCCATTCTTTTTAATTGCTGTGTAAATTTCCATCTTATAAGTATACCAGAATTTGTTGATCCATTTTTCTGTTGACATATGCAGATTAAAACCACCATGCAACACCTTTACACATTCACTAGAAAAGCCAAAATGAAACAGGCTGACAGTACTAAGTATTGGAGAAGATGGAGAGCAAGTGGAGCTCCATAAACAGTTGGTGGTAGCGTTTGTTGGAATAATCACTATTTAGCAGCATCAACTCAAGTGTCACATACACATATCCTTTGACACAGCAATTCCTGACCTTGCTTCTTTCTGCCTGCTGAAAGACATGTTCATGGCAGCTTTATTGATAATTCCATCACTGTGTAATGGCTCCCAAGTGCTCCACTGTGTGAATGTACCAATCTCCCATTGATCGGTTCTAAACAAGGCTGAGATGAGCGTATTTATACACGTGCCTTGTAGAAACTTAACTATTATTCCCTTTGGATTAATTCTGAGTGGATTGCTAAATCAGAGGTAGGTATCTCTTTAGGGTTTGAGACCTACATCACCAAGCTGTCCCCAGAAGGATTGTATCAGTTCCCCCTCTCATTGGTCACATGAGCCTGTGATTGCCATGCTTTCAAAAACCCAGAAGTCACTCACTGTTTAAACACACCCCGCCCCCTCCCTAGAGCCCAGAGAGCCTTGACTTTCCTGGCTCCTGGCCATGAAAGGAAGGAAGATTTGGGGTAAACATTGCACAATGGCCACAGTTCTCAGGGCCAGGCCACTGAGGTTGCAGGGCCAGCACCCTCATTCTGCCTGCCAAGCCTGGGCTTATCAGAGCAGCCACTGGGGCCAGAGTGTCCGCTGGAGCTGGTGGTCTCCCATTGGCTGAACCCAGGAAGCAGTGGCTGCAGCACATAAGTGACCAGCTGCACTGACCCAGGAGCACGGACGCAGGCCAGCCCAACATGGGACCATCAGTAGTTGCATAAAACATACAGCCCTTCCTCCTCCTCACCCCATCAGCTGGACACTGAGCCTCTTTCGGAGCCTTCTGCAGATTTCCCTTCCCCAAATGCTCAGAGGTTGTCCTGATATTCATGCAGGCAGTGGTGTGTGCAGAGCACGGGGGAGGAAGTCAGAGTGGCCCATGTGTCAAAGGCCTTCCTCCTCTGTGATCAAGGCAGAATCTACCGGATGTGACATGAAGAGCCTCAAGAAGTCCCCATATGGACAATGACAATGCCTGAAACACCCCTGTTTTACCTCTGCCTTTGCATTCGAGGCTGCCCCACCTGCCCATCCACCCGGGGAGAAGCAGCAGAGTCAGCACGAGGCAGGGAAGTTATGAGACCCCTTCCTCCTAGCAGGAAAGGGGAAGGAAGGTCACAAGAAGCCATCTTCCTCAACTTCACAAGCCAGCTGCCAGCTGCAGTGGTCAGGCCAGCTGTTCCAACCATTTCAACACAGTCAGGTTCTTTCTCCACGCCAGGGGGAAAATCCAGTATTCAATTTCCCCCACGGTCTTTCCTGCCAAGGGTCTGGATTCTGCCAACTCTAAGATGGGACTGACAGTATGTGGCTCCTAGAGGCCAGGCTCAGGGTCGGGGTGAGGGAAGGGAGGAGGAAGGCTTAGCAATTCTTACCCTGGCCTTGCTCCTTTGCCCAGATGGGAGCCCCCAGATCAGGCTCCCAAGCAGCCCCTGTCCTTCTGCAGGGTGGGCCTGCTGGGGCCCTTCCATGGCTGCTTCCAACCCCTCACCTTTTCTCTGCAGGGACTCTCCCCGCCTCAACCAGCCAGCACTAGAGGACCCGTCCCGGGGCCCTGAGCAACCAAGACCTGTTTCCAGGGTGAGGGAGGGAGCAGCAAAAGGACCGGGTGGGTGCTTAGGGCTTTGAAATCTTGAACTAGGGCAGAGCTGGGGCAGCATCTCAATGAAGCTGCTGACAGATACTGGGCCTGGAGCCAGCTGCACACCAGACCTGTGAGGGGGACGCGGGCTGTGCCAGGCTGGCGGGGCCACTGAATTCAGGGCCAGGGAGCACAGAGCAGCTGCCCAGCCACCATTGCCTTGGAGGCACCCCAAAGGCAGCAGAGGCTGAGGGACATGAGGTCCTGGAAGGCAGAGAGCTTGAGCCTCCATTCAATGCAGCAACATCCACTGAGCCCTGCCAGGAGCTGGTGGCATCTAGATGTGCATCTGAAGGAGTGGGCATCTGATTTTCTCTCCCCAACAAAAACCTGCCTATGGGGACTGGGAGAGGTGCCCGTGGAGGAGGCTTCCATCAAATCATTTCCATGGACCTCAATCCCTCAATCCTGCCAGCTCATTAGAATCACTGGGCCTTAAAGCAATACAGCTTCTAGGCCCCACCAGGATTCCTTCATTCTGGAGAAGGATGAAGCATCATTTATCCATTTATTTTAGGCTCTGACATATTCTTCTGTGCAGCCAGCCAGAGTAGAGATCTAAATTGATCATTAGCTCCAAGACAGGTGTCTCTCTCCAGAAAGGGCTCCAAGACCAGTTAGGTTTGGGAAATATCTTCTATTCTAGCTCCTCTTGGTAATTGACAGGACACATTGACATGTAAAAGACCTGCCCAAGCAAAAAACTCTTTCCTCTGAAAACTGCTGTTGTTGGTTCTGTGTGTGTGTGTGTGCGCGCACATGCACCTGTGCACACACACACACATGCACAATATTGCCCCTGTTTTATAAATGAGACTTCAAGAGGTTAAAGAATTTGGGGCAGCCGGATGGCGCAGTTGGTAAGAGTGTGAGCTCTGAACAACAGGGTTTCTGGTTCGATTCCCACATGGGCCAGTGAGCGGTGCCCTCCACAACTAGATTGAAGGACAATGGATTGAAGACAATGAGCTACAGCTGAGCTCCCAGAGGGGCAGCCGGATGGCTCATTTGGTTAGAGTGTGAGCTCTGAACAACAGGGTTGCCGGTTCAATTCCCACATGGGCCAGTGAGCTGTGCGCCACAACTAGATTGAAGGACAATGACTTGATTGATGGGCCCTGGAGAAACACACTGTTCCCCAACATTCCCTAATTAAAAAAAAAAAAAAAAGATGAAATTATGGTGTACATGGTAATTAAAAAAAAAAAAGAGGTTAAAGATTGCCTCATGTTGTCACATGAACAGTGGCAGAGTGCCAATTCAGACCCAGGGTTCTCTCTGCTTCACACATCGCACCCACTCAACATACCCTGAACACCTCCTCCAGAAACGGGGCTCTCCAGAATTTCTCCTGGGGTCAGGTGGCCCCAGGGAGGGCTGTGGCAGACTGTTCCACACAGATCCCTCTCCCAGCTAGACCCCTGTCTTCCCCTGCAGTCAGGCCCCAGTCCTGCTTGGGGGCCAGGATCCTCCTGCTTCCTGTCCAGCCCCTCAGAGAGCAGAGCTGACAGAACCGGTCCTCCCTGCGTGGGTGCTCAGAGTCCTCATGTGCCCAGATCCCCTTGGTCTGGTGCAGACCCCCAATCCTTCCTGCTTTCTGTCTCCTTTGAGGGCAAGAAGTGAGAGTATGGTTTCCAAATTCCACTCCTGCTCGTCAACGTCATCAACATGGCTTTCCCAACACTAAGGACGGTCATTCTTCCGGGCGCAATGGTGGAACTGAAGGCATGGGGAAAGCTCAGGGGAGAGTTGCTGGAGCTCGTGTGGTCATCCTTAAGCAGCTATAGGCCCAGCAAGCTTCAAAACTCAGGCTACCCTCCTGACCCTCACCAGGTCCCTGCTCCCTGCTCCTCAGGCGAGGACAGTGGGCTCCTTTCCAAAGGAACTTCAAAGAAATTCCCCTGTGCCCCAGGTCACTGTGTTCCTTCAGCCAAAGGGAGCTCCTAGAGGGAGAGAAACCTGAGTCCTGGGGTGCTGCCTGGACACAAAGTTTGTCTGAATTCTCAGAACGAAGACACATGCGGGAAAGTCTCTTAGAGCATGTTCATTTTTCTCAGGCTCAATCTAATTAAGACGAAACCTTAGCTTCCTCGGGAGTCTGTCACATGCCATCGGCAGTTCCTGAGAAAGACTGTGAAAACTCTGTCTTCCTGAGAAGGCTGTGGCTTCCCCCTGGCAAGACTCACTCATACGGTGTCCCGTTCTCTCTGGACTCTTGTTCCCACAACAAATCAATGTCTTTCCATGCGATATGACTGATAAGCTCCGGCTTCCCAATGACGTTTATGAACTGAAGAACCACCCATCTGCGCGCTACCCCGCATAGTGGGGACTCTACATCTATCTGACAACTGTTTCTTATTCCCTGAGCAGTCCAGCCAAAGGGAAGTAAGACAGGCAGTCAGAATCAGAAAGGTGTAGGAAGAAGCCAGGGGCCCAGGAGAGCTGGGCCACAAGTGCTATGAATGAGCAAGGCACAGGCAGAGCGATAACTCATCATCCAGAGAGGCAAGCTGGTGGTACCCGGCAAGTCTGGTTGGGGACCCAAGTGGCTAGGCAAGGATACACTTAGATGACAGGCTCTCCAAGGTGGGCCCAGCTGGCTAGTACCCCAGGACCCGGGAGGGCTGCCACCTTGGCAGAACAATCGTGCACAAGCCCGGTGCTTCACTACGTACTTTATTAGCTTATTTAATCTTCCCAACAATTCTGTAATACATACTGTTACTATCCCCATTTTATAGATGAAGTAACGGAGTCACAGAGAGAGTAGAAAATGTGCCTAGAATCATACAATTGGTTTGTAATAGAGTCAGGATTTGAACCCAGGGAGTCTGGCTCCAGTCTGTGCACTACACCACCGCACCACAACTCACACACAGGGAAGACGATCCAGTCATTGGGCGCTCAGGTCCCTATGGCTGTACAGCTCCAGAACTCAGTGGCTTAAAGCGTCTTCAGTCCTCTCTTTAGCTCATGAATCTACAGTCTGGGCAGGGCATGGTGGGAAAGGTGAGGTTTTGTTCTACAGGATGTTAGTCTGAGGACAGGAGGACGATGGCAAGATGACTCACTCATATGGTTAACAAGTGAGAACTGGCTGCCGCTGGGAGCTCAGCCAGGGCTGAGAGTTGGGCTGTGCTCCTCTCCACGTGGGCTTCTCCACGGGCTGCTCAGGCTTCCTCACACCATGGTGGCTCGGTTCCAAGAGTGAGAATCCCAAGAGACAGGAAGCGAAAACAGATAGTTTCTTAAAGACTAGGCCCGGAGACTGACACAGGGTCACTTTTTGCATCCTCTATTGGTTGAAGTTGTCATTTATCCCGGGTTCAAGGAGCAGGGACATAAACCTCACCTCCAAATGGAAGGAATGGCAGAATTTGGGGACTGTGTTTTAAAACTGCCACATTGGGACTGGGATCCAGAGGAAGGACTGGATCTCAGGAGTGAGGGAGAAGTGGCCGACTGTTAGCCCTTGCTCAGGCCAGACCAGAAGGAAGGCAAATGGACCATGCCACACCAACCAAGTAGGTCTCCAGTTGGTGCCAGGTGTCGGCTCTCATGGGCCTTATCTCAACTTACCTTTGCAACAAACCCTGGACACAGGTTTTCTCACCACCCTTTATAGATGAGCAGTCTGCGGCTCAGAGAGGGCATAAGCCCTATCCAAGGACACATAGCTGGTAAGTGGCAGAGCTTTTCTGATTCCGGAGCAGAACTATTATCTCCTCTGGTAGGCTGCCCCCAGATGCAGAGTGGAGCTGGCCCCAGAGCTCTGATGAAGTTGGCTGCGAAGACGCAGGAGGGCAAGAAGCCAGGCTATCACTCCCCACCCCCTCACTCCAGAAGCGCCCCCAGATGAGGGAAGGGCTCCAAAACACCCTGTCCTAAGGCATCGTTTCCTCTGGCACGTCTTCTCAGGCTGGGGCATGTACAGAGCTTCCTCCTGGGCTCTGCCTCCCAAACCGTCTTTTTCAACCCTGAGAAGTTCCCGAAATCCTCTTTGTACTTCCTTGAAACCTTCCCTGAAGCAATGTCCCAATTCCACCTGTCTCAGCTATAAGCTGTAAACAATTACCAGCATAAGGCCTTCATTATTTTTAATAAAGTTTTGATTTTACAATAGGTTTAGATTCCTGCATAAATCGTTTGGATTCTCCTGTACAGTTTTGTCTCTTCTCCTCCATTTATTGTTTAATTAATTGTGAAATTATTTATTTAAGTATGACTCATGAACATTTTATACTTTGGGTAATAATCCAATACTAGCGTATTTATTTTGTTGCTCAAATTATTCCAGCTTTGGTCACTGGAGCTCCTTCAGCTGGCTCCTGTGTCCCTTTGACATGTTACGTACGACCAATTTTTCTTTTTTTTTAGCACTTCCTTGCTTTCTGGCACTACAAGACGCTCCAGACTCATCCTGTATTTTCCCTGCTCCGCTACTAGAATCAGCCATTTCTCCTTTTATCAGAGAATGGTATTAGAAACCAAGACCTGAGCACTAAGTGTGCTTGCTGCTACTGGTATCATTGCTTCTAGGCTCTCTCAGCTTATAGAGCAAGGAAATACATCAATATGTGTGTAAACTAACCTGTGTGTCTATCAAACTAGCTCGATACACACACACCTATAAACATTTCTATACGTAACCTTCTGTGTCTGCATTAATGTTAACCTGAGTTCATACGAATGTCTGTAACTCTAACCCATTATCACCAGGATCATTCTACATGTAGCCGCCTCCCCTTGCTTGTCTGTAAACTCTCACCTCCTACTCCCACAGTGGGAAAGGGCTCCCACCATCTACCACCCGTTGACTTAATTGTTCCATCCCAATATACATGTACAGTATTTTTTAATTGTTAGCCCATACTCCACAAGAAACAGCGTCATCAACTAGAATACAATGCTTCTACAGTTTCTTTTGACTGTAGTCTTATAGACTCTGCTCATTTCCAAAGTTACTTAACTCAAAACCTTTCCCTCCACCCACTTCTGTGAGGTTGTTTCATACATTGTAATACAGACAGGTTTGTCATAGTCGGCATTTCATCCTGGAATCCCCCACACTCCTAAATGATTTTTTTTTAATTTGCAAACATTAAGATTTACTCTGTGCTGTAAATTTCTGTGGGCTTTGACAAATGTATAGTTTCATGTATCCACCATTGAAATATTGTACAGAATAATTTCACCCTTCTAAAAAAATTCTGTGCTTTACCTATTCAACCTTTCCCATACCCTTAAGAAGCCTTCAACATTAAAGTATATTTAAATGTTTTTCAAAGTTCTTTTTATGTGCATTACTTCATTTAATCTGCAAAGCAACCTTGTGGGCTGGGAAGAGCAAAAGCATCATCCCCATTTTATGGAGGAGGAGACTGAGGCTCAGAAACATTTAACAGGCTCACCTTTGGCCACATGGCTTTATCCCTACTCTACTCAGGCTGAGGGCAGTTCCCAGACCCCAGAGGTGGAAGCAGGGGGGCTGGGTTTCAGTCAGGCAGAAGACTGGGCCATAAGTGAAAACAAGCTCTGTACTGACAGAGGGACACCTGAGCTCTAATCCTGGTTCTGCCACCTGTTCATTGGGTGGCCTTGATCTAGCCACTTGCTTGAGCTGGGCCTCAGTTTCCACTTCTGTAAAGTAAAGTGAGGGATGGGGTGAACCCTGAGTCTCATTCAGGTCTAGCAGGCTATGTCTGACCTTGGGCATGAGGCTGCCTGCAGTCAGCAGGGAGGTTTAGGGGGTGGCCCGGGGAGATAGCTAAGAATTAAGGCTCAAGGCAACCCCAGAAAAGAACAGTGGTGGGCCACGTTGGAGTCCGTGTCGGTGTGCCCAGGGTGGCAGCTCCCATGGGCACCCTGCTCTCCCTTCTAGCAAGTTCTCCAATTGGTAAAACCACAAAGGCTTTTGTAGCCCATTCCATGGTTTATGACAGTGCTCTTCAGACTGTAGCTGGAGATCTAGTGAGTCATGACCTGCAATTTTTTTTAAATAGAATGAAATAGAATAAGATAGACCAGTGTATTCAGCGTAATAAGGATAAGCACAAACTTTTGTTTCGCTTATAGGTGTGGGTAATGGGTCAAAATGTAAAATGTATTGGCCAGAAAAGCCTGGAAGTTGCTGGCTGACAGCACATTTCACATCCTTATCTCGTTTTATCCTTATTATAACCCTGTGAGGAGGGGTGATTAGTAGTCGTATTCCTATTCTCCAAGTGAGGAAACTGAGGCTCAGAGGGACCCAATGGTATACTCGAGGTTTCCCAGTTAGTGAGGGGCCGGTTATGAAGAAATTTCCCAGCTCCCAGACCCAGCTGGGGTTTCCTGCATTTGGCCCCAGACAGAACTGTGATACTTGTCTACTTCACAAAGTCTTGAGCAGTGCAGTCCATGGGAAGGAGGTCTAGGTTGGAGGGTGTCTGGACCCCTAAACCTGGCCGGCCCCACTTTGGCCTGGCAGATGGAGGGGTCGTTCATTTTCACTGTCTCTCCACCATTGCCCCTCAGAAGCTGACTCAGTGGAAGCTTAGCCAGGACCAGGCTCTACCAAGGTGGGCAGTTAGGTTGGGGGAGTGAGCTGGCGGGTGAGGCTGAGACTGGTCACATGGGCGTCCTCCCTCCACCCAGATGCCACACACACCACACATACCACACTTAGCAAACACTCGTGAAAGCATGCTCTGGCTGGGGTTCCAGACTCCCTTAGGGCCCCACATCTCAGCCCTGAGGCACTGTGGGTCCTACAGTGTGTCCATCTGTCCTGCTTATTTCCTAGGTTCTCCTGCTTCGTCGGAGATCAACATGCGCCCACTGGGAGCATAGTTTGCCCCTTTTCTTCTTGTCTCCCTGATCTGAACACTTACAGCAACGCTGTTGTCTTGTGATTTATGAACTCACAAAACTCAGTAATCCTTTTCCTCAGTTACCTTCATATAAAGAAGCCCTTGATTTCTCTGCAAACAAGAGGTCTCCACTTCTCCCTCAGACATGACCACCAGGCCCTGGCCAGGACCCCTCCCACAGGGCTGTGTGGTTTATTTGTTATCAGTCATTCAGAGGTGACCACGGTCGGGAAATCCTTCCTAAGGGACAGGAAGACTTTTCCTGCAGCATACGTCTTCCAGCCAGCCCCTCCCTGGCTCTCTGTCCCTTGGTGAGGCGACTACCTCCACCAGGCCACAGAGGGTCTCAGCATCTCCCAGTGACTGGGGTCTTAGGGCACCCAAAGTGTCACCTGGCAGCTGTGGTGGGGACTTGTCAGCAAGCCTAGTCACCCTCCTAAACTGAAAGCTCCTGGACCTTACTTTAGGTCTCTGCTCAAATATCACCAACTCAGAGAGGCCTTCTCTGACCGCCTCCTGACCTAACTCCCGACACCCCTTCCTGGTTTGCATTTTTCCATAGTTCTTTCTACCAGCTAGCTGTTTTCCTTATTTATCTGCAGTCTCTCCCACTAGAATGTAGAACAGAATCTTTGTTTTTGTCATGGCTTTTTCCCTTGAAGCCTAGAATAGTTTCTGGCATACAGTAAGCACTATAAATATTTGTTGAATGAATGAATTAGTGAATGAATTAATTCCTTAGGCCTTAAAGTGGCCAGAAGAACCCATTTCGTGGTCTGCCCAGAACACTTTAGACATGTACTTCCAATGAATTCTAGAAGAGCCCCTTTGGGGCTGGTGGCTGCTCCCAAGGCTGGGACTGCTTCAGAGTTGCTCGCCTTTCTGGCCCGGCCACAGGCTGCCATGAGCTGAGTGTCCTGGGTCCACACATTTCCCCATGCTCACACACTGCTGTAGGGCCCCACCACACCTTCCTGGCCCAGCACTGGACATCTCAGGTGCTTCTTGGAGCTGCTCCCTACCAGAGACAGCCCAGAGCTTCCCCCAAAACCATGAAAGACACATGGCTCAGGCTCAGAGTGTCCTTGGTTCCTTATACTTAGAAGGGGCCAGGATTCTGGGGTCCCCAGAAAGGAGAGAAAGGAGGGCCTGAGGCACACTTCCCACCCAATGGACCCATAGTGAGCAGGTGAGTTGAAGCCTGACCATGGGAAAGATACAGGGACCAGAGAGACAGAGATGGAAAGCCTCAGAGTGGACAGGCAGAGGGGTGGGGGGGGGGGCGGGAATGAGAGGCAGAGAGAAGATACAGAGAGACATGCACAGAAGACAGAGAAAAAGAATCAGAAATAGACAGTCGGGAGACAGACCTGGAGACTGACAGGCAGAGAGACAGAGGACAAGAGAGCAGAAGACGACACAGAGAGGGGTGGCAGCGGGGCCACAGGACGGGACACAGAAGGGCCAGGGGCTGAATTGCGGCTCTGTTCTTGCACTGCACTGAGGGGCTTTCTTCGCGGCCGTGGGAAAGCGGTGGGCGAGTGCACCCAACCGCCCTGCAGACCGTAATTAGCCGGATTAGGGCGGGAGCCTCGGCCCGGGGTGGACCCGGCTCTGGGAACAAAAGGCCCCTCTTTGCCTGCGCAAACGGCAGGGTCGTGAGGTCACTGGCAGGGTCCCCCAGGAGTGGGCAAAGGGACACGTATCTGGAGAATGAAGCCTCTGTGCACCTGGTGGGGCAGGCTTTGGGGTCTATACTTGGGGGTGCAGGAGAAAGAGGAGAGAGTCCAGAGGCGGAGAAAGGAGGCCAGGGACAGAGAGACACCCCAGAGGACAGGGACCTGAATGGTTTGAATAGTAATCGTATTGGTGACATAGGTAACATTTATTGAGTGCTTACTGTGTACCACCTCCATGCCAAGGCATGCATCATCTCCGTTAATGCCCATAACAACCTTCTGAGGCGAATCCTGTCCTGTCCCAATTTTACAGATAAGAGAGGTGTGTGCGGAGATTGTGACTTGCCCAAGGTCACACAGTAGGAATTGGTACCTCACACATTCGCTGGCCCCGAATAGGCTCACAACAATCACGTTAAATGACCGAATGACAAGGTCGGCCCCGACTTCAGCCCTGAGGTCACGCATGACCTGGAAGGTTTGCGAAGGGGGGGCTCCCAGCCTCACAGAGACGTCACTCCCTTCAGGAAAGCTGTTGTGGGACACAGGAGTGTGTCAGTACCGACACTCCTACCCACCCCGGGCAGTGCAGGGGACTCTGGTGACGAGGGTCCGAGGTCCGAGGGGTAGGAAAAGGGACCATTTGGTTTCCTTTCCAGTGGCCCCAGCAACATTGTACCTCCTTCCCTCAGTGGTGTTTGCTTCAGCCCCCAGCCCTCTCCAATGCACAGGACCTCACGAAGGCCTGATGGTGACCCATGAGGGCAGGAAGAGGAGGACCTGGGACCTTCGCATACCACCCAGGTCTCACCAGCCTCTCCAGCGGGTAAAAAAAATGCTCTAATTTTAAATAAAGAGCATGTGGCTCCCCAGCTGCCCAAACACCTCTCCTCACAGGAGGTACAGCCAGCCGGAGAGCATACTCTCCTGCCCACGACAGCCCACAGGTGATGAGACTGGACGACGTGGACAGGTGGGCCTGGTGTAAAGCATGAGGGGTGGTGGGGACCGTGGCAAAGTCTGTTGTCAACACGGCAGTCACTGCTCACTCTGGCCCATTTGTACCTTAGGGGCCAAACGGGACACACCGAAGCTTTTCAAGAGAAAAAGAAATTCAGCCTTTTAGATGGGATTTCCAAGTTTTAAACTATGCTGTGGGCCACACTAACACCGGTAGGGTCCAAATTCAGTTCTCAGGTGGGCAGTTCACAACCCCCTTCCCAGGTGTAGCATTGGAAATGCTCCTGGTCCTCTAAGGCTTCAGGAAAAAGGAACACCCCGTCCCTTCCCCCAGCTTCTCCAGGGTCAGTGAGTGAGGAAGGGGTTAGGTAGGGATGGGTATTGGAGGATGCCCAGCCCCTGCCCAGATCCCGGTGCCCTGCACCAGGCTGTCCACACCACAAAGAGGGTTCAGGCAGAAAGTCTCCAGGCCACTGAGCTCCGGGTAACCAGGCGCATGGCCAGAAGACAGAGCTGGTCACACCCAGCTTGGCTGGCGGATGCCCCGTGAACCTTTAAGTGAGAGTTTTCTTCTGGGACAGCAGCTCGGGAGTATGAAAGCTGCCGGTACAGGAGGAGGAAATGTCTGCTTCCGCCCACCTCTTCCTCACCTCCCACCTCCATTCACCCTCACAAACTTCTCATCAACTGTAGGATGAATATTATCCCACTTCTTAGATGAAGAAACCGAGGCACAGGGGGCTGGAGTATTTGTCTGAAGGAGGTAGAGCGTGAGCATCTGGGGGCATAGTTTGAAAGGGCCCAAAGTTTGAGATTTGTTTGAACTGTTGTGTTTTCTTAAACACTGATGTGAATTTTGCTTTCGACTTCATACCATACACATGACTATTGTGATATAAAAATGATGGTAGTCTTTGCTCCCATCCTCTGGTAAACCTGATCTTGGGAGGATGAGCCGTGTTTATCCTGAAGCATCTCAAACCCCTGGCACTTCACTGTGAAGCACAGCAGTCCACACCCACAAGAAACAGAAGCCCAGGGTGGGGAACCAGCCCCCCGCCCAAAGCCGGCTCCTGACAAAGTAGACCTGAACCCAGGGCCCTGAGTTTCTCAGGGGCCATAATGGGCAGAAAGGAGGTTTGGTTGCTGTTCCTGTCTCTCTTCAGTGCCCCATTTCTGCTTCACAGAAATCGGGGGGCAGGGGCCTCTCCTGCCTCCATGGGCCAGGCACAGTCCTGGCTCAGAGCCGAGTCCCTGGGGGGCCACTGGTTCTGCTGCAGATTCCCACCCCTGCAAAGCCAGGATGCAGTCTCCTCTTTTCTCCTTCCTTGGCTACCACCATGTTCTTTCTTTTTGCAGGCCAAAGCTTCTGCTATAGCAGCTGTTGCCTCTAGCTCCTGAGAGATGCAGGCCCGTGTGACAAAGCTTTCCCAATCCCCTGCATGGGCTGAGGTGTGGGGAGGGCCTTATGCCCTGGTGAATGGCTAAGAGGTGGTGGTGGGAGCCAGGGGTCAGACAATGCCCTCTCAGGCCCTAAAAGAGCACGAATCAGGGAGCCGGAGGCCACAGGGTCAGGTAGCCAGAGAAAGGCAGAGCTTCGTTCTGGAACCTCTGCCTTCAGAGATCATGGTGCAGTGCCACCGGGGTAAGGGCAGCTTAAACCCAGTGAAGGAGCTTCAGAACCAGGCAAGTGAGAACTTTCTCCTTTCCCAAGAATACCCATCACTGAACCTTGCCAGCCCAGTAAAGTGTCCACTTGCCCCTTCCTGATCCAGGGTGAATGCTTGCTTTCTGCCCCCACCCTTCCCCACATTAGAGTGGGGGACATGCTTAGGGGGAAGGATTACTGAAAAGAAACCAAGTTCTGGTGAGAAAGCTGTATGAGAAATGTAGGAAATGTCTGGAGCGGTTACAGTGCCCGATCAAATTTCCAGGATCTGCGTTTCCAGCCAGGCCCAGAACACTCACGTCATGGAGCCCCTCTCTTTGCCTCTTCCCTCACTTTGTATGTAACCAGCTCAGGGGCTCAAGTTCTCTCTCAGGAAGTACAAGGCAGCAGCTCAGCCCTTCCACCAGTGGGAAAGGAGGACTTCCATTCTACGGCTTACGGCTAATTACAGTGACCACTTATTCAAGCCTCCATCCTCAGGAAAACCAAATTCCCACAAGTGTCTCCCCTCGCCCAGCTCTTCACCCCACCCAACTCTTGTTCTGAGTCACAAGCATGGACACAGAGAACTCCTGGCCTAAATCACTCGAGATGGCCAGCTGCAGGCCTGGGTCTCACTCAGGAGGGGTGCAGAGAGAAACCTGCTGTACCCATCAGTGAATTTGACATCGTGGTTCTGGCCATGTTTCATGGAAAAATAGGTTTGTGCATCCAAAATACAGGAAGCAGTGAGCTCAGGACCCGATTCAGGTGGCTTTCGTGTTCTGCTGACAGGATGAGGGAGGACACCAGAATGTATAGCCTCCATGGCTGAATGCATAGCATCCTTTGCGATGAAGACCTGGAGGGGGGAGTGGTCCGTACCCTCAGGGGACAGGCCTTGAGGCCCATGGCAGCATGGGGAGAGCTTCCCATACAGCTTGGGCCTGGCCCCTTCTCCATGCTTGTCAGGGTCTTGGATGAAGACGTGAGGAGTAGAACTCCCAAATTTGCAGCCCCTCAAAGCTGAGGAGAGTAGGGAATACACTGAATAATAAAATCCAAAAGGTTTGGTCATACAGATGGACAGGCCACACTTAAGAGGTGAGTCTGAAGAAAGTTCAGTGTCAGGATCTAGACCTGCTTGTGGGGTCTAAGGAATCAACTGCCTCTGCACCTGTACAAAACCGAAGGATTTGAGATGTTCAGTTTAGTGTCAATCAACTATGGGATGAATCTGAACAAAACAGTGGTGTGATCTTCAGGTGCATTAAGGAAAGTCTTATTTTATGGGATTGCTTTGCCCTATAAATCCCATTGAGGGATTTCTTACCTGTCCACTGACAACTCCCATCAAAAACCTTGGGAGCTTGTCAAAAATGTCTAGGCCTACCCCAGACTGCTCAGTCAGATGGTATACGGATGGGCCACAAAGTATGCATTTGCCACCACCTCCCAGGTGGTTTTTGAGAACATTTTCAGCTCACCCTCTCTCTTTAGCCCAGGCTGGGCCCTCTTGGCAGGACTGTCATTCCTTTAGCAAACTAAGAGGAAGGAGTGGTCTGCCCAGAAAACTTCCCTCTACCCTAGAAATTCCCCTGGTGGAACTTTGCTCCTTGGGTTAGGACCCTGCCCCCAACAATGGCCTTGTCAGTGAAGATTTTGAAACATAAAGACAGATGGCTTCGAGCAAAATAATGGTGGGGGCACTGGGTGGGGATACAGGCTGAATTTCTCAGACAAAGAGCAAGCCTTAATCATACTGCTGCAGGGCCACAATCCAGCTCAGCCTGAAGCCGTGGAGAGCCTGCGAAATAAGTCATTTGTTCCTCACTGGCGTGGGAAGTGCGCAGGCTTTGGAGAAACAGCCTGACCTGAGTGTAAATCCTGCTCAGGCCCTTAGTAGCTGCGTGACCCTGAACATGACTTCAACTTCTCTGATGCTCTCTGAGATAATGACACCCAGCTGTTCTGAGGAGTAGATGAATAACAAATGTTATTCTATGTATGTAAAGTCCCCTGAGTATTTGGTAGGTTCCCTGAGTAGTAGGTGCTCAATGTTGCTTGTGGAATGCATGAATGAGTAAACAAATAGTGAATAGATGAATGGGTATATGGGTGGATGAGTAGATGGGTGGATGGGTAGATGGATTGGTGGATAGATGGATGGATTGGACAGATAGATGCCCTCTCTGAGTTCTTTCTTATTTGCAGACAATCAGCCTCTGCTTCTAAATTGATTATCCATAGTTTCCCTACCCCAGCATAATTCCCTGACATCTCACAGATGTCTTGATTTGGGGTCCAAGTCATGCCTCCTAGGAAAAGTTCTTCTCCTTTCTCCGTCCCTCTCCTCGCAAATGCCCTTCTTCCAGCCCCTGTCCAACTGCCCAGGCATTCCTGTGTGGCATTGGGTCTCAAATTCCACTCAGGGGCAAATCTCAGGGCACAACCTTTCTCAAGTTCCCCTGATATAGACTAGTAGCAATGCTACTGAATGCAGCTCGGTTCACCTTTCTGGCCAGTCTCTGGAACAGCTCATCTTCAGGCTGGCCGGGACCTGTAGAGGAAAATCAGCTGCATGAGGCCCAAACCCTGCTTTCCTGGAACTTGGACTTGAGGAGAACAAATACGAAACATTTAGAAAGAGGTAACTGCTGAGTGTGACAAAGAGCACGCAGCCAGCAGAATGAAGAAAGACTTCATGAAGGGGGTAACATTTGGATAAACTTGGACATGCAGCGTTCAGGGCAGAGCATTCCAAGGATAGAGAACAGGCTACACAAAGGCCAGAGAGGGCAGAGTAGGGGATGGATCTGTCTGGGAAGAGCACAAGTGAGGGGGAGGTGGATGAGGAGAACTGAGGCTGTAAGATCGGTTAGGGGACAGTGTGCACAAGGCCGTGAATGCCAAACTGAGATGTGTACTTGACCCCTCATATGAGTCCAGGAAGAAGCAGGGGCTGTGGTCTGGGTGTGGCCCCTCCTCCTCTCCCCTCAGGGCTCCAGCTACAGCCTCTTTCTGCACCCCGCTAATGCTCGCCCAGCAGGCATCTGGGGGCTCTGACGTGGGTGCCTTCAGTGATTCATCGCAGCCTGGTGGCTCACCCCTTGGGGGGCCATCTACATTTACAAAGCCACACTTACTCTGCCCATCACTGCTCCCAAAGGCATGAATGGAGGAAGTTCAGGCCTTGTGCAGGCTGTGGGGGGGTCTGCTCACGCCTGTGTAAGGGTGAGGGGGGAACATGCAGCTGCTCCTTTGGTGATGGGTTATCCTCACTCCTCCTATTGCCTGGAGCCTGCAAGTGGCAGGTCCTGCCCCTGCACTTTCCCCAGCTAATCCAAGCCACACAGAGAGCAGTCAGCCCGCCAGCGGGTCTTGTTTCACTGGAATGTTGGCATCAAACTTGAGATCGGAAATGAACTCATTATCTGATTATTTTTATTTATGAAAATGTAACTGCTCTGGGAGAGGTCTTTCTTGAACACTCTTCTTAGTGATGAGTAATTTTCTCCTCTTCAAACACAGAGAGAGAGAGAGAGAGAGAGAGAGAGAGAGAGAGAGAGAGAGAGAGAGAGAGGCAGGCAGCCGCACGTTCCAGCACAGACATTCCTTTAGGTACACACAATCACATGGAGACCCTAGTTCTGGGTCTGAAAAGCTCCTTTGAGGGCAGGAACCCTATCTCTTTTATTCACTGCAGAATCCCTAGTGTTACATAATAGCGATCAGTAAATATTTGCAGAATGAACAGCTAAGTAGTAGATGCACACACACACATTACTCAGACACACACACACACATGCATGCACGTACGCCCAACTGCTCTCCCTTCTTGGACAACAGTAAAGAGAGAATTAGGGAAGTCCACAGCCTGAATGCTTCACACCATGAACCACACCTGATATTACTTGTTGAGGATGTCCCTTCCAGTGGAGATGTTCATCACCAGTTCCCAGGAGGCCAAGGCAACTCTCCCCCTGACCTGCTAAGGCCTCACCAAAGGCTCAAAGCCATCCCTCCAGCCTTGCCAACCTGAGACCTAAGATGATGGTCTGGCCAAGAAAGCCTGAGGTGATTATGCAGGGAAAACTGTTTTCCAGGAATGTTCTTTGGGGGCTGCCCCCATTCACCCATGCCTGGCTCTGCAGCAGGTCCCGGCATAGGGTCTTGGGCAATGCCGGCCCCCAGGCTCTGTTTCTCTCTTTTCCAGCCAATGACCATGACTCAGACTGTCCAAGGCCTGTGAATGTCTCCCTGGGAGGTGACTGGGCCAGACGCAGGGCTGGTGGGCAGGCAGCGGTGGAGAGCCCGAGAAAGGTTGCCTAGAGTCTGATCTTGGAGTGAAGCACTCATCAGGACCGTGATCCTGACCCTAACTGCCCCTAAATGCCTCCTACAGAGAGGGTGGCCTGCTGTGCTTGAAAGCGCTCTGGGCTAGAGTGAGCGTCACCTGAGATGACAACGCTGCTGGCCACATACTGGCTCTATGACTTTGATCAGCTCAATTAACCCCAGAGCTTAATTTTCACCAGCATCTTGGGCAATTGAATTTGTCCTGCCTCAGTGCCCTAGGCTTCACCGTCTCCTGACCTGACTTCCAGCTCCCAAAGCAGAGCCCACAACTCCCTCTGACGTAGTATTTCAGGCCTCTTCAACTGTCTATTTAAAGGTGCAGAGCCCTCCAGGGTGTGTTGTCCAGTTCTTCACACCTATCAGTGAGTTAGCGCTGCCTAACCTTCCCAAGAAGTTTCACCCAGGAGGTAAGAGGGCACTGAGAGAAGGGGACAACCTGTTTTGCTAACATTGCTGTGTCCCAAATCCTAGCCAGTGAGAAGACAGTGCTGCAACCTCTTAACACTCCAAGTTCCCCAGCAATTTCACTCCTGGTTATACACCCAGGAGAAGCAAATACGCATTCACACGAACACTTGATTCATAGTACCTCAAAGTGAGACAACCCAAATATCCATCAACAGGAGAATGGTTAAACAAATTGTGGTGTACTTATATAAAGGAACACTGACACAGCGATAAAACACAACAAACGAGCTTCAGCTACACATAATAGCATGGATAACCATGTGTAGAACGTCAAGAATAGGCAAAATGAATCTATGGTGATAGAAGTTAGGCTACTGATCACCTCTTGGGGTAGTATTCACTAGGGAGGGACACAGAGACCTTCTGTGGGGCCGAAATGTTCATTATATTGACTGGTTATTCACGGGTATAGACGCATATGTGGCAATCCATCCAACCATACGCTTAAGCTCTGTTAACTCCATTGTAGGTAAGTTGTACTAGTGGAGTGACCCAAATCACAAAGGATCTAACCCACATGGAAAGGAGGAGTTCTGAAAGGAACTCACAGGGTTTTGGAGTAGAAGGCCGGGGAACAGGAAAAAAGTGACGCCAAAACAGTAGTAGAAAAGAGAAGGCCCAGAGCATTCTCCTCCAAGAGGCTGAGACTAAGAAGGGGTTATTGTGAAGGGGTGGGTAGGGACCTCATCCTCCAGCTGACCCCACTTGTGCCAGCCCAGGTCAGGTTACCTTTCAGTGGGTCTTCTGCACGGGGCTGGTGCATTAGGGTTGGAACCTAAGGTGGAGGCTGGTCTCAAACTATTGGTCTCCTCCCCTCTTTCTTTCCTGCCCACAGTTTTAGGGCAAAGAAGGTACTGAGCCCCCAAGCCTCTCTTTTCACCCCAGTTAATAGATAAACTCAATCTGCCCAAACATGCTTAAATAAAAGGTATAAAAGAGAGAGCTAATTCATTCTTCCTTGCTTAATCTTAAATTAAACTCCTAAACAGAATCTCTCAAAAGAAAGAACATTCCAGAAACATGCGTGCTGGTTCCCCACCCTCTGGGCCTCTTGATGGTGGTCTGTGGGCCTGTGAGTGAGCAGAAATGTATGTCTAGGGGTGTGTCCACCTCTGTATATTGTGTTCCCATCCATGGAGTCCTCTGATTTTATCTTCACGCACTCTAGTCCCTCTTCATTCCGCTCTTTTCTTCAGCACCCTCTGCCCCTCTTCCATGGACACCCCAGTCTTCCTGCCCTGACACTGGGGGCTTATCTTGTCACAGTGACAAAGAAAGACTAAGTCCTCATCCTTCTTGAATATTTTTTTAAGGAACCCAGGGAAGGCAAAACTTAACCTTAGGGCGTTGCTTTCAAGTGCTGTGACAGGCAATTCAAAATCTTATCACTCTGGGGGCCTTACAGGCTAATCACAGGGAGGTGGGTGCATTTTGAGGGCCTAGGAGTGGAAGGGCATGGCAACCACCCACCACCCCGTCATCCCTGGAGCTCCAGCATCTGTATGAGTGGCCAGGTGAGTTCAGTGAAGAGGAGGCTGTCAAGCCTTGGGCAGCTCTGAACACATCTGCCTCTCTGGAATGATGGAGGACACCAGGGGCCAATGGCCCAGCACTGGGGCTCCCTTCCCCCAGGCCCAGCCTTTCCCCTTCTCCTTCCCTGGGCGGTCCCTGCTACAGTCAGGCTGATCACCTCACATTGCCCTCAGCAGATGTCCTCATTCCTCCTCCTTCAATCCTTACTCTATGGCAGACATGTATTAGACATTTATGACAAAGTCTGGCGTTCTCTGAAAAGTGACTCAGGTACCTACAAGGCAGGTGTTGTTTCTATGCTCATTACACAGGTGAGGAAACCGCAGCTGAGAAATCAAATGACTTCCCTGAAGTTACACGGCCGGTAATTGGTGGAGCCAGTATTTGAACCCAGGCAGTCAGACCAGAGCCCAGGCCTGCTATCCCCTGACTGCTAACTCCTCTTGGATCCCAGTCCAGCTCACCCCTTCACAAGAGGCTATAGAGGGTGGTGGTTAAGGGCATAGGCTACACAGTTCATGTCCCAGCTCCTCCTCTTCCTGGATGGACTCTGGATCGGGTTACCCAGCCCCTCTGTACCTTATTTCTGCCACCCTTGTCCTCTGGATGAGATCAGATTGGGTGGGGCAGTTGCTCCTGGACACTCAGCGTTCTCACGTCCAGCTACCTCTCTGAAGGCTTTCTTTGGCTCTGGCCCCACCGTTGGTCCAATCTGTCCAGGCTGAGAGCAGGTCAATGGTACAATGCAAGGTAACGGTTTGTAGGGCCTACTCCAAAGGGAAACATGCCCAGGCTGAGTAAGAAAATCCAACCCTCTGGATGTCCCAGACCCCTCCTCAACACAGTGGCCAGCAAGTACGCAGCCCTGTGCCAGGGACCTTGGCCCGCTCTGAGCTCCCACTCCTGGCCCAAGCACCCCCACCATCCACACATACTGCACACTAGAGAGCCTTGACCAATACTTTTCCCTGGAAATTGTTTCCCCGGCTGGGTTGTGAATACCCCAAGGGCAAGAACTCTATTTTCCCCATCCTCCCTCTCCCTGAAAGCCCAGATACAGGTCAGTGCAGACACCAGGTGCTCAAAACACACTTGAAATGGATGGAATTGGGTTGGGGGCTTAGATACTACAACTTGGAGTTGCGGGTTAAATATTTAGTCTTAGGTGGTAAAAGGAACAGTATGGGTGGGTAGATGTGGACTTGGATGCAAACCACTGTAAAGTGATATGCAGATGTGCATCCAGGATTTGTGGGAAGGAGTCCCATGGCTTCAGAATCCTGGTTCTGGCGGGCTCTCGCGTCTGAGGTGTTGCGTGTCTGCTGGAGATCTTTCTCTGCCATGCTGGGAGCAGGCCCCTGTATGGCTCTCTAGTGCTGGCTGGTGGAAACCATCTAGGGAGCTGCACCCACCCCCCAGGGCAGCCTGGCCAATAGGAATGTGTCAAGACAGAGGACTGCCCTGGGAAAGGGCTGGGGGTGTAGCCAGATCTGGGGACCCCTGGGTTCTGAGGACATCACTCTGGGGGAGCACAGAGCACTGGACCAGGAAGGAAAGGCCACACCTGGTATCATTTCCAGGTTTTTAGACTCTGTCCCAGCTCTCTGCTGTGACCACCCCTGGGGAGCCGCTGGCTGCCTGCCATTTGCCAATACCACCCCCAGCCGTATGCTGTGCCACCCACCAACCTCCAGCCTGTATACCAAGTGGGTGGGTAGGCCATGGTAACTGGGGGATCTAGGGGCTCCTCACCACTGAAGGGCAACCTCTTTGGCCAGGCACTGGGACTGTGCTGTCACAGTCAAGGAATCTGAGGCTCTGAGAGATTGTAAGCGGCCCCAGGCCACACACTGGATCAGGGAAGAATCATATTAATACCCAGGTCTCCAGAGCTGGGGAGGGGGTTATAATGACAGTCTGAATCGGTGGGGTCCTACATGGCAACCCAACTCCGGAGGTCACTTCTCCTTCAGGTAAGGGACAGAAAGGTGGCATAAAGAGAGCCATGCTGGGCCAGCAGGGCCAGGAGCCCCAGAGCTTGGAAATCTTCAGGGGGTTTGCAAGGCAGCCCATAGCGACAGGTGGGCATCCAACAGGCCAGGCCAAACTGGGCTGGCACCAACTCTAGCAGGGTTGGAGGTGCCAACTCTCACCCGCCAGCCGGCCTGCCAGCTGGGGAAGCTTAATTAGAATTCCTCAGCCCTCCAACCCATTTCCTTCCTGGTGAACAGGACAGCTAATGGACCCTGTCGCCTGCTGCCAGGGTAAGGTGGGCCAGGCTGGCAGTTTCAGGCCAAGTTGGGGTGGGGGTGACCTAACAACCTCAGGAAGCGTGCCTCTCCCGTGTCTGGAGTAGGGAGCAGCCCCCACTGTGACCCTAAATTTCCCTAAGTCAGAGACCATCTGCCTATCTGCCTGTCTGTCTGTCTATCTATCCCCCCAGGGCCCAGGGCGGGTGGGGATGCTAGTGAGTGTGGACAGACAGACACAGGCTAGGGGAAGCTTCAGT
This sequence comes from Rhinolophus sinicus, assembly GCF_036562045.2. Lineage (NCBI taxonomy): Eukaryota > Metazoa > Chordata > Mammalia > Chiroptera > Rhinolophidae > Rhinolophus > Rhinolophus sinicus. Next base: position 29,247,628 of record NC_133755.1, read on the forward strand.
GATTAATGGGTGATGAAAACCAGACTCTGTCAGGATGGGGGCGGGAACAGAGAGGCAGAGAGAGGCTGTCTGTTTTGTGCTTGGCTCAGCTTTGAGCCCACAGCCCAGGCGAGGAGGGTGGAGGCAGCTGAGGGTAGTGCCTGGCCCAGCCTCAAGGTCCTAGCCCGGGCAGCGGGCCTCCTTTCACCAATGCCCACCCAGCACCTTCTTCAGCCTCTGCCCCAGAAGGCAGCCCTGCAGGAAATCAGCTTTGCTGCCAATCCCAGGGACTTGTGGGGTCCCAGAAATACCCCCCATCCAGAAAACCTCAAAAACAGCCCCCCCAGTCCTCCATTCCTTCATCTTCCTCTTTGTTGTGGGGCCGACTGTCCCAGGGTACAGAGCTGAAGCTGCTCTTGCCTCTCTACCCTCAAATATATGACACCCCCATACTCTGTGCTCAGCCCTCACCATGGAAACTTTGAAAAGTTTAAATTGAGCAGATTTTCCCCCAGATATTCCTTGACAGCAAAAGCTACATCTAAGAGGATTTCGATCAAACCTCCCAATTCGCATCCTAGAGGAAATGAGCAGGAGGGAGACGTGCACAGCCATTTCTCATAGTCCTCACCAGACAGACACCTGGAGGGACCTCACAACACCCTCCTCCACTGTCCCCAAAATATCCCCCCCACGCCACTGGCCTGCGTGCCCTATGCCTGGGATTCCACCATTCAGTCCCCAGCGTGAGGTGCTGCCTTCCCTCACAGATACTAAACTGGAAGAGTCTTCCAGAGGCTTCCCAGTATGACCACCCCCAGGGCCCTGGGATCCAGCCAGGCAGGGCCTGAAAGAAGGAAACAGGATACAGATAGAGGAAGTGACTGGGAGAAGGCAGAGCATGAAGGCAAACTTTGCTGACTGAAGGCTTTTGTCGCTAACTGTCCCGGCCTGCCTGTCATCAGAATGAAAATTATTTTTTGGTTGTCAAAAACATATTTCCAGGGCAGCTGTTGTGTTGCAGTAAGGCAGGCAGGTAAGGAAACCAATATTTATCCCTTCCTTCTTGCCTACCAGGCATCTCGTGTGTATTTGGGGGTCACTGAATCTCAGAAACCGTCTGTCTGAAGAGACTGAGGCTCTGAGATCGCACATCTACCTTCAACTCAGAGCTGAGATCCCAGGTGTGTCAGACACAACAAAACCCTCTTCCTTTCTAAAGCCCTGCCCTGCCAGTGGCTGAGGTAGGGAACTGGACACCATCTGGGAAGAATCAGAGATTCTTAGAAAAGGCCTCATATGGGAATTAAAAAGAAAATCTTCATTAGGGCTTTTTAATCAATAAAGCCGAAATATAACCTTCCTCCTTGCAAACATTTTCGACCCCCAGGAACACCCGACTATGTGTCCAACAAATTATTAAAGAAGCAAGAATAAAATTTAAAAATCCCCATCTCAGCCAGTCAGAGAATGCTTTTTACTGGGGGTGGGGAAGGGTGCAGCCGAACTTGATTGCTCCTTATGTCCCAGCTCCTGTCTCTTGCCTTGACAGAGCCCAGACTTGTCATCTGAGAAGAACGGGGAGGACGAGGTCACTGCCCTTCTCTTGTTTCCGCCCAGAGATCTGCTTTTCTGCGGGGAATGCAGGCCTGAAACAGCTTTGCAGCCTGCAGGCTGCAACGTGCGAAGAGCTGTTGAGGGTTTAGGGGGTTGTTACAAAGGGGAGTGTAGGATGTAACTCTCTCCCTTCCCCCCTGAGTGGGACGACAAGACACCCTAGGCCAAGGCCAAGTGTTCTTGGTTTATTTGTGGCTGTAAATCTGGGCCCAAGCCTGAGCCCCTCGTTTAGACTGAGCTCCTCATTTAGTCTGCCCCACCTGCAAAGGGGAAATCATCAGACACCTCTTCTCAGCCATGAAACGAAAACGTTGGAGAGAAAGTGGGAGTGCATTCATTCTCTGTTGCTGCGCAACGAATTACCACAAAGTTAGCAGCTTAAAATAACACCTGTTTTATTATCTGACAGTTCTAGAGGTGAGAAGTCCAGGTGGGCTCAGCTAGATTCTCTGCTCAGGGTTTCACAAGGCCAAAATCAAGGTGTGAGCTGGCTGGGTTTGTGTCTAGCTCTGGAAAAGATTCTGCTCCTAAAGTTCACTTGGGTTGCCCCAGAACGCTGCTCCTGTGCTTGGTTGGGTGTAGGACTGAGTGCTGTTTCCTTGCTGGTGCTCTCAGCTCCTAGAAGCTATTCTGTCTCAGGTCCCTCGCACACGGTCCCCTCCATCTATCAGTCATCAAAGGTACGTGGAATCCTCCCCACCCCATGCTTCAAATCTGTGGCTTCTTCTCCTGCCACCAACCAGAGAAAACTGCTTTCGAAGGGCTCATGTGATCAAATGAGGCACACCTACCAGATAATCTCCCTTTTGATTCACTCCATCAACAGATGCATCATCTTAATTAGGTTATGAAAATCTATTTGCCATGTGATGTTACAGAATCAGAGGCTTGAGATCATATTTAGGGATGAGGGCGGGAAAACTTTGAGGGCCATATTTAGAGTTCTATCTACCACAGGGAGCAAAAGTGTGTTGGTTTTCCTGTCTAAATGCTAGACTAGATTCTTATCACAGGATTTCCTTCCCTCTGCCTCAGGTGCTCAAGAGGAAAGGGTGGCACTGGACTTGGCTGCTTGGGAACCCCTGGTCCTTCTCGCCTCCTCCTCCTCTTAGGCCAGGCTTTTCAAGACCTGAGGGGAGAATCCTACTTCAGAACCTCCGGGACTTTGCTGCTATCCATCCCCCTCTCCCTTCCAGAGCTTCAGCTACTCATCCTACCCAAGTCTCTGCTGGGCTCTGCCCTTCCCTCCACTCTCTCTCAGTACTGCACCTTCTACGTGATTTACGGAGCCTCCCTATACTCGCCTACTCTCTGCCCACCGGAATCTGGTCTGTATTGGTCCTCACGCCCTTAGTTTGCTCTCTCCCCATTATCTCAGTGGACACCTCCCAGGCCGTATTTCCCAGGTCTTAATGCGAAGGCACGGATGGATTCTATCTTGTACACTGTTGTAGTCCCAACAGTTGGTCCAGTGCCAGGAGCATAGCAGACACGTAGCAAACATTTGTAATGGTTTTTCTGGGTTCATGTATCTGTGGGATCCATTTGCTAAAGTGCTTTTCTCCCTGCCCCAAACCCACATATAGGTCACCATCCACCCCTGCAACAAGTGAAGCCTCATGTGACACTCTCCCTCAGCCTTGGTGTGTGGGTCCCTCAGGATGAAATGCCACTACTAACTCTGTTCTGTCACACACACACACACACACACACACACCAGAACCTCTGCATCCCCCTTGGCCCATGACTGGGGAGGGCAAGAGTCATTAACCTTAGGCTTCTACCCGTCTCCCAACCTGGGCCTCTGGTCAGTGATCTATCTAGGAGCTTATTTAGGCCTTAATCTCTGTTCATTTCATCCCTGAATTTGGGCCTGTGTTCTCATCCCCCAGTGACCCACCCACTTCCTCTTGGGAGTCCAGCTGAGGACAGTGTGGTTTGAAGAACATTCTTATCCCATCCCCAAAGCTCTGAGAGAAAAAAACGTGACTAAAAGCCTTGGAATGTGGAGCCTGCTGCTTCCTGCAAAGCATTTTGAATGAAACACGTAACCAACAGCTGCAGCACAGAGAATGGAAACTCTGAGGGACGTCATGGCTCCAGGTCCTCAAATAGCAGGGATGTGACCAGAACAAGCTCATTATGTCTGCCCAGCCTGGATGCCCTCAGCACCCACCAGCCCCTGCTCCCCTTCCATGTCTATCATGCCAAAAATATGCTCCTGTTGCTCACTTATTCCAAACACTGCACAGCCCCTCAAAATCCCAGGCTCTTTGTGAGGGGGCGGTAAGATACCCTTTTTACTCACCAGCCCCCAAGGGCATCTGGGACCCCATAGCCCAGGCACTCTGTCCTACAAGGAGCAAAAGGTTAGCTCATCTTCCAGCACAGTCCCCAGGCCAAGCTGGGCAGTGCCAGCCAGCTCATGCAAAGCACTAGGATAGCATTACCCAAGGCTGCTGTCAAGGTGGGCCTGGGGTATGGGGGGAACACATATGATCCCATGGGGAGCAAAAGCCCTAGGAGTTAGGGAATTCCTAAAGATCACTCCCGTGTGAAGGGAGGATATACTAACACTTTTTTCAACGTCTTTATTGAGATGTAACATACAGATGGCAAAATACATTCATCTTAACGGTATAGCTTGATGAATTTTATATATGTATACACCACCTGAAACAAAATATAGAACATTTCAAATACTCCAAAAGTTTCCCTGGAGCACAATATCTGTCCCCCTCAAAGGTAACCACTCTTAAAATTTCCTCTCACCATCAAAAACATTTGCCCATTTTTGGACTTCATTTAAATGGAATGCACTTACTCCCTTCCAACAATCCCCAAAAGTCTCATCTATGATAGCATTAGGTTTAAGCTAGAGGTCTGGGCTCCGATCATCTCAACCATTCAGGTGTGGAGAAAGTTCTTCCGATGCAATTCCTCAGGCCTAGCTCTGTAGCTGAAGACTTGTGAACTAAAGAGAAAACTTATATGATCATGTAGCCCCAATACACAATGATGAGACAGGCATAAGATAACCAATATAATCACTCCCATTCAAAAGCAGGGGAGAGGGAGACACAGGAGTCACTGGTCCATAGCACTTGTGAAATCCAGACAGACATATGTTGCCAGTGTCTTTACTGGGGCTAAGTCCTATTGCCTGGGAATGTCTCATTGCTCTTGGCTTTGTCCTCTGGGCTCTTGGTTCCACTTCTGAATCACCCTTCCTTCACTAGAAAAAAAGGCTGGTGGTTGCAACTGAGTAGTTTTCTCACCTTGCTCCCTTCTTACGGGTCCACAGTCCAAAACAAAAAATGGGTATTACTTTTCATTTTGTTCTACTCGGTCCCTTTTAGTCCAAGCTGGTGGTGCTTCTGACCTTCGTGGGTTTCCTATGGTTCCTAATGAGCTTCACTCCATTAGTCAAAAGCTAGACTGCAGATCTCATCCAGATCAAGTTTTCTCTACCCTGAGCTTTTTGTGAGGCTGTTGAGGGACGATCCCTTAATATTCTTTAAAATCCTATTGTTTAACAATGAGAATCTGTGAGGCACACTCTTGAAATCCTTAGAGGACCTTTATCTATCTGAAAGATTTTATAACGTATTAGATCGTCTGGAGGTTTAATAGAGGTTCTTATAAGACCACTCTCGATTTTACCTTTGTCCTGAAGCCCTTTCAGACTGAGAACCTTTTGCTCTCTGGGGAGGCTGAGAATGAGAAATAAGATTTACTGGCTTTTTAATATTTTGTATAAATTTGGCTTGAAAATTAAAGTTTCCTTTTTAACTCATCTTTCTCTATCTTTATCATATGCAGCTAAAATAGTCCAACTGGCACTTTCAACATGCAGCATAAAAATCTCCTCATCCAAAACCATCGAGTCGCTAGGTATATTTTCTGTTGTCTACATCACTTCAAGTGACAATGTTGCTAAAGTTTCTTCCACCATCTAATATGGGTCCCCTTTCCTTCTGTTTCCAAGAACGTTTTCCTCACTTTCCTTAAAGCCTTCACCAGCAGCCTCCTTCAGGGCCATCAGGCCTCCACTAATATTATCTTCAAAACTCTTACAATTTCTGCCCATCTCTCAGTCCTCAGCCACAGATTTAGGTTTTGTTATGGCAGCTCTCCATTTCTAGGTAATAAGAAGTCTGTGTCAGCTATTTCATTATTAATATAACACACCATCCCCAAAGAAAGGTCTTAAAACAATAACAACCATTTGTTTTGCTCTCGAATTTGGAGGTTGATTGTGAATAAGCCAGACAGTTCTCACTTTGGATCTCTCTCATGAGTTTGCAGTCAATTGATGGCCTGGGCTGAGGTCAGCTCAACTGCTTCTTCATTCACATGTCCGGGAACAAGGCTAGGAAGACTCAAACAGCTTGCGACGAGATGGCTGGGGGTCCTCTCTTGAATGTGGTCTCTCTACAAAGCAGCCTCAGGGTGGATGGATTTCTTTCATGGTGGCTGAAGGCCCCCAACATGAGTGTCCGAAAAGGAACCATCCTCCTGCCCATGCAGATATGAGTGGTGCCCTCAAGTTGGTAGTAACATTTCCAAGGTGATTTAGGTTTTGGTTTTTCTTTTTGTTTGCACCCCAGGTGCAGACTTGAGTCAATCATTCTCAGTGGCACAGTCTCATCCCTGTTCCTTCCCATAAAGGTCCTGACTTATTTATTTGATCCTCGCTCACTACCCCAGTCCTCCCCACCCTTAAAGGCAACCACATTAGTATGGTTGACATCACGTCCTTTTGTGTCCCTAAAAACACACATCGCCCTTCTGTGTGTATGTACTTTAGTTTACATAAACAATATTGTGCTGTAGATTTTATTCTGTTTCTTGCCTTCTTCAGGCAGCACTATGTTTGCAAGGTCCACCCATATTGTTGGGTGTAAATCTAGTTCGTTGTGCAGCCACCCCATTTGACTTATCCCATTTCCCCAGTGAGGTGGAGGAGAGAGGGGCAAACTGAGGAGATGGTTAGAAATAGGCTTCTCCTTCAGACTCTATCCCATCAGAGCGATGTGCCAACCCTCTACCCAACCTCACGTGTGCATGCATGTACACACACACACACACACACACCTTCAGCTGGTGACCCAGCAAGTGGAGGTGGAGGAGAGCAAGCTGGGAGTTCTATCAAAGGGCAACCTGTCCTAGAGCTCTGTTACTTTTAAATCCAAGTCCTTGCCTCCTCCAGGAAACCTGCCCTGGTCACTCTATTCCATGCAGGTCTGTCCCACTTTGGGGACTGTGACTCTCACTTAATCACAGCAGTCCTTCTGTTATTCTCTCCCTAATCAGATTGAACTCCTCTTGAAGGAAAGGACCATCTCTTGCCCTTTTTATCTCTCTTGCTCAAGATCTGGCCCAGAGGAAAGGAAGGCAGGGAGTGGGACGTTGAATAGTGATTTTGCTTAATTCAGGTCCTACTTTCTCTGTTTTAGGGACATGCCATCTTGTAATGAATGTTTATGTGCCAGATTCTTAGAAATCCAGAGAGGAAATATACACTGTTCCAGCAATTAGGGAACCGTTTTGGGGGATGGGAGGGGTGCAAAGATCCAAACATGAAGTTGCAGGGCAACATGAAGAATACAAAGGCTTGAGCATGTACCTGGCGTCCAGAGGGGGAAACTCCAGTGCAGTGCCCAGGGAGGCCAGGGGGTTCCTGGCAGAGGTGACACCCAAGATTAACCTGGGAACCTGGTCAGAACAGGTGCCCAGAAAGGAGAAGAGCTAAGTTTAGAAATGGGAGTACATGAGGGGGTTATGAAATAAGATTCAGAGGATGCAAGAAATATCAGTATTGTAAACATTCCAGTTATGATGGCTGCATAAGAAATGACTGTAATATTGGCATCAAACAAGCCATTACGTTTGCAGATTCTTTGGGTTTGTCTCTGCTCTGTGTTGTCTGGGGCCTCAGCTGGAAGCATTGAAGGCTGGACTTTGGAATGGTCTGAAGGAGGATTCACTCACAAATCTGGTGGCTGGTGTTGGTTGTAGGTTGGGGTACTCAGTTCCTCTCTACCTGGGCCTTTCCATTGATCTCTCCAGGGAGTCTAGTTTGGGCTTCTCCACAGCATGGCAGCTGGGTTCCTAGGGTAAGTACACCAAAAAAGAGAGCCATGTGGAAGTTGTAGCCTTTCTGTGACTGAGTACCCAAATCATCACTTCTGCCTTACTCTATTGGCAGAGCAGTCACAAGCCCCGGGCCAGACACAATGAGAGGAAACAGACCTCACCACCTCTCAGTGGAAGGAGTGTCAGTCACATGAAGAAAAGCATGTGGGATGGGATATATATTTTGGTGCCGCCATCTTTGGAGAATACAATCTCCATGGTATGTATTCATAGCGTGGAGGGATAATAATAGATGAAGAGGTGTCCATGACTCTGTAGTCCAATATGCAAGATGGAGGCAGCCAGACACAAGGCTACAAGGATAGGTCAGGCACGGTTCTGGAGGGTCTTAAAAAACCATACCTAGGAGAATGCTTATAAGCAAAGGAGGACTTTGGAAGCCCCAGGACTCCTTCCCCTCATTCCCAGCATCCAGTACATCCTCTGTGCTTGATCGGAAAATATCTAGGGCCCTCTAAGTGTGGCTGAAGCAGAGGGACTCTCAGGGTTGGTCTATGCCCTTGGAGTAAGAGTCAAGGGTAACCAGCCACCATTCCCCCACCCTTGTCCCTGTATGCACGTGTATGCACACCTACCTGGTCAAGCCAAATCTCTCAACCCCAGAGAGACATAAATGCTGCTGCTTGGGTGGCACGCAAGGGTTCTTCAGAAGTGACCTTCCAGGCCCATTCTGAATGGTCTTTGGCAGAGTAAAAACCATATTTCACACACACACACACACACACACACACACACAGCCCCACAAGGTGTAAGTTAAAGGAGCAGCATCCTATCAAGGAGAGAGCACTTGTTTTGTAGTCAGGAGTCCTGTGTTCTCGTCCTGTCTCCGTCCAACCATCTGTGGACCTCAAGGGAGGTCAATTATGCTGCTGGACCTTGCAGACAAACGCAAGAATTACAGTAGACAGGACTCTTCTTCAAGTATAGCCATTGAAGCTCAGCAGTAAAAGTCACCTGGCTTGAAAACTACACCTCTTCCTCACTACAATGGCTAGAAACAACAAGATTAACAATACCAAATGCTGGCAAGGATGTAGAGCAACTGGAACTCTCATACTTTGCTAATGGGGATGCAAAATTGGATACCCACTTTAGAAAACAGTTTGATAGTATCCATTAAAGCTAAACACCTTCCCTATGACCCAGCAATTCCACTCCTAGATGTTACCTCAAAGACATAAAAACGTATGTCCACAAAAAAAGACTGTGCAAGGTGATCATAACAGCTTTTTATAACAGCCAACAATTGGAAACAGTCCAGGTGTCCATTAACAGATGAACAGATAAACTATTTAATAGAAAGAAACAAACTACTCATACTCAACATGGGGGGATCTCAGACGCATTATGCTGAATGAGAGAGTTCGGAAAGAAAAGTGTATACGGTATAACTCCACTCATTTCTCATGAAGTCCAAAAACAGGTGAAACTTAACAGATGATAGAAGTCAGAACAGTGGTTGCTTGGAGGCGAGGAGGGGAGGTTGGCGTTGAGGGGAACATGAAGAGACTAGAAAAAGGACCCACGTGACTTTCTAGAGGGATAGGATTGCTCTATAGTTGATGGAATGTAGGTAACACAAATGCATACATTTGTCAAACGCATGGAATTGTACACATAAGATCTGTGCATTTCACTGTAATACTTTAATTTTTTTTTAAATAAAATCATCTCCGCTGCCTGTTAAAACGCAGCTTCTTGGGCACCCCAGACATACTGAGTCAGGGAGTCCGTGGAACTGGGGCCCGGGAATCTGCATTTGGAACAGGCTCCCGCTTCGGCCAGGGCACTAGATTTGAGACCCATGTCCCCAGGGGCGATACCCACACACTCCTTTCCCCACCCCGTACCCCCACTGCACACGATCCTACCCAGCACTGGGCGACTCCGGCTCTCGCCAAGCCCTCAGCCCTCTGCCCAGTCGTCCCTGGTAACCAAGAAAGGGCTTGAAAACCCTCCAAGTGCAGCCGCCTAGGGAGGGGCCGTCCACAGTGTCAGCGAGACAAGGGCCAATACAAAATGCCGGGTAATTGGCGGTTTTCTAATTCGCGGCCCTTTGTGCGGCGGCGCGGAGCCGGCGGCCGCGCTCCCCAGCCCGGGCCTTTCAGCCGCCGGGCCCGGCCGCCGCTCCCCGCGCTCCGTAGCGCATAATTAATCGGGCTTCACAGGGCCCAGGACAAAGGCGCCCATTCACCCCGCCGCTCCTCCCCCCGGGGATATTGTTATTCCTGAAAACTGCAGCCAGCTGGGCTGCAGAGAAACGTCAGCTCTGTTGAGAAGGAGCTGCCCGGCCGCGGAGGAGAGAGGGAGCTCTGTCTCTGCGCCCCGAGCGGGCGGGATTAGAGCGGCCGGGAGCCCGGGGTGGGCAGGGGGCCCGGGGTCTTTTCTGAAGGCTGCCCGACTCCTCAGAAAGCCTCGTGATTTCCATGGGGCCCTGGAGAAGAGCGCTATGGAAATGGTAATGGGGGCATTGAGGCTGGTTCTTAGGAAAGGAAAAGGGGGTGCATTCAGGCCAGCCCGACCGTGGCACTGCTCCCGGGTGGGAGGCGCCCGTGGATGGCCTGGTGGGAAGGCCAGGGTGTCCCCACCTGTACCAGGCCCTCCCGGACACCAGGAAAAGTCCGTCAAGGAATAAAGGCCTGAATCTGGGTCCATGGAGCCTGCAGTGAAGTCAGGGGCTGGGTGTGTGAGGACCCCACAGTCACCTGGCTTCTGTTCCAAGGACCTCCTGGGGAGCTTGTTCATAATGATACCTATACAGGCCCAGACCTCACCCCCAGAGAATCGGGCTCCCAAAGTCTGGGCTGGGGCCCAGGCTTCTGCATTTTTATATGGTCTTCAAGCATCTCTGGAGCCCACCCATGCTGGATTACCTCTCAGCACTGCCCAGGGAGGTGGCTCAGGTGCTCAGCTTCCCAGTTCACAAAGGAGGAAACAGGCCCAAGGAGGTAAAGGGACTTGCCCAAGTGACAGAACAGAGCTAGAAGTAGACCGGGTGTGCTTGCTCTGTGCATGAGTAGACTAGACGGGAGCAGCTGCTGAAAAGGGAGGCTGCACCGCCTCCCCAGAACATTTCTTGACTGCTCAGGCCTGCTCTGAGCTCTCCCCTCCCTCACCTCTACTTGCATGAGACTGACCTGCCAGTTAAATGCCTCCAGCATGTTCGGTCTCGTGGGTTCACTGGGGCTTCTCCCACTGGCTCCATCACAGGCACCCTTGAGAGCAGGCCGAGAGATCACATTGGTTTTGTGTCCTGGCCAGCGCCGGTAGCGTTCCAGCCAAGGCTTATTGGATGTGAACAGCATCTCACGACTCCGGGGTCGAGTCCTCTAGGCTTCGTTCCCATTCAAGCCCAGTGGCTTCTCCAGGCCCAGCAGAAGGCCTGGTCCTAGGTCAGCCGTGCAGGGCTTCACCTTCGCCACTGAACCCAAGGAAATGGGCACCCGTTCATTCCTCTTCCCAAAGCTGGGAGCAGTCATGAACAGCCACCATGGATTTCCAAAACCTCAGCATCCTGAACACCTCCCAGAACAAGCAGGGGCCTTTCCAAAACCCTGCCCATCCCAGCCCATCTTGAGGAGACATTCTGTCCATAGCCGTACTCTGGAAAATGTTCCCTCAGCCTAAGACTGCCAGTCCTTAGCAGGAAGGGCCACAGTCCCTAAAGCCAGACAGCACCACAGAACCTCGCTCTTCCCGTGAGACAGGGAATAGAAGCCTCCTGTATTTTTAGAGGAACCCAGGCTAGCCTCCAAGGCTTAGAGAGGGTGCCCAACCAAGCTTGCTGCTTCCACCAGATCATGCCACATATTGGAAAGTCAAATCACATCTGTGGGTGGGAGCGTTTGCAGAAAACTCAAGAACAAAGTGGAGAGAAAGAGAGCGAGAGTTCAGCCAAGGCCTGGCCAGGCCTCTAAGGGGGCAGATCAGCTGTCCAGTAGCAAGCCGACTCAGGCATAGCCACTGAAGCCATCAGTTTCCCAGGGGGACTCTGTGACCTAGACAGTCCCCAAAGGCCAGGCCACCAGTATGATATCAAGCAGAAAAACAAGCTGGCTGTCTCCCATTACATAAACTTGAGTGATCCGATACTGTCTAGAAATGAGAGGAAGAAGGCTCAGTTATAAGGAAACTGAGTTATAAGGAAACTGAGTTACAAGGAAACTACAAACTATGTAGAACAATGTCCTTGAACTAGACACTGAAGTGTTTGGGGAAATATCTCTGTTCGCAGATGATTCCACAAAAAGTAAATATTGGTGAATCTTGGGAAATGGCTTACAGAAATTACTTGTAATAGTCTTATAATTTTTCTGAAGTTTGAGATGTTTTAAAAAAGACAAGCACAGACACACACCAGCATCGATATTCCACATTCCATATCCAGGGATGGGACTCAACTCTCCTGTCATCTCCAGCCCCACACATGCACACCCACAAGCAGCTTTCTCGATTATCTATTATAGCAGTGTGTGAACCTAAGTGGGTTTGAAGGGGTTTAAGGGTAAGGTCTGTGTTGTTTATCTCTGTGATCCTATCCTAGGGCTGTGCTTTGTAAACCGGTAGACCTTCAACCAAACCTAGCATCCAGTCCTTTGCCATGGAAGGTTTCCAGCTCTGAGTGAGATGGAAGAAGGAGGAAGAGAAGGGAGCTGACCACCGGAAAGAAGGAACCAAGAAAGGTAGTAGAGTCCATATAGATTTTCATTCGTGTCAGAACTGGTTATCATTTTCAAGATTAGTAGTCAGGCCTGCTCAGTCAGTTCCTTCTACTTGGATTCTTCCACAAAGCTTGGGAAGGAGCTCAACCCCCGTGGGGCTGCCCAATACGGTCCCCCCAGAGCACGGACAGGCATACACAACCTGAACCTGACCACATTCACTTCACAATGTGCTTATCAGAATCAGCAAGCTATTTATTTAAACACTGCCTGGTTCTCTGAATGTCTCATGTAGGTGAATCTTGGCTCCCCATTGAGGCCACAGGGGTAAGGGCGTTGCCTCCTTCCACTCCCCACCGTGGCCACTGTCACAGGCTTGGAAAGACATAGACACACGATGAGCCATAAAGTGCCTCCACCAGGAACCGTGTCTAGTTTACTCTCTTCTACATCTCTAGCACTTAGTGGTTATCACATATCTCAGTACGTGCTCAGTAAAAACTCATTGAATAATGGAGTAAGTGGGAATCTTGAGTTGAGTTACACGGGCTCTTGGAGGCCTCAGATGCTCAGCCGTGGAGACAGAACCAGTGCAGCCCTCCCTTCTATGCCCATCCTCAGAGCAGGTCCCCCTGGCTGCCAGTTCTACCATGTCCCTGAGAAAGGCGGCCTCTGAGTCCTCTTCTCACGTGACAAGAGCGCAGCACATTTCTGGCGAGTCAGGACCTTCTGTAAGAGAGCTCCAGGTCAAAGTTATGGTCTCGCCACCCCCACCCCCTCACTCTGACCCCACATACAGAAATATGGACAGGTTCAGCATAGGGAAAGCACAGTGTAGCACCCTACAGGAGCCAGAGGCTGAGGGACAACAGAGGGCTTGGTGGGGGCAGGGAGAGTAAGACTAGAATGGAAATCAAGAGCTCCATTTTTCCTCCCTGGAGTTTGGGGCCAAGGTACTTGTTACAGGGCAATGGGGTTGCTTCTCCCAGTTGCTAGCAGGAATGGCAAATTGAGGCATAGGCTCTTTCATCAGGCCCTCAAAACCCTTCCAGGCCCCCGACCCCCAGGCTAAGAGCTTTATGCAGTATTTTTTCTGCAGTTACCATGAGGCCTGAGCCCCAGGTCAGTCCCGGGAGGGTTTGATGCATTCGTGGCCTTAGGGATGGGACATTTCAGGCTGCCCAGAGAAATCTCTGCACACCTTGGGGGAGGGGAAGTTCCTCTTTTAACATCTCCTACCAGGGGGCTGGGCAATCTTGACAAGGCCTCTTCTTTCTCAGCACCTCTCACCATCTCTCTGCGCCCCTTTGGAGAACCACTCCCTGGGCCTTTGAGGCAGGACTGCGCATGCTCCCAGCACATTCCTTGTTTGCTTCCAATCCAAGAAAAAACCAGGTTTCCTGGTTGGGAACTCATTCTCCCTCCCCCTTCTCCCTTTCTCTGCCTTTCCCTCCCCTTCACTTTCCCCCAACCCCCACTACCCAACCCCAAGAGCTTCCAAAGTGACAACATGTGGGCCCCTTGTCCTCAGGCCCCTGCTGGCATCTCTCCCAGCTCGCCCACCTTCCTCCTCCAGTTTCACAACCCGGCCACCTTCCTCACCCCACCCCCACCATTCCTCTCTGTGGACAATTTTCTAAATGCAGCCAAACTTCCCCTTTCAGTCCACAGGCCCCGTGAAACAGCTGCAAAAAGTCAGCAACTCTGCAGAGGTCTGCCTGCAGAGTCTGGCTGAGAGCAACGCTCTCTGGTTCTAGCCATTGCTTCGCTATCAGGCTTTGGAAGTCCAGTTTCCTCCTCCAGTAAACAGTGGGGAGACCACCCCCCAAGAGATACAATCTCCCCAACAATCTAATCTAGAGAGAACTCCCTGTGGGGCCTGAGAGTATAGTCAGCGGGAGGAGACACACAAAGACTGGCCTGGTTTCCTCGCCCTGCCAACCCCTGTGCCACCCTGGGCAATCCCCTTAATGCCCCTAGACATAGCCCTCTCATTTGAGAATGAGGGGATAGATCGACTGATTTCCTTTGTCATTTCTAAGTCTAAAGCTCCACACGTCTGTGATTTCTCCTTAGGGTGCCCCTGTTCAGTGACTGAAGAGAGAATAGGTTTTCCCAGGGACACACGGCCAGCTGAAGGTTGTCTAGACTCAAACCCACGTCTCCTAAACTGCATTCCAAGTTCTCTCTGTGACATTCGGCCCTCAGTCAAATAGTGGCTCCCACTCCTGATTCCTGATCAGAATCGCCTGGGAAAATTTTACAACATAACCCCAGGCTGCACTCCAGACCAACAAATTCAGAATCTCAACTAGGGACCTGGTCATCCATCTGTTTGGAAAGTTACCCATGTGATTCTGACTGAGCACTTTGGGTACTGAACCATGTGGAAAAGGCTTCTAGAAACTAAAGATGAAGCCCTAAGCCAGAAGAGCCTGCCTGCTCCCTACCAGGCGCCCAAGACCTCCCCATGTCCCCCTAGGGCAGACAGCCCCAGGGCTGCAGTCCTAGAGCTGGAAACCAACCTCACCAGAGGCAGGAGGCCATGGGGCAGCTCCAGACCTCTGACGGCTTTGTGTGAATTGAGAAAAGGAAAATAGAGAAGGGAAACTGAAGCAGCGCCAAATGCAGTGAAGGAGAAAAAGACAAGAGAAAGGGGAAGGACTCTGAGGTCAGAGAGTCATGTGAATGGCATTTAGGGAACAAAGCCCCTTCTACTGTGCCCCCAGCTCCCCCTTCATCAATCATCCCCTGGGCCTGATAAGAAGTACTCTTCTGCCAGGGCCAAAGCAAGGAGAACATTGCTGCCCGCAGAGGTCCAGGACAGAAAGTCCACATCCAGACATCTGTCAATTCTAAGTGTGTGAGGCCTCTACTTCCTCTCCCTAGGCAGAGCTAGAAAAGAGCCCTTCCCACACGACACGCTTAGATCCCCCATCATCTCTGCTCACCAGAGCCAGGGTCTCCTGGCGGACATTTAAGCACAATCACTTAGCCATTCCTAGGCCACAGTAAAGGCTAAATCCATCCCCCAAAACACTTGGCATCACTTCACGGTGATCCACGTGACGCTGTGTGACTTTGAGCAACCTCCACCCTCCCCTCCCCAGGCCTCAGTGTCTGAGCTTGTCTGCCTTACTGTGAAGGCGTATGCGGAAGGAAGGGATGTTGCTATAGCCCAGGGGTCAAGAGCCTGGGCTCCAGAGGCAGAGGCCTGAGCTGGGGTCCTGGCTTTGCCCTTACGGGCTTTGTAAGCTCTGTGCCAGTGTCCTCATCTGTAAGGTGAGAGTTCACTGATGACAGAAAGGGGAAGACAACAGAAGTCCAAACCAACATGGGACTGATATCTATCACACACAAGCACTGCCCTTTGCAAATCAAAAGACGGTAACCCATAAAAAAGTAAAGGAAGGATATGAGCCTGCGATGAACAGAGCTGCAAGAATACACACAAACGGGACTCATGTGTCAGAGAGATTTCTATCAGGGAGGGAGACACAAGTGAAGAATGGGACAAAAGGGATGGTGATTCCAAACCTGGGGGCAATTTTGCCCTCTCCCCACCCCCTACCCCCCACCACCAGGGGACATTTGGCAAAGTCTGGAGATTTTGTTGGTTAGGGGAATAGAGAAGGGAAACAAGCAGGGTGGGTGGGGGTGGGCAGGGGTGCTACTGGCATTTAATGAGCAGAAGCCAGAAATGCTGGAAAACATCCTAATATGCACAGGACAGGCCCCCACAACAAAGAAGTATCTGGCCCAAAATGCCAACAGTGCTGCAGTTGAGAAACCCTGGACCAGATAGATGGATAAATAGGTAGATGAAAGGGGCCTTGCTAGGACACTGACAAAAATGTGCTACGAGCTGCTGAGGCATGGGATTCATTAAAATAAACCCAATAAAAAGGCAATAAGAATGATTCCTTAATGTTTGGCACACAGTAGAGTGTTCAGTTAGTGGTTGCTGCTCTATCGCTACTCTTTCCTTGTGGGGTCTGAGCTCCTCAGCCCTCCTCTGCTCCAGCAGAAAAGCTGTGGGCCTCAAGCCAGAGAGACGCCTGTGTGGCCCAGAAGTGGGTGAGCAGTCACAGCGGGCAGCCCAGCTCTCGCCCCTGCACCCCAGCAGTGGAATAGAAGGAAGCAGTAGCTGCAGAGGGGCAAAGAAGGAAAAAGAAAAAGATGGGTGGGGAACAAAGAGGAAGAGAAAGGAGACACTGCAAGTTTCAATGTTTCACAACATCACAAAAATACCCAGCAAGCCGGTAGAGGGGAGGCACACGGAGGAGTTCAAATTGAGCAATGGCTGTGGTTCTCTTCTCAAATTTATGGAAAATTCTTCTTTCATACCCTTTGGTTCAGGAAAGCCAGACCCTTCAGAACCTCCACAGTGGCCTAGAAAGGGACATATCTCACAGTCACAATACCTTGCGCCATCTCCTTCCCTTCAAGTCCTCCTCCTTCTTCTCCCTCTCACCCTGGCCAAGAGATCCTCTAGGAGTCTTAAGCTGATCCCCAAATTTGGCTCTGAGCTCCCTGGCAGCCCAAGCAAAATGAGAATTGGGGTGAGCTTCATGAGTCACATTGCCCATAATCCAAAGCCCACCAGTTCCTCTGAGAATGCATAGCTTTGCCAGGAACTGGTGCCTAAAATATACTCAGCTCATAGGTCTTATAGAGAGCCCTGGCTGAGGCAGTGAGTACCGGCAACGGCAGGATCCCAAAATAAATGCCACAGTGGGACTCCTGCGGCCATTTTCCATGAAGCCCCATCATAAGGGAGAGACATAATAAAGATCTTGTGGTGGCTAAATAATGTGGTCCAAGAGCAACTCAGCTTCATGAGAGCCCGACTTGGTTCAGGGATAAGTCTCATCTGGAAGAATGGCTGGAATGCATGGCCTTTAAATAACCCCCATGAACTTTATTTCTCTCAACTGAGCTTTTGATAAAACTTGAGCAGAGGGAGGCAGTTGGAGGTTGTAACCGCTGACAAGGGTCTGGCAGGCAGTGCTCTAGTCCTGGGAGAGGGTGGGGCCCTGGGGCCCTGGCACCTGCAGAGACCTCATTCATGGATTCAGCTGTTCACAGACTCCCCCACAGGCCCAGAACATGCGGGACTCTCTTTCATTTTGCTCTGGCTGAAGTGGAACTAGGCAGAGAGGTTAGCGATGTAGGCGCCAGGGCTCGGAGCTAGTGGGGACACTGGCCATGACTGAGCGCCCTGCCTCACTTTGGGTTATTATTAAGGGTAATAACAGCTCTCATTTATTGGGGAGCTAGGCATCATTCCACCCCCTCAATCTTCACAGTTAAGATCTTAGGTAGATACTATGATTGTCCTCATTTGACAGATGAATAAACTGAGGCGCAGAGGGGCTTTGCCAACGGAACACAGCTAGTAAGAGCAGAAGCTACGATGCCTCCTCAACTCTGTCCAATTCCAAAGTTCACACACTTGTAACCACTATACCATGATAGCCCGCCACATGGAATGAGAGATAAAATCTGTGGGAAAAGTGAAAAGGCAGTTAATTTGTGGCATGAGAGCACAGGAAACACACGCCTCTCAGAATGTGAAGGGGAGAAAGCAGGAAGCCTGCAGCAACGTTTTGAATTTAAGACCATGGGGCTTCTCAAAGCCGCTCAAGCATCCAGAGCCTGCTGGGTTGTAAATATCAGTTGTACCCAAGTTTCTGTAAAAGTAGTGGGTGTTTCAGGGAAGAGCCCAGCTTAAACAAAGGCTGCAGGGCAGAGGATAAAGGACACCCCACTGCCAAGGTCAAGACACCATTGAGGATTCCTCTGCATGTCAATAAGCGAGCAATGCAGAGGCCTACACTCAGCTCTTATGGATCCCTGCTGGGTACAGCCATATATGCATCCTGTCACTTCCTGGGAAGCTAGCAGGTGGGCACATCCAGGACAGAAACTGTGATGTTGTCTTCCCTGCAGGTATCCCTGTGACTCACTAGCTCATGACACCAAAGTCCCATCTCCTATGATTAAATACACTGACCTTCTTTAGAAGATCTCTTTAGAATAAGGACAGGAGTGTCTATACCACAGGAAAGGTTTCCACATCAGTGAGCAATATGCTGACAAGCAGAACCTCAGCTCAGCCCCAGGAAATCTGATGACTCAGGAGGACACGCGTGCTCTCCACAGATGTGTTTACCAGGCACTGGCGATGGGCCCTCCCTGTGCCCGGTGTGAGGGTAAGGAGAGGAGTCAGGCCCAGTTCTTGCCCTCATGAGGTTTACAGTCTAGAAAAGGGCACAGACGTGGAAACATTTCAGTGTGTCTTCATAAGTCCCTTCTAGAAAACAGAAAAAAAGGATGCGAGGGAAGGAAGGATATACCTACAAAATAGATCCAGACTCTAACCACTTCTCCCCTCACCCGGTCTCACTGTTACCACCATCTCTGGCCTAGATTATTGCAGTGGGGTCCTGAACAGCAGGCCTGCTCCTAACCTAGGGCCTTTGCACTTCCTGCTCCCTTTGCCCTTTCACAAATAGCTTCATGATTCAGCATCGTCATGTCTTTGCTCAGATGTGCCTTCTCAGTGAGGCTTTCCCTTCATCAAAGCCACCTAAGGCCCCTTTCTCTGCCAGTCCACAAACTTTTTTTTTTTTTTTTTTTAAGATTTTTATTGGGGAAAGGGAACAGGACTTGATTGGGGAACAGTGTGTACTTCCAGGACTTTTTTCCAAGTCATGTTGTTGTCCTTTCAATCTTAGTTGTGGAGGGTGTCGTTCAGCTTCAAGTTGTTGTTCTTTCAGTCTTAGTTGTGGAGGGCGCAGCTCAACTCCAGGTCCAGTTGCCATTGCTAGTTGCAGGGGGCGCAGCCCACCATCCCTTGCGGGAGTCGAACCAGCAACCTTGTGGTTGAGAGGATGCACTCCAACCAACTGAGCCATCTGGAAGGGAACTCAGCTCAAGGTACCATGTTCAATCTTAGTTGCAGGGGGCGGAGCCCACCATCCCTTGCGGGACTTGAGGAGTTGAACTGGCAACCTTGTGGTTGAGAGCCCACTGGTCCATGTGGGAATCGAACCGGCAGCCTTCAGAGTTAGGAGCACGGAGCTCCAACCGCCTGAGCCACCGGGCCGGCCCCACAAACGTTTTAATAGATGCAATACTGGGGAGCTTTGCTCAGTAACTCCTCACTACCTGCTCTCTTAAGGAACCCAGGACAAGTTTTCCACTGGCCTGGCCAGAGTCTCTTTCCATGGCCATGAGAGTGCACCCAGATGTGGCCCTCCCTGCCAACCATCAGCCAGTGGACTGGGGCCAAGCCCAGCTTCTCCAAAGTGCTGATCCCAGGGCTGGTCCTGTCCCATCTTGGAGAAATTCCAGCAGAGCCTGGGCAGCCTTCCCCCACACCCCCCACACTCTTGACCAAATTGTAACTCTGACCCGTTATAGCCGGGCTGGGTAGCTGGTCACCAAGCCCATTTTTCTCCTCTTCCTGGGCACACATCTGGACTACATTTCCAGCTCCTTTGCCATCAAAGGTGGCCAACGGAGCATGAGTAGGAGCAACATGACTCTCTTCTAGGTTCAGGATGTCAAGAAGCCGATGTGCCTCATCCATCGCTCGCGTTCTGCCATGACCTCATGGTCTAGGAGATGGCAGAGCCACAAGACGGAAGGAGACTGAGTGCCTTCATTTCCGCTCCAACGAAGGCTACCTGCCAATCAGAGCACCCATCTTGGACTTTACGTGAGTAAAAAAAAAAACAAGCTTTGTGAGCACCCTGCATTTTAGAAACTGGCTACTGTATGAACTTGATGTTTCACTTCTTGCCCTGCTAAGGACTCGGGGCCTGCTTTCACTCCAATGTTCCTCCGTCCCTTCCCCAAATTGCATTTCCCACTGAACTTTGTCCCCTCTGCCCCACCCCATACCAGGCCTCCAATGATGACTTCAGCAGCCTATGAATGAATCCCTTCTGCTCTTGGGATCTGTGAGCTGAGGTTAAAGACAGCCTGGCAAAGGGGAAAGTCTCTTCCCACTACCTTCCCATAAGCCTGTTTCCAACAGTGTGTGAATCCAGGCGAGACAACAACCTTACAGAGGCTCAGCCTCCTCAGCCTTAAAATGGGAACAATAGTATCCGCTCATGCCACCTCACAGAGGAAAAATGGGAGGCCCTGGTATGCAGGGGCAGCTGCGCTGAGCCAGACCCTCTACAAGTATCATCTCACTTACAGCACTTAGATAGGGAAACAGAGGTACACAAAAGTAACAGCCAAGTTTACCCAGTTAGTAAACAGCTGCCCCGCTACCCCTGACTTGTCTCCTTCTCTTCTCTCCACCAAATGGCACTGCCACCACGCAGGTGCTCACGTCAGAGACATCAGGTCACTCTGAGTCCTCTCTCACCCTCACTTCCCATATACCATTCATCACCAAAGCCCTGTTTTACCTTAATACATAGCTTTTCAGTCTAGCCCTTCCCTTCATTTCTGTTGTTACCATTTTGGTCCAAGCCCTCTGCACGTCGCTCCTGAACTCCTTCAGCAGCTTCTTATTGGTCTCCACCCAAGTCTTTCAGAAATACAAATCTGACCCTGCCAATTTCCAGGTTAAGACAGCTCACTGGCTTCCTCCTACTCTAACGCCAAAGCTTTGCCATGGTCTGCTCAGCCTGAGATCAGCCTCTTCTTGAGACCCGTTCCCCTGTCCCTCCCTTCTCCACTCCAGTCAGAGCAGCCTTCTTCCGGTCCCCTGAATGCCCACCACCTCCCTCATTGGTGGGAGCCTCTTTTGCACATGTTCTTTCTGCATGGAACACCCTCCCTTCCCCTCTTCACTGGCTTACCCCTGATCACCCTTCATATATCAAGCCTGGCATATGTTCCTCAAGAACATGTCCCCGACCTCCTTGATTAAGTGACATTCCCCCTACACAGTGTCTGACACATAGGAGAACTTCAATGTCGGCTGAAGGATTGAATCAGTGAAAGCTAGAGTTGAAATCCAAGCCTGTGTGACGCACCAACTGGCGTGAGGAATCGTATTGTCAGCTCAGGCTGCCACAACAAAATGCCACAGACTGGGTGGCTTAAACAACAGAAATTTGTTGTCTCAGAGTTCTGGAGGCTGCAAGTCTAAGATCAAGGTGCCAGCCGATTTGGTTTCTGGTGAGACCTATCTCTTCTGCTTGCAGATGCACTTTCTGGCCTTTTCTCTGCACACATGGGGAGAGGGAAATCTTTGGGATTTCTGCTCTTTATAAAGACACCAGTACTATCAGACTAAGGCCCCACCCTGATGCCCTTGTTTCACTATAATTACCTCCTTAAAGGCCTGATCTCAAATACAGTCACGGGGGTTAGGGCTTCAACATACGAATTTGGGGGGACACAATTCAGTCTATAACAGTCTGCCATCTAGCTCTCCAAGTTCACATCCTTTTCACATGACAAACACATTCACCCCCATCCCAACAGCCCCGAAAGTCTTAACTCGTTCCAGGATCCGTTCCAAATCCAAAGTCTCACTAAATGTCATCTAAATCAGATACAGTAAGACTCAAGGGATGATTCATTCTGAGGCACTATTCCTCTCCAGCTATGGACATGTGAAACCAGACAAAGTATGTGCTTCTAAAACACAATGGTGGGACAGGCATGGGATAGACTAGGATAGATCCAAAGGGAGAAACTGGAAAGAAGAAAGGAGTAACAGGTCCCAAGCAAGTCCAAAATTTGCAAGGCAAATTCCATTTGATCTTAGAGCTCCAGATTAATTTTCTTTAGCTTGATGTTCTGCCCAATGGGGCAACAGCATCACTGCCACAGCCCTACGCAGTGGACCTGCCCTCTCAGCTCTGCTGGGTGGCCTTGCCCCTGAGGCACCAGGTGGTGGCATCCTGGCCCTCTGAAACCAGGAGGAAACAGCCTTGTCCCCCGTCCCCCGGGCCTATATTGGGAGTGGCACACAGGTGGACCACGGTGACCTCTGAATCGCCTTCAGGGTCATTTTTTACCTTTTCTTGGAGGACAACTGTGTTTGAAGCTGGGTAGCTCTATTGTCCTGTCCTGTAGATCCCAGAAAACCAATAGCCTTCCCTCATTCCATTTTCCTTATCCCCTTTATTCCCAGCCAGCAGTGCTTCTACTGGTATAATCCCATCTCTGTGCCTGGCTTCAGCAGACATGGCTGATTAAACTCGTGGGTCATCTCTTCATGGAATGCACACCTCTGCTGTTTTCTCCAAGACGCACTTTCTCATTTTTTGCAATGTGGACAGGCTGAGAATTTTCCATGTCTTCAAGTTCTGGTTCCTTTTTGCTTAATATTTCCTTCAATTGATCTCTCTCCTCTCACATTTTACTATAAGCAGTAAGGAGGAGCCAGACTGCACTTCCAACACTTTGCTTAGAAATCTCCTCTAACTACCCAAGGTCATCATACAGAAGTTCCACCTTCCACAAAACACTGGAACACAATTGAGCCAACTTCTGTGCTACTTTATAGCAAGGATTGCTTTTCCTCCAACTTCCAAGAACATGTTCTTTATTTCTGTCTGAGTTCTCACCAGAAGTACCTCTACTATTCATATTCTACCGACACTCTATCATGACATATGTGTTCTCTACAGCTCGCCTATTTTTTTTCTGTCTTTACCAGAATTGCCTGTAATGTTCATATTTCTACCAATAGTCTGTCCCAGGCAATCTAGGATTTTCCAAGCATGCACCTCAAAACTCTTCCAGCCTTCATCTGTCTTATTAGAGAGACCACTTCAGGGACGGTGTAGATGCCTGATAACTGCACTGTACACCTGAAGCTGAAGCTGAATAATAATGAATGTCAACTATAATTACATATAGATATAGATATAGCTATAGATATTCACAAGAAGTGGAGCACAGCATAAGGAACAGAGACAGTGGAAATGTAACGCTGTATGCGATGTCAGAGGGGTAGTAGATTGGGGAAGGGGGTTATCACTTTGTGAGGGGTATAAATGATAAATGTCTAACTATTACATTGTTTTGTACACCTGAAACTAATAAAAACAAAAACAAAACAACTCTTCCAGCCTCTACCCATTACCCAGCTCCAGCACCACTTCCACAGTTTCAGGTATTTGTTATAGCAGCATCCCATTCTCATACCAAATCTGTATTATTCAGGGTTCTTCAAAGAAACTAATACATCTATATCTATAGATAAAGAAATTTATTATAAAGAATTGGCTTATACAATTATGGAGGCTGGCAAGTCCAAAATTTGCAGATTCAATGTTCTAGTTTGAGTCTAAAGGCTGGCAGGTTTCTATAGAAGCTGGAAAAGCTGGTGTCCTAGTTTGAAAATCATCAGGCAGGAGAATTCTCTCTTACTCGGGGAAAGGTCAGCCTTGTTCTATTCAGGACTTCAACTGATTGGAGGAGGCCCACCCACATTAGGGAAGGCAATCTGCTTTACTCAGTCTACCAATGTAAATGTTAATCTCATTCAAAAATATCTTCACAGAAACACCCAGACTAATGTTTGACCAACTATCTGGACACTCCATGTAACCCAGTCAAGTTGAGACAAAAAAATTAACCATCACAGCAATCGTACCAGGGAACAGAGGTGAACAAGGCTTGATGAGTAGGCAGGAGCAGTGTAAGGGCTTAGCACCAGAGCTGGCATTGTGATTTGCCATTCACTCATTCCATGCACATTATTACACACCTACTACAAGCATCTCAGTTACCTACTGCTATGTAACAAACAACCCCAAAACTGAGTAGCTTCAAAAAGCAATGATTTATTCTTTCTCATGATTTTGTGGGTCAGGAATTTGGACAGGGCTCAGCTGGGTGGTTCTTCTGCTTCGGGTGCATCAGCTCATGTTAGTCATTCAGCTGGGATAGGCTGGAATCCAAGAGGGCCTCTAAAATATCTGGTGTCTCAGCTTGTCCCCATGGTCTTTCTCTCTCCAGGTGCTGTCTCATCATTCACTAGTCTACCCACACTTCTTTATAGCTTGGTCCCTGGCTTCCCCAAGAATGTTCCAAGACGACAAACCCCACAAGGAGAAGCAAGTGCTTGTCAGATCTACACTTGTTTCACACTCCTAATGGCATATTGTCCAAAGCAAGTCACAGGTCCAAGCCCATGTGTGGAGAGGACTATCCAAGGGCATGAACATGAGAATGTGTGGTTCCTTGGGGGCCTCCAGGATAACAGTCCACCAGCATGTGAGAGAATACCAGTCCTGACTCTTGCCCTCCAGGACCTCACAGTTCAGCCAGCATTTCCAAATGTATTAGAGTACACACAGCCTCCCAACATCATTTCTGTGATGAGTAAGCCCCAATATGAATTACTGACCTCTTCAGAGAGACTATCTGTTTCATAAAGGTGGATTATCATATGATAAGTGTGTGCACATATCTATCACTTTTTATTCACATATTTTTCAAAATAAATTTTTAAAGGAAAAATATTGCTAATTTTGTATATTTGTGGGAGAATACTTTATTACATTCTATGGCATGCTAGTGATACTCAGAAGACAGTTTGGAAAATGCTGGCCTGGTGACTTCTGGTAGAAATTTAAAGCTTGGTGGCAAAGGCCTCTAGCTTCTAGAACCGCAAGAGGCAGGAGGCCCATAGTGGATTGGAGACATTTGTCCCAGAGGGGTAGAAGGCCTGGGTTTTCTGTGGGACTGTTTTGTTTCCATGGCTACACATGTCAGGTGACTCACATATCATATTGTATCACCCTGTGCCCTCTCTGCACCTAGCACCAGAGGGTGTCACGTGTTACACACACTAAACACGCATCCCACTGTATCTCACCCCACTTCATAATAACTGAAACATCAGGTGGCAGCTCTCCAGAACTCAAAAGTTCCATCGCAAAGCCCAGAATTCCCAGCGGCTACTAGGAGATTCCAATGCATTTGTCTGGAAAGAGGCCCAGGAAACTGCATTCTTAGCCTCTGCCATGGGTCACAGGGTTTTAGTCTCTTCTTAGATTTAAGGTTTCCATGTGGTTATTGCTGAAAATTCCCCAAGGGGTAGGGACAGGGGAGGGACACCGAACCTGAGATGTGGGCCTAGTTGATGTCTACCACAGGCAGGACCCAGGTGGCCAGCAGCCGGAGATTCAAGTTGTATCACATACCAAATGGACTTTTTATTATATAAATTTCTCTTACAACTTCAGAGACAACTTGCCTCCACAGGTTTCCTTCACGGAACAATCCCCAGAGATTAAATCTGTTTTGAGTTGTATTTTGAAGAAAAAAAAAGAGGAAATTGGATCCTTGTTCTGGGTGGGAGGAGGGGTGAGGGGAGGTGAAGGAAAGTTCAGAAATGAGGCAAAAGGCACAAATTTCCAGAAACTTCCTCATGCTTTCCTCCCCCCTGCATTTTGTCCTGTGCACACCCATCCCACCAGCTCTAGCATGGACACCCTCCCTCCTTCCCTGCCACTGTCCTCCTCACTCCAAAGGTGGCCACAGTTCCTGTTAGAGCCACGGTCTAGGGAAATAAGTCAGACAGAGAACGACAAATACTGTCTGATCTCACTTGATGTGGAATCTAAAAAAACTAGAATTCATAGAAACAGGGGTCCTGTGGGTAGACACAGTCCACCTACAGCCTGACCCATGCCCTCAGGTTGCCCATCACTTTTCATGTGATTTCTCCACATTTCTGAGTATGGATGACTGTTGCTCATACTCCCTTCTAAGTCCTCTTTTGAACGCTCCCTCTAGAGCAGGTGCCCTTATCCTGACCTCCACTGTCATTTCCCAGGTCTGTGGATAGAATTCAGGGGTCCCTGACTTCGGGTAGGAAAAAAATATCTCTTTATTTTCACTAGCCTCTACCTGAACTTTAGCTTTTCCTTTCATTGTAAATGTAGGGAACAACCTACAGGAGTATTTGCAGAAACTGACTTTGTCACCAATAGAAATCCAAGACATTTTTAGATCACTTTAGAATTGCCGCATAGTTTTGAAATATCACATAGCTACATCACGGCTTTAAAATTATCACCACCAAAGTGTCAATAAGGAAGCCCGTATATTACTATATCCCAAAGCTGTTACCTGCATGTTTTGATATCTGTATTTTTATACCATGGGTTTCTTTGGCAGTCCTGTGGATTTAATGGCACACATGTGAAAACATTATTCCAAGAAGGGGTCTGTAGGCTTCACCAGATGCCCACTGGGTCCTTGGTACAGGAAAGGCCAAGTCCCAGGGTCCTCAGTCCTAGTAGTCCTCAGACTTTCTCCAGTATGAAAATCCCTAAAGTGTCCCTCTTTCCTAGTCATTACCCTTTGGTATTCCCTTGATGGAGGAAAAGCTTTACTAGCCAACGCCATTATGTTGATTGCCTCTAAACAAACGTGCTTTTCATTCATCATGATAATGATGACTTTTGAAAAGCATCTCTGGACATTTGAAAAATAGTGGCCACATCTGCAAGAGAGCGCTCATTGACCCATCTGGTTTCCAGACCCTGCGCCGACACTCGGGTCCACTGAGTGACAGCGTGTGGATCTACCAGGCAGATGGCGGGCGTCTCAGAGCAGGTCACCTCCATTGCTCCTGGCACAAGGCTGGCCCTGGAAACACGCAATAGGCACAAGCTGCCTTGGGCTGACCTGAACTGGCCATGCTTGGGTGGAACATGAGTACAGCTTCCTCACTTCTCCGCTCACCCTCATCCTACTGGCCCCGAGGTAGAGTTGCCAGAGTTGGCAAATACAAATACAGACAAGGTGCCGAGTTAAATTTGAAGTCAAGGGAAACAATGAATCCTTCTTTGGTGTAAGTATTTCCTATGCGTTATTCGGGATATACTAATACTAAAACAATTATTTGTTGTTTCCTGGGGAACCCTCCCCTCTGGGAGACTGTTCCCCTCTCCAGGCCCAGCTGAAGGCTGTGCCTGAGCTCAGGTTCTCTGCTGACACTCCTACTTTGGCCTGAGGTCTGGCCTTGGAAAGGGACCATTCAGGGTGGAGAGAGGGGCCAGTCCATACAGACCTCAAGCCATTCTGTCTCAGACCCATCCACCCCTCCTATCTGTAAGATAAGAGAACTGGTCCAGGGTGGAACTCTAAACTCCCTCCTTGCTCATAATTAGATTTAATAAGTACTATTTACTTAAGGAAAGGAGAATCTTTAACCTCTACTTGCATGGAAAGGACGCTTCCAAACCCAGCCCTCCTAAAGCAGCAGCTTGTACCCCCTCCATTCACCTCAGCCTGGGAGCCTCTTATTTGACAGCAGCTCCCACAAATCAAACCTACAAGGACACCATTAGAAAGGCCCCAATGTCCAGGTCCCCACAAAAACACATACAGCCACAGAAGCAGAGTCACACAGACACAGTCACTTAAGAAACAGTGAGGCAGATAAACTCAGAGAGAGCAGACACTCAGAGAAAACCCCACATGCACAGGACAGGGCAAAGTGCCATTTAGCACACACCCAGCACCCCCAACTCTACCCAAAGGACTCATAACATGTCATACTCACACCCCAAATGAGCACCAATCACATACACTCGCTGAGAGCAGCAGCCAGTTGCAGCTATATCCCCAGCCATTCCACATCTGGGTTGTCATCCTGAACCCCAAATACCCAAGGCAGTTCTGGGGTTAAAGCCTCTCCCAACTGCGCTTCCTCAAGCTACTCTTAAAAAAAAAAAAAATTAAGTGCTCTCAAAGACTTTTTATTTTTTCACAGAAGGCTGAAGCAACAGATGACCTAAAAGTTGGGTTCTGGAAAGATGTTATCCCCAAATTGTGATAATGATGATGAGAACAACGACAGCCCCAAATGCCAGCATTTACTGAGCACTAGATACACCCGAGGAACTATGCTAAGTGCTTTATATATTATCACCTCATTCAACCCTCGTGACAACCGGTAAGGGAAGAACTGTTATTATGCTCATTAACAGATGAGGAAACTGAGGCTCGGCGGAGATAAACAACTGTCGCGGTAGATAGTCCAGCATCTGGCTCCAGGACTACCTAACTCCAAAATACACTGTTTCCCCCAAGGCCACAGGGGAAGACCCTCAGATGGTCCAGCTCAAGCTGCATGCAGCATGAGTACACACAGGCGTGTACGCGCACACATGTACACCCCCCACCCCTCAGGAGGAGCTGGTGGGCAACATTTCCACTGTAGAAAGTGCCAAAGGGGTTCTGACCAGCAGAAAGGTTTCAAGCTAGTTCTGCCTCCTGCTAGTTCTCCTCAAAGACCAATTCTTTCTCCAGACAGGTCTGGCCCCTGGTCTATAAGTTCTGGGGAGAGGCTTGCTCACGGTCTCCTTGCTAAGCAAATCTCCAGGGACCTTCCTGGTTAAAGGGGCCGAGAAAGCTGGCTCCCCTCTTCCCCCCTTTATGGAGCCCTGCCCCAGGGAATCAGAGTCAGGCCTCTCACAATGAAAGAGTTCTTCGTAGGAGAGAGAACAGCCTCTGCTCAGCCACCAAGAGCCCTGGTCACCCGAGGCCACCCAGGGAGGGTGCAGAGAAGGACACTAAAGGGCCACTAGAGAGGGTAATGAGCCCCTGGGACATTCTTAACCCCAACCAAAAGGGAGACACCCTTTTCAGCCTCCATCTCTGCACTGGGGCCTGGCAAACAGCTGTTCCCAGCTGGAGGCTCTTTATGCCCCCCACCAGGCAGTCCCAGGGGACATGGGGGCAGCTTTGATGAAGCCTATCAAAGCATGTTTGTTCCTACAGTTACTTCCTGGGAGGGTATTGGAGCCACAGTGGCCCCCCATATCTGTTTAAGGGCCTGGAGGCTGGCACTCCACCCTCGGCCCTGCAGGAGGGCTCCTGCCCCTCAGCAGAGGGGAAATGACTGTGCACATCCGGGAAGCACAGTTTAGGACCTTTGACCGTTAACACTAGAAGGGGCCAGTCATCCCCATTTTACAGATGACTAAGCTGAGGCCAAGTCAACCCCTGCCCACATAGTGTTCTCCACACAGAGCCCACTTCCCCCACGGACTGTCTACATAGGCCCTGGCTCCTCTTCCTCTGCCTCAGGTCAGCCTCCACTTATACAAGATATGATCAGCCCAAGGAAAGGGTGTGGGAGGCACGTGGGAGAGTGAAGGCCACGTGGAGGGGAGGCTGGTATCTGTTCTGAGATGTCTGTCTGTCTCTTTCTCCTGCATGAGCCCTTGCCCCTTTCTGTGGATTCGTTGTAATTGGGGTTTCTTCACCTCAACACTAGTAACATTTGGGGCTGGGTATTTCTTTGTTGTGGGGGCTGTTCTGTACATTGTAGGATGGTTAGTAGCATCCCTGGAGTTTACCCACTAGTTATCAGTAGCACCATCTCTAGTTATGACAACCAAAATTATCTCCAGACATTACCAAATGTCCCCTGGGGGCAAAACCCTGCCCAGTTGAGAACCACTGATGTAAATGGACTTAAAGGAGCATGTATGGACTGTCCATGTCTTGCCAGGTATGCATGGAAGGAGGTAACATAGGTATTCCCTCCAGACCTTGAGTTTCTATGGGGCAGATAGGGTAACAAATGAACCCAGGACAAAGCAGTGTGCGCCAGGAGATCCTGCAAAAGCCTGAAGTCAAGAAAATCATTAAGGCTGGAATCCATCCAGGAAGGCTTTCTGGGGGAGGAGGAATGTGATCCGGGCTTTATATAGGCAGTCTGGAAAGGATGCTGTTTGAGGGCAAAGTCTCAAAGACAGTGAGCAGAGCACAAGGTGGGTGGAGATGAGTGGAGACTTTCCAAGGAGAGGGCCGGAGGGTGGCCACAGCTGGCTGGATTTTAATCGCAGGTATATTACAGCTGCCTTCCTCCAAAGAGGGTCTTACAGCCCAGAGCAGAGAAGATGTTGGGGATAAACGGGGAAGAGGGAGATGGGGGAGACAGTGGCGTGTCTGAGCTCCCGGGGGACCAGTTAGAGGCTTGCTTCTCCCTGAATCCCCAGTACCCAATACAAAACGAAGCTAAGGAAATGCTGAGATGATAAAGCTGCTGATGATGTGGAGAAAAGTTCTCATGAACAGGAAGGCAGACCCAGGCTCTGAAGGGCTGGGAGGACCACCACTGGATGGTGAGGGTGCGTCTGATGAGGGAGCCCAGTCTAGACAAATAAGGGACCTGACTGCTCCTTAGTCCTGATTTCTCATGGTCTGTCCTCACCTAATGTCTCCCCATCAGTTCATGTGGGATGAGGGATGGGGGGGGAAGGGGAAGGTAGCCCTAATCAAGGGGTAGCTGCTGGCCGTGGAGCAGACCTTTCCAGAAGATTTCAGCAGGTTCACTGGAAGAGAATGGTGAATTCCTTGGCCTAGAAAGCTCCCTTCTCAGACAGAAGCACTGGCTCCCCATCCCCAATATGAGCTTCCTGAGCCATGGGTGCACGCCCACCATCAGGCTGGGCTGCCAGAGGTTAGGGGTGAAATCTTCCTAGTGGTCATCATAAGAAAATGCAAACTGTGGGGCTGGAGCTGCCCACAGGGAGCTTCTGGGCTGACTGGCCAGCAGGGGGCACTGTGGACTCAGGCACAAACATCTGGAAAGGTGGAGACTGAGCTGGTCAGGAGGCTTCCCTCACTTCCTGTTATATCCTCCACCCCAGCCAGGCTTACCTGCTTTGTGCACAGCAGGGTCTCAACCTCCTCACAACTTCCCTTCCTGACCCTGTTCTTCTCCCCCACTCTGGATGAGGAAAAAAGAGAAGGAATTATCATACCCATTTTGCAGATGAAAGACTGAGTCATATACATGCCAAACAACAGACAGCGGCAGGGCAGAATGGATAGAATCTTGGCTCTGAAGCAGGAAGACCTGGGTTTACTAGCCTGTCATTTTATTATCTCACTCCCTTGTGTTGGGGGCAAACTCTGGGGCCTTGCCGAGCAAGCCACTGCTTTGTAGTAAGAGAGAGGAGTGTGGCAGCCCACACCAACCCCAGGCTGAGAACACTTCTGACACTGGGCATCAACGCAGTCCTGCGTGGTCAGCACTGGGTCCTGGAAGGAAGGGCTGGCAAAGGGGGACCAAGCAGCCTTGCCTAAGCCCTTGAGTATATGGAGAGAGCAGATAGCCAGAAAGGAGAGCAACAGGGGGGTCTGAACAAGGGTAGAGAGGCAAAGCAGTTGTGCTGGAGAACTCTGGGGAGTGGAGGGGAGGGCTGAAGTGTCAGCGTTCTGAGTTATATGCACTTTCTCCCAGGTCCTTACTAACAACATTGGAAACTATGGGTGCCATTTGGTACACTCTCATGGTGAGCCAGGCTCTGTGCCAAGCCCTTGACTGGCTCAATTGCCCATCCTTGGAAGCAGGTAATGGTATTAACCTATTTGATAGATGAAGAAAGGAAAGCTCAGAGAGATAAACTAACTTGTCTGAGTTCCCCAGAAGGGAAAGGGCAAAACTGGATACCACTCAAGTTTGCCTGGCACTTACCCACTGTGCTCTTAACAGAGGTCAGGATCTAGGTGGAAAAAGGATGAAGTCCCTCTGTGGCAGAGGTCCGTGCTGAGTCAATACCTGGGGAGGCACCCTCGGCATGGGATGAACAGAGTAGAGCGAGGCACCTAGGAAGGGGCAACCCACATGTATATCCAGGCTGGGAGGCTTCCTGGAGGAGGAGGAGACTACTCCCCATGTTGACAAAGAAGGGAAAGGCATTTCCGAGAGCCTGAGCAAACATAAGGAAGCAGTTTCGACCCGGCCATTTCCTGCATGCACATGGTCTGTCTGTGTCTTAACAGTGCTGGACATGAGTCCAGAGAAGTACCCAGAAGCCACCAGGAGGGGAAGGTGCCATCGCATCATCAGAGAGCCCCCGGAGCTGTGTGGAGGTCTGATTGGCTCCACTGGCCAATCTGAAGGAAAGAGATGGGGATCTAAACTATTATAGAAACTGGGGGTATGGGATGGAGGGGGTGTGGAAGAATGGATAAAGCCTCAAGGTAGCAAAACGTTAGACTCTACTAGATGAGAAGCCTAATCAGATATGGTGGACATTAGGCAATGGTCAAGGATGATTCAGCCTCTGGCTTCGCTGATGGGGGTCTTACCAGGAACTAAGAACCAAGTGGAAGAAGGAGCTAGTGAGAGAAAGATAACAAGTTCAGTCTGGAATAAATGAGTTTGAGGTACGTGTGGGCTATGTCACTGGAGGTGAGCTTTGGACTCAGGGTTAAAGGGGGATAAATGGTTCAACCTGTTAACCCAAATCAGGCTACACACTCCAACTGAAGAAATAGTCAAGGCTGAATAGCATTTGAGCTTAGTCTGCAGCCAAGGAGGGAAGTACTACAACAGAACACCCACTAGATTAAACTAAAGATCCTGTGTTCTCAAACTTGAAAAAGGATCCAGGGGTCTAAGTAGACCGCAAGCTGAATTCAGCAATGGTGCCCGTCATTCTCAAGGTGTGCACTTCACCAGAGCATTAATAAGAACTCAATTCAGGGCTTAAAAGGCTGAAAGATACAAGAGCAGATACTGTAGTCAACTGACATTTCTTAAACCACTGAAATGTGGCCTCTTCTCTGAAATCCTCCCTAATACCCCATTCCCTTCTCTACAGGACCCGAGCTTCTTTGCTGGCCAGTGAATACTGCCAAGCCCTTTCACATTCATTATCTCATTGGTTCCTTAATGGTTTCCCCCATTTGATATGTGGGAAACAGTGACCCAGTGAGATTGGGGTACATGGGGCTGAACGCAGGCTTGCTCCTCTAGGCCTCTCTGTGGGCCCACCCCTCCTTACAGTAATCTACAGTATTCTACAATGTTCCAGGATGCCAAGGTGGCAGTTGGTGTTGAGTGCAGAGCGGCAAGCAGAACTCTGCTGGCTTTCTTGTGGGGAGAGTGGTGAATAGGACTAAAATTGGCCCAGGTGTGCTGTTTGCTCTCGGGATCTGCTTGTCAGCTCTTGGGGAAATATAGTGACCTCATACTTTTTTTTTTTTTTCTTTTTCCTTCTAAGAACAGTTCATTTTGGTCATATTACTAGAGTAAAAGTGACTTGGTGTTGAGAAACCTCCGCCTCCCCTCTCCGCTAGCAGGAACATTTGAGGAGCTGTCTCCTAGGGCCGCGAAGGATACTGTTTGGGCAGTTCAAAGGGTTGGCTCTTCGCCCTGCCCAGCCCCACCCACTTCCCCTCACCACCTCCCTCGAATGCCGAGCTTGGGCAGCCTCCTGTCTCCCAGGCCTCTCCCTGCAGCCTCTCAGCCTCACCCCTTTTGCTGTCCATCGAACATGATGGGAAGAGGGCAGAGTAGGTGAGGGTGGGGAGAGAACACGAATCCCTCCCTTCTCATCCATGTCTCTGGTCACCTGTCACCACTCCTCTGGCTCATTGGCATCTTCCACGTGCCACTGACCACAGGTCAGCGTTGAGAAGGGCGACAAGGTGAAGGGAGGAGAGGGAATGCTAGGCTATGAAGGAGAAGGGCTGGCATAGGCTCACAGGAGGCTGCCCAAAGAGACGGGGGCAAAGGAAGGGGTTGGGGGACCTGTGAGGGAGCTGGACCCAGGGCTGAGTGGCTGCAGGCAGAAGGCCAGTAGAGCAACACAGTCTGAGCCTAGAAACCCAAAGGCCCATCACAGAGGCTCAGAGGCAGCTAAGCCTGCAGGAGACAGAACTTAAGGAGCAAAGATCTAAGCCAGCACAGGGCTGGACTTGGGGACCACACCCCAAGGATACAGCTAGATACCCTGATGGGCAAGCAGTTTCACCCACATCTCAACAAGGAGGGAGGAACTAAGTATGGAGCAAGGTGGAAAATCTCTCAGGATCTGATTCCAGACAGCATGTCCTGGGAGGTAAACTGAGGCCCCTAGGCAGTAAAACAAGAAACTAGGCCAAGTGCCTTGAGGCGAAAGGCCAAGTAACTGAGGGTCCCAATTTACTTGCCCTGGTAGCTTCTGGCAAGAGATCTCCACCACCTTGTTTTCCAGGATATGCCAGGCTGCAGGCAGCAGTGCTGAGAAGGAGAAGACGGAGGCGGTGGTGATGTCAACCAAGGAATTAAGTAAGCAGAGACATTGATAACATCTCTCAGCACGGCTGGCTGTGGGCAAGGTGACTCATCGAAGACGAGCCCCACAATCACAGGGTGGCTGTTGTTGTGCCCAGCCTGTGGCACTGGGGAGGCGAGGGGGGGCCGGGACAGGTTCCTCACAAGTCGTCTGCTCAGCAGCGAGGTCTCAGAACACAGTGTCCTCTGCCTTCAGAGCTCGCTGGGGCTCAGGAAACAGCCCTCCCACGGTGGTGATTAGCTTTGTCCACCAGGTTTGGTGTGTTGGGTGTGTCGGGTGATTTCCCCACCCGCGTCCCACTGGGCGCTCCAGGTACTGGAGATTGCTAATAGCAGAACAGTTGTTGCCCCTGGTTGGGTGACTGTCTGTGGAGACAAGCCACCGGATGGCAAACTGCTAACCGTGACCACATGGTGTCCTCGTGGAGGGTACAGCCTGTTCTTCCCGCTGCAAGTACCTGTAGAGTTGTTTCCACTCCTCACTCCCTCACGCCCTTGGGCAGGCCCTGCTGAGGGGGCCAAAACTGCTGTGTTCTTCCCCATCCCTAGCGGCACCATGTACTGTTGTCCAAGCTGGTAACTGGACAACTGGAGGGGACTCCATTCACGTGACAGTCTATGTGTCAGACCGCATGCTGTCTATGGTGGCCCTGCCCCTTCTCTATTTTGTTACTTCTCACTCCCCTCCTCCACCTAGAATTTTCTATTTAGCTTGGCCTTAATAAGTTTCATCTTCACACCAAACTTTACCCCAGAAGCGTAAGTTTCTTCCTTTATTTCCTGACCCAATTCATTCATTCATTCATTCATTCATTCATTCATTCATTCATCCATCCCACAAAAAATTGGTGAGTTTGTGCCACGTACTATTCTAGGCAAGGGAACAAAATAGACCCTCCCTGAGCTCATGGAGCTCACATTCTAGTCGGGGGGTGGGGGGGACGGGGGGCAATAAATAATTTGATACATAAAAGTACAAGTGACAGTAAGTGCCATGAAGAAAAATAAAGCCAGACTAGGAGATGGAGGGTGATAAGGCCCTATTCAGCTAGGACTTTCCAGACAGTCTTCTCCCTCAGGAGGTGGCTTCTGACGGGAGGCCTGGAGGCACCTTGGGGCAGAGACAACTCCTGCCAGGCATCTGATGCCAAAATAAAGTTCTCTACCCCTGCCTGGTGCTGCCAGGAGCCTGGGGCATGGCCTGAGGTACTCACTTCCCAGCGCTGGGTATCTATTTCCTTCTTCACAAACAAGAGGCCTAGTTGCACTGGCTCCCGGAGGGCTCTTCCAGTAAAAATTCACTCACCCATAGGCAGGAGGAACTTCTTGACAGGAGCCTGGGTTGAAAGGCCAGCTCAGCCTCCTATAAGCTGTGTAACCTCAGGCAACTTACTTAGCTTCTCTGAGCTGGTTTCCATATCTGTAAAATGCCTATTCCTCTGGGTATTGTGAAGGATTAAATGAGCTCATGGATAAGAAACCACCAGGTATATAGTAGGTGCTTGATAGATATCTCCCATGGCCTGGGAGAGGTGAGGAGATGGGGGTGGGGTGAAGAAGTGCTATTAACCGGTTGCCTTTCATAAAAAGAGCCTGGAGAGGGCAATGCTGACCTAAAGACACAAAGTTCTTCTGGCTTCCCAGGGGGTGCAGGGAAGAGCTGGGGAGCCCCCAGGCTAGGACGTGGCCTCTACAGATCCAGGACCTGGGAGAAAGGGGTTGGCTGTACAAGGTCATTCATTCTCCACTCACGTAAGCAGACGAGGGTGGGGTGGGGACTGTCCTGTGGGCCCTTGAACTGTCACACCATGGCCCCTTTCAACTTCCTCTGGGGCCCAGGGCGTGCTCAGCTCGTCCCCTCTTCCTTCCTCCTTCATTCAGGCTGTTTTGGGTAAGCACCGTCCACCCTCAAGCTCCAGCTGTTTTGCTCCCTTCTCAACTCAGAGCCTAAGACAGGGAGGTACAAAGTTCATTCCAGCCTACCCTCGTCAACAAGTCTTTTCCAAGGCCTGCAGTGAGTGTAGGCTGCTAGATCCTGCTGGGAGCCCCAGCACAGCAAGCAGGCCCCACAGGGTGGGAGGGGCAGGCAATACCAATAGTTAGCTCCAACTGGCTGCCGTGGCCATGCACTCATGGCTATATTTACTTGATGTGAATCCCATGATGTGGCAATTTTGATCCCCTTTCATTCCTGAGGAAACTGAGGCCCCAGGAAGTGTGAGCTGCGGGAGCTCAGGTAGCAGGGTTGGCAGGCATTCTTCCTGCAGGAGATGGTCTGAGAGGAGCCTGGCAAGGCAAGAGAGGACTTGGAGAGGCAGGGAGAAGAAGGAGGGTGCAGGTAGGTGGGCCAGCCTGAGGCTGGGAGGGGAGATGTGGCTGCACATGGCTGCAGGCCAAGGTGTGAAACTCCTCTTCTGCCACCCACCTGCTGCATTAGAGTCCCCAGCATGGCCTGGCACTGTGAGTCTCCAGTGAGCTCCCAGGTGGCCTAGAAGCGGCTGGCTCAGTCAGCAAGGCCAGAGCGCTGATCATAAGCCCTGATCAAGGCCATTTCTCAGGCCTCTCCTGGCTCTGAGGCCGGAAACCAGAATAGTGACATTTATTGACTACTTTTTATTATTGAGTACAGTTCATGTTTATTGACAACTTTCCTGCACAGCAGGTGCTATGCTAAGCACTTTGCATATATGGACCTGTTTAATCCCCAGAAAACTGGAGCACAGAGAGGTTAAAGAGAGTTGCCTAAGGTCATGCAGAGTCAACATTCAACCCAGGATGCCTGGTTCCAGAGGCCACACTCACCTCCCTGCAAAGTGGGTATTCCTGGAGCAGGGAAAGCACTGGGCCTGGGGTTCGGGCTGGACCTGGCAGGAACAGGGGAGCTCCACCCTACTGAGGGCTGAATGCCAGACCCCTCTCACAGGGATGTGGTTTTGACAGAAGGTGAAAGAGGGCAATGAAACGAGGGTGGGTGACCATGCACCGGGAGGTAAAGCACTAAAGGTGGAAGCTCAGGTGTGGGGAAGGGAGCCCGCAGCCACTTCCTTCTCCCCCTCTCTCTATCCGCAGTGGGGCCCAGTACAGATGGGTGCACAACTCCTGTGCCTGAGACCTAAGAGCAGCAGCCTGGTGTCCACCTGTCAGTGTGCACAAGTGTGTATATGTACAGAAGGGGAAAGAAGGGGCTTCGGCGTGTGCTTGTTTACAGGGGAGACGACCTGCCACCCACCCACCTGCAGCCATAGCCACAGAGAACAGGACGCCCTGACTCTAATCTACACTTATGGGTCCTGGAAACCACAGCCACGTCAGCGGCGCGTGCACAGACGCTGGGTGGGAGGTGGGGCCACGGAGGCAGGGTGAGCAGGTGTGTGCCAACAGGCACGTGCGGGCCAGTGTGCAGGGGTGGCTTCCTCCCCAGATACCCCCCGCCCAGGGAGGAGGGCAGGTGGGATAGAAAGGAGCTGGACCTCCCCCAGGGCAGTGGGGCATAGCGTCCAGCCTCTCTGGCCACAAATCCAGAGGTCCCACACCTGACCCCCTCTCGCCTCTGGGAGAAGCAGCCATTTCTCCCACAGGTTCTCTCTCCTCTCAGCAGTAGTCCCAACAGACCACCAAAACAAATGCCTACAGAGCATCTAAATGGCCCTATACAGTTCCAGGCACTTGGCAAACATCAGTGAACAAAATGAAGATTCCTGCCCTCAAAGGGCCAGCATTCTTACTGGGGAGACACCACAGACAGAATAAGTAAAGTCTGCAGTATGTCAGTAGGTGATGGGTGCTAAGGGAAAACAGAGCAGGCAGAACAGGGCTGGGAGGTGAAGAGTGCTGGGCAGGCAAGACGCGTGCGTGCGTGTGTGTGTGTGTGTGTGTGTACATGCACACACGCACACGGGCACAAGTCACAGTATGCTTTGAATTTGGTGATTTGGTGATTCAGGTAGACCCCATTGAGAAGGTGAAATTCAACAAACTCTTAGAGAGGGAGGAGCCAAGCAGGGTCTGGGGGAGAATGTTCCAGACAGAAAACAGATACAACAAAGGCCCTGAGGCAGGAGCTAGCCTGGCCAGGGCTGAAGGAAGGGAAGGTTGGCCTGGGGGATGAACTAAAGTGGCCCCACACCTCCTGGCATCTGCCCACCTTGCAAAAAGCAAGGGCCTGCTTTCCAGTGGGTTAAAGAAAAAGAACCCTTGGGTACCTATAGGAGAGGCCAAAGGGCTCTCAGAGGAACCAATGTCATGGGAAGAAGAGGACAGAGAGGGGAGAGGGGTTTAGACCAAGAGGGAGCCTATGACTATCTGGGGCCGGAACTCAGGGAAGAAGTCCTAGACCTGGGAGCCCCAAGGAGACAGTGGGGAAGGAGGCAAAGGATAGGACCAGGCTGCCCTGAGGTCCACAGGCCTCTAAGGGAGGGCAAGTCCGGGATCCCAGGGCTCCAACAACCTGGCCTCCAGGAGCTCACTGAGAGAGTGTAGTGTGGGATTCCATCTTGCTGCCTGGAGGGTCAGCTGGCCACCCACAGGGAGGAAGGGAGCCTGGGGGTACAACCACCTTCTATTCCACCTCTGTCTCCGCCTGCTGGAGGCCAGCAGACCCTTCTGAGGTCTGTGTCTCTGCCCCCATTAAAGCAACCCATGGGGAGGTGACCTCAGGAGATCTAGCTGGTGGTTGACCAGGGGGCAGGGGTGTGCATGCAGGCCGACCCTGCCCTGCAGTTTGTGGGAGTGGGCATTCTAGGTGATAGATGCCCCCTGAACCAGGCACACCACCATCGAAGGTTGGGGACTAGCCCAGTGGATGTTTCTGACAGACTGGCAGTGGAAGATCAGGAATTAGGAAAGGGAGGAGGGGGACTTGACCTGAGCCTTTAAGATGGGAGAATATCTGAATGGGTAGAGCACATTTGCACGTACACATCACGCACACTGTCATAGACATGGGTTGGTTCCCCTGGGTGCCAAAAGTACGTCAGGCACCTTGGAAACGGGCCTGGGAAAAAATGGAGATGTTTCTGTAAGCATAAAGAGGATGGGAGGTGGTGGTGGGGACAGATGGAGATGGGGTGACAAATAAGGAGACCCAGAGAAAGACTTGTCATGGACACACCCACATATAGACTATACACACACCCCATTATGAGTCAGCCTCAGCCAGACCCCACAGCCTTCCCGCCTGCCTAGGGACACCACTCAGCAACCATATGACATCGTGTACATCACTGCCTCGCCAAGGTGGTATTTTCTCTCTATAAAACGAGAATTTGATAACGCCCGCCTTTCATGCCAAATTGATTTACAGTGAGGTGACAGGTACTCCTTTCTGCTCTGTCTCCAAAACCTGTTCAGAATCCAGCCACCTCTCCCACCTCCACCATGACCATCCTGGCCAGGCCACTGTCCCAATGACATCCCTGCCCCCTCTTTTGCTCCCTGCTACAGTCTGTGGACTGCCCAGCAGCCACTGTCCCCTCTTCCAAGCCTGCAGTATGTTTTCACCTCATCCACAGTAAAAGCAAAGTCCTGACCAGAGCCCCTGGGGTGCTGCCCTCCCCAGCTCGCTTCTCTCTTCTTGCTCTCAACTCCAGCCACTTGGGCTTCTCACCATTCCACAGACACCCCAGACATCCCCTCTCAGAGCCGTTGTGCTGGCCGTGCCCTCTGCCTGGAATATCCCCATGGCTCTGCCTTCAGGATTCACTCAAATGACATCTCCAGCGAGGCTTTCCTGGCCACACTAGCTAACACTGCAGCTCCCACCTCAGCACTCTCTGTCCTCCTCCCCTGCTTTCTTCTTCTCCTTAGCATCTTCCACTACCAACATACTTCCTATTCCATTTATTTGCCTCCTCTTTTCGTCTGTCTCTCTTATCAAAATGTAAACTCCATGAAGGCAGGGACATTTGTCTATTTTATTCCCCACTATGATTCCAAGCTCCTAGAATAGTCCCTGGTCATAGGACTCAATAAATATTGAATGAATGAGTGAATGAATGAATGAAATGAGATAGCAAATAGATAAGTATTTATAAAGCAAGATTAAAGAAAGGGGGGGACCCACCCTGAGTGAGCCATCACCATGTTCCAGGAATTGCAACTATAATATTCCTTTACTCTCAAACAACCCTGGGAAATAAGTAGAATTAGTTCCATTTTATAGATGAGAAGCCTGAGGATCAGACAGATGATAACCTATGGTTGCTGTATATTGTCCTCATAGACAGCCACCAACCACTCCTCCCATGTCTATACTAAATGCTGCTCTGCCTTGAAGACTTGGAGTCTCTTTCCCTCTTCCCACCCCCTTGACTCTGGACTGGTCTTGTGACTTGTTTTGACCAGTAGAACGTGGCAAAGTGATGATGTGTCAGTTTTGGAATATGCCTTAAGAGACTTGGCCCCTGGGCCAGCTACATAATTTGCAGGGTCCAAAGACATGAAAA
This sequence comes from Rhinolophus sinicus, assembly GCF_036562045.2. Taxonomy (NCBI): domain Eukaryota; kingdom Metazoa; phylum Chordata; class Mammalia; order Chiroptera; family Rhinolophidae; genus Rhinolophus; species Rhinolophus sinicus. Next base: position 29,288,517 of record NC_133755.1, read on the forward strand.
TGGGGGGCCCCTTGCTTAAACAGCAAGAAAAAAATGTTAGAGGTACTAAAATAGAAAGCTCTCCTTTCTTCCTTAGTCTCTTTAAAGTCATTGTGGGCTTTTTTTATTTTCTACTTAATGTTTTCTAAGTAAAGAAAAAATTAAATATTTTAAAGACCATGAATTTTACTGTTCAGCTTCATATTATGCCATGCCAGTTTTAAATGCAAATATGAGAGCATTTAACTCATATTTGGTGATGTAGAATCACCAAAATTATGTAATTCATATTTCCTGGCTCATATATACAGATATATTTCATTCTTACTAGAACAGTGTAAACACTGCACAAAACTAATGTAACTTCTATTTCTCCTCTGGTTTATTTTTTCTGCTTTTACACTTGTTAGCATTTATTTGATACTCAATTTACTCCTAGGCCATAAGTTTTTGTTTCTTCAGCTTCTTCTGGGATATCTTTTTCTTCTGTGTAACCTCTCTTCTGATTTAGAAACAACCTGCTCTTTTTCAGTAAGGGTGTCAATATGGCAGGGAGAGCTCATACATGGGTTACTACGCCCATGAGCTTTGTAAGTTCTGCACTGCACCTTGGGAGCTTTGTTGACCTGGCTGTGCTCCGTGACCAGAGAATCTACATCTAAACTGTTAAGTTCAGCATTACTCTCTGCATTTTTAAGCATGTGCAACAAAATTCAGCACTCTTTTTGGGCCACTGACCCTGCGTCCAGCCCCAATGTCTGGCTGGGGCACGCCTACAACCCCCACCCCTGTAATGACAGAATGGCACACATTGCTTCCGTAAAGTGACATTCTTCAGATATTTGGTGGCTCTTCGGAAATGCATACCCCTTTAATGGCCTGGGCAGTTTCATGGCTGTTCTTAAAGTGAACATGAAGATTTGAACCTCTTGATCTGCATGACTTTGTGGGGGGTTCTGGGTCAAATGAATAGCAAACCATTTTCAACAATCCCTCAGGCCACTGAGAGGGAGAGCTTTTCTTCTTGATATGCACACATTCTACTAACACTCTCTACCTTTGGCTTGTTGACAGTAAGGAAGGACTGAAAGAAAGAGGAAATATTTATATAGGGATAGGGATAGGGAAGCAAGGAAAAGGGTGGGCACACATATTGCACATATGTCCTCTGCTCCTGTACAGGCTCCATTGTCCCCTGGACCTCACTTACAACACCATGTAGAGAATAAATGAGCTGTCCATCCAAGCCCTGCTCAAATATTAGAACTGTGAACAAATAAACAGTTGCTGTTTTGAGCTACTGTTTTGTGGTAGCTTGTTACACAGCAGTTGCTGACTGATACAATGGTTGAGACCACAAGGCTAACATGAGACTGCGCTGTGGTTGAACCCACATTGGTCTACTTCTCAGTCCACATTCCTCTCTGCCCCACCCAGGCTTCCTTGCAAACATTTCATAGTGTAACTCCTATTCTCTTTGGAGAGTTGGTGAGTTTAGGATTGAGCTGGGGGGCAAAGGTTACTTAACCACAACAAATCAAAATTATTATTAGAGATTAGAAGAAGCCTCATCTGGATTCAATTTGGGGAACAGGGGGTTGGTGGGTGGGTCAGGGCTAAGAACAGGCACAGCTTCTGTCCAGGCTGAGCCTGGGCCCAGCAGGGTGTTTGGACATCTGTTTTCCATCCTGATTCAGTAAATAAAGCTGCTTTTCTCTGCTGACCTTACAGGAAATGGGAGTCACAATTTCAGTTGACCAGGAGTGGACCTCTCTTCTGAGAGAAGCCCTTCCACATGCCTGAGCAAGATGCAGAGTGCAGAGCCTCAAGCTGCTGCACTCTCTCTCCTCTGAACCAGCAGAGAAAGGAATTCTCAGGGCCTCCCTTGGTCAAGGAATCAGGATTTCCTCATTTAACCAATGGCTGTTGCCCTCGCTGTCAACTATTAGCATATCAAACTAGTACATTGGGTGTTTATTCTTTTGATCCCATGGCTCTTGCATCAGCAAAAATGTTCTTAGTGGCTAGAAACAGAGAACTTCTATGCAATTGGCTTAGACAATAAGAAAAATATATTATCGCACAGAATAAGAAGTCCAGGGGAAGAGGAGCTTCAGCAAAGGTTAATCCTACAGCTCAACATCATCAAGTACCCAGCTTATTTCCTCTTTTCCTTCCCCTCTGCCATTCTCAGCATGTTGCCCTGTCCTTGGCTAGCTTGCCTCATGGTCACAAGATGGCTGCCACCACCCCAGGAGTCACACTGTCACACAACAATGTCCATAGCTACAAAATAAAAAACAAAACAAACAATAACAACAACAAAAAAGGGAAACATATATCTCATCCTTGTGTCCCATTTTAAGGTCAAGGAAAAATTTTCCCAGAAGTCCCCAGGAGACTGTCCCTCACTGCTCACTGGCCAGAACTGAGCAATATCTATGCCAGAATCTATCCCAAGCAAGGACAAGACGGGCACTATTACTGCCACAGTACAAACCCTGAGCCCAGAAGAAGAAGGAGGAAACCTGGAACAAACCCTGGCTTGGTGGGTACTGAGGGGTGGGTAGTGGGTGGGAGACAGGCCATTAGGTAGGCAACCAACTGTGTGCTGCAGCTCATTTGTTTGGACCTGGCTTTTTTACAGGTTGGGGAAGAAGAGAATTGGTACTTACTACAAAGTGAGCCAGGCCCCAGATACTATTTCTTGACTAAATTGCCTCACAAAGGCAATATTCTCCATATACAGGGAGTATACTTTTACTTAAAGTGCTCAGGAAGGGTATATAAAAACTCAAGGATTGAGGCAGAGACGTTGGTCCCTCATCTGAGCATCTGTTTCGATTCTTAGGAGCCTCAATGTTGGAGTTAGACAGACCCAGGTTTAAATTCTGGCCCTGTCCCTTTCTGCTTTTCTGATGTACAAGTTATTGTATCTCTCTGCATCGCCTTTCTTTACATGTAAAATGAGGATAACAGTACCCATCCCCAGATCTTTTATTAACCAATACACTGCCTGGCAGATAGAAAACGGTCAAAAAATGTTTGGGGCAGAAGGAACCGTGTGACCCAGCTTGGATGTCTCCTCCTACAAAGCACACCCCCCACCCCTTTTCTTGAGCTCATCTCCCTCCCTCCAGCCCCATCCTCAGGCTCCAGGCTCACTCCTCTCATATACCTTCCTACCCCTCACCCACAGCACTTCCTTTCTGGGCTACCTCACCTAGACAGGGTGTCCCATCCACATTCCAGACAAGGAAACTAGATCCCTCTGTGGCTGCCCCCACCCCACACACACACAGAATCATTGCTCACCAGGTCCTGATGTGTCCACACTCCAGGCCCCAGCTTCTCTCCATTTCCATGATACTGGCTTCTCTGTATTTCTTGGGCAGGGTTCTTGGTTGCAAGCACAGAACGCTCATGGACTTCCCCCATGGCTGGGGCTGGCTGGAGAGCCTGGCTCAGCAACTAGGGAGGACTGGACCACAGCCAGAACCCCAGCCTAAATCACATCTCAGAGCCAGACCAGGGAGGACAACAGTGGGACTGACCCTTAAGCTCCACTGCCCTTGAACACTCTTCCTGCTGCTGCTTCTGCAGCCATTTCTGTCTCATACATCCCACCTTTGCTATTTTATTCACCTGCTTAAGATTCAGAGTTCCCGGGTGAGTGTCTGATTGGCTGAGCCACGTCACATGGCTGCACTGCAGCTGCAAAGGAGGATGGGAGAGTGAGATCTAGCTTCTAAGGTGAGAGGAGGGCTCTGCCTCCTTGTGAGACTCACAAGGTAGGAGATGCCCCAAACAGATACTGGAGAGCCATGGAAAGCATAAAGGTGCACGCTGCTGGGTGGGAGATTATTTGTTTTCCCGAGGGTCAGGGCCTCTGCTATCCATCCCATGCCCCATTCCTAGCATTAGGAGCAGCTGTACTCTCAAATGGGCTTCAGGACAGTCGGATGATCTGACTTGCCTGGAATCACAGAACACTGGTGCTGGGGGGATCACACCTTGGGGATCCCTGCCAAAAAAGTTTAAGGACTAACAAAAGATCACCCACTTTTTATTTTGCCAAATAAGAAAATATCAAAAGCAAATAACAAATAAACCACTTTCTACTCTCACCATTTCATAAAAAAAGGTGACATCTTAAACACTAATTAAAATAAAAGGACGGGAGAGCATGATTTAGAATTAAGCACAATTCTTAAAGCTTAATACATGTTGGCTTTAAGAAAAACTCTATGTCATCCAAATTTTTCTACTTTTGCTGGCAACCTATGAAAAGGTCATGACACAATTCACTTTGAACATGGACTGTGGACTAGAGAATAGCATTGTATCAATGCTAAGTTTCCTGATTTTGTTAACTGCAGGGGTTATGTAAGTCTTACATTGTAAGAGAATGCCCTTGTTTTTAGGAAATAAACCCTGAAGTGTTTAGAGGTAAAAAGCATATGTCTGCAACTTACTTTCAAATAGTTTGGGAAGAAATTGTATACATACCACACATAAACACACACGTATACAGAGAGAAAAAAATAAAGCAAAAGGGGAAAAATGTAAACAATTGATATCTCAGTAAAAGCTATGTCAGAGTCTTTGTACTATTCTTGCAACCTTTTTGTAAACTTGAAATTATATCAAAATTCATGGTTACAAAAAATATTAGCAGTGAGTTAGAAGTGATTTTCAGTAAGATTTGGATTTCACTTAGCACATTGCCTATTTTGGTACTGTCTGAATTTTCATGAATATATGTGATGTCTGTAATCAGAAAGAATAAAACAAAAATTATAAAAATTAAAGGGGAGGGAAAGGCCATCACAGACTCAGTCTAGCATTTGACACTCGCTGACCATGCCTAAGCACCCATTCTGCAGAAGAGAGAACTGAGGCCAAGGCAGGAACCATGGCTTGCTCAGTAGCACACGGTGGTTTTCATCAGAGTCAGGACTCGCCAGGGCTCCTGCACGCCACACAGGTTCCTTCCATTCCAGGATGCTGCCCTCTAAACTGAGTTAGGGGCCTGAGGGCACAGAGGTCAGGCAGAACTGGGTGGGATTCAGGGATTTGTCCCCTCTGAGAATGCCACATCTGGTCAGGATGCACTCCTTCAACCTTTACCCCCATAAGATCCCTTCAAGCCAAGGAGAATCATCAAGAATTGTTCCCTACACATTTACTCATTTCTTAAATGGGGAAACTGAGAGAGGTTCTGGGACTGGCCAGGAACTCCAAGTTTCAGACCCTGTAGTTGAGGGACAGAATAATTAACCAGATTTGGCTAAACCACCTCAAGGTCAAGTTAGAGAGGAACAAAGGAGGGGAGGGGTTTTAGGAATTGGAGGGAAAGGGAAGGGAAGCCCTTACCCCTCTCATTCTCAATGTGGCTTCAGTTCCCCTGTGCCTGAAAGAAGAAAGTGTATGGCAAGTGCACCATGTCCTACAACTTCAAGAGGCATCCCTCACTCACATGCAGTCTAGGACTGCATGGGGTTGTGCAGTGCACAACCTGCACAGCTGTACATGTCAGCCCTGAGAGAGTCGTCTGTTGTTGTTGTTGTTGTTGTTGTTGTTGTTGTGTGGCGGGGAGGTGTTTGGGGAGGGACAGAAGTGTCTAACACTGTGGCCTGGCTTAATCAGTGATGGATTCCATCCATTCAGTCAACCACAGATTATATGCCAGGCATCAAGCTAGGGACGGGGACTTTCCAGGCGTGAAATAAATGTATCCTCTAGGAAAGGACTGGGGGCAGGGGCAGGGGCAGGGATGGAGAGGCAGCTCTTCCAGGACAAAAACCCACGAAGCTTCCCCCACCTCTCTTTCCCCTCTGTCCGTCCTTCTCCATCCTTCAGGCCCTCTTGGAGGAAGGCTCCAGACTCCTCCCCTCTCCTCCTCCCATAGTTGAATGGCATTTCTGCCTTTTCTGAGGGTCTCCTCGACCCGGTGGCAGGAGCCCCTTCGGGTTCAGGCTGCAGTGCAATTCCTTCCTGTATGTGGCACCTAAAATTAATTCACCCATCCATCTATTCATTCATTCGTTTGTTTGTTTTACTTCTTCTATTCCACAGGCATTTGTGTGTTAACTAGATTTTTTTAATGACACAAGAGATATGTACTGATGATTTTTTTAAATTAATGCTTAATTTTTTTTAATTAAGCATAGCAAAAGCAAAAAGTAGTTCTCCCTCCATTCTACCAGTTTCCCTCTCAGAGATAACCATTCTATCCAGTTTCTAAGTCTTCCAATTATTTGTAGGCATTTCCTACTATATAAATATAAATACATGTATGTCGTGTATATTATTTTCCTTTTTCTCAAAAAGAATAATGCAGTACACATTATTCTGCACCTTGATTTTTTCCCCCACTTAACACAGTATCTAAGTGCACACATTTTCCGGCGGCCACGTACAGTACTAGTCCAATGTGGGTCTGTCTCACCATTTTTGTCACTCTTCTATTGGTCGGTATCTAGTCTGTTTCCAGTTTTTCATGACCATGAAGATCTTTCTCCATTCTTTGTACGTTCAAAGGAACCTAGATTCCTTGAAGTGTAATTGCTGGGGCAAAAAGGGCATGTGCACTTTGTAGTTTGATAGATATCAATAGTCCTCCAAAAAATTGCACCAAATTGTACCCAAACCACTTTTCAGTCTTTGCCAATCTGAATGATGAAAATAATTATCTTGTTTTAATTGGCAGTTTTTATTATGAAGTATGTTAGCTTTTTTTTTTTTTTTTTTAATGTTTCCAACCCATTGTATTTCTTTCTCTTACTTCTTCTCTTCAGCAGTATTTAGGAGCAGTTGTGCGCCTCCCAGGCTGTTCATTCTTTCCGTTATACAGGCAAAGTATCTGGGACCTGTGAAATGTTCACGTTCCTGCAAAAACTTGAGACCTGGGGAGGAAATGTATTGGCTTCAAAATATTTTTAAAAGACTAGAAAACTGAAACTAAAATGATGTACTTTAATGTCAACCAACTATAATCTATGGCATGTTCATTAACTGGAAAACCTGGAATTCATGAACATTTCATTTCATTTGAAAGTAATTTGTTGGTTTAGATGTTCTCATTTCAAAGAATTCCTAAATAGGCATGATGCTTTTTAAAAAATTAGAGTCAAAAATTACAGTTAAATGCATTAACTGTACTTGGATAATTTTGCAATCCTAGTTGTTTGGAAAACCCGTTTTAAACATCTGCTATACAATAACATTCAATGTAGAACCAGAGTGTGTTTTCGTATGTTTCACATGATTTGGGTGGGGCCTTCAAAAGGAAGCATGTCAAAGGCCAATGGTGGTTTTTATTTGAAAACCTGTAAACCTCTGAACCAGACAGACAAGGTCTCTGCCCTCATGGAGCTTCTGGTCCAAGAACGCATTGACCTTCTCAGCAAAAGTTAATGACAATGAAAGCGATCAGATCTGAATCTTGGGCCCCTAACCAAGGACCCATGGCCTCTCTCCCAACCCCCTGATTGTTACAGAGAAGAAACTCTCTTGTGTCATCCCCACCCCCAGCCTGGTGGCTCAGTACTGGACACCAGGATTTAGGAAAGTGAGTGGGGTAATAGGCCCATTTTGGGAAAGAGGCTGGGGGTGATGCTCTCTTTGGTCTCAGAACCAGCCTAGGATGGGGATGGGGAGGAGGAGGACAGAGATAGGGAGGAAAAGGGACAAATTGTCCCCAAATGACATCGTGAGACATCAGAACAAAATGCGTTTTTCTCTTTCCTAACCCGTGCACTATTTTAAAGGGAAATAGAGCTCATTCCGTGAAAGGGACCATCTGGAGATGTAAGTCACAAGTGTGAAGGTTTTAAGACTAGGAGGTGAGCAATTCAGCACTTTCTCCTCCTCCCTGTCTGCCTTCCCTCCCCAAGTGAAACTAAGAGGGGAAAGGGTATAGGGGACCTATGGGAAGTGGTATTAGGGCCGTACAGGCGTTTTTGGCGCACGTGTGTGTGTGTGTGTGTGTGTGTGTGTGTGAGCTCCCTCCCCTAATACTGTCTCTATCCCCAATCGCTGGCATAGGATTTGGCACTGTCACACTCGATCCAATGGAACTGAACAGCATAGGGAAGTCAGATGAGTAGTGTTGAATCCCACTTGTGCTCTTTCTAGCTGTGTGGGCAAGTTGCTGCCCTCCTCTGAGCAGTTTCCTCATATGTACAAATTGCACAAGAAAACCTAGCTTGTAGGGACATGGTGTAGATTAAACGAAATGAAGTCTGTAGGTTCTTAGCTCCAGGCATAGGCTTTTTTATTCTTACCCTTTAGCTGCACTTGAAGGAGAACAGCGTGTGCAAAAGCCCGTGGCAGAGCAGGAGCAAGTGTTTGCCTGGTTGAGAAGGTGTTGTCAGGGAGGAGGAGATGGTGGTGGTACAGAAAAGGCTGCAGGCCAGTCTGAGAGGACTTTGAACTTGCCCTGGTAAATGCCAATAGGGAGCCGGTAAAGGTTCTGTAGCGGGGGAGGGGCCAACGCATGGGAGGTAGCTGGGATCCCCCTGGAGCATCTTCCATGGCCACTACCTGGATCCCAAATGTGTCTGTCATCCCCTCCTTCTGCGCACCGTGTCCACAGCCCTGGGCCACAGCTCAGCTCCCACCAAGACCATGTCTGAGAGGAAACAGCAGAGAGTGAGCCAAGAACAAAGTATAATGAAGGGCTTGCCTGAGCCTGGGCTTGAACCCCTAATCGGCGCCTTCCTCCCCGGGTGATTTGGATCCCTCCGAGGCGCAGCTTTCTCCCTGTGACGTGAGATAACAGCAGCATCTCACAGGTCATGATGAGGGTTAAATGAGATAATACGTGTAAAGCACTTAGCACCATGCCTTCCTGCCCTAGAGCTGGAGCTCAGTGCACCTTGTTAGTAACTTTTAGAAAGATGATGGGTGGAGAGAGAATATGAGACCCACAGAACACAAAGGGGAAGAGAATGAGGAGGGATCAGAGGCAGGGGAGGGCAACACACAGGCAGCCCAGCTTCTGCTTCTCTGGACAGTCCACTGCAGGAAAGAAGCCCCTTGGAAGGAGGAACTGGTGGAGGGTTCCAGCCATTTGGTAAGCAAGGATGTCACCTCTGACCTACTTCCCTCCTCTCCTCCAGCCTGGCCTAGCCCAACTCTCAGGGTAGCGGGGCTGGGCATAGTGGGCTGGCAGCATCCTGGAGCGTTCCAGAGCTGGGCCTCCTACAAAAGGTGGGTATGGTGGGGCATTCCCAGGAGAGAAGAGGTAGGACTTCTGACGTGGGGCATGGGAGCTGGGATTCCCCATCAATAGATCATGGGGGCCCCTGCTTAACTAGAGGCCAGAGGCTGCTCTGTCTGAAGAGTGGGCCTGTGTAGCAGAGAGCGGGTGGCACCGCCTGAGACAGTTTCACTCCTGCGGCAGTCCAGCTGGGCCCTCCTCAGCGGCTGGGCACCTGAGCAGGTGTGTCAAAAGATCTACAGGCTGTCACTTCTAAAAATAGAGGCCTGCAGCCTGGGAGTCAGCCAGGTGTAGCTGTCACACAGCCTCCCAAACTGGCTGATAGGCATGCGTACGCCTGTTCTGGGCCTGCACAGACATATTCCAGCTGCCTAGCACAGACCCCAGGGGATCCACGGACACCCTTAAACATACACACTCAAGTTTACACGCACACGTCCTTGCTTAGGCTCAGCCCTGGTCTAGGCCCCTGACCCACACACACCCTCTCACAACACTCATACCCCACACACACTGACACAGACCCAGCAGTTCCTGGGGCTCCCCGTGCTACAGCATCCGTCTACTGAGGGCAGTGCCCCTGCTGGTTTTGTCCACTGTGTGCTATTCCTTTAATGCCTGTAACAGTGCCCAGCACATAACTAGTGCTCGGGAAATGTTTGCTCTATATTTCATTACCCCCCATCCCCACCCCAGTGTTCAGTTCCATTAGGCCCCGGAGACAGCAAAACCAGGAGGCCTGGCCTTCTCTGGCCTGGCTCATGCCTCACAGCCAGAGTCCAAGCCAGGGCGAGGACTTGCGGGGAGGTGGGGTGGTCCCAGGGAAGCAGCAGTGTGGAGCCTTTTGGCGAGGGAGTGGGAGCCCTCTTTGGATACGAAAACTACTGTGCTGGAGTTCTGAATGGGAGAAGGCCTGGCTGGGCCACGTCAGGGAAATGCCCTGTTGTGGGGCCCCTGTTCTGAGGGTGGCCCCTCCCCATGTAGGAGCCCTGGGCTCTGCTCCCACAAGGCTGGGGCCGAGCCTCCCGTAGCTTCTAGGAGGCTATAGCAGAGTGAGGCTTAAGGAGGCAGGAGCAGAGCAGGGTAGGCTGGTAGCCCTTGGCTCGTGGTCAGGAGCAGAGGAGCCCTGTACGGAGAGAGATGGGAGGATCTTCTGGGAAGAGGACCAGAAGGGGCATGTGAGCATCTTTGATTCTAGGACTGGTGCAAGTGCACCGCATCTGGGCTAGGACTCCATGACACTCATGGGGTGAAGTGGAAGTCAACTGAGGCTGAGCACCAGTAATGAGGAAGGAGTACTGTGACGCAGGAGCCACTCAGGGTCAGGGCCAGTGTGATCACAGTCCAAATCAGAGCACTCAAGAATGAGGCGCCTGAGGAAAGCAGGCTGAGGAAGGGGAGGACCAGGGACAGATAGGTGGCCAATGAATGAACAACGGACACACTAGTAGATGGGCTGAAAGGCACAGGAGAATGGATGGGCAAATAGAAAGACAGAAATGGGTCAATGGCCACTGAACAGCTCTCCCTCCGTCACTCTCTGAAGCCCCACAAGGTCCTGAAGACCCAGCTACTCCCACCCCAGAACTCCCCCCCATCTTACTCCCCATGTCCTTCCCAGGCCAGGCTCCCAGGGCCAACACCTGCTTGGCCTTATGCCCAGACACACACCTTCCAGCCAGGTACAAGCCCAGATGTGGAATCGACTCCAGGTGTTCTCACTTGAACAGGTGTGTAGAGGATGAGGTGGGGCTAGGGGCCATATCTATGGGCTAACACCTCCAAAAACAGCCCTCCCCACATAGCTGGGGAGTGCCCCAACTATGGTAGACACACACACACACACACCCATTGGCTGAATCACAGCCCCGCACTCACTGACACACGCACAGGTAAGCACCCATTCACTGACACCCAGAACCAGACTCCCAAATGCCACAGAGCTACTGCGTCATACAACTCCAACGGTGTGGTCTACAATGTGTGGGGTAACCTGGACTCTCAGATACACCTGGACGCTACACTGTCACTAACCTGCACAGGTGTGTTGAACAGCTACTCTTCCCAGCCTAGAGGGATGTCGGAAACGCTTTCTCACGCTCTGGATATTTGAAGCCTCACCTTCAATGACTCCTTCCAGAGAAAGCCTTAGCCTGATTCACAGGGCACTTCCTGATGTCACCTTCTCACACTGTCTCTTGCCCTGCATTTTCCCTCCTTCCAGCCACATTTCCTACCTTGGGCGGGCTGTTTCCTTCCAATTCACCTTGGTCCACATTATTTCCACAGCCAGGAACCCCTTTTGTCTCTCAATCCTGGACTCCTAGCATTCAAGAGAGAGACCTCTGTATACCTCAAGTTTAATAATGGGACACAATAAGGCCTAATAAGTGTTTGTTGACTGACTAACCAACTGACTAGCTGGATGAAATCATTAGAAATATAAAGCAGCTAAGAATTAGTGCCCGATGGACTGGTATGGACGAGCTGCTATGGCGTTGTAGTCAGAGCAGGGCAGAGCCCATGGACGGGGGGCTGCTGAACCCCCACAAATACACATTCATCACTACAGCCACCATGGTGTGAGTCAGTATCCTTACACCCTCCACTTTCCATGGAAAAGATGCACAACTGACCAGTTAGCCTGTCCCAGTCCCACAGCGAGAGCAGGGGATGTCAGCAGACCATGGAAGGAAACTTTCACCAAGGCCAGGGTCTCCAAATTCATCCACTGACACCTTGGGAAACCCAGGCACTTTTCGAGGGCTTTCTTCAGGGCTGGGGAGTGCCAGGGCAGGCCCTCTGCCAACTCAGCAGGTCCAGGGACTTTGGATGTGCTGACGGTGGCAGTCCTGCCACACCCCCATGTGGGCTGAGCACTGGCCTGGGACTGGGCCTGGCACTGATTGATTGGCATGGAGTGGATCCCTTCAGCAAGGATCAATCACACCTGTGTAGTGTTCACTCCGTGTGTGGCTCATTGCTAAGCATTCCATGTAATGTTGGCAGTGACCCTGTGAGGTCAATACTATTCTGATGCCCATTTCACAGTTGTGGGAACCAAGACATGGAGGTGAATGAACCAACTTACCTGAAGTCACAGCAGCTGGGAGTGGGTACTCAGGATTCAACCCCAGGCTGTCTGGCTCCAGAGCCCGCGCTTTAAACTGCTACACTACACTGTGTCTCCTTTTAAACTTATGTTTAAACAAGAAAGAGTGAGATTATTTGGTCCAGGCTGCCTTCAGCATCAGGGGCCTGGCCATGCAACATTCCAGGTCATTCCCAATCCCACCCGTGTGTTCTCTCTCTCTCTCTCTCTCTCTCTCTCTCTCTCTCTCTCTCACACACACACACACACACACACACACACACACACACAGCTGCCTCATCCTGGGGCTGCAAACACATCCCAGTGACCTCTTGGTTCCTCCCTGGCCAAGCATCAGGCCTGTGGGAACACTGTGCTCTCGTGTTTGGGTCCAAGTCTATTCTGGAATATACCACCCCCATGCCCATCACCTCCCCTACCACCCTGGCTCCACCCAGGCCAGCATTCCTGGAAAGCTCAAAGGCGGCTTCTTTCAGCAGAGATTTTTCCACAGGGCTTTGATGGCCGGCATTGGGATACAATGAGAGCCCCACCCATAGTCCCACAGAAGCTGTATTTTGGGGCCACAAGGCTCGGAGTGGCTCCACGACCTCAGGGCTGATTCTCTTCTCTGTGGCAGGGGCCTTGGCAGGTGCAAGACCCACAGCGTGCCCCTTCCCACCCCAGCGTGTCTATTGGGGTTGCTTCTGGATGCTCAGAGGAATTCAGGCCTCCAGCACTTTCGTTGACCAGCCTAACTCAGGCACATCCCATTACCAGAGACTGTGTCACTGGGTGCCCAGCCCTGTTCTGGGTGCTGCAGGGCCTGCCTCTGATGGCTCACCATGCTGACGAGCTTCAGCCTTCCCAGGGCCTGTGACACTGTGCTGCAGCAAATCCTCAAAGACCTTCTGGGCCTGTGCTCAGCCATCTGCCTTGGATTTACCTCAGGGACCTCTGCCTGCTGCTGAGGTGGCCCAAGAGCGTGTCCCAGCCTGCTGACCCGCCCCTGCCCCAGTTCCCAGTAAATTCGAACCTAGGCGAGGGCCTAGGTGAGCCCCAGCAACACTGCCCCCTGTCCGGGGCTAAGTGTGGGGCCTGCTGCTCGGCAGATGACTAAATGGGATCCTCCCTGGCTCAGTCACTTCTAACGCCTCGCGAGGCGCTAGAAGTGACTGAGCCAGGGAGGATCCCATTTAGTCAGAGGCCTGTCAGCTCCCACTGCCCTCAAGGCCCAGCAGATTTGGGTAGGAAGGAACTGTCTGGGTGCCAGAGCCTGAGATGAGCCAGGCCCTCACTCCTCAGGGGTCTTTAGCAGGACCTTTTCAGATTCTTTGATCTAGAAGGGCCACATATACGTACATACGTACACACACACACACACACACACACACACACACACACACACACATATTCACTCTCATTCACACCCAGCCACGTCTGACCAGAGAAGAAACAGTCCAGGTGTGGGGCTGAGGCAGGCCAGGGAGAAGTACATGCCTGAGCCAGGGTGGGGTGTGGCCTCCTGGCCTCTCCTACAGAGGTCCCCGCACCTCCTGGTACTGAAGAGCAGAACCAGCCCAGCCTGGGAAAGAGGCCCAACCTTCTTGTGCCCAACCCCAGAATGGGCACAAATTCTGGCTACGTAAGGGACCCTGCTCTTTGGCATATGCCCCCAACCTGCAATTCCTCTGACACATCCACGCAATCCTCTAGACTCCTCCTCTGCAACCCTCAAGGTCTCCTCCTTGCCCCCACTCTAGCCTCATAGAAAGAGTATCCAAGCCACACAAAGCCCTGGGCCCCTGACCCAACCCCTGGACGCTGAGATCAGCCCTGGTGGCCCAGTCTCAGGGGCTTCCCCAATCGGGTCTGCCCTACTGGGCTCTGCTCTCCCTTGGCTGGACTTAGTGAGTGCTGAGTGGCCCGCCCACACCTTCACCGAGCTGCTCCTGCCCCTGCACATACAGTGGCTCCATACTACTTCCCAGGACCCGCCAGACTGCTTAGGATCAGTGTATTTTATTTTCTTTGGAGTTTGGGGGTTTTTTTTGCCCCAGTGTACATGCTGTTGGTGGCTCTGCCCAAAATGCCCTACCTTCCTGACCATAAAGTCAGCAGTCAACACAGCAACACATGAGCACTAACTACGGGCCAAGCCTTATACTAAGAGGTTTATGTATCTTCCTTCATTTGACCCTCACAAGAAGTCAATGAAGATGGTAACAGTAATTGTACCCATTGTTCAGAGGAGGACACTGAAGCTGAGAGAGGTTAAGGAATGATGCATTTCTACCCACCTTCTGGGACTCTCCCTTATCTTCCTCATCATATCCCTGCCCACTGCCCCCACAAAAGAAACTGTCCCCAGCCTAGAGCCACTGCCCCTTGCAGTGACTTCTGTTGAGGCTGTTACTTCAGTCCTCCGGCATTAATGTTTGCCCTCTTCCACCATCCTGAGCTCTGGGAGAGCTGGTGGGCAGGCCTGGATCTGAGCCACCAGCCTGCCTCGCAGCTCAGCACTGAACCTGGCAAGCTGACAGGGCAGGTGACTCTTTGCTGCCTGGAGAAGTGGACCACAGAAAGGATGGTCAGAGGCCTCCTCCTTTCTCACCTCCCTGTGACTCCCCCCTTCCCCGGCCACTTTCCTCCCCTCTCCTCACCCGGGCATCTACCCCTGGCTAACCCTGTCCACACATTTCCTATCAGTTCCCAGGAAAAGTGGTGACTCCTGCCTGCTCTCAGGTCGGGCCTTGCTAAAGGGAAGGAGAATCTGTGCTGGGCTGAACATGGGAGAGGTATGGATGGGGCTGAGCCCCCGAGCAACTCCCCCAGCTCGCAAAAGGCCCAGCCTGGACCTGTACACTGGGAACCCCCAGCACAGCACCCCTGCCACCTCTGGGCAGCCACTTCAGTGTGTGTGTGTATACTTGGAGAGGGAGGGGTGCTGGAGAGGGAGGGAAATGAACCATTGAGCCAATGCCACATTTATTTAAGGGGCACTGAGTTATAAATAGACCCCAAGTGCCCAAGAGCAGGCAGCAGGCACGCTGACCTCTGGCGCAGACAGGGAGAGGGATTCCATGGGCCCTGAGAACTGTCTGCGCCCTGGGGCCCTCCCAACGGCCTCCCTCTTCTACACACGGACTTTTGATTCTGTCAAGTGTCACACACACCCCAGCGTTGTTGGGTGGTACCAGCAACATGCTTTGTGTGTTTCGCAGATTGCAATGTTTTGTAGCAAGAAAAGCATGAACTTTAGACCTAGCCGAACCCCAGAGGGGAATTACTGTGTAACTGCCCTATTTTCACCCCACCTCCCACCCCCATTTTACAGAGCAGGGGACTGACTGACATTCCAAAAGACACGACTGGCTCAAGGTCATGTCCAGCAAGGCTAGAATTAGGTCTCTTGGCTCCCGACTCAGGACTCTTTCTACTGTGTTACATCATGCTAATCATGTAATGTTGCACAATATTTGAATATATTTTGTTCTTTCGTGTTGTGTTATGTAATGTCATATAGGCAAGGGTAGGGGTAGGGGTGGAAGTGGGGAAGTTATTGGAGGAAGAAGGTGACAGAAAGGCCATAAGGCTGAGGCACAGGCAGTGAGTGCATATCCTCCCCCACCCAGATCAAACCCCAGCTGTCCACCTTACAGTTCTCCCTACATCAGGTGCAGTGGGTGTAGCTCAGCACCCAGTACCCTAATTAGCGCGTGTTGACAGTTTCTGGTTTGTGTGTTATCACCTTAGGTCCACTTATCTTTATCAGAGCCAAAGGTTGATTGGAGCATTCTGGCCTGGGCTCAAAGCAACTCCACTCAGATTCCACGGAGCGTTTATGACCACTGTAAATAACAACCCTCTTTCCTCAAGTTAGTAGCCTGGCTTATCCAAGAGCTGCCTGTGGAGTCTTGGGCACAATCCCCACCAGGCCCAACAAGAAAAAAGTGCAGAGTTCTCTCCCTTGGCCAGGGAAGGAAAGTCATGCCCTGGCAGAGAAGGCCAGGCAGGGACCCAGGGCTCCTGACCTCTAGCCTCAGGCACCCCACAGCAACACCCCAGGCCCTGAACCTGCCAGAACCCCTCCCAGGGGCCTGAGCCCTTGCTCCTACAGCCAGACAAAGGTTTCTGGGCCTTATCAGCCCAAAAAGTGGACTATTAACCTGGCCATCTATGCCCCAGCTCTGCGCCCCCGCCCCCCCCCACAATGGCCTGCCCACCCCCCTGTGAACAGGAAGAGATGGGCCTGTGGAAGGGGCCTGTGTGAGCATAGCAGGCCCTGCATGTGAACTGATTGGCCACGGGAGGGGCTCATTCTCAGTCTATTTGCAACATTAGCCTCAGAGCCAAGCCTCCAAGTCCTTCCTAGCACCCCTTTGAGCCTCAGGGGAGATACCTTCCCAACCCATGACATTCCCACCTGGATGCCCTTAATGATGTCGGAAAGGACCTGGGTCCTACTCCCAGCTCAGCATCGCCTGTAAAATGGGACTAGATTTTGCTTTGTTTTAGAATACACTTCTTTCCACTGAGACTTGGTACCTGAGTCTGGGTGACCACCCCTCCTCCTCTGCATAGACCCACCTGGAACAGGATCCAGGGTGCTGGATGTAACTCTTTTGTGTCTCTCACCTCACTGGGCCCCACTTACAGGCACCCAAACGCCCTTAGCTCCTGGGCCAAGTCTCCAGGAACCTCCTGGGGGAGATGGAGACACCTGGCAAGGGTGTCCTCAGAGAACTCAGGCAGGGACAGGTCCCTGCCTGACAGGTGTGTGTGTGTGTCCACCCACCCTCCCAGGGCATTGTCTGGAGGGGGCATTGTCCAGGGGCTGGGCAGTTGCCTTTATGGCCAGGCATAAAAGGTAATCATTGACCACATCAATGCTGCCCTGCGCGTCAGTGCCCGCCCAGGCTCGACCCTGCCAGGCCCTGGATTATTTTACAGTCACATAAAAGGAGCCTCCAGACTGTCCCCTGGGGACTTTGGCCCTCAAAGGAGGAGCAAGAAGGAGCCGTTCCCTAGAGACGGGCTTTTCTTATAGTAATATTTACTTGGCCAGAGAAGAACCCCCGCCTTTTATCAAACACCACTGGGATTGTCTCACCTCAGCCTGCATCAGCCACGGAGTCCCCATCAGCAGGGCCACTCCTGTCCCCTGGCCTCCTCTGCCTCTCCTGTTAGGACCCACCAGCAGCCTGGATGAACCCAGCAAGGACCCTCTCCAGGGTGGGATTCAGGACACATCTTGGAGGTGTTGTTTCCTTCACAAGTTTTATTTCATTGAGCCTTCACTAACCCCATGGAGTAGGAACGATATTATTTCCATTTTACACACAGGGAAACTTGGGTTCGGAGAGACCAAATCACTTGTCTAAGTCACACAGTCAGTAAATGGTAAACCTCAACAACTTCCCGTAGTCTCTATGGCAGCAATCTCCAGACTTGTTTGATTGTGTACTGCTATCAGTAAAAACAACTCTTAGCATACACCTTTGATCTATTTATACAAATCCATAAATCAAAAACATGTATGACTGAAAATCTCTATATTAAATATTAGCAAATATCTGCACATCTTATCATTTAAACCAGATCACATGAACTCAGTAGACACCCCCCCAAAGCTGGATTCCAGGAGGGACACCTGGGGCAGAGAGAGGAGGTGGGAATTGGGCTGAACTCTGGAGGAAAGGTGAATATATTGGGAAAGGGCATTCCAAACAAATGCTTGAGCAAAACCCAAGAGGCAGAAAATAGGAGGAAATGTTCAAGCCCAGAAAAGAACCCTGGGAATGTGAATGAGTGTAGCCAGAGACAATACTGGAAAAGTCAGGAGGGGCCCAAAGTAGCCAGTCAGGCTGCCAGAGCTTGTCTCGAATGCATTGGGGAGCCATGACAGGCTCATAAGCAGGGGTGAGACTTTCCCAGAGCTGTGTTTGGAAGACGTCCCTCAGCCCACATCGCGGAGCATGGATACATTCTTAGAGGGATGTCCCTGGAGTGTAATGCAGCCCTTTGGGAAGCACTAGGCCAATGGCCAGTGAGGAGTTGCCACACCTCTGTGTCTTCACATGAACCAGCTGCCTCACCTTGGGCGAGTGCAGCACCCTCACTGGCCTTGGTTTTTCTCATTTATAAAATGGTATAACAATAGTACACACATCCTGGATATTGTTGTCACTCTGACAGTAGGGGAGACCTGGCTGAAGAGTCTGATTCAGTGTCTGGCACGTAGCAGACGCTTCATACCTGGCAGCTGCTCTCACTGTTAGAACACACCTTCTCTCTGCTCTGCCTGAAGAAATCAAAGCAACCCCTCAATAACCTAGTTCAGACTTCACGCCCGAGGACCCAAAAGACTTACTACTCCCTCCCCTGGGCTTACCTAGCTCTGAACTCACACTGGTAATGTAACACTTAGCACATCATGTGACAGTTACTTGTTACCACGACCATCTTTGTGCTCCTGTGCCAGACACTTAGTGGGCCTCGGTAAATTTTTGTGACTTGGTTCAAAGTTGCATACCAAGTGAAATACCATTAGAAGAGGAGGGGGAGAGAAAGAAAGAGGAAGCAGCATATGTAGAGGCACTCTGCTAAACTCTTCATGTGCATTATTTTATGAATCCTCTCATCCCCTTTATAGGTAAGTGTATGGGGCAGGTTAGGCTGGTGTATGCTGCGGTAACAAACATCCCAACATTTCGGTGGTTTAAAACAGGAAAGATGTGCTTCTTTCTCATGCCACATGAGTGCTGCGGGTCGCCTGAGGGTTCTGAACTATGCTATTCTTACTCAGGGACCCAAGCCGAAGGAAGCGCCTACCAATGTCATTGTTCACCATCACCATATCAGCAAGAAGGAACCTGAAAGTTCACCCATTAGCTCTTATTGTTGCTACCTGGAAGGGGCCTGTATCAATTCTACTCAGATTTCATTGGCCCAAACAAGTCACTCGACCACACTCACTTTACAGGGATAGTGAAGTACAATCCTGCCAGGCCTATATTCCCAACTCTGTGGCATGAAAGCCACACAAGGTACGTCAGGTCCATCCCCAGCTGTGTGAACAGCCACTCCCGACCGGGCCACCTAAAGCCCCCTTGTGGCAGAGAGTCGACCCCCTATCCAAGGACTAGCTATCTCCTCCCGCCCCTGAAAACCCCCTGTCAATAACATCAAAACATAAGAATCTGGGTCAGTCTTTATCTTCCAGCGAAACTGAACTCATCGAGGAATCAGCCTTGACTTTGGTTAGGCAACAAAATCACAACCATATTTCACATCCAATGCCGAGACATTGCGGCTCTGGCAAGGAGCACGGGACAGAGGGAAAGAAGCCAGGGGTAGCTGGCTTGGGGTTGGAATGTGATTTATTACCAAATAATTACATGCTATCTGCAGGCCGGAATCACACACTTGAGTTTGTGCCACAAGGAGAGTCTGCCCCATGCATTTCCTGGAGCCCATTGCCTGTTTTTTCCATCACCATTTGCAACAGGGCTTGTGTAGGCTCTGAAGGCAAGTTGGCTGTGGTGTGTGAGTGTGAGTCTGAGTGTGTGTGTGTGTGTGTGTGTGTGCGCGTGTGCACGCGTGCGGGACAGTGAGCAGCTACAAGCAGACAAGGAGCATCTCTTGTGTGCACAGTCCTTGCTAGGGCCAAAGACAGGGAAGGACAGGTCTCTGTCTAGAGCTTCTGATTCCAGGTTTAAGAAAAGCCTTCTACATGCAAACGTGTGTGCTAAGCTTGGCTCCCTATGAGAAATACAAACATCCTCAACCACAGACAAATTTCAGTCTGCTCTGGGCAAGAGTTAAAGGAGACATAGTCAGACAAAGGGGTAGAGGCTTGAGGGGAGGATAGGGACAGAAACAGGTAGCGTTTCAGGCAGACAAAGCAAAGCAAAAGTTCAAGGTCAGACACCAGTGAGATTCAGAGGGCAAACTGGGGAGAGAGGCAGGGACTGCTGAGGGTTGGAGGCCATGGGGGCAGGATGGTACCATGGGGAGGGCACAGGCTCTGGGGCTCTGCCACTTACCAGCTGGGTGACCTGGGCAATTCCCCAGGCTCTTGAAGCCTGAGTTTCCTCAATTGTAAACTGAGGCTGAGACCCCCCCCACGTCATAGGGCTACAATTGTGTGGTAAGTGAGCACATGAGAAAAGCCAGCACGGGCCTGGCTCTGAGTAGGTGTGCAGTAGGTGAGGCCCTGCCCTGCTCTCTGGAAACTCGTGTGGGGTGGGGCCTGGTAAGAAATCTTCCCTCACTGACCCCGCCTGTGCGAGCAGCAGAATGGGGAGGGGCTCTGTACTGGAGATTGAAGTCTAGAGGGAAACCAGTTACCGAGTGGGCCGAGATACAAGAAGAGCTCCCCTTGCCTTTTCAGTTCTTTTTGTCCCCTCCTGTCCATCACTCAACACCTTGCTGGGCACTTGCTGGTTTCCGGGGCCCTGCTGGGTCGGAGATGGTATTCTGCGGGCAGAAAAAGAAGAAATTTCAGTGCCTGCCCTTTGGGAGCCATAGTCTAACTGGGAGGAGGTTGGCACATTTCCCAGAAAATAAGGAATAGAAGCCATGGTTTGGGGGCAGGAAGAGCTCAGGGACAGGAGGTGGCATTAGGGAAGAAGCTAGAGCCCGGAGTATGGAGAGGACAAGTATGGGGGAGTGAAGGGGCACTGCAGGCAGGGAGCCCAGCTGGAAGAAAGGCCTGGAGGGCTCATGGGCAGCAGCTGGGTGGCACATATGGAATCCTAGAAATGGGAGCATGATGCCAGGCTGTGCATAGTGGGGACAACTGACCTCAGGATTATGAGGATGATAAACAAAAGGGCTCTGGGGCTTTGATGGGGAGCGGGGAGTGCAGCCAGAGCACCTAAAGGCAGGTCCTGGAGACAGGTGTAAGGAATGCAGGATGCTGAGCTCACACACCGCTGTGCAGACTGTCTCTGGAGGGGGTCCCCACCTTCTTGGTCCAATAGACCTGGGGACAGGACCTCACTTACCATCCCACAGCCAGGCCCTGGCTGTGTGGACACGTGGGCCCTTCCCCTGGCTGGGGAGCTGAGATGTGGCATTGTTAAGCTGGAAGTGAGTCACAGAGCTTTTCCTTCCTTTTCTTCCTCTCCACTTTGCTTGTCTGCATATTCTCATAATCTCTCTCTCTCTCTCTCTCTCTCTCTCTCTCTCTCTCTCTCTTCAAAACCCGTGAACTAGAAATAAATAGTCTATCAGCATAGACACCTTGATCCAACGCTAAGGGAGGTGAGGGGCTTGGCTCAGGGCTCTGAGCCAGTGTGTATCTGCAGAGTGTGCGCGCACACAGGTGTCGTAGCGTCTCTGACATGCTGGGTGTCTCTGAATTTGTGAGCTCATCTGTACGGTTGAGGTTAGGAGGGGGGTATCTGTGAAGTGAGCTGTGGCATACACGTGTCTGTGAGGTTGTGGTTGGAGGCAAGTTTCCACGGGGTGGGAGTGCTGTGTGTTCATCCGTGGTGGGGACGGCCATAGATGCCTGTGTTGTCTGTCTGTACAACACAGGACTGGCTGCGGTGGCAAGAGTATATTTGTGCCCGAGGTGTGTCCAAATGGATATCCGTGTTGTGGAGGAGATGGGTGCTGGGCGTGGGGGAAGTGTTTCTGTGTTTGTGTGGGAATTGGGAGCAGGGGGTGTCTGGGCCTGGACAGCCAGCCTTGCCTCTGGCTCTGTAGATTGTGTAAGGACTTGGGTTTGTAACTGAGGCCAGTGTCGCACTCTGCAGTTACATTTCATTCAGCCTGGCGAGCAGGTGGGACATGAACCCAAGTCAACGTTGGTGATTGTGGTCAGGAGTGGTGTCACATTCACAGGGGGTGTCCAGTGGGTAGGAAAACGCATCAGAGCACCTGGCCTAGGAAAGGAGTGAAGCCAGAGCCTTTCTCCCTCACTCCCTCCTACCGCCCCCCCACCCAGGTCCACCCACCACACAGAGCCCAGCAGAGAGAAGGGGTACCAGGAACACAGGGACGTCAGCTACCCCCAGGCAAGACTCAGCTCAGTCACCCCACAGAAGATGCCCATCCACGCAGCGCGTGGGTCTGTCCCTCGCTTATGACCCATCCCAGCTAGACTGCAAACCCCAGAAGGTAGGATCTCTGTCTCCTTAGTCTCCCCAGGTACAAAAGGCGGACAGTAATATCTACAGAAAGGGGTTACCTGCACCCGGGGTGAGCCTGGGAGTCACAGCCATGGAGTAGATTTCAGCATCCGTGCTCTCTTCCTGCTTAGCTCCCCTTCCTGGGGAGAAACAATTCAGTCTGATCCTCCCTTTGGGGGAGGGGAGTGTAAGTCACTGGGCTATCTCTAGGGGGCGCCGACAGGCAGCCAGCAGGTGCCTACACCTGTCCATGCATTAAATGGGCAAAAGACAAGGCAGGCCTGTGAGAGGGGGAGAGGGGCTTGAGAATCTTGGTGAATGGGGAACAGAATTCAATGGGACCTGACAGGAGGGTTTGTCTGTGAGGTGTGTGACTTAACCCACTGGCCCTAGGAAACGCACCAGGGGCCCCTCTGTGAATTCAATCCCAGGCTGACATGGACTAGGAACCAAGACGGGGACAGTCAGGTGGTCCCCGCATCCTTTATTAAGGTCCCACTCCTTCGGGGATGGTGCAGGAAGAGCCGTACAAGATCATTGGGGTCCGCCTGCTTTCCCCTCTCCTCTACAGCCTTCACCAAGGCCACACCCTCCTCTGAGAGCCCCTCAAGTTGTTGAAGATCCTATGCTTCAGCCCCAGGAGGTGGCAGCAGCCAAGGCAAGGGGACCATCCCCCAGCACAGGCCCTGGAGGGGAGGGTCACTTGAAAGACTTTGCCAAAGCTGGCTGCCTTCTCCTGGACTGTGCCCCATGATTGGGGGCCCCTGAGGGCAAAGCCATGCCTCTCCACCCCATGCACTCAGCCTCCCTGCATGGCTGCATTGCAGGAGGCTCCAGGGTCAATTCTGAATTTTGGGGGGTGGTCCCAGTCCACAGAGGTGCTGCCTTCCTCTAACTCTGCCCATTCATAAAGGGCATTTGTGCCCAGGCAACACCGCCCACCTGGGGCTGGGGGCAGGGGCTGCGTGGAACACAGTGCCACAGTGAAAGCGGGACAAATGCGCCTGTGTGCACCCTGGCCGAGGTGCCGGAGGAAGCGCGGTCAGGGCTGAAGTGTTAATGGGCCTCCTTCCTGCCCTGCCCATGCCAGCTCCTCGGTGCTCATCCCCTCTCCCCTGAAATACCCGCTTCCGTTCCAGTCCCAGCACACTCCCTCCATGTCCCTGGCCACAGATCTGTCCTGCTTTGACAAACATCCCTCTCAGCCTTCGGCTTTATGGCTTTTCTGTGTGCCTGCCTTCATGTGGTTGGGAACCAAGCTCTGGTCCCCAGAGCACAGGCTGGGCCTGGGGTGGAGGGGGCTGGGGCTGGGTGTGGGGGCTGGGCCCAGCCAAGCAGCCAAGCAGCGTGTGGGGAGACTGGAGTCCTAGTGTGAGGGACACAAGGCCCAGCCAGGGAACAATGCAGGAGGGGCACACTCAGCAGGGCAATCTCTGTCCTGAAAGAGGACAGGAGAGGGGAGGCCACAATGGCTGTGGGAGCCTGGAGGGGTCCCGAAGTTGTCGCACCTGCCCACATGATGGCAAGTAGCAACTGCAAGAAGGCATGCAGGGGGACTTGTGGGCTTGTTTTTATGTTTTATTTTTCAGTGGAACATTCCTTAAGCACCAAATGTGACCTGTGCTAAGTCCCATGAATTCACTGTCTCATTTGTTTCTCACAAAAGCTCACCCTCATTTTACAGATGAGAAAATTGGGGCCCAGAAAGGTGAAGTCACATGTGTTCAGGTCACACAGCTAGTTAGTGGCAGGGCAAAGATTCAAGCCCAAGCAGTGAGCACATGTTGAAGAAAAGCCACTGCATTGTTTGCATTCTTGTCCGTCACTGTTGGGCTTTTGTATGTTGGCCTGTGGCTGCCCAATAGGTGCCTGAGTCCCTGAGTCCCAGGAGGGCCAAAGAGGAATCACTCAATCCCAGGTCTATCTGTGCCCTCAGAGACTCAGACACCCTGGCAGGCTCAAGCCTCTGTAGGTGTCAGTGTCATTTGCAAGCTGATGTCTCCCTCATAAGGGGACACATTTTCAAATGCATGTAGAAGCTGTTGAATAAAACACACTCATTTAAAAGCATTACTGAATGTATATTTGCTTATGGTCTTTTGTATTTTTTTCTCAATCAGAGGATTTTAAAAGTATAACTGTGATCTTGGGGAGCAGAGGGCTGGTCTGCAAACCGTTTTGATTCTCTACGAGTGTATTCAAAAAATTCAGGAACCACTTTATGGACTAAGACACAAATGCCCTGAAAAGCAGCACATCTTGGCCAAGTTTCAGAGCGAGCTGGGCTCCAGGGAGATACTAAGAGTAGGGTGGAGTTCTCTTTCTGTCTGGTCAGGGCAGCTCCCCACCCCCCACCCCATTTCCTCAAAGGGGGCCTGCCCCAAGGCTGCAACGGTGGGCCCTGGGGATAAAACTCAGAGACGTATGGCGCTGGAGGGACTAAGGAGCTAGGAGAAATTCAGGGACTTCTGTTTCCCAGCAGAGTAGGGACCATTCCAGGAACCAAGAAACACCCAACCCCGAGCCTTACCTGTCGTTTACTTCTCAAAGCGTTTCCTAAGCCCGGCATTTGCAGGTCCTGCTGGGAAAGAAGCCGGCAATGTATGCACAAGCAGGAAGACAGTGGGGTGGGGGGGCCTCTTTCAGTGGAGAAGTTCTCCCCAACTCCACACAACTGGGCCGAAGGGATGTGGCGTGCGCGCACACACACACACAGGCACACACAATGGAAGGAAGCAAAGGAAAGGCATTTCGGGAGCATTTACTGTGTGCCCGATGCTGTTTTTACAGTATTTTTCTTTTGTTTTTAATCTCAACAATTCTATAAAGTTGATCTGACAACTCCCATTTTTACAGATGCGCCCCAGGGAGGTTAAAAGCTATGAAAAGGCAGACTAGCACCTAAACTTGAGCCCATATACCACAGGGCCTGACCTGTGGTCTGGGGGCTCTGACCGGCTGGAGAGAAGGCTGAGGGGGAGCTGGAGGTGAGGCCCAGCCCCCACCACAGCCCTAGCCCCAGCCCCAGCGAACATCCTCTCTGCCTGCCTTTGTTCATAAAACCGAAAAAGTGATGATGGTTTTCCTTCCTCTCTTTAAGAAAACAACAGAATCAAAACAAACAGAGAAGGGGAACTCCCCTCCTGTAGCTTTGCCAGAAATAAAAGGAAGAAATAGTTCCAGTCATGCCCTGGGTCTGGGAGGGGAATAGAGAGCACTCCTGGTGAAAACCCGAAGCTTCAGCGCCCCCCATTTCCTGGTCCTAATCTGAGCTTGGCCTCGCCTGCCCCTTAGCAGCCCTTCCCTCATTCGTCATCTCAGCTCTCAAGATCCCACACATTCACAGCTGATGCAGCTGAAAGTTCCCAGAGGGCTTCAGTAAATCCTAAGGAAGGGCAAAGAGGAAGTAAAAACATGCAAGTCCCAGAAATGAAAACAGCCCCCTCGCTATTTCCCACTTAGGGTTCCCCAGGCTAGTTCTGTACTCCCCTGACTAGTTCCCACTTAGGGCTCGCAGGCCCTGCCCCATTTCTCACTCCTGAGCTACTTGCACTGAAGCCCCCAGAAGGCAGAAAGAGCTTCACAGGGTCCCTTCCTTCCTAGAGCTGGGCATGTCTGTAGCTTAGCAGCCACAACAAAGTCTTGAGGAGCCTTGGGCTCCTTCTAACTCAGAACACCCATCCCAGCGCTGGCCAGGACCCTCCCATTCATCACCTAAATCAGCTTTGTAGTTCCAGATGTCTTGTGCTGATTGGCTCATTTGGGCTGACTGACAGCTTCAGAGATCTGCCCCCTGCATACAGGTTGACAGTCTTAAAGGCTCAGCCGTATCATCTTCAACAAGCCTGCAGTAACAGGATAGGATCTCACGGAACCAGCCCATCAGTTGGCCTCACTCTTTGACAGGGAGGGACTCGAGGCCCAGCAGCATTTTTTGAAAACTGCCTGGATAGATTAAGTTATTTGTAGTCTGGATTCAAGGTCAGACTGAAGAACAATTTTGCCTGATTGAGACTAATTAGTCTCAGCACGTACTAAATGCTTAGTTACGTACTCAGAACTGTACCTCGTCCTATGGGAAATGTACAAAGACAGAGGAGCCTGTCTCCCCGAGACCTGGGACAGAAGGTAGCAGGGAGAGGATTGCATCTAAACAATTAGAGAAGAGTCTAAATGGAAACCTCTCCTCTCTGAGCTGTGGGAGGTTAGACAGACAAAGTGCATGGGTGCTGTTGCTAACCCCTTAAGGATGACTGCATCGCACCCTGAGCTCCCTGAGGACAGGGATTATCTGACCCTCTTGTATCCCAGGGCTGACAGGTCCTGCACTTAGTAGGTGTTCAGCTGGTATCTGTCGGACAAATGGCTACTGTCTGGGCTTCACTGGCAGCAGATGGTCAGAGAAGGTCAAGCAAGGACTGGTCTCCCGGGGATGAGGTGAGGGCAGGGCCGAGGCTGGCTCTTCACCTCCCTGAGCAATGCATTTTCCTTAGCACCCCCAGGGCCCCACTTCATGCTTTCTCATCTGAACACGAAGGCAGTCACCTCCTTTGCTTGGTGCCTTAATCCAACCTCCAAGTGGCCTCTGGATTTATTGTGCCAAAACACAGGTCAGATTGGGCATGCCCTCCCTCATAAGCCTTTGCTGGCTACCTATGGCCCACCAAATAGTCTAGGACAGCTGCCTCCCTCCCAACCACTGGAGTAAGAATGGTGACTGGGGGCTCAGGATCCACAGTTGGCCCCTGGGTTTAGATTCGGTCTCTACCCCTTACCAGGTGGTGACCCAGGCTAAGTTACTGGTACTTCCTGAGCCTGTTTCCTCTCTGTAAAATGCGATGCGAAGAGTATTCACTCACAGAGATTTGGTGAGGATTAAGTGAGGTGCATCTTGCATCGGGATACACAGTAGAGACCTCCACACTTGTTGGCTTTCCTCAGGGTGACCCTTTACCTCAGTATGATAGTTTTGTCTTCCCACTGGCACAGGAAACTTCTTGAGGGTAGGCCCCACGTGATAATTGCCCTGTATTCTCTCCCAGGTCCCAGCTCCATGTTGTGTCATAACAGGGGTTCAGTAATGCCTGTAGACCAGGAGGTAGAACCCAGAAGGGGGGCCCAGAGATGGTGGATTTAATTTATTGCCAGCCCAGAACACCCTCCTCTGCTACTCCCCACTCCTGGTACATCCTACTCAGTCTTTAAGACCCTGCTCTGTCTGCCTCCTCCAGGAAGCCTTCCCCGCCGCTCAGGTTGGGTCAGGTCCCTTATTGTCCGCACTGCACTCACGGCAGGTAAGTCTTGATCAGTGCAGTATTGTAGAGTGGTTCTCAGCTTAGGCAGCTGGCTTGGAGGAGACCATGCCCCCCTCTCATTCCTCTGTGGGGTCTGGCTCAGCAGCAACCCAGGGAGGGTTTAATGAATTAATTAATGAATTTGCTCTGTGACCTTGAGCAAATTCCCTCTGTTCTGTTCTAACAAGGGGGAAGTACTATCTTTCTCAAAGTGAGAAAGGGTCCTGAAGGTAGAGGGGATAAGGGCAGGAGAGAAATGGAGTGTTTTGTGACACCCACTATGGCTAGATAGGATGCATCAGGGGCAATCACATTGGCTCATCCAGTGAGAACCAGGGTAGAGAATTGCTTCATCTCCTGACATCCCCTGGTGCGGGTCTCTCTCATGTTGGATGAAGGGTATGGTCCCTTGGCAAGGCCAATTTTAAAAAGGAGGTATATGTTTCCAGACACTTCCTGGCCAGTAACCTAGTCCCCGAGACCTTCCCACAGCACCTGCCCTACCCTCCTGGCCATCAGCACCAACTGTGACCTTGAACAGGTCACTATTTATCTCTGGACCCCCAAGTTCTCCTCTCTTCTGACCAGGGCTTAAGGTGCCATCAAGGGAAGGAGGCCAGAGATGGAGTCCTAGCTGGCTGACCACCACCCACTGGGGTGTTGGCGCAGGCAGGCGGGTTTCAGGTTTCAGCTTTCAGAGTGTTTTCCTGTCTAGGGCACTTTCTATTTTTCAATACTTTTCCTATGGCAGCCAAACAACAAAAAAGGAAATTGGTGAGCCTCCTAAGGGCTGGGAAGGGGGGGGGGGGGGAGCAGAACCCACCATGGGAAAGGCTGGAGGCAGGCCTGAAGAGACAGGGCATAAGGGGGAGAGGCCCTTCTACACCATTCCCCATCCTCCCGCTCCCCAACCTGCCAGGCTGACTCATTGTTTTGCAACAAAGAGCGGGCGGCCAGGCCCTGGCAGTTTCTCGAAATCCAGCCTCAAAGTAGGCTGAGTTCAATCCTGGCCCTCCCAACAGCCCAGCTGGGCCCAGAATGATTGGGTTATCTCTTCCAGCATCCCCTTTGTTTGGGGTGGCCTCTTGCTTCACCTGATGTCAACAAACTCTGGGCAAGTGAGAAAAGAAGGAACCCCATTATCTGTTGTTTCCAGAGGCCCAGAGAGGCCTGGGGCTGGGTGTGGATAGATGGAGCAAGATGTTCAGCGATCCCTCCCCCCCAGAGAAACTTCACCAGCGGAGAAGAAGGATTTCAGAGCACAGCACCCTGGGTTCAAATCCCAGCTCTGCCACTTACTGCTGGTGACCTTGGGCGAGTCTGCTTCAACTTCCCTATCTGTAAACCGTGGGGATCATAGTACTTAAACTCACTGAGGTGTTCTGAGCATCGATGAGATCATATTTACAAAGGGTTATCTATAAAAGTGGTGTTAAATTGGGGGTGGGAGCAGTAACAATGTTAAATAAAATAAACCTACCACCTAAGGCCAGGCTCTAAGGGGATTTCCCAGTTCCCCATCTCCCCTCACCTCCCCCAGCAAGCAGGGCTCCTTCATTCTGCAGCCCTGAGCTGAGCGCATTGATGGGCCTCAGCAGGGTAGGTGCACCACGGCCCCAAGCTCCTTTTCAAATGGAAGTTGTGCAGGAGAAATCCTCCGGGGAGGTAGGCGCCAGCCTGGGAGGATCTGGCCACCGGAGGCATTGCATGGAGAGGCTTTTTGGTTTCCTGCTAGAGCTTTTGGAATTTCAAAAAGATATCCTCCTGGATAGCCCGCAGGGGTGAGGTGATGGAGGGAGGACGGTGGCTGTAAGCTCTCCCTGAAGTCTAATCACGGGATGTCCTGCCACGTTTCTGGACTGATTTTCCCAAAAGCAGATTTCTCAGTCTCAAGTTCCAGATTCAGATCCTGGTTCTGACACGTACCTCGCTGGGGGACTTTGGGCAAGTTACTTTCTCTGAAGCTCCATTTCCTTGTCTGTAACAGGAGATAAATAAGCCTGCCACGCATGGCCTGCAGGGGATTAAATGAGGCAACACAGACAAAGCTCTTCACAGCGGTTCCTGGGTGCTAAACTCTCCTTACCGCCAGCCCGACTCCATTTGGCAGTAGATTGGTTTCCTCTCCTGCCCTACCCTACCCCCTTGCTTCCAGCATCCTTTCTAATGAGTCTGAAGCCAGCTTCTCAGCCTCTTCCTTCCTGGTTCCCCCAAAGGTGCCAATATTGCATGGAAGTTAACAGAGTTCACTTCAGAGCCAGAGATTGGGGTTGACATCCAGGCTCTTCCATCATTAGCATGTGACCCTGGGACTCAAGTCACGGATCCTCTCCAAGCCTCTGTCACTCTCTCATGCATTCAGCAAGTATTTCTGAGCACCTGCTCTGTGCCTGACACTGTAGGGTGCTGCGTGCTCAGTGATGAATAAAATATATCTGATCCCTGCCCTCAGGGAGTTATAGTCTAGCAAGGCAGACAAATATCAAATGCATATCCAAACACATAATTATTGAGTGATACAGACACTGAAGGGTACTGTGGGATAATAATACTTCCCGGAGGGCTCAAGAGAAGGTATCCCTGAGATTATGCCAGGACCTGAGAAGTTTTAAGGAGTGGGGGGAGTGGTTAGAGCTCTTTCAAAAATGTCTCTAGAAGCTGAACGGATACATGGCTCCAGGTGGATTCGGGAGACCAGGGAGGAGGCTATCTTTCCAGGAAGAGGAGATGTGGTTGGACGAGGAAGAGACAGTGGAACTGGAGGGAAGGGAGCAGAGCCAAGACATGCTTAGGGAGTGGGTACAATAGGAACTGGTGGTAGGGTAGTTATGGAGGTGAAGCAGAAGGTGTGTTAAATATAACCCTCAGGTTTCTGATGTGGGAAACTGTGTGGAGTGGAGGGCCAGTTATTGAGAGAGGAATCCCCAGGGGAGGGGCAGATTCGCTGGGAGGGGGGAGAAGAGGAGTCCAGTTTTAGAGATCTATATGTGAACTATCTCTATCAAATTGGCGGCTGGATACATCAGCTTGGTGTTTAAAAGGGAGATCTAGATGGAAAATGGGAAATTTTAGAAATGAAATCAACATGGGAAGAGCCAAGGTGGCCTGGGAGAGAGTAATTAACGCTAATCAAAGAGGACAAAGCCTGAGGGGCGCCCCATTTAAGTGTCAGGGGAAACGGGAGCCTCAGTTTCATCATCTCTAAAATAGAGATGATGGTCCCCATAGCTCAGAGCATAACGGAGGGTCACACTGTGAAGTGATGGACGTAAGGCACGTACCCAGTAGTATCCAGCACACAGCAATTTCACAATAAATGATGGGTAGGAGAGTAGTGATGACACACTTAGTCATCAATGTTCTTCACTTGCAAGTGATAGAAACTCAAACTAGTTTTAGAAAGGACTCGGCTACCTCCCAAAATCAGAGGGAAAATTCATTCACCACGCCACACACAAAGGGCAGGAACTTGGTCCTTCCAGGGACTCTCACTAAAGCCTCTCATCTCTGCTTCCTGTTGGGATCAACTTCTTTCTCCCACGGATTCTTGACTTCCCCTACGTGACAAGAGACACAGCTGCTGGTGGGGCCTGAATGTCAGTCATACTGCGATGTTCCCTCCGCCAGAGAGGGACTTACTCATATTCTCTCGGATACCAATTTAACAAAATCTCAGGGAAGGACTCGGAATGGCCCAGCTTTGTTCAGGAATCTACCTCTGTACAACTCAGCTCAGGGGAGCCAAGGGACTGGTGTCTACAAACACATTGCGGGGGGGGGGGGGGGGGGAGGGCTTCTAGGTCAGCAAAACAATAGGTGGCCCCCTCCAAGTATTAACCTAGAAATGTGCTTACAGTCAAGAAAGGGAGCTAATCTGGTACCTGCGGTTGATTAACAACAAAACAGAACACCTGCCTATGTTGTCATCTATTGATGGCTGACACTCCCTTAATAACCACCCCTGCCCCTGTCCCCCCAGCTCCCAATCACCTGGCCTCACCAGTAACCTTATCACATGTCTTTTAGGCCCAGGGTGTTTCCCCAGCACCTCTCCCCACAGGCGTGTCTTGCAGATGGACCTCCTTTTGGCCCCACTTTGAAGGGCCCCTTTGTCAGAGCCTTCAATGGCCATCTCAGACTCTAGGATTGAGGCTGGTTGCTTTGGCCTGACCCCTCCATCTATCACCATACTTCTTGTATTAGTCAAGGCCCAGCTTACCCCAGACCTTCTCCAGGCAGTGTCCCCTGACCTCTCCAGCTCCCTCCCACTGACCTCCAAACGGCCTGCTGCAATGTTCATTGCTCACATTCGGGAGTGCTTACTACATGCCAATTCCTGAAGTTAGGAAGTGCTTTTGTGTTTTTCATCTCACTTACTACCTGAATGACAGACATCACCACACCTATTTGACAGAGAGGAAACAGGCTTAGCGATTTTCCCCAATGACACTCTCAATTAGTGAAATAACCAGGACTCAAATCCACGACTGATGACCACCCTCAAAACCTTCACATGAAACCAGGACCCGGCAGACTGTGGCCCCGTGGGCCAAATTCTGCTCACTATTGACTTTGGTGCAGGCCAAGAGCTAGAATGATTTTCACATGGTTGGAAAAAAAAAATTAGAAGAAGCATAAAATTTTGGCACACATGAACATCACATGAAACTAAAATTTCAGTGTGCATAAAGTTTTATTGGCACACAGGCACACCCGTTCATTTCTATTGTCTCTGGCTATTTGTGCCCTACAATGGCAGAGCTGAGTAGCTGTGAGAGGGACCAGCCTGAGACGTTTACTATTTGGCCCTTCACAGAAGTTTGCTGACCGTTGCTCTCAAAGGCTTGACCACCAGCCTACCTTATCTTGCTGTCCCCACAGACACATAAAGTCTAAACTCCCCTCCTGCCTCTAGAGGTGCTGCTACCTTTCTCTGAGTGCTGAGCCTGCTGTGGAACTTTGGAGGGAACGCAAGGTGAGTTTTAGCCCTTTTGGTAGCCCCCAGGTACTCAAGATTGACCCCGGATGGGACAGAAGTTTCAAGACCTGAGAACGTCCAGAAAATGCTTCTAGTCCAACCCCAACTGGCATCCCCCTGGCTGACCCAGGCTGTGCATCCTGGGGTCAGCATGGGAGACCTTTGTCCCAACAGGATCTGACTCATCTGGAGTGCGCTCTGGGTCTTGTTTGGTTTTCCAGGAACCGGTGTCAAGAAAAGAAGCAGAAGGAATGGGTCTTATTCAGAAGAAATGAGTCGGAGAGTTGTCCTGGGGACTGAGTAGGATCACGAAAGAAAGCACTGAGCTTGAAGGCTGACACAGAGTAGGTGCTTGAAGACCAGCAGCTTTTGTGAGGAGGAGGAGGAGTTGAGAAATGGGAAATTCTGGAAGCTTCCAGCTTTTGCTTGCCTGTATGGGGCTTTTGTGTAAATTAGAAAAAGGCTCTCGTTCCTCCAGCACAGGCAGCCCTGCCCACACCAGGACTCCCGTGGTGAGTGGAGTGGGAGCTGCGTGACGGTCCTGTCACCCACCCTCAGGCCAGGCACCTTTGTTCAGTGTACATAATTCACAGCTGTCTCTGGCAGCCCTGCTGGACCTGCGAGTAGGGAGGCCCTGGATGGGTTTCCCAAACTTCCCCCCTTACTCAGCAGGCCAGTCCACAAACCTTTCTGGGCTTCCGTTTCCTCTTCTGCATAGTGGGGATACATGTCCCATCTTCCTCAGGCTGTTCTGAAGATAAAATGAGGGAGCAGATGTGGAAATCAAGGGTGGAGGGTTTTGATGTTAACGAAATGACCAAATGGAAGTCTGCCATTTGGGGTCCTCCAGAAGCTTCTATTTACAGAAAGGGCTTTGTCGTTGATGTTTTTAGAAATTATGTGTTGTAGAAAGTTTGGAAAGCAGAGGGCTATATTGCCCATAATCTACCATGGCTAATATCACTTCTATACTTTCTTTATCTTGGTTTTTTTGGGGGGAAGGGCGAAGATCCAGGGAGGGGAAGATACTAGGGTAGAACTTCTCAAACTTCACCTGGGGTTTGTTAAAAAGTAGATTCTGATCCAGCAGGTCTAGGGTGGGGCCTGAGAATGTGCACTTCTAACAGGGCCCCAAAGGATGCCCATCTGAGGACTATACTGCGTCACAAGGGCCTAGAAGACCTTAGAATAGCCTGAGGGGGAGGGCCAGGATTTCCTTACCCGAAGGGGACAGTGGAAGCAGTGAAAATTTCTGCCATCCCAGCAGACCTGCTTCTTAGAGTAAGGGGCAGGGGGAGGCCCCTAGGACCCCAGGGATCAGTCTGACTGCCCCCAGATCTGGAAACTGTGAGAGTGAAGGCTTCATGGAAGGCCCCACAGCCTCAACAGGAGTGGAGGGGACTAAAGCTGGGGAGGCAGGGAAGGGCTGGATTTCTCCAGATCAAAGCAGGGTCCCCAGCCTTTGATTCGCAAACAAGCAGCCTCTTTGCAGGCTGACTGGAGTTTGGGGCTGGCTGGCTTCGGGGCCTGAGGTGAGTGGTCAGAGGCCTCAGCCCACTCTCTTTTTGCATAACAGCTTGGCTGCCTAACAAAAGGGCGGTCCTTGAAAGGCTGTACGGGGCTGTTAAAAGCTTCCGGCAATGGTTTAATTGGGGGCGATTAAAGTGTCCTCCCCAGGAAGGCCTGCCCTTCAAAGGCCAACCTGGCCTGGCTCCCCTGCCCTCAGCACCTCTCCCCTCGGCCACGCCCCAAGTAGTAGCCCTGCCCCCAGCCTCTCCCCACCCCCTCCCCTGACCCCTTCCCGGCGGCTCCCTGCAGACCCAGGAAGTTGGCGATGAGACCCTTTGGCCAGCCTGTCTGGGGGGATTCCGTCCTGGCCCCTGGACCACCAGCACCATTTGTTCACACAGTTTGGTCTCGTGGCTGAGTCTGTGGTGGGAGCGCAGGAAGGCTGAGTTAGAGACACAAACGGCCCCAGAATCAGCCCACCTGGAGCACTCTTGATGTCTCTCCCCCAGAATACCTAGACTGGCCTATGGGCCCCTCCTTAAGCATCCTTACGAGCCCCCTCTCCAGGGCCCTTGCCTGTCTGGAACTTCATGGTCACTGTTGGGGGTCCCATGGCCTACCACATATGAGTCTTACAGACGTCGGCTGAGCACACTACCTGAGAGGCAATGGTGGTTCAGAGGTGACCAGACAAGGACCACAACTGGGGGGAGGTACGGGGGTTGGGTGGGGGGAGAGAATAGGCAAAATCATTAGGGCATGATCCAAGGTAAAAGGAAGTGTAAGCAGACACCTACCTCAGGTGGGGCTGGGGGAGTAGAGAGGTAGGGAAGACTTTCTGGAAGCATCCAGGACCCAGAGTTAGAACACAGTTGGCTCAATTTGGGCCATTGGTCAACCCTGATGTTAATAGCAAGACTACAGCTGGCTTCACGAAGAGATTTTGCCCACCCAACCAACTCGGGAATCCTCGGGAGGGGAAGTGGGGTAGAAATAGTTCCTTTGTGGGCATCTGGTTCAGATGCTTCCCCAGAGCCCAGCAGAGTCTCTCAAATACCTTCATTGGCTGAGCCAACCTATGGGAAGCTGTCCTGGGGGACACTTTGGGTGCTGTTTTCCTCTCTCATCCCTTCGGGCCCATCCCCCAACAGAAAGTCCAAGGCCTTTCCCATCAGGGGCTCTATTTCCTCCTGCAGGCCCTGCCCTCACCTCCCCCATCTGGCTTTGGCCCCATGTTGACTGGCCAGTGCCCCTCTGAGGACCAGGGAGCTGGGGCCAGTGATTTCTGGGATTTCCATATCCCAGGTGAGGAAAGTCCATCCTTTTTCCAGGGTGAGTATGGGATAAAACCAAGCCCTGAAGCGGGGAGGCAGGGAGGCCTAAGCCTGAACTACCTGCTACAGCAAGTCTCCATTTGACATCCCTGTCCTATTCTGAGTCCTCTCGAGGGAGGCGTCCCCGCCCACCTGCCAGCTTTCCTATCCTGTCCCCGGAAACTTCTCTGGCCTTCAGAGGCCCAGACAGGGCAGGGCCAAGGTAGCAAGGGGACAGAGGCGCAGAGGCCCTGAACAGAACCTTTTCACTATACCCCCAAACCAAGCTGGTGTCCTGATTTTGATTTTCAGCAATTTCTGATCTCAGAGATCTGGCTGCTAGTTATATCTCTGGTGGGGGCTCAGGAACTAGAGCAGCAAGTTGGAAGCGCAGAACCCATCCCAAGCCTCAGCTTTACCTCTGATGGCTCCTGGAGGACAGAGCAGCTGACGTCCCTGGCACA
Organism: Rhinolophus sinicus; assembly: GCF_036562045.2. Taxonomy (NCBI): domain Eukaryota; kingdom Metazoa; phylum Chordata; class Mammalia; order Chiroptera; family Rhinolophidae; genus Rhinolophus; species Rhinolophus sinicus. Next base: position 29,324,513 of record NC_133755.1, read on the forward strand.
TGAACTTGCCAGCTAGCCAGCCTCAGCCTGCCAAAGAAGCCCTCTAGTGAGGCAGCTTTGAACTTCCAGATTCGTCGACTGGAGAAGAAACCTGAGTGGTCCCCTCACACAGGGCACGTGGTGAGGACAAGTGGACGTGGTTGAGAATCAGGGATATGTGAACTTGGAAAGGAGCTGTCTGCTTCCCCCATCCTAGTCACCTTGCACCCCCGGACTCACTCCTTTATTCTTAAGGTGACCAACTGTCCTGGTTTCTCTGGGACTGAGGGGCTTCCCAGGATAAGGGACTTTCCATTTTAAAACCTGGACATTTCCCATCCTGATTTGCTTAGAAATGAGGGATTTCCTAGAACAAGCTTTCAGTGTTAAAACTGGGAGGGCCCTGGCAAACCAGGACAAGTTGCTCACCCTCCTGTTCCCCTGTAGCCTGGCCTCTGCCCCCACCAGTCCCCTGAGACAGTGTACAAAGGCCACCACCAACCTTCAAACTCCAGTTCCTGTGGCCTCTGCTCCCTCCTCCTGCCCTGAACAGAGGCCCTGAACAGAACATGGGTGGGAGGCATGGCGGAAGGCTGAGGCTGTACCCAACTGGCCTGGAGGGTGCAATGGGGGTGGGGAAAAGGGGCAGGGAAGTGACAGCCTTGCTTGTCCCACCCTCTCTAAGCCAGTTTCTGGGCCTGAGCCCTTTATCACCCTGTCACACTATCTGACCGTTAAAGGAGTATCTACTCCTCGCCCACTCCAGCCTTGCCCTGACTCAGATAAGTGGAGGGGCCACCTCAGGAAAACAGAGGTGAAACTGTAGCCTGGATCTTTCCCTGCTTTGAACCTCCCTGGCCAGAAAAGCAGCAGGGTCTCACCTTGGCGTTCACACATCCCAGGTGGACAGAAATCCCTATGTTCACTGAGAGATGAGAAAATGGAGGCAGGAGAAACAACATGACCAAGGTTGCTGGGCCAGACCCATAGAAAGTAGGGGCTGAAAGGGTCTCTGGGAGCACGCCTAAAGAAGGCTGCTGTGAGAGAGCTTCATGGAGGGTGTGTGTGGAGTCCAGCTGAGGAGAAAGACCCACCGATGAAGATTCAGTTCTTCTAACTCCCTGCTGGTCTCCTCAATCTCCCAGACCACCCCAGGCCAGAGCCTCGGGGCCTGCCTCCTACAGGGCTCTTGTCCCTCGGAAGGCCCTCTGCCTGGGTTTCTCCCACCAACAAGGCCTGCTCTTTGCTGCCAAAGCTCAGCCTTCGTGTTGTCAGGGTCTCACTCACAAGCCTCCCTGGGTCCCCATTGCTCCAGGACAGCTGGACACTTGTAAGCTTCCTGACCACTCTAGACCCCGAACACCCGTCCACTTCCATCCTCCAGGCAGTGGCTGTGGCTGCACGGAATTCCTCATGGACCCAAATATGCCATGTCCTTTCTCACTTCTGCTCCCTCTGGCCCCTCTGCAGGGTGGAGACCCTGCTGGTCCTTCAAGGGCCTGCTTACATGTCTCCTCCTCCAGGAAGCTGCCCTGAGCATGCACATCAGACACACGTTCTCCTTCTTCAAATGGCTCTAGCACTTATCATGCACCAGGCACTATGCTGGGCCTTGTGTCTCATTTAACCCTCCCAACAACTACCAGCAGCAAGTATTTCACTGTTATCTTCTCCACATTGTACACAAGACACTGAGGCATAGAGAGGGCGAGTAACAGGCCCCATAGTTGGAAACAGATGGGGGCAGGATTTAGGCTCCGGCAGTTTGAGTCCAGAGTCTGGGCTATAAACCACCAACGGCCTGCCCCTGGTGGTGTCTGTGACTCTGTTAGGTCCCCTCACACACCAAGTGGCATGTGAGCCTTTTATATCCTGTCTAGGCTACACTGGACTAGAAACTCCTTAGGGCAGAGATCATGGATCAGGACTGGCTTCCTAAGGAGGCTTAGTATTTGATTAGAGAGCTCAGAGAAGGACCTTCATCCCAGGCCCCTACACAGCCCTAAAGGAAAGGATAGAACTCTATTCTGATTAACCCTCAGACCAATTTCTAAGGAGTCTCTGCCTGGCTTATTTTTGGCTCTGGGGTCCCAATCCCAGCCCGAACCTGAGCATGGGATGTGGGTGGGGCACCTAGAGAGGGGCTGGGAACTTGGCTCTTGGGGGCTTCAGTAGCCTCTCCGATCCCTTTCTCTGCCCCTCCAACCCTTCCTCCTAAAGGCCAGCTCCACACCTATCTCCTCTAAGCCAAGCCTGCTGCCCCCGGGCCTGCCTCGGCCTGGTCTCTCCAGCTGCCTCCTGCCTGTGTCTTGTCACATCTGGAGAATGTGTGCAGATCTCCATGCTGATTCTAACCTGCCTGCAGCCACCTCACACACACACCGGTCTCCGGCTGCACGTCCCTGGCTGCACCTCTGCTAAAGTAGGGGACAGAGGAACAGTAACTCTGCTTTGGGGCAAACCCCATGGCTTCCTGATACACCCTGGAGACTTCAGTTTTCTGGTGGGTGTCAGCCAGTCTCAGAAATGCTGAGTTACCCAGAGGGTCTGAGGCGCATAACTGCCCAAGGGTGTGCCTGTGTGTGTCCACTCACCCACGGGTGACTGTGTGTGTGCAAGGGTGATTCATGTATACCCTCGCACAGTCTGCTTATATGCTTGCATTCCTGTGCTTGAATGCCCCGGGTACATGTCAGGATGCACGCAGGAGTCCTCCCTCCCACTACACACCCAGCTCCTACTTATCCCTCAGGATGCTCCCCGCCCACTTCACCCCTGCAGCCTGCTCTGACCCTCCAGCTCACACTGCCCTCCCCACTGACCCTGCAGCCCTGACCTGCTGACCTACATCACAAACACTGCCCATCTTGTTCTGGTTCAAGCCTGGAGTTTGGTCACCCTTGCTCCCTGAGGGCAAAGCTGACTCCTTTTCAAATTACCCCCAAAACCCAGTTGAGGGTTGGGGACATGGCCTTGCCAATACACACGCACTGACCTGAAATAAAACCAACTGCATTGAAAGGAACTGCGTTGAAGTGCATAGAAGCCAGGGCACTCTAGCTTTCCTCTTTCATCTTTGAAATCTTTTACTCTTTGTATCTTTTCATCTGTACTTTCTCTAACTTGTTTGCTGTCTTAGTCTTCAGCTTACAAAGTACTTCCTTGTACACCATGTCTCATTCAAATCTCCCGACAATCCTTCAAGATAACAATACTTAGCCTCATTGCACAGATGAGAAACTGAGGTTCAGGGAGGTGGAGGTTACGTGACTCACCCAAGGTCACAAGGCCTGGAAGCAGGGCCTGGAATCCTCATGCCTGAGTGGACACCACCTCCAGCCCCCTGCCACTCCCCACCAGTAAGTACTTCAGGGGTTAGAGGGTGATTATGACCTCATACCCTCTCCATGTCCTCAGGCCACCATGGGAAGGAGATGAAGCAGGGCCCCCAAGGCCAGAGCCAACCCCACCCGGCCAGCACTCCCAGCTACGGGAGAGGCCATGAGATCCGTGGACATTGTTCCCAGCCTGTGGTTACTGATTTGACAACAGTTCCATTTCTCTCCAGCCAAACGGAGAGTTAATGATTAAGGAAGGGATTAAATATTTACCACCTGTCGGGCCATGGCGTGTAATGTCTGTCTGCACCTGAGCCTACCTAAAAATATCTCCCACCTGCTGTGGGCCAGCCCCACGCAGGGCCTCTAAGCCATTTGATTCTGGCTAGCACTTCCCCATGTGCCCATATTGGCCCTGGCTCTACCCCACTTTCTTCCCTTCCCATCCTGCTCTCAAATACCACAGCATGAACCCAGGAAGTTTTCCTATAGCTTGACAGCTGCAAGCCACACTGCTAGAAGTACTCCTGGTGGGCTTTCTGGAGGAGGAAGATTTGCCTGGAGCTAACTGCTGTGTGTTCCTGGAGCTTGGAGGGTAGCCTGGGTCAGTAGGTTACATTCCTCTGTGTGATCTAGTTTATCAATGTTCTTATCTCCTCTCTCAAGTCCTTCCTCCACCAAAAGACTGCTCTGACTCTACACATACCAGGTCCCAAAACCCTGGGCTACAGCGGTTTATTTCACTAAAAAATCACAGAGGAGCAGCACCCTCCCCAACCAAGCCTTTCCTTTCTTTCCTGTAGCACTGAGGATCTGGGAGCCGCTCCAGGAAGCCTCTCAGACTAACCTGGCCCTGCTGGGCCTTGCTCCCCCACCTTCCCTCAGCCCTGGGTGATTCAGGCTGCTGTGGGCTGTTGCGCAGCTGCAGGAAACTGGCTGCATCTGTTAGAACGGTCCTTTGAAGTTCAACCGTGCAGCCCATGTGGCCCTCCAAAGGCTGGGGGTGGGGATAGCTCTATCACACCCAAGCCCAGGGCCTGCCCTCCAGCGAGCAAGCCAGCGGTCAGCCTCCCCACTGCAGGAACCACAGACAGTATGTCACAGGTTCCTCATTCAGTCTTTTTCTAGAAAAATTAAATTCTTTATCCAAGAAACAACTCTACTGACGAGTTCTCAGTTTCTGCTCACGGGGAAGCCCCAGGTTCGCCTGCCAAGGACCCCCAAGGGCTTGCACCTCCCTGCCTACGCATCATGAAGAATTGCATGTGCACTGCAAGCCTGGTGACAACCATTATCATCCCCATTCTACAGATGGGGAAACTGAGGCTGGGTGAGGTGAAAGAACTTGGCCAGGTTCAAATAGCCAGAAGGTTGCAGAGGCTGGCCTGCCTGACCTGAAAGCCACACAAAATGTTAAAGAACCTGATATGTTTCTTCCCATAGCTGCCTCAACCCCCAACTCAGTTCTTCTCCAAACTCATTACCGACTGTCTTTCCTTTTTCCTTTTAACTTTCTCTCACCTATATTGATACTTATACTCTTCCTCCTGTAGCACCCCCCATCCTCCCACTCCCACTTGGGACTCTTCCAAACAAAGGTGCTCCTTGTCTCTTAAGTACAGAGGATGTGACCCCAAGGAGACATGTGACATGGAGATTCGGGCGCTCTGGACAGGGATTTCCAAGTCCCCCCTATAACAGGGCTCATCACTTTAAGATGTTTTGTTAAGCTTCTTGCAGATGCTTCTCGAAGGACCCACCGCCTTCCTTCTTTCTGCAAGTTGTAAATCACATTATCAGACCTGGCCTGCTTAGAATCAGCACGGCACAGTGCTTTCCTCACACCACTGCCTGTGTTTACAGATGAGGAAACCGAGGCCCCAGGAGGTCAAGTGCCTTGCTGGCAGGGTGGCTCCCACATGAGTTCCTGAGGGCAGTGATGGCCCTGAATGCAGAATGGCCTCTGGGTAGCAACAATGGGGGCTTCTAGGCCAACACTTAAAAGGTTTCCATGGAGGTTACAGCCCCTGTCTCAGACTCGAGCAGAAACCCCACCCCGGCTCATCCTGACAGCCTCATCGTACTCCCCTTTGCCTGGCACCCCTGCCCAGAGTCTGCCTGCCCCCTTCCTTGACAGCGCCCCTGAGGTTTCCCAGAGGACATCTGGAAGCCCAGGAAACATGTAATTCTTAGCCATAAACAACATTTCCATCTCCCACCCCCAGTACACACATACTTGGATTCAGGCCTTCCTGTGGGAAGGGGGGTGCAGCTCAGACCGTGCCCTTTCACTCAAGCTCAGAGCCCCAAATAAGCACCCCATGGCCCCAGCTGGGCCCTCTACCCTGTCCTTTTGCTCTGCATTTCTGTTTCTGACTTTCTCACATACACACACAGTCACTGATACACTCACAAATTGAGATGAATCCAGCAGAACAGGAAGGAGGGAAGCAACACTCAATGCCCAGACTGGTTTTAGATGCAGGACTCTCACATTTTGTATTTGCATCTCCTTTGCATATATTTGCATGGACTGCTTTAGAGGCTCTCCATTTTCCCAAAGAACACAGAGAAATAACGGATTTGTGGGTCCCAGGGGGCACTGAGGCCCGAGTGAAGTTTCCAAACACCTCAGGTGGGTCTCAGGTTCCGGCTGCCAAAGTGCAAGAGGGAGTAGAGTCAGGGGCACAGCACCAAGTTGAAAGGGGGGAGGGGCAGGCCCACATTTTGAATGCCACTGTCCTCCTCCCTCAGAGCTTTGCTGGGAGCGGTGAGAGGAGGTGATGTAGGCTGCGTTTGGGGTTGAAACAGCAGAAGCTGGGTACCCCTTGTGCCCCCAACCCCCACCCTGCAGAGCTCTCGCTCCAAAAGCATCTCCAAGAGAAGCCTTTCTACGTACACATCCCACTGAGGGGACTGAGGCAGTGCCTTTCCTGTTTGCAAATACCCTCACTGCATGGGGTAGATATGCCCCTGCAGCTGCAGCCCCTGCTGTCTCCTTCCCTGTGGCCTGGATGAGGGCTGTTTTCCCTGTCCCCTGCCTTCCTGGCCCTGAGGGTGTGTGGTCTGGCCTCCCCAGGGCCTTCTGAGTCAGGGCCTGGAGCCCCTACGCTGGAGCCACAAGGTGGGGCAGTGGCCTGAGCCTGGCTCACCTGGCTGAGCCTGACTGTCATGTATGCAGTGGTGGGACAGCGAGGCCATATATGGGCTGGGCTGTGATACCACTGGGACCCAAGGGCAATGGAGTCTTTGGGCCAACTCTAGGCCCCGGGACTAGAGGAGAGGAGGTGGGATATGTGGACCATACTGTCCTAATTGGCCTCTGGCTTTTCCTCCCAGCACCGTCACAGCCCTGCCCACATCAGATACCTGCCTGCCTCTGGACCTCTGATAATGGAACATCTTTTCTTTTATCGCCTGGCTAACTCCACTCATCCTTGAATACCTGACTTAAGAGTGTCTTTCCCCAGGAAGCCTTCTCTGGACCTCAGGGTTGCTTTAAGTGTGCCCCGGGTATTTCCCAATGCTGCTCCCTCAGAAAGTACTTGCTGTGTCTGTCCCTAGCCTGATCAGCTTGGGGCTTCCTGAGAGCAGGGCTGTGTCATCTGTTCTCCATGACCCCTGGCAGGTCAACAGCTGGAGTCAAGCTCACGAGTGTGGCAGCGCAGCCAGGCTGGAGCAGAAAGTGAGGGGCAGGTGGCAGGGGGGACGAGATGGGGTTTCTTTCCTTCCAGCATGTGTGAAGTATGTGTTCCATGTGCCATGAGAATAAACGCTGCTTGTAAACCCATGTACCTACAGGGTAGGTATTCACAGGTGATGAAGCTGGGGCTCAACTGGATAAAATGACCTGCTCAAATCACATAGACCAGTAAGAAGATCTGCTTGCATGGGCTGCGTTGGGCGTAAGTGATGTCTGAGACCTCAGCTGCATGGCCCAGTACTGAGGAAGGGGGCTGAACTAACAGACGTCTCAAGGGCCTCAAGGTCAGACTTTGAGCATCCAGATGACCACAAGCTGAGGCTCCAACTGACTGGAGCCCAGCCCCTGCCAACTCCCTACTTGCTCCACGGCAAGGCAAGAGTCCTCCCTCCAGCTGCAGAAACTGCCAAACGACTCTTTGGAACCCAAACAGGAAGCCAGGGAGAGGGGGGCCAACGGCCTGGGGATCTCTGAGGCTCCTCCAGGAAACATGTGGGGAGATGGGAGGGACAACGACGGCCTGCTCACCCTGCAGCCCAGACACTGAGAGCCCACCGCAGGCCCTGAGCGTCCCCACCCCACCTCCTGGCTGGCAGGAAGCCGGGAGGGCCCCAGGGAAACAATGTCCTCTTATGGGAGACACCGTATGTAGAGAGGGTCTTTAGAACCCTCACTCCTGGACCACTTTGTTTTGTCATAGACTTAATTTTTCAGAGCAGTTTTAGGTTCACAGCAAAATTAAAGTACTGATATTTCCCATTATACCCCCTGTTTCCCACCACAAACAGCCTCCGCCATTACCAACATCCCTCAGCAGAGTGTGTATTTGTTACAAGTGATGAAGCTACACTGACACATCGTCATCACCCAAAGTCCATTAGAATTCACTGTTGGTGTTGTACATTCTGTGGGTTTGAACAAATGTATAATGACATGTCCACCAGTATAGTATCCTTCAGAGTAGTTGCACTACCCCTCAAATCCTCTATGCTCTGCATATTCATCCATCTCTCCTCCTTAACCTCTGGCACCCACTCTTTTTTTACTGTCTCCAGTTTTACCTTTTCCAGAATGTCATAGAGTTGGAATTATACAGTATGTAGGCTTTTCAGATTGGCTCCTTTCACTTAGCAATATACGCTTAAGGTGCCTCCATGTGTTTTCATGGCTTGATACCTCATTCCTTTTAGCGCTAAATATTTCATTGTCTGAATGTACCACAGTTTATTTAGCCATTCACCTACTGAAGGACATCTTGGTTGCTTCCAAGTTGTGGCAATTATGAATAAAGCTGCTATAAACATCTGTGTGCAGGTTTTTGTGTGGATATGTTTTAACTCATTTGGGTAAATACCAAGGAGCACGATGTCTACATCATAAATAGTATGTTTAGTTTTGTAAAAAACTGCCAAACTGCCTTCCAAAGTGGCTGTACCATTTGCATTCCCACCAGCAATGAATGAGAGTTACTGTTTCTCTACATCCTCTCCAGCATTTGGTGTTGTCAGTATTTTGGATTTTTGCCATTCTAATAGGTGTGCAGTGTTGTTTTAATTCACAGTTCCATAATGACATAGGATGCTGAGCTGGGTCATTTTTAAGGCAGGTTTTTCTTCAAATAATTCTGAGCTTAGATTAACTTCATTTCTTATCAGCTCACCCTTGAGCTTCGAGCAGCCAGGATGGAGAAATGCCTGAATCGTAGGCTCTGTTCTGTCACTGGCTCACCGTTGGCCTTGGCAAGTCACTTACCAACCTGGACCTCCATTTCTCAGCCTGTGAAATGGAGCTCACAGCACTCATCCCACTTGAGGGGGTTGTGGGGGTGTCTCTGCCCACAAGGCTATGGATCATGGCTTGGCATGGTGGTCAGTGGTGAGTGAAGCCAGGACCACAGGCTGCCTCACCTGGAGGTGGCCCTAGCAGTAACTGCACACTAGGGAGCCCCATAGTTCAGGACTGAGGAGAGAGTCAGGGCATCACCACCCCAGCCCTGCACCTTCCATCAGGTGCCCAGGCCCTCCAAGACTGGCCAGAGAGGCTTCATTCCTGTCCATGCATGTGCCACAGGGATGTAAGAGGTGAAAGGACAAGAGGGCAGGACGTGGCAGAGAACAGCTGGCCACAGAGCATGCTCCCCTAGCTTCCCAGGGAACACTGGAACCAGTGGCTCAGAAAGCAGGGCAGGTAGTGGTGTGACATGCAAACTGCAGGCAAAACTCAGGCAAACAGACAGAGGTCCTGGCTCTTGTCCCCATAGGAAAGGAGCCTGTGCTCTGGGAGGTTTAGCATAAATGGGAAACAGAGCTCTAAAATTTGAGGGCTAGCTGGGGCCCCGCAAATACCTCCTGAATCAGTTGGGGGTCGGGGGTGGAAGAATCGGCAAATCAGGACCACCCCTTTGCATCTCCTTTCTGGGGTCCATGGGACTCTAGCCTCTTGCTTCCAGCCAGGCCCTGCCCTCAACAGCAAGACCCAACAAAGCCATATCCCCTCTCCCACCAACATTCATTACATTTCTTTTTTGACACTGCAGAAGAAGAGCAGAATGGTTCATAATCCGAAATGCTCAGATAACATCTGCTGCCATTGAAAAAATGACACATGCACATGGTAGGGAAGTCAAACAAAAGAGAAAAGTTTAAAATAAAAGTAAAACTCTCTCCCACTTTATCCTTTCACAGCCTCTGTCTGAAGGTAACCAGTTAACAGTTTCTTGTGTAGCCTGACAGAAAAGTGTGTAACTGTTAAAGAAACTGCATAGGAGAAGAGGCTGTGCTGTAACACACAGATCTTCCCTTGTTCTTGCAACTTAACCTTCCAACCTAGAAGGCCCTCTGATCAGCACACGAAGACCCAGCCCATCCTTGGGCCATGTGGAATCTGCCATTTCACAGATGTGCTGTGGTGGGGCTGGTCCCTTGCAAACTGGCCTCTACATGGTGCCCAGTTTCTTGTTAGAACATTTTAAATGCTTCCCACTTCTTTCCCAATCACCCTGGTCTCCCCAGGGCTGGAAACTCTTTGGCTCTCCTCAAAGCCCAGAAATCAGAGTTGCAATGAACTCAATGTAGGTAAGGACAGGACCTGGAAGCAGGGGTGCTTGGTGGCCTTAGGCAAGGCATGACCTTTCTCTGAACCTCAGTTTCTGCCTCTGGAACATGGGGTAATGCTCTCTTAAAGTGGAGGTAGGAATTTTTAAAAGACAGTGTGGTCTAATAAATGGGCCCTCCTAGAACTTGGAGGCCATTTGATGAAACCAAACTTCTTGGACCTCCAAGGAACAGAGGAATAACAGATGAGGAAACAGAGGCACAGAGAGACTGAAGAATTTACCCACGGTCACATCGTTGGTAAGTGGGAAAATTGGGATGGAACCAGTCAGCCTGGTTCCGGATCTGTGCTCTGGAATACCAGGTGAGCAGCAACTGCTGTGGGAAGTCATGGCTAGTCCAGGGACTGGAGGGCTGGAGGATGCTGGTCAGAGAAGAAGGCGAATAGGGGCAAAGGAGGGCCCAGGGACCTTCCAGACTGGACAAGGAGCGTGAGCTCGGTCTCAAGCCCCTCTGCATCCCTCCTTCTGCATGGGGTCTGGGGCAGGCTAGCTCCCCGTGGACTCAGACTTCACCAGGAAGGATTGCAGGGATGGTGTCTGAGGAGGGGAGAGAGGGAGACCCTGACTTTATGTCGCGTCATTGTGTACTAGGTGTGGTGTATCTTATGTCATTTAATCCTTGTACAACAGACAGTTTTACTGCTGGGGGAGGCCAGCCGTTCTAGTTCATGGACCATCCTCCTCTCCCCCATCCCAGGGTGGGTGACCGCACGGGCCCAGCATCGCAGGGGGACAGAGGGCAGACAATGATGTGATCCTGGGTCCTCACAGGCCAGGTGAGCAGGCAAGATGCTTCCTCTGGTGGATGGGGGTGGGGGAAGCAGGTGACAACAGAGCCAGCCAAAGGCCACCTCTTGTTCTCCCCTGGCCTCCCCCTTCCTTCCTGCTGCCCTGCCCTGTCTTTGACTTCAGCCAGGATTATCGCTGTCTCCTGAGTCATCTTTGCTTTCTAGCTTTCTGGGTTTTACTCACCTGTCTCCCTGGTTTGCGTTGCTACCTTGGTAAGGAGACTTTTTTCTCTCTCTCTCTCTGCTTCCCTCCTGTATACTCATAAGGACACACAGGCTGCTTGGTGACAACATCTGCAAAGGACTCTCAGGGAAGGACTCCAAGATCAAGGGGACCCTAAACCTCCCAGCCCACTGGCAGCCCCCAAGGTGAACCTTGGCTGCACGGTCCCTGGCTTTCTGGGGGCTGAGCAGCCCACCCAGCTTATAAGCTACCTCCTGCTTCAACCATGTGCTTCCTTGCCACAGGCCTGGGCTGGTTGAACTTGGAGCCAAAGGCCCTGATGGTCAAAAGAGGAAAGTATAGGCCTTATCTCCTGCATTTGGGCAAACCAGTAGGAGCCCACACTTCCCAAGCCTTGGACTATTCACACTTGCTCCCTACATGGCCCCAGGCAGCTGGCCTGCCCACCAACCTTCCTCCTCTGAAATCAACCTGAGCTAAGAGAAGGGAAGAACAACTTGAGAGGGCATCTTCTGTACTGTGATGAGGTCAGAGAGGGGAGGCTGTGCCATGGGCAAATGTAATCCTGGATGCCTTTCTGCAAGAGGTGGCATGATACAGCCAGCCAATGGCATTGGGAGGACACTGCTGGCAGGGACATAACAGGACAGGAGTAAAGACATCTAGCATGAGTGTGCAATTGTTAGAAGGGTAGAGAGAATGCAATCATTCCTTCAAGTATTTGTTAAGCACCTACTATGTGCCAAGCTCTGTTCTAAGCACTAGGGACACAGTAAAAAAGACCAAAATGAAAAAATTCCTGGAGCTGACATTTTAGTGGGAAGGTCACTCTGAGGTGGTAGGGTTAACATTTCTGAAAGGGTCTAAAGCTCCAGTAAATGAGGATGAGAGGAAGGACCCATCCCACTGGCCCCTCACCCTATGACAGGTAGGCCTGTGGCCTCATCTCTGCCACCAGAGGGAAACTTAGCACAAATGGGGTGCATGGAGGCTCAGGCAAACCTACCTCCAAGTAACTGTGGCTTGTGCCATGGTGTCTTCCTCCTTTAAGGTCAGGGTTGCACTGATACCCACCTCCTCCAGGAAGTCTTTCCTGATTAACCCCTCCCTTCACTGGGTGGGAAGATGCTGGTGCCCATCTTCCTTAGAAGCACTATCCTCTAGCTGATTAGAAAGTTTTTTAAAGTCTAGAAGGATATCTTCCTTCAACTGATCTCACCACCTCTACCCACACAGCTCTGAATGCAAAACACTGACCTGTCGTGGTAAGGGTCTGAGCTAGGAATCGGTCATTTGCAGTTGTAGTCCAGACCCTGCAAAATCTCAGGAAAGATGTTTCTCTGGGGTTGGGTTTTCTCACCTGTAAAACAGGGAAAGAGGCTTGCCCAGCAATACCACTGAAAGGGGGAACAGCAGCAGCAGCAGACATGTAGTGACCACCAAATGCATGCCAGGCACTGAGCCAGCCTGTCACACATGGTGCTGTGTGTAATCCTCTCAGTAATCCTGTGATGAAGACACGATGGCCATTCCCATTGTAAAGATGAGCAAACTAAGGCTCAGAGGGATTCATGAGTTGCCTACAATCATACAGTGTGTGACTCCAAAATCCCTGCTCTTAATATAGCACTCTGTTGTTCTCAGTAAAAGATTCCGTTCGATTCTGTTAAACCCGTTATCCAGTCAACTAGCAGTAAAAGGGCACCAACTATATGCCAGCCACTGAGTAAGCCACAGCCTTTATTTGAGCATCTAGTGGGTGCCCAGCTGGCTGTATGTCAGGGGAGGTGGGAGGTGGAATAGCTCCTGCCCTCCAAGAGCCTGGAAGATGGGCTTAGCCACCCGGAGGTTATGCACATAGGCTCTGCCACCAGAATCTTCTAGGTGTAGCTGTGTATCCATCGTGAATTCACGATATATAATAGCTAAAAACCTTTCAGCTTTTGTGTGAAGATGATGTGATAATGAGGGCACCTCAAGGGACCTGGTTTGGCAGAGAATATACTGCATAAATTGTGGCCATTATTACTAAAATGAACAACTGGAAAACAGGGGATGATTGTACATGGCCAGATGTCTGGCTGTGTCCAGAGGGGCCTTAGGAGTTTAGAGCAGAGAAAGAAGACTCTGGTCTGGAGCAGGCAGTGGAGGCTTCTTGGAAGGGACAGCCACAGGTGGGGTGCTGAAGGGCTGAGCAGCGGGGAGCTGGCTAGAGGGCAGGCATCTGGGCTGGGGATGAGGTGTGGGCAGGGGGGGGTGCACCTTTGCACCCCGAGGCCACCCAAGAATGGGAGCCGGTGAGCAGCTAGTCCACACTGGCTCACTGCAGGCTGATGGGCTCCAATGCTAAGGAGAGGATTCTGGGATAAAGGGAACCCTCAGGCATTAAAAAGAGGACAGCTCTGGGGGTAAGGAGGGCTGCATGCCTCGTTTGTGGGGGATGAACAGCCTATGGCAGACACAGGAGAAGCCCAAGTCGATCTTGCTAGGCTCTCCTCCTGGTCCGGTCCTGTGCCTTGGCTATGGACATTCACTCCCTGTAGAGTTCTTATAACCCCTGGCCTCAGCCTCCTTGGCCTTCATTATCACTCCCTCCCAGGCCAGCCCACAGGGCTTAAGGTGGTGAGAAGGAAGGATTGGAAGAGCTGTGCTGTTCAGAGCCTGCTTGTGGTGGGCCAGGGAAAGGCCCAGAATGTGTTTACATTTTCCTTCCTTTCCTTCTGGTGGCCCCGCCGGCTGGCGGTTACACCACTGTGGTTTCTTGGCCCCAGGGAGTGTCTCCATTACATAACGCCTGACACAACCGCCCCCTAAAACACACTGGCACCCGCTCAGACACATACTCCTGCACACATACACACTCACTGACAGGCTCTCATAGAGACGTACCTATGGTACACAGTCTCACACCCTCATTGGGGAAGCACTATGGTCTCAGGAGGATTTCTGCGGCCCCCACCAACAGTCACAATTTTAGTGGGAGAATCTTCCTACTTCCTTGCCCTCAAGCCAGAGGAGCCCCGAGCCTGGTGGGACTGACCCAGGACTGCCCCGGGGTCCCCGCGGGCAGCCTGTCTTTGGCGACAGCCCAGGTGGTGGACAATCATGGGCTGCCCTCCAAGAGCCCAGAGGTCGGGGGAGATGAGGCTTTGTCACAGGAAGACTGGAGAACAGGACAGGGAGATGCAGAAAGACCAGACCCTAGAGGACAGCCCCCATTATGTGGACTCTAGAAACACAGAACAGACATACAGGGAACAAACAGGGGTAGAAATGGCATCTGAGGCACAGGGGGAGGTGGGAGTGGGTATTTAGTGCAACATTTTTGGAAGGTTACCAGGATGGCAGGTTTCAAGGTTTTAAATTTGTGTTACCTCCACAGAAACATGGGAGCTACCCTGCAACTCAGCAATGCTGCCTGTAGGCATTCATCTGATGGATACACTCACCCAAGGATCCGTGTATAAGGATGTGCGTAAAAATTAAGTAGTGCAGAGCCTAGGTGGCCATCACTAGGGCCCTCATAAATGGAACACCATGCCGCCATTAAAAGAAGGTGCTGGCATGCTGAGTGAGGGGAGTGGGCCAGTGGACAGGAGGTACAGCATGACCTTATTCATTGAACTGAAACCATACACAAATGTGTATGTGTAACATTTATAAGTAGAGCTGCACAATCACATCTCTGGAACTCCTTACACAAAGTGGTTACCAAGTGGTCAGCTTTGCTGAGTGGGCCTGAGGAGGAAGGGTAGGAGAGACGTTTCCATTTGTACATATTGGAATTCAGTGACTACAGTTAGGATATTCAGCACAGGCCTGCGCAAGTTTGGAATAAGAGGATGAACTCCACGAGAGGCCCCATCTACCAAGGAACAGTACATTTCTCCCCCTTCTGAAAGTCCGGGCACTCTGCCCTCACATGGTGTGGGGTGGCTTTCTGGTCCCACCATTCATGAGCTGGAAGACCTTGGGCAAGTGTTTTCATTTCTCTGAGTTTCATTTTCCTCATCTGTCAAATGAGAGAGAACATGATCGCTCTCATACGGGGTCTGGTTTTGTTGCACCAACAGTTACTGAGACCCTTCTAGGAGGTAGGTTGGGGTGTGCAAGGAGGAACCTGAGGGCTTTTGCTTTGAAGGAACTTCTAGGCTAGAAAGACACAGGTGTAGGACAATGTGTTCTTGCTCCTACAAAGGCCTGCACAGACGCCCTGGGAGCTGGGGCTGGCTGGGGGGAGAGGCTAGATGTGAGGTTGAGATTCAGCTGAGGCTGAGGAAGCAGGGGGCGGGGTGTAGGGAATACTCCGGGGCAGTTGAGGAGTGGTGAGCATCGAGGCAGAGCTTTAAAGAGCATGTTTGGAAGCTTGGATTTGAACTGGGGGTGGGTGAAGGAACCCTTCAGGGCATTCAGGCAGGAGAGGCATGATTGCTTAAGTGTTTGAGAAGCTGACTCCGGGGAATGGTGGCTGGAAGGAGGAGCAGCTGGGGCTCCTGGTTCTCCCCTTGTCCGCGTAAGAGGGGGAGCCTTAGTTACTGTGGTGGTAAAGACAGAGCAAAGGGGCAGTGTTTAGGCATGGTTAGAAAGCAGAGTCATTAGGTTCTGGAAGCCTACCATGTTTCCCCGAAAATAAGACATACCCCGAAAATAGGCCCCAGTTAAGATCATCAGCCAGATGGATGCATTTAGTATGTTGTGACGATGTTCCAGAGAAGATGACATGACTGTATTTGAATAAATGTAGATTGTTGTACATGAAAAAATAAGACATCCCCTGAAAATATGCCCTAATGTGTCTTTTGGAGCCAAAATTAATATAAGACCCGGTCTTATTTTCGGGGAAACACGGTAGAGGGAAAGGGTAGAGGGAAGCTAGAGAAAGACTTCGGGAGGATGTCGTGTTCGGGCGTGTGCCACTGGATGGATATGGTTCTGCAGCTGTGGAGAGAGGGTCAACAGGAAGGCTTGGTGTGCGAGTCTATATCTAGGTGTGTGGAGGTGGGTCCCAGGCTCCTGGGCAGGGCTGGGAGGTGCCACTACACGGTGGGCAGTCACTTCATTTCTCCTCCACTGGCACTTACAGTCTACCAGACAGAGTGTTAGTTTTGGAGTATAGTGGACCTTCTTGGCTTGTGAGGGAAGGGGAGTCATCAAGGGCATCATGGTTGTGCCCTAGGACTCGCTTTGGCAAAGGACAACCCTTGGACGGTCAGATGAGAGGCTTCCTTTTTCCCAGTTGCTCGCATTGTAATAGAACACTCAGGAACAACAATGCAGTCCAACAGAACTTCCTGTGATGATGGAAATGGTCTGTGCTGTTCAGCACACTGTCCCCTAGCTTCACGTGGGTACTGAGCACTTGAAATGCGGTTAGTACGACTGAGGAAGTGAGTTTTAAATTTTGTTTAATTTAAATTAAATGTAAACAGTCACGTGTAGCTAGTGCTCACCATATTGGACAGTGCCGCTCTCTGTAGAATGTCCAAAAGAAAGCAGTTGCCACTCTCATCTGAAGGCCCATGTAATTGGGGGAGTTTAGTGGGGACAGAGTAGGGAACTTTCTTGACTCCCCTCAGATAGGGAACCTATTGATTAGGTGTGAAGCTTAGAGTCTAAGGAAGGACAATATACACATTAAACAAAGGCATGTAAAATATGTCAGAGGATGGCAAATGCTAGGGAAAATGAAGCAGGATGAGAGAGAAGGAATGACAGACGGGGCTGTTTCCGAGAGGGTGGCCTGGGTGTCCCCTGAAAAGGTGACACTTAGCAATAAATTGAAGGGAACAGGCCATGTAGAGCACGGCAGATGGAATAGCAGGTGCAAAGGCCCTGAGTCGGAGAGCAGGCCCAGCATGCTGAAGAACAGATATTGCAGGACCTTGTAGGCCTTGCTAAGATTTTTATTTTTATGAAACTTTTTAAATTTATTTAAGGGTGTTCTTCCAGGACCCATCACCTCCAAGTCAAGTAATTTTTTTCAATCTAATTGCGGAGGGTGCAGCTCACAGTGGCCATGTGGGGATCAAACCGGCAACCTTGTTGTTAAGAGCACCTCGCTCTAACCAACTGAGCTAACCGGCTGCTCCCTTGCTAAGATTTTTAGATTTTATTCTGAGTGAGGATTTTGAGTGGAGGATGACTTGGACTAATTGAGTTTTAAAGCACAGATGTGGAAATCCGGGTTTATAGACAGTGTGGGAGGAAGGCGGGTAGAGAGGACTCAGAGGCAGCCTGCGGTGATTTGAAGGAGCAACAGCTTCAATTCCTTTGAATTCCACTTCAGCCTTTTCCCAGCTGCTTGGCCTCAGACATAGGACTTCTCTGAGCTCAGCTCCTCATCTTTGAAATGGGGTCAGTGACAGTCGTTGCTCGGTGTTGGGTAGCCACAAAGGCTGTTATTAACATATATATAAAGCTTTAGTACATAATAGGCCCTCCATAAACAGTCGCTATTAGCATCTTTAAGGCATTCCAACCAGGAGACCTGTGGGCATGGGCTGTGGGAAGAGGGGAAGTGAAGATGATAATAACATAATGATAATAATATCATTATTATTATAATAGTGATAATAGCATAGTGATAATAACAGCCAGCTAATTCTGGTTGAATACTTACCACCTCCAAGCACTGGGCAAAGCATTTTGCCAATATTATCTCATTTAGTCTTTACAACGAAAACAAGGACAATAATAATCAATCTTTTCAAAGGAAGAAACTGAAGCTCAAAGAGGCAGTGAAGTATGTTCAAGGTCACACAGTAGGTATTGACAGCAACTGGGACCCATTCCCCACCTCTGACTCCAGAGTCCCAGTTCTTTCCACTGGTGATGACCTACTGGGCTCTGGGGTGAAAGGTCCCAATGAGTCCCCCTCTAGGGGGTATTTATGTTTTTAGGGGGTCTCTGACGGCAATTTTTCTCATTGAAAAAGTTAATTGAAAACATTTAACCAAAACAAGAGAAAATTTCAAAGGATAATATAAGAAAACAGGGTAGAAATCACTGAAGCAAAAATATGATGCTTTAATAGAGGAATTGGTGGGGGGCAGAGGGCAGGCAATTAGTTCAAGTCGTCCTTCACTCAAAATCCTCACTCAGAATAAAATCTAAACATCTTAGCAAGGCCTACAAGGTCCTACATTGTCTGTAGGACCCTCCCAACCCATCCACCAGCCCCTTTTATTTCTGACCTTGACACCCCTTCCCTCATCCTGCTCCAGCCACACTTGCTTCCCTTCAGCATGCTGGGCCTGCTCTCCGACTCAGGGCCTTTGCACCTGCTGTTCCATCTACCATGCTCTTCTACATGGCCTGTTTCCTTCAATTTATTGCTAAGTGTCACCTTTTCAGGGGACACCCAGACCACCCTCTCGAAAACAGCCCCGTCTGTCATTCCTTCTCTCTCATCCTGCTTTGTTGCCTGCCCTTGAGGGCTGAGCTCACTACCCCAGCCCCACCCTGTGCCACTTTACTCCGTTCTCTACCCCAGGCACTGTACCCGGCTTTCTTTTCCTCTCTGGAACCATGTTCCCTCTAACCACAGGGTCTTTGCACTAGCTGCCTTTTTCCTTTTAATTAAAAAATTGTATAGTTTCAGGTGTACAACATAGTGATTCAACATCTATATACCTTACAAAGTGATCACCACAATTCTAGTAACCTTCTAAAAACATGGAATGCTTCAAAAACTTGCATGTCACCCTTGCGCAGGGGCCATGCTAATCTTCTCTGTATTGTTCCAATTTTAGTATATGTGCTGCTGAAAGGAGCACCGAGCTGCTCCTTTTACTTGGAAAACTCTTTCATTGGCTCTTTGCCTTATTGTTACTTACCTTTGCCCTTCTTACTTCTTTAGAAGCTTCCCGGACCCTAAGTGAGGTGAGTTTCTCTGAAGGCTCTCCCATACTTCCCTTGCATATCCCAGATTTCAACTTGTGAGCACACTTAAAAAAAAAAAAAAATTAAGATACAATTCGCATACAATACAATTCACCAGATTAAAGTACACAAATGTACAAATGCTGGTATATTCACAAGGTTGTACAACCATCACCACTATCTAATTCCAGAAAATTTTCATCAATCCCAAAAAGAAACACTGGACCTATCAGCAGTCATTCCCATTCATCCTGTAGCTCTGGCAACCACTAATCTACTTTTTGCCTCCACGGATTTGACTGCCTATTCTGGACAGTTCATGTAAGTAGAATCGTATAATATGTGGTCTTTTGTGTCTGGCGTCTTTCATGTCACATAATGTTTTTAAGGCTCATCCATGTTGTACTGTAAATCAGTACTTCATTTTTTTCTATGACTAAGTAGTATTCCATTGTATGGATAGACCACATTTTGTTTATTCATCTGTGATGGACATTTGTGTTGTTTCCACTTTTTGGCTATTGTGAACAATTGTACATGTGCTTCTCCCCCCCCCCCCCCCATATATGTTCTTTTATTGGGACATCACAGAGCATACCTCAGTCTGAGTAGGGGAAATAGACATTAATAAAATATGTACAAAAACCAATGTATTGCTTTGGAAAATAGTATGGCAGTCAGTCGTCACAAAGTTAAACAGGAGAGTTATACTGTGATCAGGCAATTTTACTTCTAGGTATATACCCAAAAGAACTGAGAACATGTTCATACAAACACTTGTACATGGGAGTTCATAGCAGCATTGTTCAACAATAGACAAAAGGTGAAAAGAACTCAAATATCCATCAACTGAAGAATGAATAAACAAAATGTGGTCTATCCATACAATGGAACATTATCCTTCCATGTGATGAAATGAAGGCTGATTCAAGCTACATCATGAGTGTACCTTGAAAACATTATGTACACTCCATGAAAGCATAGATGACATCTGTCAGTTCACCTGTTACCCCTGTGCAGGCATTTACTAGATGATCAAGAACTATAAGTGGGATGCATGAAAGGTCCCATCAGCAGTCCCAGCATCCCCAGCACTGCCCCCCCCCGCCCCCCTTTAATGTCTGGACTGAATCCCAGGGCAGTGAGGAGAACCTGCCAGCAAGTCCAGCCTTCAGTAAGACATGCCTCCTGCCCTGCAGAATTTCTGATTTCCATCTTCCCAACGTGTCACTGTGAAAGTCTGGGCATCCAGTAGGTGCTCAATAAAGCCCTGGCACATTGGCTTGACGGGACCTGAAGTTCCAACAGTAGCCAGGCCAGGTAGACAACCAGAGAGCACAGCATTACCTGCCACATACCTCAGCCAAGTTCCTCTCCCCTGAAGTGCAGCGTTTCTCTGCTCAGGGGTACAGGGAAAGAAACAGTAGTTTCGCAAGGACCCACCACCCCTTCTCAAGTGGTGCAGGGCTCATAGACTGCCCTGCAAGCAGCCTCTCACCCCAGTCATCACCGGATCAGTGGGATTTGGTAAGACAAGGCCTTGGGCCTGCATTTCAAAGGTTTCCCTACTCCCCATAAGACCAGCACTGGGCCCAGTGTGGGGGTCACAGGCTACCCCACAGCCAGGAACTCAGCCTTCTGTAGAGGTGGCCACTGGGAATTCTGTTTCATCAAATATTGCTGGGCCAAGGAGTTTTATTTGAAAATCATGTTAATTAGCCAGAAACTAGGAGTTTAATAAATGGAAAACAGAGAACTTTCCAAGGGTACAGCTGGGAAACACTTGCTTTTTTAAAAATTCTGCCTGGCTTCCCAGGCCAGCTAAGCACCCTGACACGAGGCCCTGATTGCCAGAGGAATCCACAAGGAAAACAAAGCTTATTTTTAGAGAAATATTTTAAACTCGGTTTCAAAGAACTCAGGAGTTTTCTTGTCTGCCCAAAATCCTTAATATCTTTCCTTCTATTTCAGAGCTGCCTCTAACCCGAGGGCACAAGAACTCCTATCTGACAAGAGCTATTTCTGCACAGATGAAAATAAATGGGCCCCTTCCTTCTCCAACTAGAGAATTGTTTCTAAATATGTCCCCGCAGTCAGGCACAGGATGCCTGTCCTTGGCAGGTGTGCCCAGAATAAGGTGGGTCTGGGGTCCCTGCAGGTCTGAAGGCCTGTCTGCCACCTTCCCACTCAGCCCTGCTCTGCCCACCGCCCTGCAGGAAGCTGTCGACAGCTTGGCCATCATTTCCGGGTTTTGAAAGCAGTTTTTAACTTGAAAGAGGCCTGCTAAAAAGGGCTGCTTTTCCTCTGTAGGTTGTTAACACTCCCCACCCCACACAGACACACTCCCTCCCCCCCCACAGAGACATCCAGACCCAAACATACAGCAACACCCGTGGATCCTTCCTCACCTCCCACAGAGCCACACATACCTACCCACACAGCATCAGCTACACAGACTCACTCACCCGCAGCAACAGGCATACCCACACTCACCCACGCAGAGATCCTACACACCTACATACACATACTCAGAGCAACACTCAAACCCACACCTACACTCACCCACACACTCACACAGATACACACACCCCCCCCATACAGATTTCCACATATATGCACACACAGCTCCACATACCAGCACTCCCCCACTAAACACCAGACACAGACCCCTGAGGACCTATGCACAGAGCAATACCCACAAACACGTGCACACCTAGTCAGACAAGGGACACAGATACATATATACACCCTCCATATGCACCCCCCCCACAGACCTCCCTCCACACAGACATACCCTTTGATATATATACACTCCTACACTTTCCAGGTCTAGCAAAAACTGTCAGGAGAGGTTGGAAGGACCCATCTAGGCAGGGGTGGGCCCTGGAGGTGCTGTGGCTTCCTGCTGCCTGGGCCCCCACCCACCTCCTTCCCCCAGGGCCCCTCCCAGGCAGGCCAGGCCCTGGTTCCTCGCTGGTCCTCCCTGTTTCCTTGGCCTTGCCAACAGCATGGAACTGGACTTGCCCTGGATGGCTACAGGTCTCCACATCCCCTGGAGTGTGAACAAGAAAAAATAAACACAATTAAATGTGGCAACAACAATGGAAAGTGGCTACTGGCCCCTGATGGAAGGTAAACCTGGCCACGGCTTAGCCTCTAGGGGCCACGTGGGCTCCCACTAACTCATAAGGCCAAGGAAGGCACAGACACCCAACTTCCCCTTTCAAGAAGATGCAGCTTGACTCACTTTTGTCCTCACTCTTGTCACCACAAGCAAAACTGAAGGAGATCCAGAGCCTGGGGACGGTTGCTTCCAGGGTCAAATGCTCTCTAATGGGCTTGCTCCCTGCACACATCCATCTTGGGGATTTTCTGAGCCCCCCCCCCGGCAGATTTTAACATTGAGCATCCTAGTGCTGGGCCAGACCTACAGCCAAGAGCTACGCCTGTTTGTCCTAATTGCATTGGGCCCTCCCAGGTCTGGACCTTTCATCCGGGTCTCTGAGCCACTGCAGAGCTCACAATCCTCCATCTATTCCCAAGGGCCATACAGAGCTTTCGCCTTCTCAATAGTTTTTTTGTGTTGTTTTTTTTCCCTCTTATGCACTCAGCAGTAGATTCAGAGTGAGTGGTGGAAAATATGTCCACTCATGCACTCCTTCTCTGAAATAATTTAGAAGGTGGTGTGCATTCATTGGGTTGCTTAAAAAACACCTTAGCTTTCAAACAGCCAGTGGAAATGCCACTATTAAGACATTCGAAACACCATCACATTCTGGGCTCATTTTCATACTGACTACAAAAGAATTTTATCTTGAGTATAATGCATTTTTGGAGCCAGAGTCAGTTTTAGTTCCGCTCCCTAGCCGGTGATAGGAATCCTGGCTTGAAACTTGCAATTTCTTTTAATTCTTGTCCCCTTCATTTATTTACACGAAAACTTTGCTAAGGGTGATCAAGCAATAGCAGAAAGTTTTGTGAATTCCAACCGCTGTAGAGACAATGACCTACATACCCTCCATTGATCTGCGGCAAGAGGAAATTTCTGAATGACTCCCCCCTGCTTTCCACACTCCACTGGGTCTAAAATACAAAATACCAGATCTTAGTTGGGCTTGCAAACAAACCAATTTAAAAAAATGAATGTGGCTTACCCCAAAAAGAAGTTTAATCAAGAAGCCGATCAAAAGTACTTGTTTAAGGAAAGTAAGTTTTGGAAAGAAGTGAAAACAAGGCCTTTGAAAAGAAGCCTGGCCTAAATAGCACCACATTTTAGACTTTTTCCTCTCCACTGCACATTCTTTATGGTGGAGGCCAGGGAGCCTGCAGGGTCTTCCTGGCCCAGCCCTCCTTGGCCAAATTTACCCTCCCCCGCTGCTGAGGCCCTCAGCCAGGGGCTGGGCATCTGGGAGAACTTTGAAACTGTTCCCCATCCCCTTTGGCAGCGTGTGCCAAGCACCAAAACGCTCCAGCTAACACCAGTGCAATCATCGTTAACATGAAACAGCTGCCTGAAACCTGGCCGGGCTCTGCAGATGGCCCCCACCCGGCCTGGCTCAGCTGTGAGACACAGGAGACCCAGCTAGGCAGGGAGGGAGGGGATGCAAGTATGGTTGATAGGGCCCAGCTGTTGTAGATAAGACAACAAACTATTGCTAAATCTCTTACCTACTTTGGAAAAAGTGTCTAAACTGTGCGGGGTGGAGAGTGAAGGAAAAACATGAATTGATTTATGAATCTGCTTTTTAAGTTTTTAAAGTGAACATAGGAAAAAAAACATACTAAAATTTTGTTTAACTGTGTTAAGAATCAGCAAATTTTTCTTCTTCCTTTTTCTAGAGACCTGGGTTGAATTTGCTTTCTGGCCATTCAGTTGTCTAAAGCAGACAATAATCCTTTTGCATGAATAACGTGTGTGCTCCCTCCCAGAGGAAGCTGTCCACATAAAACAAACATTATCCAGATATAAGTTTAACCTGTTTAATCTTGTCCCTTTCCTTCCTCTCCGGCCAAGGATACAACCAGGCTTTCCAAAGTCCAGGCAAATCCCAGACCTAACCCCCCCACCTGTTTTAGCATTCTGAGAGCCTGCAGCCCAAGGCCTGGCAAGACTCTCCTCCCTTCCCTACCCAAGCAGTTCTGTTCCCTGGGCATCCCAGCAAAAAAAAAAAAAAAAAAAAAAAAAAAAAAAAATTCAGACCTTCAGCTGCCACTACAGACACGTGACACTTGGTGACTCACAGGCAAGCCACACCCCTCCAGGCCTCCCAGCCAGGCCCTGCCACCAGCCAGCCAACACTAGGATGCATCTTATTAGCAAGGGTAACAGCTAATGCCCTTGACAGTCCAAATAATTACTTTTTTTCAGCCAAAAGAATTTGCTATAAAATACTGAGGGGCAAGCTCTGCCAGCTCTCCAAATCCTAGTCCCCAATCCCTCCAAGACTTGGGTGAGGCCTGACCAAGTGGTGGGGAACTAGAAAGCTAGATATTTTCATTGGAAACAAACAAACAAACAAAAAACTAACTTACAACATATTAATAATACCTTTTTTCCCAAAAATTTTATTGGGGGAAAACTACAAAACATATACAGTACAATGTTTACAGTCACAATTTGTAGTGAACTGATTCCCCAAAATATATTACAACTCAAGTTGACTTATCTTGTTACATTCAAATACCTACTTCTGTCAAAGTAGTCCAGAGTACATACATACATAGTGCTCCAACTGTACCTACGTACATACAAACTAAAGCTACTGCTCATTCATCTGCTGTCCAGGAAAGCATTCCTGCCTTTCTACGTGGGAAAAAAAAAATACTACAAGTTTTGGAAATTTCTGTTATTAAACAAGGCATATTCATGTAATACATACCATTTTAGCACTAAGAGTTGACCTCTTCACTTTAACTATATAAAAAAAGTGGTAAAAATCTTTTCCTTTTGTGCAGTTGAACCCATCCTACATTCAAATTCTCTCAAGCACTAATAGACAAAATACTTATTTGGTTGAGTAAGATTTAAGGCAAGTTCTGGCCCTTCCAAAGGCACTGTGAGACTACCCCCCATTATTGCTACATGTCTACACACAGTTATGTCACAGTAGAAATGGTGGAATAAGCAAACATTTTTTTGCTAATTTATAAAGTTGGAATGAGAAAAGCATGCCACATTTAAGCCTGATTGCAAAGTATGTGGTCACTTTTTTTCTTTAAAGTTGGATGGGCTACAACCATTATACATTCTAAGAAAACTCGTAAGATATTCCTTAAACTACTTCCACAGCATCAAGAATAGATTTCTATAAAGAAATCATGCAATCTTTCAAAATTTACGTAAACAAGGAAAGAAATTAATGAAATAAATATTACATACAATCTCTTAAATTAAGATTTTTTTTACTCATTTACAATAAAATAACCATGTGAAGTTACAAAAGGCATATATTACTGTGAAAAGAACATACACTCCACATTTTGCCGATAATAATGGCAATCATAATTTAACATAATAAAAGAATATATATCTATTGCTTTTCATCATACTTGATAAATACAGTATGAACAAAATTTTCAATGTATACTTTTCACAAGATAATAAATAAGTTAAATAGTTTTTTTCATATTGAGTTGTGGTGCAGTGGTGCGAATCAACTCAAAACAGCTAAAAATTCAGCAGTTATTCCCCCAACAATTATAAACTAAGCTCTGCCCAAGGCTTCCAAAGAGAGCAGACAAAATGGCTCTAAATTAAACACCCACTAAGTGGTGGCAACGAAATCAGGAACCAATATGAAACTTTGGAATGCAAGGTTTTTTTTCCAGACACATAAGTTGGTTTAGAAAAACAAAACAACATAACCTATGGAGCAAAGGGCTCTACTATCAAGGCATATTCATGGCAGAATATTAAATTCTAAAAGCTTATAGAATCCTAAAAGCTTATAGGTTTAGCAAGGTGGTGGCTTGGCTGGTTTGTTTACACTGTTCTGAAACAACAATGAGGAACTTCTCTCAAGATAAAGTTCCCACATCTGGACTAATGCTTTTCAAGTGAAGGTATGGAATGGTGGTTGGTAGCTGCTGGTGCTGGGTTGATTTTTCCTAAAGTCCCAAACTCATTTGAGACCTAAAAGTTAAGTGTTTGGTTTTTTGTTCTATTCGCATCACAACTGCCCTGTTGTGAATATTTTGTTCATCAATACAAAAAGTTCGTTGACTTTTTTTGCTCAACAAGAATGAAACTTCGTATAATAATAAAAATAATAAAAAACAAAAACTGGAGAAAACCGAAAGGGTAGGAGTGGGGGGCCCACCCGGCACACAAAAGTTCGAGTCCAAGTGCTCGGTCTGGCCTGCAGTCTAGTCTGCTTGTGGCCTATTTCACCCCCAACTCCCGTGCCTCCCTGCCCCTTAGTAGGAGCAAGGTGGCAGAGGCGCCCTCCAACACCCCCAGAACGGCCTTCCCTTCCTCCTCCTCCTCCTCACTGTAGCCCTCTTGCCTCAGTCGTCGGAGATGGAGAGGCGGCTGAAGATGGGCAGGCGGCGGCCGGGGTCGAGGCTGGGAGACTCGGAGCCGCTAAGGCTGCCGGAGCTCAGAGAGCCGCTCAAATAGCTGTCGCGGTCCGACAGCGAGTCCGGGGGACTAGGGGGCGCGTCGAACACTGGCGACTCCGACAGGCGGCGCGGCAGCTGGAAGTTGTAGGGCGGCGAGGGAGGCGCAGCGGCACTAGTAGGGAGGGGCGCGCTGGGCGGCGCCGGGGGCTGCGCGGGGGGCACCAGGCCCTGCTGCTGCTGCTGGCTGCGATAGTAGGCGGCGGCGGCCACCGCGGCGAAGTTGTGGGTCTGGATGGCGAGCGGCGTGATGAGGCTGCTCAGCTCCGGGCCGAAGGTGAAGGCGTTATTGGCGCACGAGGCCGATGAGCAGGCGGCACAGGGAGCACCGGGCGCCAGCAGGTCCTCGGCGCCCCCAGTGCCGTACAGGAGGGCGGCTGCTGCTGCCGCTGCCGCTGCCGAGGCACAGCACGTCGGGGCGCCGGAGGGCGTGGAGGACGCCGAGGCAGACGAGCAGGATGAAGCAGAGGAGGAGCAGGACGAGGCCGATGAGCAGGAGGGCGGGGGTGGCGTGCGCGACGTGGGGCTGTCGAGCAGCAGTGGCGACTCGAGGCCCCCCGGGGGCTGGTGGTGGCCCGACGGGAAGCCCGAGAAGCTGAGGCTATGATGCAGCTTGGGCCGCGGCTCCCGCGGGAAGCCCAGGTGCAGCGCATCACGCGCGCTGAAGGTGCGGAGGTCCCCAGAGGGGCCCCCAGATGGCGCGGGCCGCCGCTCATCCGCGTTGTGGATGAAGTGGCAACGCGGCCCGTAAGGGCAGAACCCGATAGTGTGGAAGGTTCGGCACAGCTCTGTCTTGTACTTGGGGTGGCGGGTCAGGCTGCGCAGCTCGTGGAAGCCGTGCGCGAACTGGCACTTCTCGCCGTACTTGCACGTGCCGCTCTCCTCGAAGGGCCGGCACAGCTCAGTTTTGTAGCGAGTCGAGTTGATCTGGGATCCGCCGCCCCCCTTCTGCTGCTGCTGCAGGTGCAGGAGATGCTGGCTACGCTCGCCATTCTCGCTGAACGAGCGGTCCCGGAATTTGTTTTCCTTGTTCAGCAGGGCCGTGCCGCCACCCCCCGAAGGCTCCTTGAGTGTGCCGTAGGAGGCTGGGCTGCCGGCCGCCGCGCTGCCGCAGCTGCTGCCGTTAGGCGCGCCCGGGAACTTGGGCGAGCAGCTGCCGGGGGTAGGCGCGGGGTGGGCGAGCGCGTGCAGGTTGCTGGCTGAATGCCGTCGGAGGAAGCCCGGCGTGAAGCCCGAGCTGGGGGCGGCGGCCACGGGCGTCCCCACCGCCTTCTTGTCCAGCATGTTGTTCAGATTGAGGTTGGCCAGGGATTTCTCCGTCTGCCAAAAGGTGGGGAGCAGGAAAAGGATGAAAAAGGGTAAGGAAGGGAAGAGTTGGGGCGAGTTGCAGAATTGCCAGCCTTCCGATTCTTTTTCCTTTTTGAGGATTTCGACTCGGCCCCCACCCACCCTCCACCCATACACGCGCAAAGAATCAAGTTCGCCTAAGGAGGAGCCAGACTACCACTTCAGGCCGCGCTGGGTTTCGACATGTGATTTTTGGCCCGTGGGCCGCCGGCCCGGGCGGCGCAAACTCCGTCCGGGAAGCACCGAGCAGCGTGGCCGCGGTCGGCTCCGGATAAACTAAACAGCTACAGCCGCTCCCTCCTGCCCTTTCTCCCTCCCTTCTCCTTCTCCCCGCCCACAAGGCACGAGCACTACTGCAAACTTCGGGATTTTTCTCGACCCCCAAAAAGTCAAGGTGGAGAGGGGGGTCCCCCAAAAGCCGAGGACAGAAGATAAAGTCTGAAAATTTGAAGGGCTTCCTGCTTGCCCGCCTTCTTCTTTCCTTGCTCCCCCCGCGTACCTTGCACAAGAAGTCGAGATCGTAGAAAGAGGGTAGAAGTGTGGTCGACATGTTTCTGGATCCTGTAATGGTCGGAGGTGCTGGCAGAGAGGTCCGGAGGAGCCCTCGGGGCTGCGCGGCCGGGCTCGAGCCACGACGAATAACGGGCGAGGGGCGCGGGGGGGGAACCGAAAGTTGGCTGGGTCGAGAAAAGCGGGAGAGGGAAGCAGCGTGGACTGGTTTGAGGTCGCTGGGAGTGCGGAGTGGGGGGAGAAGGAGAAAGAAGCAAAGAGCGCTCCTCCGCGCCCCGGGGTGCCCGGCCCGCCCCCCCCCCCGCGCGGAGCCGTCGGCAGCTCGCGAACTGCTGGAACTCCGCGGCCCGCGAGTACGCGCCCTATATAGAGAAGTGCAGCTGCTGGGCGGGCGTGCCCGGGGGAGGGGACAGAACGTTGACCCCGCTGGGGTCTCCAGGCAACGCCGCCCGTCGGCTCGTGGACGTCAGGCTCCTTTCTGGCCTCTCATTGGCCGCCGCCAATTTTTTCCTCTGGGGGAGGAGGCAGAGGCCTCGGGGCGGGGCAGGCTGCCGCGGCGCCCTGGGCGGCGTGGAGAGTTCGGTTTAGATGGGTGCTGCTGGGTGGCGGCGGGTAGATACGGCTCCCTTTTTCTGGGGCTGCACTATTGGAAATCCCCAGCACGTTTTACGTGGCCGGGGTTCTGCATCCCTGGACGTGTCTTTCCCCGCCCGATCCTGTTAGGCGAAATTGCGGAGCTTTCATCTCCCACCCTGGGTTTTATACGGGGCGCGGGAATTGCAAAATGCATGAATATTGCAGACATCCGTGCGGCCCGGCTGGTTTGCAAAGCGTTCTCCAGCTCGGGGAGGGAGAGGCGGGGGCTCTCGGCCTGAGTCTGGTGGGTGGCGGCTCCATCCCGACTGCACGTGGAGACACGATGGGGGTGGGGGCGGGAGCGGCCACGCGGGCGGCTGCCGCTGCAGTCTCGCCCAGAGGAGCCTGGGCCGGTTTCTCCGCCCCTCTCCCCGCCCAGGCTGCAGTAAACAGGGCTCGAGCGCCGGGGCCTGCCGGGCAAGGCTGAGTGTCTGAGGACAAGGCGCTGGCTTTGCTAATCACATCACAAGACCTTGAGCTAGGGCCAAAGGCGCGGAGTGGCGCGGGGCGTCCCGGGCGGGGGAGCCAGCTGGGAGGACGGGAGAAAAAATCGGCAGAGCCGGGCAGGCATGGAGGCGACTTGCTGCCGCCCCATCCGTCTGCTGGTCAGCCCGGCCTTCTCCAGCCCTCCCGGAGGTTGGGGTGCAGCTGCCAGCCAGGCTCCCCTCCTCAGCCTTGGGCTAGTGCGCTCTCCAAGCCCATTCCCTCCCGGCCATTGTGGGAGCCGCACCCCGCCTTAGCTCGTAGTGGGCCGCAGTCTCTGGCCAGGCAGGGCTGGGCACTGAGGACTCGGATGATAGACTTGTCCCCCGTTTCCTCTCGCCAGTTGCACTCCCATAAAGCCTGCGCTGGGAGATGGTCTGCCAACGGGAGTCCTCTGGTTATGGGGCAGACACACCCCCTAGCGCCCAGTGAGGCTAAAGCCGCTGATAGCCCCACTCTGGCACATCCAGTCTGGTGCAGGGCACTCGTCACTCCCAGTCCGTGTCTGTAAGTATGCTGCCAAAAAGCTGGACCCGGGCCCATGTTTTCCCATACCTGGCAGCCCAGGCTGCAACTGGGCACAAGTTGGAAGGTCCAGTACCCACCAGGGAAGGAAGTTATGGGACCCATGCTCCCTTCCCAAATTGATCTTATTTTTTGCTATTTCCTTGTCCTCATTTCCATTCGGTGCTAATTCCTTCTCTCAGTTAACTTGGAAGGAATGAGCTAGGCCTGTCACTCAGGGAACTGACTGACTCCTTAGAGTTCAGCTTGAATGCTGTGTCCACTGCTGTACTCCTCCCAACACCTGCCCAGGGACTTAAGAGTCAGGGTAGGGCTTCAAGGACTTCAGGATCAGAAATTTAGGGCTTGGAGTTCAGACCCTGCCCCTTACTAGCCAGGTGATTTTAGGCAAATCACATAATCTCTTTGGTACTTGGTTTTTTTGGTAAAACTAAGATCATTCCAGCTTTACTCATCTCTCACCTTTATCAAGGTGCAAATGAGTTACCTGTTAAGGTGTTTAAAAGATAAACAAGTATAATCCATCTTATTTATTAAAGCAAATTGACAAAGCATAAAAATGGAGAAAGCCAGGCCTCTGGACTATGGCCAGATGGATGGAGGTCCAAAGAATCATGAATGCAGAGCTAGGGGTCACCAAATCTTGGACCCTAGAGTAGTGACCTCAGAAGAGGTGACTGCTTCACTCTTATGATTCAGCCTACCTTAGCCCCTAGATAAGGCTGGGTTTCTGTGGCTGACACTTCAAGAACACTGACTGTTCTGTTTTGTTCTTTGTAGAAATGACCCCAAACAAAACATTTTGAAGGTGGCTCTGACAGGAGGATATGCTCCAGTTCCCCTGGGAATGCATTAGAAAAGTGTGAGATAGCCATTTCCCTAGTCATTGCTACTGGAGGTCAGCAACAAGATTTCAGATAAAAAACCAGTGACACATCTGTCCCTCCTGCCCTCCTGCCCTACCAGGCTGGCCATAGCCAGCCAAGATCAAAACCTGGGTAATTTCTAGCCAACAGCTATGAGAACACCCATTTTGCAGGCTTTGTAGGATTCTGGAGATAACATGTAAACATGCTATGGCATTAATACAACATGCTTTGGTACTGAGTACCTGCTGGTGTAAAATATTTTTATTATGTAACTGCTTTTATTTCATTTTAAACGGAGAAAAACGGAATCTTGGCCTTTTCCAATGACTGAGCTTTGCTGGAGCCAGTTTAATAATTACTTTATCATGGTTATCACCACATTATGCCAACAATTCCCTGATTTCTCACCACCCAGGTCTTCTCAGAACAAAAGAAATGTTAGGTTGGCAACTTTCCATCAAGTGTGGGCTACACAGATGCCTAACCAAGTAATTCAGGCGCACACACACACACACCCAAAACACATTTGCAAAACCACCCAGGGAATTTATTTTTCTCTTTAGGACAAAACTTTGGACACTAAGTTAACTTTTCTCCCCTGCCTCTTCTTATAGAGTCCTTTCTCTATACTTCCAGTATGGCTGTTGTTAATGCTAGGTGGTTTTCTTTCGAAGAGATACAAATTATATTTGAAATATAAGCATTTCTGCAGTAGGAAATGATCAAATCAAACTCTCCTCTAAACTACCCCTTCAGACTCAAACATCAATAAAATAATTCTGAGTGACTGTTCACCTGAAAAGTATTTAAAGATATTTACAGACCCGAAAAGCTGGACCAAGTCTACTATTACTGAAATGGCTTTTTCAGATAACTAGGATGAAAAACGAATGTGAATGAGGCTACGACCCATCCAACCTATGAATTTCAAGATAACTGTCTGTGGGTTATACTTATTCTGAAATTACAAATTAAAAATGACAAGCCAATGAAAAACAGGACCAGCAGCAAAATGTATACAAGAGTGACACCTGCTGGGTGTCTGAGGAAGAGGGCTGGGCTTGGGAAGGCAGAAAACCTGTAAGATTTCTAGATTCAATTACTGAAATGGTAAGTGTGTTTTCTGGTATCTTAAATGAGAAACTTCTTGTTATTGCCACCAAGAAAATGATAGTAAATAGTGTAGGCATCAAATAAATCAATTATTCTGGCTCTTCTTTCCTCAGTATCCTTCTAACAGCCAAGAGTCTATGCTTTCACTGGGTGGCAAAATCAGGTATCCCAGCATTAGCACAAACAACTTTTTTGGGCGGAGGGGGTAGGAGCTCTGAGTGGCTCTTTTAATAATTAGGATGTCACTGTCGTGTGTAGGTGACTGCAGGACTCACACATCCAGACAATAAAAACAAAACTATTTGTATGAAGTTGATCCTTAATATTCTCAATATTCTCAGGATCCAACATTTGGAACATATTTCTGCTTTTGCTATAAAATGGAATAAAATTTGGAATTCTGACCAAATGGGCTGTTTGCCAAGGAATCCAGCTCCTACATCCAGCCAAATAAGAGGGAAAAATCGTGTGTTAAAAACCAATTCTATGTAGTCAATTCATAGAAAATGCTGGCCAGCTATGGCTGGACATTAGAGGTCCTGGGGGACAAAAAAGGCTAATTCAGGCCTGCAGGTGGCCTGCACCTGGGAACAGAGTAAATATTCAACATGGTAGCCTCACTTCCTACAGTAGCTGCAATAAACCAGTCTGCCTTGAATGAGTGAACTGAAGAAAAACTCCTCTGTAAGAAGACTAGACTCACAGAAGTGGGGGAGGTGTGAAGGGGAAAAAAATATTTGAATTTATGTTCAACACATTTCCTGCAGGTTTAGTGGAGGACTCACCCACCTCACCCCCACCGCCAAAGTCTTCTATCTTCAACAAGCTGTTTGTGTTCCTGGAAGAGTTAACTGATTTGCTTCTGCCAGAGAGTCCAAAGAACTGAGAACTGGGGTGTCTTTCCCTTCCTTTCCTTCCAGAAAGGCCTGCAGCCTCAGGCAAGCCATAGTCCTTTCCTCTTGAATGCGTAGTCTTGTGAAATCCACTGTCTTCAAAAACTCGGCAGTTGGTGGCAGTTCTCTGAAGACCTGGGAGAGGAGGTGGCACTGTTCTGATGTTGTCCTCTGAAGATGACAGAGTGTCTCAGGGCTGAGGCGATTCCAGCTGGACTTGGAGAGGAGACGGAAGAGGTGCTTGTAGAGGTATTTCACAAAGATCAGGGTCTCAGCCCAAAAGTTGACTTCCACTTTTTCAAACAGATAGTCTTCTTCCACCTACATCAAACGAAAAAGCCAAAAGTCAACCTTACGGGGAAATGCTGACAAACCTCAGTCCAGACCAGCGTCCTACCAGATGCAGAAGAGGTTGTCCTCTCCCCCACCAGACAGAAGCCCCACTCTCGCCTGTCAACACCCGCGTGTACACACTACTTGCAACCTTGAAGGTCACCTTCTATTTTCACTTGTACTTCTCTACCGGAGAGGAACTTTTTCCCCCCAGACTTAACATGACCTCTGATAAAGATGTGTTTGTGGTTCCAAGCCAAGATATTTTGGGGGCCTGGTGCTGAAAAGGGGACCTCAACAAGGGAGTGGGCTCTAGACCAAAAGGTGCATCTAGGAAGCAGAGAAGAGGGAGGAAGGGAAATCTCAGCAGCAGAAAAAGAGCAAATTACCAAACCCGAGACACTGACTAGTCTCTGAGTATGAAATCAAATTTCTATAATGCTGGGGATTTTCAAGGTCATTTTATCACAGACACTTTATCTTGTCTCTGAATTTCCCATAAACAGGCTAGGCTGCTTTTTGAACTCTCAGCCTGCTGGTGATGCCAAGAGGGCCAGCTGAGTCAGACACTGGTGGATATGAATTTTCAGTTCTCCAGGTGCTTTTGCTGCTTGTCTTGGTCCTCAGTTACCCTGTCTGTTGAGTGCTCCCCCACCTGGGGGGGGGGGCTAATAGTTTTCTTTCTACTCTGGAAGGAACCCGATTCTCTGGAAATGTTTCACCTTCAGACCTCACCATGGGGAGCCCCTAGATCCTCCAATGTTGACTAATAAGGAGTCTCCATAATTCAGCTCTCAACTTCCAAGGGGCCTCTTTCAAAGTCCCCTCTCCCCACAGACCTGAACCCCAAAAGCCACATGAGAGCTGCCTGAGGCCCCCAGCAGGCTGCCATGGACATCTGGAGAGTTTCCTAATTGGTGATTGCTCTGAGCATCCAGTAAACTTGCAGCAGGCACATTAGGCCCAAGCAAGCCTGTAAGTGCTGCATCCAGTGGGCTTAGGACACTCCAACCTCACCCCCACTGCCCTGAGACCCCAAGACTACCTGATGCACGCTCTCCACACAGACCATGAGGTCATCACCTTCTCCCAACAGCCATCCCAGCAGGACTGGGAGTCCAGAAGCCACCTGGTCCCACTGTTGGAGCAGGTCACATAGCACAGCCAGGGCCAGATCCAGGGCGATGGAGGCATCCACCTGACAGAAGGCAAATTCTGTGGAAATAAGAGAGGCAAGTGATGAATAATATACTGCTCAGGGACAACTCAGGGAGGCCCTGTAGGGCTCTGGGAAAATGAAGGGCCTCAGGTAAAATCAATGCCACCAGCCTGGCAGGGAAGCTGGTGGGATAGGCTCACTAAAGGTTATTAATCCACTTGTGAGTCCTGCTATCCACACAGCTAGAATGAGTCAAAGGTCTGAACCCCACCACTTCCATGCCCCCCGTCCCAGTGTGGACAGAAGCAGCCTCCTCTGCAGGATTAGACATTTAGCTCTCCTCAGCCTATCTGGTGTGACTGGAATGGTATCTGGAAAGCTTCCCACTTCACATCTCCTCTGCAGGCCTGCCACAGTGCCTGAATTCCATTGGTTTGCCCCTTTCTCTGACAGCAAATCCCACTGGGCACACAACACACTGAATCTCTAACATCTTAGAGCAGTCCATCAGCAAACTTTTTCTTAAAGGGCCAGAGAGTAAATATTTTAGTTTGTCACAACTACTGAACTCTGCTGAAAGCAGCCACAGACAATATGTAAACAAATGGTTGTGGCTGTGTTCCAATAAAACTTTATTTATGGCCCAATAAAATTTAAATTTCATGTAATTTTCACATATCACAAAATACTCTTCTTTTGATTTCCCCCCAACCACCTAAAAATGTAAAACCCAAAGTGTTACAGTTCACAGGGCTTGGGCTGGCATTAGCTCATATTTTGGGTGCCCTCTGTTGTACAGTGAATTCGTTTTTTAGACACTTGTCTTCCTAGCTGGCTGGCAGACGGGTGCGGAAAGAGGAAGTGGGTGCCTTCGGGAAACCATGGCTTATTTCACCATTTTGCCTTAGGCTCCCGGTGTTAATATTTCTGCTCACAGCCCTGCCCCTCCCACCCCCAACCTGCAGGAGGTCTGAAACATGGGACTGGAATCCCAGCACCCAGACAATGAAATTCTGTAGATCCATCCACGCACCAATCCTTGTCTTTCAATGACCCACGTCTGTTGAGACCCGTCTTTCCCAAATCCACCCCCCAGACCTGTCCCTGACCATTTGGCCCCAAAAGAGACTTGCTCAGCACACAGGGAGAAGGCTCAGTGTCTGGACTGGACGGCTGAATTCCTCAATGTTGAACCAGCCTTCATGGGATGACCCTCTGAGGGCCCGTTACATGCTGGGCTCCAACCAAGTCCTTTCTCTCTCCTATGGATTGGGTATAACTATCCTTACATCACACATGAGGAATCCAGAGCTCAGACAAGTTAACCCATTTGTGTACAGTCACAGAGCTTTAAGTGGCTATGAAGAAATTGAAATCGGCAATGAGTTTCATGGTGCATGCAGAGCACCGATTTGGAGAATGAGCACCAATTTCCCAGAGATCTCACCATCTTTACGACGAGATAAGCAGGGTTGGTGACCACTCTGGCAGGGCCAGGAGTACTTAGAGCCCATGGGAGCAGAGCCTTGACTCACTGGAAACAGCCAAAGGACTGGTGTCACCACCGTCAGAGCCCCAAATCAATCTCCCAGGATGCCTGCACTTTAGTGCCCCTCCTCCCCATGCTGGGACTCTGCAGCCTGGAACCAGGATTTAAATGAGGAAACAGAAAAAGGGGTGTGTATGAAGGTACATTTTGGCCGTAGGTCTGAGTCAGGTTTTGGTCCAGCCTTTGCCTACCATACAGTCTTTATCTGACTCCTCTCTTAGTTCTCAACTGGTTCACAATCTGCATGGTAGAATTAACTGGTATCTTTCAAACTTGAAAGAATTGAAAACACACATGAAGACCAGCACAGGATTAAACTGAATAGCAGATGCTCAAAACATTCCAGTTTAACTGTCTCTGGAGATTCTGAAATCTTTCCTTTTACCCCACTTGATTTAGTTTGAACACGAGCATAGCGAATGCCACAAAGAAAGCATTCAATAAATGGTTAACTAGTATTAGTATTGATAATAACAAACATTTCCCTTCTATTGAACCCTTATTGCTTCAACCACCACGAGGGAGATGTCCCTATTTAACAAATGAGGAAGCTGTGCTCATAGAGATTGGGTAAATAGGTCCAAGTTCACAGTCAGTAATGGCGGCGCTGAGCTAAGTATGTATCGGTGCACAGCCTGCACCCTACCCTGCAGGGAGGCAATGGAGACTCACTCCCAGCACCCCATGGAGACGAAGTGTCACTTAGTTTTATCACTTTTAGTATCAAAAAAAAGCTCTGAGTAGGGGCCATATTTTGAGAAAAAGGTCAAAGGTGTAAGTCCTTAGTCTTGTGGCACTAGCAGCAGGTTAGCTTATCTTGAAACCTTTCTAAAAATTCTGCCGTCTGATTCAGCGGCAACTCAGCTCAAGGTGCTGTGTTCAATCTTAGTTGTAGGGGGCGCTGCCCACCATCCCTTGTGGGACTCGAGGAATCAAACTGGCAACCTTGTGGTTGACAGGACGCGCTCTAACCAACTGAGCCATTCGGGAAGCAGCTCAGCTCAAAGTGCCGTGTTCAATCCCAGTTGCAGGGGGCGGAGCCCACCATCTCTTGCGGGACTCGAGGAATTGAACTGGCAACCTTGTGGTTGAGAGCTCACTGGCCCATGTGGGAATCGAACTGGTAGCCTTCGGAGTTAGGAGCATGGAGCTCCAACTGCCCGAGCCACCAGGACACCCCCTTCAGCCCCCTTCCCACCGCCTTCTTTTTCTATTGTCTCCTTAAGGCAAGGACTGAAAGCTCCACAGGGAAGAAAAAAAAGTTTCATTTATCAGCCAAATCAGGGCCTGCAGGTCAGGCAACACTCCTGTTGGGTCCATAAAGGGTACGTGGAGTTGACCAGAGATGCCACCAGGAAGGCCAGACTGCCACACCTGCCCCACCTGATGGGGCAGATATCCCCCATCCTGCTCCATTTGGCCATGAAGTGCGATGGGAATGACCAGGCACAAGAGAGAGCTGGTGTGTTGGCTATAAGTGGATCTAGATAGGATTGTAGCTACCCAAACACCAACTCTGCAAGATGAGGACGGGAAGGAAAGTTGGGATAGGGTGGAGCAAGGATTTGTTGGATTTAGATTTCCTGCTTGAGGGGCCAGATGCATCCCACTAACGCCCTCTTTTAATACCTGCCCTGGACTAAGACAGTTCAATACCCAGATTTCTACTGACCAAATGCCTTGTAAAGGGGAAGCTGAAGAGGAGGGAGAGGAATTTTTCACCTAACCATGCAGGCCAACCAGGCTGTCATTGGCTCACCAGTCCATCGAGGAAACAAGAAAGCAAGTGACCAAGCAATAAGTGTGTCTGAAGAATCTGACATGTGTCCAGAACAGGCAAACAATTTGAAAAATTATTAACAAAACTGGAGGATGGACACTTCTTGATTTCAAAACTTACTTCAAAGCTACAGATATCAATGGGGGTGGCCGGTTAGCTCAGTTGGTTAGAGCGCAGTGCTCTTAGGACAAGGTTGCCGGTTTGATCCCCACATAGGCCACTATGGGCTGTGCTCTCCACAACTAGATTGAAACAACTACTTGACTTGGAGCTGATGGTTCCTGGAAAAACACACTTACAATAAATAAAAAGCTAAAAAAAAAAAAAAGCAAAAAAAAAAAAATTGCTAAAAAAAAAAAAAGAATTTAGCACCATTTAAAAAAAAAAAAGCTACAGATATCAAGACAGTGTGGTAGTGGCATAAGAGAGAGACATATAAATCAATGGAATAGAACTGAGTGCCCCAAAATAAACCCTCACATTTACAGTTAATCGATTTTTGACAAGGTTGCCAAAACAATTAATTGGGGGAAAGAATAGTTTTTCAATCAACGGAGCTGGGACAGTTGGATATCCACATGCAAAAGAAGGAAGCTAGACTCCTACCTCACAAAATACATAAGAATTAACTCAAAATGTACCAAAGACTGAAATTTAAGAGCTAAAACTATAAAACTCATAGAAGAAAAAATAGGAGTAAAACTTTCTGACCTTGTATTAGGCAATGTTTTCTTACATATGACATCAAAAGGAAAGCAACAAAAAAAAGTTAGACAAGATCAACACTGAAAACTTGTGTTTCAAAGAACATCGTTAAGAAAATGAAGACAACTCACAACTGGAGAAAATAGTTGTAAATCCTATATTTGACAGTGGACTTGGATCTAGAATACATAAAGAACTCTTAAAACCCAATAATAAAAAGGAAAATAACCCAATTAAAACATGTGCAAGGGATCTTAATAGACATTTTTCCAGAGAAGATACACAAATAACCGATAAGCACCTGAAAAGATGCTTAGCATTATTAGTGATCAGGAAAATGCAAATCAAAACCACAATGAATTACTACGAGTACATCACAGCCACTAGGATAACTATAATATAAAAGACAGATAATAACTTTTGGTGAAAATGTGAAGAAATTGGAACTCTCATGCATTGCTGGTAAAAATGGACAATGGTGCAGCCACTTTGGGACATAGTCCCAAAGTTTCTCCCACTCTTAGGCGTACACTTGAGATAAATTAAAAAAATATGTCCATACAAAAACTTGTACATGAATATTCACAGCAGATTTGTTCACAATAGCCAAAAAGTGGGAAAAAACCCAAATACCCATTAACCAACGAATGGATAAATAAGACGTGGTATAGCCATACAATGAAATATTATTCAGCCATAAAGGAATGAAATACTGGTACATGCCAGAACACAGATGAACCTTGAAAACATGATGCTAAGTGAAAGAAAGAAGCCAGACACAAAAGACCACATATTGTATAATTCCACTTATATGAAATGTCCAGAAGAGGGAAATCATAGAGACGTCAAGTAGATTAGGTGTTGCCAGGAGTTGGAGAATGGGGAAAATAAGGAATGACTGCTGATAGATACAGTGTTTCTTTTTGGGTTGATGAAAATGTTCTGGAATTAGATAGTGGGGATGGTTGCACAACCTTATGAGTATACTAAAATGTGTTCATATGTATACTTCAATATGGTGTATTTTAAGGTAATGTGAATTCAGTCTGGGCTGGGGGTATGGGGAGTGCGGGAGGATGAAAAATGGCCTCCCAAAAGGTATCCATGTGAAGTCCCTGGAACCTGTGAAGGTCACCTTACTTATAGGAAAAGGGTCTTTGCAGATGTGATTCAGGTGATGACATTGCGATGAGAAGATCATCTTGGGTCCTCTGGGTGGACCCTAAATACCATCACAAATGTCCTAATGAGACAGAGGCAGAGGGAGGTTTGACACCAGACACACAGAGGAGAAGGTGAGGTGAAGACAAGGGCAGAAGCTGGAGTGATGCAAGCGAAAAGGCTGACAGCCTCCAGGAGGAGCTGGAAGGGGCAAGGACTGGTATCTTCCCTAGAGCCTCCAGAGGGAGTGTGGCCCTGCTCACACCTTAGTTATGGACTTCTGGCCTCCAGAACTGTGAGACAATAAATTGCTGTTGTTTTAAACTATCAAGTTTGTGGTCATCTGTTATGGCGGCCACGGGAAACTAATACCAGGGGAATGAAGGGTAAATGCTAAAAGGTATAGAATTTCTTTTTGGAGTGATGAAAATGTCCTAAAATTGATTGTGTAAGAGTGATGGTCACATAACTCTAGGAAGATGCTAAAAACTATTGAATAGGTGACTTCTGTGATATATATACATGTATACATGTATATATATATATATATATATATATATATATATATATATATATATATATATATATAGTATCTCAGTAAAGCTGTTCAAATAAAAAAAAGAAAAATCCACTATGTACCCAAATTGGTTCCAGTTGCAGGGAGGAAACCTGACCACAGAGCCCGTCCTGAAATAGCGCACAGTCTACTTGAGGAGCCTGGACAAATGCTGAGCCCTCATGCTTGCTTGTAGGGCCCAGGTCTCAGGTGCTAGAGGACTGCAGGGGGAACAGTCAGTCAGCCAGAAGGTGGAGAGAGGCCCGAGAAGGCTTCCTGGAGGAGCTGGGACTCTGCCTGGCCCTGTACCAGATAGTCAGGAAGGAGGTGCTGGCCAGGCCAGCACTGTGCTAAGTCCTGTGGGAAAGCAAGGCGAACAGCTTCCTGTCCTCAAGAAGATGGTGGTCCAGGTAGAAAGGGAAGGCTAACACTCAGGCAACAGTAATGGTATCAGGTGCTCACTGGAGTGGTCTGGAGCCCAAGAGCCGCAGGAGTCAAGGGAGGAAGAGATCAGCGGGGTAATAAATCATCCCTGAGACTTTGCCTCCCACTGGCTACACAGCTACAGCAAGAGTGAAACACACCCCAGGTGCCTCTGGGAGTGAGTGCTTCAAATGGGTAAGGCGTGTGAGTACACACTCATGTCTGTGGAAGGCCTACAGAGGGGGATAAGCATACGGTCATTTGGAAGCAACTTAGAAACCCAACCAAGGAGTTTTCAGAACTGGTTAATCCTGTGCCTTCCACCCTTGTGAATGGATCACTGACTTGGATTGTAGGGGAGGGCTGCTGCAGTGTAGCCCCTGCCACTTCAGGGCTCACCTGCTAGGACAAACGCCCAGCTATCAGAAACTCGTACTTGCTCCCCTGCACGACTTCTTGCCCACCTGCATGAAGAGGCCACTGTGGGCTGGGAGCTGAAGACCCGGGCTCTTCACTCCAAGTCCCAGCCTGTGCCGCCGCCCCCCTCACTAAGAGAAGTGATCATTCATTTCAAGGCAGGGAGACAGGCAAGTCATAGGCTTTGAGGTCATTTTCAGCCGTACTGATTAAAATGAAAATGCCAAGACTGATTTTTTCCCATGTTGCCAGCCTTGGAAACCAATTCACATCATGGATTAAAAGCCCACAGTCTGACTCTAAAGTATCAAGTGCCTGCTAGGCTAAGGTGATTGGTCAAATCTCCTTCCTAGGCCTTCCCAAGAGCGGTCAAGGCAGTACACAGTACATGCTGAGTAAATGGTGACAGGTTGAATTCTCCCTGCTCCGAGCTCTGGAGAATCCTGTTTTAGGCATCTGGAAAAATCTCTCAACCTGCCATCCAACCAACTCTCCACCGACCCATTCATTCACCCAACAATTCAAGCTTTTATCTACCCACAAGTATTTACTGGTCACCTGCTGTGTGGGGGGCACTGTGAGAAACATGAGGAAAATCATAGCCCCTTCTGCTCTCAGAGAGCAAATAGTGTAGTCAGAGGCAAGGTGACACATAGGAAGTGTCAGGAAATAGTCTAAGGTGTTGTATGATGCAGACGAATCATACCACTACTTGCAGTAATGAAAAGACAGAAAAAGAAAAAATGGAGGGAGTAGGAAGAGGGGGAGCTTCACAAGAGGGGGAACTTGGGCAGAGGCCAAGCATGGCTGGGACAAAAAGGGAGAAGCAGGGAGATTAGACCTGCCCATTGAAGAGGGGTGTTTTTGAGGGGAACTGGAGGTGAAGATGGAGAGGCAGATAGGCTGGAGCAGGCCTGAGGAGGGAAAAGCGGTGTTTGATTGTGTAAGTATTACTGGGCCTTCTTCTTAGTGAAAATACTTTAAGGTTTCACTAGGCTGTTTCCAGACGACTCCATTATTTCGTCTTCTCTACAGATTTCCTCACTTCCCCTCAGCAGGGCAAGAAACTGAATTTTAATTAGTCGTGAGAAATAACTGTGGAGCTGAAGCTTGGTTCAGCTGCTGACTTTGCCCTTCACCTCTCCTGGGGGCTGCCAGAAGCTTCTCTGCCCCCCGCCTCTTCTGACCCCCCCATCTCTAGAGCCCAGGGCTCTCTGCTCTCCAGGGCTCGGGTGGGATTCCAGGCATGCCAATCTGTGAGAGGACGTCATGGCTACACCTGCAAAG
The DNA here is from genome assembly GCF_036562045.2 of Rhinolophus sinicus. Taxonomy (NCBI): domain Eukaryota; kingdom Metazoa; phylum Chordata; class Mammalia; order Chiroptera; family Rhinolophidae; genus Rhinolophus; species Rhinolophus sinicus. Next base: position 29,366,864 of record NC_133755.1, read on the forward strand.
GTCATCATCTTAGCCTTTACCACTAAACAGAGTTCCCAGGTGACCCTACCTGAGTAAGACAAATGGCCCAGAGGAAGGTCAGTGTCCTAAGGAATAGAGAGGGGTGGCACCTCCTGCTTTGAAGAACCAGCAGGAAGTCTGGGTGCAGGAACATGGATATTTGTGGTATTAGTCTCTCTTCTTTGAATATTCAAACCATTTCATCAAAGAAGAACCAAATGTGCCGGTCAGTACTCCCAGGGCAGCCCCAGCCCCAGCATGTACTGGGGCTAAGTGCCCGGGGCGTCGTAGCACAGAGACCACTGCTCACCCACTCACTGCTCTGAGTTGGTGCCCTTGGACGACAGCCAGTCCTTACCCCCCTATCCCAACCTAGCCATGCTATGAAGTCTAGAGCGGAATTCAAACTTCACCTGGCCCAGGTGGACCCCTCTTCCTCCTCCTCCTTTTTGTTTTGAAGTCCTGGAAACCATTGTTTAAAAGCAGTATACATGGACGCAGAACCCAACCAAACACACACATCTCAGGGGTTCCAAGGCCCCAGGGAACTTATCAGAATCATCTGGACAGGAGCGCAAATGGACTATCTGGTTTTTATACAAGTTTGGTACAGATCACATGGTTTTTGAAAAATCAGGAGATTTCTCATTAAAAAAATCCAAATTCCTAGCACCTTTTGAACATTCAGAAAATTAGAACCTGGTGTCTCTAGGGCTGCGTTTTAATGTGATAACAGCTGGCTGGAGCAGAGCACTGGCCGCGCCCTAGAGGAGGCACCTGTGCATGTAGTCTGGGACCAACCTACTGCCTCCCACCTCACCCCGTAGGCATGTGAGCCTGGGACCCTTACACGAAGGCACTGAGGACGGCAGCGGGCCATCCCTGACCTTTACAGACGAGAACGCTAAGACACTCCCTCTGCCACAGCTCTCCACTCACCAGTCTCCCCCAGGGCTCTCCGGGCCTTCCCTATCCCCCAACTCTCATGCCTTTGATTCCTCACTATTCCCCGTCTGATCTTCTTCCTCATCTAGGCTTAGCCAGGCCTACTTGTCCCTCAGGACCCAGCCTAGGTCCTGTGGTCTGGGTTTCTCCAGTCCCTGTGACCTCTCTCTGCTAACATCTGCACAGCACTCCGTGTGTTCTCAGACGGTGACGGAGGGCGTTCTGTGGCCGAACCCCACGTCCTTGCTTTTCCCAGGGTCCTTATACAATAGCACTGGGCACACAGCAGGTACCACCCACTTGGCACTTGATTAGAGTCTTGTCCTAAGCAGTTTACTTAGGACTTGTGTTTCCCCAATAGGAAAACTTCAAGGGTGCAAAAATCAGGTCACATAGGTACATACAATTATTGTTACCATGTTACATTCAAGGTTATTGAGGTTTAGAGAAGTAACTCATTCAAGATCAATCACACAGGTTGTAAGCGATAGAGCCAGACGCAAACCGAGGCCTGTCTGACTCCAAAGCCTATATTCTTAACCATTTTGCTAAGCTGCCCATCAATATGCAATAAACGGATGGATGATCGACTGATTACTTTTGGTTTGCCGCCCCAGATCCAGTCTTTGTCCTTCCCTATTCTGTCAGTGCCCCAGGAGGCTGACCTGTAACTGCAGTAGCCAGGTTTCCTTGCTACCTGGCTTCTAGCTGGATTCCTTTAACTGTAAGGGAATGCTGAGAGTTGGGAGGGTAGGAAGACAGAGAAGTTGGGTACTTCTTTCCCGCACCGTCCCTTGCAAGTCACCAAGGTTCTGGAGGCAGCTGCATCCCCCCCGTGCAGCTCTCACCAGGTTCTGGTAAACCCATGCCCAATGCTCTCAGCGGCAGAGTGGCAGGGAGGTAAAAGCTTCCTACCATTGCTAGGTGGCTCAACATCACTTACTGCTTCCCTTCACCCAGTGGTTCTGAACTTCAACCAGAGATGATGTTGCCCCTCAGAGGACATTTGGCAATGTCTGGAGACATTTTTGGTTGTCACGATTCAGAGGAGGTGGTGCTATTGGCATCTAGTGGGCAGAGGCCAGGGATGCTGCTAAACATCCTACAATGCACATTACAGCCTCCTCCCCAAACTGTCAATAGTGCCGAGGTTGAACAACCCTGTCTTAAGCCTACCCACGACCCTGTACAACTATGAATAGTCCGTTTCGTGAATTCTCTTCAACTGAACAGTCTAGTATGTGGATGGACGGCACTCTTCAGAGTTCATCAGGAAATAGAGGCCTAGGTCTCTATTTGGGGCAGATGCGAAGGAACTCATCCCTTTGTTTCCTTTTTTCTGGAAAGCATTTCCTAGCTCAGCCCCTTCTTACAAGCTCTCTGGGCAGAGAGGTGGCAACAGGTGAAAGCAGCCACTTGAGACAAACAGCTTGCTACAGAGCCCTTTCTGTCTGGAGGTGGAAAAATTTTCCAGGTCTGAAGGAAAAGGATAAAAACACCATCATTTGAAATTCTAAAAATACTTTGGGGAAAAAAACTTTCAAATATTAATTTGCTCTTTCTTAATTTTCTAGCTATTTTCATATGGAACAAATGACCTGGATTCCCAAAAGTTCCTTAGACCCAGCTCCCAAAGACTGGGATCCTCAGAGACGTAGTCATATGCCTAAATGTAAACATTTTCCTGGTGACCTATCATGAAACCAGAAATATATCAGCAAATCGTTTGTTTCCATTTTAAAGAAAAGATTTTTTTTTAAATCCTTTATTTTTAAAGTTAAAAAAAATACAATTAAAAAAACGTGGGCCCATCTCAAATCACTGAGGAAATACATATATATTTCCCTGATTGATTTTAAAAATGAATACAGCCAACATGAATGAAAATAAGCATTTCGTAAGAGTTAAAAGTGTGCACTTCTTATTCAGCAGGGCCATACTTCACCGAAAAGTTGTTGATAAGTTCAATTATAGCTGGTTAATAGTACAGTCAGCTCAAAGCTTATACAAATACTTGCATATGTTCACTTCCAACCACACCAAAGATTAAGGAATGGATTCAAACAAATATCACCCTTGGCAATAAGATCTGTGAAAAAGACCTGCTTCTCCTAGGGGATCTCAGCTTGGGGAGGTGGGAAGTGGCACCCACCAGCCATTGAATCTTTCAAGTACTGCAGTTATACCCAGTTTTGTGTGCAACTCACTGTCCTGTTTCTTGGGGCTACTACCCCCCAAGCTCAGCAGGAAAGAGTAAAGTGCATGTAGGGCTTCATCCAGGATCATGAAGGCCTGTCCCTGGGCCCCTGGTGTGTGAAGGGGCCACAGGGTGAGGAATGAGTTGGTTCCAGACCAGAGATGCTCTGGAGGACAGTGTCTGGGCCACTGGCATCCCTCCACTGGGCAAGGATTCCGTTGGCTTGAACTCCATTAGGCCCTTCCGGTGGAGGTCAGCCCCTCCCCCAGAGAAGCCCCGCCCTCTCCAGCGCTTCTGCACTCTGCTGGCTCCTTGGGGATTTCACTCTGCAGAGTGAAGTGAGTACCTTAGGCTTCATTCCTCTTAACACGGTCACTCACCCCAAAACACTCCTCTTGGAAGGGGCAAGCTGACCCCCTCTCCCCAATCTCCATGACCCTGCCCAGTGAACAAGTGAAGGCAGCAAAACAGCCTTTGATGGAAGTGGGGTACAATGAGGATTCCTACAGACTGGGAAGCCCTCTTGGGGGGCCCTGGGCTACTTGAGATCCACTTCTTCCACCAGCCTTCTCTTCCTCTTGCCTGGGCAGAGTTCAATGCCTCTGTAGACACATTCCACATTCACTGATGAACTTGAATCTTGCGATTTCTCTTTTCCCTTTCCCTGAAGTCACTCTAGTTTTCTTTAGCTTATTTCACTACTGGAACTTCTCTTACAGGGAATTTCTTCTCAGCCTGAGCTGTGAAGACTGACTAGCTCCTTTTGAGGTCTTCCTGAAGCTTCTCTGGCCCTCGGTGCCACCTGCCCCCATACTCTTCCCTGGTCCCCCACTCCCATCCTCACCTCTTTCAGCTTACCCAGGGCTTGAGGGAGGACAGAGGAAGAAACCCAATGACTGATTCATTTCAGCAAAGCTGTCAAGAGCACAAGGTGCTATGCCAGCCAAGAGCCAGAGCTCCCCTGAAGACGTCTAGTCCAGGCATAGGACACATAGTGCAGAGCTCAAGATGGCGGCTGCCCAGCTCCCCCAACACATGGGGATATGGAAGGTAGTGGATGCAGATGGTCCTGAAGTGTCACTGAAGACTAGAAATTTGAAATCAGAAAAATTCAAGGAAGATAAATTTTCTCTCTGGAGGGCTTTATCACTCAGCCTTATCCAGAATCCATAAAGCTCCCTTGTTGGTACCCCCTCCTCACTCCCAGGCTAGCTCTAAATAGAACAAAAACAGTCCATGGTAATATAACCAGCAAATCAAGGTATATAAGTAACTCCTAAACTCACAAAGTGATTTTAAGATTTATAAACAGTGCTCAATATGTTAAGTGCCTGTGATTTCAAAGTTTCTGGGAATTTTGTATCTTGAAACTATGTTTACTCCCAGGTATCCCAAGGCCTTTCCTATTTGTCCCTTGTGACCAACCTTCCTCAGCGGCCACCCTGGAATTAATGTCCACCTTCAAAAGGCATCAGAAACTGCCTGCTGCCAAGGCCCTGGGCCAATAGAAGTGGGTGGCTGAGGCCGGAGAAGCCTGGGGTGAGGGATGGGAAAGAGAAAACCTCTCTTAAGAACAGGCTCGGGAAGAGAAAGTTCAGAGAATACAGGGCAGCACGATTCTGGGCTTTTACCTAACTAAAAAGGAGAAAGATCAAAGTGTTGCACGGTGGATTTAAATTTGCTGCTAGGAAGAGCATGCGGGTGTTAAAGGTTTTGAGACTCCAGAGTCCATTGCCCAGAAAAGCTCCTTCCTTTTCAGCACCAGTCCTTCGTGGGAAGGGTGGGAGGAGGGATTAGGAGGAAGAGGAACTCTGAGAAAAAGCAGGTTGTTTTTGACCTTGAGGATGTTTTGATCTTGCCTTGAATGTTACTGGTAAAAATAGTCAATATAAAACTCAACTGATAATGGCAAACTAGCACATGATAAAATTCACAATAACTGATCAGAGAAGTCATTTTGTTAGTGACTCTGCAAACTGCAAATAATCACCACCATTACCACCACCACCACCAGCAGCAGGGGGGGAAAATGTGCAAACCAACATTAAAAAAATAAAATTGATGGTCTAAAACTGGATATGGTAAAACTCTTATTAAAATCTGTGACCAAAAATCAAATCTTCATTGTTAAATTTACACATAAAAGAGTTGATACTTAAGAAAAAAAGAGGGAACATTAGAAATGGTTTATGCGATCTGTACAGAAAGTTGATCAAGGAATTAAATTGGTTTGATGGAGTTACACTGGAAAATATTGATGAAAATTAATCATTGTTGGCATAATTCATATTAAAAAGTTATATTGACATAGAATTTCTGAATTTACTTCTTGCTCAAGAAGGTCAGTAGTCTGGCCAACTTCCACAGCTTTCCTGTCCCTAAACTCAGCCTCTTACCTCTTACTTCACTTGAATATTTGGCTGTGTGTGCTGTGCTTTGGAGCTCCCTGGGTCTCTTTGAAGCCTTCTCTTCTGCTACTTCCTGCCCTTTCTTCTCAGTGGCATCGTGGCCTTGGCCTTCACCTGTGTATCCACAGGAAGCTGTCCTGACAATTGTACCTGCCTCTCCACCCCCACTGCCACTCCTAGGTTCACCTGGACCAGTCTTCCTTTAAGAACAACAGTAACCTTCTAACCAGCCTCCTTGCTTCCCGTCTTGTCTTTCTGGTCTCCAAGCCATCCTCTCTACCTTGCGTTCAGGGTGATCTTTCTAACGCTGCCTTTTAAAAGTCTTCACTGGCTCTTCAAAGCCCGAACATCCTAACTCCTTAGCATGAAAGGCTCTTCCTGCCTGGCTCCCCTGCCCCCATTTTTACAGGAATAAATAAGCCCACAGCTCTCTTGTATTACTTCTCCATCACTAGTGCATGCGCCATCCCAGCCACGGTGTTTTAGGTTCACGTTTGTCTTCATTCTAGGCAACTGAGTTCCTTTCTCACTAAATTCTTCCCCTGCCTTAGTCCAATCTTTTCTAGTGGCCCCAAATCCTCTCAGCACCCTATCCCCAACCCACCCCCACCCAGACTCTTTCTTCTGATTATCAGCATCTCTTTGGTGACCTCATTCACTTCCAGAGAGATTCCTGGTTCCTCAACTTTATTCCTTTGGTTTATTTTCAAATCTAGCAGAAGGAGGTTGGCGTGTGTTACACAGTGGGGATGGGGTGGTATATGCCTATTCCTGGTCATAGCAGACCTAAGAGAATGACTACCTAGAAAGGACCTCCAGTTCCTCAAAAAGGTAAACATGGAATTACTATATAATCCAGCAATTCCACTCCTATACCCAGAAGAAATGAAACCAGGTACTGAAACAAAAGCTTACACATGAAGGTTCATAGCAGCATCCACATTAGTCAAAAGGTGGAAACAACCCCACTGTCCCTCAATGGATGAATGTATGAACAAAATATGGTGTGTCTACACAATAGAATATCACTCAGGCATAAAAAGAAATGAAGTCCTGACACATGCTACAACGTGGATGAACCTTGTAAACATTTTGCCTAGTGAAAAAAGCCAGGCACAAAAGGTCACAGATTATATGATTCATTTATGTGGAATATCCAGAATAGGAAAACTCATGGAGACAGAAAGCAGACTAGTGGTTGCCAGGGGCTGGGATGGGAGGGGACGACAGGGAGTGACCGCTTAATGAACATGGGGCTTTTGGCCGGGGGGTGGGGGTGGTGGTGGTGATGAAAACGCTTTGGAACTAGATAGTGGTGATGGTTGTACAATATTATGAATGTAGTAAATGCTACTGAATTGTATATTTTAAAATGGTTAATTTTAGGTTATGTGAATTTCACCTCAATAAAAAATAAAAATACAGAAAAAAAAGGACCTTCTTGGAGACAGAGTCAGAGAGTGTGCCAAGAACAAAGGATGATGGGTAATTCAATTCTGTGCCCCTGGGGCTTTATAGAAAAGGGGGTGGGTAAAAAAGTGTCCATTCAATGAGTATTGCTCTCCAGGATACATCTCCCAAAGACTGACCCTGAGCAGGGGTGTGAGGGGTATACAGATGAAGGCGTACATGGGTCCAGCCCTCCCTCTCCACGCTGGGGCTGGGCTCACACAAGGATAAGAGGTTTAGGGCTTGGAAGACTAGAAAGGTTACAAGTCTAGCAGGGTGGTTCGAACAGCCACTGAGGAGGGAATCCTTGCTCTCTTGTACCTCATCACATTCAGTAATAAAGCGAGATATTTTACGTCTGAAAGCACCTGCAAGGTAAGACTCATATATAAGTAGATCCCATGAAATTGTTTTATGCCAAGAGTGGCCGATCAGATCACAAAGCTGCAAGGAGAAATCTCTTTACCCAAATTACACAGACCTACTCGTCTGGTTTCCATTTCATTGCTTGAGTCTGTTTTATAGTTGTGCTTTTTCATGAAAGCTTTTAAGGGAGGCTATTCCCTGACGTCATGCAAAAAAAATGTCTGAATACAATTACATTACAGAGCAGCACTTTTGGAAGAGAACGCGGCCACGAAGCTGCTGGTGTCCTGTTTCCTTCCCTTTAAAGCCATTTGTCTGCTCTCTAAAAGCAGAAACCCCCAACCCCAGCTCTCCTAGTCCCTGTATCTGTCAGAGCACGGCGGTGGCACTGATCTGGGAAATGTATGCACAGTTGTGTCCCCCCCCCACCAAGAGTGGGAGACGCGGGCGGGCCGTCGGGGAGTGGTGGCCTGGGCCTGCTTGTCTAATGTTGCACATCCTACAATCAAGGTGAGGGAACAGAGCCTCCTTCTATTGACTTTCTCAGGAAACTACTCGAAAACCAACTTTCAACTTCCTCCCTACCCTCCTGCCTCATTCAGACTTGCCCCCAGGCCCGGGGAATGGTTTTTCTTAAAAGCTATTATGAGAAACAGCTCTTCTCACTCAAAATCTGTTCTACTGTGAGCAAATTCACCATGTTTTTCACCTTTTCCCTGTTGCTTTCTCCTCCTGGCAGAAGCTGCCATATTCCTAAATGTCCAGTAGAGGATGTTCCTTCTTTCCCTCGGTCTCTGACGGAGACAGATTACTTCGGCCACTGCTAGACAACCCTCTCCCACTTCTGACTCAACAATGGCTCAAAAGAATTGACGTTCATACTAACCACCCTTCCCATTCTTGCTAACCTTAGCTAGAGACCTGGCCTTTCTCATCGAGGCAGAGTCACTGCCACCCCACTGGTGACTTCAGCATGCATGAAGACGTCCCTCCTAATACGAGGTTTCACCATACTTCAACTTCCTCAACTCCAGTGCTGTCCGTCTCCAGGTCCACTCTACTCCCCATAACCATGCTGGCATCTGCGAACTTGTCATTACTTAGAACTGTTTCAACTTCAAGATTTCAAATTCTAAGCTTTTTCATTATTTTTAAATGAACATCATCATCGCTAACATTGATTGAACACTTATTATGTGCAAGAAGTATCACAAGTTCTTAGTACATATGACTTACACATGTATTCATTCCAACGACCTTTTGAAGGTTTTATGCGCCTCATTAGCAGAAACACAGGTTACGATGTGGGATTTAAATCACATAGTCTATACATTATGGCTCCTACAACACATACCCTCTCTAATCTCCTAACACAACTGTTGAACCTTCTACTTCTTCCACTGAAACTACCCCTCACTCTAAGTCTGACCACATCCTTGTACCTGACTCTCCTCATGGCCATTGGTTCCCTCTCTCGGCGTATCCTGAGCTCCTTGGGTCTCTGATGCGCTTCCTGGCCCCCCACCCTCTACCAGCTCAACAGTCCTCATAACCACATCTCCCCAAACCCAATGTACTGTTCCACGTTCAGCTACAGATTCTAATTAAAGAGAAGCAGTATGCCGATTAGGCTCTCCATAAATTCATGCGATTGAATCTCAGCTGGCCTCTCACTGACCCCCAGCAATTCTTTCATTCCTTTTTTTTTTTTTTTTTTGGTGACTCCTAACTGAACCTCGATATACTGTTCCAACCTTCTCCCTGTCCCCTATATCCTACTCCCTCATTCTTACAGATAATCTCGTCTTCTACAAAGGACATTCAACATAAACTCAAACTTCTGTCCTCCCCACCTTCAAAATTTCTCTAATGATTCTTTTAAAACATTAGTTTCAAGGCAGAGCAGGGTCTGGGAAATGCGGTTTTAAGACAAGGGAGTAACATCAATATTTACATGAGAGATAGCCCTCGAGAGCCTAGAGACACGTGGGAGAAAAGGGCACTGTGGAGGATAAAGGTCACGGAGATGGCACAAGGTGCTGTGTGAAGAATGTGTGGAGGTGGAGCTTTTTATTTTTGCTGAGTTTAAAGGAGGGAGGATGAAAAGACAGATGATGCTACGGAGTGAATCGACACGTGGGCCCTTAATTTCCTTACCTCCTCCTTCTAAACTCCTTGAAGTTGGCTTCTCACCTCCCATTACTGGATCTTTTCTCTGAACTCTCCTATCACATTTTCTCAATCCTTATCTCTGAACATGACCTTTGGACAGTGTCTGGCATGGATGACCAAAGCTGTCCTCTTGATCGTTTTTCCTTATTTGAGTTTCATGACAATGGAAAGGCTTGGTTTTTCTGATGGGTCTTCTTTACTTCCTTTGCTCGCTCCCCTCCCAAACAATCACAATGGCTTCCTAAGAATGCTCCCTACTTTAAATTTCTTTCTCTCCCTGCCCCAATCCATCCATTTATCTCTCTCATTCTAATATTTACAGAGCCCCTACCATGTGCCAAGCACATGGCTGCTATTAAACTGTAGCTGAATTAATCTTAATGCATAGCTCTGATCACGTTGCTTGTTTGTTAAAAAATCTTTACTGGTTCTTTGGTGCAAATGGTATCCAGATTCTTTGGCCTAGCACTCCAGATTTCAGTGGACATCTGTTGTTTTTGTGGCCTAGCTTCCATTCACCTTCTTTAGATAGCTGTACCCCAATCTTGCCCTGGAGAGCCAGCCTCTCCATGCTATTTAGTCCATGTGGTTTGGGTGGGGCTAACCCTGTCCCCCACTCCAGGCATGGGCATCTGCCCCAGGGAATCATGTTCCCCACCTCAGAGATTAGTTCTGGGATGGGCCTGGAACTCAACTGGAGCCATTTAAAGAGCAATGGAACTTTATGGACACAAGCGTTAAATAAGCAAGATGTAAAAGCTGGAAGTGCTACAGCCATCTTCCAACTCCAAAGGAAATGAGAGCCTGCCTGGAGACAGAACCAAACTAAGCACAGGGGGAGAACAGCAAGGAATCAGGTCTTTGGGACACTGTTTCAGCCCTTGAATTATGCCACATCTGAAGCCATCCCTGGCCCCAGAACTCGCACTTATATGCCCCTCTGTGCTGAAGTGGGTTGGGTTGGACCTTCCATCCTTTGCATGTGAAAGAGTGCTGCTTGATCCAAAGGTTTCATCTCACCCATCCTAGTCACGCACTTGACGCTTCTACCCTACGAATTTATTCCTTTCCTGAACAGGCCTCACAGTTGGCCACCCCTGTCTTTCTGGAATGCTCCGCAACTTTCCTCACTGAAATTATACCCATCCTTTAAGGTTCAGTTCCAATGAAATTTCCTCCTAACAGTCATTCTCCAATTTCCCCCTGTGACAAATGTTTGTCAAACAAACAACCAACTGAACAAACAACGACGAGAGAAACAGGGCCCAAGAGGGGGCAGGAGGGTGGTGGTGGAGGTGGTGGAGGGTGTTGGTGGGGGGTGGAGGGTGTCGTGGGGGTGGTAGTTCTCTAAACTGATATATAGACCTGGGTTCCAGAAATCATGTCCATCATCCCTCAGGGCTTGGGACTTGTTTTCCTCCATCTTCCGAGTGGTGTAAATCCCTACTTCTTACCCTCCTTGGCCATCCTTTCTTTGGGATACTGGCTTTTTAGAATGGTAGTAGATATTTAAAACAAACAAAATAAAAAAACTCCAAACTCCAAAACCAACCAAAGGGAGGGGGGAAGATTTGGCTAATAAATAAATTTGGAAAATTCTGGGTTAAACAAAGGTTTTTTTTTAATGCAGGGCAGTGGGATGGGGGCAGGGTATGTAGCTTTTCTCCAACTTACTCATAAAACAGGTACCAGTGCAGAGGGAAGTGCCACATTCTTCCCTGCAGACATGCGTCGGTTTAAGGTAATGTGGGTTATTTTATGTACACATATAAATATCCTACCCTTTGTTCAAGGTGCCTATTTGCTCTGCACAGCGACTATTATGAACACAGAAAACTGTTCCTTGTTAAATATGGCATGCTAAGTGGTTTTGCTTTCTGGCAAATCTCCAAACCATAATTATTAAGGGACTCGAGCTGCTGAGGAATTCTTGGGTTACAGGAAGCTTTGATCCTGCTGTTGCCTTCTTTCCCTGACAGAAGTTCCATGGGTGTGGCTGACTTGCATTGTTTTTCACTGCTATGGGGCTGCTTCGAAGGTGAGGACTGAACAGAACTTCAAGGCGACCAGGAGCTTGGGCCCCTCAGTAACTGCTGCATCCAGGCTCTAGCGAAGTATCCATGCCTTTCCGAGCCCCAAATGGCTGTAACCAAGGGAATGCACAAGCTCCGTCCAAGTATTGGAGTCGGAATGCTGTGGCCTCTAATATTCAGTTTCCCACACACTCTGCGAAGCCCAGATTCTTAAGCCTCACTCATTATTGGGTTTCCAGCTGGGGTAAAGCCTCTGTACGAAACGGCTGACATGACTTTGCTCAGCAAAAGGCAACAGGCTCCGGGTGGGTGAGGCTTTGTTATTTTATTCCCATCAAAGTTGAGAGATCTGATCCAAAATTCTCTGGGTAGCTACGGCCATTTGGCATGCAGTACACTCAAAACTCACGAAGCTGTCTCCTCTACAGAGTGAAGAAGATACATCAAGTTGGGCATAAACTGTCAGGTCAAACTTTTGAAAGAGCCAAACTCTTTTCTACTGAAACGTATGATAAAATATCAAGGGGGACATACCTATTCCTTCAGCCTCTTCAATGCTCCCCTGCCTGTAAAGAGAGCTAGGAAGGAACACCCAGATGTTCATTAATCTATGATAGAAGGAATAAAAGGACACCTCCAAAATAAAGTGGTAAGGTTCGCTACTTGGTGAAGGAAAAGGATTCTAAAACACATAGCAAGTTTCTGGTTTTCTAGGGTTAAAAAAAATTGTCATTTAGGATTTGGATTAGAGACGGAAACTTGTTCACTTTTTGACGTTTGTTTCCTTCATATTTTGAAACAGCTATTCTGCGAGATATGTGATAACTCCCATTTTACAGATAATGAAACTGAGGCCAAAAGAGTAGAACCTACTAGTTCAGGTTAGAAGCGACTCTCTGATTCCCAGATCACTATTCCCTCTCCAAGATGGCACGGACCTGCAAAGGTCTCCTTCTCAGGTAAGAAAATACCTCCTCATTTACGAGTAGAGGTCTCTCTGTTGGTGAGTGGAGGAGGGATGGAGAAATAATGGAGGGGCAGAGAGAAATCAGAGTCCCTCAGGGCAGCAACTAGAAATCAGAGGTTCTATTGTGGAGGTAGGGGGCTCCGAGAACTGCCCAGACCCCACCTGTTTTAGGGAGGGACCCAGAATAGTGTCCTTCAAGTGTCAGTTTCCATTGGGAAAGGCAGAGAATGGAAGCAGAAGGGTACTGGGGTCTTAATCATTAGCCCCAAACCAAGGTCTTCACTGTCAATTAGAGGCTGCTTCTCACTGGTAAGTTGTCAGGTGATCAGTCACAAAGAGGGAGGTATGTCCCACCCTGGGCAGCTGAAACCAGTTCCAAAAGGCTAGGCTTTGGGGCAGGAAGCTTCTGAGCAGGATTCTCCCTTGAATAGGTCAACTTAGCAGGATCCCCCTTTGGCTCCCCACTTCAATCTATTCCATTCACACCTTCCCTGCTGGCATCCATCTTAGGAAGATGCATATGAGCTCATTCTGGAAAGGGGAGACCTTTCTTCCCACTCCAGGAGAAGGTCAATGATTCACTTAGCTAAAAATGAACTTAAGGCCACTATCGATGAAAGAAAAATGAAACACGTGCAAAGGTTGAATTCCCCTGCTATTTCAATTACAGCAAGGAACATAAAACCTTATTTAGTAATTATAACCAACACTCAAATCGGTAAACTTTAATTACATGTTACATGGACCAGTGAGAGAAAAATGAGGAAAAAGGCGAGGTGAGGGTAGAGGAAAGTCACAGACTGATAAGAGAGAGAAAGCCCATAGGCAGGAAGGAAGGCCCAAGCTCAAAAGTAGGAAAGCAAGTGAGAGGAGGCAGGACGCCCCAAAAGGGGTGTGTTCAGTAGGAGGTGACCGTAGTGCCCTAAGGGCAAGGCTTACTCATGGGCAACTACCACAACTCCTCCTATTCTTTATCCTTAAACTGTCACATGCCTCCCTCTTGGAATGGGGGAGCGGTAGGAGCCCAGTAGAGAAGAACTGCTGTATCAAACAGAGGAGGCCCCGCTAAATTTGAATTTTAGATAAATAATGAATTACAACTTTTTAAGATAAGTACGTCTCACATCTGCCTGGGGGCATATGTATACAAAAAATTGTTTGTGGTTTATAAATTCAAATTTAACTGTATGTCCTGTATTTTTATTTCCTAAATCTGGCAACTGTACACCAGAGGCCAAACCCTTTTTTGCACTGGAGCCTCAATGACCAGGGCAATATTTACACTGACAGTCAGGGGGAAAATCAAGTTGAAGGTCACTTTGGGAAATGAGGAGTGAAGCAGCACAGAGATTTTTGCTAAGCAGGACTGAAATCAGCAACTGAGGGCTATCAAGCCTCAAGTATTCTCCTCCTTGATGAGTGCATTTCCTGCTACTCTCCTCCAGTACAGCTGAGACTGTCTTGTCCCCTCTCCCTGGAAAGGGTTATCAAGACTAAACAGAGTAACTCTACACAGGGTTCCATTGGGATTGAAGGTAACCTGGCCCGTGAGTGGCTTCCTGAAGGTTCTGAGGTGGAGCGCGAGCTTGCAGAACACTAAGGATCAAGTAAAGGCCAAAACAAAACAGTCCATAAATTCTAGGATGCTAAACAATATCTTCCACTCAGTTTTAGTCACTGTAACGTTGTGAGTGACATGACTGAGCCCGTACCACCAATGCCTGGGGGAGAGGGACAATAAAGCGCCCTCAATCAGAAGCTCCAGCACTTTTGAAGGGGACCCAAAGTGATGCTGCCAGGGGCCACTGCTACTGCTCTTGCCAAGGGATCCAGAGGCCATCTTGGGGCTGAAATAGAAAGAGTTGCTGCTGCTGAGTCCTGAGCCATGGATGCTGTGGGCAACCTGGCAAAGTTCTGTTCCACTACTTGCTTTTTTCAGATAAGGATATATATCATGGATACCTTTGCATGTCAGGTCATATGGATTGACTCCATGACTTTTAATTGCCTCATGGTATGTGGATGTATCAAAGTTTATTTAACTGATCCTTTGATGGACATTTAGGTCTCTCCTTTTCCTTGCTATAAGCAATGTTGAAAGGAATAACCTGGTACATATATCTTTGCCCATGTGCATGAATTTTTATAGGATAAGATCCTAGAAGTGGAACTACTGGATCAATTGGTATATGCATTTAAAATTTCTATAGATTATCATTAAACTCCCTCTAAAAATGTGCTAATTTACAGTCCCACCAGCTATGAACATACCTGTTCCTTCACAGCCTTAGCGATTGTGGGTGAGCGCAATCTTTTTATTCTTTGCCGGTAAGATATGGGGAAAATGACAGGTCACTGTTGTCCTAGCTGGCATTTCTTTATTAGTAATCAGGACGAGCATTTTTTTTCATGTGTACCGTTCACGGCTTTTGATTTTCCTTCCACAAAGTGCTTGGTTTTTGTCTTTTGACTTTTTCTATTATCTTCAATTTATTGATTTTTAAAGAATTCTTTGTATGTTAAGGATCAAATTCAATTGTCTGATATACTGCAATTATTTCCTCTGAGGAGAGGTTTGCCTACTTAAATCTTGATGGTGTTTTCAATTGTTTGGGCCTCAAAGGAGTCTTACATTTTTGTTTTATCATTGGTATAACTTATTTAGAAGATGTGTGTAAATATCCAAGTGGTATTTTGTTGTTATATTTTTATTTTAAATTTCAAGTGTGCTTGCAATCTGGTCAGAAGTGGCTTAGAAAGACTCCCACTTTATGGAACTGAAATCTTCTTGGTGACCTCAAATATAATCAAGTTTTGTAAATGTTATGTAGCTATTTGAAATGGATGTTTATTTTCTGTCTGCAGAGTGCAAGGTTTATACATATCCCAGCTATTAAACATGGCATTCAAATCCTTTATAACCTTATTGTTTGGTCTGTCTGACCTTATAAATTCTGAGAAATGTAGGTTAAAGTATCCTACTATGGTTGTAATTTTAACAAATTTCTTCTAATATTTCTTGTAGTATTTTTTTGCAGGGATGGGTGTATTTTGATGCTATTTTACCTGATGTTTACAGGTTTATGCCTGTTAACGTCTTCTCTGTGGATCGTACCCATTGCTGTCTGTCTTCCTACTTTTTGTCTGAAGTTTTAGTTTGCCTAATATTACTGTTGCCACCCCCACTTTCTTTTTGTTGCCATTTGCCCTTAATAGTTTTGTCCATCCCTTTATTTTCAACGATGCTATGTCATTTTAGGTATACCTCTTGTATCAAAGTGACATACAGTTAGAAGCACTCCCTTCTTCTCCCTTAGTAAGAGAACTATATAGGTAACGCGCCCAGGCCAAACGAACATATTTCTTTGCACATCTTGCGGCTAAATATGGCCACGTTATTAAGTGACAGCCAATGAGAAGGACACAGCAGTGGTCATGGGACTTTGGGAGGGTTCCCTAAAATGGAGAGGGCTTGATCTCTTTATTGCTCTCCTTTCTTCCTTTCCTTCTCATCCGCAATGAGGCCAGGATGGGTAATGCTTTTAGCAGCCATCTGGGACCAAGCGGTGACCTTGAAAATGGAAGCCATATGCCGGGTAGTGAAGCAGAAAGACAGAGGAAGCCTGGGGGCCTGGGTCCTTCATGACTGAAAGCAGCCAATCAGCTTGAACTCCTCCTTCTGGACTGCTTTAACTTGAGAGAGAGAAAGAAAAACGTCCACTGTGTTTAAACCACAGTTTTGCTTTTCTGTTACATGTAGACATTAGGATTCCTAAAAGCTACATTAGATTTTGCCTTTTTTGCGGGGGTGGGGGGGGTGGGGGCGGGGGCGGGGGTGGGGGGATGTAACTCAATCTAAGGGTTATTATCCTTTTTTAAATTAATTTTTAAAAAACTTTTAATGATTTAAGTGTGTTTTTCCAGGACCCAACAACTCCAAGTCAAGCAGTTGTTTCAGTCTAGTTGTGGAGGGCGCAGCTCACAGTGGCCCATGTGGGGATCAAACCGGCAACCTTGTTGTTAAGCGCACTACACTCTAACCAACTGAGCTAACCGGCCGCCCCCAAATTAAATTTTTTTAAAAAAATTATAGTTGACCTACAATATTATATTAGTTTCAGGTGTACAACGTAGTGATTCAACATTTCTATACCTTATGAAGTGATCACCACAATAAGGGCTTATTGTCTTCTTTCCTTTAATGATTTGAGTTTTAATTCCTTTTGCAGTTATATTAATAGTTATGTTAAAAAGCTTAACAAACACATTTGGACCTTTATTTCTGTAGACATATCCTTTAGGGTCTTGTGACTCTGACTATGGTCTCTTGACAAGCTGCAGCAACATCCCCTGAGAGTTTGTAAAAAAAGGTGGCATCTCATGCTCTCCTTCGACCTACTGAATCTGAAACTCTTGGTCATAAGAGCCTCAGGTGATCAATCTGTGTACAGACTGAGGTGTGAACACCACTGCTTTAGAGGGCACACGCGTCCCCTCCCCTCTTCTGGGCAACGTGTAATGATCTCTTCAATTTTTCACTTAGACCTGGGGAAGGTTCCCACAGAGAGCCAAGTCATCAGTAGGGCATTCTTGGCCTTTGAAGAACTGGCCCTCTCCTCTCTAGTGTGAGTTCTTGTCCTTCCCCCATCCCGCTCCCATTCTCCACTCCTCACGTTGCACTTTCAGCTCCCTACATGTGTCATGGCACTCCCTGGGTACACACGAAGCCCTCGCCGAGCAGCCCACCCAACAGCCAACCCCCTTCTTCCTTGCTAACAGAAGTCTAATTCTGTTCTGGGAGACGATGCATCCAGCTGCAGGTGATGTGTCTAGCCCTGTCTCATTCTCCTTTGCGTGATGCTTCCTCTCTCAGCCTACCTTTGTAGCTAAGAAACCCATGTACCCAGACTTGGCCAGAGAGGCATAGAAAAATATCTGCTGGGGGCTTTGGGGGACATTTTTTTCTCCTTGGATAAAATGAACCTTGTGATAAGAAAATTGTATGTTCCTGCTCCTTCCTTCCTACCTAGAAGATTGGGGGGCTATCTGAAGGTGCAAAGCCATCTTGTAACCATGAGCAAAAGCCAACAGGCTGAGGATGACAGAGCAGAAAGACAGAGACAGCCAGGTCCTTGACTAGGAATCTCTTTCTCTGCCCCACCCCTCACCCCTTTCCTCCTTTCTCTTCCCATCTGCTCCAAATTCACTCTCCCTTCACCTCATCTCTAGCTGGCATAACATGGAATTGAAGTATGTTCTAGCCCATTAGCTGTATTATACTATACTCCTTATTTTTAACTTATAGTAACAGCAAGATTAAGCCTTTCATTATAACTATCACCCACCTCCCCAAATCCGCCACTCTAAAACGAGCACAGTGGGTGTTTAGTTCTCTGAGACTCTGAAATTATTTTCCCCCATGGATTAGAGCCAGCCAGCTCCAATCTAGGTAAACACACCCTCATTCTCCCCTGCCCTCCCCCCTTCCCAGGTGGCTGGCTCTGTTTCTAGCAGGCTATGTCACAGGGCACCTCGCCTATTGGGACTGATTTTTAAAATTTTCTGTGGTTTCTGGGGAATGGATGTTGTAAAATAGAGTGAAAAGAAGTTGAAGCTTGAAATTTGGTGAACTTTCCCCTGCCCCTTACACGTGAATTATGACTTGCTGATAGAAGCGGCTTTTTCAAAGATGAAAAACAATCTAAGATTTATGGACAAGTCTGTTTCAAAAAGACCCAGAGCTGCTTGTAACCAAGGTGGGAAAAAAAATACCAGGAGATTCCTAGATCTATTCTGGTTGGAGGAAGGCAAGACAAGGGAGGAGCCTGGGGAAAAAGAGCAGGCAAGAGGACAGAGGGAGGGATTGGGATTGGCTGAAGAAGAACTTGGGAAGGCCAACATTTGGGAAGATTTCTTCTGCTCATTCTCTGAGTTCTGCAGTAGCGTGCATGTGACGGCCATTCCCAGCAAATAGGGGTGAATGAAACAGTCATTGTTTTTACCTAAGTGCTACGCTGCACACATAGATGGTGAAGGAAGAGGGGGTGCCAGGAGAATGGTACATACGGAGATGAATGAACCTTTTATCTGAAACTGGGAATTCTGCTTCTAAGGGTTCTGACCTCTCACTGCGTACTTGGGAAGCCAGCAGAAAAATATTCCTGCCAGTTTCTCAGAGTCAAATCTAAAGGACGGGGCCAAAATTCTGCTCACGGTTGGACCGGTCTCTTAAAGCAACTGCTACCCACGCCCCCACCCCTCCTTGAAAGGCCAGAGGTGGGGGAAGGAGAGCTGCTGGGAGCAGCTCTGACAGTGCATCTGGACAGCCTTGTGGGTCTTGTGGGGACAGAGCCAACATTTCTGAGTGTATATTTTATAACCACAGCTTCAAGTATAAAAATAGCATGTGAAAAATAAAAACAGGACTCACAATCAGAGCCTCAATCATCCTGCTGGTTAGAGAGGTTAGAGAAATAATAAAATTAGAGGAACCAAATTGAAAACTTGAAGAGTGCTCACTTGCCTTGGCAAGGAAAATTCCAGAGCCAGACTTACGCTCAGCCTTTCCTAAGTGCTTAAGGCAGCTCGGCTTCCACTTAAAATGTCTGTTATCACTGTCTCCCCAGGAGAGTTATTTATGAAGGAAAGTTTCCTGGTCAGCCTGCCAAGCAAGGCATCTTTAAGAGGGACGGGCCCAGGCAGGAGGAGCTGAATGAAAAGACCACAAAGCTGTGGGTCGAGGTGCTGCTCACTTCTGCTTCTTCAAACACGCCCAGGCGGTAACTCAAAACCTGAAAACAGCCCGAATCCTTTTCCAAACATAAACTGAATCCTTTATGTCAGCTTCCATATATTTTCCTAACTCCATTCCCCACCCCAACCCCACTCCACAGCAGAAACCAATTTGCTTAACAGAGTAGGTTCTGGGGGGTTTTCCTCCTCAAAGGTCTCATTTGGAACAGATTTAAGGAGGAGGAGAGTGCAAGAATCTGATTTTTTTCTTTTTTCTTTTCCCTTTTACTTTTGAAAAAAACACATTTGCAACTTTGAAGCAGAACCACTATGTTCTACCACTGGCTTTTAAAAGAGGAGAATTTCATTTTCTGGTAAAATGGAATTGGACTTCTTGGGGGAGCCCCTGCCAACTCCTCCCAATCTAACCCGACCCTGAAGGCCCAGCGCTGGCTCAACTGGGGCTCATTGTGAGGCTGGATGGGACCCCGACCCAAGGGGAACTGCCCACCTCAAACCTCATGTCCACATTCATCACCAAAAAACCTCACCATGCTTCAGCAGCAATATGTCAGTTGTGACCTACTCAGGAATTCAGCATGCCTCGCTTTGCGGTGATGGAGGCTCCTGTACTTCAAAAGCGTATGGAAAAGGGGGGCCTGGGGCTGGGCCTGTGGAACCAGCACCATTTATGTCGGTGGATTAGGACAGGGAGGTTAGGGAAAGAATACAGTTAGAGGAACCAAAATGAAAACTTGACGAGTGCTCACTTGCCTTGGAAAGGAAAATTCCAGAGTCAGACTTATACACAGCTTTTCCCCACCAGGAAGAAAACCAATATGCGCAACAGCATAGAGGAGGAAACGGGCGGGGTGCAGGTAAAGAGTGACCTCTGGACTCTCTCCTCCATTTCTCCATTCTTGGGTCTCTTCTAAGTGTGGTTTCTCCCACCTCCCCATGACAGAGATATCTTTCTAGTATATTCTAGCTATGGGTAATGCAATTGCAAGGCTTCTTGCAGGCTTATTTCCTAATAAAGTTTTTGTGTTTTGTTTTTTTTTTCATTTTGGGTGATGTGTGTGGTCCTAAGAAATTCAGTGGGGATAAGCAACTAAACTTATCAAGTTAGTGAAAACATTTAGATCAACATTCTGATTGTTGATTATTGAATACTTTTGTCTAATAAAATTGGCCTTTCTTATAAAATGTGAGTTGCTAAAAATAATAATTTGGATGCAACTAAAGGGAAACCTGTCGACTTTAGTTGGAATAACAAGGAAGAGGGTTGTTTCCTAACAGTTTAAAGCCAGAGGCTCTATCTTATTTATCTCTGTGTCCCCAGCTGTTAGCAAGCAGCCAGAACTTTCCAGGAACTCAGTAATTAGTACCTGTGTGAAAACAAGATGGGAGATAGTGAGAAGTGAAGGTCCTATTTCTCCAAATCCATTCCTCCCTCCTTACATAGAAGTAGACTTTTTAGTTGCGTACCTGTCCACTTAGATCAAAATCGTTATTTCTGAGCCTCTTTTGTGGCACATGACTAAGTCCTGGCTGGTAAGACGCCACCGGAAGTGGTGTATGTAACTTCCAGGTGGGCCTTTCCCTTCCCTCCATCCTCCTCCCAGGATTGTGGACGTCGCAGTGGGAGCGGGAACTGCCACCGTGACCATGAGAGGGACAGTACCTACTGGAAATGGCGGAGCACCAAGAAAGAAGGCGTGGGTCCCTGATAATTGTGGGCCATCACAGCAGGCCTCTGAGCCTTTTATGTGAGGAGGGAGAAATAAGCCGCTACCTTGTTTAAGCCCCTTTTAACTTGGTCACTGTTACAGGTGTCAGAGAGACTAAACAGAAGTTGACTCATGCTTGAAACCCCAAGAAAATACTTGACAAGTTAATTTTGAGAGATATGGACTTGGAGGTGGGGTTAGAGTGGAGAGAAAGGGAGGAAGGGAGGAAGAGAGAGAGAGAGAGAGAGAGAGAGAGAGAGAGAGAGGGAGGGAGGGAGGGAGAGAGAGAGAGAGAGAGAGAGAGAGAGAGAGAGAGAGAGAGAGAGAGAGAGAAATTGCTGTCAAGACCAAACTTTGTCTCTGATTCTCACTTGATGCTTCCTGCCTTGGCTCCTGCAGACCAGCCTTACAAGAAATTACTTTTGAAAAACTGAATTACTGAACTACAGTGAGACTTTCCTACTGATTTAGACATTGGAGTGGGGGCAGGCATTTCTTACTTTTGCTAATCATGATGCATCAGTGAAGTGGCCAAAGCACATCCTAAAATCCCATTCTCCTCTTAGCATCCACACACACACACACACACACACACACACACACACACACACACTCTATGTGCACAGGTAAACACTGTCCCTGTGACACCCTGGTTTGAGGGTTTGGGGCAGGATGTGGGCAGTATAGGTCTCTGACATCACTCTTCACACTTCCTGGGGTAACAGCAGGATGCTGACATAGGGGCTACCAGCAGTAGCCAGATATACTTACTCAGGGAGGAGTTACATTGTATCAGGCTGGGTTTGACAATCACATGGTTGTTGGGACCAGAGGAAAAAAATCAGTCTCCTGCCAACTCTAGCAATGGACTCAGGTGGGGAACGGGCAGGAGTCAGTGCCAAAGAAAGGCCTGGAAGGAGTAATCAGGAAGGGTGGGCGGGACTCCTCAGTCATTCTAAGCCGCTCAAGGCTGAATGAGGATGGGGCCCAGCTGGTCATCCCTAACAGAGAGGGGACCCTAACTCTTGAAACTGGCTTAGGCTCCAAAAGGAAGGCTGCTCTCCATAGTGAAGAGAGGACTCCTGTATCCTGCCATGGCCTGGCTGAGGACAGTGAAGACTCCTGAGGATGGAACAGGAAGGCAGAGGAGAGGAGAGTTGAGGCCACGAGCAGGAGACAGGATCACTGGGTTTTCCCTGACTAAGAGGGAAGACAAAACTCTGCCAGCCACGTCAGCGCCAGATGGCCTAAATCCCAGGCTGTGGGCTTATCATCACCCGTAAGGGTCAGTCACCGTGGGCCCAGGGAGCTTAGCTTTCAGGAACAGCAACAGGGGAGACAAAAGGATACAAAAATGACCCTCATTTCCTCGAGAGGAGACTGTTGTCGTCTCTGTGGGGCTTAGTCACTGGGAGGCCATGGAAACAATGCCATCCCCTTAGCAACTAGACCCAGCCAGGTAGGCAGTGGCAACCTGCTCCCACACTGCAGACAGGAGCATTAGTTTGCATCTGTTTTTGCACATGGGGGCTGGCTGCCAGTGACGCACTAGCTGAGATGCAAGTGAACGTCAGGGGCCCAGGCTTCCTGGGACAGCAACTGATGGCAAAAGGCAATTTGGTACATGGTAACGGGTTCCACCAAGACAGCCCACCGAAGCTAGGGGGAGTCGGGAGGGGGAGCTCCTGCCTTGATCAAGTACCTTCATTTTGAAGGAATAAATGAGAAAAGAGAGACCTAGGTCCTGCACAGCTGTCTTCCTTCAACAACCATTTTCCCTCACCCTCCATCAGGGCAATGCCAGATATTGGCCGGGCAGTTAGCACTGCAATTCCTAACTCCTTCCGTGTCCTTCCCTGGAACCCTACTGACAATATAGATGAACATGCAGACAATCCTGGGAGAGAGGTCCAGGAGGACCAAATGCTGACTGTGGCGTGTGGTTTTATTGCTGGGAGATGCCTGGTTTCACAGGACGCTCCATTCTTCCCAGCCTTGCAATGCTGGAGTGAGTTCTTACAAACCCTTTTTTCAAGGCTGTCTTCCATTTCCTCTGCTCTTACCCTGTGGCACCCATCCCACCCCGATGGGTTCCCTCCAGCCCAGGAGCCTGGATTATTCTCAGTGGACACCCCTATATTTCTGTCACCTCTTTTCTGTAAATCAAGGCTTGGGGAACAGTAGAGAGAAGTGCTATCCTGTGTCTCAGTGTGTCTGGGTTTTAGACCTCATTTCCCACTAATTATGTGACACTGGGGAAATCATTTGCCTTTCCCGGGTTTCAGTTTCCACGTCTGTAAACTAGAGGCTCTAACACCCACAAGTCATGTGACTCCCTTCGTCTCTGAAGGCAGACTAGAAAACAGGGGCACAATCAGCTGGGATGTAGGACCTTCTGCCATCCCTGGCTGCAACCGCCTCAGCCACCACCACTTCTGTTCCCTTCCCCAGGACACGCCGTTTCTCTGAGCTCATGGGTCCCAGCCCCGTTTCCTTGGGTTATGATTCCAGTGTCTTCCTTTCAAACACTGCTGTGTTGTGACCTTCGACATCCCCTTTCTATCAACTCTAGGTTCCAGACCTACAGGCTGGGTTTGGACTCCTTTCTTGCCTTAGAGGAGGTGCTGAGAGTGCAAGGTGTTTGTCACCACAGGAACGAGCTCCGATTCCGACTCAGGCCCTTGGGTGCGTTACTTGTGAACTCCAGGTTAACATAGTAAAATATCTCACAGAGTGGTTGTGAGGATTCAAAGAGGTGAAATGAAGTGGGAGCATCTAGAGCAGGGGTGTCCAAGCTTTTTTCAACGTTTTTCACCAAGGGCCATATGCGGTAAAATACACAAACAGCCGGGCCACTCACTCGAGGTGAAGTACATATTGCCCCACTTGGTTTATTTAAGTAAACTAAATGTATTTTTGGAATTTGCTGTGGGCCAATTAAAAATGGATTGCGGGCGCAGTTTGGACACCCCTGATCTAGAGGAACTACCTCCTCCCTCCATTGGCCTACTCAGAGCAGGAGGAGACTACCACGCAGGGGTTCCAGGAGGAAGGGGCCCCCCGTGCTTAGAGCTGCTCCCAGCAACCTCTGCCTTCCAGACAGGTTCATTCAGCACTGGCCCCAGTCCCGACTATGGCCTGATGATCAAAGAAAAGGTCTTCCCTGGGCTAGGCCCCTCGGCCCCCGGGGAGGAAACTCTTGCCCAAGCAATTCCATCCAGCACGGGACAGGATGGAATGGTGAGGAAAAGCTGGAATTAGTCTGGGATCTGCCACAGCGGCCTAGCCTTAGGAGTTGCCTATCAGCTCCTGGTCGAATTAAAGTCTCTGGGAAGAGGTGGAGCCTAAAGTAGTTGATTTAATCTGCCAGAGCAAGGACGGACCACCTCAGGGCAATTCCACAATCGAATCCAAACAGCTCCACTGCCTTAGGTTTATTCTAAAAACACTAATCTCTTTATTGTGTTTAATTACTGTGATTGATAGATTCCTCCATTCCTTCATTCAATTGATTATCCAACAGTGATTTTTGTTGAGCCTCTATTGTGTGCCAGGTTCTCAGACGACAGCAGCAAGCAAAACAGACAAAAATCCTAAACTCTTAGAACTTTTGTTCTGGTGGAGGGAGATAAACAAAAAGGCAAATAAACAGCAAAATGGTAAGATAGTGAAAGAACTATGCAGAGAATTAAGCCAGGGGGTGAAGTAATAGCAAATGACTGAGTGGCTACTGTAAACTGGGGTCAAGGCAGGCTCTCCGAGGAGATGACACTGAAGTTGAGACTGAAATGACAAGGAGTCAGCCATATAGGACCAGGGAAGGCCATTCCAAGTAGCCAGAGCAGCCAGTGCAAAGGCCCTGAGGCTTCAATTTGCTTGGCAAGTTGGAGAGCCCCAAAGAGGCTGTAGCTGCTGGTACAGAGAAAGAGAGGGAGAGGGCATAGCAGGAGATGAGGTTAGAGAGAGAGGCCGGTGAGGCTGAGTAGGGCTTTGCATGGTACTTTAGGAGTTGGGTTTTATTCTGAGCAAGAAGGGAAGGCAAAAGAAAGTTCTAAGCAACACCATCAAACCTGCTCCCTAACAAGCACCCTTTCTTAACCACATGGACAATGGGTTGCAGGCAGACAAGGGCAGAAGCAGGAAATTCAGGAGGATTTTGCAAAAGTCCAGGTGAGAGATGATGGCAGCTTGGACTACCACACAAAACAAGCCTGGTGGACAGGCACTTTGTAAGTGTTTGCTGAATAAATGAATGAAAGAACAGATAAGTGAATATGCTTGATGTCACCACTTTTTGCCTCATACTTAAATAGTAAGAGAAAAAGGCGTGGACCTTCTAGGTAGATATGAGAGAAGTGAAAAAAAAATTTAGAATTTAAAAAGAGGCACAAAGAAATGAGACAGACAAATAAATTTGTCTTGTCCCAAGAGGACTTTAGATCAGGTTTGGAGAGAGGAATGAGGGTATATTTTAGTGTTGTGGTTCTTAACTTTTTTGGGTCATTCTTCTCCAGAAAAAGGTACTTGGTACATGCATGTAACATTACATTTACCGAGCTTAAAGTCCCCCTAAAACTGAGTCTGGGGCTAGGCTCTGGTACCACAGAACAGAACAGACACTCTGAATAGATTAGGAAAGACCTATTGGAAGGCAGAGGAAGGAGGGAGGCCACACTCAGAGAGCCCTTTTTCCAGGACCTGAACCCATGAACTGTGGGAATTGAAAAAAAGCACAGGGCCTCCCATTGGGCGTGTGGCTGGGTGGGGAGGAAGACTTGCTGAGAAGCTCCAGAGGTTGCAGGGTGGAACCATCTGTGACTCAGCATGAAGCCCCACAGACCTGGGGCTTTGCTGCCTCGGTCACTGTGCGGCCACTGTGTAATGTCACAGTGACTCGCCCCCCCCCCCCCCCCCCCCGCCTGCTTGCTCAAGGCTCAGAGCATGTGAGATGTGTTGCTACTCTCACGCTGCCTCTCGGGTGCTGTGTGGGTGACAACGTGCACGTGTGTCTGTGTGCAAGGGGGGAGGGGTGTAGGGGGAAGGAATACCTATTTGGGGAAATGGAGCAGGAAATGGGTCTTTTCTTCTTCATCTTGCCCTGTTTCAACTCAGCCCCACAAAGCCACTTGCCTCCTGCCCCAATCTCTAACCTCCATCTCTCAGTTTTTCTACATCCCAGTCCTGTTTTCACTGTTCCAGCTCCCTGCTAAGCACCAGCTAAGTGCCATCATTATTCCAGAGTCTCTAGGGGTCCTCATGCCAAACACAGAGGCTCCTGCGATGTCTCCCGGTTAATCATGGGTGGCTCCCTGGCCCTGCAGCCTGACTCAGACCTGAGAGGTAAGAGTAAGGGAGGGACAAATCCTACAGGGCCGCCAACGCTTAGCCTGCAAGACCCAGAAAGTGAGTCACTCAGTTTGCAGGAAGGAAGGAAAACCATTGCCCCTTGAGCAGGTTCTAGCAGGGAGCGTCAGTCTGCCTGTGTTGGAGCTCTTTCTGGTTTCAAGGGGCACCCTGATCTCTTTAGAGAACTTAGGACTGAC
Organism: Rhinolophus sinicus; assembly: GCF_036562045.2. Classification (NCBI taxonomy): domain Eukaryota; kingdom Metazoa; phylum Chordata; class Mammalia; order Chiroptera; family Rhinolophidae; genus Rhinolophus; species Rhinolophus sinicus. The sequence goes on from NC_133755.1 coordinate 29,393,406, forward strand.
TGAGGCAATTGCTGTTAGGTGGCCTCTATGGTGAAAGGTCAGCCCAGCAACACAAACTGACCACCCACTGCGTACCTAATAGAAGACAGTCCCTAAGCCCATGGGCTACCTGGGAAGATAAAACCACATAAAGAACAAGAAAATAATAAAAGAGTAGAAAATCAAGGGCTGTTTGGGGTGATAAAATAACGAAATGCTGCCGGAAAGGGAGAACCTGGAGGGCTGAGGTGTTACAGAGAAGGTGGGATCTAATGTGTCACTACTAAACATTTGTATTTGGCAGAATCTGCAGAAGTTTTACATGATTTTTTGTGGGTAAGGGGCCTGTTGGCGGGGAGGGACAGAACTACTTGGAGCCAGCAGTCTAAGAAAAAGAACAATCAGCTGTGTCCATGCCTGCGGGTGGGGCCCTTCTTTCTCTCTCCCTTCCGCCTCCGTGTGTCTGTCAGTCCAGTCCGCCTCTTTCTTAAAAGTCTTTTACATTTTTTCGTAAGGAAATTTCTACCTTATATGTCAATTATATCTCAATTTAAAAAAAAGTTTCTACCAATAAGCCCTCCTTCTTGAACCTAAACTCATGATGGGTTTGAAGTTTGGAGCCCCTTAAAATTCCTTGTTAATTGGCTTTTCTTTCTTATCCTGCATCAGCTAAAGCCACTGCTTGTTTATCAGACACTGGTTCCTGAATCTCACAAATGGAACTGGAGAAAGGAAGGAGGCCACCTGACGTAGGCTTCCCTGGAGGGAAGCTAAAGAACAAGGACAAGGGACGGAGACCCATGCTAGGGAGGGCAGGGACCCTGAGGAGGGGGTGCAGAAAGCCAGCCCCCGTCCTGCCCTTCTCTGTCTCCTCCAGCTCACAGAGCCCTCACCTCTGCTAGGTGAGCATGTGGGGGTGCCACCTGGGGGCCTACAGATCTAGCCATCCCTGTGGAACCTCTCAGGTCTGTGCCATCTGTCCTCTTGTCCTGGGGTCCTCAAGTCTGACTCTGCAGCATATCAAGTGAAACCTGCCAGAGACCTCGCATTGGAGACAAAGGGCTCTACAAAAAGGAAAGGCTCGAACACCCCTGCTGGTGGGAGAGGCCATGGAATAAACCCTCAATTGCTGAATTCTGGTCAACTTCTAGCTCTCTGGGTGGGTTTTTTTCATCCTTTCTTCCTCCAAAAGCAGCCTGTTAAAGGTTGTACCTGCACAGGTTCCTCCCCTGTTACTCAGTCTAGCTGGAGAGTCACTCAAATTTCGTGACTTAAATTTAAATATTCTCCAGGTTGTTTTTTTCTCACATGGAAGCCCCAGTTCAAATGAAATCTGATGTGAAATCCTGATACAGTGGGTAAGACAGACATGAGTGAGCTGCTCAGAGGGAGGCGGGGAAGTGGGAGCCAGAGCTGATGGCCTCGAATGTTTCCTGTTCTTGAAACCAGACTCTTCCCAGAGCATTTCAAGGCTCCATGTAAAGTCAGAGCAGGAAAAGGAGAAAGATGGGGCTTCTCCTGAGTCCCGCCCACACACTTTCTTATCCAGCTGCAAATTTCAATTCCCTACTCTTGAGCCTTGGAAATGCCATTTCTTCTGTTCCTTAGTGAGCGCTGCGACTGGCATAGAGGAGCGGGGAGGGTCCCACTACTGGGGCTTCCTTCAGTCCTATTTCCAAAGCTGAGGGAGCCTCAGGTGGTGCTCAGAGAGGTGCTACTGGGCTGTGTTTCGCCTTCCCGGTGACTATGTGGGGTGAAGGACGAGCAGGAGGACAGCAAGAGAAATCAGCAGGCAAAAAAGGTGAACAACAAACCCATCTGCACGAGGGCTATCGAAACACAGAATTCTTCTCTCTGGGCCTTCCAGAATCATTAACTAATTCATACCGCACATCTACAGCTAAAGCCAACTGGGGGCGGCAAGGTGACACGCGAGGGTGATGAAGTCTGAATGACTGGGTGAAGGCCTGCCTCTTCTTCCATCGTTCCTAGCCAGTGTCCACTGGGACCAATCACTGGGCTCCCAGGATAATGGTGCAGTTCATTCTGTTCCTACACCAGATACAGGTCCCACTTTGCCCTCTCAATTTCCATTGCTGGTCTCTCCAAGGTCTAAGGAATACTCTGTCCCAGATCACAGTGCCTTTCCTGACTCCAGGTAGTTTCACTTCCTAGAACCACACAGCCAACTGCTACATCAGTGACAAAGGCACAACGAGGGCTTCCCCATGGCTACCTCACAGGTTTGCAACCTTGAAGTCATCTCTGTGTCCCCCTCCCCCCCACTTCCCACACGCACCATCTCCCGGATCCTGCTGAGTCTACCCCATGCTCTCTCTACCCCATCACCACTGACGGCAGCTAATGAGTACTTTCGCACCAGCTCCCTGCCTTGAGATTTCCCTCGCTCACCCCCAGCCCTGATCCATCCCACACACCGCTGCCAAGAAGAGCGTCTCCAGCACACATTTCTGGCAACATCACTCCCCTGTTGAAAACCCTCTCCAGCCTTCCTTCACCTACAGAAGGAGGTCCTTGGCTTGGCATTCAAACTCATGCCAAGAGTGGGGGCCCCTGCCTTTCTAGCTTCGTCTCCTTCTCCACTCCCCTGGCCTCTGCCTGTGTGCTGGCCACACAAGTTCACTTGCTGCTCCCCAATCAGCTCCCAAGTTCCCCTCAACTCCAAGTTTTGGCTCTGGCTTTTCCTTCTGTGTTGAATGCTCGTCTGTGCTGAAATGCTCTCATTTGTGTCCTGTTTATCCCTTCCTTTGGGCTAGTGCCACTCTCAGGAACCTCCCTACACCCCCCATCAAAACGCACCTCGCACTTCCCCATATCCCCAGCAGGCTGTGGGAAGTATGAGCGCAAAGCAATTTGTCCTCATCCAGCCCTCATTTATAGGATGAGATCTTAGAGGCAGGGAGTCCTCAGGTTTTATTTTTTTCTTAGCAGGAAAAAAATTAATTTCATTTTTTAAACAATGTTTAGTCTTCTCAAAGAAGATCTTAATAGTAACATAATTTAATAACATTATTTTACTGTGGCATTGATTAAATCACTGATTTGAGGACAAAAAATGAATGACATACATTTTCAAGGTATTCAAGATTCAATGGTGATAACTAACTTGGAACAGCAAAGAACAAGCCATCAGTAGTATATTCTACGAAATCCCTATATGCTGAAGAAATGTGAAAAGTTGCCGTCAGCTGCTAGAGATCCTTGAGATGTCTACACAAGACAGTCTTACTCTGATGAATCAGCCGGCTAGACTTCTGACAAAAGTGACAAATCGGCGGTGATCCTGTCTTCAGCTACTTTTCAGTCTAAAGTAGACAGATGTATATTTTTTGCTTAAGAAAAATCAAGCTGTAATATGGAAATTCTGGCTAAGCGCTGCTACCAGGCAGTCCAGAGAACAAACACCCCGGGAGAGCTGAGTGAGCGTCCCCACACAGTGACGGATGTTATGTTGCTGAGATCTTTGAACTTGAAAAATCTGGCTTGAGTTTGATTTCTTTGGATGCACAAATTTGCTCCAAGTGAGTTAAAAAATAAGGGGTGGGGCACTGTTTTCATGTAACTTAGGGGAAAATTATAGCAGTCACACGGGGGGCTGAATTGTTGATAAACCAGTCAGATGGTCTATCAAGAGATATACCATGTTGATTTTTTCTAGTTGTGGAATAGGATTAAAAAAACCCATTTTATTTTGGAATGATTTCATGCATACAGAAAAGATACAACTATAGCAACTCCATATCTGTGTTTACTATTTATGTGTATACATCGTTTTATTTTTTTCTGGACTATTTGGAAGTAACTTGTAGGCATTATGCCTCTTTATCCCTTAATATTTCAGTTGTGGATTTCCTAAGAACAATAATATTCTCTTAAAAAACCACAGTGTAGTCATCATGTTCAGGAAATTGAACACTGATTTTAATCTCTAGATAATATTTCAATGTTGTCAGTTATTCTCATAATTTACTATCTGGCTTTCTATCCCTCTAGTACAAGGATATGGTCCAGGGTAACATACATAGCTACATTTAGTTGTTATAAAATTCTTGTCTTTTTCACCTCAAATCCTTTTTTATAGACCAAGATGAGAAACACAAAGATAGACAAGTAGCGTTTGTCATTATTATTCCCGCAGAGGTTTTCACATGTGGAATTTTACATGCAAAGGGCACTCAATATATAATCACTGATTTCTATTTCTTAAGAAAAATTCAAACTAGAAGGAGAGAGAACATGGTAATATAGTTTGGCTAGAAATGAATTTGGGAGAATTCTGAAAGACGTAAAAGTAGTAGGGCAAAGACCATATATGACTAGGAGGGAAAAAGTCCACCTGGGAATTCCACCATGAAATGAGCTTTCCCAGCTTTGGTGGACAGGGTCCTAGAAAAATCTAGTATTATATTCCACCAAATATTTACTGAGCACTTGCCGAGTGTTCTGTGTGTGCTTCTATGGAAAACGCACAACTGGAAAAAGGAATGAAACCACTAATGGCAGAATTTTAGGTATCCAGGAACTCTGACAGGTTGGGATGGCGATGGGGGGAGGCAAAGACTGTTTGCCCATCACTTGCAGCACAAATGTGAATGTTTTCCCCACAGAGAGGGAAAGCTGATTCTGGCTGAATCTACTCTAGAGTAGTATCACTGAGAGATTATTAAAAAAGACAGGTTTTCTACATATGCAGAGAAAAATACCCAGGCCATGACAACAGAGGACTGAGGTATGGAGAAACTCACACATTCCAAGGGGAGCTTCCAGGCACCAAAGCTGTAGCCACGGGGATGAGGGGCACTGTATACAAACAGGGTCTGGCTATTTCCCTTCCCATCCTGCTATTCACTAAGGCAAACGTCTTCGCTCAGTCTGTGACCCTTTGCCTCAAAATGGTGTTCTTGCTTCTCTTTGGTATGGCTGACCCTCAGTCCTAAGAAGAGGGAATCCAAGTTCACCAGAGCACTCGCCCTCCTAGATGGCCATTTGTCCGGAGGTGTTCCCTTGCTTCTACTCCACCTGTCCTTTCCATCCAGCAGCCCATTTCCCACCCACAGCCAGCAGTTCCCTTTGGCTGCCACAGCATTTGCCATCACATACAGGTAACAAGAGCCTAGGGCTGTAACAATTCATCATCAGCTGAGTGGCTATGAGCTCAGAACTATCCACCTGGGCTGCTCCCCTTCTGCTTCCAGGGTTAACATTGCCACCAAGTGAGGAGCCAAGGCACAAAGAGGATAACTTGACTTACACTCATCTGTTTCTGTCACATATTGGAACTCATGGGGGAATTAAATGATGGATCTACAATTCCTGGGTTATGTAACCACACAGATAATCAAGACTTGGCCTTATTTTAAAAGGATGACAATGTAACTAACAAAAGGCACCGTGTATTAGATTTCTATCTTTGAAAACAATTTTTCTCTATGATGTCCTAAAGTAGGGGTCAGCAAACTCGGGACTAGCAGATCAAGTGCAGGCAGCTGCCTGTTTGTGTAAATAAAGTTTGTTGGAACACACTCACAGCCGCTTGTTTACCTATTGTTTATGGCTGCTTTCCCACTAAAACGGAAGAGGTGAGACAGAGCCTGAATGGCCAACAAAGCCTAAAATACTTATTCTCTGGCCCTTTACAGAAAAAGCGTGCCAACCCCTGCACAAGAGCAATGAGGCACTGCAGAAGCATAAGAACGAGGCAGGTACCTGTTGATTGGCAGGTGTTTTCTTGTGACATGGCGGTTGTCACTGTTTCCGTGGCTGCATCTCTGACGGCTTGCTCCTCACTCTGCAGGAGGGTGAAGACACACCTCCAGAGAGCAAGTGTATCCTGCAGTCCTAAGAAGACCAGAAGGAATCCGAATTACCTAGGGTGCAATTTATAAGCAAATACAAATACCGCTTCAAATCCATGATGGAGGAGACAGTAGTTAATGAGCAACGCCATCCTTTTTTTCTGGGTATTACAAGAAAGGAAGAGCTGAGATTCAGATAAACACTGGAAGAAAGAGGTCCCTAAGGGACAAGATTTGGAAATATCTTTTATTTTTTTGAGGGATGAAGGTTTCTGGAGGCAACCAGCCCCAGGCAAGGACCCCCAGAAAATATGCCCAGCTGACTAAGGCCCTGGGCTTAGCTGTCCACAATGACTCACAATTCTCAGGAATGAAACATTATATATCAAGAGTGCTTTGGGGAAACTAGCCCAGTGTTGATATGAGTGACTGTTTGAGCTTATAAATTCTGAAAGCAAAGTTTCAATCAAGATTATGCTTTGGGGGCAAAAATTGAAAAAGGGTAAGGAACCATGAAAAGGGTACCAGCCTATACCGTATCTGTGTGGGGCCCACTACCTGTCTGCTGTTACCCCTGGGCAGGGACTCTGTCTAGTCCCTGTGCTAGTTGCTCCTGTGGATGATGGAATAAGAGAAGATAGTATCTGCCCCTGAGCACCTAAAAAGGAACATCAAATCAAGAACAAGATAATGAGAAGTCAGGGATGGAAATGTGTAGTTGTGACTCACCACAGGGAAAGGTCACAGTGGACCTGGCGTACCCAGGGCAGATTTTATGAGGGAGGTGAGAGGTGGACAGGGCCTCACGGAAAGGATCCATGCTGCACAGGTGGGGTGGGCCAGGTTTGTGGAGGGTCACGATGGAGGGCCACGGAAGCCCACCACCCATCATCATCCCTAGCCTTCAATGGGGGAACCAACCCTGTCCCGAGAGCTCTCCTTAGCCTCCCCTCTCCCTCATTCATCCATGGAGAACCTGGTATCAGAGTCACCGACATTTTAGTCATACCAAGAACAGCAATGGCTCCCTCTGGGGTTTCGGTCTCTCTTTTCTGTTACAAATCTGGCTTTAAATTTTACTCAGTCTTTCAGAATCTACCCATGCTCATGTTCTCTAGGGTTTCATAGTTTCCTGTTTTAGTATTTTCCTCTTTAACATGGTCATGTAGGTCCTCAGGATCCTCAATCGCCCCTCTTTAGTCCATTTCAATTTTTCTTTTTCCTTTAATGACTTTGTTCTGTCTTTGATTTTCCCCCATGGACTTTTATGTCCTTTGTCTCTCAGTTCTGTACCCATTCTTCATGTTCTTGCAGGCCATCAGCCACAACCAACCTCCTTCATTACTGTCTATGATGCTATAATCAGTTCCAACAATTACGAACGAATGGCTTTTGCCGGGACTCAATTTCACTCAGGAATGCCAGGTGATTCTACGCACATTTTGCCTGATAGGAGCTAGGGGTAGAGAAGCTAAAGTCACACCAAAAATGTGCCACAAAATATTACCCTCACTGGAGAAGCTTCATCAAAGTTTACAAACCTTTGCTCTTATTCCTCTGCGTCCAGTGATTAAATCACAATCATAGAAGGTCCCCTTTCAGTCCCCCTTTGGGTGTAAGAAAAATGCTTGGAAGTCACTTAGAAGAAAAAATCAAAAGGACATCAAAGACAACGTTGTTCTCCAGAGAGATCCAGGGACATAAGACCCTTCATTGGTCTGATCCCCAGTAACACTTCACATTTGAATCTCACCATCTAAAAAAGGAATTCTCTCCTTGTTTCTGTAAATCCTTTCTCCAGAACTACACTGCAAGCTGCTTGGCCACAGGGACCATGGTTTATTCTCCAGGACTGGGCATTGAAGAGGTGAACAAAAACAGAATTCCAGTAATAGAGGGGAGAGAATCACAGTACAATAATACGGGAATAAGACAGCAGGAGAGGACAGGGTCGGGATGGAGGCATGGCTTTAGGTCCCGGGTTTTCCTTTTATTAAACCCTATGTTTAAAAATAAATCACCACAATTTACAAAAATCATTAAAAGTTAAAACAAAACAAAACCCCTATGCTGTTTTACTTCCTTAGGATTTCCTAGAGCTTGGTTTTCTCAAACACCACTGACATGACGTTCTTTCCTAATCATTATTCTTAATTGACAAGGGGTGGCAGTGAGGAAAGAGACAGGAAGGTAGAGGGCCTGGTTGGAAACCACCTAAGCTCCATACGTCCAAGTGATTTAAAAATTTCTCTACTATTGTGTCCCAAAGATGCCTTAAACTTAAAACTAAGTTCAGTGAAAGGCATCAGCAATCTTTCCAGTCACTTAAGCCAGAAGCCTGGATGTCATCCTTGCATCTATCTTCCTTTTTACATTAACCTCCACCCCGAGTCCTGTCGATTCAATTTCCTAAATGCCTTTCAAGCCTGTCCCTTCTTTTTCCTCAAAGACACAGCTTCACATTGACCCATTCATTTCTAACCAAGCTCATTGTAACAGGATTCCTGGAAGAGGTGACAGTTAGGCTGAGTTTTGAAAGACAAACAGAAGTCAGTGAAGCAGCAGTGTGTTTATAAAACTGTTCCCTACTGATGACGCACAGGGCCCATGTTGGGGAGTGGCAGCCGCCGAGGAGGAAGGGGCAGGCCAGGCACAGAACAGGAAAAGCCTTATAAGCCATGTTAAAGGGTGTTTTGATTTTATCCTGAAGGCAAGGGGAACCCACTCAAAGGCTGGAGTGAAACGATCATATCTGTATTTCAGAAGGGCCACAAAGGCATTTGGTAGCATAAGGGGAAGAGGAGAATGGTGTGGGGGACAAGACAGAAACAAAAGAGGCCACTGAAGAGGCTGTTGGTGAAAAATGATTGGAGTAGGAACTAAGAGGGTGGGAATATATTTAAACGATGTAAAGGTATAGTGCACATTGTCATTTTCCACCTTCCCGTCTTTTTAAATTGGAGGATCTAATCATGCTTTTTGCACATTGGGTACAATGGACATCCCCCCACTCAGGGCACTTACCAAGAATGGGGTGGGGGTTGGTGAGGAAAAATGGTGTGGTGCTGGTGAGGACTTCAGCAGCCGCCAGCCTGGACTCTGTGGGAAGATGATCTCCACAGGATGAGACGACCAACTGAACCCACTGCTTCAGCTTGGGGGTTACTGAGTCCCTGGTCTGAAAACACAAAATGTACAGCAGCTCAAAAGATGCCATCATGGGCTGATGTGGAATTAGAGATGAGCTACATACCCTAAAATAGACCGGCAAATTAGGTCTTGTCACAGTGGGAAGAAAGGTTTTTAATTGTTTTTCCATCCCAACTTGGGAGAAATAAACAAGCCCAGGGAAGAAAATCTGACTTGTCTTTCAGTAATATGGAGTCACTATAACTAGCAAGCAAGTTCCTTGGATCTTTTTTGATGCAAATCAGGTGATCAGAATATTGGCATATTTGATAGCTTCAGTAAAGACACATCTTTTGGGGAAAGACAATGGCAGCAAATAATACTTGTTGCCCCCAATAATCAGGTATTCCTTTCTATCTTTAATAACAGAATCTCAGATTGTTGGCTAGGAATGTGGGCATCCAGCTAAAGACTACATTTCCCAGATTCCCCTGAACTTGGGAGTAACACATGTGATTAAGTTCTGACTAATGGGATGTCATTGGAAGTTTAACTGTGTACTTTCAGGTCACACCTTAGGAAACAGGTGTGACCTTCACTTCCTGTTTTTTTTACTGTTTCTCCTTCCTCCTAGCTGAATAAGGACAAGATGATGCGAGCTGGAACAACCATCTGGGCCCATAAGGTGGAAGCCATGTTGAGGACAGCAGAACAACAAGGCAGAAGGGCCTGGGACCCAACACTGTCAACCCACCCTATCTGCTTTGGACTGCTTCTACCTGGTTTAAGCCACTGTATTTATGATTTTCTGTTACAACATTTAAAGCAGCATCCTAAACTAACATTACTGTTTAAACAAAGCTCTATTTTTTTTTATAGTAACAGCTTCATTGAGATATAATTCACATACCATATAGTTCACCCATTTAAAGTACATACACAATTCAATGGTTTTTAGTATATTTGCACATATGTGTAATCATCACCACAATCAATTTTAAAATATTTTCATCACCAGAAAGAGAAACCTTGACACTCTTTAATTATCTTTCCCATCCTGTCATCTGTCCCTTCCCCTAGCCCTAAACCAGTCATCTACTATCTCTATGGATTTGCCGTTTCTGGGCATTTCACATAAATTGAATCAGACAATATGTGGTCTTTTGTGACTAGCTTCTTTCACTTAGCATATTTTTAAAGTTAACCATGCTGTAGGATGTATCAAGACTTCATTCCTTTTTATGGCTGAATGATATTCCATTGTATACATGTACCATATTTTGTTTACCCATTCATCAGTCGATGGGCATTTGGGTTGTTTTCTATCTTTTAAATCCTGGTTTTTCACTTTTTCTAGAAAGGGAATTACTGTTCTAAATGTACTTTACTTCTACTATCGACTAAGACTCTATAAATGTTCAAAATGAGACTCTGGCTCCTCTGGTTATCTATGGGCATCTGTGGAACTAAACTGATGAGCATCTTAGACCTTGAGGAAGATTCTGACTCCCAACTCACAAGAGAAATCCAGGTCTTCCTGGGAACTTCTTTCATGTGTTTCTCTGCAGTTCTGCTAATTTTTCTCTCTCTGGAAAACTCCCAATTTTCATCACATATCACTTAATTCAAGTACCAAGCAGTGCCATTAAGATGTACATGACAACTGGTTAAAAATGGCTTTAGAAGAGAATGGTATCTTTTGGCAGACTTCTAGGCTGCCCTGTGACTACTTGCTTAGACTTGTTCTTTTTTCCCCCTATGCTGTAATTTTTTAAAGCAAATCCTCCCCCTTCCTTCAAACCTCCTTCTCTCTCCCAACATACAACTGACTTTTTTTTTGGCTTTTCGTATCTCCTAGTGACCACCTGGCTTTGGCCCCCTAGCCTGCCTTTGAATGACAGACCCGAGGAAACTGTTTCTGCTTACTTAATTCTCACCCTCTGGTTTACTCTCTGCCGGGCTCCAGGTTCTCTGCATTGAACAATCTGCTCTGTGAGGTCTTCCTCAGCTTCCCAAACATTCTCTCCTTTCTATGGATTCCAACGGCTTCCTCCCAACTAGGATATTTAATGCACGAGCAAACACTCCTCTTCTCTCATTAGACTGTCCCTCCAATCTCTACTCATCTTTGTATGTCCAGTGCTGCTTTATTGGAAGGAGTCAGGATCTGCAGTGTTCTGTCACCAGTCACAGTGCGGTGATGTGTAAACAAAGCCTTCAGGTAATGTTACTGCAGTATTGACGGCCATCTACTTAAAATAATTCTGTGGTGGTGGCACCTTTCTCATATGCCCCTACGTACGCATGTATTTGGCTTAAGGCTTCTTCCCATGAAGCTCTTTTGATTACGTTAGTTCCACCTCATCCCCCAAGAACATGAAGACAAGTGGGGAACATCTGGGCCTCCATGCAGAGCCATCTGGGCCAAGTTCTGGGGGAATAGTCAAGCCTCAGTGATGTATTTTCATACATAGTTGACTAGGATGCAATCCTAGTGACTTGCAATCCTTGGAATTGACTTGTTCACTCCCTCTTTAAATAAAGAGTCAAGCTAGAAAAATAAGAAAAAAATAAAGGATCGGTGTGTGTGCGTGCGTGTGTGTGTGTGTGTATGTGTGTGTATGTTGGTGGGAAGGAGGTTGTGTGATACTCATAGACTCCAATCCAATGTGTCCAGAACAAGAGAAATGTCAAAGGTGGTACTCAGATGAAAAATCAACATGAACAGTATTTTTGTAGAAGCCACACACACAATGCCACAGTGATTGTGCCTACTGACCCCTTCTAGGTAAAGAAGAGCCCCAAAACCTAGACCCCAGAACTGGCAGCATCAGCCTTACCTCGTCACACATCCCCATGTGGTGGGCAATCACTTTGGAGGCAAGCCTCAGAGCTGCACTTTGAATTTCAGACCTAGAAAAAGTAAGCCAAAAAAACATCCCCCAAATAAAATCAAATATATTTTACACATATATATATGGTTTTTGCAGCTAGTCGGAAATCCATGTGGATGTGAATGCTGGAAATCTCTACCTCACGGCTATACAAACACGTCCAGAAGTAATTACCTTGTTGTTATTAATATGAAAATCTAACATCATTCTATTGCTTGAGCTTAGAACACACTCACGCCTAGGCTGAGATTTAGACAGAAACACAGGGCCTGAGTCCTTAGGCCAGGACTGTGCTCAAGTTCATTACATAACTGACAGATGGGACCATACGTCATACAGGGTTTGCACAGGGAGCGTTGGGGGCAAACCTTTCATTGGAAGCAATATCCATCGTCCAGTTCAAGAACTCCTTTGGGGTTAGATGGATACAGCATTCCGTCTGGGGAAGCCACTCACTGGGGTCCATGCAATGGAGAATCTTCAGTATCTGTGTGAGCCAGATCCATGGACAAAAAAACAAAAAAACAAAACTCACGAAAAAGTTTTCAGAAGCAAAATAATCACTATTATCATCAAACACTTCGCTTAGTTCCCATCTATGCATAAAGCCAAGCCAAGCCAAGCACCATACAGACTCCTGGCCCACTGCATGCTGAATCTCCTTCCGATGGCTCCTGGGAAAGCCAAACCCAATCCTGCCTTCATGATCTTATCACTCTGGAGGGTTGGCCAAAGAGTGTGGGAGTGGAAGGGGACAGTCAGTATACCAGAGACTTTACCTTGCAGAAGCATTCTGGGTGATTTTCCTTCATCGCCAATATCAAGAACGTCCCTCCCATATTCCACAGCAAGGGTGGCAGTTCCTTCTCTCCTAATCCAGAGGTTGCTGCCGAAAACCTTTCCAACAGGGCTTCCAGGGTCAGCAGGCGCACTTCAGGGAAGGAAGAGTCTAACAGCTGAGAGAAGGAGATGGGAACATCCCTTGCCTGCTCTCTGGAAAGGGCTGGCACTGCCCACAGTGCGGCAATGGCTAGCTTGGTGATACTCTGGAGGTACTGGGGCAGGCCTGGCACTGTGAAGCCATAGGGGAATCCCGTCATCAGTTCTGATCCTGAGATGAGCTGTCTGATTTCCTCCCAGAAGCCAAGATGATCCAGAACTAAAAATCAAAAAATCAAAAGTATCACTTTATTTCAAGTTCCACAGAAGCTCATGGGAGAACACAAGGCTCTGGACATACTGGGTGGGACTATCAGATGTCTCTCCTGAGTACATGTCACACAAATGATATAATAAGTGACTTCTCACGAAGCTTCCGATTTCTGATGCAAAAGCAATTTCTATGTAAGTAATCTATAATTGTTTCCCTACGGGAACAAGAGACATTTCTATCAGCTGTGCTCCTGGCACCCCTTCCCAACATTCAGTACATATGAACTCAGTGACCTCTTGAATCACCAAGCCTCAAAGTTGAACAGGATAAAGGACATTTAGTCCAAACTTCTTTTAGGGGCCCCGATCCCCTCTACAGCACGTCTTCTCAGGGGGTCCTGGTTGATCCCTACAGTGACTTAGAGCTTACACGACAGACTATTCCATTGTTAGTAGAGCTACTGTCCTAATTCTGCAGTTTGAGGTTCCCAATGAGTCTTTTAGGCATTTGAATACAGTTACTATGCCCCCTCTGTCTTCTGTAGATGAAACCCGATTTCCTTCAACTATTCCCCATATGATGGGGTTCACCTTCTCCCACTATTCTAGCTGCCTTCCTTTGGACATGCTTCACCTCTTAAGGTATGGCCTCAGAAAATGGAACACGACCCTTCCATGTGGTCTGACCAGCAGGACTATTACTATCCCTGTTCTGAGAGTAGGTAACTGGAGTTGCATTGCACGGCTGACTCATGTGGAGCATCAAGTCAACTGAAACCACAGCCTTTCTTTTTGTTTGCATGGTCTGCTGATGGTGGTGAGTCATCTACTTCCAGCTTGTACTCAGTACTTAGATCTAGACTTGTTTTCCTTGTTTGTTTGTTTTAAACCCAAGTATATCCTTGTTAAATTTTATCTCCCTGTTAAGTTTTATGGTTTGCTTTTTAGATTGCCAAGATCTTTTTGTATTCTCAATGCTGATCAAAAACACTTAGTGCCTGCTTACTATATTCGGGGGAGGGGGGATGGTGGGTTGGGGGGAGGAGGAAGAGGAGGAGGAGGAGAAGAAGAAGAAGAAGACCCTTGAGGAGTTTATAGTCGGTTTGAGAAAGAGAATTAAATAGGTAATTCCAATATAGCGGTGTAAATGACCATCTGAGTCTTAAGGGGGAGAGAGAGGAGAATGGGTTGGAACCACCAAAGGCAGAGCGAAGGTTAAAGGCATGAAGCGCGATGGACCATGTGGGCAACTACAGGCAGTCTGATATCACAACAGCACAGAATTTGAGTTGGGGAAGGGCAGGCGATAAGGCCAGAGAAGTATTGTGGCCGGGACACGGAGAACCTCCCAGTCCATGGGAAGGCGCTTGGACATTCTTCTGTAGGCAAGGGAATGCCACTGAGGGGTTATGTTAAGCAACAAAGTCAGGTGAACATGTTCGCTGAAGTGTTCTTATTGCTGAAAGGGTATTAGAGGTAGGGAGACCACTTAAAAGACGACTGCAGTAGTCTAGGAGAGAAATGATGAGAGCCTAAAGGAAGGAAGGGATAGGGAGGAGACAGGTGTGAGGAGCATTGGAGGAATAAAACTGGCAGCGCTGGGGGACTGACTGGTCCCCCATTCTTCAATGCTATGAACAATTACTTTTAGAATGGACACTTATTGAGTATTATTATAAGCACTTCAACATGTATTAACTCATTTGATGAAGTAGGCACTATTATTATTCCCGTTTTACAGAGGAGGAAACAGAGAAGTTACTTGCTCCAGGTCACAGAGAAACGAGCCGGTAAAAAGAATATAAAAGCCGTAAGAATGACCAAAATGAATGCAATGGACACTTATCTGCTATTGGAAGAAGTAAAAAAAAGGGCTTTCAGGAGGGCTTTAAGACTTAGATGATCACTTACACTACTATATTGGAATTACCTATTTATTTCTCTTTCTCAAAATTTAAGAAGGGCTCTGAAGGCTGCCCAGAGATGCCGGACTGGGAGAGGAAAGGGCAGATGCTCCAGGGGGAGTTTGGAGAGAGTAGACAAAGAGAGAGCTGTGAATAGGTTCGCCGAATTAAAGTGTCAACAGAGGAGCAGCAGGAAAGGTTAGGGCAGAGCCACAAACTAGGAAATTATCAAATGACACTCATTGAGGCACTTTCTCCAAACTGCTGCTTAGACAAAATATTCTCTATCGGGCAGGAGGACCCAAAGAAATGTCCTAAAGCAGAGTTTCTCAAACTTGAGTATCTGAATTACCTGGAGGGTTTGTTAAACCCCAGACTGCTGCCTGGGTCTCACCCCCAACGTTTCTGATTCAGGAGATCTGGGGTGGGGGCTGAGAACCTGCATCTCTAACCAGCTCACAGGGGATGCTGCTGCTGCTGGGCCAGGAACTTTGAAAACCACTCTTCACAGGTGACAGTTCTTAGCCAGATGTCATGAAAACCACACAAGCCCAAATCCCAGTCTCAGAGATTCTGATTGGTTTCAAGGTGGGCGCAGACATTTGTAGGCTGAAGAAGCCAACAGGTAATTCTGCTGTGTACCCCAGCTGAGATCTGACTCTCATAGCGTTTCTGGATGGGGAGGTAGGGTTGCAGTTCCAAGCAGAGCACAGCTGATTCCAGTACCCACCGTGGTGAAAAACTAGGAAATTCACCACACTCCATTTTCCCTTACAAATGAAAACACCAAAGTCAGCAGGAATTCAAAAGAACGAATGAAAAAGCTATAAAAGCCCCTGGCAGGCCTTCGACACTGGCTCATGTGCAGGTTCAGTTCTAGGACTAGGATGTAGCCGAGAATCAGAAAGATCAGGCTCCGTTCTCAGGAAGTCCCCATTAGGTGGGGGACCACTGAACACCCTCTCCCTAATACCCAGAGTGAGGGGGTCTCTAGGTGGAATAGGTAGGAATTAGAAATCCCCACTACTTTAAGGAGGGCGCAGCCCACAGTGGCCCATGCGGGGATTGAACTGGCAACCTTGGTGTTATTAGCACTGCGCTCTAACCAACTGAGTTAACTGGCCACCCCACCCACTACTTTAACATAAACGGTTGCAGTTCCCGGGTCTTGCTGCACAACAGAAAATATTTTGTCTAAGCAGCAGTTTGGATAAAGTGCCTTCCATGAATGTCAAAAAAGATGTATTGCTTTCCTCAGCCCAGGAAGTACGTTAAATTCATCTGGAGAGCTTTAGAAAAACACTTATGTCAGGGGACACTTGACCGCATCTCTGGGGCGAGCCTGGTTTTAAAGTGACTCAGGTGAATCTAGTGTGCAGCTGGGTTGACAGTTACTGTTTCACCAGCTCTGCACCCCACAGCAGGTTGACTTCACCAAACGGTTTTCACCACCAGGATTTCGCAACCTGACGAAGCCCTGTTTTGTGTCCTGCCTTACCAAATGCATCTCACAGTCTAGATCAACACGGGGTACTTATTTCTGTTTCTATGAGTGCTTGCTGTCTGCAGGACACAAAAAACTGAAGTTAGTTCTTTGATGGGGTTCTTCAGTCTGAGATTTAGCAACCCTCTTCTCTAAAAGATAACCTTTCTATTTGCAATTTCAATTTTGTTCGCTTTGGGTTTCTTTCTATATTTCTTGGAAAGCCAAGTGTCCCAGTGAAAGAATCAAGTCCCCGTTTTAATGGCACCGTCTTATTTTTCACAAATTAGATGATTTTTGCCAGCTCTTATTAATTGGAGTTTTTACCAGCCATCCTTGTTTGGAAAGTCTTTGGATTTTTCCTATCACTACAGTCATTTTAGTCACCCAAGTATGTGTGATGGAGTCTAAATATCCAATTTGATTTCATTCTTGAAATTAACTTGCTTTCTTCTTTAGAGCAAGCATATTTCTAGTCTTCTAACAAATGGCTTGATGGCTGGATTCAACTGGAAGGACAGTACTTCCTGCTGTGCAATATGCTGGTTCAGTGGAGAAATGATTCCCAAGTTGGGAATTCAAGGACCAATAAAATGTCAAAAACAATGTGGCGGACTGGTATAAGTTGCCAACTTTTTATTTTGTAAAGATGTTAAAAACCTATGATCTATTATCATTTCCTGAAAGAAAGGCTCTCTTAACACCAAAAAAAAAAAAAAAAAAAAAACCCCACAAAAAAACAAAATAACAACAACAAAAAAAGTAAATTCTTAGTGTCATCAAAAGGACAATTCTTTAAAGAAATTTGGCTTTAAGAAAAATTTGTTATGTCATTTTGCTATGGTTTTACTGTGAAAACATCACTAGGAACCAGCATTAGGGAACTGCAGCTTTGGAGAAGTTAATGAGAATTTCCTGAGGTTGATATGTTTGTTTGGATAGTATGATTACCCTGAACAGACATTTCCTAGGGAGAAACTGAAGGGACTTTGCTGAGTGCCTCAGGACCATGACGGTGTGAGGAAGCAGTGGCCCATTCACATGGTCCCCTCTGATCATCTCAGATGTGTTCTTTTAGCAGCTCTTGGTTCTCTGGGAAGTTGCACATTTTAGTGTTACGCGTGCAACCTGAACAGTGGTTGCTAAATTAACTGGATTTCAAAGCTGCCACTCCCTAACCAACCAAGGTAGGGCGCTACCATCAACCGGGCTGCTGAAAGAGGATTTAAAAGCAGCACATACCTTGAGCAGGGACAGCGTCATATTTCCAGTTTTATTATTTAGGGAAGTCTGTCTCCTCCCGAGAGAAGGCACGTAGCCCCAAAGGGCAGGCCTGTGGGTCATTCCTCTTTGATTTTCTAAGCTACTCATATGGGTTTGTTAAAATTTCTTTTCAAAATATCAACATAATCTTAAAGGATACATGTTAATCTAAATAGCTTTAATGAGGGCATTCTGGAAAAAAAAAAGTGGATGATATCATTACCACATAATTATGGATACAGCTGAGTTTCACCAGAAGAGCATTTAATCCAGGTGAATTTAACTCTAAGTACCCAGCAAAGAGTGAGAAAGTGAGAGACTGGAAAATAATGAAAAGACAGAGGGGAGCTTCACCTGGCATTTCAATCACTGAGCATATTCCCAGAAGGGTGGTTGTGCTCATACCTGAGGCCAGTGTTTCTCAAAGTTTAGCATGTGCACCTCCAGAGTTCCGGATTCAGGAGATCTCGGAGCAGGTCCCGAAGAAATCACCTTTCCAACAAATTCCAGGTGATGCTGATGTAGCTGATCCAGGGGACCACACTTTGAGAACTGTGACCTCAGACCATCTGAGATCATCCATGCCTCTCACAGTGTAAGCATCTTGCCATGCTGAATGCGTGTAATTCTAGTGTGACGGGCCTGGTTTGTGTGGGCCATGGCCCGTCATCATAGGTCAACCCCTCCATCTACTGCTCCAAGAGCTCCTGAATGTTACGTAGTTCTTGGCCTTCCCAGTTATGTCACGAGGCAAAATAGCCTGTTTTTGTGCTGAACTGGCCAAAAGAAAAGGGGCAAGAGGGAATGAGTGGACAGATCCAAAGAGACAGCATTTTCTTGGCCTCAGCAGAGATGGCTATGGGAGAAGCAAAAGTCAGTCATCACAGCAAACTTGTAAGCAGTTATCGGTACTCACGAAGGGGGAAGGATCCGCCTGAGGATTGAAAAGGCCAACCAAACAAAAAAACATGGTTTCACTGTTACGGAGTAAGTCACTTATTGGGGATACTGTGTAAAGGGCAATACTGATTGTACCACGATGGTGGTCACTTGCCACTGAGGCTCAGGAGAAGGTTCTTTATTCTGACTGACTTTGCTTCTCCCTCTGCCTCGAATGAATGAATAAATGAACAAAGTTCTCTTTCATAGACTGTAAAGGTTCTGAATTCTCTGATACCACCAAGTCAAGAAAAATTTGCAAATGTAATTGTTCTGACGTTTCCTCCCCTCTCTCTCCCAGAATCTCTACCCTCCTTAAAAGAGTAGGGGGTGAGAAAATATGAAGCAGATTTCACTTTTAATGCATAGTGAGGTGGTCAACAGCTTTTTCTATTTCAAAGAATTGTAGCACTGGTCAGAGAGATCTGTAATCTGATCCAACAAAAGTTCTTATCTGAAACAGTTGATCAACTGGTTCTAAAAATAATCACAGATGATAATTTGTACACTCTGTGAATGTTAATGTCCTGTTATGCAATTTCTCAGTAAAAAATTATATTTGGCAAAAAAAGGAAACCATAGGAACTACAACAACAACAACAAAATCAACTGATTTAATAAATCTTGGCTTCTCCTTATCGAAGGGAAATTCCATTCTTCTATTTAATCTTCTGCCCCTCCCAGTAAACTGTAATCCTGACCCTAGGGGCCCCTCCAGTCACAAACATGTCGAATGACGTGCTGGAAGGCCCCGAAGACTAACTTGGTCTCTAGAAGCACTCGGAGCTGGTTGTTTATTTCTTGCCTACTTTTGTTCCCAGGTCTCTGAAGCCCTTCATGCCCTGCTTACACAGGTGTGACTCCCAACACACACCCCTTTGAAACACATTCTCTGCTTCCCTTGCTCCCAGCATATTCTCAAAGGCATGTGTTTTTAAGCACATAATTCCTTTTCTGCTGCTGAGCAAGGAGGAAGAGGAGGATGAGCTTCTCAGAAAACAATATGAAGACTATCTTGTCAACCCATAAAATAAAAACACAATTCTTTCAGAGAGCTCATCAGGCACTGGATGGAACCAACAGCTTTTACCTCTTGCTTCCACCCACCATCCCATTCTGCCTCTGCCCAAACAGGGAGGAAACTGGGAAATACTTGTGGATAAACACATGACAACCCAAAGACATGAACCTAAAATTTCTTCTAAGCATGTACTGCTTCTGGTTCTTTGTCAGTGAACTGCCTCTAAGGACAAGATAGGGAAATCAGAAATTTCCTTATCATCACTGTGGGGACAGAGCCAGGAGTGCAGTTTCCAGGCTCTCGGCTTCACGTGGAAAGGTGCTGGCTCAGATAGTAAATGGCCATCAACTGTGATTGGATGGCCATCAGCTGTGGCTAGTTGGCTGTTAGCTATAACCAGTGAGCCACTGGCCACTAATATAACTGCCGTGGCTACGCTAGCAGAAAGTGGGGGCTAGCAAGAAGATGGTGGCTGGCAAGCGCGGATTGCACGGCGGAGTCGAGGGGAGTCGGTCGGTTGGCAGAAAAGTGGACAGCAGGTCGCACATCGTGTGAATCCAGCCTCCAGTGAGACTACAGTGGTGTGACTCCCCTACCTATGGCTCCGTGGGTGTTCCTTTTGGTCTCACCATATCCTGTGTTCTTGTGTGGGGAGCGGGAGCTGAGACCCCGCAAGACACCCTGCGTGACAATCACAGTTTGGACATCCCTGTTTAATTTAACTAACCTTATCCCCACAAAGGACCTGGGGCTTCTCTTCCACCCATAGGCAATGAGACACAGTGTGAAACCAATTTGAGAGGAGGTAGATGGCTGGGAAGTGTCCTTTAAAGAACTGGGGCTTACCTCTGTTATCTCACCTGTGATAAGAGAGGCTAGAGCCACCTATCTCAGTCCCTTACCAGCACTACAGTTGACAGTTCTGGGAGAAACAGATGCTAAGATTGAAGAGGTCCCTGGGACCACTGCACTGCAGACCACCACCTGTAGGAATGATGCTGCAGAGTGCAGGTCACAGCTGGCAAATACAACAGAATCTGGGCGGGTTGGGAATGCTTTTTAATGTGAAGTCCAGCCCCAACAGGGAGGGAAGAGTTCAGTAAGTTCTGCCAGATGAGCAATGGTGGTGAACCTGGGAGTAAGTGTGCCTGGCCGTGGGACCAGCAGAAGCTCTGTCTCCTCCTCTGGATGTGATGAACATTCATTTCTTTGTTCTTGTGATCAATTTTACCTCCTGAGAGCTGCTTTTCTTTCAGTGTTGGATTTTCCTTTTCTTGTAACATGACTTTTCAAGGAGTTTCCACTACTTTTTCCATGTGACCTTCTCCCCAATCCTCTGACAGTATTATTTTCATTTCACAGTTGAGAAACCAAGAGGTTTCTTTATTTTTATTTTATTAAATTTACTGGGGTGACAATGGTTAGTAAAATTACATAGGTTTCAAGTGTACAATTCTATAATATATCATCTATATATCACAATGTGTGTTCACCACCCAGAGTCAGTTCTCCTTCCATCACCATATATTTGACCCCCTTTACCCTCATCTACCATCCCCCCTCCTACCCTCTGGTAAACACTAAACTCTTGTCTGCGTCTATGAGTTTTTGTTTCTTTGTCTTGTTCCTTTGTTGCTTTCAGTTTTATATCCCACATATCAGTGAAGTCATATGGTTCTCCACGTTTTCTGTCTGGCTAATTTCCCTTAGCATAATAATGTCAAGATCCATCTATGTTGTTGCAAATGGCACTATTTCAGCTAAATTTGCACTAACTAAAGGCTCCTCTTTAGGTTGGCTCCACCAAGACAAAGCTTAAAAGCAAGTCTTGGCAGAACTGTGATCTGAATATCTAAGGACATAATATTATAATGGCAGTACTCCTCAAATTGACCTACAGATTTAACATAATATCTATCAAAATCCTAGCTGGTATTTCTTTTCTTTTTTCAGAAATTGACAAGCCGACTCTAAAATTTGTATAAAATGAAAGAGACCCAGCCACAACATTCTTGAAAAAGAAGAACAAAGTTGGAGGACTCACATATCCTGACTTCAAAAGTTATTATAAAGCAATAATAATCAAGACAGTGTGGTCCTGGCATAAAGACAGACATATAGATCAGTGGAATAGAATTTAGAATTTAGAAATAAATCTATGTATTTATGGTCAAGGACTTTTTGACCAGGGTGCCAAAACAATTCAGTGGGGAAAGGATAAGTCTTTTCAACAAATGGAAACTACCTCACACCAAACACAAAAATTAACTCAAAATGGATCAAAACCTAAATATTAACAGATAAAAGTATAAAACTTGTAAGAAGAAAACATGGGTACAAATCTTGGTGACCTTGGATTAGGCAATGGTTTCTTAGCTATAATATCAGAAGCACAAACAGCAAAACATAAAAATAGATAAATTGGAATTCATCCAAATAAAAACTTCCATACATCAACGAACATTATCAAGAAAGTGGAATGACAACCTACAGAATGGGAGAAAATATTTGCACATTGTATATCTGATAAGGGATTAATATCCAGAATATATAAGCAACTCTTATAACTCAAGAATAAAAAGACAAACCACCCAATTTAAAAATGGATAAAGGATCTGAATAGACATTTCTCTAAAGAAGATGTACAAATGGCCAATTAGCACTAGAAAAGATGCTCAACATAATTAGTTTTTGGGGAAATGTAAATCAAAAGCACAACCAAACACTACTTTATACCTATTAAGGTAACTAAAAGAAATAAAAAAGATGGACAATAAGTGCTGTCAAGGATGTGGAGAAATCGGAAACCTCACAAGTTTCTGGTGGGCATGTAAAATGGTGCAGTCTGTTTGGAAACAGTTTGTCAATTCCTCAAAAAGTTAAACTTAGAGATGGCATATGTGCCAGCAATTCTATTCCAAAGTAAATACACAAGAGAATTGAAAACATATGTCCCCACAAAGAATTGTCCATGAATCGTCATAGCTTCATTATTCATAAAAGCCAAAAAAAGTGGCAACTACCCAAATGTCCATCAACTGATGAATGAATCAACAAAATGTGGTATATCTATATAACAGAATGTTATTCAGCCATAAAAAAGAACAGACTGTTGATTCATTCTACAACATGGATGAACCTTGAAAACACTATGATAAATGAAAGATTCCAGACACAAGAGGCCACATGTTGTATGATTCCATTCATATGAAATGTCTAGAAAAAGCTTTCAAAAACAACTTGCTTAATAACTACTTTAATTGACATGGGCCACTAGTTTCAGACCATCTGTGTGGAGGTGGGCTGGAGTGCGGCAAGATAGGAACACATAGAAAACCTGAAATCAAAGGTGCTCTGAAAGCCCAGTTGCTCATTTGAACAGTATTTCACTCTTGGGGTGGAAATGCAGGTAAGGAGGTTTCATGACATGGTTTTGTGACAGATCCAGACACTCAGCCCAACTCCCACACTATTATGAAAGAGGCTCTTAATTTTGGTGATGGAAATGGGCAGTGGACCAGGAGCCAGAGAAGTTTGACTATTTCACTAACCAGCTGTGTGACCTTGGGCAAGTCACCGAATTGCTACAGTTTCCACTCTACCTATTGATTAAATGGTCTCTGAACTTCAAAATTCTAAGGATTGTGGGCCTAGGTACTCAGCAGCAGGTTGGAATTAATGAGGGATAAGCACTACATGAACCTCGCAATCTAATAAGACATCCTGCATTAATTTGACTTCCAAAAGGCAGCTAGGAATCATCTGCTCATCTTAGGGGCCCACTGTTCCCTGGGAAAGACACTTTTGGCAAAAGTGACGGTTCAGATGACAGTTCAGTGTTTTGGTGAAAAGCAACTGATTTATTGACAACAAAGTGTGCTTTTTTTCCTTGAAATTTCATAGCTGCAGGCCCAGAAATACAAAGTCCCCAGAAGACTCCAAAAATATGTTCTCAATTCCCTTTTATCTCCCACTCAGAGCTGAGAGAACAGCACCAACTGTGTCATATTAAACACATCTGCATCCAACATCGATAAAAGTGCATGACCGAGGGAACAGATAAGAATTGTTTTCAATTTGTTCAGATGGGATTGGTTAAATTTAACCTAATTAGACCAAACAATCAAAGCAGGTGTTTGTAAGTTGCCAATGTGTTCATTCTCTGTAATTGTTTGGCTGTATTTCCCAGGAACTTAGGTAAAGGAAGTTAATATGTCATAAAAATCATTGACCTTACTTTATTCATGTCACACATATATTATTCATGTTCTAGGCACTACAAATACAAGGCATTGTTGAATAGTCCTCACAGGTTTTACCACTTAACCATCATCAACATCCAAGCTGGCCTCTGGGAGGGCTTCCATTACCTAACTTCCATTATATAAATACAAGCAGTAATAAATGAGAGTCTGTCTTCTAATCTTACACCGATCTACAAAGCACACTGACTTGGCATTTAGACTATTTAGGAATTCTGCCTTCATGCTTACAAGCTGGTCACTTTTAAGGCATTTAGAAGAAAAATAATAACAATAATAAAAGTTACATTCCAGTTAAAACAAAATGTTTATTGCA
Source organism: Rhinolophus sinicus (assembly GCF_036562045.2). NCBI lineage: Eukaryota > Metazoa > Chordata > Mammalia > Chiroptera > Rhinolophidae > Rhinolophus > Rhinolophus sinicus. Next base: position 29,417,564 of record NC_133755.1, read on the forward strand.
CTTGGCAAAATGATGAGATCCGAACTATAAATCCCAACTAACAAAGAAACCACAAGATGCAGTCACCAGCAGCCTGGTATTGGGCAGTGTTTCACGCAGTGGCCGTAGGTCCACTTTCCAAAGGAAAAAGGGCAGGTGACTGCCCGGGAGCTGTCAAGCTTTCTCTTTCTAGTAACTGCTCCAGTCCTGGGTACACTCTCATGTTACTACACACACCCTTAGGATGGGAGACAGAAACACAGGCAAGAAAGTCCCCAGCAAAGCATGTATTCTGGAAGCTCCTATAAAGGGGATCCCTCTCTGAGGCCTGGGGGTTCTGAAGGAAGGGCAGAAGCCTGGGAAGTTGAATAAACAAAGAGGGTTCTAGGGTACCTCTCTCTGAGACAGTGAGTGGTTTTCCTGACTCTGCCCAATTGTGCTGTGGGGCTATGGTGTAGATGGCTGGAGAACTCAGGCTCTGCTATCTTACTACACACATGACATGAGGTAGTTCTCGCTGTACCTCAGTTTCCTCATGTCTAAAATGAAGGACCACTAGTACCTCCTTCATGAATGCATGTAAAATGCTTGGCAGAGTTAAGTGCTCAATAAATGTTGGTTATGATCATTGTGGTCCCTACAAGGAAGATGACATTGAAAATGTTTCCTGAAAATGAGAGTATGATGGGCATTCGATAGACATTTCAGGAGTAGGGAAACACTTACATGATGTGGAACAGGATGGACAAATCCTTCTCCACTTAAAACATTTCTAAGAAATTATTATTATGTCATTTCTTTACTTCTTTGGGATTAACTAACCCTCCTCAAGATTTACATTTCAATATAGTATCCATACATGTAATTAGAAAGAACCAGGTTGTACAAAATTAGTGAAACAGAGACTAGGAAAGGAAAACCCCTCATAAACCCACCAACGGAACTTAAGTTGAAAGTCAGAAAGTGCAAATAGGTAAGAGATTTGTTTAAATACTTCGTAAAAGAAAATGTTCAATTCAATAGTTGTGAAAAAAACACAAATTTAAGAGGTCTGGGCATAAAAGAGAAATAGAAAGTCCAGCTCTCAGAATAAAGAGGGTAAATATTTAGTCAAGTCTCAGATAGCATTTCAGTAAACAGATATTTCAATGGAAAATTTCCAACCTGAGAGAAAATAATTAAAATGAGAACGAAAGCTCTCCATTTCCATGTCTCTGCCCAGGCCTGTGACAACCTGAGTTCTTGTGGCAGTTAGGCTTTTCCTTCCTCATTCCCCTAACTCCAACCGGAGACTATAATTTTCTTTCCTGCAGGAAACTGATATATACTAATGATGACAGCTGGATTCAGAAGAGGAAAAAGAATACAGGGGACAGAGAGTCCTTGTGGGTTTAAATCACTTTAAAACTCAAAACAAAACCCCCAGATCTGGAATTTTTAAAACCTAGTTAATGGCTGAGAAAACCTCAAATGATTGGGAAGCACTAAGATAAAAGTTTGAATTACAAAAAAACACATCATTATCTTAAGCTTTTCTAATCATCTTCTCTGCCTTTCTCCTTCACTGTTTTTCTCCTTGTTTATGCCCCCAGCCCTTCAATGTGGTTCTAAGACATTTCAGAGGTAGGAATAGCCTTCCAAGGTCACTTACAGAATAGCATTTGAGAAGAGATGGACAGATCTTCCTCCATCCAAAAAAGTTTCCCTGAAATTGATGTTACTTCATTTCTCTGGGAACAATTAATCTCCTTCAAGATTCATATTTAGATATGTTTACTCTTGAAATACATATACATACACACATATGAATAAAACAGAATTATGTTGTGTAAAATGGAAAATAATAATAAGAAACCCCCCTATAACCACACCATTCTATTTATTTATTTATTTTAAGGAGGGCGCGGCTCACAGTAGCCCATGCGGGGATCGAACCGGCAACCTTGGTGTTATTAGCGCCACACACCATCCTAAAATAACTACTTATAGCATTATCCTGGTCCACCACTCCCCATCCCCCACCTTTTAAACCCCCAGTACTGATTTTCACAACGCCTGGACAAATCTCCTTGACATTCTGTGAATGAATTTTCAGTTCCATCGTTCTTTTTCAGTGACAACAGGAACTTAGCTCCATGTCGGTCCTAAGAATCCTGCATGGATGCAGGCACAGAAAGAAATGTCACCTTGTCTGAGCACCACACGGGCCCACTCTCTGTCTCCTTTGGAGCCCACTCCAATAATCTCCTTTGTCTCCAGGGTTGAGTCCAAACTCCTCAGACTTTGGCCTATGAGGCCCTCCATGATTGAATTCCTGGCTCCCCAGCCTCACTTCTAGTCACACCTGCCTGGCCTTGAACCCAAGACTCTGTCACGCTGTCCTAGCTCTCTGAAGGTTGTTCTGACTTGTGCCTCTGTGGCTTTGGCTGTGCTCCTTTCTCTGTCTATAATGCCCACCTCCACCTTGCCCATCTGGTGAATCTCTGCTCATCCTCAAAACTCTGCTCAACCACTTCCTCTGCTATGAAGCCTTTCCTGCCCTCCCAAGTAGAAATGACTTTTTAGTGCCTTAAATGTATTTCATATACACTTCCTTTATAGCATCTGTAATCCTGTATTGCACCTACTTATAAGCCCAAGACATATTCATGTGTATCTCCAGATAGAGGTGTTCAATGTGTCTGATGCTAGCATGTCATGTCTGATGAATGAACAATAACAAAAAATGATTCCTTTCTGGATCAGTCAGGGGGACAGGCGCATCCCCCGTCAAGTGGTTTCCAAAGTGGATTCCTGACACTCTTGTCAGGTATGCTGTGCTGCAGTGTTTTCCTAAGAAAGCAGGCATTTCTTTTTTCCTGAAGATATTTAAAAATATGAGAATTATGAATGTAAGGGGTAGAGCATAATTCTTCTGGGCTGCAGGGGATTAGAGTAGATGCATGGTTTCCAACTAATGATAATGATAGTGACGATAATAATACTAATATTAATGGGAGCTTATATTTTGAGCCCTTATTCAGTGCCATGCAAAGCATATTCTTTTTTTTTTTTTTTTTTTTTGGGGATCAAACCATTTTATTGAGAACCTCCGGGGGAGGGTCGAAGGGCTGGAAGGACGATGAGATCCGAAGTCTTCGGTTGGCCCGGATCTCTCAAGCTTTACGGCCGCCAAAAGCACAAAGCATATTCTTTACATGGGGCTTTACATGTATTAGTTGACAACCATTCTAAGATACAGATCCTATTATTAACCCTATTTACAATTAAGAAAAGGTGTCTCAAAAAGGTTAAGTGACTGGCCAGAGGTCACAGAGCTAGTAAATGGCAGACCTGGGAAGCAAACCCGGGGATCTGGCTTCAGAGCCTGTTTGGTATACTCCTTACTCTGAGCTTTGTAAGCCAATAACAGAGGTAGATCTACACATATTTATAAACATAGACCCAAGATAAACACATCTTATTTGAATTCAGACATGAATTTACATCGGTTGATACATGAATTTAAATAAAACTTATATCTTGATGACAACTGTTTCTATTCTAAAAACTGAGGAAAACTCTGCATTTTAATCAGTTAATAACAAACCCAGTTAAGGAGGGCCTGCTATGTGCTTAGCTGGGGGACAAAGAATCTAAAGCATGATCCATTTTTTCAAGGTACAGACAAGGTAAAACTACAATACCATGACGTTATTTTGAAATCATATTGAAAGCTACACATCTAAGTAAGTGATCACCTTCCTTGGTGATATAGCTATTGCTCAAACTGCCTTTGGAAATAATTTATCAAATACGTAAGAATAGTTTTCATTAGTTTAAGCTCACAGTTTATTTTTATCCTAAACAGTGCTATCCATCTTAATCACCATTGTATTTGGCATTTGGTTAGTTCTAAAATCTAATTCATCTTCAAAGGAGGAAAATTTGTTACCACTATTTGTGTGGATGTATCATATGAATACATTCATTCATACAGATAGACATAGATGCATATATATACACATATAGCCTGTGGTTTATGAGGGCAATTCCCAAAGGACCGGACAAAATCAGTACAATAGGAATATAATCTGTACCATATATGTAATTTTCATTTTCTAGTAGTCACATTTTTTAAAGTAAAAAGAAATAAGTGAAGCTAATTTTAATAATACATTTATTTAATCTAGTATATAAAAATATGATCATTCTGACATGTAATCAATATAAAACCTTGAGAAATTTTACTTTTTTTTTCATGCTAAGTCTTTGAAAGCTGGTGTGCATTTTATTCTTACAGAACATTTCAATGTGGAATAGCCAAATCTTAATTGTTCAAGAGCCACATGTCACTCGTGGCTGCCATACTGGACAGTGCAAAATAAAATATTTAGAGCAACGACGGTTATACTAGCGTAAAAGTGTCCCATCCTCCTCATAGTATGCTGCAAAGTAATGACTTTAAGAGGAATAGTACATCGATGCAATTGAAATACCGTTGGGTAATAAATGATAACTTTTGATCCCATTTAATTGGGGGTGTAAACTATAAATAACGTAAGAGTTTGGAGGAAAGGATGATTCAAAATGGCCAAAGTCATCGTCATGGAGGAGTCAGTAAAGGACAGGCAGCTGGAGAAGAGCAGAGGGTATTTTATAACATTCAAGGGTTAATGCTTCCAGATAAGCAAAAATGGCACTAATAAGCCAAGAAAAACTTAGTTCAAATAAACTAATGAGTACCATCAACTGCACAACTCTGATAGGATCCCACTGATGGGACTTGTGAATAGTGAGCAACTCTTTCCTGGCCAAGGCCCTTTAGACCCTCAGCAGAGAGGTATTATAAAGCTGTATGGAATGTGGAACCGAAATACAAAAATAGTGGAAACCCGTAACAGCTTACATCTGGTAACATGTGATTTATAATCTCTGGACCCCAGTGAGCTCAAGTGCAAAGTAAAGTGGATACAACCCTGAGGTCTCTTATAGGTAGGGTGACCTGTAATTTATTGTGCAAACCTGGACACTTTCAAAAGTAAAAGGGAGTACTATTAATAATTATGCTGAGACAAGAGGCATAAACTAGGACTGTTTTACAGCTATAAAACTATATGATCCTATTCTACCAAACGGATACAACAGCTACCCCTATGCAGGGATGCAGAGCTGATGAAAGTCCAGGCATGTTCTTATTACCTCTGCATGGCCACAGGGGCTTCGTGGGCTAATATGCATTGATCCGGGTGAGGCCGTTTCGCACCTCCCCCTCAAAGTATCTTAAATTGGTTTGAATTTGGGAACAGGGTTCCATATGGGCAGAGCTGAGCTCTGACAGCCTGAATATATTTACTGAAGACAACAAATCATTGACAGACTAAATTTAACAGAGGAAAGACCTGGCCTGCTTGTACTCAGAATCTGACTTTGTAATTGTAGCCTCCTTTAGACAGGCCTAATCAATTAGAAGAGGCTGATTTTAACCAGTTGTAGGCTCATTACCCTGCATTCCAGTTTGTGTTGACGAAAATCAGTTTCAGTCTGTGGCCTGGAACTCATGTACAGCACTTCCTGCGGCCTCTTATATAAACACATCAAAAAAATTTTTTATTTGGAGTTGCCCTTCTCCCTTTTAAGAAAACCACTTTGTGAATCACGATTAAAATAGAACAGTTGCATGTGGATCTGGGGCCCATACCAGGAAACATATATGACCAAGGAACACATATAAAGGGAGAGCTTAAGACAGCGAGGAGTGGATTTGAGACAGTCTCAAATATCCAGGCTCCAGCATTAAATGAGTCTAGTTCAGTTATCTCCACAGAATAGAACAGAAAAAACTCAGTTATTGAAAATAACGACCTTTCAAAGAAAATTCATGAAACAGGAAAGAGCCAAGGTCTTAGAAACACAGAGGATATCTGAGTAGACTCCACACTCTTCCCTGAACGACCAAACAGAAAATAAACAGGAAACTTCCAACCAAACAAGGACAAGATTCCTTGAGAAGCCTCTCTGAGAGAACCACATATATAGCACTATGTTTAATTTTGATGTGTGGTTAGTCTTAACAAAAGTAGGTGGGGAAGTGTGTGGTAGAGCCACTCAAAACCCCACCTACATTTCAAAAACCTGTAATCACTCCAAAATATGATATAACTATGAATCATACCTGGCTGGTTGCCTTTTGTGGGTTTGTCAAGGCAGCGAGTCAACAGGAAGAGAATATCAATATATACAGCTCTGGTCACCAAACATGGATTTTGCCTAGAAAGGGAAAGAACAGAAAATAAATGGATCTTTTCTCTCCCTGAGGCCTGGGTCACAGAAAAGATAAAATGGGTATTTTCTACCAGGCATGTCATGAGGCTTAGGGAGTTACAGCAAATGCTTTTAAAACAGATAATCACCAATGGTGAGAACACAGTAAATCAAGTGAGAAAATGAAGTCCTACAGCACGTGGTGAAGGCCAGGGCTAAGAGTGTACAAAACAGAAAAATTTCTACACCCTGGCTCCAAATAAAATAAACTGAAACAAACAAAAACCAATATCCTATCCCAGTTATTTGAAAATCAGGAGACAATTTAGAGGGAGGACTATATTCTATTATTTTCTTCTTAAGTGAACAAATTTAGGGGGAATATCATCGGTCATGAGCATCACCGATTTAGCATTTTGCAGAAGGAGATCTGCATTCACAGATGACAAACCATACCTGTGGACTTAAAGTAACACACACACACAAAACAAACACACAAAAGCATTAACAAATACTGGAGCAGACATTCCTTTCCTAATAAATGGAATTTTTTCTTCTCTCAATAAATGGAGTATGTTCATTTTACTCTTTGACCCACATGCTGGAAAAAGTTAGTGGGCTTGCAATTAGGAGTCTAGATAAAAAAGAAAGAATGAAGACTTTCTTTTGAGAACAGCACTGAAAGTCCCTCGCTCTGAGCCTCAGTTCATCCTGACCATGCAAAGAGCCTAACCCTCCTTGGAGTACTAATAATTCAGCACAAGTAGTAAAAACAGTAGGGACAGATCTGGGTTTGAATCCTGGCTTTGCCATTGATTATCTCTGTGGCCTGAATCAGAATTCTGACCTATACAGAGGGAACCCCAATCACCTCTGTGAGTTACTGTGAGCACTCAGTGTGGCACAGCAAACGAGGACCACCCATCTCGGTGCCTGGCCATGGCAGAGGCTCCCTAAGTGTTCATTCCCTGCCCTTCTCTGCCTCCAGCATAAGATGAGGGAATGGCACAGTGTTCTGGCTAGTGGATTTGCATTTACATGATACCTAAACCCGTCCTTCTCATTCCCTGTAAGTGAACAGTTTACCATTTCCCTGGAGTTTATTCCCAGTCTATCCTGAATGGCACACATCCAAGGCTAGCATGTTCTAGCATGAAAAGCAAATCAGACACTTTTAATTTAAAATAAAACAAAACTGTCTTGTTTCAAGGTTCTCTGTTGCTGACCTGTCCCACTCACTGGCTTCACCTACAGTATCTGCTTGCTCCCTGGCTCCCACCTTGCTGTAACTCCTACTCTATATGCATACCTCATGTTTGGCCTAATTTCATACCTGCACCTGGTTATCTTTTAAAAATTAGTTTTTAAAAATAGGTAACACATGCATATGGCATAAGAATAATTCAAACAGTACACTGTACAAGAGGGCATGCAGTGAAAATTAAGTTCCTTTTCCATGCCCCTACCTATAGTCTGTTCCCTGAGGCAACCATTATTCCTACTTTCTAGTATATCCTTCCAGGCACATTCTATTCATTTATAAGCATCTATCTACGCTACCCACTTGTTTCTTTTTACACACACTAGTGGTTTACTATATATAGTAAGTCCTAACTTAACATCGTCAATAGGTTCTGCAACTTTAAGTGAAAGGACAAATAAGGAAACGAATTTGACCACAGGCTAATTGACATAAACATCTCATCAACATTATAATGAAATGATGTTAAACAACATTATCTGAGGACTTGCTGTACTAAGTTCTGAGCATTACGTTGTTTTCACCAATATACTTTGGATATCAGTCTATTAAAAACAGAGAGATTTGTCCTCTGTTTTTAATAGACTGATATCCAAACTATTTCATTTCATGGATGTAAACTGTTTCATTTCATGGATGTACCAATCCCCTATTGAAAGAATTCAGATTAAGACACTTTGCTGAAAGCAATGCTGTATTAAATATGTATGCACATCGGTTTTGTGCATATAAATGAGTACTCAGAGAGAATTTCCTAGAAGCTGAATAAAGCTTCCGGAATCAAGACATTTGCACATTTAAAATGTTGGTTGCTTTTTACAAGAGGCTCTCCAAAGAGACTGTACCAATTTCACCAACAGTGTGTAAGAATTCCAGTTTCCCCACAATCTGGCAAACACAGTGCATTATTAAACTCTTGATTTCTGCCAAAATGATAAATGAAAAATAATGTCTCATTGTTTTAAATTACAATTATTTTATTATAGGTGAGGTTGAACAATACTTCATATGCTTTTCAAAAAAGATACCTGAATTTCCTTTCTGTAAACTGTATTCAAATCCCACGTCCATTATGTTATTAGTCTTTTTCTTATTGATTTGTAGGAACTCTTTGTATATTAAGGAAATCTGTCCTTTTTCATGTGTTACAAATATGTTTTTGCAGTTTATATTTGTCTTTTAACTTTATTTATAATTTTATTTTGCAATTCAAAAATGTTTAGTTTTATGCAGTCAAATATATTAATTTTTTATTTATGTCCCCTGGGTTTTATGTCACACTAACCCTTCTCCAAGATTTTATACATATATGTAAATTTTTCACCATAGTTTCTTCTAGGACTTTACAGTTCTTTTTTTTTTTTTTAAGTAATTGCGGTTTTTGCAATTATTCTTAACCTTTTATTTTATTTATTTATTTTTTTTAAGGAGGGCACAGCTCATAGTGGCCCATGTGGGGATCGAGCTGGCAACCTTGATGTTACTAGCTCTAACCAACTGAGCTAACTGGCCAGCCCCCATTTTTGTTGTTGTTATTTAAAACTTTCATCTATTTGAAAAATTTCCCTCCAATCTTGCCCCTATCTTTTGTCTCTATCCAGTTTTCCCTAGGTCTCTCAATCATAACTTCCTGTCTAAGCTCTTCTACTCACTATGAAAAGCCCACAGTCTATGAAAACTTCTTCAATGATATTTGTTTACAATTCTAGCATTTCCACTGTTTAACAGGTTGCACTTCTTCTTGCCAAAGAAAAGGTCACTCAAGAAAGAAAGTGAGAAAACCCACTGATGGTTAATGAATCATCAGATATTTAGCACAGGGCTGAGTAAATGGCCTGCAGATAGTAGATGGAATAGCTCCTGAGCTTTGAGTTAGGTGCTAGGAGGAAATACACAGGAGATGATTTGTGGTCTTAGAGAATGTCGTCTAGTTATCTAGGGGACAAAAATAAAGTCAAACTTTGGGACAGGAATTAAGGAGTTAAGAAAAAGAATATGTTTGGGTAGACTGGAGAAATATAAAGGGTAAATGAAGATGTAATTACACCTGAGCCGTGAAAAATGGGAAGAATTTAGACAAAGTTGACAAGGAAGGGCAATAGAGGTGGGAAGGAATTAGTCCATCTTGTCTAGGGACCTGGGGAGACCAGATTGAGAAGATAAGAGAATGTATTGGAAAGGTAGGAACAAGAGCAAGGCAAACCAGGCTTTCAGGAGATGGGATACTCTGTGCTAACTGGGTGCTTCTTGGTGTAAAAACGTACTGCCTGCTCCCATGTGACCTCATAGAGTAGCTTCTCATGCTGGATATTTTTCTGTTGGTGGAACCATAAGGGGAAGTTTTAGGGGAACTGGCTTGATTTTCAAGTCTGATGAGGAGCCTAGTTTCCATGAGATTTTTAGCTAAGTTAATACATATTTTTAAAATTTCTAAATGAATGTAGGAAAGGTTGGCAATCTGGGAAGCCCCCAGCCAGGCTGAAGTGCTCTGCTTCTTCTCTTGACCTGGTACAGGCTGGAGACCCTGCTCTCCTCGTGGAACACTTCAGGGACCACTCTGACCGCCCCCGTAACTGTGACGCTCTAGGCCAAGTCTTAGGTAGTCAACGACATCATGGGAGGCTCCCTTAAATGCTGCTGCTTTCGATTCCAGGAAAAAGAGAGGATCTGGATCACAGACAAGTCCCTCCATGGCTTCTCCTCCGAGACTGAGTCAGAGAGAAATTCTGGCATGCAGCCCACCGTTCATGGCTCCACCCGTGAGCACGCCACAGACACAGCCACAGCCATATAACATCCCTGTCTGGACTCAGAGTTGGGCTGCACTCTGAACTGGCTTCTAAGTCAGGAAAATAGTTTTTTTTCTCTTTCTTTTTTTCTCTCACTATTACTTGGTGTTTGTTCTGACTTGGAAATGGTACACTGTGAGTTCAGGGTGAGCCAGAGGTTTGTTCTCAGTCTGTCAAGCCACTTTGATGATGGGAATAGAATCCTGGGAAGAGCAAGCCAGCTGGACAGGAAACCAAGCCACAGGGTTTTGGTGGGCTCGGGGCTTTTTCCTACCCCCAGATGGAAAAACCCTGGCATGGGCCATGGTGTAATGAAGATTTAGAGTGTTTGAAAAAATCTGAAGTGGTCAGGGTCTAACAGATGGGCTGAAAACAGCATAACAGTGGCTTTAGAAGGAGTAGCAGGAATCAGGTACTAGGAGGACTAAGTGTACACATATAAAATGAAACAAAGGACTTGTTAAGAATCTTGCTTTCTCTCACCTTTTTAAATCATTTGTCCCTTGACAAATATCTGCCCAAGAACCTGATTAATACGTTTTTGCCTTGGGAAATCTCTGAACTTCATTAAACCTCCTGCCCTCTCTCCTGGAAATTGGGGGGAGGCAGAGGCAGGGCAGAGAGAGTAGAGCTTCCCAGACACGTCCACAATGGCCCTAGTGTCTAGAGGACAGCAGGAGCTCTTGGGAAATCTGTGATAAATTATTCACTTCTCCTGTCCTTTCTGGAATCCCAGTGGCTGCAGAGCTCTTGCACTGAGGCCCATTCATTCAGAAAACATTTACTAAGAGGTACTGAGAGCCAGGAATAGTGCCAGTGTGTGGAAATATGAAATGATTCAGGGACACTGTCACTGCCCTCAAGGAACTTAGAGTCCTGAATAATGTTTTTCAAACGGTAGGTTATGACCCATTTTGTTGGTTATGAAATCAACCAGTGGATGGAGACCAGTGTAAGAGAAAGGAAGGAAGAAAGGGAGGGAGGGAGGGGTAAGGAGGAAGGAAAAGGAAGGAGTGAGTGAGCTAGGGAAGGGAGGAAGGAGAAAAATATAATCAGAGTGCATCAAAGTAATAAAGGTAGCAGTGTTGTACTTGTAAAGTCCTGGCCCAGAATGAACTTACTTTTAATCAACTATCTTTGATGTAAGATGTAAAAAATTTATGAAAAATGCAGTAATTTTAAGTAAAAATATTGGTTGATTTGTTCTAACTCCTTTCTTTTTCTTTTCAGGTAATAAGCCACCCTACTTTATACTGAATGGTTTCAATAAGGTTATGCTTGGTATCCAAAATGATGGTGGATACGTTGAAAGAGAACATTCCTGAAATTAAATATGCTAAATCTTGAGTAAATTCCTCCTCTGTTGTATCTTTTTTTTTTTTTTTTTACAGACTGTTCATACCTTATATAGACAATATTAAAATTTCAAACTGTGCAAGATTTCATGTGTGTGTGTATACATATACACATACAGTACACACAGCACACAGACACACATTAGGTCCCACGTAAAATGTATTTTTTTGTTGTGAGTGGCTGTCAAACTTGAAAGCCACTAGCTTAGTAGAAGAAACATACAACAAATCATACTAGAGGATGATGGGAGGGGTTGACAAAGTGAAAATTAAAGATGGTGGAAGAGCCAACTGTTCCGTGCACCTGGGTGAGTCAGGAAGTCAGCGGGCAGAGAGCTGGAGAATGAGGAAGAGTCTGGGATCCACACCAGGTGCAGAGTGACCCTGGCAGGGGAAGCGCAGCATGTCCAAAGACTTGGGCACATGACACGTTTGGAGAATAACAAGAAGTGCAAAGGGAACATGAGAGGAAATGACAGATGAGTGACATGCCCCAAATAGGTGACCTTTAAGAGTTCCAAAAACTCCAAAGGGTTGAAATCTCCAGTGGCACCCCATTGACCCAATCCCCTCTAGTGAGCTGGGATCCTCATTCACTAGTGTGAAGCCTTGGTGGGCTCCGTGGAAGGGACAGACAGTTCACTTTGGACATACTAAACTCTTCCAGGAGAATGCACTGTCTGTCATCTTCAGAGGGCTGCTAACGGCTGTCCTGGCTTTAGGCTGCTAGTGTCTGTTAAGATCTCCAAGTCAAGAGACCGTATCTAGACTTCAACAGAGTCAGGGACTGAGGTCACTTCAGTCCCCAGAGAACTACTTACCCAGAGTCCTGATTAGATTCATGGCATGACTTTATTATCTAGAAACATTTCCTGAGCACCATGAGGGATATCCTACTTGAGACAGAAAAGGAGGGAGAGGACAAAATTCTGGCTTTGCAGAGCTTATGGTCTTATTATATGTGTGTATGGTGGTGGTGGTGGTGGTGGTGGGGTGTATATGGAGAAAAACAAAATACACAAAGAGCAATCAGAGGGAATGTCATTGAGGAGGGATCTGGAGACATGGAAAGATTTGGCCAGTGAAAGGAAAGAAGGAATTCTCTAGGCAGGAGAGTTCATTGGAGCAAAGATACAAAGGTGGTAACCTGTTCGCCACATTCAGGGAAGAATGCAGACCAGAAAATCAAATAGGTGCAGCTGACAAGCTTGGTGACTTAGGATGACCCTGGTCTCGAGTCCTAGCAGGGGCTCATCACAACCCACTGCATACTCTTCCTCTAATGTTGCCTCCTACCCAGGCCCACTCCTACCCAGGCCTGCTCCTACCCAGGCCTCTTCTGTCCTCAACCAGTGAGCAAAAAAGCACTTGCAGCCTCTTACCATAGAGCCAGCAGTGGAGTTAATGACGCTGTTATCCTGGGGACCACCCCCAGGCCCCAGATAGACTGGTAAGAAGAGAACCAGAAATGAGAGGGAAAGTGAGTGGGGAATAAGGGGAGCGAAGGCAGGTGAGAAATGGGGTGAAGGGGGGAAGAGAAACATAAGGAGTGAGGGAGAGTGTTAGTCAAGGGAGAGGGGAAAATAGTCTATAACATGTTCCCACATCCTGCCATGATGCCCCCACTTGACAATGTCCAGCCACAACACATCCTTTATTTAAAACTCACTTCAAAGTCTATCCTGTAGGAAACTTTCCCTGACCAACCATCAGAAAACAGCCTCTGAGGACAAACTGAATGGCTGACTTGACACAGGACATTTGGTTGACCTTCCTTTGGCCCCCCAGAGATCCCAGAGGTGGCCATCTTTGTGGTCCTAGGCAGTTCAAGTCTCTGCAACGGTAACTGTCTGCAGACCAGACGCAACTTCTCCTTACACTCGGTTACAAAGGAAGAGCTGCTGCGGTTAGGAGCCAGGAGGTACTTCTTTGATGTAGGCCACATGAAGTCACATAAATGTGGAAGTGTAAATTAAATAAAAAGAACCCCTTTCTCCCCTCTGATTTCCATTTTTACCACAGCCCCCAGCCAAGCAACCATCATATGGCATTCTTAGAGAAACAATAGGGGATTTGTTTAAACCAAGATGCCAAATGGTCATGAATTGCAGAATATACATTTTTAAACAAGCTATTTTCCCCCACTCTAACATCCAGAATTTAGATCGGCACGCGGGGCCAGCTGGCAGCAGCATGCAGGGCCTGGCTGGCTACTCGGGGCTGCTCGTTTACCTTGCCCTCCCTTGGGGGGTGGGGTAACGGCAGAACTGCATTTTTATATTATGCTCCAATTTCTATCCAGCCTTTCTTGGTCTGGAGCTTTGCAAGTGTTTATACTCATAACCCACATATATAAGCTGCCCCGTAGCCCTCCTACTTGGATTTTCCTTTTAAAGTGAAGCCATCTTCATGCCCTGCTCTGGTGGTTGACCAGTTTATGGGGAATTCTTACTGAGCTGCCATGCACAAAGCAAGAGAAACATGGGCTGTGAGTCTGTCCCGGAAGGAACCAAATGTCCTAGCCATGCCCTACTGAGCACAGGGGCTTTCCCTGGAAAAGCAGTTTTTGTTCCTGGGATGGAAAACGAGGGCCTTAGCCATTTTACCAGGGTCCCGAGTAGGAACTCAGCACGGCCCAGGCAGTCTGCAGAAGGCACTGGAGCACGTCTTAGGTCTGGGTTGAAGCCACAGCCACCTCTGCTTCCCTGGGAACGCCACTGCTTGAGAGGTGCCCATGACCCCAATGCCAAGGCTTTGCCTTTTCTCTCCGTTCAGGCTCACCTGCCTTCTCAGAGGGCCCCCAGGGAGCCTCCCACACCCCAGAGGCCTTCATATTTTTCCATCTTTCTATGAGGCATCTTTTTCTCATTAATGTACTAACACTCAAGTTATGTGCAGAGAATGAGGAAAAAGAGACCTTGTGTGGGGCTTGGGATTTGTTCAAAGCCTGGGGAAACCGTTTTAGAGGGTGTATGTTTTTTATTCTTTTTATGAGAGATGCATGTTTCCCCCCCTCTGTGACTTGTTTAAAAGCAAAGTTTAATATGCTGCCAGAGAAATTGCTGGTTAATAACTTAATAAGCTATGTGCTAGGAATTATGGGAGAAAAGTAGTATCCAAGAGAACTTTTATTGTACAGTTTGGGGCTTGGAGGATATATAGCTTCAGTTATTACATAAAATGTTAACAGAAGTCCCCTTTCTTTTCAAACCTTACTTTCTCCCTAGGATTACAGAAAAGGATAAATAAGTGATGTGAATGGAAACTTCTAGAAGCTGCATGAGGCGTCTGTATGTGGATCCCAAGGTGAGACTTTCTAACAGCGCAGTCAACAGAACTGTGCTAATGTGAACTTGGCAAAATACACAGTTGGAAATTAGCGCTGGCAATAATAGTAATAATGATAATAATATCAACTTCACTTTATTAAAAGTTTTATCTTTAAGAAAGATTCTTGTTTTATCTTTGTAACATTCTTAAGAGAGAAGAAAAATATTATGACTTTTAAAAGGCATCATTGTTCCCATCTTTATAAATCCACAAAGCAGCTCATATAGCTCAAGTGACCTACCAAAGATCAGGGCAAAAACCAAGAATAGAATCAAGGTTTTCTAGACAAATTGTATCTGTGTGTCCCAAACACACTCAGATGAAAAGTGAGACACTGTGCCAAACAATCGGAGTATTTTGGTTTGTGGCCACACGCTCTGGTGTTGTGCCCTCGCGGCCAGTCTGGTGAAATGCGAGGCTCCCAGCACAGCTGTTTCCGTGAGGGCCAACATAAAGGCCTATTTTCAACACGGCCGATTATGTTGAGAAAGAACTTAATGATCTGACAATAGATATTCCTATGTTTGCTTCACTGTTTTATACTTTCACACCCATTACTTACCATATCCTTCCCTGCCCTCATCTATTTCACACCATCATTTTTGAGCTTCCCACTTGACAGATAAAAACTAAAGATCCCTCAAATTACAGGCCACCCAAATAGCTGAGCAGGAACCAGAACTCAGACTTGCTAACTCGACCTCTCTTCAACATCAGGGAGGGGTATTCACAGGCAAGAGGCTTTTCCATTCACTGAGTGCCTCTCAAAGTGACCCTCCCTCTCGTTGGGAACAGAGGGTCCCTGCTGGCCCAGGGTGAGAGCTCTGGAATAAACTCTTGCAGTTGCGTGGGAAGGGGTTATTTTCAGAGGCCTACAGGCCAGTCCATTGGCCAACAAAGCCTGGGCATCACTGGTAGCAGGGGGGCAGGAAGGACAGTGAGGCTTTGGAGGGTCTCTCTCAAAGCTGCTTCCTTTGCTCATTCATATAAGACCAGCCCACATGCCCCACAAGCCCTCCTGGAGGCAGCCTGAAGCCTGGCCACTCAGGGCAAATGTACCAGGTCTGAATCAGTTCAGGAGGAGGGTGGAGAAGCAGGAGGCCCCGCTAGGCCTAAAGAAGCCCTTCCGCCAGGTGTGCGTGCTGCCTGAAAGCCTGCCTTCATTGCTGCTGACCTTAGTTTAAAGGTACTGTCTCCAGAAGATCACTACTGAAAAACAGTTGTACGACCCAGGAGAATAAACTTATTTACATATTAGAACTTAGTAACATGTTAGCATGATTTATTGGTCAGATCAAGCAGCAGTCAGCAGCTCAGAGTGGATTTCTGAGGAAAGGGGATCTAGAAACCTAAGTAATGACGGCAAGAAAGTCTAGAGCACGAGGAGGGCAGCGCTGGAGAGAGAGTCCTGGGCAGCCCAAAGGCACAGTGTTGCAGTATTTTCTATGAGGATGATCAGGCTGCAGTAGGGGAAGAAAGTGGTTCAAGAGGCAAAAAACAAATTTGCTATTTACCTTCCTAACTTGGGCCATCTCCAGAGCCAGCCACATCTGTCAAGTAGGAAGAAATCACCTGCTCTCTTGTGTTTATTTCCTTGCCTACAAATACTGGTTTGGATTAGATCCTTGTTTGACATAGGGAGTCAGAGTGCTCCTTTCAGTCTCTTTTGGGGCTCCCAATGCGGGTGGGCCTCCAGGCCCCCATCCCAGCTTGTGCCGTATTTCCCAATTCTTCTACCTTCAACATCTTGAACTTCCACTTATGCTTCTGTTTGAAGAAAGGATTCCATTGGATTAGATGATCTCTAAATGCCCTTTCCTGCTATAAATTCTGTGGTTCTATGGTCCTCTTAGCAATATTGAGAAGATGCACCACGCAGCACCTCTATTCCCATTACTGGTGGCCCAGGCCAAAAGCAAGGGCTTCCAGGTGACAGACAGTTGGTGGGTTGCTATTAGGGAACTTTTGGTAACCCCCAGGAAGGGCTGGGAATTTTGCTGATCAGTGGGAGAGGCTGGAAAGATTTAATACACGCTGCAGTGTATCTCATGTGCTTGGAGACAGCAGCCTATTTCCCAGTGTGAGCTTGAGCTTACTGACTGCCTTTTAACTCTTGGATCAAATCCAAATTCCTCTGGCTGACATTTAAGGCCTGCCACAACTAGTCTCTTATCAAATCTTGTACTGCTGTCCAAAACACACCAGGTCTTCTTCAGCTCTATCCTCTCACTGGCCCACAATATATCACATGCATTCTCTACATACAGGGTGACACTGCACGTGTTGTCCACCATCTTGAAATGCTCTTTCCCACCACTTCTGGTGTTTCTAAATCACATCCATGCCCTAAGACCCATCTCAAATACCTTCCCTAGAAAGCCTTCCCTGACGACCCAAACCCACATTCTTTTCTGAATTCCTGTGCTTACTATATGTGCTACAGAATTAGAAATTCTATATGAACATCACTGTTGGTTGTTTCACATGGATAAGTTTTCTTTTCCACTAGATTGGACAATCACTAAACTCTGATAACAGAGACTCTACTATACATGACTAAAGTGGTTCCTATAAGCTGAGCACTGTACGAAGAGTCCTGCCTTTGTACTTAGGCAATGAGACCTTCACAATTTATTTAGCTACACAGGCTCTATACCAGTATAACCTCACTCAATTCTACCAAGAAAATTAACCTTTCTAACAGTTAAATCTCACCGAGTCTTTAAAAACTCCCTCCTAGAAGAGTTCCTTGACATTCCACCCCCCACAAGCTGGCTCCTGTAACACACTCTGACCTCATTCCAGCGTTTACCTATTCTTACTTATTTATAGCTTATTAAATCCATACCTTATTTACTTGGTTTTTGAAATAGGGACGATATCATTCATGTCTGTTTCCCACTGTGCCTACAACACTGCTTTGTACTGGTTGTGAATCTGAACTGTCTTGAGTTCATTGGAAATGGCTCCAAGAAGGTAACCAAGGTGTTGATTTATCCAAAAGATGTTATAAGCTAAAGGAAAAAAACAACGCAGTATATCAGTTTTACCTAATATTGTATTGAGGACACTTAAGCCTGCATTCCCTTACAAGCTACGCAATGACAACATTGCCCAAATCTCCAACAGTAAGACCCCAATAAACCAACAGCTACAAGTGGAGCAAGAGATATTTCTGAGCCCTTTATCAAATGAATTACCACCTCCAGGTTAGATTTCCAGATATCTATATTCAAAAATAGAAAGCATCAGCAGTTGGGGATTGAATTCTTAATGTACAGTTGCATAAAAGGACTATTTTTATTTTTCACTGCAGTATGAAGAAACTTCGATCTTGGGCAACTCGCTCACAGGCTCAGTTTAGCATAGTGACCACTTCTGACTGCTCTTACCCAACTAGTTTCCATAAGCTCAGCCTATGAACAAGACATACCTCATATATTCTCAAGCTTCGCTTCCTCTCAAACAGCTCATTCTTTCAAGACTTGACATATTTTTAAAGGAATATCTAATGAAGAAAATGTTTTGCACCTTGTCCATTGGTTTGGGTTAAAATATGTTAACTTCATGTTTTTTCTGTTTTTGAAAATACAAACAGGATCTCATCCTGAGATATCATGACCTTAAACATTCCTGAGAAGTCTGAAAGGGAAGCGAACAAATGTCAACAAGCTTGGGTCTAAAATACACCAACTTCATTTCTCTCATCACTCAAATATGCATGAGGCTCAAGGAGGCTTCGAACAAGCTGAACTGGAGATTAAAGAGGGGTCCTAATGAGAACCTCCCTCTGCAATAAAATCTGGGGGTTGAAAGAGAAGCAATTAAAAAAAAGTGGGGTGGAGGGGAGTAGTGGGAGAACTTTTATTTTGATGAAAAAGAAAAAGAAAGAGTGAAGAAGAAACCAACCAAAAGCAAAACCCAAACCCCAGCAATGCCTGGAAACTTGCTATGTAACTAACCACCCTGTTCAAACTTGCTTCCCTTCAAGTTTTGGCAGGGACCACAAATGATAGCCTTAAAATACCACATGATCATCTGAACATTTTAACCATCCTTCTTGACTGGATTCATTTCAGTGGCTTGGGAGTGAAACAGCAACCTGCAGCTGTGGCAAAGGACTGAGGCCTCTATTTCAAGTATAGCAGTTACGAAAGAAGGACCTCTTACTTTGGAAGGGGACCAGTCCCAGAGGCATGAGGGATTTGGGAAGGGCTGAGGGACAGTGGGAAAATGGAATCAGACCTAAGCCCCAGTATTTCTGCCTGGGAAGTGTAGTCTCTTGTGTGAATAAATCTGGTGGTTAGAAAATAAACGCTGTTTTCAGCTGTAAAGCAAAACAGAATCCTAAACCAGAACTTCTGCAGCTGGCCACAGACCCCTCCCCCGGGGCAGAACTGGGATTGCCACACAAAAGCAAGCCCTAGCTTCGTCTCTATAAGCATATTTTTCCTTACAACATTTAAATCCAAGGCCCTCAAGGAACATACCATTCAGCTTAGTGGGGACAAGTAAGTAAGAGAGAAAATGGGGAGAAGAGATGAGAGCATGGATAAGGCGGTGTGCAGGGAAGGAGATGGGGAAGTGACTAGAAGTATTTGCAGCAGGGCAATGGAGGAGTAGATAAGGAGGACATGGAGGAGGGAGCAGGGGTGTCAGGAGCCCTGAGGGGGAAGCTGTATAGGAAAGTGGATGCATCATACAGTTAATGATGTTTACAAATAAGAACTTGGGGTAACAAATCATTAGGTCTAGTACAAAGAGTTGGTCTTCAACAAACATGAGCTCCCTCCACCATCTCTTCCCATCAACCCCCATCACCACTGTTTTATTCAAAAATGTGTTTCCCAAGGTTGTTTCCCTTGTAACCTTGGGGCCTGTTTTTATATTCCTGAGAGCCTGTTTTTCTCACCAGAATATCAGACTGTTATTTTTCAAAATGATAAACACTGCATGCCAACAAAGCATTGGTCCTACCCCAGACACCGAGGCCACTGGGATGGCTGCCCAGACAAGGGAGTGAGGACTCCCCACTGAGAGCCCTGAAGGGGACCCTGCGGCCCCTCAGTGCAGGTCATCCCAGGTGGATGGGGAAAGAATTCTGGGCTGACCCCTTCAGTAGCCTCAGTCCTGTTCTGAGGCCCCAAGCTCCAGTTACAGCCCTTGAGAGTGACGGTGTGAACGTGGGTGTATTCCAAAGAAGTGGCTGGATGATCATGGTGACTGGTACTCTGAGCCTTGGCCTCGAAACGTGTACTGTGTCCCAGCATCCGAATCGCCTGGGAGCTTGTCAGAAATGCAGGGTCTCAGGTAATCCACCCCACCCCCCGCTTCCCGCCTGACCTAATGAATGAGAGTCTTCATTTTAGGAGATCGTCAGGTGATTCACGTGAAGGCTATGGTCTGAGAAGCACTGTTCTGAAGAAAGCTTAATTACTGCCATCAGCAGCCTTGACATAGAAACACTGGACAGATGGAGGCAATGTGGTCCAGCAGAAACAGCCTGATGATGAGCAGGGAGCTGAGTCCTCAACAAATGCTAGCTGCTGTAGGTAGGTTCTCAGCCCTGGTCAGCTGTGTGCAAACACAAATCCTCCGGCCCCGCTGAGCTGCACGCTCCCATATGCGCAGGGATGGGAGTGGACTACAACATACTGGACTCTTTCCGGTTCTGAAGTTCTAGGTCAATGATTCTGTTTGACAAGACTCCACTTAGTTGTCCTCTCTACACTGCAGTTGTAGTTTTAATAAATAGCTGCACTATTTAATAGAGCCTGGCACACAGTGGGGCTCAATCAGTATTTGTTGAATGAAGTGTTACATGTAGAGTCTATTCTACTTAAGCCTCATCTCAAAAAATGAAAATGTGCCATGAACTTCTAGGACAATAGGCCATCCCAGAGTATCAGGTTGAAAGGGCACTTTTGAGAGCAACTGACATAAAATATCTTGCTAAGGCAGCTTTTTAGTAACCAGCCTCAGAAATTCACCCGTATATGAAACAGTAGTGTGTCCCTTCACACTGGCACATCTGTGGAATGAAAAGTTTCGTGGTTGTCTCTCCCGGGTAGCAGGCTAGAAAAACAGTCATTCCATCTTTCTTCAATGAATCTTTGGTCTCAGAAGAAAAATACAAGTGTCCTCTAGCATGTCAGCTATTTTACCCAATGTTCATCTTTTACGGTCTCCCTCAGGGAGATGGGAGATAAAAGAATGCACAAGAAAACATCAGTTCTCAATCTGGCTGCATTTTAGAATCTCCTGGAGAGTTTTAAAAATAACAGTGCTTGGGCCACACCCTAAACCAAAAAAAAAAAAAAAAACCAACCCAGAAATTCTGGAGGTGGGGCCTGGCATCAGTAGGTTTTAAAACCTCTCCAGATGATCTAATATGCAGCCATCAGCCAATCTGGTACTTAACAAATGCCAATACCAAGAATCACAAACTCCTCATTCTGTGGGAGCTCAGCAGGTAACCCAATGAGCGAAATGGCTGGGAGGGGACAGGGGTGAAGTACAGAGAGCATGGTCTCTCAAGAGAGGACCAGCAATAGTTAGCTCCGGTCCACTGCAGGATGTGGGAATTTGGCCTGGTGTTGCCAGATTAAAAAAAAAAAAATCTGGAAATCCTGATTTACTGTGAAATCTCCTAATTTTTAAATGCTAGCAACTAATTATACATATGGAGGGTGCCAAAAAAATGTATACACATTTTAAGAAGGGAAAAAAACTGTATTAAAATTGTAATACTCAACATATACAGATAACAAAAGATGAATACAAGTCATGTGTATACATTTTTTTGGCACCCCTGGGGTGTGAGTGTGAGCGCGTGTATATATGTATATATACGTATATATATTTATAGTTATATAACTATATAGTTATATAAATACTTGTATTTTATATATATATATATATATATATATATATATATATATGTATGTATGTATATGTTTGAACCCTACTCAAGTCACTGAAAACACGTCTATGGCCAATTTGACCTCAGTGAATTGTCAGTGTGACCTGTCTGGCTCAGAGTGCACAATATACCCAGGTCTGAGCAGTGCCCCACGGACAGCTCAGGAGAAGGCTGTTTATTAAGCTAAATAAAATAAAACGCTCAAGTATGTCAGCTTCCATCTCTGAAAAGTAGGAAGTAAAAATTGAAACAAATATCTGTGTATTTTTGACTTCTCTGTTAACTTATGCCAAGCTGAAATGCTGACTAAACTGGGTGTCTTATACACAGGGTTTGTCTCTTCAGTTGTTTCACTGCAGAAAAATTTTTTTATACTGAGATTTTCATATTAAGATTTTTTATACTAAGATTAAAAAGATTTTCTTTTACTAGGGGGGATTTGAGAACAGTTAATGAAATAATATGAATCTCCTAAACAGAGGTTGGCATGCAGAAGGCATCTAAAAAGGAAAGGAAAAATTTCCTTAACCTAATTTTAAAAATCTTAGTTAAAATATTGGTGGAGGTCTTCCATGTACTATTGGTGGAAAGATGAACTGATATATCGCTTTTAGAAATCAATCTGGCAGTGTGTATCAAGACCCTTCAAAATTTTCATATCCTCTCAATTAATTAATTTATTATATTTCTGGACTTCAAATCCAAAGTAATAACCCACAGTCACATACAATCACACATACCCATGCACACATAACAATCACATTTACAATTTTTCAGTGGACTGATATTTATGACATAAAAAAATGAGAAACAAACTGAATGGAGCAATCATTAGGTAAACTTAATGACATTATTCAGGTGACAAAAATATGCTACCTTTAACATGATATTTTCAAAGATTGCTTTTCTAATTCAAAGACAAGCAAAAGTATTTTATTTTCAGAGATGTATAGGTGGTAAAATTAGGAAGTAAAGCAAAGAAATAATTATAAAAAAGTCAGGACAGTGATAACCTCAGAGGAATGACAGTGTACAAAGAGTTTTTTTTAATGTTTGTTGTTAAAATTTTTTAAATTGTGGTGAAACATACATAATATAAAATTTACCATCTTAACTATTTTAACTATTCTTCATTTCAGTAATGCTAATCACATTCATACTGATATACAACCAATCTTCAGAACTTTTTTCATCTTGGAATACCAAAACTCTGTACTCATTAAACACTAATTCCTCACTGCCTCCTCGCCCACTCTCAGCCCCTGGCAACCACCATTCTCCCTTCTAGCTCTATGAATCTGACTACTCTAGGCACCTCATATAAGTGGAATTGTACACTATTTATCCTTTTGCGATTGGCTTATTTCACTTAGCATAATGTCCTCAGGGTTCATCCACATTGTAGCATGTGTTGGAACTTCCTTCCTTTTTAAGGCTGAATAATATTCCATTGTCCATATATACCACATTTTGTTTATCCATTCACCCATCAATGGACACTCAGGTTACTTCTACCTTTTGGCTATTGTCAATAATGCAGCTATGAACATGAATGTACAAATATCTCTTCGAGACTGCTTTCAATTCATTTGGATATATACCCAGAAGTAGAATTGCTACATCATATGGTAATTCTATTTTTAATTTTTTAGGAAATGCCATACTACTTTCCATAGAGGCCACACCATATAGCGTTTTTAGTAATAATAGCAAATGCTTTCATGATACTGTTAAGTGAAAAAAATTAGCTATTAACTATATAACTCACATAGAGTATAACCTCAACTATGTGAAACAAATAAAAAGGAAAAAAGGTGAAGTAAACTACATACATAAAACTGTTAACCAATTACAGTGGTTTCCACAGGATGTTGGTAAGATTAGTTTTATATTCTCTTCCAAATGTTATGCTTGACTAACTTTCTATGATAAGCATATACAACACAGGCAATCAAGAAAAAAAATTTAAAAATTTAGTAGGACACATTTTTGTGTCTGGTCATCACATCATCCATTGTACTTAGTCTGATAGTGCATTTAGTTCACTACATTTACTAAAGGAAACATACACACACACATTATTTCCTTTTATAACCAAAGGAGACACTACATAACCAAATTGATTTCCCCAAAATTTTAATCCCGATATAATAGTAATTTTCTCAATTAGAGGAAATAAATCTTTTCTCCTCTTAGTCCTACTTGACAGGGCTTTGAAAAGTCTTTTTCTCTTTAGGCAGGGCCTGTGATCCAGCTGGGACACTGGAGCTGGATGCTGCAAACAGCAAAGGCACAGACAGGGCCACATTGAGGGATTACGCTGATTCCTCTCTCACGGCGCCCACACCCAGTCTCTCCGGGCCAGCAGCGGACCCCTACTCTCGCTCAGTTTCTGGCCTGGGTCAGCTGAGTTTTCCTTCAGTAGTTGGTAAACTGCCTTTGCACCATGAGAGAGACAGTAAACTGGATTGAGGAGGGAGGAGTGGAGGAAAAAGGGGAAGGAAGGGACTTGAAGGATTAATGAGCTGATTTCTATACAGGCTTTGACATCTTGGAATGAAAAGCGGCCTGTAAGAGCAGAAGCCCAGTCCTCCACTCAGGCCATGTTGCCAGCTGGCCATTCATCACCAAAAATTCCCCAACAACTCCATGGCTATTGCTTAATCACCTCATATAAATCCCTATTAATCTTGCAAAGTCAAAACACAAATATATGACAAAAGTCTTTATTTTATGTGCCCTAATTTCAGGGTCAAAATAAAAAAAACTGAGTCGATTAGCCAATGGTTCCAATGAACTTAAAAAAAAAAATCTTCTTTGGGAATAAAAGGACAAATAAATGACACCCTCACTAATGTTTTTGTACTTACTGGACTGAATGAACTCAGGCTAATGATCAAATAAACTGTAGAAGGAAAAAGGTGTTGGTGCTAAAATTTAAACCAACAATTTTTTTTTTTTGCAATAACATTCATGTTTCATAGCTTATGCTCAAAAGATACAGAAAGTCCTTAGTGGCCACAGAGGAACATTTATTCTTCTTTCATGTGTGGATTCTTAGGGACATGACAGAGCCTCTTTGGCAGTGGAATCTGGAATACTGCGCATTGTAATGTCTTTAATGGGAAGGGCAGATGAGAATGTGAAGACGGGCCGGCTTTGAGAAGGGCCCACTAGGATCCCGACCGGGCTCCTGTGAGCACGGAACCATCAGTGGAGACAAACACCTCCTATGGCATCACTCTCAGAGACCTCAGGTGGACAGGCCAGGCGTGGGACGGGCCGAAGCGTCATCACTAACACCCAGGGCTACATTTTCCTATTCAGGAACTGCAAGGTTATTGTGTCAAGGATGTGGATGATACAGAAAAGGTGATCCACGGCTGTGGTATGCTCTGTGCTCGGGCGGTGTGTCTTTCTCGCAAACTTGATTTTAGGCTCTGAACACATCCGGATTAATATGGTAAAAGTATGTTGGGGAGCAAGCGGAAGCCCGGTGTTAGCAACCATCTACAGACCACCCACGAAGTGTAAAGTTCACACTTGGATAATAAAGTGTTGACTGTACTGGAAACATAAAAAAAGTGGCTTTCCTGGACTTTCGGCAAGGAAGGTGGAAACCCAGTGAATTGCAGTGATTCATGCCTTTGTTTTCGAGGGCTGGAAAATCATGGAGAAAAATCAGAGAATGTGGGTGGGGTGATGATGATGAAAAGCCGGATTAGAAAATTGCAATAGGAACCACAGGGAAGGTTAAAAGAGGCCAAAACGACTTCTCCAGCTGAAGAGGAGGTTCATGGCAGCTGTGTCATCCATCTTCAGGCATTGCACAACATGAAGGTCCATTCAGATGGCTGGCCTGTTATTCTCTCTCCTTGTTCCCATCCAAACAGAAGGAACAGGCTCATGAAGCCAGTGGATGATGGATTTCTATGAGACCCATGAAGGGGTACCAAGCTAAGGGGGCAGAAACTCCTTCCTTACAGCATTTTAATAATGAAGGTTTAGGGTTCTTTCCTGGGGCAGTCCTGCCTAGAAGCAGGGGTTCTAGTAGCATGGTTTCTGGAGAGCCCTGACTTCCCAATCCCTAGAAAACACAGCTGGAGGACCTGGCCTACAAATCGGT
Organism: Rhinolophus sinicus; assembly: GCF_036562045.2. NCBI lineage: Eukaryota > Metazoa > Chordata > Mammalia > Chiroptera > Rhinolophidae > Rhinolophus > Rhinolophus sinicus. The sequence goes on from NC_133755.1 coordinate 29,443,569, forward strand.
AAACAGATGAGAACACAAATGTGATCAGAATTCCCTGTTCTCCTGAAAAAGGCATCTGGGAGAAGATGTCTAAAAGCCACACAGAAGGCAAATGATACTAAGCTCATGGAAGTAGTTTACGGTCAATCAACTCCTACTCTTTGAATGAAAGAGAAGAACAAAAATTGGACTAAAACTGAAAGGTTAACCATTACTTTATTGGCATTTCAGACACTAGAGAATTTCCCCATCAATATCCCTGTCCAAAGCTATAGGTGCTCAGACAAAAATGGAGACTCACATATCCTTTACTGGCTCCCTTTTACCTAGGGGTTTCCTTTAGGAGTTTTCACTGTGCGGCCTCCAGGTATTTCCTCAGCCTCACTTTATGCCATATGTATCTCATCCTTTAGGTCCCAGAAGAGCTAACCTCTTTACTGTTCTCCACACTCACCATGCCATTTCCTACTGCCATGTTTTTGCCTATGACGTGACCTAAGTCTGGAATGCCTGCCCTGGACACTTGGCAAAATTCTACTCATCTCTTCAAGGCTGGTTCAGTGTCGGCCCTCCCCTACCCCTCCCTCCCCTGGCTCATTTCTGAACTTACTACATACATTTATTACACTTACCACATTGGATGAAAATTACTTATTTACACATCCCTCTTTCCTGTTAGATGTGAGTTCCTTGAAGCCAGGACTAATTCTATAGTTTCATCTCTACATCTCCTAACACAAAGGCTAGTGCGTAGCCTGTGCTCAACAACGCTTTGTTGAATTACGATAATTTTTGGGCCTCATACTGCCCATCACTTGCCTTGCTATATAAGGTGGGGGGCCCGACAAAAACGAACAGAAGCACACTTTTTGAAAAATAAAAAAAGAGCCTGCTGTATTAGACAACCAATATACTGATTCTTAATCAAATGCAACATACTACAGCATGGAATGTGGCAGCACGTGGTCCTCCTCTGGACCTACTCTGCTGGAACTCACAGAGGACATACGGGGGCGGGGGGTTTGCAGCGACACTGCAGAGTCTTGCGACATGGATTCTGAACACAGTGTTACAGAAAGGATTTCCTATGTAGTAAATGAGAAATTATTTTACTCCATCTTTCACATAAGAAATGTTCTAAGTTCTAGACTAAACTAACACTGCGAGGATGAAAACAACGTATGTATGGACCCTTCTTTGCCTTGCTTATTCAAGCTACTCTGCTACACACTTAAAATGGCAACTTCCACGTCTTCTTATTTATACCCGTCTGTCCCTCAATGCCTCCTCGAGTCTTACACCAATCTCTGATCTCTGAGTTGCCACAGCACCTAAGAGTTTGTACCACACGATATAGTCAATTACTGCCTTTCATTGTTATAGTATCTAACACAGCGTTGGACACAGAGCAGTTATTAATAAAAACAAGCTGATTGGTGGACAGATAAAAAGCCTTATTACATGCCCCCCAGCCACACAGCAGTTTTAGAAAAACTGTCAAGAAAATATTTTTCCTTCTTTACCACAACCCAAAGCTCTAAAAAGATAAATACTCCAATAAGTTTAGAAAACTCATGCCAGTGATGTTTCAAACTCCCACAACTAGAAACAGCAACTCTCCAGTGTACTCCTAACCTCTGATAACTCTGCTCACGAGGGGCTTAACATACCTCTTGGCCAGCCAGAGTTTGGCTTTGGTACACACAGCAACGTCAGCCAGCTCCTGCTGAAAGTATGCATTCATTCTGTACTTGGAGTCTGAGAAGGCTTGTAACAAATGAAATACCTAAACCAAAAAAGAGAAAACAAAATATCCTGCTGTGAAAATATATTTTTCCTAGAGGCAAGTTCCTCCCTTTTCGGTTTCCTCAAAGAAAGCAGACACCTGTAAAATAGAACATGGCTTTGGTCTCTTTGCAAAATGCGCGTTGGTTTTGGAGGGCGCAGCGAGTGGCAAGAAGCCCAGATCCTGAATCCATACCTGTGTCCTGTGTTCTGCGCACAATTCCAAAACCAGGGGACTACTCTGCAACCAGACAGTTATTCGGTACAAGAGCTTATTGGTTACAAACAACCTATAAATTCATTTTAGCAAAGAAAATGCAAACACCTTTCTCTATGTTAGCAGTTTCTTATAAAAAAAAATGTACCTTTTAAAGGCAATGTCTGAGAGTCTAAACTGGTTTACATGTCTGGGTTTATCAGGACAGGCTTGGCCAAAGAAGCAGGCCACAATGACCTAGCCTTTGCAAATACTGCACAGTGATGTTTGTAAACTAGATTTTTCAGCAGATCTTCGCTGACATGTCAGAAGTGGAGGCATCAATGCAGACGTACTCTGCTTTCTTACTCTTACATGACATTATGTATTAGAATTAAGCAGAGACAGACAAATCCTGTTGTATCTGTAGCATGAAGGCCACAGTTCCAGCAGAAACATGACACAGGCTGTGCATGTGTGTGTGTACGCACACACGCTCATGTACGTGTCTTAGATTCACACTCAGATGTGACATCAACAAGGCCTATGTGAGGAGTACAAACCTATAGCAGAGAAAGAAAGTGGATAAAGGCGTAGATGAGATCCTCTGACCTTAGTGCCAAGGAGAAAGACGCATGTCAGAGAAATCCTTCAGTAACCCTTATCTGAACCAAGGAGGGAAGGGGAGCAAAGCAAGTGCAGATAAACACATCAAAATTTTGAAAGCCTATTTTTCAGAATCAATTTGTTTTCTTTCCCTATTGTATCCTTCACCAGTGCTGCTGCTTACTCTTTCTAAGCAACAGGAGTCAACTTTTTCTTCTCTTTCTCTCCTGTCAGTGATGGGCATAATTGAGTTAAATGTGGGAATAAAGAGAAAAAGCAAGAGGCCAAGATGAAAGAGACCAGGAGTCATCAGCCCCTAACTAGGTATGATTCAGCAGGTTTTCTTGGGTCAGATATCTGCAATTACCAACCACAAATATATGCTGAACACCTTTTGTTTAGAGAATCAAAAGAAATTTTGATTAATTTACTGTATATAACTGCTTCCCCCCGCCCCCCAAACAGAGGTAATTGTACAGGAGAATGCACACATGTCCTGATGTGGAAACGCAAAAATGCTTTCTCTTATAATGGATCTGTTATTTCAGAAGCAACATATCAAATATCACTACTTCCACACTTCCACAGGGACCCAAATCTCCCAGAGTGAAGTCTGGAGAAAGGGGTCTGGCTGGGGCTTCTGTTCGTATGTGGTGACTGCCAGGGCGAGAAAAACATACCTCCCTCTGCCTGGATCCCTAAAAGCCTGAAAGAGTTGGCAACGCCATTGGGCCTCACTTTAGTTTCTCCACAGCTACACAAAACCAACCACCACGGCTTTTCATGGTGTCACAGGATCATAATTAATCAGCAGACACAAGCAAAATACATGACTTTGGAATTTACTTGAAAAGAAAGCTGTGAGGTTTTCAAATGCCTCTCATTTAGAAGCAATCACTTCAAAAATAACTCCTGATGGATGTTTAAACTTAGTCCTATATTTGCTCACCTTACTTGGCAAAAACAAGGCTGTTTTTGAAACGCTTGGTAGCTCTGGTTTATGAGAATCAGCCTACAGGTCCATCAATTCTGTCACCTTGGGTACAAAGCACACAACAATTGTGATCCTGGTTATTCCCCAGGAACGGAGAACTAAGAACGTGGTGAAGCCCAGGCCTAGAACAATTTGGAAACAGGCTATAACACGGGGCTGCCCTGAACCAAACACAGAGAAACCGAGACCTGCCAGCCCTGAGGACAATGGCTAACTGAATGTGCATGAGGGAGAAGGTTAGTGTCATTTTCAGTGTCTCAGATTTACAATAGCATTCAGATATTCAGTCCACAAATAGTTATTAAACAATTGTTAGCACCGCGCACTGTCCTAGGAGCAGAAGAGCAGAAAACAGAGTCCCTGCTCTCCTGGCAGCTTCCATTCTAGCCGGATAAACAGGAAACGAGTGGCTTCCCTGCCTCAGCCTGGCCAGCGTTTGTAACCTGTACGGGAGCGTCGCTGTCACTTTCCTCTGATACTTGACCTCATCCTCTGCCAAGTCCAATGTGTAGCAGGAATTCAACAACCATTTGCTGAATTGATGTCGATATTTGTTACCTTATCGTCTATTAACTCTGCCTTTAGGACATGCGTCCACGGGTTTGGGGGTGCAGTTGTACGTGCCAACTACTTCTTGGGAGTGAAGACATAGGGCTGAGAAACACTGCATTCCTCACTCCATAGATTTCTAATCCAGTGGGGAAAGCAAGAAGGCTAGATTAGTGGTAAGAATGCAGCCCCGTGGGAGCGCAGGGAGGAACACAAACTTCAGAGCCATGTGGACATGGTGTAAACCCATCAGTGGGCTTTGGGCAACTTAACCTCTGTTTCTTCATGGTAAACAGTGTACAATAATATCTATCTTACAGGATTATAGGGAGATTTAAAAGAATATAAATCTAGGCACACACTAGGCACCTGGAAAAAATGTTCTCTTCCTTGTTCTGTCTGCTCCTCCCTTGCAGGCCCCATTCCAGAAATAAAGAGTTAGAGAAGGCTTTGCAGAAAGAGTGATATGCATATTTGGCTTTGAAAAGAATCTTGCCGGTATTGGGAGAACAATATGCAAACAGAGAAAACGGAATTATAAATACATTTTTAAACGGTATTAAAATATTGGTATTCCCAACAAAAAGAATAAGCCTTAATGTAAACGATGGCCTTTAGTTAATAATAATGTGTTGATATTGGTTCATTAATTGCAACAAACGTACCACTCTAATGCAAGATACTCATAACAGGAGAAAACTGGGGAGAGGGGGCTGGGAGAAAAGGAATATATGGGAGCTCTCTGTACTACCTGCTTAGTTTTTCTGTAACCCTAAAATTGTTCTAAAAAGAATTATTAAGTAAAAGAAAGTATTGGGATTGCTCAGGGGACAGTAAGTGGTGTGTGGCGTGAGCACAGCCAGGGTGTGTGTAGGGTGGTAGGAGACACAGCGGGAGAGGTGGCCGGGTCAGAAGGATCTGAAACACAACATCAAGGAACATGTATTCTGTCCTACAGACAGCAAAGACAGCAAAGACCTCTTTAGAGAGGGAGTCCTTACGTGATCAGCTCTGTGAGCTGGAAAGAAAAGGCCTGGGGCAGTGTAGATGCTGGACTAGAAGGGGCAGGACGATCACGACTGTAACAGTCTAGACAAGAGGTGTGAGAGTCGGAACCGGAGACTGAAAACCAAGAGCCAATGAGCCAAAAGTGGCTGCAGATGTTGTATTTGGCCTACCCAGTATGTGTAAACTGTCATTTATGAACTGGGAGATTTCACATCAAAATCATCCTGATTTCCAACTTCTTTTGAAAAGCCAGAAGATGTGGCAATCTTGGGCCTACACTCCTGCAGAGCGACAGTCACCTGGCGGGGACTGGGTGGCAGCAGCTGGTCCCTTAGGTGAGAAATGCACATTCAGGTTCATCACTGTCCCCACGACTGCTGGGTCATGGTCACTGAGGGAGAGTGTCCAAGTCATTTATCACTGCTCTCGTGCTGCTTCTTTTGTAACTTACGGAGAATCAAGAGGAGAATGAAATATTTACTGAACCCAAATCTCTATCAAAAGTCAGAAAACAAACGACGGATCAAGAGGGCCGCGTGTTTGTACCCACACCCTTTCACTCACTTACTTGCCGGGCACAGAGAGGACTCCGAACTTGTGACACTCCCACCCCATCCCCGTCTGAATGATAGCAGCAGTGGAATGAAGAGGAAAGGATACATCTGAGAGACATTTTGGAGGTGGACCAGGCAGCACTTGGCAACTGCTTAAGACATGGAGTTGAGGGTCAGGAAAGAGACACGTAACTCAGGCAACTGGCGATTGAGGAACATCCTTCAAGAGAATATGTAGCAGGTTTGGGAATGAGGGAGGGGAATTGAATGAGTTCGGTTAGGAATATCTAGTGATGCCTTCGCTAGTTAGGGTAATGCGTTGTACAGACCAGGAATTCTTTTGAGAGCGAACAGGACAAACCAGGACAGTTGGTTACCTCTAGCTATGGTAGGCCCATAGCTAGAGGTTAGAGTGGATTTAGAGGTTATCTTCAGCAAAAGAAACAAAATAAAGCTTTGTTAACTTAAGATAGTTGTGATCTAGTCAGAAGGAGACAAAAAGCACACTGGAAACAACCAAGTGCAAACCAACAGCATCACCCAGGACGAGCACAGCCTTGCGACTGCCAAGAGATGAGGTGGTTGTGCCCTGCCCTGAGGAGGGGGTGGTCAGGAAGCAGCTAAGAGTGAACGCCATTTCTTGCCCCCGAGATGCTCTCTAGGAGGATCTAAGAAAAGTCTGGAAAACCTGGAAGTAGTTACCCTGTGCCCATCCCCATCCCCATCCCACTCTCAACACAGAGAGACTCAGGGGAGCCCCCAACCATCTGTGTAAAGCATGGGGTTCATTTTGGCAGCTTTGAATCTTAAAAGCAACTCCACAGAGCAAATGTAATGCTCTTTGAGTAAGTTCCACAGGCCTAAAAAGAGTCATGAGGCAGATCCCTGAAAAAAAACTTGCACTGCACTAGTAAAATATGTCTGGTTTATGCTGCTGGACTAAAATAGTGACTGTGTTAGACAAGATCAAGATGATAGATGGCTGTTTGGGAATGCAACGCTGAGATGGGTTTTCCTCTTCACCAAGCATGGCTTCCAGGCAATTTTCCCCCAAATAAAATCAACAGCAGCTGAGCTCCAGAAACCAGCAGGATCCAGCAATAACAGGACCAGGGTAGGCAGGCCATGAAAAAGGACAACTCCAATGAGAAAAAAGATGTTCATTCCAGAGGTCACATTTAAATGGAGTGAATGTATTGTAATCATGAACAATCCCAAACTCTGAAGATCAACCAATCTATCCATTTTTGCAACTGTTTTCTTAAAAGCACATTCTATTTTTCTTCTGCAGCCTGCAGACGGGGGGTAAACACTTTTGCCCCTATCACATCAAGCCAAGTATAAAATTTCAGTATCTGCCATTTTGCCTCCTCCCTGCATCGCTCCAACCCCCGCAGCTAAGTCAGAGCCACATTTTTCCAAGCTCAGTGTTTACACAGGATTTTATTTCGGCTGGTAAAACATCTGTATTTTTTCAGGGACTTAAATAAATGATCTATGCCGGGAATGTACAGTATAGGGTGATGTCAGGCCCCCTTTTTTTCTCGATTCACTGGGCAGAACAGGCAAACATTGTTTCAGCCTGTCGTTGGGAATGTGAATATTTATCCTGTCGACTTAATTCATACAAACAGAACTAAAGGCAGGCAGGCAGAAGTATTTTATGGCTTTAAGTCAGACTGAAGTGGGGGGTGGTGAGGAAGGGGATGGCTGAGGGAGAAATCTAAACTTTCTAATTCATAGAAACATGCCTAATCATACAACTGCCGGGAAATGGATAGAGCAAAAATTATTTAAAAAGCAGATTGTGTGTGTGTGTGTGTAGATGGGGAAGCAAGAGAGAGGAGCTCCCTAACTTCTATGTCATTTCTAATCATTACAATGCGGTTTAGGATTTACTTGTTTTCTGCTTCAATGTTATCCCCAACTAGACCACAGGCTTTCCAGGAGCATCCCCCTTGCCTCTGACTTCCACAGTGCAGGGCACGGTGCTTGTTGCGTACCTGTACCTCTCTAGGTCATCTGTACAGAGAGCTCGAAATAGTCTTTTTGATTGACAGCCCACTGTCACCAACCGTGGAGGGTCAGTGTGGACTGGAGGCCTGACCCTGGGATACTGAAGCTATTCAATCTAGTCATCCCTAAAAGAAAGCGCTTCGTGGGCCTGCACCACCCCCAGTTACCCACCAATCTGACCTCATGCTGGAGGGCAGGCCAGGAAGCATTTCAAGGGGTTGCTCCCCAAACTTCAACCTGTTTATCAGATGAGAACACATCCTTAGGAAGGTCTTGGTAAGTTCCCAAAGTGTAACACTTGTCTGTATTGTGTTGTTGCTGCCAGGAAAAGGACACCAATTACAAAGTGTAATTACATCCTAGCTGACTCTGGCTTGGGGAAAAGAATCACAGGAAATAGGCCATAAGTATCTCTAAGGACTAAAATGTACAAAAACACAAAGTCTGCAGAGGCCTGGAAATTCACTTTGTGTCTCAAATACATTCCCTCCTTTCTATTACCCCCCACCCCGTTCTAGCTCAGGAACCTAAACACCTTACACCTAGATGATTGGTCATTGCCTCCAAAACTTGCTTTACACATGGCTGCAGTGAAATTTTCTTCCTTTCCTTCTTCCCATCCTCCCTTCCTCCTGTCCTTCCCTCCCTCCTTTCTTCCTTCCAAGAGAAGTAAGCCTTTATTTCCTTGTTTTACAAATAAAGCTGGTTGTGCTGGAGAAATTTTCTTAAAGCCAAGCCCTGATCACATTACTCCCAAATTCAAAATCCCTTGATGATTTCCAACCTCCTAAAGAATTTGCTGGGCAAATGTGATTTTGCTTATATCTAAAGAACAAAACAAACAAACAAACAAAAAACAGAAAAAAACCTCATAGATACAGAGAACATTTTGATGGTTGCCAGATGGGAGGTGGGTTGGGGGTGGATGAAAAAGGGGAAAGGATTAAGAAGTACCTACAGAATAGTCATAGGGATGTAAAGGAAAGCATAGGGAATATAGTCAATAATATGGTAATAGCTCTGTATAGTGCCTGGTGGGTACTGGACTAGTCAAAGAGGTCACTTCTTAAATTATATAAATGTCTAACCTCTAGGTTGTACACCTGAAATGAATATAAAATAATATTGAATGTCAGCCGTAATTGAAAAATTAAAAAGGAGGGGAAAGGTGAAGGGGAAGAAGAGGTCCACATTTCCATGAGGTATATAGTCAATAATATTGTGATAGCATAGTACGGTGTCAGATGGTTGCTGGACTTATGGTGATAACTTCTTTAGGTATACAAATGTTGAATAACTGTGGTGTGCACCTGAAACTAATAGACTATTGCATATTAGCTATATTTTAATAAAAATCTTAAAAAAAAATTTGCTGGGCACTGAAGGCTCTACCTGCCTTTCTAGTTTGAGCCCCTCCTTCCTCCATTTAATGTACCTCTTCTGTGGCCACATGGGATGGACGATTTCCCATTCTTGACAACTAACAAATGCTTTTCTGTCCAGGATGTTCCTTCCATTTCTCCCCCATCCTCTCCAACTCCGCCTATTGAAATTCCATTCATACTGTATGGCCCAGTCTAAATACCACCTCCTCTATAAAACCTTCCTCAGCTTTCTTCAACAGCCCCCGTTCCCACCCTAAGACTTATTTACTCTTTCTACTCTGTTCATGTCATTTGATTTTTTTTTTAACTTTTTAAATCCTGTCATCATGGTTATCAATCTACAATTTCCCTTTCCTGGAGTATAGCTCTTTGAAGGAAAGTACTGTGTCCTGTTCTCCACAGCCCCTGGGCCCCAGGGACACGCAGCTTTGTCTGTTAGACAGAGGGGCTCGATAAAGAGAGCATTTATTTATTCATTCCACCTCCTTGCCAGGGGTGGCGGAGGCAGAATATATTTGCTGCAGCAGCTGGGGTGCTAAAAGCTACCTCTCTAAACTCTTTCCACACAAAGGGGTTGGGGGAAATACACAGTAACGAAAAGAGAGTTGAGTATACACTTGTCCTGGATCATCTCTGGCCTGGTGCTCCAAATTTTATGATGCGGTTCGGAGTCCCATCACTCAGAAGAAGGTCAAGAGCCCTGAGCTGTTGGGTAAGGGTGAGGTTTAGAAAGTGATGTCAAAGGTAGTCAATCTTAACCCGACATACAAAGACTTGCATTTAAAAAATTAACCATTTAATTAACAATATAATATCTGTCCTAATAAAGAGTTCCTAGCTTTAGAACACAGATACATTTTTGAAAAGCTATAGATAAAATTTTTAAAATTACAAATTATTTATTTGTAAAATAAGCCCCAGTTTAAATTCTTTAGGAGAAGCTTAATACTTGATAATTTATCTTTTCTATATATCTAAATCTTCACCTATTAAGTGTCCTTAAGACAATATTGAGATCAGTAAGAAACTCTTTGATGTAACAAAACTTATTAATGAGCTCTTTTACCCCCTGGCTACTTGAAGGCCGGCTGCCATCATGAACGACACAGTAACTATTCGGACCAGGAAGTTTATGACCAATCGACCACTTCAACGGAAACAGATGGTCATCGACGTCCTTCACCCTGGGAAGACAACAGTACCTAAGACAGAAATTCGGGAAAAACTAGCCAAAGTGCACAAGACCACACCAAATGTTATCTTTGGTATTTGGATTCAGAACCCATTTCGGTGATGGCAAGACAACTGGCTTTGTCATGATTTATGATTCCTTGGATTATGCAAAGAAAAATGAACCCAAACATAGACTTGCAAGACATGGCCTGTATGAGAAGAAAAAGACCTCAAGAAAACAGCGAAAGGAACGCAAGATCAGAATGAAGAAAGTTAGGGGACTGCAAAGGCCAGTGTTGGCGCTGGCAAAAAGTGAGGTGGAGATTGGATGACAGAAGGAGTAAAGATTCATCAGTGACTGTGGTGATTGAGCAGATTTGTCATGAGAGGACTAATAAACTAAGAATTAAAAAAAAAACTTATTAATGAAAAATAATACAGATAACTGGCTCAGTCAAGATAATTAACTTTAAAACACTATGGAAGGAGGGAAGTTGGTGATGGTATGACAAACAAAATTAGTCATCAATCAATAATTGTTGAAGCTGAGTGATGGATACATGGGATTTATTATATTATTTTGTCCACATTTGTGTATATTTAAATTTTTTATCATAAAAGTTTTAAAAAAAATTAGAGAAGGAGAGAACAAGGGAAAGAGAAAAGACAGCAGCTATACGACACAGCGATGAAATCAATATAAAAAAGTTTATGATCTATTGCAGGGAATAAGATATGTATATAAAATAACTAAAATTTGGGCCGGGCCGGTGGTCCGGGTTCAGGTGGCCGGAGCGCTGTGCTCCTAGCGCCGAGGTCGCTGGTTCGATTCCCACATGGGCCAGTGAGCTGTGCCCTCTACAGCTAAGATCGCGAGCAACAGCTCTCCCTGGAGCTGGGCTGCTGTGAACAGCTGGAGGTTGGCGTGAGTGGCTGGCGGCAACCAGCGAGAGCTGCCTTGAGCTGCTGTGAGCAGCTGACCTGAGACCGACTGCCTCAGCCGGGTGAGCGCAAGGCTCATAATACCAGCATGGGCCAGGGAGCTGTGTCCTACACAACTAGACTGAGAAACAACAGCTTGAACTGGAGCGGGGAGGAGGCAGAAGAAGGGGGAAAAACACACAAAAAAACTAAAATTCAAGGTGAAAAACAGTAAGTGCTGTAAGAGAGATAGAGGGTCAGAGATAGAGGGTCCAGAAATAAACTTGCTGGAAATTCAGTAGATGATAAAAGTAACATTTCAACGGTAGTGAAAAGATTGACTTATTCGGTAAATGGTATTAAGACAACCAGCTAGTTCTTTTGGAAATAATATAGTTGGATCCCTACCCAAAGCCTTGTACTGAAATAAATTCCAGATGGAGAAAATAATTAAATGTAAAAAAGAAAAAACTATAAAAATGCTAGAAGAAAACAGGAAAATGTTTTATAATCTTCAGGTAAAAAAGGGCTTTCTAAGAATGAACACACACACACACAAAAGATGTATGTCAACATAAAAACTGAAAACTTTTGTATAGTAAAAACTATATAAATATGCAAAAGTAAAGGCTGAAAGGGGTAAAGTATTTGCTAATTCCCCTAAGGAACAAAGCACTCACAAATTAATAACAAACTGAAAGTAACTGAATGAAAAATGGCAGGGAGTTACAAACTTTCTCTATTCATAGCACCCTTAGCACCTCGATAATGTTTTCATGGTACATCTAAGCCAAAAGAAATACCCAATAGTTCCACTTATTAAGTAGTTAGGTCTAAACAACCTAATAAGTATTTATGCTCTAACAACTTAGAAACTGTTTGAAAAAATAATACACATAAGTTGAAGGAAAACATTTTGATTTCATTTTTTAATAACCACAAATAACGTACAAATGGGATTTGTGTGTCTGTTGGATAGTTCATAACTTCCCAACCTTTGGTGGAATCATTGGACCCCAGCACCCTCATTCCTGTTCCACTATGATTTTCTCATGGTACTTGCTTTTTATCACAGTAACTATCAAATACTCAACTTTGCAAAGATATATAGCATCTTCAAAAGGAATGCAGTGTAAGCTAATGTTAATAACTGTAAATTCTTCAAGCTAGTAGTTCCCATAACATCTCACAGATGGCAAATGTCACTGTGCTTCTCCCCCAAATTTAAAATATCCCACAATGCTTTGGCAAACACTTTGGGAACTGCAAATATTTAGCAAAGAATATAAACAAGCAATTCACAGATGAACTACAAATAGCCAATCAACATATGAAGAAATGTTTAATTTCATTCATGTTTAAGGAAGGGCAATTAAAACAAATTTTTCAAAAAACATTGATTTGCACAGACTTTTTTTTTTATTTTTAAAAAGGGTACGACCCAACTAATAACTAGGTAAGGAAACGGATACGTTCATTCATCATTGGTGGGAGCATAAATTGTCACAACCATTTCGGGGGGTAACCAACAGGGCCATCTTGTTGCACATACAATTTATTCTATACAAGAGTCTCCCCTGCAGTTGGACAAAGCAGCAGCTTGGAAGTCGGGCAGTAGCTATAAAAATGGAAAACATACACTTTCTTCAGTCTGGCAATACCCACTTCTAGGAATTCACCTCACAGAAACACTTACAGAGATATGGGCAAAGATATAGATGCCCAGGGATAGGGTTTCCGGGCGGAAACTCCTGCCCATTCTCGTGAATTTTTTCATATTCCCATTCCCGAATCCCAAGAAAAGTTGGTCAGGAAATTGGGAAAATCATCTACTTGAACCCAGGTGGTTGGCAGTATCAGCCGTCACTTTGTGGAAACGATTCATCGTGGAGAATAGAAAACAGTTTCTATCTTGGGATTCGGGAACAGGAAAGCAAAAACAATTCCCGCCCAGAAACCCTACCCAGGGATGATCTTCAGCAGCACTGACTATAACAGAAAAATTCAGAAACAACAAACACAGGCCCAACTGAAAACATTATGAGATATTCCTACAGTATCCCATCGTATACAGCCAAGCTGTATAGCCATTAAAAAGAATGTTGTAGATTTATACAGATTGACATGACACTATCTCCAAGACATACTGATAAATGAAAAAGCAAGTTACAAAAATAGTGTGGTCCCATTTTTATTGATGCCAAATTATTAACAGTGGGGGTGGGATTTTTGTTTTTTATTATATTTTATTTACTTTTTGAATGGGCTTCCCACTGACCAAATTTGGGACGATTTTTTAAAATTTAGTTTTATTTTTTAATTAATTACTTAGCTTTATTTTAAAAAAATAATTATACCCTTATAACAAGTTGCAAAAGTAGAGTAGTACTTTTCAGCTTCCCCAGTTGTGACCTCTTGTATAACTGCAGTACTATATCAAAACCAGAAACCTGACAAGAGGCACATTACTGTTAACTAGACTACATATCCTATTCAGTTTTGCCATTGTTTACATGTATTCGTGTGTGTGTGTGTGTGTGTGTGTGTGTGTGTGTGTGTGGAGGAGGGAGCAATTTTACCCCACGTATGGATTTGTGTAACCACCACCACAATCAAGAATACAGACTATCCTATCACCACAAAGGAAGAATGCATTATTTTTGGATTCAGAAAACGATGAAAGCTAAATAATGTTCTTTTTATCATGTATTCCCTAACTCCATACTCAGTATAAGAATTCACATGCTAATTATTGGGGCAGACGGCTGTGCGTTATTTTTCACCAAGAGATAGAAATCCAAGAAAAGTAACTTTTCAACGCATGAAAGAGGATGTTACAACTTTTCCAAGGCTTCCCTTGGTTTCCTCCTTTGACTTTTCAGATCTGTGCCCAACGTGAGTGGAAGAGCAGTTCAGGGGAGAGACCTACTGAGGGTAGGAAGGCTGGCCACAGGGGAGGTGGGTAACAGCATTTTCTGGAGAGCTGCAATAATATCGCCAGTGTTGTCTTCAGCAAGCAAAGCCAAAGGAAATGCGAAATGCAAAGTGATTATATTAATTTGCGTTTCCCAGATTTTAAAGCAGCTGTAAAATTTGCCTTATAAAAGATTTGACCCTCAGAAAACCGTTTGGCTTTCAGCCTCTGGCCTTCAGACTGGGAATGCACATTACTCCAAGCTGCCCAGTGAGGGGGGTTGGGGGCAAAAGGCCCTGAAAACCTGGGCCTGGGCTGGAGCGAGTCTTGCAAGTCTGCCCGCTGCCAGCACACTGTGGTAACAAAGAGTCCTCTTTCTGAAAAGTGAAGATGGAAATTTTTTTTTTTTTTGACTCTTTGGGTTGTAGCTTATTTCAAAGGTCATCAAAGTAAACAAAAGGAAAAGACTGTGAATCTTTATAAGTCAAAAAGTGACAACTGTTTATAAGTCAACTGTTTATATTTTCACATGGAGGAAGGAAAAAAGGATTCCTCTGAGTCCCTAGGAATGGAGATTGGTGGTTCCCCCGCCCCCTCTCCTTCCCCCTCCCCAAGTTTGTTTGTTCATTTGCCATTCAACACCTCCAGCAGTGAGGTCCAGGAACATCTGTTACATCCATTTTATGTGGAATTATCCGTCTACGGGATGACTGGGATTGTGGAAGAAACCAGGCAGGGCCTTAAGAAGCACAGGCCTCTGCAGCCCGTATTGATCACTGTGCCTGCCACAGCCCTGCTGCGGATATGCAATGTCCACAGTCACACAGGCAGGCTGCACACACCCAGGCCTCTCCAAATCTGGAGCCCTGTTTCCTATGAAAGCATCTTTGTTCAGAGAAGGGTGATTCCGTGAGGGCTCATCAAAGCAAAGGGGTCACTGAAACCATTCCTATGAACCTCCCTCAGACAGTGAGCTAAACACCCTTTTCGCTTATGAGTTTTCTTGGTTGAGCAGACAATGAAGTCATCATGGATGGGCTTCTAATTGGATTTTTATATCTTATTAGACATATTCCAAAATGATGAAACTAGATGGCATTAAAATAATCTAAACGGTACTTTTTACATGGGATGCTATATTAATTAATCAAAGCTATTATAAAGATTATATATTATTTCTACTTATCCATTAAGGCTCAGCTCATCAACTGACTCCGTGAAGTTCTCCCTGACAATTCTAGGTTGTGGCAATCTCTCCATCCTCTCATCCCATAGTATTTATTATCTGAACCACTCATTTGGCACCTAAGATATGTTGCCTTGATTGCTATTTATCTTTTTATGTAAACCAAGTCGTTTTATCTCCTACAGAGCCTTACTGGAATGCAAACGTTTGTTGATTTGATTTTAAATTTAAGTCAATTACCATGTGGGCTGAGATAAACAGTACTTTCAAGGCAATAGTTAACTCAATAGTGAAAGTAAACACCAAGGCTGCTTGCAAATGGGTTGACTTACAAAGATGACCAATGAATGCAAGTCCTTGAGACTGGAATATGTTTGTGGCATGGGCCATCAGCCTGCTATTCCTAGCCTACTAACATGTCATGTTATCTGCATGAATTCATCATCCTCCAAGGTCATCTTAAGGAAACGCATAATCTTCCCTCTAAACTTCCTTCAGCTCAAACACTGGCGCCACTATGAAACCACTCTCCCAGGAACTGTTAGGTTTATTTGTTGAATAAGTGGCTGAATGAAACAATGACTCTAAGTAACCATCCATAATCCATTTTGGCCTGTCCTCGTTCACTAGATTGCTGCAAGGCTACCACGATCAGGTTTAGGAAAGTTCTAAGAGAAGTTGTTATGGATTTTCCCCCATAAACAAGACCTTCCAGCCAAATATTGGGACTAGCTGCAATGGGACAACAGGACATTCCTCTTGCTGCCCACAAGATTCATACTGAGAAATTTCAGTCTTTAGATCAGTGGTTCTAAACCTGGGGTGATTTTACCCCCCCGGAGACATCTGGCGATGTCTAGAAACATTTTTGGTTGTCACAACTGAAAGGGAGCGCTACTGGCCTCCAGTTGGTAGAGGGCAGAGATGCTGCTGAACATCCTACAGGACACAGGGCGACCCCTCACAACAAAGAATTACCCAGCCCACAACGTCAACAGTGCTGAGGTGGAAAAACCCTGGCCTACTGGTAAGAGCGCAGGCTTTGCAGTCAAGATCGAGCTGGTGACATTGGGACAAGTATTTAACCTCTCTGAGCCTTCATTTCCTCGTGTATCAAATGGAGTTAATAATACAACTCATCTCATGAGGGCACTGTGAAGTCTAAAAGATAACTGATGTGAAAAGTACTTTGTAATTACTCTTTAAGAATGAGTCATCCTTATTAATGAATGCCCATTATGTAATTTTAATTTTGCAGTGCACTTTAGGCCTCTCTCGGTGTTGGTTAGAAAGGAGACTCACCTCACGCTTCCCCATTCATCTGGGATATCATTAGTCTCCTGGGTCTGAGTTATTTACTAGCTTTCTTACTCTTCTCTGGTACCTGCTAATGTCCTTTTTTTGGCAGTTGTTTTTGCTTGGCCACTGGACTTCTGCCTGTTGCAGTAATGTTCCTCAGCAATACTTTTTTTATTAGTGATCTCTGATGATTTTCCCAGAAACTGTGCTTCTGACTAATCATCTTACTACAGCTCATAACAATGACCAAGTGTGTGGCAAGAAAAATTAATGATTATCCCTCAGGTGCTTTGAGAAGTGTAAGTATAGTACTTGTTATCAAGTTTGCCCTTTGTGTCATAAGCTAAATTTTCTGCATTTGTGATTTACAGCTAAGTGTAAGTTGTGCCAGACAGTATCTCAGCAGAATAATTTGGTGACCCCTGAAGACATTAGCTCTGTTAGTTATCACCATCAGGAGCTTTATCCCTGATAGTCTTTCCAACAGAGCATGCTCCATAAATTCACAGAGGTAGAATTTCCAGTTCCTTTGTCCTGCCTGCCTCATTCTTATTTTCCTAAACATTTCCTGAATGACCCAAATCAGGTATCACTTTGACAAATACTTTAGCTTCCACCCACATCATTTCCTGGGTGAATCTGGCCAGTTTTCTTTCATTTTATTCAAAGGAGGCAAAGCATCTTTACTGTATATATTTGTCTCATAAAAGGGGTATCTGGATATTTCATATAGAAAAGCCTTATGGTCTTACATTGTAGTCTTTGAAGGGTATGTGAATACGTGTGCAAGTATTTAAAATTCCATAGATTCTTGACTTTAAAAAGAGGCAATATGGTAGTTAGTCCCAATCACCTTGAAATTAATGGTGAACTCTTAGGAGAATGAATCATGTCTCCATAACAGGCAGAATCTTAGCTATCATGGAAATAGAGTTTACTCAGGAACCTTTGAAGTGGCAGAGGAGGGAGAGGGACATTTCTCACCTGATCCAGAGCGATGCCTTTAACTTTGGAGATTAGTGGTCATTTTATCATTGGAAGAACAAATGGAAAGTCTGAGCTCATCTTAGCATTGTGAGGAAGTGAGCAGGGCACTTACCAACAGGAGAATCTTGGTTCATAAATTAGTATAATAGAGACATTTCCTCTTATGGAAATAACACATGGTCCCTGAGGGTGGGCAGTCTTTCATCAAGGGGATTCATTTTTCTAGTATTATTTAAATGGTTTTTTATATAACGTGACAGACTTGAAGGCCCAGCAGAGCTATTAAAACTGACTTCTCCCAACTCAAATATATTTGTCTAAAGCTAGGTTTTTCAACCTCAGCACTACTGACATTTGGGGCCAGATAATGCTTGGTTGTGGGTCTTGCCCTGTGCCTTACGGGATGTTTACCAGCATCCCTGGCTTTTCCCCACTGGATGCTGATGGCACACTGCCAGTTATGACAACCAATAATATCTTCAGACATTGCCAAATGTCCCCTGTAGGGGGAAATGGCCTCCAGGTGAGGACTACTGCACTAAGCATTCTGATCGATATACGGATATGGTAAATTATATCTATTTTGGGGACATGATATTTAGTATAATCTATGTCCTTAAGAAGCTCTCACTCAGCAAATGTAATATTTGTTGAACAACTGATTATGTCCCTTCCAGGCAGAGTGAACAGTACGTACCAAGACCCTGGGGCAAGACAAAGTCTGGGTGTTGGAGGAAAGTTCACAAGGTGAGGGTTGAGTGAAAGGAGGAAAGCAGCCGGAGACGAGGTTAGAGAGGCAGGCTGGCCCGGTTAGTTTGGTGTTTATAAACTATTGTAAGAAGTTTGGGTTTGTTTTAAGTGTGGTAGAAAATGACTAATGAGCTTTAAGCAGGGAACTAAGTTCATCTCATCTGTATTTTAAAAAGGTCCTTCTGCCCTATATAGAAAATAGAATGAGAAAGGCAAGGGCATAAGCAGAGAGGCAAATGTAGATGTCTAAGCAGAAGATGAGGGTGGCGTGGAGAGACTGCGAGCATAGAAGATGATGATACTAGTGGATTAGACACCAAGCTAAAGAAAAGGCAGGAATCAACATCTGATAGGCAGGTTTCACCTCAATGAACTGGGTGAATGGTAGTGCCATTTAGAGAGAACGCTAAGATCGGCAGAAGGCCAGGTTTGTGGCTAGGCCATGGTGGGATTTGCTCTCCTGGTCCAATGGGGTGCAAGGAAAGATAATCTCTACTTGCTAGGAGTTTATGATTTGTTTGAGGAGGCTGTATACAAGTACAGTACAGTCACATCCTCTGTGGGAGCGGGATCTAAAGCCAGTAACGAAGGTGAACACTGTATACAAAAATTGCAGACAGAAGGCAATATTTAATAGGCAATTTTAAATAGTACTTTCCCCCCTCTCTTTTATTGCTTAACTTGGCATGGATTTAGCAAGTTAAATGGGTTTGACTCAATTCTAGCAAATAAAAAATAAAATCAATTTCACTTAAAAAGTTAAATACCAACCAATGAAAATTACTGTCTAGTAACTATATACAAATGCACAGGGATTCGATTAATAAAAGATTCAGTTAATGAAAAGTAAGATAGGGTAAAGAAAAGGCTCACATTCTGAAGAATGTAGTTTTACTTAGGAAAATGTCACAGATAAAGAGGCCAGGGTGAATGTAAATTTGTGTACATAAAATTGGGAGTTACCCTCCATAGCCAACTGGGTCTTCCTAGTTCTCATATCTACAAGCAATTTCAGTGAAAAATGTGGGAGATTTAATTTTGAATAGGATTGGGGTGTGACGATAGGTGGAGAGAGGAGGGATCCACAACACTGTGGAGGGATAAAATGAGAAGATTTAAGTTTATGCACAATATGTCTTCACACTGGAGGACAATGAGGCCAAGAAGTGAACCAGCAAGGTTCCCAATGAAGTTACCGTCCAACTAAAACAAGAAATTAAGATTCCCTATGTTTCTAGGGGAAAAAAAAATTTGTAGTAGGTCCTCAAAAAATTAAAAATAGAATTACCAGATGATCCTACAATTCCATTTCTGGGTATATATTTAAAAGAATTGAAAAGAGGGTCTCAAATAGATGTCATACAAGGTCTGACAATTAAGTTCGTGAACTTGTTGCAACGATGTGGCTAACCTCTTTTTGCTATCAGAGGGATTATTCATTATGAATTTGTACCAACTGGACAAAGAGTTAACCAAGTTTACTATTTGGAAGTGCTGAAACGGCTGCGTGAAAAAGTTAGATGACCTGAACTTTCTGCCAACAAGTCATGGCTCTTGTATCACAACAATGCACCAGCTCACACAGCACTGTCTGTGAGGGAGTTTTTAGCCAGTAAACAAATAACTATATTGGAACACCCTCCCTACTCACCTGATTTGGCTCCCAATGACTTCTTTCTTTACCTGAAGATAAAGGAAATATTGAAAAGAAGACATTTTGATGACATTCAGGACATCAAGGGTAATACGATGAGAGCGCTGATGGCCATTCCAGAAAGAGTTCCAAAATTGCTATGAAGGGTGGACTAGGCACTGGTGCCAGTGCATAGCTTCCCAAAGGGAGTATTTCGAAGGTGACCGTAGTGCTATTCAGCAATGAGGTATATAGCACTTTTTCTAGGATGAGTTTGTGAACTTAATTGTCTGACTTCATACAGCCATTTAATAGCAACATTATACACAATAGCCAAAGGTGAGGCGACCCAAGTGTCCACTGACAGATGAATAAACAAATATGGCAATATATACATACAATGGAATATTATTCAGCTATAAAAAGAAAGGATGTTTTGACACATGTTATAACATGGATAAAGGGGCATTATGCCAAGAGAAATAAGCCAGTCACAAAAAAACAAATATTGTATGATTTCACTTAGATGAGGTATCAAGAATAGTCAAACTCAGAAACAGAAAGTGGAACGGTGGTTGCCAGGAATCGCGGGAAGGAAGAATTAGGGAGTCACTGTTTAATGGGTAGAAAGTTTCAATTTTGCAAGATGAAAAAGTTCTGGAGATTGGTTGTACAATGTGAATTCATTAAACACTACTGAACTGAACATGTAAAAATGGTTAAGATGGTAAATTTCATGTGTATTTTATCCCAACTAAGATTTAAAAATTTTTATAAAGATTTCCTACATTCAAGTCACCAATACTCAATATTGTTGTAATATTGTATTCAGTATCATTTCTGGGACATGTCTTAAATTTTCTGATTACAGAGTTCCTCCATCTATTAAAAAGCCTTGTGGGTGAACACATTTACTTTATAGCATTAACTGGTATTGTGAGACTGCATTAATTAGATGCACTCAGAATCCCATTTTGATTTCTTTTAATCCTTAAAAAAACATCATCAGGTGCTAATTAAAAAACAGTCAAGTCTATCATTCATAAGAGGCAAGCTATAAGGTTGTACAAACTGTAGAGAAAGGAACAATTTTCAAGTGACACTGTGATACTGGAATGTATGGACAGGTTATAATAACCTGTTTTATTGCTTTTCTAGTCTCTACTACAACGGTGGGGGGGAAAATAGCACCATAGACTAAATTCTTAGACAACGTTTAATTTTGTAAAACTTTCTCCATTGCAGACTATTTAAAAAAGTATTATGTGTTCCAGAGAAGATGTGGTGGAGACTATTATTATGATCAGTATGTTATGTATAAGTCGTCGTAAACCAACAACGCTGGTTTTGTATCATACACTTGTGCTGAACCTGAAATTCTACCTCCCATGCAATATCTTTCTCTTTGCTCACAGCTAAAAACCCTCTCAACATTTCGGCCCCTTTGATTATTCCCTCTCCAGATCACTTTTTTTAACCTGTGGATAACTTTTTTTCCCATTTATCTATGCTGAAATGTGTTCCAAATTTCACAAACACACCAACTGAACACCAAGATAGTCCTTTCCGCTCTTCTCCATCTTCCCAACACTTATCCAACCTAACACCATAGGTGAGAAAATCTACGGGCTCTCATTTTCTTACTTTCTTCTCTAGATCACTATGGCAAGGACACCTCTCCCAGCATCTCTAGGTGTCCATCTGTAAAACTGAAATCATATAACCAACCTTCCCTCTGTATCTCCGGATGAGGATGTCATGAGGACCAAGAGTTTATGTGCACTACTGACCTTGATCCTTATAAGATGTGTTGTGTACAATTATTATTGTTATCTTTGTCTTGGTTTCCCACAACTCTCACTTCATGCCCCTTGATCTTGACCACAAAACATTGTATTACTAAACAGCTCACTCATTCTCCTGCTTCCTCCACTCCTGCGTTTGGGCAGTCTTGCCAGCTGCCCTTTAAACTTGGAAGAGTCTCCTCTTGCATCTGCCAAGATGCTATTTCCAATGCTTCCTCCTTACTCACGTCTGCCTGCTTGCTCTCCACATGAATGACCACTAGGAGCAACTTCCTAGAGCGGAAAAGAATGAGTGATGAAATGAAGTCCAGAATACTTTTTGCCCATTAAATAGATGAGCTTAGAAATTTCAAGATTTGCTTATCGCTCTTCATGGTCCTTTAACCTCAATGGCAAATTACCTAGAGATGTGTAATACCTATCACTCGGCAGGGGTGGTGGTGGTGTGAATCTCTGTTATCTCCTGGACTTGATACAAAAATCACTTGTCTCTTCTAGTAACTCAATTTTATACATTGAATCCCTCTTTTCGACACTTAACCAATGTTTTCCAAACTTGCCTGATCAGAAGTATCACCTTATTACACATCAAAAAGGCAGATTCTGGGGTCCTGCCTCAGATCTACGCAATCAAAATCTTCAGGACAGGAATTTGGGGGATCTGTATTTTAAACAGTACCTCAAGCAACTGTTGTGTCAGGTAGGTTTGGGAAACATTTGACAGCCTATCAAATCTTCCTGTTTCATATAGTCAGATGGCCTGAATTAGTTAGGATTTAATCATGAACATTCTACCTACTCCAGCCATGCTGATAATTTGACTAAAAATTAATATTACATGATTCAGTATTCTAATTTTTCTGTTTTAGATTTGTTGGTTATATTTCCCCAGTCATACTGCAAAATTCTGGTGATGAATTTATACTGCTTTATATCCACTAAGTGCTTAATTAGCACAATATTGAGCATTTAATTGGAACTCAATTAAAACCTTACTGATTGATTGGTACAGGCACCACCCGACTCAAAAAAAGACTAAAAAAAGGTCTGTCCTGAAGCCTTGCAGAGACGCACAGCATCCTTCCCTCACCAGCGGGTTAATGAGGATGAGAATGCAAACTTAGGGCTTATCTCTTGGACTGAAAGAGCAAGGCAATTATTCAGCGACTTGGCCAGATTTCTAGAAACTATTGTTATGCCTTGTCTGACTGCCTAGATTTCTCATAATAGAGTCAACTTTCTTTCATCCCTGAAGGATTACTACTTTGACCTTGTGTTCTTTCCACTGTCATGCTGAGGAGATCTCAGAGTTAATGATTTGCATCTGATAGAGTATCATAAAAATTCAAGTAGCAGGCAAGGACAAATAGGAACACTTCTCAGAAACGAACAGAAGTTTCATGTTAAACACTGCAAATGTTCAAGGATGCTTATTTTAAAACATCCTTATTCAAAACATGAAGCCCGTTCCAGATTAAAATATAAATGAATTATATCAATAACATTTAGGACCGTTTCTAAAAAGGAATATAACACCCAGAAAAATAAAGCTGAGCAAACAATAGGAAGGCAATTTATTCAGAAAGTTAATATTGAAAACAAAAGTTTCAATGGGGGTGTACTACAGCTATGTTCAACATTACATTTTTCAAAAGGATGAACCCATTCTCTGTTAAATAAAAAACTTCAAATGTAAACATTTAACGGACATATGATGAGATTCATCCCTAAAACGGAGCAGATTTCTAAATCGATGCACAGACCAGTCTATTTATAAACTCTGTTTTACCATCAACCTCAGCACGATGTCAACTAACGATAAACAACTTAATGTTTTCCAGTAATCTTCACTGTGCCATTAAACTGCCAGCACTCAGGCCAAGGTAAATGCGACAGTAACAAAAGAGCTAACATCACAAAGAACAAGATTAATGAATTTACATTTCTGCTTTGAAGTGAATGATGAAAATCATGCCCATAACATACTCTTTTCAGCTGCTGGACTTTAATTGTTCCAAATAGTCTATAGAGTGATTTGAAGGCAAAGTTTAAAAATATTGCTGTTTTTAACCAGAAGCTTCAGTCCTTGCGCAACTTTTTAAGGTAAAGAACATCCTCTCCATAGTATTATAAAGTGTGTAACTCTCCCAATTATCAAACACAATTTCTAAACCCTGACCACCACTCTTAAAGTTTTTAAAAAAGTTGATGGACAATTTAAAGTGCGAACACTGAAGTGTAAAGTTTGATGCGTTTTTATATATGCCTAATTATATAATTTCTACTTGTAATAACATAACTCAACAAATGATTCCATTACATATGATCATTATAAATCATCACACTTGTTCTAAAAAGTACATTATAGCATTCTTTTGCATTTGTGGTTAAATGATAAAATTCTCAACTCCTATATTTCCATAGTTAGCAGTAGATATTGATTGCTGATAGTACAACAAATAGCAGCACTCCCTTTTCATGGGGGGAGAGAGAGGAACCTTCAAAAGTAAATAATTTGCCTCTTTATATTAAAAACAAATATTCAGTGAGAAAATGCTCATATAATAATAAATTCTCTTCCATAAAAATGAAGACAAAAAAGGAAAAACCAAAATGTGTATCTTTTGCTGCATAGGGGAAAGAGCACTGACTGATTTTCAAACTCTCTGATTTTTTCATTAACTCATCCCTAAACACATCAACTCCTCAGTAAACAATGAATTAAACGTTCACAGATTTTCTACCTATTAATACAATTGTTTTATTGTCTATGGACTGAATCACTTCAGTCTGTTTTCCAAACTTCCACATACAATTTGGCCACTGAACTGCTAACTCCAATACTGTTTCCCTTTCCTGGTACACTAAGAAATCACTTGTCATTTCACCAGCTATGTTTATGTGCTAACTTTTCCCATTGTTTAAATATCTACCACCCAAGCCAGTGATGGATTATAAAACCCAGGCCCAGGATATACAACTCATCCTAGACTTCTGACGGTTGAGATAACTCATCCCTAGGTGTTGGGTTTTTGTCACCACTCATCCAAACACATTTCCCATCTTTTAACTGCCTGTTGATACCTCCTCATATATAAACTTCTTCCTTGGTAGGCTACGGCGATGATGTGCTCAGCTAAACAAATGTGTACATACCAGTGGCAAATATCTAAGAAACAGCCAACACTTTCTGGATACAAAATAATTGGAGAAAGACCAATCTGAATTCACAAGAAATCTTTTTGAACAAATATAATTTTTAAAGATCAGCTGACCTATCATATAAATATGATCAGTAATATGAACTACACTAAAACAAATGACTGTCAAGTAATATTTCTATTAAGCTGAACCTGAATAAATTCAGAAGATTCATTTGTAATGAACATTCATGGAGGAAGGTAAATTTGTCTGCAGTCTTACTGTCAGAATTTTTAAAAACAACAACTCTAAAACAGTAAAGCTCAAATTAATGAGATTTCCTCTTTAATCTAGAAAAATCTCACTCTTTTTAGGGTGGGTATTCTAATTAATGAACATAGTGAGAGTTTACATGGCTATTAAACCTGGAATTCTAATACCAGGAGTTTCTAACCCCTGAGAACTTTGTATAGCAGGGTGTGAAAGTACTCAAATCTCCACCACATCAAAACAGCTGATAGAGGGGAGTTTTCCACAACATGAATTTTCTTTTTCTGTTGTGCAGCATTCCTATGTTTCATGTCACCAAAAGGAAATGGATCATTCAAAATGGCAGAAATTTTAACCTCCAATGTGACAAAAATGGAGCACTGGTCCAATACGTATTTAAAATCTCCATTAGGTTATCCTGGAAACATTTCTAATGCTACCAATAGGAAAACAGAGAAAAAGAGGAAAACACGATCACAGCCTTTGGATTATTAAAAAACAGCATCGTTTTAGTTCATTAATTCAACAAAACTTTATTGAGGGTTTAAAGTCAAATGCTATGTGAGTGTACAAAATAACCATGTTAATTCTCACTACTCTTATTCAATACTGTACTAGAGGGTCAAGCCAATGCAATAAGACAAGACAAGGAAATAAAGAGCATGCCAACTAGAAAGAAAGAAATAAAACAGTCTTATTCATAGAAGACATCATTACCTATCTATGCAGTAAAACCCTGCAAAATCTATTAGAAAAAGATACAAGAGCTAAGTTTAGCAAGAATATGAGGTCAACACATGAAAATTAACTATATGCTCTAAAGCCTAGCAATGAACACTTAGAATTTGAAATTTAAAAAACATTATCATTTCTAATAGTATGAAAAATATGAAATATCTTAGGATAAATCTAATAAAATATTGCATGGTTGTGTTCCAATAAAACTTTATTTACAAAATAGGAGGCAGAATGGATTTGACCTGTAGATCACAGTTTGCCAACCCCTGATCTAGAGGAATAAACTTAGTGCATCTCTTTGTTTACTATGCATTAAGGTCCCAGACTCAGTGGAGTTACTTGTAAACTTGCAGGCTTTTGTGGAGTAGAGATACAAATAATGTCTATCCACTGGAATAGATAACCCTAAAGATTTATAATCCGTTGGACATTAAACTATCATGTCTTCTCCAGTAATCTTATTCTGACATTCTGTTAAATTGCTGATAAATGCCCTAATTTTGTCAGATGCTCTTTGAACTGATCATAACATCTTATTGATTCCCTTATTAATTTATGAATTAAATGGTATCTTTTATACATGCTCATTTTATACTTTCCTGAAAGTAATGATTTTACCTTTATGAAAATTATACTTTAACAATGCCAATTCTCCCTCAATTGCTCAAAAGATTCAATAGTCTCAATAAAAAAAAAACAAAAAAAAAACACAGATTTTTTTTTTTAATTGGAAATACATTAAATCCATGTTTAAAATTTAGAGAAATCTGACAACTCTATAATATTCAGTCCTATCAAAAACATGCGATATCTTTGGGGAAAACTGAAGAGAATCAACCAAAAACACATTGTAAAGGATCTTTACAAATATTCATACAAACAAGAGTTAGATAGCTATGTACGGTATAGGCTCTGAAACCTTGGATCTGCCACATTCTAGCAGTGTGACTTTGGGCAAGTTACTTAACCTCTCAGAGCTTCCGTTTCCTCAGAGTACTCAGTACTCACTTTCTAGGATTGTCATGAGGATTTAATGAATAAATGTATGTAAGTGCATAAAACAGGGTTTGACACAGTAAGTGTAATAGAATTGATGACTAATACCATCATTACAAAGTGAATATACAGAAATCACTTTCAATAGTTAAAACAACACAAGTCAGAAGAAAAACATAAGAAAACTGCTCATGATAATAGTAATAAGACATATAAAAAGAGAAATATATAATCTACATGAAGAAAGCTTTACAGTATAATGCTATTGAGGAACATAAACGGCAAATGGAAAGGCATGACATGTTCTTGAAGAGGATAACAGCATAATAAAGATGTTACATACAGTTGATAATTTAATGTATAAATTTAATGTAATCCTAATAAAAATAAACACACTGATAGATGGAGGATGGGGGAATTTGACAAGTTGACTTAAAGTTCTTAGGGTACTGAAAAAGAAAAGTAACGAAGGGGAATTAGTCTCCAACAAATTGTAAAACGTATTACAAAGCTACTCTAAGCAACTGGTGCATAAGCAGACAAACTGTTCAAAGAAACAGACTAAAAATCTAGAAAATAAGAGCAGGTGCATTCTGAAATTCAGTACTCATTGACAAAGACAGCCTTTCTGTTAGGAGAAATAAAACGTATTTTTCAATAAATGGACTTGGGACAAAAAACATGCAATAGCTCTCTATTTATTTGTTATTCCCCTTGATAATGTTAGGTAATCATCATAATAGTATTTTTAAACTTAGAATAATAATTATAAATGATAGTTAGTATTTATTAAGAAACTATGTCATAACAGCCATTTCTACTTCTTGGGTCAACCTGTAAATTATGTGTTATCATTATTTTACAGATGGTTAAGCTTCAGTTTAGAATTCAAGTGATTTGCCCTAGGCCAAATATCTAGAAAGTGGGGAAAGTGTGTATCAAACTTAGGTCTGCCTAGATTTAAAATCTTCATCCCCAAAATAATCCAGTTTGTCAATGAAACGCTAAGAATGGAGTAATAAAAACAGTGTTAAATTACAAACTGTGCATACCAAGCAGGAATGAAGTAACTGTAACAAAACACAGTATCTTCTCTTTATGATTTTTCGTTTTCAAACAGTAAATACGCTGGGGTCTGTGTGTTATTTATACTCTCCCATGGTAGAAGCCAGTCATTGGATGACATCCAAGGTGAATCTCCCTTATACCAAATTCCTTCCAATAAAGAAGAGAGTTAAAGTGAAGCTAGGGTGAGCCTCAATATATTTTTATACTGGGGAAAATTGTGTAACTTTTTATTTTCTACGTGTAAGGTTCCAATGTAGGGAACTGAAAATCCGTACGCCCAAAGAATATAACGCTGGTTATTTTGACTTCCTCTGCTGGGCAGTAAACCTCTTGAACTTCTGTCTATTTTTGGAAATTGAGGTATCCCTTTAATCCTGTTACAGAACTGCTGACGGTGGTAAGACAGCAAAGGAAAGTCGGCACAGGGCCTGTGCCAGTAAGGTCTCCAAGAAAGGAATAAAACAGAGCACAAGCAAGCAAAAGCATTTTGCAAGAGAATTTTGTGAAACTGGTGTCAGTGTTCACGACCCAACACAAGAAACGCCACCCAACTGCCAGCCATTTCAGACTAAAAGGGGCCCCTGAAGCCGGATCAATGTGAAACTCCTCTGGGGGCCGATGTTTACAGCATGGTTAAAGTTGTACTTGTAGAAAACAGAACAGTCTCTCTCTGTCCTCTCCAAGGATTCTACACGTAACCTGCAATGTTCTTTTCTACTATTTGGTGTGTATGAAGAACCGTGTAGAAACGGCAGGAACTTCCTCTGTTCAGACTGTCAGGTACAAAGGCTGCGGCATATACTGCTGAAGACCCTTCTTCTTCTTTTTTTTTTTTTTTTTAAGACCCTTCTGATGTTGATTTGTTTTCTACAAGCAGCTGAGATAATTGAGACAATTAAAAATATATTTTTAAAAATTTTCAATTATAGTTAACATACAATACTATATTAGTTTCCAGTGTACAACATGGTGATTAGACATTTATATACCTTATGAAGTGATCACCCCAGTAAGTCCAGCACCTGATATCATACAGTTATTACAGACAATTTTTTTTTTAATGAAAATCACCTCCTCTTCAAAAATGGTCTCCATTTAGCTCAAAGCATTTTCAAAATTCTCTTTGATTCTAAAGCTTTTGAAAATACACAGAACTAATGTCCTGTCCCCAAAATGAATTTGGTGTTAAGGATTTACCAGGATGCCCCCAGACAATGCTAACGATCCATATTCTAAACATTCAGTCGCAGGTACTGAAGGCCACGCTAAATGAATGAAGCCTAATTCTCTCCCACCTAGAAGCCAAACAACCAACACCTACTTGGGGTCAACGGTGAGGACTCTGCTGCTACTTTCCAGATACAAGGCCCAGATATCCCACTGGGATGAAGTCAGAGATCAGTAATTACTAACATTCAGAAAAGCTCTTTCAGAGGCTTTTGTGACCTAGATACGCACAGCATGCTTACCTCTACCCATCACTACTGTGAGAGAAAGAAAATCTGTTCTTCTGTGTGAGAAGACTAGAAAGTAGGGTGTAAGTTTAGATGTACCAAAAAGTTGCAAAGATGGAACAGAAAGTTTCTGTACATCCCTCACCCAGTTCCCCCATCATTACCATCTTACATTACTATGGTACATTTGTCGCAACTAAGGAAGTAGCTGGTACATTACTGTTAACTGAACTCCATACACTTTACTCAGATTTCACTTGTTGTTACCTACTGTCTTTTCTCTGTTCCAGGAGCCCATCCAGGTCACCACATTACATTTAGCTGTCATATCTACTGAGGCTCCTCTGGTCTGTGACAATTTCTCATACTTTTTTCTTGTTTTTGATGACCTTAACTGTTTGGAGGAGTACTGGTCAGATATTTTTTAAGAAGGCCATCAATTTGAGTTCGTCTGATTTTTTTTTTTTTTTTTGCTTAGACTAGGATTATGAGTTTTGGGGAGGAAGACCACAGAGGTGTCATATTATTTTCATCATATCATAGCAATGGTCCATATTATCACCATGACTTATCACTGTTGATGTTAGTTTAGCCTTGATCACAGAGCTCAGAGGTGGTGTTGGCCAGATTTCTCCACTGTGGAGTGTTATTCTCCTCCCTCCCTTTTTCCCTACTCTGCAGAAGCAAGTCACCAGGTGCAGCCCACACTGGGGACGAGGGAGGGGAAGTTCAGCTTCACCTTCTGGAGGAGACAGAGGAGTAGCTACATAAATTATCTGGAATCCTTCTGTGTGGGAGATTTGTCTCTTCTCCCTCATTTATCTGTTCAATCATTTATTTATTGACATCAGTATGGATATTTTATACTTAGGTTACAGACCCACTGCAACATCCTCGGAAAGGCTTATTTGGACTAGAACTTCTTCAACTTTAATGAGCATATGAGTTGAAGGGGGTATCTAGTGAAACTACAGGTTCCGATTCAGCAGATGTGGGCAGGCCCAGGAGTCTGCATGTCTAGCCAGCTCCGGGTGAAGCCGCTACTGCGGACCTGGAACTATACTGCATGAGTGACACGGCTCTCAACAGTGTTTGACTTCCTCTAGGAATGCGCGCTCACTACACCCCACAGCAAGCTACTCGGCCTCTGCAGGGTCCTTTGGGGAAGAAAAAGTAAAATGAAAACGTTTTCAACCCTCAGATGTACCCCAAATAGCTACAAATATCTACTTGAATACAAACCCTAAAGCAGACTTTTTGGTGTTATTATTTTTTTATTTGTTTTAAACAAACTTGTAGATTTGTTTTCAGGCGTCCATTACCACTCCCAGCCCAACCTCTAACACATCCACAGAGACCACCTCTACTTTCTCTGTATGAATTTGAAAATGACTCCACTCCTTGTGATCGATACGGCGGTATCTAAGCTACAACTTCTGAAATGGATAGACAGCTGGGAATTGTCCGTCTCAACTCATTCCATGCTCTCCTTGGAGGAGGGCGAAAGAGTAACAATTAGAGAAACAGCAAGGAAGGGAAAGTTAGGTCAAAGGAAGGTTAACAAAGTAAATCATACATTTATCCAGAACATATCCAGTGATTCTTGAAGACACATTTTGCAAAACAATATGGTCTTCCTTCTTTAAGGAGGCCAAGGAGCTCGTAGGGAGGAGTGGGGAGCATGAGCAAGAGCCTCCCCACTGCGTAGAGATTACTGGCTAAGGGGCACTGGGACTGATCTTCAGAATCTACCCCCTCGTGCCTTTTGATTTGGTGCGCATGGATTATACCGCATCTCTAATCGCTGTCAGAGTTTCCTTTCAAGAACATGGACACAAATTTCTAGAACATTAATTCTAAATACACACACACAAGTGTATGTTCAATCATAAATTTTAACATAAATTACTGCCCCGTATCTCTGTTCTCTCAATAAACATCTGAAAATCAAACCTGACGACTAAACTTTCGCTCAAATAGACTGATTAGTGAGTACTGCTTTTCAATATAAAAAGAACAGTTTGTTCGCTGGACTAGTGAATATCTCACATACTTGAAAAAAATCAATTACAAAAGAGGAAACTGAAACTGAAACTGCATTTTGGAAACATGTTAGATATAAAAATTACTATATATCCTATAATCCAAGAAGAAAGCGAAGGCATAAAGTCTATTTGCTATAAACTAACCTTTACTTACAAGTAAAACCGGTCTTACCATCTACATGAAATAACACTTTTTAAAGGCTTAAGTAATGAATAAGAGGAAAAAAATGTCAAACAGCACATTTAAGATGTTAATTATATTGATCTCTTTGAAGATTAACAAAGGTGATGGAATTTTCTGGCACTTATAAACTCTTCAAAGTCACAATTTTAAAAAAGAAAACATTAAATTCATTTGATATAAAAATAACTCCAAACAACCTAGTCCCCATCTGGAAATATGAATTCTCAGGAAGTTAATGAAAAACGTCCCTCTCATCAGAAATTTTACATTATTAAAATTAAAAAGGCATCCAAATAGGAGAATGACCAAGATCCTAGTGAAAATAGAGGATTACCTCTTCTATATAAATGTAAGTCCAACACTAAAGCATCTGACACCTGTACATATCTAACCACTGCTCCCGAGTACCATTAATTCAAGTACATAACACACATCCCTTCACTAATAAGAAAAGTGGAGGATGAAGCTGGAAGGCAAAAGTCTACCTTCTTTTGGTGAAAGAAGTGGACATATGGAGATTGAGACTTGCTAGGAATCTCCAACAACATGCCGCACTCATGGGCAGTCATGAAACTCCTCTCCACACTGCGGAGGTCACAGCCAATGAGGTTTTAGAACAGTTTCAAAAGACCTGCTTTCCGCCCAAAGAACAGTCTCCGACGATTCTCTTCTGGAGACAGAAGAGCTGGGCATTAGAATTACTCTGTTTTAATTCATTTATTTTTCACAACTATCCCCAGAAAACTATTTGTTTCTCCATGTTACAGAGGAGGGAATGAGGGCTAAGAAATCGAAGTGGACAGTGGAGTTGGCGTTTGAACCCAGGTAGTCTTACTCCAGAGCCTTTCAACATGACGACAGAACTACTAGTTGGGAAAAGCAACACAGATCACACAAGAGCAAAAATGAAACCTCATAATCTAAAGCAAAGGTTGGAGTATGGGACATAGGGTGGGAGGAAGGGGCCCAGGGCAGCCAGGGAATCAGAATGCTCGGCACGGCTCTGCTCTAGGAGCCGGGTGCACACACGATTTTGTTGAATAAATGCATTCTTATCTGAGGGTCTAGTGGAACACAGGGACAGACAAGGCAAAGAAGAGTAAGAAAGGCATTTATATGAACAATTGTATGCCAACGAATTGGACAACCTAGAATAAATAGAAAAAAATCCCAGAAACATGCCTGGAAACTTACCAAGACTGAATCAGGAAGAAACAGAAAATCTAAACAGACCAATAAATGACTAAGAAAACTGAGTAAGAATCAAAAACCTCCCCAAAATAAAAGCCCAGGACAGATTCACTGGCGAATTGTACCAAACATTTAAAGAATTAATGCCAATCTTTTTCAAACTCTTCCAAAAAAACTGAAGAGGAGGGAACACTCCCACACTTATTTTTCTGAGGCCAGCATTACCCTAACAAGGACACTACAAGAAAAAAAAACTACAAAAAAAACTACAGGTCAATATTGCTGATGAGTATAGATGCAAAAATACTCAACAAAATACTAGCAAATTAAATTCAATAGCACATTAAAAAGATATACAATACTCAAGTGGGATTTATCTCTGGGATGCAAAAATGGTTCAACACATGTGAATTAATAAATGTGATATATCACATGAATAGAATGGAAGATAAAAATCATATGATGATCTCAATAGATGAGTAAGGAGGAGGGGGAAGAGGGAGGAAGACAAGGAGAGGGAGAGGAAGAAGGAGGAAGAATGAAAAAGAAGGAGGAGGAGGAGGAGGAGGAGGAGGAGGAGAAGTA
Organism: Rhinolophus sinicus; assembly: GCF_036562045.2. Lineage (NCBI taxonomy): Eukaryota > Metazoa > Chordata > Mammalia > Chiroptera > Rhinolophidae > Rhinolophus > Rhinolophus sinicus. The sequence continues at coordinate 29,476,981 of NC_133755.1, forward strand.
TTTCCTTTGAGTGATGTATGTATTCCCCTCTTATTCCCTCATTCCTACGCACAGCTCATCATAGTCTGCAGAACTATAATTTGTTCATGGGTCAGGAATGGTTTCTTTCATGGTCACTGGGATTTAAAAGAGCTGCATCACACCTTGCCCACACAGGAGAAAATCCACAGGTACCACAGAACAAAGGTTCTCAACCAGGGGCGATTCTGCCTTCCAGGGGACATGCGGAAATGTCTGGGTACTACAGGCATCTGTTGGGGAGACGCTACCAAATATATTACAACGCAAAGTACAGTGCCCACAGCAAAGAATTACCAGGCCCCAAATGCCAATAGTGTTGAAGTTGAGAAACCCTGCCATGAAGGACAGGGTGGAGGGGACAGAGATACACAGTACAGGGAAATATAAGAATGTCATGAACAATAACATGGTTTAAAATAAAAGGAGTTTTATTACTTATTTAAACTTTCCTTTAGACCCATGGGCTGATTTTACTTCAGGCCTCTGGGGTGGCTGCCAAATTGTCTGGCTATACTCAACCATAGTGCTTTTAAACAGCCAACAGAATCCTCAGTCACTGAAATATGTTGGGTGCTCTAAATAAATCCAAAGGCTATGCAGCAGAGCAAGATATGCTCTGCAATCTCAAAAATGCTTCCCCAATAAAAACAATGACGTATTACTTTTTGCCTGTTAAGTTGGCCTATATAAAAACAAACAACAAATAATGCTATTTTCATGGCTGGAGACCCGTGAAACAAAGCACATCACATAATGGGACCACAAACCATCAGATATTTTATAAGAATTCTGGGAAACAACAGGAGCCTGCTAGTGTGTCCACAGTGTGATGTTTTGTGGTGTTTTTTCAAGTACACTCAGAATTATCCTCAGTCATAAAAAAATCTCAAACAATAAGGGTAAGAGGGGATGGAAAGTGGGTCTTCCAAGATGAAAAATGAACTCGGACAAGTGCTAGATTAATCTATCTAGGAGGATCCTATATCTCCCTGTCACATTATGAACTTCAAATTTCCCCCTTCGAATGGTAAAAGACTCCTTTGTGTGGGACAGTGTGACAGTGTTCCTTTCCTGATTCATTAGGTTTCTGATGAGGTCTGAGGGAGGGAGTGTAATTCAAAACAAAACAGGTGCAAGGAATAACAACGTGATAGGCAGGAACTCAACCCTGAAAAAACAGAACTCATTTCAGCTCTTATAATCTTTAATATGATCTACAAGAAGGTCGAGAACACTGACTGATCAGAGGAGCCTCTCCTGGGAGCGGGCTGACACATAAAGTCAAAATTGCCGAAAATGGACTTATTGCTCTCTTTTATGCACACACTCACAAATCAACATGAATCCTCACTATTTTTTTACAGTATTACTTCAATGTACAACACTGACTTTTCTAAAACACGGCTTTCTTGAACTCAAAATCTTTCATTCACCATCTGCGTCAGTGGTCTTTATATTCTGGATTGTACACCCCTAGCTGGGGGGGTGGTGGTGGCGGTGGCAGCTGCTGCAGCAAGAAGTAATAACAGCAACTGGCATTTACTGAGCACTTACTATATGCCTTGCTGAGCACTACCCATGTGTTAATTTATTTAATCCTCACAACCAAACTGTAGTGTAGTTTTATCTTCCCATATACAGAGGAAGAAGTGGAGGCACAGAAGTCAACTCACAGCTTGACTTCACAAATAACACAGCTAGCAAGCGGCAGAGCTGGCAGCTAGATGGAAACAAGCCAGTCCAGTCTATGCTCTTACTCACTACATGGAATGACCTCTCTGAGCACATGCTCCCAGTTCTTATGTACTTATTTAGTAAGGAATTCTATACTACTCTGTTAATATGCTATGTACATTATACATCAGATATAAAATAATAGTTAAGAGGATGAGAGAAAAGAAATGACATGCCAACAAATTCTTCTACATGCATTACGGTCTTGCACACCACACTTTGGAGGCCGCGGGTCTACAGCATCCAAACGGCCTGGCCTGGCCTTTGTGGCTTCTCACATGCTGGCCTGCGTCCACCTTGACCATTACACAGCCCACCTGTCCCGACACACTCCTTGACCCAACAGGCTGGTTTACTCACTGTCCCCTGCAAACACCTTCTGCCTGCCCTCCTCCAGGCCTTGGTTCACACCAAGTCCCTTGTCCCAACAGCAGGAAACCAGTTTAAAGTTTTATCCCAAGAACCAAGGTCCCCATGAAACCTTCTGCTCTCCTCACAGATGTGTGTTCTCAGCCACTTGCCTGGCACACACCACAGCCAGGTATTTCTGTGTAATTGTTTGTGGTGTGGTAGGCTGGTTTTCCACGGCAGCACATAAGCCTCTCGAGGGCTAATTTTTCTTTGTATTCTCCATGGTACCAGGTATAGTATTATGTACTTGATAATTACTCAATAACTGTTTGCTAAGTAAAAGAATATACAAACATTCTCCACATTTACTCCACATCCCTAAGGTCCAGGTACAGAGAGTTAGGTAAACATCATTCTAGAAAGCAGAGGAGAGGATGTGATGAATACTTTCCTCTTTGTCTGGGCGCATGGGAACCACGACAGACTGACTTGACTCTACAGGGAAAGGACTTCACATAGTCCCCAGTAATCTCCATGTCTAGCACGGGGACAGTGTAGAGCATACTAGTTTCTAAAGTAATGGCATCCTTCCCGGCCTTGTTTATCCCCTGCTGCTGACGCTGTTGACACTTCCCCATGGTAAAGACAGTCTTGAACATACAGATACATGTAACCACCTCAATTGCAGGAGAAAAGATGTTCACTCTTTAAAAAAGTTTTCCCTTGTCTTTTGGTGAGATTTCCTCAAAGATTACCTTTTCAACAATGACTATTCTGACACCTTATTTAATACTGCCACCTGCCCCTGTTTCTTACCAATTCTCGACTCCCCTGTCCTACTCTACTTGCCCTCTTTGTCCACAGCAATTATTACCTCCTAATAAATATAATTTGCTTATGCATTATAATTGTTAGAATAAATTTGACTATAGTATCATTTATTATTGCCTGGCTCACTGCCTCTAGAATGTAAGCTCTGTGAGGGCACTGATTTTTGAGAGCAAGGATCTGTCTTTTGTTCCATGATGTATTCCAAGCACCTGAAGCGGTATTGGGCTGGTGGTGCTCAATCAATAGCTATCAAATGAACAAATAAGTAGATAATGTCACTTCCCATTTTACCCCATACCTTGAAGGCCTAGAGTCATTCTTGCCTAAGAATGTTCATTCCTTCATCCAGAGAAGTAGTACAGTGTGGTGGTTAACTGCAGAAGCTTGAAAGCTTTGAATCCCAGCTCCACTTTTGACCACTTCTTCTTGTATAACTTAAGTCAAATCTCATCCTCTCTCATCCTTGCTTTTCTCATGAGTACAATGGGGATAATTCCAGAACAGCCTCCATAGGCACTCAACACACACACACACACACACACACACACACACACACACACGCACGCACGGTGCCAAAAAAATGTATACACATTTTAAGAAAGGAAAACTGTATTAAAATTGTAATACTCAATATATATCAGTAACAAAAGATGAATACAAGCCATGTTTGACGTCTGCAATTACAAGAGGTGCTCAGAGTGGTTACCATCAGCGTCCAGACACTTCGGATTACAGGGAACTACTGCTTGAGCAGCGTTGACCAAAGTGTCCGCTTGTATACACTTTTTTTGGCACCCCTGGTCTATACATACATACATATACACACATGTATTCTTTTTACCATCACTTTCCCTACTCTAACCCTGAACATTAAAGTAACAAAAGGCTGGAATACATCAACGGACAAAGCTCCAAATTCCACACACCCCTGCCAGATACTATGATTCCGGACGGCAGCCGTACATTGGCTAGTGAGTGACAGTGCACGACAGTCCATACTGGGGATCTGGCAGCTAAAAGTCGTCTTCCACACCCACTGAAAGCTCCCTAAGTAACACACCCAATAAAAGCCCTCTCGATATTTATAAGGAAAGGATTAATTCATCTTCAAAAGTAGCATTTTAATTAAAAATGACTTTTCTGGGCTTATATCCAGAAAGGAATATATTGCCAAAAGGTAAGATTTAACAAGGTTCATTTCTTTCTTTCTTTTTTTTTTAACAGCCCAGTGCATCCCAATTCTAATCATGCCAAAGCACACATATAAAATAATCTTTCTTTGGCATTCTGGGATAAACAGATGCTGCTACCCTCAGCTGCAGGTGACTACGTGGCTCTCTGGCCCTCCTAGGCCCCGAGAGCTGAAGGAATCAATAAATACGTGGCACATCTACAGCCAGGCCACTGAAGCAGCTCTGCCTTAGCCCTTCTGGACTGGGGACCTTCCAACAACACAGATTTTTCTCCTTTCACATGAACACAAGTTCTCAGAAAGAAAGAGTGAATCTGGCCACTAGTCACAAGAGTGAGCGTTTTCTTTATGACTCACTTCGGAAAAAAAGCATACTGACCAGAAATCCATTTACAACTTACAGCATCAGCATAATTTCATGCTTTTGTTTTTGATTTTCCATTCTGAAATTATATTTTCTGTGTGCAAAATAAACAACAAGGGAGATCGGGCAACCTTAGGTCACCAAATGGAATCTGTCAAGTAATGTTCCATTTCTGGAAAGCTTGTGCATTCCACTTTATGTTTCACAGTTTTGTACTTTTAAGACATAGGAAAAAGATATTGCAATTCTTTAAGCATAAATGTGGCCATATAATTATGGTTACATTTTTAAAAGATGGAACTGATTGTTCTCTTAAATTATACTTAATTCTAAGTTTCGGTGCAACAGTATTAGTTAAAATATATATTTTTTTTCCTAAAGAAATTTGTTTTCCTTATTTAGAAAACCCAGTAGAATTTACACTTGAGGGTATACCTCTATTACTAATTTCCTATTTGCTTTCAGTTCTTCTCTTTGTAGCAGAGAGTGAAGGATGGTTGATCTTATCCCTGTTTCTTGACCAGTGATTCCTTTAGACAACTAGCTGGCTGAACGGCCTACCCTTATTTCTTTCCTGGTTTTCTGCTTTTCTTTTCCACAAAGGTAATACTAAGATCTAGCTCTGTTTTTGTCCTCATACTGTCCCTGGCCGCACAGCACTCCTGTTCCCACTCCTTTAAGACTAACTCCAGCCCTAACACAAAGTGTGTCGGGGTGTGTCAGACTCAGGCAAAAATGACCTCAGTTTCAGTCTCCTTTTGTGCCTGATGCCCTGTGTGGTGGCTTTAGATTTTTGCCTCATTTTCATTCGTGTTACTCAGATGCTTCCTGGTCCCTAAGGGTTCAGCTGGGTCACTTACTTGGTTTCTAACCCACAAATCCCCACACTGGGAGCTTCAGACCCTTAAACACAAACTCCTGTTCTCACCTGCACCGAGAACAGGGTAAGCATATGATAGTGCTTGCTGAATAGAATTCAATCCTGACCACGTTTTCTGGGCCCCATCAGCTCCCAGGCCTGGGATCTACAATTTCCATGGTTGCCCATGTTTGAGAAGTTTTGTCATACCCTTAAGGATGAGAGAAGGTGTGGTAACTGCAAATGTGGCTATAATCTAGGTGCGAATGGAGGATTCTATATTCCTGTTAGGAGTATTAAATGGAAGACCAAAGAGAACTGCTGAGGAAGAGATGCGTGGAGGGAGAGAAAGTGAAAAGCACAATAAGAGTAAGTACTTTTCAAAGTCTTTTACCACTTGTAGCTTCTCTGGGTTTCACTGACTTCCTCTGTCCCTCTTTATAATACTGATAGACTTCCTTTGTTTCCAGTGTTGTATGATATCAAATTAGATTTAAGGAGACCAATGCACTGACAAGGAATTAAAAGCAGAACGAAGATGGATTCTTGGTTTGGTTTCCCTAGGCATTAAAAAGGTGTTATTCACATCAACTATCAGAGAGGCAGTACGTTTTAAAGAGAAAAAGAGCACAGGCTTCAGAGTTTAATATTTTATCTCTACCCCGACGACCTCTGTGACTTTACACAACTCAGTCTCTCAGGCTTACTTTAATTTCCTCATCAGATACCAGGGTGGGGGCGGTGGCGGTGGCACGAATAGCACCTATCTTGGTGGGTTGCTGAGAGTATTAATGAAATCACATATGCAATTCACGTGGAACACAGGAGGTGCTCAAAATGTTCATTTTACTTCTCTTATGGCAAACTTTCCAAATGCGTGGGCCTAGGCTGTCTGAAGTCCATCCCTGGCTAATATTTCACGTCAACCCAAGTATGCAGCACTGCTGCTTAGCTCCATAGCCAGAAAAGTGGAATTTTTTGACTCAGAATTCTAAAAGCGCAGAAATCAAGGTTCCAGATTTGTGGGGAATAAGATAATTTACAAAGTGTTCAACAGATTCTGCTGGTAAAAACTGAGAACGTTTAATACCAGCAAAGGGATGTGAAGAGCTTGGTGATTAGTTAGATTAACAGAAGAAAAAGGAATACCTTTGCCTGGAATGTTCAGATAAAATGCAAAAGTGATTTTTCTGCTTTAACAGAAGATAAATTGCCTGAACTACCCACTTTACCTTACCTATATAAAAGAATTCAATTAAATAAAAGAGTAGGGATGATCTATATTTCCTTATGAAACACCAAAGGGTGAGTTAAGTACCCAAGAATCAGAATAAATCTCTCCTCATGATTGCTGGCCAAACTCTTCCTCAATACAAGAGAACTTTTTTAGACTCCAATGTGATTTCTCGGGAGTGATAAGTAATCTAGTAAGAATCTTAAGTCCCCAACATGCAGAATTTTGGCAACAAAAACAGACGGATAATTCTATTTAAAAGACAGGGTAGCCCTGCCAGTGTTGTTCCCAAATGAGGTAATGTCCATGGCTCTTATCTAGCCTTTATTGAGATTTAATGTCATTTACCACTGGCTCTTGTGAACCTGCTGCAGAATCTCACCTTTTCTGATGTGCGTTATTTCCATCTATTTCAACATTGCAATCATGAACCTCTGGTTTTTAAAATGATTAAGAAACGAATCCCATGCGTTCTTTCTTTCCTTTTTTTTTTCCACGTCCTATAATTTGAGTCTTGCTTCCATGGTCCCAGAAAATCCAGAGATCAGCATATTTCTCATTTTTAAGGTATACTATAGAAATACTTCTGAGGTTTGATATATTTATGTAAACATTTTTCAAAGAAGTAAAAATGTATAATTCAAGAAAACGTTCTGTGAAAGAATTGCCTTTCTGATTACAAAATGATTTCCTGCTTTTGAAAAAGCAACAATTTTCTATTTATTTAGCTGGCTCTGAGAGTCCCATGGAGATTATCATTCCTTTTAATCCCTACCATCTCTTTTCCAGGTGCAGGCGTTTTACTGGTTTCAAAGGTAGCTTTATGTGGAGAAGGGATCTATAAGCTGTAGAAAAGAAAAAGAGCCCTCCCCGTCTTAACCCCTTATGTTTTCCCATAAAGAAAAACAGGTTGGAACAGAACTATTACAATACAGATGAGACATGCGAATAGACATGACAGAAAGATTTTCACATGCCTTTGACTTCCTTTTGTTCAACCAGGGTATAAACCAATCTTGGTAAAGACAGCAATCTGTTTGACAAACATGAACACAATACCCAGCAACCATACCGTTGTTGTTTTTCTTTTTTCCAACAAGCCCTTCATCACTCCAACACTCAGGAACAAAAGCAACAACCACAACCACCCTAGAGTAATGGGGTTTTTACCTTCCCACCCTATTTCACATTTTGGGTTGCAGAAAAAGTAAATTTGAGAATATCAAAGGCAGCCCAGAGACAGAGCAAATGACCATGTTTTGTTGCTGGGCAGACTGGTGAAACACGAGCCAGACCCGTTAGTGGTGTGTGTGGGAAACTCGGCTGGGAGGCCCATTTGTACAACTAGTGAAAGAGCCAAAGAAGCAATTCCAACCTCACCACTTCTGACAAAGTTCAGCCAAGAGTGGATTTTCAATAAAGAAGAGCTGATGGCTGATCCCTCCCCCACCCTTGATAATCTGAGCCTTCCTTCTAACTCAGATGCATAGTCTATGAATCTTTGAAACGCCTGTTCTGCATTACTCATTATGGCTAGCTCCTTCCCTTCAGAGAAGCAGCAGTCTGACAGAATCAAGAGATCTAACTTGTATGGGCCTCAGGCTCCCATCTTTAAAACCAAGATAATAACTGCTGATCCTCTCTTTCTGACAGGGACATAGTGAGGACCGAGGGGGAAGAGTGCTGAAGAATTTGTACTGAAGAAAGCACCAAAGATCCACACGGCATATATCACAGACCAGAGGATGTGGTCTGGGAGCCTTGGGGGTCGCATAATCTTTTTTAGGAGATCTGCAAGATTAAACTATTATCAAAATGACACTAAGACATTACTTTTATTCTCTTTTATTCTCATTCTCTCACAAGTGTACAGTGGAGCTTGCCAGAGGCTACAAGGTATGTGATGATGCCATCACGCTAATGACTAATGGAATGTGTGCTTGTGAGATCTTGCGTTTTAAGATTTTCTGTTTCAGTTTCTAATTAACTATTGATAGATAAAAGCTCTTTGGGATCCTTACCAACTTCCAAGAGGGTAAAGAGATCCTGAGACCAGTTTGAGCTCTGCCAACCTAGAACTTCAGTCCCGCTCAAACTTGCAATCCCAGATGGGCTGACTTCTCACCCCGCCTGAGCCTTTCTGGATGGGAGATGTTTTCCTCCCTGTGCTTGGCTAACTTCTGCTCTTTGCTTAGATGTCACTTTCTCTGGGAAGCTTTCCCTGACTTCCCCAAGATCAATCAGGTGTCCCTGCTACGTGCTTCTCTGGCACTTAGCACACTCCATGGTGATTGCCCATTTCTTGGTCTATTTCGTCCTCGACTCCTTCAACGTAAGAACTGATTTGTCATTGTTTTCACTGTGACACAGTAATATGGTAGGAGGCATTCAGCAAATACTTGTTGAATATATAAAATAACCAAGGAAGGCAGGCCAGAAGATAGGTCGATCTGCAGTCTCATCTAGAGGGAATTGATTTAGTTACTAAAAATATTAATTTTCATTATAGTACAGGCTCATTAAAACTGTTAATCATAACAATAACTATATCTCTATATCTTATTATGTACCAGGTACTATTCTAAGCACTTTATATGCATTAATTAATTTAGTCTTCAAAAATCCCTATGAGGTATACACCATCATTTTCATTTCAAAACTGACGACACAGATGTACAGGCAGTGAGTGGCAGATGTGAGCCTGACACCCAGACAGTCTAGCTCCAGAGTCCCATGCCATTAACCCCTGTACCCACTCACTGCCTTACCTGTCAGCAGTGTAGACCTCAAGTTAATAACATATATTGGGATCTCAAGGCCATCTCTCAACTCTACTCACAAATCAGAAAATGACCTATTTAAATCCCACTCCCAGCTCTGCTCCACAGTGAGAGACCGCAGCAGATCTTCTCAAATCTTTTCACCAATGTGAACATCAGAATACCACGTCCCCCAAGTTTATAGTTAGGGTTTAAAAGGGATTTCAATAAGAAGTCTATTTTTTCAAAATAGAAAGTCTCCTTTGCAGCACAGAGAAAGCTGGAAAGTAGGTTTGCTATTTCCAGGTACTATGGAATTATGCTGCAGAGCACACTCCCAATATAACTAACTTCCCTTGTGCTTCTTGGGCTAACTTCTCTTTCAAGGAATGCTCACGATTTAACTCTGAACAGGGAGTGGCTTAGAATGTTCTGCAGGCATACTTGATGGAACAGACGAAATTTTACCTGGTTCAGAGAGATAAGTACAAATGGGAAAGCATGCTGCAGAAAATAGGATTTAAAGCAGCAGCTGATCTGGGAGAATCATGGTGTGACACTGTATTCATGAATGTAATGAAAAAAATACACCTAGGAAATACCTGTTCTTTCAGCCATAGGAAAAAGTTTTTTGGATAAAATTAAAAGCCTGTGCATCAAATCATTACCTGCTAACAGTACATGAGCCACCAAAGTTTAATCCTGTGGTGTTTGACAAGTCACACAAAGTAATTTTACTTACCTGGAGAAGTGTCCCGTGAATATGGTTTTGCCGGAAACAATGGTCAGTGCAATTGGGGAGTTTGGCCAACAGAGTTTGGATGGTGGCAGGGATTTCGTCTATCATAACAAATGGGACCAAGGCACGAGCTGCCATTTCACGGGAGCGGTAGACAGGTGAACAACCGCATCTGGAAAGAAATAGAAAACAAGACCATTCAATACTCACTTCTACATCTGTGCCCTTGTGTATCTGATGATCTCTCTAGTTCTGGCTGGGACACCAAAGCTGACAGGGTTCTATTCCAAATGATATTTTTTATAATTCCCTTATTCCAAAAGATGTGGGGTGTGTGTGTGTGTGTGTGTGTGTGTGTGAATGCACGCACGCACACGCACACACTTCCATTAGTTCCAAAGGTGACTTTGCTATTCTTATAAATATCATTCACATCTATGATTCTATCACAGGGATAAATGCAGATAAGCTTCAAGAACAAGACAACACATAGGCAAAAATGGCTTATTACCTCAACAATCAAACAACTGTTTATTGGGGACTCACAAAGAACAAAAGCACCATGGTAAGTGCCATGAGAAACAGGACCGTCTTTGAGGAGCCTATACTCTGGTTGGCAAGAGGAGAAGTACATTTGAAGAGATGACTAAAAGTACAAGCAAGTACTGGAAAAATGATAAGCAAGTGATCTTGACATTACGGCTACTGAAGGATAAAACTGTGGTTTGTGGTTCTGAGAGGATGGAACTCTGGAAAGCAAGCACAATTCAAGTAATGCCAAAAGAAACAAGGCAGTTGTTTCGACCAGGAACAGTGTTATAAAGCAAGGGTAGAAATGCTCAAGGTAGACGTGTCTGGTTGAAGTAGTGGCTCTTGCATAACAGTGGAGATTAAGGCTGAGGAGTGGGTCAAGACATAAATGGCAGACAACATAATCTGAACCTCCCGTCAAGAGAACAAGAGATGGACCCTCAAGTCACCAAATCCTTGCCTCTGGGCTAACTCACATCCAAAGAGCTTAAAGAGAAGCCAGTTCTGAAATAAGTCAGTCATGGACAAGTGGTATCTTGAGATTCTACGCAGGTCATTGGAAAGGCAGGTCCCCATCGAAGGGCCTCTTGACTTTGTAAACACTCAGCCCCTGCGAGTCCACAAACATTTTGTTCAAACTGTGCACCTGAGAGCCTTCGCAGATTTGATATTATTTGAGAGGAAAGCCCAATAGGGTAGGTCCTGGCTTGAGTAAGTTCTTGACTAGAACTCTCAAGACTTCATGATCTTTCATCCAACGAAAAAAGAACTCACTCAACTTGCGGAAATGTCTTAGATGCCAAGACAAGAATGGGAAATATCAGAAGATAGCAGAGTCTACAGGGGAAAGCGATGGGCTCTTGTTTTTGTTTGTTTGTTTGTTTTTGTTTTATTTCCAAATTAATCAGTATTCCAAGAAGGAATTACTGGTAAAATCTGAGCCCTTAGGCCTATGTGGCCATGTAGGCTTAGCATGTGGAGGAAAAACCCTAAGGCTGAAATGTTTCTAACACCCCAGACGTATCACTGACATTTATCTTAATATGACAATGAAAGTACAGATAAAATGTCTGTACAAATAGAATGATCCAAGCAGAATTTCATCCTGGGGAGTAAGGTAGGGAGGAGGAGGTAGGCAACGAGGAGAAAGAGGTACCAGGTAAGTCAAAACATTGTGTCATTTTTTTTCCCTAAGCGTGTAGGTCCGTGAGATACAATAGGTCAATCAGCCCACACTTTCAGGATGGGGAAGAGCTCGTCTTACATCCTATTATGGGAAGACGCTGAGGGCGAAGGTTACAGTAGGTACCTAGAGATTCTCTAGTGGTCTTTGGCTAGGCCCTGCCAACTCACCCATTTTCTCACGTACTTTTTTCTTAAAAAAGATTAAATGTTTAATCTGTAATTGGCAAATGGAGTAAAATGTTTGCTTTGGCCCATGGGGGGTGATGGGGGTTAGTGAGAAAACTTCACTTGACAGAGAAAAGAAAATACTCTGAAAATGCTTTGAGATTTAATTAGCAAATGACCTCACTCAGCACAGTGATTTGTCGGAAGCTTCCCCTTCTGTCTGTCCCCTACTCCTCCAACACACACACACACTTTGTGTTATAGTGTGTTTTATGTTACCGAAAGGGCTCTTGTGTATAAATGTTTCTCTTCAAATACAAATAACTCTGACATGGTTACAGATGTTTAGTTTCTAATTAGTAGTAACTGTACACTACAGGACGCCCCTCCTTTTACTCCTGACCTTTTACAAATGATGATTTCCCAAAGGAATCTGGCATCCACACAGAAGAAAGAATGTAAAGTGGGAAAAGTGCCAGAATTTTCTGCTTTCGGATACCCTGTACTAGGGTACTTTCCAAAAGCACAATCAAGTTAAAGAGCAAAACAAACCTCCCCTCAAAAAAGTAATGCAATTACAGAAAAAGAGAAGGCTATTTTTAAGTAATATTTAATTAACATTCATTATACAGCAATAATTAAATGTAATTTCAAACTCCTCTCTATTGCAAATTGCTTAAATGGAAGGATAGATTATAGTCAAAACACACACACACACACACCACCACCACCACCACCACCACCAAGCAAAAAAAACATTTCCAGGTTACTGTTTTGTCAATTAGGGGCAAGGCAGGGGCCTGATGAGATTTTGCTTTTCTCCAGAAGTATCTGGCCTGGAGTTTGAGGGGATATAAACACAGTCTTTTCAGCCCTATGTGGACTATATATTTGAAGCTAAAATCTATCTTCCCCCTGGATAGACTCTTCTAGTTTGAGTCCGTAAATGTGCCAGAATCAAGCAGGGGTGCTCTTCAGGAACACAGAAGCCAGTGGCTCTAACGCTGGAATATTAGAGCATCTGGATTTTTCTCTTGCTTTGGACCCTGAGTTTTGTGACTTGGACAAGTCATAGGAACTTCTCTGGGTCTCGTCGAGCTGAGAGTGGTGGTAATAATCTACATAGCCAGTGCCCTGATGCGATGTCTATGAAAACATTCCAAGAAGAAAGGTGTTTTGAAAAGAGTTTTTCTTGTGCACTGCGCCTATTCACTGTAGTCTAAGAACTGCGGGCCTCTAAGTGACCCCAATGAGGGAATTAAGACTGTGTGGTGTGAATACTGTACCATTTTTTAAAGTTATTTTTTCAATTAGAGTTGACATACAATGTTGCATTAGTTTCAGGTATACAACATAGTAATTAGACATTTATATACCTTATGAAGTGATCACCCTGGTGTAAGTCAATAAATTCATGATACGAAGGAAAGATTTTTTGTGTTTTGGCCTCCACTGAAAGTGATGAGGAGGAATCTCAAGCCCTTCTGAAAAGAAGTGGGACAGACAGCCTCTGTTTTTCTGAATCTCAATTCTTCTGGAAAAATAAAGCAAATGGATTTGGAATCTCAAAGGTCATTTCTTTTACCATTGTTTGAAAATCATTTTCTCAGTACTCCTAGCTGTGTCCCAGGCCTGGATACCAGTTCCTCCACAGGACCTGTGGGACACATGGACACTAGTGTCTTTAAACCTCTCGCTCTCTCACTCCAGTAAGCCCATTCCATGGTCATTTTAATCACATATTTCTCTACTGCCTACTGTATTCTTGGCACTGTGAAACACGAGAAATGACACATTTTTAATAGTAATACTTGCATCCCCAATTGTACAGACCTTGACAGTTTATAAAATGCATGCACACCCATTATCTCTTTACTATGCAACATTCCTGTAGGACACGAGGATATTAGAAACCTAAATTCACAGATAAAAACATAAAACGAATCTCAGAAAGGCAGAGTGGACCCTCCGGGATGTGCAAGCGGCAGCGTCCGGGCGGAACCATCATCCATGGCTCCAAGATGGCGCCCGTGGACTATTCTAAGCGGTAGTTCACACCTGGAAATCGAGGGAGCATAAAAATATCTCCCAGCTAATAAAAACACAAGCTTTAATTTACAAGTATGTGGAAAATGTCTAAATGAGAATATTGGATTTTTTTTTTTTAACATTTGTAGGATCATGAAAACATTTTGGAATCTCCTGTAAACTGTGGCCTCTCTCACCAGAGAAACATATTTATGAATATATACACCCAATTTCCCATATAGTTTTAGGAGGTTCATGACGCACACCCAAAACCCTTGGGGCAGCGTTTCCCAGATCCCAGTCTAGAATCTCCAGGCGCTCCTTTGCACACAGCGTAACTGTCAAGTATGTGCTCTGCTTTAGAGAGATGGAGATGGAGAACTAGGACACTGCTCTCAGGGAACTGCCAGCTTAGAGGGGGAGCCAGACAGATAACCTCATGCTCACAAATCAGTAGTACCCACAAGACACACACGGGTATCGAATGGCACAGAAAAAAGAGCAGCAGGGGTGACTAGCTGAATGGCTTTCTGGAGGACATAAAGGACTTTCAAGTGAGAGTGACATACACCTTTGGGCTTCCAGGAACCCTGGAGATCCCTGAGCGTATTCTGAGCAGGGAAAGACCACCCTTCTGAGTTCATCCCCCCCATTTCATGTAGTTTCACAGTGGTGGCTAAACTTTTTCCCAGGTGTTTCCCTCTTCTATTTACCCTCAGAATCTGATCCAGTTTTCCTGAAAGCTTTCCTAGGTAAGTGGCTGGACATCACCCAGACTGTCTCTGCTCCCCCATCCCTGTAGGTTAGGTACGGAGACATCTACTGAGGGCCTAACACAAGCATGTACTGGGTTAGACACCAGAGAATCAGAGAGAAAAGTCGCTGCCCAGGCCATAGGGAACCTACAGTCTAGGAGGAAAGACAGGGCCAGTCAGCCACTGCTTTGCAGAGCCGTGAGAAATGCAGGCTGTTGTAGAACTGAGGCGGCACACCAAGAAAGCGGGGTGGGTAGGCTGGGAGATCATGGTCCAGCTGTGACTAAGTGGGGTCAGGCAGAAAGAACATTTGGGTTTGGCAAGAAAGAGGTGCCCTCCCCAGCCTGTGCTTTTCCCTCCGTGAACCCAAACTGCTCCTCAGTGCATCCAGTCAAAAGGAAAGGAACTGAGGTTTATTAAATGATTACTGTGTGCCAGGACTGCCTACCTACATTAGGTCCTCTTTTATTTACTTCACTAAATCTTCAGTACAAGGTCATTATCATCATCCTTAATTTTAAGATGACGAAAGTGAGGTTTCCTAACATCCTTTAGGTCATAAAACTAGCAAGTGGCACATCCTGCATTTCAATCAGGGTCTGTCTACCTGCAAAGTTCAGTCTTTCTAAGATTTCATAATACAGCTGCCTCAAAATCCTCAGAGCCCTGGAAAAGCCAAATGATTCCAAAGTAACCTGTTCAGCCTAATCACACTGAGGTATGAATGACTTCTGGAACCAACCCATCTCTAAGTGGTAGAATATGAAGCCGAACAATAAAGATGAAGCTGATAATAACTAATATTTACTGAGCATCTACAGAGGGCCAGACTTAGTGTTAAAAGCTTTGCATGGGGCTGGCCCGGTGGCTCAGGTGGTTAGAGCTCCATGCTCCTAACTCAGAAGGCTGCTGGTTCGATTCCCTCATGGGCCAGTGGGCTCTCAATCACAAGGTTGCCAGTTCTATTCCTCCAGTCCTGCAAGGGATGGTGGGCTTCGCCCCCTGCAACTAAGATTGAACATGGCACCTTGAGCTGAGCTGCTTCCCGGATGGCTCAGTTCGTTGGAGTGCAGGCTCTCAACCACAAGGTTGCCAGTTCAATTCCTTGAGCCCTGCAAGGGATGGTGGGCTGCGCCCCCTGCAACTAGCAACGGCAACTGGACTAAAATTGAACATGGCACCTTGAGCTGAGCTGCCGCTGAGCTTCCGGATGGATCAGTTGGCTGGAGTGCGTCCTCTCAACCACAAGGTTGCCGGTTCGACTCCTGCAAGGGATGGTGGGCTGTGCCCCCTGCAACTGGCAATGGCAACTGGACCTGGAGCTGAGCTGCGCCCTCCACAACTAAGACTGAAAGGACAATAACTTGAAGCTGAGCAGAACCCTCCACAACTAAGATTGAAAGGACAACAACTTGACTTGGAAAAAAGTCCTGGAAGTACACACTGTTCCCCAATAAAGTCCTGTTCCCCTTCCCCAACAAAATCTTTTTTAAAAAAAAAAGCAAAAAAAAGCTTTGCATGTATTTCTTCATTGAATCCTCACAACAAGGCAAAATGGCGGCAGAATGGCTGAGAGAGCATTTCCAGGCAATGTGGGGGAGGTAGCTTTGAACTGAGAAGATTCTAAGGCCCAACGGCCCTGAGTGAGTCCCCCATTTCAAAAGAACCAGTGTAAAAGTCTTCATAAAAATCTCAGAATGGCTTCAGGATCCAGCCAGTATCTCCTTACAGTCTCTCCCACTGACATAATTCATGTTCCCCCGCTTCTTCTGCATTCCCAGACCCAGATCCAGTCCTGATCCTCACTTTCCAGAGATCAAGCTGTACCTTGTACAAAACGGAAGCCCCCAAACCTCTGCTGCTGATGAAAACGATCACCCACTTTCTCTAGATGCCCTGGCTTGACCAAGGGATTAGCATCTTGGCAGCTAGACTGAGTCTGAAGAAGCTATGTCTGACCTACCTCTAAGCCCCTCACTACGTTTACCCACAAATGCCCTGCCATTATGGCCTGTTTCTCATACAGCTGTCTGCTCTTGGGGAATGACGATCTTAAAAGCTGAAACAACCCTACCTTTCAGGGTATCTCTGAAGGCTGGGTGAGGAGGAGGCTGAGGCCTCAGGTTATACTATTTTTTTTTTTTAATCTTTCTATATGTTTTGTCACACCAACCACTGTTTCATCCTTAGTACCTTGCACACTGCAGTTCACTCTCGCTGGAATGAATGTCCTTTCACCATTTTACGTTTTGGAAACTGCTCTTCATCCTCTGAACTCGGCTCAGGGATCACATTTTTGGCAAAAATCTTATTGTGCCTCTTCCGTTCCAGAATTAGTCAACTTTCTTCCCAATACCTTGTTACTGCAATTGCACATTTCGATCTGTCGGAGCAGGGGATACATGTCATTTGCCTTCTCCACAGTAGCCCTCAGGCAGCATGTTGGCTAGACCCAATGATCTTCAGAGCAGAAACAGGGTCTCTATAGTTACGAATAATAGAGCACATAGGACGGGAGTGAAGAAAATGTTCTGCAACCCAGCAGACCTAAGTTTCAATCCAAGTCCTGTCACTAGTGTGTGACCTTGGACAGGTCAGTGAACCTCCTAAGCTTTTATCTTCTATAAAATGGGGAAGAATAATGACCTCACAGGGCTGTTATGATGTTTAAATGAGATTAACGCATATAAAACACAATGCCTGTAAGTTAGTGATCAACAAATGGCAGCTATTATTGAACCTCGTAGGTGGAATAACTTTCAAACTTAAAAGATTCATCTGCATGTACAAACTCTCTAGTGTTCTCTAAACAACTAGCTGAGGACACAGAGTCTTGCTGTACCGTCAGGCTTCAAGTGCTCACAAAGGTCTACCCTCCCTCCTCCCCAGCGAAAGAGCTGGAAAGGAGAGAAGGAAGGCTGAGTTTCTTTGGGGCCAACTGAGTGTGCAACCCGCTGTGTTTATGCTTCAGGTCCAGGGCCCAGATTCTATTTTCTGTCAGTTCTAATGCTGTTTCTCCAAAGATGTCTTTTTCCTTTTTATTATATGTTGTTCTTGGTTTCAAATCTTGCCTTCAGGAGACATGTACATGTGTGGGTATGCGTGCATGCATAAAAGAGAGAAACCACTAAAAAAAAAAAAAGTGTGTACCAGTGAATCTGAAAAAGTAGACATTTCATCGTGTCCTGTGACGATTAAATGTTTTTGTTACAGACCTGGCATTCCTAGAGCCCTTTTTCCACATTCTCAGGTGAGTTCAGTGCCCATCAAGGTCGCCAGAGCCTCTTCGTGTCCTTCCTTTACCAATTTTCAGTCCATCAAAGTACCTACCACCACCTGAACTTCTTGTTCCTCTTCCTGCAACTCAAACCACTAACACTTAGAAGTTGCATTTACTGTAACCTTGCCCTCTGCACAGCTCATGGATTTCTTTATTCAAATATATTTCTTGGAAGGGTAATGGGTTCAGGACTTCTGAAGTTTGACTTTTTAAAAATCCTTGGTTTGGGTACTGAGGGGAAAATAAGAAGAGTAGACAGTAGCTAAGTGAAAAACTGCACATTTCCAGCTTTCATGGACAAAAAAAAAAAAAAAAATATCTATCTATCTATCTATCTATCTATCTATCTATCTATCTATCTATCTGCAGGTAGAACGTTTAGTTGAAATGTCTATTACTGGGTAGCTCAAAGCAGTAATTGCTCTTTACAAATTAACTCTAACCACTACATTAAAACCGTTTTACAAAATATTTTTATGAAGAAATGCCAACAATAATAAGTCACAAGAGAGCATCTGAAAACTGCAGTGTGTAGCCACCTGGGACAGCCCAACCAAAGCCTAAGCCTGAGAAGACGTATCCTATTAAGGCATCTACTCTGCCTCCAAGTCACCAAGGCTTTTACCAGGCTGACTAGCCACAGGCTGTTTCATCTCAAAGGGGTGAAAATGGCAGCTGCCAGGAGCTGGGAATTGGCCTCCATCACTTGCACATCCGTCCACTTGCCCCTGTAAGAACTGCTCACAGCACACGGTCACATGGCAAAGACACGGGGTCAGGCACGCAATGGCTACTCGCACTCATATCATTTCTTTTAGTGTTAGGAAATAAAGCGAGGGCATTTTCCGACGGGAACGGGGGAAGGTATCCAGTGTGCCACTTACTTTAAAAAGCTCTTTGAATAAGGCTCTTTAATTATTTAGAATTACAAACATGTCTTAAATAAATGAAAGGCTGCATGATTTCTGGATACTAATCCCTGGGTACTTGCTGATATCAAAATATAGGGAGGAAGTTGAAGATTATATTTCATCTGAAATTTCATTTCATTATTTTTTGCCTAGACAATAACAAATACAATTTGAAACTGAATTTCCCAGATTCTAACCAAATTGTCTAGACAGCTGGAAAGAAGGATTTTTTTCCTTTGGAGCACTGAAATGTGGTATATCTTAACAATGATTCTTTCCTGACTCAGAAAATCATGGAAAAGACTTTATAGCAGCATAAATACGAGGACTTTGGAAACCCTAGAGGTTAAAAGGGAGTCATTAAGTTCAGTCTTTACAACGGAGTACTATAAAGTGAAAAAACACAAATATCTAGCATACACAGTATAAAACTTTCCTAAACAATGAAAATAACCACTAGATTTAGTTTGAAATTTTGGCACGATCGTCCTTCCCAGTCCATCTGTGGTTTTCTCTCTGACCCTGGATCAACAAGCCACATACTGGTCCTCTGGTCTCCTCTTGGCCAGCTGGAAAAGCATTCTGGATCTACCCTCAGGGCGGTCAGGCTGGGATAAGCTGAGAGTAGGGCAGGAGCTGAGGGCTGCAGCTTGTGCAGACTGAGTGAAAGAGCTGTACATTCCTCTCAGCAGCCAAAGCCCTCGCATTGTTTCTGTTCTGGCTCCACAAAAGACCAAACTATGAACACATTCAGACGCTTTAAAGGGGTTGAACGGAATACCTGGCCTCAGCTCAGCCTGTCTTCTTCTCCTATCCTTGCAGGTAGCGGGTGGGTCAGAGAAAACAGTCCTGAACAGACTGGGTCTCCTTGTGGTGATGGCTTGAAGCCGAAGTTCTCAAAGTGATTTCCTACAGTTGAAACTCATTCCATTAACCTTTAGAGCATGTGGTTCCATATTTACAGTGAGTGGTTTTTAGTTCACAAACACAGGACTGGGTGGTCAATTTAAAAAACTACACAAAGATGTAGAGAGAATTTACCCTCTTCTTTTTAACCTGATATACAGAGGGTGTAAAAAAAATGTGTACACATTTTAAGAATGGAAGAAAACTGTATCAATTGTAATAATATATACTGATAACAAAAGATGAATACAAGTCACGTTTGACTTCTGCAATTACAAGACGTGCTCAAAGTGGTTACCATCAGCGTCCAGACACTTCTGATTATGGCGAACTACTGCTTGAGCATAGATAACATCTCTTAAAATGTATATACATTATTGCGGCACCCCTGGTACATACATATTTTAGGGAGAAGGTTTGGAAAAGAATATTTTTTGGTCCCATTTTAAAAAGGTTTTTTTGTTTGTTTATTTTTAGCTTTCAAGTGTTCCAGGATCTACAATAGCTTTCTATTGCCACATTTAATACAAATTCCTCAGTCTGGCACTCAAAAAGCACCCTAGATCTAGCCCAAAACTAGCTGGATAAATCATAGATGCTGAGTAAATTTTTCTTGGACCAACGGAACTTGACCTTCAGGTGACTGTTTCTGAAAAGATATTAAAATCTCGTAACATCTAACCATCCTCAGAGTTAAATGAGTGCTCAACATACACTGACAGTAATTTTAAAATAAATACTTTTAAATGTGAACAATTTTATTTACTTCTCTTTTGACAAGTATTTGTTACATTGCTGAAAGATTCCAATACCCATGCTAAAACCCAAGGAAGACAAAAGGAAGGGAAAGTAGGAGGAACATTTATTGAGTGTCTGCTACGTAAGGCAATATGCTAGGTAGTTTCAAATATTTTATCTCCTTTTTAGGACTCACATAAACGCTTTGAAATAAATATATAAACATATGTAGGTTTTTGCTCTCAATGATCTAGTGCGAACATATACAGAACGATGAACTACCAAATAAAAGTAACCACAATCAAATCAAGAACATTGCGCAACTCCTTTCTATTGCAGTAATGGATGTGCAATCCTTTATAAGCAATGTATCTCCCTAATTCCAATGGTTAGAACTTGTATTTGCAGATCCCATACACAATGAATAGGTGACCTACATATATTTCCTAATGCTCTAACTAGTGTTTAACAAAACCTAAAATTTTATAATGTGTTAACCTTTAAGGAAGGCAAATTAGTCACCAGGATATAATAACTAACCCAAAATCGTCTACCAAATCGCAGTCTTCGTAGTATAGCCATTAACGAAAGGTTTATGAAGAACCCCATATTAGACTGGGACAGCTCCCCCAAAACTGTGACAGTGTCCTTTGCTGTCCTCTATCAATATGGATCACCTTCGGTTAAATCACCAATAGTCTTTCAAAGTATAGTATTTATTTAGTGACAAGTTCAAAATGTCCAAGAATAAAAATCTAACGTTTTTAATGACAAGAAGAGACATATGCAGGTCAGTATACTGGCAGGATTTTCATGGGCTTAGGAAAAAATAATACACATAGTCATCAGCTTGAAGTGACTACTTTGGAGGAGTAAAATCTGTGAAGCAGAAACGCTTACATGGTCCCTGCGGTGTGTCGTAAGTGAGGCTACTTTTAAAACATCCTCGAGTTAAAATATTAGTATCTAGCAATCTGACCGCAGGTGAGTTACATAATGCCCTTTCACATCCTATTTCCAAAAGGAGATTAGAATAAGCGACCTCTAAGGTTCCATTCAATTCAATGGACATTTGAACATTCCAAGCAGATGTAGCTATCTTTTTATTTTAAAATATCTTTATGACCTCTCTTGACTTGTTGCATCGCTTAATCTCATAGTAATAGCAATGCCTATAATAAAAGTTTTATGTCTAACACTAACCACACTCATCATTCTATGGTCGGAGCCAATTTTCTCTAGTTTGAGCCTCTCTGGAGCTGGAGAACAAATGACCAGTGTTTTCTCCACACAGGAAAACCCTTCATTAACTATATTGGAATCCTGTCATTAAGTCACCCCTCACTCTTCCCTTCCGCAGGCTAAAACAACCCCAACTCCTTTAATCATGTAGAACTTCTTCTTTAGAATCTAGTTAATTATTTTACCTCTACAGAGAGTAAATTAATCTACCCAATACTATCAGCTAAAACAATGATTTGTGCTACTGCAGGATGAGAGAAATTTGAGCATTTCTTTTAATTTGATTACTTTCCAGAGATTGCCAATTTGTTTTTGTTAACGCTAATTAATGACCCTGAATCACCCTCGTCAGGTTTCATAACAACACTTCAAGCTAAAATCAGAAAGAAGGAATTTTAAAAGGACCATAAAGTACATGGAAAATTAAAATTCCAAGAACTTGCACTTTTTGGGGCCTGAAAAACAGAGCAAGGAATAGTGGGATGTGAGCAACAGACCCGCCCCAGGGAAGAGTCTTTTCTCAAACGAAGACTACAATTAGGTAAATTGAGTCATACATCAGCACGCCAACAGCATCCAAACAGACAACTGCCAGCCCTATTTTTAAATACCTTCAGGGAAAGTTTTACATCCTCCTTTGGTTGCCCCAATGCCCACATTAGTGCCACAGTCAGAAAGTACTTCCTTACATCTAATTATACTTTCTTGCTGCAACGTAAATTTGTTTTCCTGGTTCTACACGCCAGGGAAATAAACGAATCTATGCCTAACAGAATAACCTTTTGATTTGAGTCCAGAATATATTCCAAATGATAAGAAAACAACTCAATAAAAAAACTGGGTCAAAATTTGAACCAACACAGATATATGGATGGCAAATAAATATATGTAAAGATGCTCAACATCCTTAGTCATAGGGGAAGTTCAAGTTGAAACCACAATGAGATACCACTACATACTCACTAGAAAGACTAAAATTTAAAAAACCGAGCCTACCACGTGTCGGGTAGCATGTGGAACTATGGGAATGCACATCCTCTGCTGGTGGGAATACAGAATGGGACAATCACTTCGGAAAATAATTGGGCAGTTTCTTAAAAAGTTAAATGTATACCTCCCATACAACCCACTCATTTCACTCATAGGTGTTTATCCTAGTGAAGTGAAAGCACATGTGTCTATAGACTTGTACGTGAATCTTCCTAGCACCTTTATTTGTTATAGTCAAAAGTAGACAGTACAAGTCCAGCAACAGGTGAATATACAAACAAATTGTGCTTTACCCACACAGTGGAGTACTCCTTGGCGGTAGAAAGGAACAAACTATTGATATGGGTAATAACATGGATGACTCTCTAAATTATTATGCGGAGTGCAAATGCCACACAAAATAGAATGCATAATGCATGATTCCATTTACAGTGGACGCTTGAACAACCTATAGTGATGGAACAGCCGTTGCCCAGTGATGGGGCTGGGGTGGCTGGAGAAGGTTACACAGGCGTTCAAGGAAAATGTGGATGATGGATATGCTCTGTTCACTATCTTGAGAATGGTGATCGCTTTATGGGTGTATAAACTTATTAAACTGAACACTTTAAACATGTGCAGTTTATTTTATATCAATTACACCTCCATACTGCTGTTTTTAAGAATAACCTCTCACGTACATTAGAAAAGCTACACATCCTGTCTTGTTTTCCCTTCTCAGCCTCTAGTACCATCTCTAAAACAACCGAAGTTTTCTCTTCCTCAGATTAAACAAGCCCAGCTATTTCCTTTGAATTTTTATAACCAGTATTAACTTTTCCTTATGCTGTCTTAAAGAATCAAATCAATAAATACTTAAATCCTAACAATTAATCATATAAGAATTAAAAAAGAAACACTTTTTTTTTTCAGGACAATGTTCCAGGTTTTCCACAAGCTCTTCTAGGACTGGCTCAGAGACTTTAAGTGACTTGGCCAGGCCTACCAAGGGAGTGAATGGACAAGCTGTGACTGAAAGTCAGGTCTGTCTGACTCCAGAGCCTATGCTAGTTGCAAAACCCAGTAAGCCCCAACTGTAAGATATTTTGAACAACAATAACGCATATTAAAAGAAATTCATAGGATTGAACAACATATATGAAAAGAAATTCAATTTTATTACTCGTATGTATACAAACCATTCAACCAAGCGATGCCCAATTTGTTGGGACCCGCTTTAGTAAACTGATCTGCATTTAGCAGTAGGATTTTCCATTTGGTTATTAAGGCAAAACAGATTATTTTCTCCATCTTGAGCAGATTAAAGCTGCTTCCTACTATCTTTTTTCTTTCTTATTTTGATGTTCTGCTTACTCCATAGTGAAAAGGGTAATTTTCAACTCATCCTAATTTGAATCATAATGAATTCTGAAAAAACACAAACCAAATTAGTGTGCTATTTATTTAATATTTCCAAATGAATGCACAATGGAGACTGCTGTGCAAAGTTTGAAGATGAAACAAAACTGATTACACAGACCCTACCACTAATTAAAAATATACTAGTGTTACAAGTATACAGTTTCAGTGGTGGTGTTATCTCTGTTCAGAAACAAGGTACATTACTATATGGCTGAAGCCCTCCAGCATTTAATTAGGTTACTGATTATAAAGAGAATCACATTACCTTTAAGTTCTTCCCTGGATTGTGACTAAGGCTTAATCCATTAATTTCACGGTAACTACATTTTAAGATAGGGAACATGTTGATAAAGAATTCTAGTCACATCTTCCAACGTGTCTATATGACATTTACTAGGAGAAAAATCACTGCTCATTCCCATTGCTACTTTTAGTGGCTAAGAGATATATTTTATTCTGCATTTTAAGCATTAAGTAGCATTCAAGAAAACCTTCACAGAAGGTGTGCATATGAATATAAAAAGAAATGAGAAAATCATTAAGTGACATTCGCTATTTTCATTTGAATTCAATTAATAAATTTAGCTTCAATTCAGTATCATTTTACTCCCCAGCTTTCCTCCTCACCCATCAAACAAAAAAAGTCAGTGCAAATCGTATGAGTCATTCTTCAATCATGCCAAGGACATAACCTTCAATCTAAGATTAAAAATAAAGTGCTATGTGAGAAATTCAATACTGTTTAACTTCAGGGTGCTAAGATCTAATAAATATAACATTTCAAAAGAAAATTAAATAATCTAGTTCACTTCCGTTCATTTTCATGATTTTATCAGTAGATTTCTATGGCTTTGGCTACATTTGCTAGTATTTGGATCCAGGGAAAATTGGTGGAATTTGGCATCATTTAGTTTATAATCAGTATCACCAGTTTGTACATGGCACAGAAAAGTTCTCCACTCCCTTATATACTTCAAAGCATTTCATTTATTATTCAAATGATTATTCTGACAAAACCATTAGAAAACCATGGAGAAGAAAGCAGAAAAACCTTACATTTTTAAAACACCCCTTTCATACCAGACTGCTTGAACCACCCATGATATTTCTGGCAAAAATCTTTATTTCCTAAAAGAATACAGTTTTTTAACAAATTCCAATTTTTCTTACCAATGAGAAGGTCGGGGCTTGTTTTTATTGGTTTCACTCAAAGTGAGCTTTTATATTTTAAATTTACCTTAACTTCTTCCTAACTTCTCATACTTTCTTGCTTTTTCTAAGAAAAATACTACATTTATACATGAGAAAGGTATTGCTGAAACCATGGTGAATGTTTCACAACAACCTTCAAATGATGATGGGAATAAGTACACACACAGTCTTACAGGGAAAAAAGAAGCATCTTCTAGTCAGAGTTCTAAGTTCAGAGCTTTCACGGTTAACAAGGAAAAAAAGTTTCCTTATTTGGAATAGGGCTATTTTCAGACTTTCTTTTTTTCCTATCTTAAAATCCATATTGCAGCTATGTCGCAAGGTAATATGTTTGCAGCATTGGAGAAGTTTCTTGGCTTAACAAAAGAAAAATGGCCCCCTTTATCAGTGAAGCTGAAAGAGCTAGTTAGTTGAATCACTAGTCAAAAGTCGTATAGCAAAAATGTTTTGGGCTGAGGACCGAGCACCTAACAGGAAAACATAAGGTCAGACTCAAGTTTAATTTGGTAAAGAAACATGTGCTTGGCTACTTAATGGCAGCCAGATACCAAAGATGAGGTTAACCTAATACTACTTGTAGTCAGAGAGTGTTTCAATGCCACTGTTTGAGAATCAGAGCAATAGATGCTACTGTGTTTCCCAGAAAATAAGACCTAGCTGGACAATCAGTTCTAATGCATTTTTTTGAGCAAAAATTAATGTAAGACCCAGTATGATATGATATGATATGATATATTATAAAGCTCCGGTCTTATACTAAAATAAGACAGGGTCTTATATTAATTTTTGCTCCGAAAGACACATTAGCTGATTGTCCGGCTAGGTCTTATTTTCGGGGAAACACGGTACTATTCCATCCATCAAGAGACCCTATTCCCTTCTCTTTTGTTACATTTGTGGAAAATGTGTCTATAGTTTTTTTAGAATCAATCATTTTCAAGAGAGGGCTCTTTTCCAATCCCAAACTTTCCAAAAAGCCCATATGATGGCGGCAAAACAGTCTCTTCATCTTGTATTCATTAAGGTTCTCTATGATCACGGTCTCACCGTGATCTTAAAAAGATGCATAATGCTTTACATGCAACAGCAATCCCACTCAAACTAAAGCAGACCCTAAACTAGGGCCCACCCCTAAGGTATTTCCAACTATGACCGAAGTACTGGAACTGCCAAGAAGTAAGTTTGTTTCATTCATTCATTCATTCATTCATTCATTCATTCAATCATTTCGTGGTGAAATGCACATAACATAAAACTTACACATTCTTAAGTGTACAGTTCAGTGGCAGTAAGTACATTTACTGAGCAGTTTTAAAGCATTGTAGACTCTGGCCTCAGTGTCTAGTTACCCAGTCATTCACTGGTTGATACTCATGGCTTCACAGAGATAAATGTCATTCTATTTCCAGATAACCTCTTGGGTAAGTATTCAAAGTCAGAGTTCATTCAACACACTAGGGTCTGTATGCTTTGAGGTGAGAAATGAACCGCCAAAATCAAGCATTTGTCCATTTCCTTCCACATGGAAGATAGAAACTCCGATATTCTCTTCCTTGCCATTAAACCTTTCAGAAAATAAGGAGCCTACTATTCTCTGACCTTTGGGATTTTTACAATCATCAGACTACAGTTCAGAACACAGACAAGAAACTATCCAAGGAAAACATACCCCCAAATGAACAGGATAGAAACCAAGCCGTAACTAGGTAATTAGTGGTAGGGATTGGACCCTTCTCACTTCACTTCTCTGATAACAATCTGGCATTTTATCAGGAGGGTCTTTTATCTGGAAGGATTCACTGTGTTCTGCTGCTGGAACTATTCTGGGAGGGGACAAAGACAAGCTTTCATCTTGGAAAGGAAATGGAACTGCATCTAGAAGCGGTAATGAAAAGTCAAAGCTGTAAAAAGACTTCCAAGTCTTTCCTTGCCAGAAAGGAGAGGTAAATGAAAAACAGGATGCCCCATCTCACTGAAGCATAGAAGCAAAAGTCTGGTGGGGAAGAAGTCACTGCAATCCTCACCCTGGCCACATGTGTAAAGGTGGCAACTTGCTTCCTGCCTTTCGTCCAAGTTCTGTACCCTCTCCCCAAGACCTGGCCTTATCCCATCTCTAACACTTCACCCAACCAATGTCTTCTCTTCCCATCAAGACCAAAGAAACTTAAACTAATTAAGATTATGGTATAGAGGAGTAGCAATAACTCACAGTGGGATTTCCATTTTAGAAGAAATCAAAACCACATAACTTAAAAGAATGAAAGTCTAACTGTAAAACTTCAGGGTTCAGCTCAAAACGGAGCCATCATCCGAGAAAACTAGGTGGGTAGAAGGCACTGTTTAAGAAATCTCAAATCACTTCAAATAGCTTTCAACGACCCTAGCGATAAAGCTGGTCAGGGTGAATGGCTACAGTAGAGTTAGAATCTGGCCCTCTGAGTGGCTTCATTACTAAGGGAAAAAGAGACTGCTATGATAGTATCTATTTAGTAGTGGAAAGCATTTCTTTATCCCCCCTTCAAACATGGCCACTCTACTCAGACCTTGTAACACATATCACAAATTGGTTGTGGAAGGATTCGGGAAAACAGGGCTTTGGAGTCCCCATCCCACTTAGAACCCTGGAATATTTATCCAAAATTGAGACAGAGTGGCTGGCTAATTGTAATAGCCACAGCCTGAGGTGTATAATCCAGAGCACAGATTGCCCAGTGATACTGGTGTCCTCTGGCTGTGCAGCAATCCTGTGGAGCCTACTAGGTTCACATCATAACAGTTCACAGTGTTGCAGACAGGGGGAGGGCGCTAGAAAGCCGCTCCGGTGGCCAGTTTTCAACGGGGGAGTCTATCAGAACATGGCATTCTAAAGCTGCCACTTCAGGGACGTGTTCAACCATGCAGCAGAATGCAAATCCCTTTCTAGTCTTTTCAAGTTTTTCCTAAGTCCAGTTTTCATTCTGGCTGTGAATTAAATTCTGATGTCTTAAATCATGCAGAGAAAAAAAGGGGTAAGAAGTGATTGAATTATATTAATTATATGGCATTGAAGCTCAGCTAGAAAACAAGAGTTACATTTCTTAGGTTTCTCTTCGCTAGACTTATGCAGGTTATAATTAGTATGAAATGAATTTTACTTTTCTTTTTATCCAAGCTGAAAAGAAGCGGAGCTTTAAACTCTGGCTTTACAAGAAAAAGAGATTTTTCTGGAAATAAAAGTGCATAAACAGTCAAGCAGAAAAACAAACCAACACTACTCACCCATCATCTAGCAGGACAGCTTAAGGAACTTACTTGGTTTAGTGTTTGAAAATATTTTCTACCCACTGCTTTGTAAATTATTTTCTTGTCTGTGTGACATATCCTTCAGTAACAATTCAGCTTTTCCATGGCTACCTAGATATACTTCCATCGTTTCTACCCAAACAAATGGCTCTTTCCTGTATAATTGTAATAATAAAAAAGGAGCAGGCTTATTTACACAGTAGCACCCTTCAAACAAATACATATTTTGTTAATGCTCTGGACATTGTGGAGATGAACAGAACACTCTCATTCATGTGGGCCCATCTAATTCTGATTTTGTGAATATTCAGACTAAGGCTGAACTAACGTTTAACTTTGGAACTGAGAGTTTTCATTTCCAGTTAGGAGAAATGCGGCCATCTCTTGGGAACTGGTGGCCAGGACACAAATATCCCAGACCAGAAATTCTCCTTGATGCGAAAAAGAAGAAGAAGAAAAACCAAAACCAAAATAAAAAACAAAAAAAAAACACAACCCAGGGGGCGTATCTCACTGTCAGGGTGCCTTCCAGCAGGTTTTGGCTAGTAACTTTTGGTTAGTGAAGGAGGGAGGTGGGACGGTGCACATGAAAACCATAAAACTGAGAAACAAAGGGGGATTTCAACCCATCTCAGAGACCTCGTGCTATGGATTATCAATTAATATGTTAACCAGATGCCATTGTTATCCACCCATGACAGCAGTTCCCTGAAGTTACTAAATGCAATTTGGAGTAGTGAAATTTTCATTTCATAATATTCAGTAATTTGAACACTTCACTGATTCAGACTTGCCTCTTTTCCAAATAAGTTTAGGGTTATATATGAGAAAATACTGACAATTTTTTAAAAATTTCAACATGTTTTTATATTTCTGTGATTCTATTTTCTTTCTAAGAGAGTAAAAAGAAGATAATCACATAAGCTGTGTGTGAAAGTACTTTGTAAGCTTCAAAGTCTTACATAAATAAGTTTGTTACTATTATTTTTTTCTTTCAACAACCCTGAAGATTTTCAAAATTTTGTGAAGTTTCAATAGTGGAAACTTAGGATGGTAAAGACAGATGGAAAATATATTTTCTAATAGTTTAAAACTGTACAAAACTAGTAGCCCACAAATAATCTCACTAAGATTTGTGTTTCTTAGCCTCAAGACACATTTTCTCTTTGCTACGATACTTATAACTGCAATGACCCACGATTCCCTATTATAAGGAGAATTTCTTTTTTAACAAATTCTCAGTATTTCTCAAGAATCTCAGAACTTCAGTTGAGCCAGTTTTATTTAGCAACCTGTCACAACCACTTGGGCTTAACTGCAAGTTTTTCTTCCTTTTCTACTGATTTCAGATTAGAAAATGAGACCACTGCCAAAGCAACGCCTAAAAAGGGCGGTGGGGGAATATCTCAAGAGGGCAAAGTAAGACCAAATGTTATTTAAATTGCAGGTTAATTTTGGTATGTTGAGACTAGTTAGTCATATTCCACAGCTACAGCATCATATAGAGATGAGTAGAGGGGCATATTGTAGTGTTAAGCCCTAGTATAAATATAGCTAAGGGAGTGGCAAAGAGTGTGGGTTCTAAAGCCAGACTGCCTGGTTCAAATCCAGGCCTTATCACTTACTACTAGCTGTATGACTTAGGGCACTTTTCTAAACTTCCTACCAACTTTCCCTCTCCGTAGGATGGGAATAACAACATTATGGAACTCAAAGTGTTGTCATTATATTTAAATGAATTAGTATGTGTATGAGGTGTGATCACAAAATATGGTGAATGCTCCTGCCGAGTCCCATCCGACAGAAGGGCAGGGATCTTCGATATGGGAAGCCGTGTGTCAAACCTTAGTAACAGTGTGTGACAAGTTTCAACTTGTTTGGTGCAGTCAGACGGGTGTGAGCTACCGTTGAGAGAAGGTGTGTTTTAAAGTGTGCCGTAAATCATGGATCACGAACATGCATTAACATGAAATGGGCAAACGGTTTCATCCTCCATCATGACAACCCTCTGTGTCACACATCACTTCTAGTACACAGCGCTTTCTGTCAAATAAAAACATTACGGTGTGTCCTCATCCACACTTTGTTCACTGGATCTGGCATTATGCGGCTTCTGGCTCTTCCCCAAAGTCAAAATGACCATGAAAGGTAAATGTTTTGAATTGATTCAGGACATCAAGGTAGCCACGACAGCGCAACTAAAAACACTCATGAAAGAGGACTTCCAGAACTGCTTCAGAAAGTGGCAAAAATGATGGGATAAGTATTCGAACCGAGGGGGAGTATTTTGAGGGGGATTACTGGCAATGTATCTTTTACTGTAATAAATTTTTTAAAAATTTAAACATTCACAGTATTTGTTGAGCATACCTCATAGGTAGAGTAGGTATCTCCATGGAAAGAATCCATGCACGATGATGGCCTATATTTTCTCTTGTAAATAAGAGGTGATGAAAGCAGGGACATTGGGTTTGGGCAACAACACAAAGCAGGCCCTCAGCAAATATATTTAATGGAAGGATGAACTGGTGATGAAGAGTGGTCACAAAATAAAGTGAAAGACAAGAATGGATGACGGAGAGAACATCTGTAACTGGTTTGGAGAGGCGGCAAGATGAGCAGTCAAGAGTCTCCAAGTTCACGGTGAGTGACAAAAAAGAAGATACAAAGGGAAAAGTAAAAGGGTGAATGTCTCTGGTGCAGTTGATATGACTAACACAGCTTGTTTTAAGCAGAAGATTATAAAGAGACAGGTAAGGGTTAAGGCCCAGAGAAGAGGGAGGGAAAAAAACTGCCAGTCAGGGAAAGATAACCAAAACAGACTCTATCATTCTTTTTTCTTGTCCTCATTTTTAACCCTATTATAATTTATCTTTACATTCTTACTCTAGTCCCTAATTGATATTTCTGCCTAAAGAAAAAAAAATACATGTTTGATCTTAAAATGTTCCCTACCATGTAGGATAAGATGACTGTATATTAGCTAGCATACATGGCTTGGTACTGTCAAATCCTTCAATTCAGTATTATTTAGCTACAGTGTTTGAGAAAATAATTAAGACTAAGAAAATAAAAGCTCCTTAGGGAAAATATTAAAATGTTTTAAAAATTAATTATTACTAAATTTGCAATCACTTTCTCACTACTGTTCATTATTTCCATAAGACTTAAATGCAACACTTGGAGGAAATACTGTTCTTTATTTAAGTTACCAAAGATACATCATTGAGAGTTTCTCCTGTTAAGCAGCAACCCATTTATTTTGTTAATTTCCTGGGTCACCCTGGATTCAAGTGGAAGCAAAGCTCTATATGATGATTTCCAAGTTATAAATCATAAAACTGTCTCTCATAATCTTCCCCTTGTTAGATCTCACTCTCTACCCAGTGGACAGCATGACACTTCTGTCCTCTTGCATGAGCAGCTAATCACCATGGGGGATTTCTCAAAGTTCTTGAGATGGCAAACTGAATTCCCATATTCTTTTCCTGCCGTGCCACTTGGGAAAGTCTCCTGCACTTCTCCAACTCACTGGCGCGCTTCCCCTTGTTTATAAGCCCTTGGTCCTTGGTATATCTGTCACATAATTATGTGGTTAATATACCATATGTCAGGTTCACAAGCATGGGTTTTATCTCATTAACCAATCAGTAAGTTCTTCAAGGATGAAGATCTGTTTTCTTTGCTTTGCATCTTACCTAACACTAGCTAGGTACACAATGGATGCTTTACAACTGCTTGGTTAATCTATTAACTGACTGGATTCTAAATTTTAGAGTGAATGCCAGCAATAGGCCATGGATTATCATTATTGTCAGAAATTTCACCTAAGAATGAGGCTGTTTGCAGATCCAATCACTTGTTCTAACATGACTTGAATTGGCCTATTGAAGTCACAGATAACACTGAAGAAAAGCTGGTCCCTACAAGTTTTATTTTTCTAGCTTGCTTTGTCAATGCATTCCGTAAGAGGTGAACTCCTCATTCCTTTTGCTCAAAAATGTATTAGAAAATGGTCTTAAAGAGATCTGACACCACGGATGAAGGTGGCGAGGCCCCTCTCTAAGAATGGAGAGCTAAAAATTGGTGATAAATGACAGAGTATCTTTTTATGCCAGAACTCTTTCCAAAAAAGCCACACAACACAGAAAACATGATTTCACTCCACACGAGGAACCTCAGCTAGCCCAGGGTGGAGGTCTAAAATGCAAGGGCCATGAGCACAGCCCTCCAAATAAAGCACTAACTAGGCAGGGCCACAGTAAAAAGGACACCAAGTAGGTAGCTGCCCAAACTGGGATTTCACCAGCATAAGAAAACAATCTTCCAATCTCTGCTTTTAGGTCCTCCCTTATATAAGGCCTAAAATTCTACCGCCAGAGTTTCATTGCTTTATTTCAAAATCTATGTCTCTGTAATACAACAAATAGCTCCAAGGAAGGTAATGACTAGGGTCATTGACATATCTGTATGAAAGCAAGGAGTGGGCACAGGTTTGGCTTGTAGGCAAAGAGGAAAATTGAGCAGCTAAAAGAACCCCTGAGCAGAACCGAACACCTTGACAATCTCGCCCAAAGCCTGACCTAGTATCATAGTCACACAAGTAAAACCAAAGGGTAGGGTTTCCACACATTGATGGAATGGCAAGTCCTTTCTTTAACCCATCCATTGTTCGCAGATCAGGATGTTATAGGGAGACCTAACCTTTCATCCCATTCTCTAAGGCTCATGGAATTTAGCAGTAACCACAGGAATGGGGGAGCTCTGGACTTCTAGGCTGTCCGGCGGGAGGAAATTCTGCATTAACAGTACCAGCAAAGCCCAATTCTCAGCTGTTTCTACTTGTAATGGGCAAGACTTGGGATTCCTGTACTCTCACTACAAGCGTCTCTGTTCAAAGATGACCCTTTGGGAAGTTTGGACAACAAAGAGTTATCTATTTTAATCACTTTCAGGAAAGCATCTCTGACTTTTCTCAAAGACTCAGATGTTCCTTGTACTTGTCAGAAAACAAATGTGGCTTAAGCTAACATCTGGAATGAAGAAAAATATAGCAACAACAACGAAAAAAGATAATTAAATTAACAAGGAATGCTTTTCAGACATAACATCCCATAGGCCAAAAAAAAAAAAAAAAAGGATGTTTTTATAACTATCCAGAACAAAGTTATAGAAGTTACTTAGAAGCTAAATTTAAGTGGATTAACTGCTGGAGGGACCATGGAGGAGCAGACCACCATGACCTTGTGGGCCATCCCAAGAATGGCATCCCAACTTCTTTTCTTTGGAACATGAACTCATAAAAAATGTACAAACATGTGTCATAGCTTTAGAGGAAGGTTTCATTTCATTCGCTGCCCATTTAGACTCTACAGCTGAGTTGTTCAGCTATTCTGAAACAAGACATCTTAAAAAGACGCCTTGATGGTCATCTAGTCCAACCTCAGATGCGTTGCCCAACATGTAATCCGTTTTCCTTAAACAGCCTCAATGACTGGCAGCTCACTAGTATGGAAATCTGTTTATTCTCCTGATGGAGAATGCTAACTTTCACAAAATTCTTCTTTATACTGAAACTTGAAATCTATCTCACATTTTCCCATTGGGAACACAAGAGAGAAATTATGTGCCTTCTGCCATAT
Organism: Rhinolophus sinicus; assembly: GCF_036562045.2. NCBI lineage: Eukaryota > Metazoa > Chordata > Mammalia > Chiroptera > Rhinolophidae > Rhinolophus > Rhinolophus sinicus. Next base: position 29,511,333 of record NC_133755.1, read on the forward strand.
GGCAGTGTCTCAAGTATGGAAAGACCATTACCATGTTGCCTTGACGTTGTTTCTAGTCTAACTATTTCCAGATGTTTAGCTTCCTCCTCATCTGGGTCACCTCCTCTGTATAAATACTAGTTTACCAGTGACCCTCCTAAAATGGGAAGCCCAGAGCAGAGTAACATAATAAGCAAAATGATGTGGGTTTGTCTGACCAACAGAGTTGAGGGGAACTGAAGCCTTCACTATCTGGAAGCAGCGACTGTCACACTGCTTCCTCGCGGCTCACCAGGGAATCCCACTCTCCAAGATTTTCTCATAAAAATGGTTATGAAGCCAACAACTCTCATTCTGTATCCACACCACTTTGACTTTTATTTAAAAAATCAGAATATGATGCCTTATTTCTATTACATGTTATCTTGATGGTCTCAGCCCATTCATCTAGTCTCCCAAGGCTATTTTGAATCTTATTTTTCAATTATATCACACATTAAATAAAAACGAGTATAGAGGATAGTATGACAGTCAACTACTTGCCCAGAACCCAGCTTAAGAACACATCACAAATAAAACTGAAGCCTCTAGAATAGGCTTCCTCGACTTCCTCCCCTTCCTCCCCAGCCACACAGAGTTAATGGCCACTAGCCTAAATTTGGGTTCATCACTCTCATGCTTAAAGACTATTTTGAATTTTTATTCCATCACTTGTTATATTTATGTTATATACAAACCTGATAAGCATGCAATCTAGCCTGTCTTTATTTAAGTGATTCAAATGTTGAATAAAGCAGCATTGTTCTCATCTATCAGACTAGTAATCCCATCAAAACAATGAGGTGACTCAGGCATGACTTATTCTTAGGGAATTTTTACTAGCTCTCAGCAAACAAAGTATGAATCTCTTGCAAGTAAGACACTGAATGAGCCAGTCTAAAATGATCAATATCAGCACAATTGTTTGGTCACTGATAAAATAGGCCTTTTCCCCTTTCTTTCAAAAATCTTTCTGTAAACTCCTAGAATATTGTGCCTATCCCACATTTCCCCCAAATTACTGACATGGTTCTAGGTTCACCTGCACCCAAGGCTGCAAGTTATCTGGGACCCAGGATTTGGCTTTCTGAGCAGGAGGCAGTGCTTTATTTCTGCCACCTCACCTACATCTGCCTTCAGGGCCTTCCTCCAAGTTTACTCTCAGGGACAAAACAAAGTAGGAATTTAAAAAGTCTGCCTTCTTGGGGGGTGGCCGGTTAGCTCAGTTTGTTAGAGCGTGGTGCTGATAACACCAAGGTTGCCAGTTCGATCCCCATATGAGCCACGGTGGACTGCGCCATCCACAACTAGATTGAAACAACTACTTGACTTGGAGCTGATGGGTCCTGGAAAAACATACTTAAAATAAATAAAAGTTAAAAAAAACACCCAAAAAACAGTCTGCCTTCTCTCTATCACCATTGTACTATCACACCCTTCCTCTCTCTAGAATTTTTCTTAACAAGCAAACCAAGGAACTTTCATCTGCTATTTTGTAAGCAGGATTATCCCCATTATACAGATTGACATCCTGAGGCACAAAGGGGCCCTCCTATTCACGTCCCATTAATCTGACAGGCTTTCCCCGTTTCGGCTTGTTTATAATTTTAGGACTTTCAACCAAAAAAATGGCACCTCCTACCTTCTCTATCCTTATCAATCCAGGCTCCTCTCAGCTAGTTCTAAAGCTTGCAGCAGGGTAGCTACAACGTGGACCTCCAGAGCAGTTCACTGGATAGCACTCAGGAGAGAGGAGTTCAGAGCCCAGGGAGGCCTCAGGGCACAGGCTCTAGAGGCCAGAGAGGACCTAGGTAATATCTGATCTTAATTTGATAGAAAAGGCAACAGAGGGTCAGAAAGGTGATTTCAAAATAAAAGTCAATGTCGGAGCTTATATTAGATCACAAGATTCCTTAAAGGCCAGGTAAAACCCAAAACCCACCCAAGCCTCCTTTCTACATAACCGGTGACGAGCGAGATATGAAATGTGGCTCTAATATTGTAGGACTAAAGTCCCTTAAGTATTTCAATGATACGCAGAACTGCTAAGACACGAAATGTTTCAATTCATAATTAGTTTCATTTTTAGGTTAATAATTCAGTCTCTGTTCCTAAACCTGGGCTAGGCAGAGAAAGATACCTGAAAACAAAAGCAAACCAAAAAACCCGTAACTGCTTCTGCATGCAAAGGGAATAAGATTTATTTGGAGAGAATAATCATGGAGGATATAAATTACAGTATGATGCAGTAATGAGGAATAGCAAGATGAGATTTAAGTAACAAAAGCTACAGCCAGCCATTCAGAGGGAGAGAGGATTCCAGCTGAGGTGGAGAAAATGAAGGGCATGTCTTCCTTCCCAGCATTGTTACACTGTTCTCTGCCTCATTTACCTCTCTATAAGGCAAATCCTGCCTTCCATTTATCTACAAACAGGGCAGATGGAAATGTGCCTACAGCCTTGAGGGAGAGTTCCCAGTATTACAATCACAAATGAAGGCAGAAGCCACCTATTGTCTACGGAAAAAACCCCAACTCTACACTAGGAAAAACAAGTTCTTTCAACTTCATAATCTGGGTAAGGAGTCAAGTGATAATCCTTGAATTATGTAACTTTCAAGGAAAACAAGAATCAATATTATTTCCCAATAGCATAGGCTTAAAATGCTTAACTAACTCTTCGTTTTTGTACCTAATCCCTTTTTAAGACTGGTACAATCAAAAGGTGCCATGAAATAGTTTAAAAACATATCAAAAATGTATTTTCCAAAAAAAATTTTTTTTAAATTAATTTTTACTTTTCAATTAAAATTGACATTCAGTATTATTTTATATTAGCTTCAGAATAGCGGGTAGAAGTTTATATAATTTGCAGTGATCCCCCATAAGTCTAGTACCCATCCGGCACCACCTTATTTTTTTGATTGTTGGCTAGATTCTTCAGTATCGCAACTAAAAAAGTTTCTACTGCCTAAGTCCCTACGGGTGATTTCCACTGCCATGTGTTTAATGAAGATTGTTATTTGCACCTCAATATTTTTCAGAAAGAAGAAAAGCAGATTTCACTGAAAATTTATCTAAAGTGAAAATGACTGAAATGATTTGGGGGGAAAACATCCTGAAAGTCATTTGCAATGAAAATAAGCAAAAAAAGGAAAAAGCGGGTGGGGGACCTCTTTTTAAAAGCACCCGAGTGAATAAAAGGCAGTGGAGGGATTTCTCCCGCAGATATTAATCTGATGCTGAGACTTCAATTACCAGCAATAGAAGGCATGTTCTATCTCAATTAATACCACATTGGTCCAGGATGGTAAAGAGTCTGGTTCAAGTGTCAAGCTCATGACTAGATGGCAGAGCTTAGACAGAAGCAGGGCTCTTGAGTCTAGGGCCTTTGCTCTGTTCAGGACTCCATGGTGTCACTTAGGTTTGGGGCAGACTTGGTTTCCTACAACTCTTCGATTCAAACTTGAAACTTGCTTGTGGAGGGGAATTCAAAGATACATGTCCGTAGTAGATATTTTGGTCTCTAGAAAATACCAGACAAGTGGGCACTGGAGCTGTATTCAGGGAGCCAGTTGGGGGTCCCTTTTGAAGCACGAGTAACTCTGCTTTCTGGTATATGAACTGAAGTGTGAATGATCTTAAATTGAAAGCATCATATTCATATGGTAAAGGGCTGTGTATCTGGATCCAGCGAAGCATCGGGGACATAAAATATACTGGATCAAAAACAAAACTTATAAACAAAACACTGGGATTAGCATTATCATCTCTGTTCCAAGATGATGCAATAATCATAACTGCACACATGCATAACTTTGGAAAATCCAAATCAGAAACATCTAAGATTTAAGTCAAAAAAGACAATCAACCAACATTTAAGTTTATACTCCCAAATGTGGGATGAGGGACCAAAATACTAATAATACTTACAAACACCTTACAGACAGGAAGGAAATGGCAGGTAAGTACATACATAAATCAAAAGGAAATAAAAAACTGCTGTTGGGCCTTCAATCTTCTCATTGTGCAATTCACTTTAGCAGTCAGAGCAAACTCTGTGCTACTCCCACGAGCTGAAACATTTCTCTTTAGCTAAACTCAAGAGTGTCCAAGAGCCTGATTAGAGCTCTTCCAAGTACATAAATTAACATCAGCAAAGCTACAAAATAAAACGCCGCCTATCCAGTTGGGTGTATATCCATCTTTGAAGCTATTGTCCCAAGTCAGAACAGCCTACTCTTTACCATGACTAGAACCACAAACACCTAAAAATTGCCTGGAATGACAGCTTTTATGACCGATCTTTCACTTTGTTTATGATGAATTTTCTCAGAAATAATTTAAATCAACTGTATACAGTTTTATCAGATACACTACTTTTTAAAAAATCTGTTTATGTTCACCTTCCCAGTGTGATTGTGAACACGTTAGGGTAGCACAGGGTTGGTTGTTCCTATATAGCACGTTGATGAAACACAGAAGTGGGTTTTCTAACTCTCAATCCAGGCCACTTCCACTGAACCACAGAAGATAATCAAGAAAGAAAAGCCAGCCTTCCTCCGTACCTGGCCATAGACCAACCCCATCACCCCAGGCAATGATCCCACAGATGTGAGCCTAAAGGAATGGCAGCATCTAATCACGCCACTGTCCCTACTGCAAAAGCAAAGTAAGGAGCACATCCCATTGCTGGTGGGGACAAGACTTCAATGTTCCAAAACTGGCCTGTACTCAGACACTGACTCTGTGTATAGGCTCCTCGTTGCTCCTAGTGGCACAAATTTCAGGGGCTATGGGCCCATTCGCTGTAGCTCAAGCTCTTGGCTACACAAAAGGGAGCTGGTTATTTTGCTCTTTATTTGCTCATATTCCAGCTCTATAACCGACTCTCTTTCTGAACCTCAGTTTCCTCAGTAGGAAAATAGGGGTGATAACACCTCTTCTCAGAGTCCTTGTAATCATTACGTCCAGTTCAGTGCCTGGCAAATAGTTAAGGCTCAACAAAGGCTGAGCTTCTACTACCTACTGACCTCTCTGCTCAGAATACTTTCTCTTTCTTGCTTGTTCTCTGCATTTTGGGTCAAAATCTACGTTTTATAACCCCCCTGAATAGCCTAACCAAGTACCAGGTATGACCCGATTACCATCCACTTTATTAAAATCACCTGTGTGTGGGCGGGGACCGTTCTGATAATGTGTAAGTTTAATATCCCAGATTTAATCTTGCTACTCAGAGTGATGCACAGACCAGCGGCATCAGCATTGCCTGGAAGTTTGTTGGAAAGGCAGACGGTCAGGCCCCACCCCAGACCTACTGGATCGGAATTCATGAGATCCCCAAGTGATATGTCTACATCTGAAAGTTTGTGAAACACTGTTCTATAACACACACAGACATTCAATAAATCAGAGCCTATTGACATTCTAAGGAAACAATTGTGGCAATTGTTTCTGCTGGAGGTGGTGCTCTAAGAATCTTTATTCAGGTAGAAAGCAACACATGACCAAAGCATTTTCACTGACTGGATGGGATAAATGTACACGTTTTTCTTTGTACCTTTTGAGTTTACAAATGATGCACTAAGTACACTGACCTTAAGGCGATATTTAAATCCTCTATATTAATGCAATCTTTCTTATGTGTAATAAGTGCTTTGAATATAATTAGTAATATGAGCATTCTGATTATATAGAAACTACTAAGTAACAGGAAGGATACTTTCAACGTAGTAATTTCTGGTTTCTAGGATGCAACACATAACAGCCTGATTAGTAATTGAGCTTCCACACATTGAATGTTCTCAACACAGGATGACAAAGTTCTAAAGCGTGTCTTTGTTTCTACTGTACACTGTGACCCTATGCATGTGCCTTTCCCCACTCCCGTCAACTTCCTGAAATGATTTTTAGTTCTTTGCAGTTATATGTGAAAGTACAATTTTTAAATGCTCTTGAAAGTAAAATTACGACCCAAATTCCTAAAATGAATCACCAAATGCTGGATAAGGAGACTGGTAACTTTGTGTATCAGGAAACAAAACCCAATCTGTGTGAGTCATCTCTGTGATCATAGATAACAGTCACAGCCAGGGCTTGCTGCAAACAAATGGTTATAGCAACCACACATCTGAATCTCGGGTTTAATGGTTTCTCACATTAAAATGCATCTGTCAGCTCTGTGAAACCAGGAAGTGGAACCCAGGACATCACATAAATAACAAACCTACTCTTAAGTTTGGTATATTTTAACCTTCTGCTCTAAGTCCATTTCAATTTTTGGTAGATACATAAAAATGAAAGTGCTGTTTTGTCAAGAGGTAAGCAGAAAGGTGAAAAAAAATTAACAGGGCTTCTGAAATAATCTCATAAGACAATTTCAATACTTTTTGGAAGCCTGCTTATTGAGGCCTTTGATCCAAAATGAAAAAGGTGATCAGAAGTTGGCAGATGTCTCGAAAAATATAACAGAGGAAGTGGTATGAGGCTCTAGAAGCAGAAAAACCTGTTATCATTTGACTCTATGCATAATCTGTAGGCACGGCTCTTTCTCAGGTACTCTGAGCTTGAAAGAGAAGATGAGTGGGTAGTGAACTCGTGCTACATGGCACTTCCATCTAGATGCTACCCCGTGCACACACTAGCAAACTCCCCTGTAGCGAAGAGCCAGAGTTGCTCTTGAACCCCTGGTCCGGGGATATATGCCAGGACCAGGTCTGCACTATTTTGGTCAGGCTGAACACAGGGATAATACAACACCCAGGTGATGCTTTTCAAAGGAGGGGTATCTCCTATCAACACTGCATATCCATTGGCAGGCAGGGCTCCAAGGAAACATTAGTTAAACAGTAGATATGAGCTCCTGTACCCACAATATAAGCACTTTCCTTTGAAACATTGGAGACTACTTGGGGGCAATGGCAATACCCCAGGTCCTTTCCTTCACTAGACCCCTCCCAAAGTAGAAACAAAACAAACAAAAAACCCTATAACTTGTAAAATACGAACAAGATAAAATACCCCCATAAAGCCCCCATGCCCACCCTCATTATTTCCATGAAGCATACACTACCTCATAATGAAGGGAATGAAAGGTGCCATGCTGAGAGCAGAGAACGTGCCATCCATCGGGGAAGGGTAGAGTCTGCCCAACACCAAAAGTAAGAGAAACATGCTTGGGTGACGGTTTAGTTCTCCTATATCACTGAAAAAAAAATGTACATAAAAGATTTAAAATTTAAGAGGTGAAGCACTATCTTCAACCATTTTTCCAATTAAATAATTATGTATATAAAGTGAGACTATGAATAAGGGAGAGTTTGTCTTTCTTTCATTTCTTCCCTCCGTTCCCTTGTTATATTCCTAATGTGCAAATGAGAAAGAACTACTGGCAAAGCCATGAATTGGGCTTTTGCACACGATTCTCTTCTCAAAGCTAATCATTTGATAATTTGAGTCTGCTGTTTTGATTTGAGCTATTCATACAGTAGAGAGGTGCCTATTCCACAGTATGAAATGTGAGACTTTCAACATCCAAATGTACCTAACAAAGCACGAAGAGTCACTTACTAGGGTCAGAAAGGCCTGTCTGCACAAATGACTAATGAGGAAACGTATCATAAACAGAGGTAAAATTCACTGATGTTATTTTATTTTTTCCATTACAGACTAGTATCAATTCATACCAAGTACAAAAGTGGCTTAGAAGAAAGTGTATGTTCTAAGATGTCCATAATAAAAATTCCACCACCAGCGACAGAATGTGATCGAAAGAACAATGGTGGACTCTTCTACCTGCCCTGATCTGGGTGGAAACTCTCTTACCATCTTTGTGTTTCCAAAGTCCCTGGCCATCTTTGCTCAGGAAGACCAGGACCATTTCTGATCACAGCTGACCAGACTGGGCAGCTAACTGCTGTAGTTTCACAACGGTCAGCCGTAACAGACCAGTGATAAAAAATAACAAGCGTGTGTTAACACTAACTTACTATATAAACACACACATTTTTACGTATAATAGGAAGAGAATCTTCACAGAAGAAATCACCACGTGCTTCTAAGAAACTTTCCTGTATAACACTGAAAACAGGATTTTTAAAATGTAAAATAAAATATAAAAATAGGATTTTATACAACTTTTCAGGTATAAATCTACTAGAGAGTGTCAGGCAATGTGACATAATAAAGAAGCACTTAAAAAAAAATCCATCCATGTTACAAGGAAGAAGTTGATTAAAAATTGTTGCCTGGAGGGAAAATCTCCATAAAGGAATTCACATACTTGTTTTCACTTTGCCCCACCCTACTCTCTTCTTACCTGTCCACAGTATTGGCGACAGCTTCCAACTGTTTGAGAAGAAAAGGATAGAGTTCCGGGAAACGAGAGAAAAATTCACTCCCTGTCATCCTACAGAGGGAGAAAAAAGAATAAATTACTATCATTTGTTTCTTCTAATTTGATAATAAAGCTTTTTTATTTTTATTTTTTTTAAAGAGATAACTAAGGTCATTTATTTAGATATTTAATGACATAAAGTTTAGATATTTAATGACATCTGAAGAATTTAACAACAGAAACAGTACATTTAATTTTGCTTTGGGAAGTGCTCTTAATGCGTGGAATTTTACCTCAAAATTTAAGATTATGTGTATTTACAAAAACTTGATATTAAATTCTGTCAGAAAAAAATACATAACTTGTGAAAATGCCAAGTTTCCAACAATTAATTTGGACTATGAATGTAGTCAACACCTAGTTGACTGAGACTGACTCAGCTTCATCAATAAGGGAGGGTCTAGGACAAGCTTTCTCAAAGTTGGCACCAATGACATTTTGGACCAGATAATTCTTTGTAGTGGGAGGCTCTGCTGTGCAGAATGTTCAGCAGCCTCAGTACCTTGTAGCCATTAGATGCCAGTAGTACAACACCTTACCCCCCACCCCCCCAAGCCATGACAATAAAAAATGTCTCTGGACATTGCCAAACGTACTGAGGGGGAAAAAGTTCCCTAGTTGAATCCCACTGATCTAGAGTTTGGTTATCAGAAGTATAAGCTTGGTGTGTGAGGTTCTGGGGATCTAATACCTATGAGGATTACCTTTTTCATCTTTATAAAAACTACTTTTAAACTCTGACAAGATTCTGAAATAGTTCCTCAGACTGCACAACTGACCAAAAAGCTCAAACTAAATATAGCATTTAATTAAATACTTTGTTTCCATAACTGTTAAAGAACTACTCTGAAGGGGTGACATAAATATTTCCTAACTTGCCCCATTATCAACTCTAGATGGATGCTATTAATAGAGACCCAAATTATCATATTTTTAAAACTGCAGTATACTTTACAGACACACAGCAAAAAGCTTAAATTTTTAGTGTACCAGTTGATCAGTTTTCACAAACGCATACACTCATGTAATCCACACCCCTATGAAGACTCAGAAAATTTCCATCATCCCAGAAAGTTCCCTTGTTCCCCTTCCCGGTCAACTCCCAATCCTCAAAGCAATCATGATTTGATTTCTAGCACCACAATTTGGTTTTCTCTGTTCCAGAACTTCCTATAAATGCAATAACACATTACATAATTTTTTTGTGCCTAGCTTTTTCACTCGGCTTAAAGTTTGAGATTTATCCATGTTATTCAGTGTATCAATAATTTGATGCTTTTTTATTGAGTATTATTCCATTGTATGATATACAAGTTTGCTTATCCATTCTCCTCTTGACATACATGGACTGTTTCCACTTGTTGGCTGCCATGAAGAAAGCTGCTATGACCATTCTTGTATAAGGTTTTTTTATGGACATGTATTTTCATTTCTCTTAGATAAATTTCTGAGAATAAAACTGCAGTATGTTTAATATTTTAGGAAACTGACAGTTTTCCAAAATAATTACTATAGCATTTTACACTCCCAACAAGAAGAGTGTTAGAGGCTCTACATTTTTCCAACATTTACTATTGTCTTTCTTTTTTCCATTTTAGTCATCCTAATGGGTATGAAATGGTATCTCCCTGTGATTTTGATTTACATTTCCTTGATGATTAATGATGTCAAACACATTTCATGTGCTTTGGTCACTGGTATGGCCTTTTGTGAAGTTTCTATTCAAGATTTTTGCCCATTTTTAAATTAAGTTGCTTATTTCCTTTGCCATACACATATATTGCATGTACTTTCTCCTAGTCTGTGGCTTGCCAATTTATTTTCTAAATGTATCTTGATGAACAGAAGCTTTAAAATTTTGATGAAGTCCAACAATTGGATCAATTTCTTTTCTTTTATGATTTATGATTTCTATGGCCAAAGAAATCTTGTTTATCTGAACATCACAAAGATATTCTGTTTTCATCCACAAGTTTTATACTTTTAGCTTTTATGTTAAGGTCTATGATCCATCTGAAATTAATTTTTGTGTATGGTGTGAGGTAGAGTTCAAGGTTCCTTTTTTCTACATTGGTGTATCATATTTTTAATAGGGAGATGCCATCAGGAAAGATATGTGCCTTAAATAGGAGAGATGGACCATGTTCATGGATAAGAAGATTCAATATTATATAAAGATGAAACTCTCCCCCAATTCAATGCAATTTCAATAAAAACAGTGTGTGTGTGTGTGTGTGTGTGTGTGTGTGTAACTGGACAACCACATTATAAAATGTATACAGACGTACCAAGGGCTAAGAGTAACAAAGATAATCTTGAAGGACAAGAAAGTTGGAGGACTCATCCAATCAGGTAGTTAAAAATATTATAAAACTGTAGTAATTAGGACACTGTGGTGACAAGTAGGCCAATGAAATAAAACAGAGAGCATAGCACCAAACATACATGCACATAAGAAAACTTGATTTATGAAACAGCTGTTACTACAGATGATAGTGCTATGAAGATCACTGGTGCTATGATAACTAATTATCCAGATGGATAAAATTAAAATTGGATCCCAACCTCCCACTATATACAAAATTAAATTCCAGTGACTTCAAGACTTAGAAGTAAAAGGTTAAACTGTTAAACTCTTTAAAAGACAATAAAGAATAGAATTTATTGAACAAGGCCCACAAAGTATCAACGAGTAGGGAAAAATTAATATAATCAAGTATATCAGTTAATATATTTTTTAAAATTTTGTACACCAAAGAAAAAGCATGAAGAAAATACAAAATAACATACACACAGAGTGTTTTTGGCTGAGGAAGAGTGTGAAATATGGAGACTTAAGAGACTTAAAGACTTATGAGACTAAAAAAGACTAAATATAACGTGTGGACCTTGTTTGGATCCTAATTCTAACAAACTAACTATAAAAAAAGACATTTCTACGACAATGAGGAAAATCTGAATACTGAGGAATTATTAACTTTCTTAGATGTGATAGTAACATGGCAGTATTTCTTTTTAAACTCTTATCAGTAACGCATACTAAAGTATTTATAGTAAAAATAACATGACGTCTGAGACCTCCTTTTCAGGAGGATAAGAAATGGATAAATAAAATTGGCAAAATGTTAGTAACTATTGAGGCTGAGTGATGGATATACTGGGCTTAGTTACACTAGTCTCTTTACTTTTACATGTTAAAAATTCCCTTAATAAAAACTAGTTTAAAAATAAAAAATAAAAGAATTGTACTTGGCAAGCCACAAATGGGAAAAAGTTTATAATACATCTGAGAATTACATAATTCGTGTTCAGACTATAGGAAGAACTCCAGTGAATCAATAAGTATAAGATGAATAACTCAATATATAAAAGGACAAAACCTACGAAAATACAATTCAAATAAGATAAACATTAGTGGACAATAAACAAGTAAACATAAGAAATGATGTTCAACTATACCGAGAGATCATTTTATATCTTCAAATTGGCAAAGATTTACTATAACAATTTTGAAAAATAATTTGGCATTTTCTGAAAGCCACGGATGTTTTTATTCAGTGACTCAGAAATGCTGTTCTTACATAAATGGCCTAATAAACTCTTGGACATGGACACCAGAAGGCTTGTGTATAAACATATGCATAGCAGCCATGTGTCCATCAACAGGAGAGTGAATAAACTGTGGTACACTCACACAACGGAATAATATATAGTAGTAAATCTGAATGAACTACGGATACGTGCAGCAACATAGATGAATCTCAGCGCCATAATGTCAAGTGAAAAAAGCAAGTTACAGAAGAATATGTACAATATAATCCTTCTCAAGTTTACCACAAAGCACCACTAAATCATATACCTCTAAGGGAAACAAATTTATGTGACAAAAAAAAAAAAGAAAAGCAAAGGGTAAGGGGGGATAGGGGTGGTAGATGAGGGTAAAGAGGATCAAATATGTGGTGATGGAAAGAGAATTGACTCTGGGTGGTGAACACACAATGTGATATTTAGATGATGTATTACAGAATTGTACACCTGGAATCTATGTAACTTTACTAACCATTGTCACTCAAATAAACTTTAATGAAAAAGAAAAGGAATAAATAAAAACAAAATTGACAAAAGTAATCACTTCACTCTAAGGGGGACAGAAAGGAAATGGAATTACGGAGGAACATATAAGGGGCTTCGAAAGTTATGTTCCATTCTTAAGCTAGGTGGTAGATCCAAACGTTTGTTGCATAGTTACTCTTTTAAACCATACATATATTTTATAAATTTTATTTTGTACCTATTTCATATTCAGTGAAATCAATTTATTTAAAAAAAGAAAGTCCTTACTCCATTCCAAATTACAGATCTATCGAAAACTTATTGAATATTTTGTGAAAAATGTGCTCATTTCCTCTTTTCATTTGTTAGATAACTTGATGGAAAAAAATAAATGCAAATGTTAAAAGAAACACACTAGACCCCTCCCACCCAGTACTCCTCCTCCTAAGAAACTATGCAAAAGCACCTTAGCTTTTCTTTTAAAAACCTCAGTGCCTACCAGTCCATACTTTTAGTTTGGCCTCCCACCACCCCCACAAGTACGCATATTATATATACTGTTATGCACCTTGATCAGTTTTCATCTAAACTATATCTGCAAAATCATTCAATATTAGGCACACTAATCTATTTCTTTCCATCTAATCACTGCAAAGTAATCCACTGTATGGTTGAATATAATTGATTTAATCCTTAATGATAGACCTTTTGGTTGTTACTAGGTAGTCTCTTGCTGTGAACAAACTATGACATAAGTAAATCTCCCTGTTAATAAACTGTAAACCTGGGTTTTGCAGGGTCAGTGTTTTACATAGGGAGAAAGCCAAACCATTCTACTACAGGCTATTGGTACATTTTTTACCATGTCCAAGAGGTAGTAAAGAATATCTGTTTCCATTTTTAGTAGTCACTTAAAGGTAAAACCGTTATGAGTGCAATACTAGGATCCCTGAGTATGCATATACTTGCCCGTACAGAATTTCTCCACCTACAAAATAAAGCCTGGTGAATATGATTTCTTGAGGAATCAGTCAGATATTAATTTCCAGGAGAGTAAGTCATTCCTTAATGGCCTGGTATCTCTTGGTGGAGTCAGACAGAGAAGTATTCTCACTTAAGCAGACCATATGATTGTATTCCCATGATCTAGAAATTGCCTTGATAAATAACTGGCTCTGCTGACCACAATACTGCCAGAGAAAAGGGCTCTGGAGCTACTATTCTAAAATTAAAGTCATGGTGCAGATGGTTAGCTCAGTTGGTTAAAGCACAGTGCTCTTAACAACAAGGCTGCCAATTCATCCCCACATGGGCCACTGTGAGCTGCACCCTCCACAACTAGATTGAAACAACTACTTGACATGGAGCTGATGGGTCCTGGAAAAATATACTTAAAATAAATAAATAAATAAATAAATAAATAAATAAAACTAAAGTCATTGTTTTAATTGAACTAAAGCTAATTGTCCCAAACAGCAAATTACCTTATTCAGTTACCTTAGCGAACATTTAATAACCAGTCTATCTTGGAAGATACATGAAGAAGGTACATTACTCAATTCGGTGAACATCTTAACTGTTTTGTTCTTAGTAGCTTGGGGGGTATTGACTACATCTTTTAAAAAATATTTAAAAGTATTGTGTCCATGCTTGATGGTGTAGGACTTTGAAGCATCAAATGGGCATCTGTCAGGGTTTAAGAAAAACCAAAATTATTTTCTAAGGAGAATTTTGACCTTGTTCAGATACTCTGAACACACAGGAGGTCACTCTTTATTCTAGTGTTCTGAGGCTCCCCGATATTGTTAAGAAAAGTTGATCCTATTTCTGGTTCAGCTCACCTACAAGGCCAAGGCTGCAATTTACTGCAAACACGCAGGAGTTGAGCTCCATGTCCCCGCCAGGTAGCATCATCTCAACTCGGCATTGGCCGAGGGCTACCAAAGACTTGGCTAAATATTTATGGAGTGCTGCCTGAACGATATGCAGTATTAACAATTCTTGTGTATTATAAAACAGGGCCTAAAGAGGCAACAGATAGGAGGATATCAGAATTATTTTAGGGGATTATTCAAACTTCACTCATCCCTGATTCTCCACTACACCAAAAGGTCTACAGCATCTTAAATCCAGAACTTAGGCTACTCATATATTCATTCCAGCCCTCAACTAACCAATGACTACATTTTAGGGATAAACTGAGTAGAGAATTGCTGTTTATAATAGTACCTCTATATGGAGGCAGTTCACAGTTTTGGGGCTGCCCGTATAGGTCTGTAATCTAGCCTTATTTTAAAAGGCTGAGGTCATGGAACCATTGTAGTTCATATTTGAATCTCCCTCCTCTGAATCCTGGGACATGTGAATTTTACCTCTCACTTGCTACTTAATTAAAACTGTAGTGGGATCATATTTTTCTCAAGAAAGTAGCAAATACATTTTTTAAATACCTCTATACTTCATGTTGAGTATTGTGCTAGGTCTTATGGGGGATACTGACAATATGAGGCAGTCACTGCTCGTAGAGCTTGAAATATGGTTAGGAAGGCAAGGCATATACATAGAATATAACTAATAATATAAAGGAAACCAGGGTTAAGGGTCAAATAAATGATGCTTAGAGTTGGAAACGATATCATTGGGGGCTGCAGAGGTTACGGAAAGTTTTGTGGGAAACATGGAAACCAAGATGAGTCTTGAAAAATTGATGAGTGGATTAAAAAAGATAGAAGACAGCAACTCGGTAGATAAATTGGCTGGATGAACAGAGGACCTCATGACAAGAGAAAGTAGAAGAGGTAGGATGGCATACAATTTTTAATAAATTTGAATACTAAGCTAAACAGCTTCACCTGTGTCTTATAGGCATTGAAAGCTCCTGAACAGAAAAGAGATGTGACAAGAGCAGATAGACTGGAGAGTAGAAACATGGGTGGTGACTCAATGAACAGTCATTAAATGTGTACCTTTTAACCTCAATTAGAGCATAAATATCTACAGGTAAGGGACTGTATCTATACTTCCTTGCATCTCTCTTGAAACACAGCACAGTACTATGTAAATGTCAGTGGACTGGTAAATATTTTGGCAATGAATAAATAAATAATATTAGCCAGAGAAGAAAAAAATTTAATATAGTTAACTGCAAAACTGCCTTAGGCCTTTTTTCTTCTCAGTAATTGGTATCCATCCAACTTCCCAAACCCCAAACTCTCCATGCATATAGTCAACAGGCAAATCTTGCTGTTTCTATCTACAGAGTATCTGCTGACTCTACTTCTTTCCATCCCCACTGCTGCCACCCCAAGTCTAACTGCTATTATCTTCTCTTGCCTAGATACTGTGTCAGACTCTCTCACCCGATCTCTTGGCCTCACATCTTCCCCCCTCTGTAACTCTGTTGTGATAAGAATTCTCTTTCTAAAATACAAATCTAATCATGTGATATTATGAGATTAATGGATCCCTACTGCTTTTTGAATAAAGTCTAAGCTCCTTAGCCTGATTTACAAAGTTCTGATTAATCTGACTCACTTGTCCAGTCATTTTTTTTGCCTCTCCCCCTTTCCAACCTACCCATATAGGATTTTTTTTGGTTCGATCAATATTCCATACTCTTTCTAGATCCCAGATCTTGGCAAATGTACTTTCTGCTAGGAAAACCTTCTCTCCTCCCCTATCCCTAACTCCAAATAATCCTTCAGTTTTAGGCTTAGGCCAACTTCTTCAGGGATACCTTCCCTGATGTCTCAAATCTGGATTGGGTACCTGTCACTGGTGTTACACTACAATCTCCCCATCATACCGTGTTTCCCTGAAAATAAGACCTAACCCTTGCATGATTTTTCAGGATGACATCCCCTGAACATAAACCCTAATGCGTCTTTTGGAACAAAAATTAATATAAGACCTGGTCTTATTTTCGGGGAAACACAGTAGCACTTGAAGCATGTCATATATATGGAACTTCCTATTTACTTTCTTATTTCTCCCACCAGATTATACATTCTGCGTGGGCAAAGACTGTATCTTATTTTTCCACATTATCTCAAGTACAAAGTGTGATGCTCAGTTCACAGCTGGTGTCTAATAAACAGTTGCTGAGTGAATGAAGCAAAACAAAAGGACAGAGTCCTTGATACAGTCAAGGAGAAAAGGATTTATCACTTAAGATAGTAACAGATTCATAATTTCTTAAAGCACCTCAGTAGCTATATCTGAGGACATTCAGCATCTCATGTGAATGAATAAACTGAGTATCCTGCCAGGGCTTGAAATTTTCTTAAACACAAATATATAAAGCTTGTCTCCCTGGTTTGCAAACAGTTCAATTCTAGTTCACCCACAGAAGCAAACAGGCTGATCTGTTACCTCCCCAGATATAGCAGGCCTGGGGGGTAAATTCTCCAGTGACAGGCATTTCAAACCTGTTTATCTATGTGGCCAAAAACTAGCCCGGCAACTTTATGAAAACAAGAGAAGTGGTAACCAAAAGGAAAAACTAAACCTCTTGTAAGTTCAAGCTCCTAGGAAGACAAAGAGGAGACCATCAAAAACGGTGACAGACGTAAGTGAAAACAAACAAGCCAGGATAGAGCGTAAGAATCAGATTTAACTTGGGACTGTCAGACTATACAAAAGGTGAGTTATTCCCTGTCCTCTCAGGTAAGATTATGCAGGCACAACTGATGAGAGGCCCTTGAGGAGACACAGAAGCCTCCAGAACAAATCTGCTTGTTTAGCACCACGAACAAGGTGCCAGGAGCACAGAGGAGTAGTGAGCTCTTCGAAGGCACACGCCCCTGCCTGACACAGGCAGTGTGGGACTCTCCCTGAGCCCAGCCGGGGCCCTGAACAAAGTAGCCAGGCATCAGAGGTTTACTGAATGAATGAAAACGTGGCCTGGCACTGTTTTGTTTGATTTAAAAAGTTTTTTAAAAATTATTCCAGCACTACTTGTTTGTTGGGGAAGAATCTGATAATAAAGAACATTTGGAAGAAAAACACCACACACTCACCACCCAAATGTAGCTGCCAGTCTATTTTAATGCCTATCCACACCTTTCTCCGGCTTATATTTTGCTCTATAATTTGCTTTTTACACTTAACAACATATCAAGAACATGGTTCCACGTCAATGTGAACCCATTTTAATGTAGTGGCTTCGGTGTGGCATGTTCTCTCTCTGTGCCTGTCCCATTTCTGAACACATGTCTGGGGCACTAACCCTGATGGACTCTTCCCATCTTGGCTAAGCCACCTGTGGGTGGCAGTCCCTACTCCAGCCACATTCAGAGCTACCCTTTGTCCACACACTCCACGTCTAATCTTGGCAATGCCGAGAGTCTAGTTTTCGAGAGCTTCTGAGCTTTCGCCATTTTCGTAGTCTTTGAATCCAGCCTGCCACCTAATACGTTTGAATCTAACCTAGCCTAGAAAAGACCTTCACTTGAATCAAGCTTCTGTTTCTCTTACAGACCCTGTCCTAAGATCTGCCACACATATAAAAAATTCAAATGCCAGAAGCACATGCTTTTGAGCTTAACAAAAGCATCCTGATGAAAACTATCATGCGATGAAAAGAAGCATTTGGTGAAATGTGTTAGAAGTAAAAATAAGGTCTCCCCATCCCCCAGTTCCTACATACACATTCCCCATCATTCTCAATCATCTCAGGAACAGGGATCAAGAGAATAACGCACAAAGGTAGAAAAAGAGAAAGCTAGCAAAGGCAAGCAAAAACATGCAGAACTAAGGAGTAGACAGCGGCAAAGGCATAGCTTGCACCTGGTTTGGAAAACGAAACAAAACAGAACTTATTCACAGACCATGGAGCAAACACTGTAAACCTGACTATTAGATGAAAACAAATGCTGAAGGCAAAAGCCTGGAGGTTTTCAGTTGGTATTTCAAATGGGAACCCAATAAACAATAAAAACCTAGATGCTCCCCAGATTCTGGCCTCTAAAACTACCCCAGAGGAGAGAAATCAGCTGAAGGCCTGTGTCTTCTTGCCACAATGACTGCTGATAAAAACAGCAAGTTCATCTTAAGAAAAACAGTACCCCAAATGGAAACAAACCTACAAAGAAGACAAAGCATGCCAGCCGCAGGCGGACGTACATTCACATGCGTGCACGCGCACAATCTTCAAAGGGTGATCAACTGCAAACTAACAAAACAGAAACAACTAATAACAAAAAAATCTGGGTTTGGAATCTCACAAGGAGGTCCATTTCTGACTCTGTTCCTAGAATCCTCTCCCTACCTCTGTCTGGGGCTGACAATGACATCTCTCCCTAGAGTAGTAACAATTTAAAAAGAACAAGTGATTGGACAGAAGAGATGACAGGGGTCCCAGGGTCAGAATCTCATACTCAACAAGCACTTGTAATCATTGTTATGGTTCCACCAGGAAGTCCTGTTATTAAATTTCAGGCAAAACATGTAGGAAGTTAAAGGAACGGCATCTTCCTCAGGGCCTCTGTTCTAAGTGCAATGACCGACCAGGTCTCCTGCAGTCTCATTTCCTTTCCTATCCCCTGTAGACAGCCATGACATTCATAGACTTGTTGAATGCTTTCCTAATCCTTCCCTTCAGGAACTGCTTTCCAGGTGGAGAATCTCCCAAATCACAATATTAGCCATCACTGTACTATCCCTAGGGGAGAAAGTGAAAGGTCTTGGTTCTGGAAGTGCACTGCCATTCCCCTTGTGGAATCATTAGCCAAGGGGTGGGCCTGGAAATACATTTCCACTCAAACACCCATCTCTTGAATTCCTCATGTGTGCAAGGTCCCTTTCCAGCAGCGTATATGGGTATTTTTGTAACAGAAATTTTCTTAGACAATCCCATCATCTATAAAATCTCAGAATCAGTCTATCTCTAAGAGTTAATTCAATAGTCATTTTCTAAACAGTTTAAGGTGGACTGTTTCCAAAGACAGCCAACAATAATTCTTACTACCCTCTCTAAGTGTTCATGTCCCACCCTTCAAGGGGTTGGCTGGATCGCCTCTCCCCTTTACTCTAATCTAGCCTTGTGACTTGTATCAACAGAAGGCTGTAGAAGCGACACTGTGCCAGTTCTGCCTTACGCTTCAAAAGGTACGGTAGCTTCTGTATTCACTGTCTTGAAGACTTGACTACTCTGCTAGAGAGACCCACTAGCCCTCCAGTTATTTATGCCCCCAGTAGAGGTTTTAGATAAGTGAATATGAAGCCATCTTGGTCATTCCACCTCAGCAGAGGTCTCAGATAATATAATGTAATAGCTATCTGAGTGATCCCAGATGATACCACATGGTAAAGAAGAACCACCCAACTAAACCCAAGCAACACACAAAATTGTGAGAAATAATAAACTGTTGTTATATTAAGCCACTAAATTTTGGGTTGTTTGTTATGCAGCAGTAGGTAACTGAAACACAGAACATTCAAGGTACTGAGTTAGACTCTATGGAAAAGGAAATACTAAATAAAAGGGAGGCTGATAACAAGGGACACACAAATTAACTTAACTACTATATTTATTCTCTCCCAGTTCTGGAGGCCAGAAATATGAAATCAGTATCAATGGTCCAAAATCAAAGTGTCAGCAGGGCACCTCCAGAGGCTCTTGGGGAGAATCTGATCCTCACCTAGTCTCGTCTCTGGTGGCTCTACGCTTTCCTTGGCTTGTATCTGTATTACTCGAATCTCTGCCTCTGTGGTCGCACTGCTTTCTCTCTTGTTTCTCAAATCTCCCCCTGCTCCACTCTTATCAGCAATTGCATTAGGGCCTACCCAGATAATCCAAGATAACCATCCTACCACAAGATCTTCGATTTCATCATATCTACAGACCCCTTTTCCTTACAAGGTAACATTATAGGTTCCAGGGATTAGGACCTGATATTTTTGGGGGTGATTATTCTGCCTATCACAAATTGCTAAAACAAGAGTTACGGCTCTAGGGGGCAAGATGAACACAGCTAGTTTATTCCAAGGCAGTTGTGTTTTCCAAACCTTTAAAGCAACAAACCACTTTGTTTTCAATTAGAATCCCAATATTTAAAATATAAATATAAAACAAAACCAGAACTGTTTTAGTTGAAGAAGAGTTGAGGTGAGTGGTCATCAGTTTGCCCTCCCTCTTATCCTGCACAAGCACAGGCCCTGATACACCTCATGAGCTCAAGAGGCAGTTTAGAGTTTGAAGGCTTTGAAAGACAAAGGGAAACTCAGACAGCTGTCACCCCCCCCACCTCCTTACTTCCTATTATTCCCATCTTCCCAACCTCTCTAGTTAAAGCAGTGCACTCTGTCCATCACGCCCACGATTTCCCACAAAGGTGATTTTCTATTTTTTATAACATTAACAGTTACTGTTGCTTTATTAAAACATGTTCAAGTCTGTCTTCTCTCACTAGGAAGTTAGCTCCTTGAGAACAGAAACTCTTGTTTCTGCTCTAACCCCAGTACCTAGAATGGTGCTAGCACACAGGAGACAGTAAATATCTGCTACCTTCTTACTGTTTTCTGAGCACTCCCTCCACAAATCTTGCCCCATTTAAGGTTTTCAACCACAGGGGTCTTATCCCCATCAGCCTGACTCTAAAGATAAATTATATATATATATATATACACACACACATACATACATACATATACACACATATATACATGTATATATGTATATATGTATATATATATTTATATTTATATACAATATATAACACATATATTATATATGTTATATATATAAATATATATATAATATATATTTAAAGAAACTCTTACTTGGTAATTCCAAAGAGCATTGTATAAGCATTAAAACCCTAGTTAGCACATGCACTAAACATGCAAACAGCTCACACGATGCTGAACCTGCCTCATCCAAAGTTCTAGAAATTTCTCTTTTACTCATTAACAATAGAGTATTTAGCATAAGGTCCAATATTAGCATAAGGTCCAATATTTCAAAATAAGTTTTTTAGTTTCCATCCCTGTAATACTTTTTGTTCAACTAATTCTTTCAAGATTCTACTCTAAACACCAGACATTTTCGTTAAGACTAATGTTAATACTACTAATTCATAGTATTCAAGCAAGGGAAAAATAGAAACAGAGTCCCAAACTTAAAGGAACACATTAGAACTAAAAGGACTCTCAGAGACGGTCTACTCCTTTAATCATTTAATTGTAGAGATGAAGGAAACTGATGCCCAGTGGAATTATGTGAGTCTCCTAAAATCAAAATACAAGTTGAGAGAGATGCAGGACTAGAACCCAGCTCTCCAGTTTCTCAATCTAGCCACCAGACTTTTCAGGGTTTCTATTACACAGGTAATCTAACCATCCTGCTAGGCATCCTCGTAACGAGCAGAGGACACTGGGCCAGGCTGACTACTGTTCAAAGGGGTACATGTCCCCATGATTGGGTCAGATAGTGATCTCTCCACTGTTGTCACTCAACCTGGGCAAGTTAGTTTAAGGTTCCCAACCTGAGTTTCCACTTCCAGACGCGGAGCCAGGCCCACCCACTAACTTTAATGGAGTAGATGAGCAGGCAAACTGCCAGCTAAACTAATCATCAAAAAATCTATCCATCTACTCATACAAAGTATTTTTGGAGCTCATTAGACCACAGATACTTCATTTGGTTTAATAGGTCTCAAGTCTCTTCCGTATTCAAATTAAGAGAATCTTACTAATAATACACTATAAGACCCTCCCCCCCACACAAAATAAATTTTAAAAACCTCTAACACTTATGCAAATCAAATGAGAAAAGACAAATGTATGTACTAGTTCTTATTCTGACTCAATACTTCCTTTTCCCAACTGAACCCCTGCATTTTGTAAGTTTGTGAAAACTCAGGCCAACGCTTATTTACAAGGGTGGCGGTGGGGGGAACCAAGAGGCAAACGTTACACTCCCAATTAATACACAATGTTGTCCATAACTAGGTATGATGTGGTGTCCGATGTACATTACCCAAATTCATAGCTAGAAGAAATAAAGACTCAGAACACAAAGTGTGATTTTCTTATGCTGCAGAGAAGTATGGAAAAGAGCCCGTTTCGTAGATGTACATCTCAGTCTGCAGGATTTAGTCTTCTCTCTGAACAACTGCCTGGAAGTACTCAAAAAAAAAAAAAAAAAAAAAAAGGGATAATTTTCAACAGATTGGCTGGATCTCCAGACAGAGAGGAAAAGCCAGCGTTTGGTGGAGTTGTGAAAGGAACATTTGGACATCTTAGCCACTTGTTTTTTGGAGAGCCAGAAAACTAATCTGGAATAAGTATAACTCATTACTGCTATTATTATTAAAAACCTTAACTTCTGGCTCCTGGGGTTGGCAACAGGAAGCATGTTGGTTTCTGTAGCAATGCAAATGAAGTTTATTAAATTAGACATTCCAAGATCAGGGTACTCTGTTTGGTGTTCTCACGAATGCTGATTTTTTAAAAGAACTCTGTAGTAGGCTGCCACCTCTTTGCAGACCCTGGAAAGCCATCTGCCTGGCCCTGAGAGCAGCCTGTACATTGAGATCACACAGAGGCAGACTTTCAAGCCGGCTGGGTACCATTCCCTTCCGTGCGTGTTTCCCCTTAACGGCCAGGCCCCAAAACCTTCAAGGGCTGAGGCTGTGTTTGCTATCTCAACTGTATCTCCTATAGCACCTAGTAGAGGAGACAGACATAGCATGAACTTCCTACATTTTAATAAATAAATAAAGGAATAAATCATGTCTCTTTTCTTCCCCTCATTTTAGTTACAGTCTATTAATTACAACTAGCGTATGCTCATTAAAAAAATCCGACAACATACAAATGAGTAACTAATAAAAGAAATTTCACCCTGCTCTATTTGAGACCTTTTCTATACACATATAAAAATGTTAAAATTAGACATGTAATATACACAGTTGTTTTGGAGGGTGGCAAACATAGGTGTGTTAAACAAATATTGTTCAGCAATTTGCTTTTTCAGAAATATTTAGGTGCTTCACTCATTTATGTTCTGGAAGTAAAAGGGAAAAATCTAGTTTTCCTTGTACTTATTATTTTTTTATTTATGTTTTGAAGGAAAGTACATTCTTCATATTTTATCTCCATGTTTGATCAATAAAGTCTAGCTGAATACAGAATAGAAAGAAAATTATCTTCCATCAGAATTTTGAAGATAATGCTCTATAAACCCCTCTTATCTTCTAAGTCTGTTGCCATTTTGATCCTTTATTCTCTATATGTGAATTGTTTTTGTTTTTCTCTCTACAAAATTTTGGAAATTTCATGATGACGTATCTTGGTATGGATCGCTTTTTGTTCATTATACTAAAACTTGTGTCCTTTAATTCTAGGAAAATTTCCTGTGCTACTTTGACAATTTCCTGCCCTGACTTTTCTCTGCTCTCTCCTTTCTGAACTCCTAGAAGTTGGATGTTGAACTACCTGAAATAATCTCCTGACTTTCTTTACTTTTTTTTATTTCCCATGTACCATCTTTCCTGCTCTTTTTAGCTTTACCTCTGAAAGAGTTCTTTTACTCTCGCCTATGTATTGAAATTTTCATTTGGGCTATCATATTTTGAATTTCCTAGAGTTTTTTCTTATTCTTTGCTTGCTCTTTTAAAATGGCATCCTGTTCTTATTTTATGTAATCGAGTTCATCTCATTTCTGAGAATTTTTTTTTTCTTCTGGTCCCTATTTATATCTGTTCCTATTTAATTCCTTTTTTTTTTTTTCTTAAATCTCTATTCTTTTTCTAATACTGATTTTAAAGTTTAGGCGGCAGCTGTTTCTTGCAATGACTGTAGTGCTTTTCTCCCTGTCATACAAACACACACATACACAACACACTCCAATGCAAAGACTAATTCTATCAGTTAACTACAGAAACATAAAGTTCTATAACGTGTCAAACAAGGGTTAGAAAACAGGCCAACAGGAAGAAGGCGCAAATGAAGACCACCCTGAATAAGCAATATAGCAGAAAAGCATTTTATTCCAAGGATAGGTTCTGGTTTATACTTATCCACAGAAGCTTTTCATCATATGAAGCTAACAAACAGCAATTCTAAACATAAAATAATTCTCCTTAAAAGATTTTCCCCTTCTTTCTATTTCTGCTATGACTCTAAAGAAACAGAGACACAATAGTTATTAAGGAGGCAGGACATCCTTCTAGCTAACCAACTTTTACATACTGTTCCTCATGGTCAAAATCTTGACCACACTGTGGTAACTCTTTTTGACTTTATGACCTTACTGCTAAGACTGTCAATTATCCTCACTGTTATTTGAGCAGAGGAGCTGCTTTTATGCCAAAAGACTACTCTGCAGTGCTATTTAACCTTTCCCAACAGCGATTCATGAAACGGAACGTTTAGTAAAATATTTTACCTAACCTTGCAACGACACTTCCCAGCAAATATTTGAAGTATATAAATACCTCCGAGTAAAGTCTTTAAACTCATAAAGACTTATGAGTAAAAACTTATGAGTAAAACTCATAAATGTTAAGCCAAACGCCCACCTTAATTATATAATCGCATTTAAAATAAAATAATGCCATGAGTTCAGACAAACTAAGGCAGTTCAAATATTATTTATCTGACTACATTAAGCCTACTTCCAATGGCAAAATATTTTTTGTATAATACGGACAGCATTTTATTTTAGAAAAGGCTGCTACTACATCATGGAGTAATATTTGAAACCACGTTCCATCGATTACTTACTCTGTGGTAGAGTGAGAATGAGGAAACACAATGTAGAGAAAAAACAAAGGTTTGGAATCAGCTAGACCAGAGGAACACGACTTACTGGCAGTGTAACCCTGGGTAAGTTGTTCAACCTTGCTGAGTACCTTTCCATTTTGTTTTCTAAAAAATGGGAATAATAGTGCCTACTTTGGGGAGTTACTGTGAGAAATGAGATACTACATGGACGAATCCAACACTGTACCTTCTTGACAAATTATACACATTGTTCTTTGGCCTTGGCTCCTGCTACCCAGCCTTCTTTGTTCCCCTCCCCACTTTAAAGAGGAGAAGAAAGGAATAGAAGGAGATTAGTATAAAGTACCATTAAGGTCAACATACTCTGAGAGTCTAAGATGAAAGAGTACGAGAGAACATACGTCACTTTCACTCTTGCTATACAAATAGCTTTTAAAAGTACATGAAGTGTAGGCATTGAAAATATGGTTAAAATTTGGGTTTGGCATAAAATTTTTTTTACCTAGTATTCTAAATGTGTTAATACCTATACTTTGCATTAAATTTTATATATATATATACATATATATATATATATATATATATATATATATATATATATATATATATATGTATATATATATGTGTGTGTGTGTGTATATATATATATATATATATATATATATATATATATATATATATACACATGCATGCAAGAGCCAAAGGCCAGGAAGAAAGCTATAAAATGGGATGGGTAGATCCATACTGGTACAAAAAACATAGGGTGTCTAAATACAAACACACACGCATGATGTGTGTGAGATGATAAAAATGATGGTATACAATGCTGCTCTCATACTCTTCCACTCACACATGGTAAGAAAACAGTATTTGTTTTTGATGTCCCTATACTAGTAGTAAAAATCAACACTTCCACAACTAAACATACACACAGATTTCCTTGGAAAAGGAAACCTTATTTCTGATAATTATTTGTTATTACAATAGAATGGCTAGCAGTTGAGTCTGTACAGAAATAATTTACAGTCATTATAACAGTTTTCCAAAAAGTCTCTAAATTTTCCAAAAAATAAGGCGCCTACAAAAATGATTGATATATAAAAACCAAATAAAAATAACTAATAAAAGGAACAGTCATTGATAGTTTTCATATGTAAATTTTGGCATTTCACCTTGTTTTTAATTAATTCCATTAAATTGGTGTTTTGTAGGTCGGAGGATTTTATGACTGCACACCAAAAATGTTGTTTATAAAGCCGTTCACAGGGAACTGCCCACAAATATTTTCTAATACATTTTTTCCCTTTTGTTCAATTCAGATTGTTATTGCTTCATTTTTTCCTCCTTTAAATCCAATTTTGGTCTTTTAATTCACTTCCACTTCCTTTCTTTGCCCTTCAAAAAGGGGTAGTCCATTATAAAGTCTATTCCATTCTTTTTGGAATTTATATAGCACCAAATTAAGTTAATCTGCAAGTACACTAAGGCATAAAAGGAAAAATAAAAACAACCCAGGTGGTAGAAGATAAATATCCTTACATACACACAAAGTCTCACTCCCTCCCACACCCCCCACAAAAATCCATAAATAGGGTGGCAAAGGCTTATTTTTAGAAAGGACAAAGGGCAACACAGGATACAAATGAAAATACAGCCAAGGAAGCCTCTTGGCCTCCTCTGGCCTAATTTAAATGGGGTTACTTAAGTTCATAGGTTGGTAATGGATGATGTTGCAAAACAAGGATGAATCAAAGAGTCATCACTAAAATATTGTTGTATTCTAAGGATGGACTATATCATATGTTTTGTCCTAAAAGACATGACTCACAGGGAGCTCATGATTCCTTTTCCTCTCTTCCCTGAAATTTGAATAAAACCAAAATTTTGGGGGGTGGGATGCGGGAGCGACATATCTAGAGTCCCACAACATTTCAATGGTGGTTTCAATTCTGCTGTTAATCAGATATGTGACTTGACTTAGATAAGTCACCTAACTTCTGACTCTCAGTTTCCTCATCTATTAAACGGGGATAATCAAACCTAACCTAACTACGTCACATGGTTACCATTAGGATTAAATGAGATAAAAGGTCTGAAAGTACTTTGAAAGTACCACGTTCTGCTGATTATATTGTCTCGCTCTCAATTCTATATACTTCTTTCAGTCTCCACTATCACTATTCTATTTCAGATCACCAACATTTTTCCTAGGCTAGATCACCAATTTACAATATCAGACCACACACAGGTGCCCCTTCATGACAAAAATGAGAAAAACCAGGGGAATGTAGTAAATTTTGCATAAAGCTAAATGTTTTCCATTTCAAATATCTAAAATTTATTTGAGATTCTTCTGTGTGTGTGGTATCTGTGGGTATGTATGTTAAAACATCCTCTGTTTTATGAAATGATTCTGACAAATGGTGAGTTTTTAATGTACTTAACAAAATGAAAGGTTAGCAACTCAATTACACCGATCCTCAAAATTAATTTTTTTGGCTGATTCATGAAATCCAAAACTCTGGGTATCACTAGTCTACATTATCTTAACAAACAAAACTATTCAAACAGACTGATTTCCCAGTCTTCAGCATTTGTTTCCAACCCAGCTACTGTGTGTTCTCTTCACAGCAGCCAAAATGATCAAATGAAAATAATTCTAATCCTGTTACACCTGTGTTTAAAATACCATTTCTTGCACCCGTGTCCTCGAATTGACTGACAAGGTCCCCATCTCATCTCATGCCACCCCTCTCGTGCACTCTGCACAGCAACCATGTTTTGTGATGGTTCACTGTCACCCCCAGACTTTTGCACAGGAGTAATCACCCCCCACATCACCTCTTCTTTCCAAGCTAACTATGCATATCCTTCTGCCCGCCACTGTCTTTCTTTCTCTGGGGTGTCTTCCTTGACTCCCCCAAGCCCAGATCACATGTATCCTCCATGTGCTCTTACAGTAGCCCTTCCCTCATTGCAGAACTTCATTCCTACGTTAATAAATATTTACTGGGCTTCTGCTATGTATCAGGCACTGATCTAGGTGCTGCTGGAGATACAGATGTGAAGGAGACAAAGACATCCCCCCAGGGAGCTGATACGTTAGTAAGAAGAAACGGACTAGAAATGAAAAATCGAAATAACAGAGAAGTAAAATATCTGGTGATTGCTTATCATCATATCCCCATGAAGCTAGCACAATGCCTGGCTCCTAGCTGGTGCTCAAAAAACATTTGCTAAATGAATAAATACAGGCGTGTCAAAAAGCACTATACAAATGTGAAGGATTGATTGCCGTGTGCACGGGTTCATGCTGCCTTATTAAAATCTCCTCTCAGAGTCTGGCCAGCGCTTTCAGAAGCCTTCAAGGCATGCTGTGTCAGTCACACCAGGGCATTCGCTACTCTAAGATTTGGTTTTCTACTTGGCAAAAGTAGTAATTTTACCAGTAATTTTCAGATCAAATGAGTTAAGCAGTGAAGACTCGAAAATCCCAACTTGGCATAATATGTATCTTCCTCAAAATTAAAACACAAAATTAAAAGGAAGCCAGTCCCTTCTATGGTTCAGACACCAGGATACTGGCTTCATGTTTTATCTAAAAGGTTAAAACTGGAAAAGTCAGTAACTACCGTGAATGAGGACCTTGTCAGATCGCTGTCAAGGCATAATCCCACCTGAGTTCTCACCTGCTGAAGTGAATTAAAGTCAAGAAAGTAAACATTTAATGAATATTCACTTGCCTTTGGTTCAAGGAAGGTCTTAGAAATAAGCTTTCCTTTAATTAAAAATAAAAGTAACCCAGAAAGTTGAAATGAGATCTAAGGAACCCTCAACATGGGTCAGCTAGTCAGCATAAGAAAGAGTTGGCAGTACCCAGGTGAAACTGCTCCAGGGTGTGACTGTAACACCATTTTGTTCATGAAAAGATTTGGAAAATAGATTTTCTGGACAGAACTTGGCCTAACATCTCCACTAGCAAGCTGACAAGCCAAGAATTAAACCTGGTACAAAGGTACCCAGCGGTTCTGAAAATAGCTCGATGTCTTTATTGACTACAAATATATCAAGCCTTGCGTCTGACACAGGTACCAAGCAACCGACAAACAGGTATTAAGCATTATGCTAAGTGCTCTCAAGGACCCTAGACATAGAATTCTAAGCCTCAAGAAACTTAAAATCAAGTTTGTAAAACAAGACAGACATTACTGGGGAAAAAAAAAATCAAACCACGATGGAAGGATGGTAAGAGCCAAAGAAGTGCAGAACTTTGCTCTGGAGGCCAAAGCAGAGGGGAGGACCTACAAGGGATGCTCAACCAAGGCGCGTTTCCCAAGAGGTGAGGCAACCAGGAGGCTGACAGACCTGGAAAAGCAGAGGAAGAGAAGTCCAAAACTAGTAGGTGAAGCGTGGCCTCGATGGACAGCTAGGGTTCACCTTTCCCGGGGGTGTGGGAAGGCTGAACGAGGAGGAAAGTGTGTGGAGAAGGGGATGGCATGAGGATCCTGTGGTGAGATGTAAGGCCTGCCTGGGGACAATAGGGGTGGCTGCAGCAAAACGTTCCCCTAGTGGAGAGCAGGTTGGACTGTGGAAGGCCCTGCATGCTAAGCTAATGAATTTAAACCTGATTTCTCAAATACTGGAAAGTTCTGGCAAGTGAGTATCATGAGGAATTGTGTTTGGGTCTGTCCTCAACATTTTCACATAAGTCTACATTGCCAGCCTACACAAAACAATTAGAAAGAGAATTTTTCCAAGCGATGTTCCAAAAACATGTAAGAACCAGCATGTTTTCATGGATCTTTAAATAAAATCCTATCACCGTGACTAAGTTTTATATCATTCAGTAAATCACATATACTTGAGTAAATGTGACAACCACTGAAAGGTCCATTTTAAGCAGCACCGAAAAAATGACTTTTGAAAGGCAAACCCAGTCCTAACAACACCCGCTCCCTTATTTCACCCTCCCCCCAACCTGACTAGGGTCTTTATTTTGCTTTAAGCAATAGAGATTTCCTTATGTACCTGGACAGAAGAGCTGTTAGTCATCAATACGGATGGAGTGTGTTAATAGGATCTTTGTTCAGAAAATTTAATTACAGGTTTCAGCCTTGGACGAATGGAAAATGAAAATGTTGGAGGGGACGTTCTCTCTCCTAGATCTGCCCACTAAGGAGTATCATGAGCCTTCTTTTCAAAGCTGTCCCTGAGTGCATCCCTTGGAGAGGCAGTTTCCTCCCTGGTGTTGGGGGCATGGCTGCCCAGAGTGGAACCCTACTTGCTTCTCTGGCCTAATCTGGGCTGCCCTGTACCACTCAAATTCCAACGGAGCCTCTGCAATCAAAAGCCCAAAGATACTCAAAGGTAATTTTGGCAGTTTCATACCTTTTAGAGGCTTCTGCCTCAACAAAAGCAACATGATTGCACTCGCTTGCACTGGCTCCAGGCAACCCCAGGGCTTTACCACCTTTGACCCCAAAAAAAGCTATGTAGAAGGAACACAAGAGTATAAAGCTGAGCTTGAATCTACCTTAAAAATTTACAAAATAATTTTACCCTGGCAAGTGATTATCTGGGAAGACTGCTGAGCCAAAGGTATTTGGGGCTGCATTTTATGCTTTGTAGAATCTCATATTGGTGCTAGCATTTATCAACCATAAGCAAGGAACCAAATAAATAGCAATAATACCAGTTAAAGACGCTGGATTTTTAAAGTTTTCTGAGCAACAACAAAGCAAGGAGAAAATGCTGGTTAATAAAAGACCTGCTTTTTAAACTTTAGGACATGTTTAGGCACTCTTCCACAAAAAAATCTAAGATACATGCCGGTGTCATGAAAACGAAAGTTGCTAACCAAAAAATGTCAGTCAAATCAATACGAAAGGTATAAAGAGAATTTCCCAAACTAGTAGGGTGAACAACTCCAAGTGCCTGAAAATCTCTAACAGTTCCTCCAAAAGCACTATAAGAATAATGGTAAAATTTCTAGTTTAAAAAAGGTAGGGGAAGCTTTTTAATTTCAAAGTAAAATAAAAGTTAACTTCTCCAATATATTCAAACATTCAGATTCCTAAAGAAAAGTAATATGTAAGCATAATATACAGGAATTATTACAGCAACAGTTAATTGAAAGAAACTAAACTCAATAGATCACTTTGGAAACAACACCAAAAGACTCTTTTGTCTTAATTTCTGCCATTCTTTCATTCACTGAGCCCTTATACTATTAGAGGTTCTATCTATATTTGGCACTGTGGGGGATACAAAGAGGACTTTGGCTTTCAGCTCCCTTCAGTACTGGGGAGAAACCCCCAATCAAAATCCTAAAACACACGACAAAAAACCATCCTTTTTTGAAACCTTCCTTACACATTAAAAGGCATTTCCAGTTCAAAATGCAAAGGTAACTATTCCACAGAGAGATGATTATTTGGATAGAGACATGTGGTAAACATTTCCTAGGGAAGGAGCAAAGGAAAAAAGGTCAAAGGTAAAAGTCAACTGAGAAGAGCTGCAACATCTCAGCAATTTACAAATTTAAAGGAGAGCAACAGTTTGAAGGGTGGAGATAAACACACCACCTCCATTCATTATAAACTGAGATTTAAGAGAGAATCTTTTTCCTTCTCCGGGGTGAATATCACAACATCTGTTCTCTTGTCACAACAGCAACTAAGTTGATTTAAGAAAATATTCTCTCTCGTTTTAATGCTGTTGGTGCATAATTACATGATTTCTCTTGAGCCTTGGTTTCCTTAAGACGTGTTTATTCTGCACATCTGCTCTCTCCATACCTGATTACACAAAGGTATCATAAATAGCAAACCAACAGGTATAAAGAGACCAAGCCCTCAAAACAGATCAAAGCAAACAGCCCATGGAGTCCTTTGGAAATCTTGGCTGGCAGCTCTTGTAAATAAAAGTGCTTCTAAAGCAGAAAGCATTCAACTACCGTATTTATATAGGGCGTGATTGACAGGTCAGTTATTAACTTCATAAAAACACAGGCAATGTTAACTAGCAAGAATGTTTGTTCTAGCTGTTCTATCTGAAGGAAAATGAAATCCAAGATAGAATGGCTTGCTCTCTGTTTCTTTTAAGTATTTATTTTAGAACCATGCAGTATAAAAGAATGTTTTTTCAAGTCAGTGAACTTAAGCTATTTTGCTTACTGTTCTGGAATTTAAGTATGTTGTTATAATTCTTTAGAAAACAAATGTTACATTTACCGAAGGCAAATTCCAATGGTGTACCATGATCTTTTCAACCCCTCAAAAAATTTTTATTCTTTTGAATTACTAAAATTAAAGAAATTTTACATTCATTAAGGCTTCTTTCAGTAACTAATGTATATTAAACTGGAGACTCCAAGAACAGCAGGATTCTCCCACTGCTCTGGAAGAAGGTGCTCCTTGAATTGTTGATGGGAGCAAGTCTAAAATTTGCCAGAAGGGGGTAAGAATAAAGTGGTCTGCATTTTATTAATATTATTTATGGGGCTTTTTTTCACTACTAACACATTCAATTATGTATGATCATTTACTTCAATATTACAATGCAGTATGCTTTATTTGAAAAATTCTCTCAAAAACTAACATCGGTTATATGCAGATAGGTGATCAGCACATCCTCAAAATTGACTTTTGCATGCGATGGTTTCCATCCTTGAGATGTAAAGTGGTGAGCGCCCACCACCGTCCCAGGGGAAAGTAACCAAAATGTCAGCCTATGTTTCTTCAATGTGAAGAGCAACTTCTATAATTGTAGCTTTAAGCAACTATACAGTAAAGAAATCTTAAAACCTTGTATTTAGCCAATCTATAATCTTATTCTTCCATAAAATGACTTTTTAAAAAGTAACAAAGACAAAGTAGAAAGAAAAGTTAGGAGGACAAGTTTTTTCTTCCTCTCTTTTGAATCAATCAGCCAATACTTTTAACACTGAAATGCTATAAAGTTGGCATTCCATAGCCAAACAAATGCTTATGAAGTGGACCGAAGTCTATGTGCATGTTTGTTTATATGTGTTTAATACCTTCAGGTCTGAGTTTTCCATGTAAACAAGTTTTGTTAAATGCCTCTTGAATTAAATTAAAAAGGTTATTTGTTAATCAAAACGTTTCACTCTTAGCAAAGGCTTGTCATCATATGAGCTAAATACCAAACACAGGAGCAAACCAAAAATCCCCAGAAAATTCATCCTTACTCATCAGTACATTTAATGCACTGCAATCATGCTTCCTCCAGCATTTCTACAAGGAACAATCTTTCAGAACACAGAATTCTTATAAATAAATAGGCAGACTCAGAACATGCCCTGGCCTCCTCCACTAGCCCCCACCCACCCACCCACCCCGCACAGGACTATATTTTCAAACTAGAATATTTGTTTTGACAGACTTCTGCTTGCTTAATTCTCTGGCAAAGAACTTCTGTGCACCCCAAGCCAGTAATGAACATTTTGCCAGAAATATGCAACTTTTGGCACAACAAGAATAGGAAAAAGAAAAAAAAAAAAAAACCTTGCCGGCAGAGACTTCCAGAACTGAAGATAAAAGCAGGCACGTTGAATGAACAGAATCCTTTCCCTTAACATATTATCATTTCCTCTTGCTTTCCCTGCTTCTCACTATCATGAGGAAAACCTTCATTTGGCAGTTACACATACCTTCTCTACACTATATAAGGCAATGGGAAATTATTCCCTAAATCTTGGTTTCTAATTAAAGAACTACTTATCCAAATGAAAAATGTAGGTTAGCTAATCCTACTCAAAGAGTAAATCTCCAAAACAATTTCTTAATAATAGTTTATCAGGAAAATTTAAATCCATTGAACTTGTTTAATCCAGTGGAATACTCCTCTTTCATTATTTCTCCAGTTACATTTAAAGACCTAACACTCAAAAACTTAACAATGCAAAATGACTCCACCTTCCCCCACTGAGCTCAGAAGGGTTGGGCGGGATATCACACAGCTCTCCTCAGAGAGCTTAGGGTGTGGGCAAAGTGCCTCTTTCTACAACTACCCAGATTCTTGGGAGAAGGAGTAGCCTACAAAGTAGATTTCTTGCCTGGGTGGAGTCAGGCACTATCCAAAAAAACAAAACAGAATACTCATGGACCTTGAAAGGGGAAGAGACAAGCATATCTCAAAGAATATCAGATTGTTGAAATATTCAATCTCTGTTAAGAGATCCTCTTCCTCCAGGTCACTCAAACAGTGCTGCCCCCAGGAGTCTATCATCTATACACAGATGACTCTTCCATCCAGGCCAGAACGCACTCCTACGCTCCAGACCCAGTATACTGAACTGCTTAATGAGTATGTTCCATTGGATGTCCATTAGGCACCTCAAAACATAGATATAAAACCGAACTTGGCAACCCCAATCTCTTTGTCCTAAATCTTCCCCTCTATAAATGGCACCATCAGCCCCAGAAACTGTCCCAAGTCAAAAATCTGCCATAATCTGTCTTTCCTCTTCCTTGTTTTCCCCATTTTTCTTCAAGTCCTGTCTTGCCTACTGTCTAAATATTTCTAATCAATATCCCCCTTCCATCCTCCTTGGCCATCCCATTTCTGACCTGAACTCACTTCTCACCACCTATTCCATCCAGTTTTCCATAATTAAAACATAATTCTTCATATGATACTTCATAAAAAAGGATTCCATGATTCAGTATTTTAAATGAGTAACTAGAGAGTCACAGTACGTATCAGCATATTAAAGACTTCAAGAAATCCTGGATTGAAGAAATATGTTCACACCAACCTTTCACCACCATCATCTGTCCTCCTGGCTCCCTTTTCCCCGACTGTTTAATTCACTTGGCTAATTTCTACTCATCCTTCAAGCTCAGGCCTTGACTTTTACAGGAAGCTTCCTCTGATAATAAGTACTCATCCCTACTCTGTGCTTCTAGATCTCTCCTTGCATGCAGAACGTTTAATGCTAACGTGTGGTGTGGAGTACGTCTCCTCTGCTTGACTGTGATTCTCTTGAAGGCAAAGACTTTGACTTATCTTCCAACGCCCAGTCCACTCACTACCTGGCACACAGCAGCGGGTTAATAAACCCTGCTGACTAAATGAATGCTAGCTAGCATTAGCTAGATGTACTGTTACTCTGTGTCAATCACTCTTGTAATCTCCTTGTATGTTTTAACTCAATCAGTCCCAAAACCCTACGAGGTAAATGCCAGTATTTTCCCCATTTGATATGAGGCAACTGAGGCAGAAAGAATGAATCCATTTTATTAGTCTCCCAATAGGATCTTATTTTCTTATCTCCAGCAGGGTAAACATGACTGATTTTGCTCTACTTCTTAGATAAGAGGATGTGACTGCAATCTCTTTGACAGGACTTTGTTACTTTTAGAAATACTGTACATTATAGAAAAAATCTTTAGTATAATGGGAAAACAACTGGATTAAGAGTCATATCTGAATTTGAATACCAGTTCATATTAAAAATAAGACATGTAACAAATTAATAATCTAAATTCCAAGTGTGTTCTTTAGAATGAGGACAATACTACTCATTAAGTATTCCTATTAGGATTACATGAGGTAAGTATATGAAAGTCCTTTGCAGCCTTCATATTATAAAGTTGGGTATACTGATGTCACTCTCACCAACAAAACAACGGAATGACGTCTGACTCCCCACATAGCAAATATTTAGAATTGATCATTGTATAGTTCTACTTTTATTTCCCTTGTCAAAATCAATGGAAAAGTTTTCAAATCTACATAGATTTCTACTGAAAGTTTAAAAACTTTCTACTAATATTCAACCAATCAAACTACATCTGTTTTGAGGCTCACAGTGTAAACTGGGAAATAAAAAAAATCACTGAGTATTAATAAAAAAGCTGGACAAAAGTCTTAAAAATTTCAACAAAACTACGACCAGTAAAACTGACTAAATTATCTATACTGTAGAGACTATCTACATACTCCTGTCACTAATGGAATCTTATATAATGTAGCCAGTGCTCTCAGCCTTACAAACTATGAACAGCTCAGTAGATAAATCTCAATAAGCCTCCACATCAAACAGACTGGAAGAAATCAAAAGACCGCTGAGCTAAGCCAGACCAGGCTGATATTTTGGTTTACTGGTTAACTGTTATGCTTGGAAAGGCATAAAGCTTAATTGCGAGGCTTGAGGTGTATGTCAAAAATGCCTGACTTAAGTAGAAATTCTGATCATAGCATCTGTCACTAGTTAAAATACATGGAGACCTTTATCCAGGATATTTTTTGTTGTTTATATTTTCAATAAATGAAAATAACCTAGTCACATGGTGACTAAATATGAATCATTGTTTCAGCTTTTTGAGACAGTTTGGAAATCCCAGGTGTAAATTAGGGAATAACACTGCTCTTAATCCAAGTCATGTGAAAGTTAAAAAGGGGGAAATCTGGTTTAGTTTATGACTTCTTGTGGTATTAACCAAAGGTTTCTCACAAATACTAATGAATACAACAATTTGAAACACTATATGGAAAAGTGAAATCCAGTGGTGTTACTTGGATATTTTTACCATTTTCTACTGAATAACTAACTCCATTTGGCTGAACAAGCAACAAAACTAAACATTTCTTAAAGGCCCTAGGAGAAAATAATTTATCCTTGTAAAATCCAGTACAGATTTTAGTAAAAAAATGAAAAAGGAGATCTTCGTTACTGCTTTGCCCTCATTTTCACTGCTACCAAAGCTACTGGACTATACTCATCTAATCAATATTTACACAGCGCTTTAGGACATGCAACAAACTTAAAACCCAATCCTTCCCCTTGAGAATTTGGAATTCATTTGAGATTACATAACGAATTCACAAGAAGCAATACCAACAAAAGAAAGAGATAGTACATATCATCTAGGGTACACCAGGAAGAGTCCTAAAGAAAGGGAAAACAATGAGTGCTGGGTGACCAGTTTATTCATTCAATTGATTTAAAAACAATTCTCACTAAGTGAGAGCTTCCCATATACCAAGTATCAATACAGCAAGCCCTTTATAAGCATTATCACATTTACTCCTCACAACTCTAGAGGCAGATCCTATTGTCATCCCCCATTTATGATGCTGCTGCGAGAAAGAAAATGAGGCTGAAGAGACTAAATAACTTGCCCAAAGTCAGAGCCAAAAGTGAAATCTGGATCTGCTTAACCGAATACGCATTTTCCTTTTATCCCCTATACAAGGCACTGGGGTGAAAAGGGGGAATCAGAACTAGGCCCTCTTTCAAGGAAGCTACAGACAGGTCAGGGAAGACTTCCTGAGGAGAAAAGATTCAGGCTGAACCTCAAAGAACTGGAAAAATCAGCATACTGTAAGTAGAAGAAAAGGGACAGGCATTTTAGCAGAAAAAGCATAAACAAAAGCAACAAAATGGAAATCATAACATATTCAAAAGAACAGTAGGGAGATTGGCTTGATTAGAGTATATGTATTTGTTGGTAGTTCATAGGAGCATAATAAATATTTGTGGGTTTGAATAATAGGAGACAAGGTGAAAAGGGCGGGTCCCAAATTATATAGGGCCTTGAAAACTAAGCTGAAGAAAATACAATTAACCACCAAAAATAACATGGGCAAATGTTCAACCTCACTAGTAATAAAGGCAATATAAATTGAAACAACATGGCAATGTTCCCCTTCATATTCCCGTAAACTTGTATTAAAAAATAATACCCATTACTAGGAAGATTATACATGCTGGTTAATTTGTAAACCGGTATCTCTTTATTTAAAAGAAGTCTGGCTACCAGTTTCATTGAATGTTTATATTCTTTAACCCCCCAGTATTTCCATTTATCATTTATCCTAAAGAAATAATCCAAAAACATGGGCAAACCTAAAATATATGAGGATATTCCCTGTGCCACTTTTTATAATGTGGAAAATTAAATGGAATGGAATGTATATGCTCCATGGTAGGCAGTTGATGAAAACAAAAAGAAAAAGGTTTAACAAAAAGGTAAAAGGCCAATTAAAGGGGATGGACGGCAAAGAGAGCTAATGAAAATTCCTGAGTAGGAAGGTGACAGGGAGAAAGCGTTTCTCAGGAAGGTCGATTTATCAAGAAATCTCACAATACATAAACAGAATCTGAAGACTAATTATACCCCCTTACCAAGAAATTACACAGAGGAGAATCTATCTGCAAGAAATAATCCTACATATTGAAATACTGTGTAAATAAAGATACCACACCATTATTAATAATATATTTAAAAAACTAGAAAACTAAATATTTAATAGTAAGAGAATTACTAAGTAGACTATGATTTGACCATTATAAGGAAGGTTACTTTAAAATGCTAGAGTAGTATTACAAAACCCTGAAGAATAATTAAATTTCAATTTAATGGGGCGTGGGTGGGGGGGAGGGTGGCAGGAGCAGGAAGAGATTTCTAGAGAAAGAAACCTCCACAGAAAATGTTATGAATCCCACAGAATTCAATTTTCATGGGTGAGCCAACCAGTTAGGCAGTTCATGGCAGCAGTTTTGAAGCCAGTCAGAGCTGAAAACAGGGAGGATAATGAAAGCAAGCATTTAAGAATACAATGAGGGGCTGGCCTGGTGGCTCAGGCGGTTGGAGCTCTATGCTCCTAACTCCAAAGGCTGCCGGTTCGATTCCCACATGGGCCAGTGGGCTCTCAACCACAAGGATGACAGTTCAATTCCTCAAGTCCCACAAGGGATGGTGGGCAGCGCCCCCCGCAACTAAAGATTGAACGCGGCACCTTGAGCTGAGCTGCCGCTGAGCTCCCAGATGGCTCAGTTGGTTGGAGCTCGTCCTCCCAACCACAAGGTTGCCGGTTCGATTCCCAAGGTTGCCGGTTCGATTCCCACAAGGGATGGTGGGCTGTGCCCCCTGCAACTAGCAACAGCAACTGGACCTGGAGTTGAGCTGCGCGCCCTCCACAACTAAGATTGAAAGGACAACAACTTGACTTGGAAAAAAGTCCTGGAAGTACACACTGTTCCCCAATAAAGTCCCGTTCCCTTTTCCCAATTAAAAAAAAAAAAAAAAAAAAGAATGCAATGACCGTCTGTGGAAAGGCCACAACTTATAAATGGTCATATGGCAACTGAAATACCTTTTTCCAAAGGCATAAATATTATAAATAGTGGCACTGCAGGGAGTCCACAGACATCTATTTACCTCCTCATTGAAACATTATACTTTTACAATGATAAAAAAAATTGAAACCTACACATGTTAGTGTAGTATTTGTAACTATTCAAAACAAGAGAACATCACCCAAAGATAAATTTGCTTTTATTTTCCTAAAATGTTGAAGTTTAAGGAAAAGTTGGCTTAATTAAAGGAGACAGATAATGATTTGTGGCTTGTTTCTGAGGAAAACTGGGCATTTACCACCTATATAGGCCAATGACACTGGTTTTTTCAGTACAGAGAATTTCATTCCCAAACACAGGCTGGGGTGAGGGGGCATACTGCTCTATTGTTTATCATGATTTGAGTCATTTATTGTCATAGAGATAGAACAAAAGGCAGCAAGGTAAAAGAAATGGTCAGGTGAGATTTTCCTGCCTAAACGGCAGAAGCACTGGGATGGGAAGGAGAAGGGGTTGAAAGAGAATGTGTGTTTGAAGAGTGTGAGAAAGAGCTCAGTGAGAGGTGCAATTATGCAGTGGCATGGAAGTGAGGAAATGGGAGTGAGGGCATGCAGAACCCCCGGGAGAGGAAAGGAGTTAGCAGAGTAGTAACGGCATTCTGTCCTGCATTATAGTTGAGTGCAAGACTTCTTTCTCCTCCTTGACTGTTTTTCTAATACTATCTAGACCACATTTTATAAATGTCTGTGCTCCCTCAGTGCTCAGAGCCTCAAATCTAGTAAGCGTATTTGTTGAATGATGAAGAAAAAAATGTTGGATCACCTAAACAATGATAGAAAATGGAATCAGTGGACTAAGAGGGCTTTGATTTCAGGCGGTGGAAAGAGGGGATCAAGTGAATTAAGTGTACAATTTATACATATCTAAATCAGTTGTTCATAAATTGAGTGATAGAAATAAATAAAAGACCAAGATATATTATACTACCATGTTTCCCTGAAAATAAGACCTAGCTGGACCATCAGCTCTAATGAGTCTTTTGGAGCAAAAATTAATATAAGACACGGTCTTATTTTAATATAATATAAGACCTGGTATAATATAATATAATATAATATAATATAATATAATATAATATAATATAATATAATATAAATATAAGACCGGGTCTTATATTAATTTTTCCTCCAAAGGATGCATCAGAGCTGATGGTCCGGCTAGGTCTTATTTTTGGGAAAACACGGTAAGAGCAATAGATGGCTCTATAATTGTACTTATCAAGTAGAAAATTCTAGACCTCACAGATTTAGCAATTGGATCAGACTTACGGATCCTTGTCAAATGTAGCTAATCCAACCCGATATTCTGTCCAGCCCAGCTGGTTTGCCCTGACTAGGGAACCTCATGTTCCACTTCTATGGACGCAGTTTGTACAGAACAAAACGGAAACAGTTTGGAGAAGAGAAAAGAGAGAAACTTGGCAGATAAAGAGATTGCTCAAGACAAATGGCCTAAATTGAGTTCAGAGGCCAACAATGTCACATCAAAACACTATGCTCAATTTAAAAGGAATAGGAATTTGTCATTAATAAATCAAAATAATTAAGTACCAATTCCAATAAAATTAGACAGATCATTTGACTTCACACCATTTGGTCTTACAATAACAAAATCAATGTTACAATATATGTGTCAAATTTCAAAGTGAATCAGAGTTTATAATACAAAACAATGTTAGCATTCTGTTAGCATGTTAGAGATTAGCTATAACTAGGGAGACATTTCATGTTGCAAAGTAGCATTTTCTGACATAGAAATCAGAATCTCTATTTTAATGCTCTACAGAACTTTTTTCATGAGTAAAGACAAATTATTTGGGAGGTAAGGGACAGCAAGAGTATGCTGCTTAATTTGTTAGCAAGACATATAGTCCAAAGGTACAACTCAGCCATACTAGGATCCTAAAGCCGTACCTATTATATTTCCAAGTTGGTTAGTTGGTTACTATGCCATTACCCTCTCCCTATCTGCCTTCCCTACACACACACACACACACACACACACACACACACACACACAATCACTGTCTAATGGGTTTGGTATTGACCTTGCTGACCAGTTCATCAACCTTGTTGTAGGACTTATGCCCCCCCATATCAATGACCAAGGCTTTGGGAAAGTGGACGTTATTTTCTTCTGACAAAATGGTAGAAGATTCAAATACAGACTATAAAGTTTATTCTCCCAAAGAGGCACTTTGAATATCCTAATATTTTTAAATGTCTAAAATAACAAAATTTTCATTGATTCATATTTGACTACCTATGATATGCTTAGGATACTATTTTAAATTTTTATCTGACAACTTGGGTAATTTATAGTATATTTAACTGCAAGTAAAACAGCCTTTCTGTGGCTGCCAAGATATATCTGAAATGAGTATTTTCCCTTCTTACAGATGGTGCTGCTTCTAACGATCAGAAACATGCCTTTCATTTGCCTTAATCAGTATCCCCCAAGCTATGTCTGACGGAACAGAAGATGTTAATAGATGTTCTTTAAAAAGAGAGTTTCCCATGGTCAAATAATTTGGGGAAATCCTGCATGTTATTACACCTATAACACTCCTGAAGATTCACAAAGTACGTTATAGCATATTAAAAGTTTTGAGAAGTTCTGTCGTAAAGAAACTTTTTAAAATCCAGTATTTCCAAAACTTCCTTGACTCCAGAATTTGATTTTCACTAAGTAGCTTTTAATATCTTGGTGAAACTAGTAATCCTTAAAACATAAATCATATTTCCCTCTAATATAGCCATTAATCAATTTAGAATCAACAAAAAGAATAAATGCTGAAATAATCTCACCAAGCTGGAACCATGCTATAAGAATCTAAAGAGAGTACAATGTATTCATAAGTAATTCTCTTCCAGGATCTTGCATCACATTCTCCAATCTCACCAGCCAAGAAAACAGAATGCAATCACTTCTCAAATAATTCTTAAAACAGTGAATTTATCCTGGAATACACCAATATAAAAAATGTATAAACTATTCCTAATGTCATGTACAATCCAGACTACCCTCCTTGGTAAGTCTGTTTTACGCACTGATGCAACCTCAGAACCTAATACAGTGCTTACACAGAGTAGGTGATCAATGGATCCTTGTTCTAGGAATTAATGACTGACTACCGAATGACTGACTGGATGAATGTTTTCATAATGTCCTCTCTGTTCTAGTCTGTCTTATCTTTTAACTTTCTCAAACACACACAATGTATGTTCCAACATCTGTATCTTTGTTCGTGCTATATAACCTCGTATCAATACACTGCTCTCTACCTATCCAAATGCTGCCCATCCTTTCAAGTCCAGATTAAACCCTGACTCCTGCCTGGAGCCTGACCTCACTGTCTTCTGACCCTTTACCCCTTCCCCTAGCAGTACTAGAGCGTTTGAGACTCATTTTTCCTAACTAGTTCACATATTGGTCTTATCTCTCAATAAGTGATAAACTCCTTGAAATCCAAGACCATGTCATAAATTACTTTTGTATATATTAGAGTGCCAAGGTACATAATAAGTATTCAATGAAAAAAAATCTCTTATTGATTATATTTTATAAAAAAGTTGTGTGTGTAACAAGAATAGTTGGAAATTCCTGGAATTTCTATACTATACATAACTAAAATCAATAGTTATAAGGACCACGTTCTGAATAAAGAAGAAATACTATCCCAGTTCTAAAGAAACTATTCCCTCTGGCTTTAACCTCTTTGACACCATTTTCTCATTTGGAAAATAGCTCTGTGGTATTTCTCTACAGGTACTGAAGGAGCAACATATACTGCTTGTAAACCCCCTGATAAATGAAGACTTTATCTCATAGTCCTGGAAGCAATCCTGACGTCTTAAATTATGTAATCCGGGTATTACATTATATTAGTCTGGTTCATATAAAATGTAAGCTACAAAAATACCAAAGCTAAGAAAAAAAAAATTTTACTCATGCTTTTACTAAGATGCAGAAAGAGGATGCATGCATTGCCAAAATTCCATAGAACATGCTCAAACTAAAGCAACAATGCCTTAGTTATTAAAGAAGGCAATGGCCTGGAGCAGTACTTAAGAACAAAGATTACTTGGTCCAGGCCGAGAGTCAATATTTAAGAACACAATGACTAATTCCCACTTCAAGTTCATGAACATATATTTTTTTAAGAGCTTCTTTTTGGTTAAAATTTTTATTTGTGGTTTTCCTACCTGTGATCCATGAACCTAAGAATGAACACAAACTTGAAACATGAAACTCTCCAGTAGGCCAAAGTGTCAGTATAGACTTCATTCTGCTTTTAAGAACTTCTCAACAAGGGTTACACAAGACGTGTCACCTTACTTTTCAGTCTCCAAAAATTCTCATTTATCTCCTCTGCCTAAAGAACTAGATTGGATGTTCTATTAACAACCATAGAAAATGCATGAATGACACCTCCGGACCATATCGAAACAATGGGGTGCTTATCTTAATTTCAAATTATTTGAATCCAAATTGGTATCATTGTTGCTAATAGAAACTCCATTTATAAATAATTGGCTAATTAAAAAAAATGTTCTAGTTGAGTTTACTGTAAGCTGAGAGTAACCATTAACTTTATTTCCAGCACTAGCTGTGTGACCTTAAACAACTCACTCAACTTTTCTGCATGTCAATTTTCACATCTGCAAAATGAGAATGCGACTAGACAGCTTCTTAGGTCCCCTCAAACACAAAAACTAATAATAATAGTTATTATCATTTTTTTAAAGATATGAA
This sequence comes from Rhinolophus sinicus, assembly GCF_036562045.2. Classification (NCBI taxonomy): domain Eukaryota; kingdom Metazoa; phylum Chordata; class Mammalia; order Chiroptera; family Rhinolophidae; genus Rhinolophus; species Rhinolophus sinicus. The sequence continues at coordinate 29,555,449 of NC_133755.1, forward strand.
TAAAAAATACAAGCACAGACTCAGAAAAACATTAGGTTAGCCCTACATAGGCAAGGATTATTGCAAAACGCCAAATGCACTCTCCATAGCACCAAACTATCACCAAATGTAAGAACTGGACAGAGGTAAATGTCTTACCGGCCACACTAATATCCTACTGGGGTAATTTCATTCATCCTCTACTTGCCAACCAAAAAACTAAGATTTCTACCTTCCTGGCTTTATAGTATATCAGAAACCTGGTCACCTGCTTCTCCCACACCTTTGTTTGCATGAAAACAGTGTAAAGCTCATGGAGGAAGAGAACATTCCTAGGACAAAAGGCATACAGTGTCTTCTTCCACCATCCACCAGGAAGAGTCTTAAAGTCACTTCAAAACAAACTTCTCCATTGGCCCCCCTCCCACATTTCCTCTTAAAATCAACCTGCCACATGGGAGATGTGAGATGCTTGGTCCACACTGAGACTTTGGGGGAAGGGGCTCATTTCCCACTTTGACAATGTCTAATGAAATCTAAAGCCAGACTCTCAAACAGTGACCCAGTGCTCATGAGGGGTTATGTGTGCTGATGTGCAAATCGCAGGTGCTCTGCAGATGGAACCGGATTTGTGTTCTAGTTCAACCACTTTCTGGCTGTATCACCGCGTGCAAATTAACAGTCTCACTAACCTTAGTTTACTCCTCTGTGAAATCAGGATGACTCTCCACTTCACAGTGCTGAAGGCTAAATTAGACACCTATAAAGTATCTGGTACGCGCCAAGCACACAAACAGGCACTGAAGATATGCTACCCGCTTCACAATTTCTCCCTTCCTTCTACACAAGTGGAACAGAAACTCCTGCACAGCAGATAACTGCCATAGACCTCATTAGACTGTCAGCTTCCCTAGGGCCGAGAGCATGTCTGACTCATCTTTGAATCCCAGTGCTTGTTACATGGAGACAATCAGAGTCCTTTAGGTCTGAGGATGTTAAGATTATCCCGGCCACAGTCAAAGAAAATTCTGATTTTCAGTTTGGCCAAATAGGCGCTTTGCTACAAACTACTACGTAGTTCAAAGCAAAAAGCTACTCTGAACTCTAATAATTACATTCTTTAAAATATAAAAACCCAATTGCCCTACAGCGCTCAATTTTAGCTTTGAGAATCCAATTCTTTCCTAAACAATGGCGTGGGTAACCACAGAAACTTGTGGAATCTCTTTTCCTAGAAAACATGAACAGGAGAGAAGCCAGTCTGTCTGGAAATTACTTCAAACTCTGTCTATAAGCAAGGGTTTAGACTCGATTAGACGCCCCTCAGAGGACCCTTCCAGACCTTCACCACTAAGATGTTAAGAGAAATAACTACAATAATTATCTGCCATTTACACCCAGGAAAATAAAATAAATACAATTCAACATCTCCTAAATTGTCATTAGACATGATTTTACTTGGACCTAGTGATGCTTTTACAAACATTTTCTTCTTAAATTGCACTAAACTATCCTCAGCTCTGAATTTGAATATGAACTCTCCCTAACAAGACAGCTAGAGATTGTACTTAACAACATAGAAACAAGATTATTATTCTTTTGTTCTTCTTCTTTAACCTACCTATTTCCAAATATCCCAATTTGGAAACACTACTTGTTCCCAAATACTCCACTTAAATCTCCTGTTAATGAATTTCTAATGCATCCATTACTCACATATATTGTGCAGCTATTATATGTTGCCTTCTATTTGCATGTTTCACAAATAACAATTTTTGTTGCCCTAGCTGAAATGTAAGCTCCTTGAGGAAGGTCCAAGTTTTATATTTCTCATGTACTCCTTTATCGTGTCAATATTGAATTCATGACAAATGCTTACAAATCCATACTGGGTGATTGATTTAAAAGGAAGAGAGAAGCAAGAGCTATGGAACATTGTGCACTGAGCACCTGTATGAAGCTTTGGCAAAATCTAAAATAAAGCTTTATATTGCTATATATTGATATGTCATTAACCGAGGATGAGAATAGTTAAAGTTTAATACACACAGGGGCCAAAGGGAAAGACTTAGAGTTAAAGATCACATTGGTTTAGCTCCTGCCCTGTACAGAATGAGGAACTATCAAAGGAAGCCCCCTCACATCGCAGGTAGAGGATATTCTGGAAAGCCCAGCACACTCCCCAGAACACAGAGCTGTGTAAGTTCTGATTCTACATCAGGTCAGTTATTCATTCTGTCAGGCCAAGTCAGTCAGGTGGTAATAAATAGAAAGGAAAGGAGCTTTAGAAAATTAAAATGTAATAACAGTATTTAAAATAAACATGTGAAACTTATGTTTTCTCATTTTTCATAATCCAAAGAACACATTTAGAACAAGACCAATGAGCTCTAGAGTTCAATCACGAAGCGTGCACGCTACATACTTGTAAGTGGAGAGGTAGAACCCCTGCTCCTTTCTTTATATATAAAAAAGGGACTTCTTAACCCTGCTGGGAGGCAGGTGCTGTTCTGGGCACTGGGAATACATCAGTTTACCAAACTCACAAGTCCAGGAACAATCATGTAAAGCCTTAGCTTAGTATTTTACAGAAATAAGAGACATCAAGGATAGTCCAAATCTCTTATCTTAGAGGAAAAAAACCAAGGCCCAGAGAGGTTAACTGGTCTCAGTTGGTTATCGTGGCTATATGGCAACAAAGGCAGTAGTTGAAACAAGGATTCTTCTGTCTCCTCTAGTAACAAAATTTACGTATCCAATAAGCAGGTATTTCTGTATGCCTATTATATGCCAGATACTATGCTAGGTACCAGGTACGCAAAAATAGACAAGATACCGACCCTGTCCTCGAAAAGCAGTGTGACTGCAAGACAATGAAATGAGTACAATAACAGAAGTGGTAACACAGAGAAAAAGCAAATTATGTCTCTAATTGCACAGGACTTCCAATCTTTTAAAAGAAAATGAACTGTGAATGGTTTGTTTTATCCTCACCACAGCCCTATGAGTACAGAGCACAGATCTCATTTTTCCTGTTACATAGATGGAGAAATTGAAATACAAAGCGGATAAGGGAGTCTAGTAAGGTCATCTCTAGTGGCAACAAAATGCCTAGAAACCAAGTCTGTTTACTCCTAGACATTTTTGTTCCACTAGATAGGAAAGGCAGATGTTCTTTTTATGTCCAATTCCCTTCTGAGCAAGAGCACACATTTGCAAGACTGTGCGCAGAACAATCTGTGGCTGTGAAAAGTGGACTTCACTGTCTGTGAGGTCTCATCAGCTGGGTTTACCCGATGGTTCAGTAACCAACCAACAGGCCACCATGATTACTAGCGTTCTTGAAGTGTCCATTACATATACACTGAATAGCTGGAAAAGGTTCTGTCCTCAAGGAGTTAATACTGGAGGTAACAGGCATATAAACATTTCAACAAAATGTGATACAATGAAACAAATTACACCTAGAAGAACCATTACAAATAATAGCAAATTTAAGACACTAAAGGTTTTGCAGAGCAACTCTAGCAGGCGCTGCCAAGAAATATACTCTTTAAGGGTTAAACAGAGAACAGAAGCCTTGTATACATAACGATATATACCAATTTTAGATTGTTGAACTAAAGACTCTTACCAAAAATGTTAATCACATTAAAAAATTACTTCTTAATTCCTTAATTTCACTTTTAAACTTTACTCAAAACAATTATATGAATATTCCATTTCCTTCTTTCTAGGAAAGTCATATATTTGTAACATTTCCTATTGAAGAGTAATGAATTTTTAACAGAGGTTCCCATCAGCATGTCTTAGACAAAAAGATTAAAATAGTGTGGTTTCACTGTGCTATTCTTCTACCCTCCTTCAGAAGCAACCTAAATGAAATGAAATGAATCTGATAATTTCCTTTGTACATAGTAAAATTTATACATACAACCAGAAATCACTTACTTCATAAAAAGTAAACTGGAAAAAAAGCATTTCTTCATTTTCATGTTCTGTTTTACACATTTATTTCACTCATTTGATAACCTCATATCATATTTTATTTACACCACTATTTACATGACCAAACTGTTTTAAACTTTTTAGCGTTTGTAGAATTATTAGCAAAACAAACAAAGCTAAGAAGAAACAAATATGTGATTTTAAACTACTGACAGGAAGAATTTCTTTAGGAACCAGCTAAATAGTGAAAATTATAATCATCCTTTGAAAGGAATGTTATCATTATTTCAAAAATACAACTTGGTATTTCTCTGGTATTTCCTGAATATACTCAGGGAATTCATACTTATAGACAGCTGTCTTCCTTTGAAATATTTATTGAATTTTATAGGGTGATAAGTAGCAATTTAAATGACAATTCAAAACTACTGCTAGGTTTCATTAGAATTACCAACAGTGCATCATAATATTATTTCATGATATTTTCTAATTCCCAAACCTTAGTTCCATTACAAGAAAATATATTTTAAGAAACAAAAGCTTAAAACCTAAAGTTAAATTTGTGATAATAAACTTTTTTAGGTAGAAGAGGAATGAATAGAGCCCGATTTATCTCAAGATCATCAAGAGAAAGACCACTGGGCCAAATTGTGTCCTAAATGAAGAAATTAATTAAACATGCAGCGACAGTGACATCTAGTGTTAACAACTGCAAGAAACTAGACTACCATTAAATTTGCCTAAGTGCTAAGAAACTATCCAAAGCTTCTCTTTTTTAAAAACCAGCAAACAGAACTTGTGCACAGTATCTAAAAATTACCCATAATCAAAGTGTTTCAATAGGTTTCCTTCCAGACATGAAAAAACCTTAAGAGAAAAACATCTTAGACAGTAAACAACACTAAAGATCTAAAAGTGAAAAGCATTGTTTATTCTGTGTGGCCAACATGTGTCATTGCTCCCCTTGGTTGCAGAGTTTAATGCAAAAGTAACCTGGGATATGTTCTGATGACTGTATCATAAACATTTAAACTTCCAGCTATAAAAGCAAACATAATACACAAGTTAGTACTTGATGACACATCAAGAAAAAGCAATTTAGGACATTTCAGGAATACCTGAAGAAGGTGCAAAGAAAAAGAAAAATTTTCTTAGCTGTTGCACTGAGAAACAAGCTCTACAATACCGCCCTTGCTACCTTGCTATATTTTCATTGGTTTGAAAGGTCTTATTAAACAGTAGATATTTTTGCCCAAGGACTTAGAATTTGGCCTCATAGGTTAATTAACTATAGTGTTTTTATAGTTTTATGCTCTAGATGAATCTATAAAAACAAGCAAAATTCCAAAAGTTATTTTTGGCCAGGACACTTTTGTACAAAGTAAAGTTAGCATTAGATGGGGCTTACTTACGTATTTTTTTTGAAAAGTTCATCTTTTCCCCTTTGAACTCCAAATATTCTTGTGATCAAGGTACTGAAGAGAAGTGTGGATGAATTTCTCACCTAATATAAAAATAAACACACAATAAGGGTTAAGAAATATTCATGGCATGAACCAACCTTTACAATGTTCAAACTAGACATTCAAAATCATTACCCAACTGCCTAGTACGGGGCTAAAGAAAATATGGTTTGTGTTCATAAAATAAGACAATTTTCAAAAACTTTACAGTAATTGACTCAATGATTTCCTCTTAAACTGAACTCTACAAACCAACCACTTGCACACAATATACCTCTTTCCTATACTTATATTAACACCAATTGTTTTCATTATTTCTTTGTACTTGTATCATCAAATAACACGTCTTTAAAAAACAAACAATAAACTCATTTTTCCATATCCTTTGTGACGATGAATATCCCAGTAAAGATCTCAGCTCTTTCCATTTATTTCCTGTAATCATTTACCTATAAGAGAATATTTATAAGGCCTAACTAAAAGAATCCACATTATTAATATGGCCAAGATAATATTTAATATCCTAAATGTTTATTAATGCCACAATGCCAGTAACCTAATAAAGTAATTTTAACCCTAAAATTATCTGACACAACTGGTTAATAAAAATAAAAGATCATTAATAAACATAAATATCTTCACAACGACAATAGCAGAGCGTATCTATTTCCAAACCAATGTCTACCATGATGCTTTGCTGTACATGAAAGTGTCTTGAATGGCATATTGGGGCTTCCTCAATTACCTTGCCAAATCAGTGTAGAGATGTACAACTATGTACTAACTTCCCTACAGGGTGTGAGGCACATACCAGCACCATGGAGAATATCCAGAAATAGAGGACACACTTCCTGCCAACACAGAGCTTATATTCTAATTAGACAGGTGTCATAATCATATGGCAAATAAGCATCAATATAAGAAGTAATTAAAAAGTGACAATGTGAAATTTAGAAAATAGCTTCCTGAAACCATTGCAGTGAGGGTCACAAACTCAAATGCTCCCAAGGACCAGTAAGTGACAGGAGCAGCAGAGGACTGGGTCTAATGAAGTCATTCTTCAGTTTCAGTTGAGTTGTTGTCACGAGGGAATGGAAGCCCGGTATTGCCAGATTTTCTTCTTTTTCAAGAGAAGCCAGAAACCCCAATTTTTATGTGAAATCTCACTATTTTGAAATATTGGCAACAAATTAAAAAGAAAAAAAAGGACACTGTGGAGGCCAAATAAAGCACAGTTGTAGGCTACATCTGACCTCTCAGCCACCAGCTTGCAACTTCTCCTCTAGAAGCCCAACGCTGACTCAGTTCATGTATGGTAACTCTAGAAGTGGGCGATACATACATTGGCACAATTCGTACAAAAATTGCAATGAAACCGTAAAATTGGACGAATTTGCTTGTGTCCATTCAAAAGTCAACAAACATTAATGAAGCCCGGCCGAATATCCCCAAAGGGCACATCAGTCCGTCCTGTTACTGTATCAGCATCGCCTCTACCGTAGCTCAGGTCTTGATGATCTTACCTAGTCTACTGACTGAGTTCCCAAAGACTCCCAGGTTTAAGATGACTTGGTCATCTAGGACCCTGTCCACCTCAGGAATCACACAAAAACATAAAAGGAAAAGAAAAATAGAAACACAACCTGCATCTTGCCCTAAAGCAAACTTTCTGAGAAAGGCTGTCAGGTGCAGTCAAGTGAAAACAGGCGTGCCTGGAGATGAAAGAGGATGCCTGCTGAGGCACACCTTAATCAAAACTGCAAAGGACTGTCTTATAAAGTGCATGGGCACCCCCAGAAAGAAAACTCCTTGCTGGAATCAGGAGGCTGGAGGAAGGAGACATACAACGTCTTTTAGTAACATTAAGCTGGATCTGTGGGTTTCACTATCAAGCTCCCTCATTAGCAGCCAATGATTATCATACCTATTCCAGTAGGTACAGCAAAATGGTGATAACTATTAGTTATAATTGTCAGAAAAACTACTATATAAAAAAAAGCTTTCCATCATCAGCTATTTGGTTACCCTGCTACGAAGTTAGTGCAGAATTAATTCCACAAATTTACCAGCTTGCAGAATAATGAGTTCATGCCATAGCAACCTCCAAAGGTGACCAAATGATGAGCTTTTAAGACATTTTTAAAAAGTAGTTTTCCTTTTATTGAGAGATAACTCACATACCATAAAAGTCACCATTTTAAAGGGTACTATTCAGTGGTTTTAGTATATTCGCAAAGAAGGAAACTATCACTGTTACCTAATTCCAAAATATTTTCATCACTCCAAAATGAAATCTTACACCATCGTCCCTTGGTATCCATGGGGGATTGGTTTCAGGATCCCCAAGGACACCAAAACCTCAGGATGTTCAAGTCTCTTATATAAAATGGCATAGTATTTGCAAATAGGCTACAAAAGGGTATACCCACACATCACTTTATTTGTGTGAATTCAGCACAGTGCTTGACACGTGGCAAATTCAAGTTTTCCTTTCTGAATCTTTCTGGGACTTCTCCCCCCAAATATTTTCAATCCACAATTAGTTGAATCCATGGATGCAAAGCTCACATATAAAGATGGCCAATAGTACCTATTAGTAGTCATTCCCTATCTTCCTGCACTAGGCAATCAATCTACTTTTTGTCTCTGTGGATTTGCCTATTCTGGACATTTCATATTTATGAGATCATATAATATGCAGCTTTTATGTCTGGCTTCTTTCACTTAGCTGTTCTCAAGGTTAATCCGTGTTGTAGCGTGTATCGGCATGTCATTCCTTTTTATGGCTGAATAATATTCCACTGTATGGATATACCTCATTTTAAAAATATGCTCGTCATTTGATAGATGTTCAGGATATTTCCACTGTTTGGCTCTTATGGATAATGATACTATAAACATTCATGTACAAGTTTTTGTGTGAACGTTTTCATCTCTTGGGTATACACTGAGAAATAGTATTGCTGGATCATTGGTAACTCTGTGTTAACCTTCTGAGGAACTGCCAAAGTGGCAGTGCCATTTCACATTCTCATCAGCAAAGTATGAGGGTTCCGATTTCACAATTCTCCAAACCCTCTCCAATAGTTGTTATTGTCCATCTTTTTGATTATAGCTATCCTGGTGGGTGTGAAGTGGTATCTTTCTGTGGTTTTGATTTGCATTTCCTTAACGAGTTAAGGAAATGTTAAGCATCTTTTTCTGTGCTTATTGACTATCATATATCTTTTTTGGAGAAATGTATTCAAATTCTTTGTCCATTTTTCATTGTGTTATCTTTCTATCATTGAGTTGTAAGAGTTCTTTATATATTCTGGATATTAATCAAGTATGTGATCATCAGATATATGACTTGCAAATATTTTCTCACATTCTGTCAGTTGTCTTTTCATTTTCTTGATGGTATCTTTTGAAACAAAGACAATTTAAATTTTAATCAATTCAATAATTTATCTTTTTTCTTTTGCAGCTTGTGCTTCAAGCATCATATCTAAGAAACCATTACCTAACTCAAGATCACAAAGATTTAGACTTAATGTTTTCTTCTAAATGCTTTATCATTTTAGCTCTTACATTTAGGACTTTGATCCGTATTAAGTCAATTTTTGAATATGTTGTAAGATAGGAAGCAAGTTCATTCTTTTGCATGTGGATATCCAGTTGTCCCAGTACCATCTGTTGAACAGACTATTCTTTCTCCCATTGAACTGTTGTGGCACCTTTTCTGTACTAAATGCTAGGTTTTATTTATGGACTCTTAGTTAATTCCATTCCATTGAATTAAATATGTCTATCCTTATGCCAGCACCACACTAGATTACTGTTGCTCTGTTGTAGTTTAAAAATGTTTCACATGTGAGTAAGTCTCAAATTTTTCACATGTGAGTCCTCCAACTCTGTTCTTTTTCAAGACTGTTTTGGCTATTCTGAGCCTCTTGTATTTCCATCTGAATTTTAGGATCACCTTGTCAATTTCTGCAAAAAAGTCAAATGAGATTTTAACAGAGATTGTATTAAACCTGTAGATCAATTTGGGAAGTACTGCCATCATAACAATATTAAATCTTCCAGTCCATGAACATGGAATATCTTTCCATTTATTTACTTCTTTAATTTCCTTCAACAATGTTTCGTAATTTTCAGTGTCTTACAATTCTTTTGTTAAATTTATTACTAAGTATTTTATTCTTTTTGATGTTATACATGGAATTGTTTACTTAATTTCACTTTTGGATTGTTCATTGCTAGTATACAGAAGTACAAATGATTTTTGTATATTGATCTTGTGTCCTTAAACCTCGCTAAACTTGTTTATTCAGCAAATGGTTTGTGTGTGTGTGTATTCCCTAGGATTTTCTATATATAAGATCATGTCATTGAAAAATAGAGAGCTTTGCATCTTCAAAAATCAGCAATTTGGCTGATTTTTATTTCTTATTCTTGCCTGACTGCCCTACCTACAATCTCCAGTACAATGTTGAATATGTGTGGCAAGAGTGGAGATCCTTGTCCTGTTCCTGATCTTAGGGGGAACGCTTCTGGTCTTTCAGCATTAAGCGTATTGTTAGCTATAGGTTTTCCATTGATAGCCTTCATCAATGGAAAGAGAAGAGAAAGTTCCTTTCCATTCCTAGTTTACTGAGTGTTTTTAACATGAAATGGTGTTGGATTTTGTCAAATGCTTTCCCTGCCTTTGCTTAAATAATTATGTGGTTTTTGTCCTTTAGTCATATGACATATTACATTAATTGATTTTCACACATTGAAAAATATATACTCTATATTTTAAAAGTATAGCAGTTATACAGCATAATAGTTTAAAAGGTTATTGTGAATGTAGAGCAAAATAACTACTGTGGAATACTCTACATGTTATTTAAAATAGAAGAATGCCCCCATGTTTCTGTGAGCCAGTATAAATCGTTCACAGATCTCTGTTTCAGGTACTCTGTTTCATAGTACCTGCTAATGTGAATCATTGAGGTTAAATCTTAATGTAGGCAATATATTTTGAAAAACTCACCGTAGTAACGGCAATGAAAATATATCTTGTCTGGGAAGGATGGATCAAGGAGAATGTAAGTAAAAAGTAGAGCAATAATAGAAAAGAGTTAGTTGTAGTAAAGTTGGAAATGGAGGGAATACAATGGCTACCAAATAACTCTAGCAATAATCAATCTTTATCACAAAGAAAACATCAGAAAACCTTCCTGTTCTCTTATCTCCTTCTCCACCAATATATGGTTGATAGGGACTTGGCATTCAGCTACAAATTGACAGCTGCTACCAAAATTCTTCCCTTCTATTAACTGAATATATGTTTTTTCTTTCCTTTCTAGTGAAAAAACTTCCATACAGACTTTTAAGATATAGAAGAGTTAGGTAAATAAGAAAAGAAAAATTAGGTTTCACAAAATAGTGTATCATGTGTGTAGAAGAGCATATGCAGTATCTACATATATGTATATATGTATATGGGTATATATGTACATTATATATTTTCTTATATATGTATGGCTTTTCTTATATAACATAAATGCTCCCTTGACAAATATTTTAAAATACGAAGGGAACTTTTTTCTCACTCCCTGGCCATCTTGGCGGCTGCTCTTGGTTGGGGGCCATCCCGCATCTAAGGCAGGAAGATGGTGGCCGCAAAGAAGACAAAAAAGTCGCTGGAGTCAATCAACTCTAGGCTCCAACTTGTTATGAAAAGTGGAAAGTACGTGCTGGGGTACAAGCAGACTCTGAAAATGATCAGACAAGGCAAAGCGAAACTGGTCATCCTTGCCAACAACTGCCCAGCCTTGAGGAAATGTGAAACATAGAGTACTACGCTATGTTGGCCAAGACTGGTGTCCATCACTACAGGGGCAATAATGTTGAATGGGGCACAGCGTGTGGAAAATACTGAAGTATGCACACTGGCTATCACTGATCCAGGTGATTCTGGTATCATCAGAAGCATGCCAGAACAGACTGGTGAACAGTAAATCATGCAAAATTTTTCTTTAATAAAACTGGCCAGAGCTCAGTTAAAAAAAAAAAAAAAATGAATGGAGAGCCTACCATGTATAACCACTATGTGGCATGCTCATTTATACACCATACACTTTCGCTCTTAACACGTTGCGTACGGATCAGGAGAATCTTCACAAGGGATTTAAACCCCGCGGTACGCAACGTGTTAATAGACAGTCACGTCCTTGAGGATGGGATCTGCATTTATTATAAAAGATTCTGTCTAGTGTACATGGTGCCAGTTTATAGCAGAAACAAATACTTTCTGAAAAAATTAAGTGAGATTTGGATTCTGACTTTTCTTCCATCACTTCTTAGCCTTACTGACCTTGAAAAAGACACTAAAAATTTTAGGTCACAAGTCCCTCATCTGTAATCCAGGAAAACTACTAGCATTTGCGGGCTTACAATTAAATGGAAGCGCTGCCATGTTCTGAAGTTCATGGTGACCTTCTCCCAAAGCAGCAAGACACTTTTCCCACGAGAAGACAAAAGAGACAGAGCTTTCACTAGCCCATATACTACCTATGTGCGAATTAGGGGGAAAATACTCTTCCTGTGCATGAATACAGCTCCATGCCAAAGCATGCAGCATAGTAAGTAGAGCATGGCTGGGTTTCAGCACCACACAGCCTGCATCCTGGCTCCCTTGTGGCATCCTCACCACTACCATAGGGCCTAGAGATGATGCCAACAGAGGCACAGAGCACATGTGGCGGTACCACTGGAAAGATCTGAAAGGCTCTTTTTCCTCTGAAACCCACTGCAAACTGTGAAGCAGAATTGGCCCAAGGGAAGCAAACTACAGATATACCAGACAGACCCAGTGTGTGCCTTGGAAGGACCCTAAAGTGGCAGTCTCAGTGCAGTCTCAAGCAAGCTAGAAAGATGAGTTACCTGTTCTGCAAGGAGGATGCAGGGAAAGATCAGATGTTCCATAGTCACTGAACAAAAAAAAAGGAATGCCCAGAAATGTCTCAGTTTCCAAAAACAACTCAGAAAATTCTGTTCCCATACATGTACCTATAAATTACTTTATTACCTAAATTTTTAACTAAACTAGCTTCATCTCCAAAATATATGTCAAAGATTATCATTTGTTACCATCTTCACTAATATTTCTCTACTCGGAGCCACCATCAACTTTTGGCAAAACTATTACAATAGCTTCCTGATTGTTCTTCCTCCATCCCTCTTCCTACCTTACAATCGAGTCTCTACTTTTAACTACACAAATCAGGTCCCATCACTCTTTTACTGTGTGAAGTGTTTTTCAACAGCAGTGGGAGACACAGTTTGAAACCCCAGGTCTGTCCCAACTACAACTATGGAGGCTGTGGCTCATTCAGCCATATCCAGACTCCGGTGAGATGCTACATCACAGGGCATGGCATGGGATCTGGCTTCTCTAGCCTCTGCCCAAGAGTTGTGCCAACACCTGCTCAAGTTGAGTGAACTTTGACCAGTAAGAGACAGGATATTGGACTGTTCCAAGAGGTGGTAGGTTTCACATGGCCTGGCTAGAAGATATATCACATCACCAGACAACCAGCTCAGTTTTACTGTAAGGTTAAGGCCCTCTTGGTAATGTCTTTCTTCTTTCCTTGCCTCATGTCCCTTTTTCCTCCATTCTTGCTGCTTTGCGTTTGTACCACTCAATAAAACCTTAGCACCTAGGCTATACCTCCAGATCTCTAAAGAATAGGGCCAAAACTCTATAAAGTAGGTCAAATGTATCTTTTCTGTATTCCTACAACACCCAAAACTTTCCCTTATAACAACACAGATTTTGGAGTCAAACATAACAGTTGGGAGCCCTTAGACAAAGTTATTTTGCCTCTCTGAGCCTTGTTTTCCTTATCTGTAAAATGAGAATTATAATAGAATCTACCTCCCAGGGTTGTTCTGAACATTAACTGAGATAATCAATGTAAATGATACCCGGCACATGGAAAATATGCAATAAGACAGCCATTATTATGATTATGTCTTATTGATCTCTCTATTTCTAGTGCCTATTATATTATCTGCAACACAGTACGTATACCTCAAGCCTAATATGTTTACACAGTAGGTATACCTAAAGCCTAATATGTTTACAATGACACATTTCCCCTGTATTTTAAAAATGCCCAATAGGTGGCAAAGAACAAGAGATTTGTACGGTCTCAATACAAAAGATTGAGGAGTCTGTAAAAACAAATACATACATGAATGCTTCCTGGAAAATGTTCCAGTACTGAAAAATTAAAATTAAGTTCATTTTACTTTTATCATTTTCCCTCTCTAACCTATCAGAAAAAAATAATTAAGTAAAAAGTACAGATGTAGTTACCTTTAAGCATAACATATAGTCCTGAGAAAATGTGTACAAATCAGATTTCTGTAAATCAAACCACATTCCACCTGCCTTCAGGGAAAAAAATCACTCTTTAAATGACTTCAACAGAGAATGCTGTGATAAATTGTTTTGTGAAACGAAGGCTTCTTCACATTCATTGATTATGTGGCGTTACAATTTTGGCGTATCTTAGATTAGTCTTTTATAAGGAAGGAAACATAACAATATATTAAATAAATATGTGGCTATATTAAATAAATACATGGATCATTACAGCTATGATGTTAATTTTCTCTAGTAAAGCAAACAAACAATAGAAACAAAAAGATTCCTTAATAACCAGTGTTAAAAAAGAAGATCCCCCAAAATAAAACTATAAATAAGCACTAATTTATGCAGTCTTTTGTAAATATAAATGTGCATCTGAGTATTATACACATGTAAAACCCACACAGAAAAAAAGAGGAAGAAAATGCATCAGAAAGTTCATAACGATTATATCTGTATGGTAGTTTAAAAGGGAACTTTTCAGTGCGTGTTACTTTAAAGTGGCCCTGAAAGCAGTTTTATAATCTGAAGAATAAACAGATTGCTTGTCAAAAAAAAAAAGGGGGGGGGACTTTTACTTTTTTTTATGCTTTCCTTTATTTTCAAAATTTCTGTAGTGCACATGTGTTACTGTTTAAAAGGTCTCAAAAAAGACTTTTTAAATAAATGAACTACTCATTTCTGATATTTTCAGTTTTGCTAAAAAGTTGGAAAAGTTACCAGGTTTCACTTTCTGAAAGCCCTTTCACAGAGAATATTTTTTTTGTTCACCTTGAACTAACAGCTTGAAGAAAACAATACTGATATTTCCGGCAATCAGTTTTATGATCTCTATTTTTCCTGATGGTCAAGCCACATTCCTACCTCCGTGACTCTACCGATGGTATACAGGTATTGCTCCACTTCCTTTAAATGCGTAAGGTAAACACTGTGTCCTCAGGAGTAGTTAGGCAATGCTCCCAGACAGAATTTCAGACGGCTGTCTTTCTTACAGGAAGATGCACAATTTTCCAGGTAAGAGTTGGCAACCTTGAGGATTCCTCTTTACATTGGGAGTCTGTGCCTCTGGCTACCCTACATTATACTGAGTCTCAATTAGAGGCTTATCATACAGTTATGAAATGGTTTGTGCAGCTCACTAATTGGAAAGCTTGCCTTTCTAGAAAATTCTTCTTTCTGCAGGTAATATATTAAGTCTAGCTTCTTTTCTCCTCTCCCTTTGCCAGCCTTGGTAGGTGTCAAACACCCACAAACCATAGATTTATCTCCTTTATTGTAGCAGGTACAATGATCTAGGATAACAATAAAACCATGGTGTTTTTCCCAGGAATCATGAAAAAAACATGTGAAAGTTTACTTTCTTCAATCTAACAACTATACTTGGTATTGCCTGCTATCTTTAGAGTTCTGAATTAAAAAGTTTCTGGAGAGTGATCATATTGCCAAAAAAAATAAATATGACTCAATATTTAACCTCCACCATTTTAATTGAATGCTTTATGAGTGTTTGTTTTTCCACCTTGTGATAGAGCATATTTATAGCAATCATTCAACACACTGCTACCCAGAGCCCACAGTATCCGAAAAACACATGAAGATACTAAGAGCCATTTTTCTTGCGGTTCGACATCACTAATCATTAGGGAAATGCAAATCAAAACCAGAATGAGATACCACTTCACACCCGTTAGGATGATTATTATCAAAAAAACAGAAAATAGCAAGTGTTGGTGAGAATTGAAAGAAAATGAAACTTCTAAGCATTGTAGATGGGAGTATAAAATGGTGCTGCCACTGTACAACACAGTTTGGCAATTCCTTAAAAAGTTAAATATAGAATTACCATATGATATACACAAGAGAACTGAAAGCAGGGAATCAAACAGATATTTGTATACGAATGTTCACTGAAACATTATTCAAATAGTCAAAAGAAGCAAACTAAATGCCCATCAAGCAAACTCAACGCCCAAGATGAATGGATAAACAAAATGTCATATATACATAAAATAGAATATTATTCAGCCTTAAAAAGGAATGAAATTATGAAACACGCTACAACATAGATCAACCTTAAAAACACTATGCTAAGTGAAATAATCCAGACACAAAAGGACAAATAGTGTATTATTCCTTTTAGATGAGGTGCCTAGAATAGGCAAATTCATAGAGACAGAAAGTAAAACAGAGGTTACCAGGTATTGGAGGAGGGGAGAGATGGAGGATTACTGTTTAATGGGTACAGAGCTTCTGTTTAGAATGATGAGAAACTTCTAAAAATGAATAGTGGTGACGATTGCACAACACTGTGAATGTACTTAATGCCACTGAATTGTATACTTAAAACGGGTGACAATGACAAATACATGGTGATAGAAGAAGAATTGACTCTGGGTGAACACACAATGCAGTATATAGATGATGTATTATAGAAATACACACGTGAAACATAATTTTACTAACCAATGTCACCCCAATAAATTTAATAAATTTAAAAAATTGGTTAAAAATTATAAACTTTTAAAAAGAGATAATTAACAGTTCAAACAAAAATAATAACAATGTAGTGTGAGTTTACAACATACATAAAAGTAAAATATATAATAACAGCATGAAGATTGGGAGGAGAGAAATGGAATAACATATTGTTAGATTCTTATACTTTAAGTGAAGTAGTATATATCATTTGTGGGTAGACTGTGATGTTAAAGAAATACAGTATAAATCCTAAAGCACTCAAGAAAATAAGAAAACAGAGTTACGGCTAATAAGCCAACAAAGGAGACATAATGCAATCATAAAATACCAAGAGTGAAAATATAGCTTCATCTAAGGATTTCTCCCCTTTAAGAAACTCCTTGATAAAATGCAGTACATATTTTTATCACCCAGGGAAAGATCAGTTTACTAAAACCTACTGAGAAGTATAATTAAGTCAATGAAAACACATGGCAAAAGCACTTACTGCCCAGACCGGTGATGTAAAGCCCAGAATTGCAGCCTTAGCTCCATCAGCAACATAAGGAATAATATTTTCTCCCAGACGTGTATCTCTGAACAAGGCTCTAAGGATATTTAAAGCATGAACCTAGAATAAAAAATTCAAAATTATTTGTGGGTTGAAGACTATGGTAATTCTAAACCTGTACATAGCTAATAGCATAACCTCAAAACAAAAAGTTACCAAATTACCAGAAGAAACAGACAAACCACAAATGAAGTAGCAGATTTTAATAAAACACATCCAATAATAAATTTTTTAAAGTTAGTAAGATTTGAACAATGCACTAAAAAAGCTTGATCCAATGGACATATATAGAATCCTGCATCTAACAGAGACAACACATTCTTTTCAAGCAAACATGAAACTTTTATTTTTTTAAATGACCTCAAACCTAGCCACACATGTAGTCTCAACAAATAACAAATAATTACTGATTATGCTCTGATAACAGTGGAATAAAGTTGGAAATCGATTTTTTAAGTTACTTATAAAACTGACACATTTTAAAACACTGGTAAAAAAATTTTTTTAATATTTAGAACTGAACAATAATGAAGATGCTACATATCAACACTTGTGGGATGCACTTTAAGTGGAATTTTAAAAAGTGTGTACCTTAAATGCTTGTATTAAAAAAGAAAAACTAAAAATGAATATGCTAAGTGTCTGATTAAGACGATAAAAAAAGAACAATAAACTCAAATTAGAGAAAATTTAAAAGAGCAGAAAATTTGAAAATAACAATGATGTAACTAAGAACATTAACAAAATCAAAAGCTGATTCTTTGAAACAGAAAAAAACCTCTGACAAGATTAACCAAGAAGAGAGAGGAGAAAATAAGCGGTATCATGAATACTAAAGAGGATATGATTACAGATACATCAAAGAATAAAGCAAGAAACTAATACTATGAATAATACTATCAAATCAATTAGAAAAATTAAAGCAAAACAAACAATTTCCTAGAACAGAGAATTTATCAAAACAAATTCAAGGAGAAATTGAAAAGCTAGATAGATACTACCATTATATAAAGAAAATCAATAGTTAAAAATCCTACCCACAGACCAAAAGGGAAAAAAAAAAAAACCCAACAAAACAACCACAAATATTCAAAGAATAGATAATCTCACTCTTCTATAAACTGTTTAGAGAAGAGAAGACGCCCAAATTTATTTTATAAGCCTAGTACAGTCTGGCTATCAAAATAATGTAAGAACAAGTACTTTGGGAAAATAGTATATCCACTAAAGCTGAAAATACACATACCCAATAACCATCCTAGGTATCTACTCAAAACAGATGTACGTGTATGATTCACCATTAGACATGTACAAGAATGTTCTTAAAAGTACTATGCTTAATTACTCAAAATAAAAAACTACCCAAGTATTCATCAACAGAAGAATGGATAAACTGTATAATACTATATAGCAATGAAAGTGAATAAATTACAACATGGATGGATATAACATACATCATGTTGATCAAAAGAAACCATATCAAAAAAGTATATAATTATGGTTCCATTTATATAAAATTCAGAAAACAGGTAAAACTAAAACTAAGATGTTAAAGTTAGGCTTTAACAGTGGTTACCGTTGGGGGAAAGTGCTAATTAGAAGGGCGCATGACGCTTAAAAGTTCTGTTTCTTGCAGGTTACGTGTGTTCATTTTGTAAAACTTTACTGAGGTACACATATGATTTGTACATGTCTTTGTATATATATGTTATAATTAAATAAGGATTTTTACATAAAAAATAAGGATGAAAAAGAAAACCACAGGCCAATTTCACTTACGAATACAGAAAAAATATGCGAAAATATTTTTTAAAAATTTTAAGTGAATTTAGCAATGTGTAAAAAAATTCATATCAAAGTTGGGAGCTAATTCTCTAATACAAATGCAAAGACTGCATTACATTGAAAAGTTAGTATAATTCATGACATTTGCAAATTCTAGAAGAAACATTTATTATATAATACATTTATTAACATTATTAAGATGCTTGAAAACATTCAATAAAATTCAATTTCCTTAATGAGACAGAAGACAGATTAAAACCTACGGCAAATGTCAGAAACAACGTAAGGATGTCTCTATTTCTATTTCTATACAAAACTATACTACAAATTCCAGTCAGAAGAATAAGATATAAAAAATGATTTAAAGAATAAATATTAGAAAGGTAAAACAAATTTAGCATTATTTACTGAGGATATGATTACCTACAAAGAAAATTCAAGTGAATTTACAGACAAGTCATTAGTTGTATTATAGCAAGTCAGGTAGGTTGCTGAATATAAGCACAACAATAACCAAAGAATTCATTACTTTTACACACACCACCAAAATACAATATAATTTTTAAAATACCATTTATAATCTCAAGAAAAAATATAAAATATGTAGATAGAAATCTTACAAAAGATCTGTAAGATTTTATGGAAAATTATTTAAAATAATGAAAGACGTTAAGAAAGAACTGAATAACAGAAGAAATAAGCCAGGCTCATGGACTGGAAGATTCAATATCAAAAAAGAAGTTGTTTTTCCTAAATAAATCAATGAATTTAAATTCTAAATTCCAACCAAAAGCCAAAAGGGCCTTTTGTTGAACTTAAGGTGATTCTATAACTTAATATGGCAGAGCAATGGGACAAATACAGCCAAGACAATTCTGAAGAAAAAAAGAGGGAGATTCAACCTACCAGACATCAAAACTTATTAGAAAGATACAGTAATTAAAATAGTGACTGTGGCCCAAGAATAGACTAATAGACCAATAGAATAGAGCACAGAAACTGATACGCATATCGATAGAAACAGTGCATGATACAGCGGTGTTATAAATCAAGGGAAAAGGATGTATCATATCAAAAATACTTGCATATTATTTAACAAGTGGAAAATAATAAAATTATTTTCTTATCTTACATATAAACAAAAACAAATTACAGGTAGTGTAAAGACAGAAATCTGACAAATAAAATTTTACAACTTTAAAAAGAAAATATAAAATATCTTTCTGACCTTTGAGTATGGAAGGATTTCTTAAACAAGATCCAAATGCATAAACCATAAAAGAAAAAGCTGACATACTCCATTTTATTAAAATTTAAAACTCCAATGCAATAATTGAGACCATAAGCAAAGGGACAAGAGAAGTTTAAATTGGGAGAAGATACGTGCAATTCAAATAAAAAGGATTTATATCAGGAAAATAATTTTAAAACAACAACAAAAAATCTAACTCCTGCAAAACAAAGACAAATAACCAAATTAAGGGCAGGCAATGTCTTTAAATAGGTAATTCACAGACGTAATCCAAAAGACTAATAAATATATGAAAAGATGTCAAAGCTAGCCAGTTAACAGAGAAACGCAAAATTTTGGAGAACACCAATTCACACTAAGCAGAAAGGTAAAATTGTATACAGTGTAGTACTGTTCAGAAATTAAAATGTACTTGGGGCTTAGTAATCTTAAAAACTAATGTTGATTGAAAAAACCCAAACTGTAAAAAGATGTGTAGATGACACCATTCATCTAAAAAAAATAAAAGGTCATAAAATGAACAAGTGTATAGGAATGATTTGTATTAGTGATTACATCTGAGGAGGAAGAAAGAGGAATGGGTTGGGGTAGGAATAGACAGTGTATACAACTGTATCTGTAATGTTTCACTTCTTAAACTTGGAATTGGTTTCATGGATGTTCACTATTCATTTAAATGTTTATATGCTGAAGTGTTTCACAGATACATAATAAAAATAATAAATAAACCATAGGAGGGGAGAAGGAAAGCAAATCATCAACTAAGAGCTAGAAGACTGGTCAGAGACAAATTGTTAAATTTGACCAATCTAATAAAAGTGATCACTAAAATGCCATTAATGATCTTGAAGCAGAGTAGGGCAATAATTACCCAGGACTCTTTAAAACCAAACTCCATTATTTTTATATATTCTTATAGAAAATAGTTCTTCTTTAAAGCCTAGGAAAATGGAACCAGTTATATTTTTCACATTTTCTTGGAAAATATCTTTAAATGATCATTTATGAAAGGTGATTAATAACACTTTATTTAAAAATTTAAAATACATTTGACATCTCACAGTCACAGGCCACTATGTGCCATATGTTAACAAACCCCATCCTTTTCTACCAGTCCACATTCTGGGCCCATGGGCCCCGCTTTAATACCTCCCATAGGCTATGGGATAAAAATCATATGTATTAATACTTATTGTACCTGATTGTAAAGTTCAGCTCTCAGTCTGTTCCCTGATCTAGCACAGGCCTCCCTCAGTTGGGTAGGAACCTCCTACTATGAAGCATTTACTGAGAAAGCCTAGACAAAAAGTCTAGGTATTGACTAGGTATTTGACAGATATTGACTATGGTGAAGTAAAGCAGAGCTGTGAGGAGTACTTAACCCAACTTCATACACTCACATACATACATACATACTTAACCCGACTTTAGCAGTGACTAAAAGGGACTAATAAGTAAGTATTAGCTAAAATTAAAATCTGAATATACCAAATGTCAAGCACTACGTTTCAGGGAAAGATTCAACTGCTGAATTATAAAATGTATATCGACCTCGAGGAAGCATACATGAAATTTTAAACTGATAGCATAATTATTTTAAAAATTTTAGATACAATGCTAAGCATTAGAAAATATCTAAATTGGATGTTTTCACCAGAGTTTAAAAGTAGTTCGTTTTGGTCAGTATATATCAACTACAGCAATGGTTTATTTTGTGGACAGGAAAGACCAAACTAAAACAAACAAACCAAAAAATCCAAATAAGTTTCAAACATCTGTCCTATCTTCAAGAGTTCCATATCTTTAGCAGGTTTTTTGTTTGTTTGTTTTTTAAGTACAACAAAGATTTCAAACCACTACCTTCCTAGCAGGGTTTGTGTATTTCTGTTCTTACCTGAGGGACTGTGCTCTGTGAGTCATCTGTAGGCCCAGCCAAAGAGATTAACTCTTTCATTGTTATTTTCAACAAATCCATTTTGCCTTTCTTAGGTTCAGATACCAACAGTGCCTAAGGAAAAAAAGGCAAAAAATTTATGTGCATTTATTTGCTACTTCCCAGAATCAATCCCAAAATGCAAAATCTTCTTTATAAAAATATGTGGTGTTAAGCAAGTTAATTAAGCCATGTGGCCATGGGCAGGTAGCTTAACATCTCTATCCCTCAGATTCTTCATCTGTAAAATTCGGTAAAGGTGATATCATGGAATCTCTAAGGTCACGTCTAGTTTGCTTAATAATGATATAATTCTAAGAGGTTGAGAATAGCTCTTATCAACAACTCTTTTAGGACCATAATTAGGTGGCAGGCCTCAGACAGAATAAGCAAGTCAGTTTTAGCAACAAATTTACCCAACAAGAAAATTCTCTTTACTTAAAAAAACAAAAAAACCTCTGGATTAAATTTCTTTCAAGAATTTGGAGACATCCTGGAAATTGATTAGTTATTTAATTCTTCACACAAGTGTTTCTACTTGGACAACTATCAAATTGTAGCATTGGCAACTCCATGAGACAGAAGAAAATACTACAAAACTCCAAAGGGGTCCTATATTTGAATTTTCAAGAGCTGTTTTGTATCGAACATTTTGCCAATGTTCAAAAAACATAAAAACAGGATATCAAACCACTTGAGGTGATGAAAACGAATGAAGTACTGACACATGCCACAATATGGATGAACCTTGAAAACATTATGCTAAGTGAAAGAAGAGAGACACAAAAGACCACACAGTATATGATTCCATATGAAATGGAATTATATATCCATTATATATCCATTCCATATGAAATGTCCAGAATAGGCAAATCTATAGAGACCCAAAATAGATTAGCGATTGTATAGGAACTTGGAGGAGCAGGGGTATTTCAAAGGTATGCAGCAACTGGCTCCCAAGAGTGACAAGTTTCAAGCTACTCAGTTTCTTCGGAAGCATTTATAATCCATAAAAGAGGAAAGTAAAGATACACACACAAAATAGGTTTAAAAGAGAAATTTCCCATAGTATATTTATGCTCCGAAAACATATATACTGTTTTATTCATGACCATTCAAAACTCTTTTTATCTACACAAAAGATAAGCTCATAAACTAAGTAGGAAGTTCTTCTCCACAGCGAACACAAACTAAGCAGAGGTTTCCACCAGAACAAGAATATAACTTTATTAATAAGTTATGCTAAGTGAAATGGGGCCTCTCTGAGCAGATTTTTCTAATAGTTTAGATTTTATTTAATTAAAATAAGAAAGCTACATGCAATTACTGAAATGTCTTCTGGGAACCATGGCTTTTATCCCCCAAGAGCTGTGTGCTGTTGTGACACTCTTCTCAAGGATGGGCTAATAAAATCCATGTCCTGATTGCTCTATCACTTTGAGCAATATTTAGTACTAGTCAGAGAGCAGAGGTGGAATAAGCATACAGCACAAACATGCAACCAGCCCGTGCTATTGTCTTAACATTTGTCCTCAGGCAGATGAATGAGGAAAAAACTCACTAGATCATAATGAATTACCAGTAGCAGAATGAACCATTCTGATCCAGAATGCATCAGATCAGAGAGGAGTTGATTTCTGAAGGGCGCCAAGACCCATGCTGCAGAAGTACCTCAATGATGTCTGAATCACATCAACAACCTCCATTGCCCCTTGTCATAAAAAGAATCATGACTTTGGGAATTTGAGGGGGGAATAAGAGAAGGAAAAAATTTAGGGGCACTAAAAAACAGACTTCACTTTACTTACCTTCATTGCTTTTATTATACTACTCCATTCCTGGATTTTATCTTACTGAATATTAAACAAAGACCTTTCGGGTCAGGGTGTGAGGACTTCGGTTTTTTATTCTTTGGATTCATGAAGGGGATAGCCTCTTAATTTTAATACTGTGGAAATAAAATATTTTTCTATCCAATAGTAATATCTGGGTGTGCTGATATAGAGCAATCTTTAAGGTATTAGGTTGGTGCAAAAGTAATTGTGGTTTAAAAGGTTAAAAACAGGGGCCAGCCCGGTGGCTCAGGTGGTTGGAGCTCCATGCACCTAACTCCGAAGGCTGCTGGTTTGATTTCCACATGGGCCAGTGGCCTCTCAACCACAAGGTTGCCAGTTCAATTCCTTGAGTCCTGCAAGGGATGGTGGGCAGCACCCCCTGCAACTAGCAACGACAACTGGACCTGGAGCTGAGCTGCGCCCTCCACAACTAAGACTGAAAGGACAACTTGAAGCTGAATGGCACCCTCCACAACTAAGATTGAAAGGACAACAACTTGACTTGAAAAAAAGCCCTGGAAGTACATACTGTTCCCCAATAAAGTCATGTTCCCCTCCCACCCCCCAAAAAAAAAACAAAAAGAAAAAAAATAAATAAAAGGTTAAAAATAATGGCAAAAACCACAATTGCTTTTGCACCAACCTAATGTTAAGTGAAACAAAGCAAGGTGCAAAACAGTATGTACAATAGCTTTCAACTGTGTTAAAAAAAGAAAACACTCTCTCTCTCTCTCTCTCTCTCTCTCTCTCTCTCTCTCATATGTAGAGGGGTTCAGGAGTCTGCTCCTGGGCGCAAGTCTCAGTTCTGTTCTTACTATCTCTGTGGCCTCTGGCATACCACTTAACTTTTCTAAGCTCCAGTTTCTTCATCTATAATATACGGATGATAACAGTATCTACTTCATAGGCCTTGAGGAAGGATTAAATGAGATTATATATGTGAAATAAGTACTTACAAATGTTAGCTACTATTAAGATTAGGATTATTTTATACATGGAAATTTTATAGAAGGATTCAAAAGAAACTGTTAACACTGGATGCCCACAAAGAAGATCTTAAGGGTCTTGATGTGACAGGAAGACTTTTTTTCCCCTAATTCAAAAAAAAAAAAAGGCAACACGTACACTTCCTGGAAGTGAGCAATGAATGTGCCACAGTGATGTCTGCCTACCTAATAAACAGGCGGAAATCTATACCACCCTCTGTTTACATTACAAGACTGACCTCTTAGACAGTTTGTTCCAAGAACAGATCTGTCACAGGAACACACTGTCCACACATTAAAACAAAGCTATGAATGCTATAGTACTGAAGAGACAGAAATGTACCTTATGCAATATGCTCCCTCACATGTCAAGGGGGTTAGAATACGCTATGATCAAAAGACAAACAAACAGCTATGGTCCTGTGGATAAGTACCTGTATGTAGAAAGGAATTCCAGCACTGCGCCTTGTAGCACAGAGTTTAGATGAAGGATCACTGCATTTAATTTCCTCTAAAACATTCCATAACCACTGCTCCGGTAGCTTTTGCAGACTCACATTAGGGCATCTAAAAGGCATACATAGAACAAACATTTGGAATTATCATGTACCAAAAGGTAAAAGTACAAACTCTTGATACATATTAAGATTGCTAGAAAAGAATGCATATCCTTACATTTGGAGGGAGGAAAATTAAAAATGCCTCACTTTCCACTTTTCACCTACTTTCCTCTTTATTACGGGTCTTAGGATTTGAAGCTATTAAAGATTCCACCCTTACAAAAGCATATAAAGCATATATCTTGTCTGCATAATAAGCTTGCATACCTAGGCTTGCACCCACACTTAAAATGTTCTAAAGATGGTTCATTAAGTTCTCACAGATGTTCTATACAACTGCAAAACTCCAGAGTTCCAACAAAGAGAACGTAACTTTATTGTAATTTATGTTCTACATTTATAGAAATTATACATATTCAAAGAAAACACATTCCAAAGTACATTTTAGTAATCATTTTCATCTCTCTCAAAATGTGGACTACCACAAATAAAATTTTCAACCAGATCCTATGGAGAATAAATAAAGGAAGTTATCTGGGAAGAGGCATAAACATTTTGAGGTTATTTGAATATTACTTAGTGAAATTTTGCTCTATTATATTAGGTGATATTCTAGGATGCTTAAGAACACTGAATTTAAAGAAAATGTTTTAAACTTATGCCCTGTAAGATTGTATAACATTATCCCAAGAAATAGGATAGTCAGTGGTAGACACACACAATGATTTTAGGAGGATCGTAACTGGATTTAACTAAAGTTAATACATGAAAGTAAAGACATAAAGTCCAAAGGAAAAATACAGCCGTCCGTCGCTGATCCAAGGGGGATATGTTCCAAAACTGCCAGTGTATGCCTGAAACCACAACAGTACCAAACCCTATACATGCTATGTTTTCCCCCCATATATATATATACCTATGATAAAGTTTAATTTATAAATTCGGCACAGTAGGAGATTAATAATAACTAATAATAAAAAGAACAATTATAACAATATCCTGTACTTAATAAAAGTTATGTGACTATGGTCTCTCTCAAAATACCTTATTACATGTACATACAGGGTGGATTCACTGGACAAAGGGATGATTCACGTCCGGGCAGAATGGGACAGCATGAGATTTAATCACACTAGTCCGAATGGGGCATAATTTGAAACTTATGAATTGTTTATTTCTGGAATTTTCCATTTAATATTTTCAGACTGAGGTTGAGCACAGGTAACTAAAACTCACAAAGCAAAACTGAAGATAAGGGGGATTACTAGACAGTCTTTTGTAAACTGAGGAAGATATTCTGCAGAAAGATAACTGACTTCTAATTTGTAGTGAGAAATAGATCTCTTAGAAACAATGTGGGATTTTTATTTTTTTTTAAATTCTGGTTTGGGATAAGTAGACAACTTCAGCTGCTGACTAAACATTCCAAATAGCAACTCAAATATAGTTGTTTATATCTTGCATAGAACAAAATACATATAAATAACATTACTCTAAAGGAGGCATTTTAAAAAGTTTCACATGGGCCTAAAAATATTATTTCCACCACAAATGTTAGAACCAAATCTCCCTGTTCCCAGGAGGCTCTGTAATTTTAAAGGTTTCCTTTTAGCATGGCTTAAAATCCATCACTTCAACCCTGCTTCTTCCCACGAAACCCCCCCCAGCCACCCAAATCAGCCATCAACAATCTGAACGACAAGATTAAAAGAGATTCAAAGGCATAACAACCAAATGCAAAGTGTGAACCTCGTTTAGATTCTAACTCGAACAAAACAAGTGTAAAAAAGATACTTTCAAATTAACAGAAGGAATTTATATACTTGTATGTACTAGAAATTATATGACACCAAGGAATTATTTATAAGATGTGCCAATGGCATTGTGGACATGGAAGAAAAGTGTCCACATTTTTTAAGAGTTGCATACAGAAGTATGTAGGAGTAAAAACAACAGATCGAGGATGTACTTTATAACACTTCAGCAAACCACAATGGAAGGGACAGATGGAGTGAGCATGACAAACCTTTGATAGCTCTGAAATCTGGGTGATAGGTAGTGATTCATTATACTATTCTACTTTATATATATGTTTGAAATTTTTACGTTTTATATATTTGTATATTTATGTTTGAAAACTTCCATAACAAAAATAATCCTCCCACACTTTATTTATAAGGATTGAAGTCACTTTCCATCATTGGATTTATATCTTCCCCCTATCCCCTCCACTGGAAAATCATTTTTATTGAGATCCCACCAGCTGCACAATCTGTTCTGATATTAAGCTCCTTCTTCCTTTGCAATTCAGTCTTTCTCAAGTGGTCCCATGAATGCTTTCTCCTCCTCCACAGTCTGGAAGCGGCTATGGCCAAACTTGGAGGTGGTACTGATGAAGGTCAACCTTCTCCAGGGCCCGCTGTTTGGTCTGCACCAGCAAGGACTTGTGGAAGGTGAGCACTCACTTCTTGGTTCCCACCACATAGCCTTTCAGCATGACAAAGTCATTGGTCACTTCCCCATAATGGACAAAGCCATCTAGAGGGTTGACGCTCCAGGTCATAATTGGTGGAGGCACTGTTCTCCATCAGTTTGCCGTCCTTGATGAGGTAGCCCTGGCCACTCTTGTAGACCTTCTTGCTGATCCCAGTGCGGTGACGGTAGCCTTGCTGCCCAGCTTGGACCACAGAGAAGGCCACCTGGGCAGGAGGCCACGCCCCAATACAGGCACCCTTGCAGCCCTCGGTGGGTCTTGCAGGGCAGCTTCTTGCTGTGCCAGTGGCTGGTGACCCCTCTGTACCTTTGCCCTCGGTCACCCCGATGACATCGATCATCTCATCCTGTCCAAACACTTGGTTCACAGGGACCTGCTGCTCTAGCTTCTCACGGGCCCAGGCCAGTTTTTCGCCCACTGTGCCTCCATTCAGCTGGATCTCCATGAGGTGGGCCTTCCTCTGGCGTAGAGGAAGCAGGCACGTCTGGGTGTGGGTGATGACGGGCATGACTTGGCAGTACTTCCTCACGCTGCTGAAGTCCTTCTCCAGCTGCTTCTTGCCGTCGTCATCCTGCCACTTCCTGCAGTACTTGGTGAAGGCCTCCTTCTTAGATTTCCATTTAATATTTTGCACTCATAGCTGATATGCTCAGCAAAGATGGTCTTGAAGGTATGAAGGTATGAGGGGTTTCCACATAGCCCACAATACCCACCACCGCCATGGGTGGCATCTCTACAATGGTCACGGCCTCCACAACGTCCTTTTTTTAAAAAAAAACTTTTATTTACTTAAGTGTGTTTTCCAGGACCCATCAGCTCCAAGTCAGTCTAGTTGTGGAGGGTGCAGCTCATAGTGGCCCATGTGGGGTTCAAAAAAAAGATGGTGGTGGCTTGGAGAGTTGGCCCATGTGGGCATCACCCTTTCTTCCCTCAACTCACAATGGCTCTTGACTGTTAACAAGTCTAACTCATTTTCCATCTTGATAACATCTTCCAACTTGAAAGGTCTCCTATGACCTAACTCCAATTCTCCTACTTGAATCCAATCTTAATTTTCCCCCCCAAATTTCTATACACATTTTCTGTTCTAGTAAGGTTTTCATACTAACATACATATTCATTCTCTCTCTCTCTCTCTCTCTCTCTCTCTCTCTCTCTCTCTTTTCATATTCCCAACTAAGCCTTTGCTTATGCTCTCCACACTTATCCCTATTCATATAAATTGGTGAAACTTTCTCCAAATATTGCACCTCACAAGGATCTTTCCTTTCTTGAAGCTTCTAATGTACTTAGAACTATTAGGCAGAAAGTGCACAGGGGACCAGTACAATGCCATGGAAGGGGTAGGATCTGAGCTGCACTTAGAAAGACGTGCAGGCAGAGTTGTGGAAGGCCCACATATGTGGGGATGAGGAAGTAGATGAGATGACTGAGGAAAGAGCCTAAGTTGCCCTAGAGGCAATTCCCTACTTTAGATTCTTGGTTATTATTAACTATAAACAGGCAACCCTGTTAAGAGCACCACACTCTAACCAACTGAGCTAACCAACCACCCCATAACTTCCTTTTTGTTCACCTTAGATCCTGGCCTATCGACCGCCCACACGATGTGGGTCATGCGAGCCTTGCAGTCCAGGAATGCTGGAGGTGGACAGGCTTGGAGGGGTCATCCTTGGGGAAGCTCTTCACCTTCCCGTGGTACTGGCTGCTGTGCTTCTGAAGCAAGAAGCCCAGAGACTCACGCCTGGGAGCAGAGAACTTCCTCTGAGATATCCTGCCACTGAATAGTGCCGGTAGAACGGATTTGTATCTTTTAAATTTTAAGATAAATGCCTTGTGTTTCACAGAATAATTTCTCTAGTTTATTACTAACATTGCCAGGTTGGTATAACCCTCACACAGTTTTTGCCCAACCAAAAACTGAAATCCGAACTCCTAAGAGCAGTTATTTAAGTGCTGGTGATACAGTTATAGATTATTGCCTCCTTTTGCTCATTCTTCACTGTCTTTTAAGCATAATTAGGTTAATTTACTCCATAATAGGGTAAAGAAAAAAAGAGAATTGAAGCGAAAGTCATCTTTTTGCGATCTACCCATTCAAAAAAAAAAAAAAAAAAGTTGGTGTCATAGAGCTGATATAAGCAAAATCTACTTGATCTAAGATTATATGTGGAATTCATTTACTTGTATTTTCTTTCCTACCACAGGACCCCTGGTAATGGAGGACTGGCTCACAGGTAATGCTGTGGTTTGAGGTAAAGTCTGTAGGAATTCACTATGTAAGGGCGAACAGGAACTGCAGGAGATGAAGGGAATTTCCTATTGCCTATTTTCCTATCACGTGCACTGAAATACCAGTACCACAAACACTAGCTCAGTGATGCTCCTCGACAGTGTCAGTGAGCCTCTCCTGGGCCTCCCTGAGCTGGCACACAGAGGTTCTGGCAAAACCAACCAATGTGAGAAGGCAGGCAGGTCTGGGATCAGAGCAGGCCACCTCGCCATGCATCACCCTTTCTTCCCTGAACTCACAATGGCTCTTGACTGTTAACAAGTCTAACTCATTTTCCATCTTGATAAAATCTTCCAACTTGACAGGTCTCCTATGACCTAACTCCAATTCTCCTACTTGAATCCAATATTAATTTTCCCCCCCAAATTTCTATACACATTTTCTGTTCTAGTAAGGTTCTCATACTAACATACATATTCATTCTCTGTCTGTCTGTCGCTCTCTCTCTCTCCATATTCCCAACTAAGCGTTTGCTTATGCTCTCCACACTTATCCCTATTCATATAAATTGGTGAAACTTTCTCCAAATATTGCACCTCACAAGGATCTTTCCTTTCTTGAAGCTTCTAATGTACTTAGAACTACTACTAGGCACAAGGTGCACAGGGGACCAGTACAATGCCATGGAAGGGGTAGGATCTGAGCTGCACTTAGAAAGACGTGCAGGCAGAACTGTGGAAGGCCCACATATGTGGGGATGAGGAAGTAGATGAGATGACTGAGGAAAGAGCCTAAGTTGCCCTAGAGGCAATTCCCTACTTTAGATTCTTGGTTATTATTAACTATAAACAGTTCACCAGGCCAATTTATTTCCTTGAGTGTTGCATGCTAAGACTAAATGCTCCTTGTTAAATTGGGGAATTTGAAAACAAAGGCCAGAAGAATGTTCAACAAGGTCAAGGCTGGCAAGCTGCCCTCAATAGAGCCTTCTGTGCCCACTGCCAAGGATCCAGGAACCTCAGGAGCTCTGGGAAATGCTCAAGGCACCAACTCCTACCAGCCAGTCCAGACCTTCTTGTTCTGCTCTGGAATTCCCCAGGATCATACCAACTTTTCTGCAGAATACTTCAATTGTCTGGTGTCCAATTTGGACTCTGCCATTGGACCTTATTTCTCTGATTCCCTTGCTTCCTACCTCTGCATCTCTCCCAGGCTAGTCCTGGCCCCACATCAATCCAATAATAGAACTCCCAACCTTTTTAGTAAAGTGAAATATGTTATGTTTTAAACAAAATCTACTCACCAGTTTTAAGTTATCATACTGAAAATACATTTGCCTGCCACTAAGGAAAGAGAACCAAACATTTATTAAATGCCTATTATACACCAGCTACAACACTAGGCTTTTTACACTTTACCTTACTTTGCAACAAACAAATCTGTGCGAAGGCATTATTTCCCCCAACTAACAGATGAGAGAACATATCACAGCGATTAGAGGACAGACAATGGAGCCAAGTTCTTCAGTTTAGAATCCTTGCTCTGCCACCTAATAGCTGTATGATCCAGGACATCACAAAACCTCTCCATGTCTCACTTTCCTTTTGCATAAGACGAAAGTTGTTGAGAAGATTAAATAAGTTTATTCTTGCAAAGTGTTTTCATAAGTTCTTAATAGTTGCTTTCTAAAATTATTATCTATTATTGTAAGTAAAGCAGGTTTTAAAGAATTTCAACTGAACTTCTGATAAAGATGAAACAGGTGGTTTTCCATTTTGGCAAGATATACTCCCACACACACAACACGTATTAATAATAACCAAAATATACAAAGAGAACTCCCAAACCAAATGAGCTCAAAAACAAGGTAATTATCTGGGTGAAACAGACTAGAAATGCACAGCAGCGAGTGCTAAAACCAGACATCTACAGGGTGATAGCTCTGGAAGTGGCAGTAATGGCAGGAAGTCAGTTGTGGGGTAACTTACCATACTCCCAGGAAATGGGGAATTTCGGCAACCTCCTCTCCCATGAAAGAGCTACTGCCAGAGCTGCCTTGGGATGCAGCAGTAGGAAAGCCATAGGCCCAGGGAGACTTGGAACCAGGCTGACTTCTAATTTGGTGACCAGATCTGTCATATCCCCAGTATCTCTGTAGATGGGGAGACCCAAAATGCCACTGTCTGATCTAGTTCCTTGATAGAGAGGAATGAGCCCAGAGAGATGAAGGAATGATTGAATCGTCAGAAAGACTCCCAATCATAGCTAGCAAATCAAAATTCAAAACACAGAAATAAGTTTTATATTAAGAAAGACAAACTAAAAAATCAATAATTAGAACACGAATTCACTCCACGTGAAACTTAATTTTATGGAAGTCTAAGAAAGACCTTAAAATAACTTTAGAGTACTCAAGAGATCAATGAAGGAATAACATATTTAAAAAGGGCAAGAAATTATGAAAAACAGGCAGTACTGAAGTAAGAACAGGGACATGAAAATAAAGACATTGGAAATACTAGAAATGAAAATGTACTTTCAGTAAAATAACAGATAAGGTGAATTCTAGGGAAGTAGTGACTTAGAAGACAGTTTTATGGGAAGTGTACCAAAGTAGTACACAGAAAGACAAAAATACAAAATAGATATATTGTGTATGAATGTATGTGTATGTAAGTAAGTCTGCACCCAGAGACCTGCACGTAAAGAAATTCTAAAGGACCTCCTTCAGCAAGTAAACCCAGAGCAGTGTCAGTATGGTGTCTACTAGACATCTCAAACTTAACATGCCCGAAACGAAACTCCTGGTTTCCTCAAAAAATCTACTCCACCCACAGTCTTTCCCATCCTAGTATATGAATAACACATCTTAGGCTAAACACGTTGGAGTCATTCTTCCTCTCAAGTACCAAATCCAATCTGTCAACATACCCTGTCTATTATACCTTCGAATTATATCCAGATTCAGGTCACTTATTACTCTCTCCACAACTCTCCAAGCCACCACCATCTCTTTTTTGAATTATAATAATATTGTAACCTCCTCACTGGTCTTTCTGCTTTTCTCAACACAGAAGTTAAAGTAATCCTTTTAAAACGCCAGATCATGATATTCCTTTGTTCGCAGACCTTCCCATGGCTCCCCATTTTTCTCAGAGTAAAAGCCCAAGTCCTTACTATGTCTTATACTACCTAGTCCTCAGTGCCTGTCTGAGCTTACCTTCTACAACTCCCTCCCTTACTCACTCCACTCCAGTCACAAGTGGTTTATTTGCTATTCCTTAAATACCCTAATTCCACGCCTCTCAGGACTCGGGCACCTGACTTTCTCTCTGCCTGGGATGCCCTTCCTCCAGCTAGACAACTGTTGATGACAGTGTTCGCTCTACTTGTCAGTATGTTCAAATCTTTCACGCTCATTTTTCAAATCGAGTAAATGAGAGAAAGAGGGAGAGAGAGAAGTTAAATAATTTGCCTAAAGTTGTACAGCTATTACGTAAGTGACAGGGAAAGAATTAAAATATAGATTGACACCAAAGCTTTCACTTAATAAAAAGACATTACTTCAAGGTGCCTGACCTAAATGCTCAGTTACACATTTGGCTTGATCTGGCTCATGATACAGACCCTATCAACTTTCTATGATTTGCTTCAGTGCATTTCATCCATTCATTTGGGAAAAAAGATCTATTAAGTACCCAGTAGTTGCTTGGCACTATGCTGTGCCCTACGAAGGGAGCAGTAGAATAAAAATTCCAGTTTACACGTAAGTCAAAAGCATGCTCCTGTGACTTTGGAATGTATCACCAGAATATAGTGTTTTTAAGAAATAAGCTTCCTAATCATGTTTTACTTAGCTTACCTTTCAGGTTGATTTTAATCCCTGAATATTTACCATCGGGATGGGGGTTAAAGTTGTTTTTATACAAACTGGATGGTTTGGATGGAAAGCTAGCTGGAGAATTAAAATATCCTACAGAAAATCCACCCAGCGGATAACCTACTTGTGACTGATGTGAGGTGAACTGTGTCGCATTCATTTTGGAGGTATTCCAGCTGCCGTGGACAACTGGGGACATTTATTACTCTTAATAAACTGTTTTCTTACTTAACTGAATGCCTCACTGCTTGCAAACACAAAGCTACTGATTTCACATTTTAAATGTGAAGTACACGTAAAGCCAATATATGAAGCAAAATTCCCAGAAAATCATCAAGACTCAATTGCTAGGAAACTAGTTATGTGTAACTTCAACCAAGTTTAAGCCTCTGCCCATATCTTCATTTCCCAAACAGTAAATTTACCATGCTGTTACCACTGAAGGCTTGTAGCACAAGAGGGAAAAACACCCTTTTCCTTTCCCATAAACACAGACTTCCATTTTGTCAGGTTTAAGAGCAACCCCAAAGGAAAATTCATTCTAATAAATAAGTTACCGGGTTGAGAAAAATAAATATCAATAAAAACAAAGCTAGTATATACTGATTGGTTGTTAATAAACTTTTACCTTACCATGGTTCCTTTTTTCTCTTTCCTTATTTTTCATTTGCTAATCATTAAAATGATTCTGAATAATGCAACAACAACAACAAAAGTTTATTTTGGGGACAAAATCAGAATGTGTCTCTAACCTTGATATAAAGTAAATGATATGTTTACTCAAGCTCAAGATCATCAGTCATCACCATCGTCATCTGACTGAAAACAGCTATAAACAATAATTTCAAAAATAACAAGCTCTTAGCCTGGCTATTCAGAATGACACACTTAGATTCCTAAAACACTGCATATCACATATCAGAGTAAATGATACACAGGCAACCAAGTGGGGGAATAATTAGTACTGTTCTGATGCACAATACAAAGATAAGGGTTTTATTCCTTCATACAGATGAAAACAGAAGAAACTGAAAAACATGTACCTATGTACATTTTTAAAAGAATGAAAAGGAGTGAGGCTTTCAGGGAAAGTAGAAGATAATGTGATAATTTTAGAATCTCCTCCAAATCTCTGCCATATTAATATTGTTATGAGGAATTCCACTTTTCTTATTCACCCAAGCCTAAGGTTTTGCTAAGCAAAGCTTCAACTGCCTATAACATAAAAATCAAGTCAGACTGTTGACTTTGAGCTTGTGGGGGGCAGGGCTACTTACTTATACCTGGAGCAGCATACCCTTTAGGTTTCAAAGAGAAAAATGATCCACAATTGTAAAAAAAAAGGTGTTTCCTTCAGAAGCTATATGCTTTAACTATTCTATGCACTAGCCTAAAATCACCTACTGACGATACTGAACAAACGGATCTAAGATTCCAAGTACAGGCAGGAAAAGAGTCAGGAGGAGGATAGAACAGCTTGGAGAGACGGTATACTTTCTGAGAACAGAAACTTGACCTCCGTTTATGTTACAGATTCATATCTAATAGTTTCTCATTTGTCCTATCCAGCCCTTCTCCCTCTTCTATGCGACTCTGTAACACATCTATGTACTTTACTTGTTGCTAATCTTAAAGCTACTTACTAGGGTCCATGCATATTAATGTCTGTACAATTTCCAGGATACCTTTCATTTTTATATCTATTTGGTTGGAGACTCTCAGAAAAAAAAAAAAAAAAAAAGATTTCCAGGGAGCACAAAATCTAAATTCCTTATCCTGGCTCACAAAGCTCTCCATGTTTGGACACCTCATTCAACTTCATCTTACACCATTCTGTTCTTTAAATACATCCAAGGGCTTGTGTATTGGCTGATCCCATTGCTTGGAAAGTTTTTCCTCAGAAAGCTGCTGCTTCTTGTGATTCAAGCCTTGATTTACTTTAGTGTAAAGAGGAAAGAGAGACTTCTCCTTACCACCAAACTTTATAACATCAAAAAACATATTGGTATCTGATAGGTTCTTATTATTTTCTAGATGTCCTTTAAAATATAAACTCCATGGTATCAGGGACACACTCTGTCCTACCCACTTCTCTAGTCCCAGTACCTAGAACAGGGCCTGAACAGGGAGCTCAAGAAATATCTGTTGAATAAATGAATGACCTGTAACTTACCGACTCCATTAAATGCATCATTCAAAAAGCCCAGGTTGACAAAGAGGGTATAGTAACTAGAAAAGAAAGTATAAACAAAAGTGCTTTCCAATGACAAGAGGTGCCACCATTACAGCCAGCAGGTGAGTCA
Source organism: Rhinolophus sinicus (assembly GCF_036562045.2). Classification (NCBI taxonomy): domain Eukaryota; kingdom Metazoa; phylum Chordata; class Mammalia; order Chiroptera; family Rhinolophidae; genus Rhinolophus; species Rhinolophus sinicus. The sequence goes on from NC_133755.1 coordinate 29,591,538, forward strand.
GCTCCTTAGCTTCCTTAAACAGGTATAAACACATTCAGAATCCCCACATACCAAGGTCATAGCACTTAGAGGAAGACAGTTTCTACTGAAATCCCCAAGTAACCTATCAAAATCAACTCCCTTCACCTAAATGCTACCTCAAGAGATAATTTTTTCCCCCCGATTCAAGAACAAAACCAAATATAGGATTCAAAACCCAGTATAGGGTTCATGTTTATATAGAATGTTAACTGAGGTTTGTACAGTTGTCAACATGGGGTGGAAACTATGTTTCAAATGACCAATACCTCTAAATTTTAACAAATACAATATTTAATCCAAGGTTATAACTAACCTTTTCCCCTCTTTCTTAAGGCTCTTTGGAAGACCTTCTCCAGGCCTGCAGCTTCAACCACTTCCTCTGTATGGGTAACTCTCAAATACATACCTCCAGCAAGAATAACTAACTGTCCCTGTCTGTCTGGGACAGAGGGGTTTCCAGAACCCAGTGTTAAAAACTGGGGCAGTCCCAGGTTACCCTGTCTCTGAAACTGACCCCTCTCCCAATCTCTTGACCTGTATTTCCAACTGTCCGATATTTCTCTGGGCAGCCGCCCAACACCACCTCAAACTCAACATGTCTAAAGTATTATCCTGCCTGCCAGCAGGCTCTTCTTTTTGCCTTTTCTGTTAATGGCATTAGTTATTCTTCCCATTCCCTGGGATAGACAGCTCAGTAAGCAGAACTTTTTCTTGGTCTTTCATTTCTGCCTTATAAATTACCTAATTTATTTCTCTAATCTCCAAAATTAAAATGCTGGACTGGAAGTTCCTCTAAGAACAAGAACCATGTTTTACCAATATTTCATCCTCTATACTGCCTACCTATCACAAATCCCTATACAAAGCAGGTGATAATAAACTTTTGTTGAACTGCAAATCTCTGAAGCACTATCAAGTTCCAAAACAAATTGGATTCCAGTGCTGGCTCTTTCACCAACTACTTATGTGGCTGTAGACAAATCACTTGATTTCTCAGTACCTAAGAATACAAATAAAAACTATTATTAAAATGCTTTGAAATTCAATGAGATATTATTACCTGGGTTAATGTTACAAATAGAGAAAGCAATCACCCTAAATTCTGTAAGTACCTGAAGCTGCTGATGAGAATGTCCCCAAAGCACCTCCTCATGGCCCCCCACAAGCCTTACCTCCTTGTTCAGGCCTTCACACGACTCTCTTAGATCTAGTTAGTTTCAAATATAGACCCTAATAACTGTCTCTAGGTTCACAGCAACCTCGGCCTACCACCACACCATCCTCTCAATGGCCAAACAGTGTTTCTAACACTGCATCTTGCACACAGTAGATGTTCAAGAAACCTTTTGTTGAGTGATTAAATAAGGACCAACTAGGGTTGGTGCCAGCAGCTGCACTCGTCCCTGTACCTTCCGTTAGGCAGGTAATTGCAAAACCAGGTGTAGAAAAGGAGGGCTGGAACTTTAAGGCTTTGCCATGGTGAAGTCACTGTGCCTATAAAAACACAATAGCTTAATCTAGAGTTGACTCATCAATGAACCTTCTGTTTACTCCCAACAAGGAAAGATTACTTTATAAGGAAGTGATTTCAAAACTCCAGAGTTGCTGGTGTTTATCATATTGAAGGAATTGATAAGTAAAAATGGAACCACGCAAGGTTCCCAAGAACAATGCGACACACTTGGATTGTTTATTTTGGTTCCTCATCACACAATCCAGGGGTCAGCGAGGAAAAGGGAAAGGTTCCTGAGTAAAGCAGTACTTGGTTCTTTGTGCCAATTCTATGCAGTCACCAGCCACAGCCTTGGGGAATTCCAGGCCGGCTTTTGTGAGCAAGCGCCTCTCCACTAAAAGAGCAGACATCCTTTGTCTGAAGGCTCTTTTGTTTTATTTCACTCCCATGTCAAATTAATTCCAAATACACACCGTCTTTAGTCTCTGAGTACATCATAAAAACTGTAACTTTCTTACAAGGGATTCAAGGTTCTTCATAAACAACTCTCACTAAATGTTATTAATCCACAAAATACTCCTAAGAGATCAGTTTACCAGTTCTAAAGGAAGTTTACTAAAAATGTATCCAATTTCCCTCAATCTTTCATAGCCCAAATCCCCAGACTTTCCTAGTGAGAAACTAGAAAGCAGCACTGTATAATGAACAGAAAGCTGAGCTGAGAGTGGCCTTGGAAAGCAGAACTCTTTATTTTATCAAAGAGGACACAGCAGCCCAGAGAAGTTAAATGGCTTTCCTAGTGTCAAAAAAGTTGGTAGGTGGAACTCAGCGCTAATTCATACCTCATATTCTTTCCTCTACACTCCCAGGGCGGTGGTGGTTAAGGGTAAAGGTGGGGGAGGAACCAGACCACTCTAATTTTCCTGTTCATCACAGTCAAGTAGTAGTAGAAATGTAAAAAAAAAAAAAAAAGGCTGACAGAAAAGAGGCCCTATTAAAAGTAACTGAAATGGACAGACCAGACCATAGCTGATGTTTAGGCCCTTGTGTTGTCTTGAGCAGATCACTGGAGCAAATTATTGTTCCATAAACAGATTAGTTCAATTTCTATCCACAAGGCTATCTCACTCTTTGTGGATAAGTATTCTAAGATAAGCATAAAACCCACAGACTGAAATCAAATTACATATGCTGTATACCCAACTAATTGGTCATTAGACTATTTTGTGCCAATAAATCAGGTACCCTGACTAACAAAGTGTCTTTCCAATGGCTTCATCCATTCACCTAAGTATGGTAACACAGAGCTATTTTTTGTGGCGTTCTGATTAGTTATATTCCTGTTGTTAATTAAGAAATGTTACCTTCATTTCCTCAAACTCATTGAGTATGGTTATTTTTCCTACCTTAGAGATTTTCCCACTCTCCAATTATTTCTTAAGCTAAATTCTCCACTACATTTATTCTTTGGTCAAGTATTGTTTATTATTTCAAAATTCATGTTTATTATTGCAATTAAACTAAACTGACAGATGTGTAGGAAGGTTGTGTACATGTGCACACACATTTTAAAAAAAGAACATAACTCTGAAGCATGGAGAAGTTTTAAGCCTGAAAAATGATTTGCCCAAATGCGATCCACTGAGAAAGCTACATATCAGCAGAAGCCATCTCAGTCTCCCTCACCTTCAAATATGGTTGAGGTTTACTGCAGGCTCAGCTACAGGCACCGGCAATAATAACGATGACTGAATCTAAATTGAATTACTAATCAGAAGGTCATGAAAGGAAGGGCAAAATATAGTGGATTTAAAGAAGTGGTTAGAAGGATGTACCAGGTTCTTTTAATATTTAATATAACCATGCCCTGAGATCAAGGAGAAATACAAATAATATTAAAAACACTAGGACTTTACTAACAAAGCTGAGACACACGTTAGTCTCTGAAAACAAGATTCCTCTGTTCTGGTGTCTAAATGACTCAGTATGATTCTGAGAACTTTAAAAACGAGTATTCAAAGTTCCAGAAAGAAGGTAATATCTGACTCAACTATGGAGTGGTCTTAAAAGTACAAATCCAGGGGTCACAAACCAAAACAAAGATTTAGAATTTAAACATTAAGACATCCTAGTTTTCCCCACATCCTTTAAATCTACTATACCTAGAGATGGAAAATTTAAAGAATTTTCTCTGTCTATAAAGAATTAACATGGCTTCCCGGAGTGGATCATAATTTAGTTATTCTTTAATTATTAAAATTTCAAATAAAATTCATATGACACTTAGAAATAAAAAGTGTCTTAGTCACATTTGCCAAAGGAGATGAGAATAAAGATTCAGAGAAGATTTTACATTTTTTCATTTAGAATTGAATGACATATTCCAAAATCTCATACATTCCATTCCATATTTATTTCTTGCTCTATTGCATATTCTTTAGAGACTTGGTCTTTCATTCTCCAGTAAAGGTAGAGGAAATTATTTTTTCATTATATTTCAGTTGTTCATAAGAAGTTTCCTGTTGAATTTGAATTATAGTAGCTATAATTAACTGATGCAAGTTTAAATACATATTTAAATTACTTCTGTCCTCCATAATTGTTGATGTCCATGAGTCAGAACCAGCATTTAATGAGAAACACTGTTAAATGTTAGTAGTTCATTTTTTTCAGGCCAATAATATGAAAATGATTATAATTATTGCAATAAATATTTGTAGGTTAAGCTACATTTCGAAAAGCAGAGCAATTCAAATATATGAAGAATAAGACAATATCAAGTTCTAACGAACCTCCCTTCTAGATTTAGAATTATAGCCAGTAATGTAGTCCCTTTGTAGTTAAGCTTTTAATTTATAGTTTGACAAATGAACACTAGATTCCCTGGCTTAACACCTTAGTTTAGGATTCTGTTCATTTTCATTGAAAGAACAACTAAAATACAAAGGTCATAGAGAATAAACAAGCAAGCATGAATTTCATCAGAAACTTAATGCACTTAACCATCCAATCAAATACTCAGGCAGGTAATTATGCATTGGTAGGTAATTATGTTTTTATTTAAGAGATGAATATTTCATCAAGTTCTAAACAGAAAGCAGATTCTAGAAAATTAACTCAACATATTGTTTCTGTGTGTGCCCGTGCAACTGTTACTTTCAAAATAATTCCCAGAAAAAGAATAGTATTTCCCATTCCTATTTATTTCTAGATGATTATTTAATAGCGAATAATTTAATTAGTTCAATAGTGAATTGTTTAATAGATTGTTTAATAGTGAAGTCAGTTTACATCCAATTCAAACAATGTGGCTCATGTTTAACTCTTCAGTTATGTATCCATTAATCTCTTAACATGCTTCCTTCCTTAACACAGCTGTAGTTCAAGAGGTGGCCGGCAGCTGGCCTCCATTTCAGTGGATTTTCATGAATGCCCACATTTCTTTTTGCAAACTTTTAAAATGTTATATGCCTAAATAATTTTCCCGTAACTTAAGAGCTTATAAAAAGCTTTCAAAAGGATCCAAAAGAAATACATTTTCTTTTTAAAATAAAAACCAAACAAAAGGAAGCCACACACACTGTAAAGATGTTCTTTGTAAAACATTCTGTTCAGCAGACCTAAAATGTCGGCAAGGGGATCAAGAACCACTTGGTATGGAAGCAATAGTTGAGAACTCACAACAGGTTGGCTAAAAGCCAGTAGTGAAGGCCACGAGTTGATCTTTAAAGCAGATTTGGAGCGGCTGAGACACCAAGCACTGGGCCTTGCTACTACTCTGTATCACGCAAACCAATCCCCTATCTCCAATATTAAATATTAATATTTCTACCAAGATATGCCATCATCATCTCACACTCAACACATACCAAACAAATGTGTTCATTTTTATTAAATTAATTCCTTCTTTCCATTTCCTCGCCTTAGCTAATATCAATCCCATTTTTCTGGTCACCAAGAATTAAACCACAGGAACAACTGTGGACTCCCTGGTGACCTCCATCACTCACATTCAGTTGGTTCACGTACCTGACTGAATTTTTCAAAGATGGTCACCATAATATCTCCCATCCCACATGTATTTCTACAATATGATCTTGCCACTTTGCCATCAAACAGTGGAGTCTAATTCCTCTCCCCTTCATCTGGACTGGACTTAAGACTAACTAATTAACAAAAGAATGTGACTGAAGCAATGCCATAAGACTTCCGGGCCTAGGCCAGAATAAACCATGCAGCTTCTGCCTGGTTCTCTTGGAATACTCTTTCTGGGGGATGCACGCTGCCATATAAGAATTTCAATTACCCTAAGACTGCCATGCTGAGAGGCCACATGTAGTCCCAACTAGGCCCAGTCTTCCGGCTATCCTACCAAGGTGCCATAAATGTGAATACAGCTATCTGGGACCCTCCTGACCAGCTCACCTGCCAATTGAAAGCCACCAACTGAAATCAGTAAATACCCTGAGGAGAAGAATCACCCAGTTGAGCATTCTTTAATCCCTGAAACATAAAATCATGAAATATGTCCATAGCTTTCCTTCTAAGCATCCAATATGTCATGTGTGGAGCTATTACTGTGTGAGGCTGAATAATGAGACACCACCTCTTTCCCTCCATTCCCAGAGCCATCATCACAGAGGAAGCTCCTATCACCTCAAATCTAGATCATTATAATTAATTCCAGATTCTCCTCACTTCAATCTGTCATTATAATCTATCTAACCTAACACTTTCAACGGAAAAACTACGTTTATACAACCAACATCAATTTCATAATATTTTAGAATGTTTATAATGCAAAATAGAATGTTTTATAATGCAAAACGATCTTCATAAATATCTATTTTACTTGATCCATACAACAAAAGCCAGAGAGATCTGTCAATAGACCAAATATTCTTTTCCTTACTATAGAGATGAAGAGATCTGATTCTAAGGAGATTCACTTTCCTACAATCTCATTATCAACAAACGGAATGGATATAAAGAGAAGTGTTTGTGTCATAAACTACTGCTCTTTGTTTCTTCTACAATCCCTCCTCTCCTATTATCTATTTCAGGTCAAAAAAGTCTTCAATGCCTCCCTCAATCCCTACTACAGCAAACCTACTTTCTAGGTATCCATAATTCGGCTAACCACTCGTACGGTATTGCCTAGTCAACTCCACCACCACCACCACCGTAAGTCCAGCTTATTTATTCACCTAACAATATGCCATGCTGATGCTAGCCTCTGAACATTTGCTCACAAAGTTTCCTCCTTTCTACTTAAACCTTACTTACGCATTAACACAAATTTCACCTCCTCCATTAAGCTCTATCAGCCTATCCCTGTTGCTTTCTCTCTCTGATATTCCTACAGAATTTGTAAATTTCACCCAAATATTGACAATTATATTGGATTGTTTATCTTGTTCAAATGTGTTAGTCTCACTTTCCAGGCTTATACTCAGTTAACACACATCCACATCCGTCCATGTAGTGATGCTGGATGCTTATAGCCAGTGTCTTTCTAAAACAGTCAGTGCCCATGACATACCATTTGTTAAATATTTTGAATTTCATCCCTGCTTATTTCCAAACTAAACCATAAGCTCTTTGAGAAGAGGAACCCTGTCTTATAAAGAAGTATTATATCCTCCAAACCAAGCACAGTATTAAGCACACAACTAGTGTTCAATATATATTTGTTAATAGATTTGAAGGGAGTGAAATGTGTTGTGTTAAGAGAAAAACATATTCCTAAATCATGTCTACATTGGAAGGAAAGTGTTGAAAAGATAACAAAATATTTTTAAGATCAGTAGTTTAATGTCAGGAACACTTTTTAATGCATCATTTAAAGATATTCTGTGCAGCCCATAACTGCCAAAATGTTTTATAAATGTTTTTCCCAGGAGTGTGAAAAAAATGCTTCAAAAATATTCAAGGAGTGGATGTCTTAACAGCTCAAAATAAAATGTTTGCTGAGGCTACAAGGCTGGCAGAACTCTGCTTCATTTCAAAAAGTTTCCAGGCAATGGAAATGTTTTCCTGGAAAATACTACCTTTTATTTAGAGAACACTTGCCATGAACACTTAGTCATTAAGTAATTTAAGGTTTCCTCAGAAGCTCTTTGGAGGAAATCTAGTATATGAATGAATGAAATTATCAGCACCTAGAATGTAAAAAAAAAATTTTAAAAAAATACATTTGCCTAAATATATGAAATCTACCTATTTTTCCAAGCAAGGGGGAAAAAAATCTATTATATGTTTTGTTCTATTTACTGTCTTTTAAATTTTTCTGTAAGATAAAACTATGAAATAAAACCCCACAAAATCCTTAAGTGTTTGTCTGTAATACACACATCCAAAAAACTAAAGGAATGCCAAGTAATTTTCAAACAGAAACAATAGTCATTTCATTCAAAGAAAAGAAATGGTAACTTCAAAGCTATTTTTAGCAAAATCTTTGAGTTTGCTTCAAATCACCTTTCAATGAGAGAGCAACTTAGTGTGGAGATTTCACTCAATCGTCTGCAGTAAATCATACAATGAAACCTAAGAAAACAATTTCTTCTAAGAGTTCTGAAGCCAACTAAGTCTTGCTCTTTTAAACATCTAAATTCTAAAAGACACAACTAACTTCTACTTCAAGCACATGGTTGGTACATTAGGCTTTTAAAAATGTACACAAAAGGATTATTTGTTTTATTTTACCTGTTTAGTATTTCAGTGAGTTTCACAAAGCCAGTGTAAGCCAGTTCAAATGCTCCTCTGTGCCGGGACTGTAAAAGGTGTTGTTTAAAGTGATCTCCTATTTCTTTCACCTTTAAAACAAAATTAAAAATAAGTGTTTCATTTAATCTTACATTTATAAGTATATTTATGTCAGTAATATCATTTAGAACTCAGGTCTAGATGTCCACACATAGCATTCACTATGTGATAGGTAGTATTTGAAGCATTTTTATACCACATTTAATCCATACAATAAGTCCGTGAAATAAGTTCTATTATTTCTACTTTACAATGGGGAAAGTGAGGCCCAGAAAGGCCAAGTAACTTAATCAAGGTCACACAGCAAGGAAGTGGTATGAATAGAACCAGTACATAAACCCAGGCAGTTTGGAACCAGTTGGCAATGTCTAACTGCTACATTAGAATTGCCTCCCTATGCCAGCTTCACAAACCTCCCTATGTTCTTTGTTAGCACAAACCATTCAACACACCAACAGCAAATTACACAAGGTGACAACCCTCACACACCTAGGCATAGGTGAAATAATTATCTTTTTCTCCTTCTTAAAAAATGTTATTCTGTTGTGGTTATAATAGACATAATAAAATTCACCATTTTAACCATCTTTAAGGGTACAGTTCAGTGGCACTCAGTATATTCACATTGTTGTACAGCCATCACCACCATCCGTCTACAGAACTTTTTCATCTTCCCAAAACGAAACTCCAACCCATTAAACAACTCCCAATAATTACCTTTCAGAGATATACAAACGTTAATGGCAAGATATAGTGCAAAGGCTGCCTGAAAATTGACAGGCATCACTTTGAGTCGGAACCATGGAATGTCCTGAAATGCTACCTGCTTTCCTATATGTTGCCTTTCTGCATGCAAAGTTTGACAAGTAACAAATATGAGAATTTATTTTAAAGAAGACATGACTGACCGTTAGCTGTTGATGAGGTTTTATACAGAATTACCGTTAAATTGGTCGGGCTGACTGTACTTCTATACCACTAAGAGTTGGAGGCTGTAGGCTTTAGAAAAATCCAGATTTTGCATCTAACTGAGGATCAAAGCTATAATCGCCTATCTCTTGACTCAGGTCTCCCCAGCAGATCACAGTATGGTGAAAAGGCAAGCTGAGCCACGATTTTAGGTAAGCTTACCTAGAAACACCTTGTACCTCAGAGCAGTGCCTAGATTAGTGTTCTGAACACATTAGAGATGACAAACAGGGCAAAGAGTAGTTAAACAGGTGGCCATCGGCAAGTATATTAGTTTCCTTATCTATAAAGTAGGGATAACAGTACTTGCCTCACAGGTTGTGAATTAAAATGAGTCAATAAATATGGGAGCTCAGAACAGGCTCATAACGTATCATCCAGTTCAGTTCAATATGAGCTTTGTCTGGGTTTCCAAATAGAAGAAAAATAAAGACATACTCCATACTCAAAATATATCTGATCATAAAGACAATGAGCGATATATTTAGAGAAATAAGAATCAGATATAAAACCAACAAAGAACCAAAAAAACAGTACATCATAGAAAATTTTAAATTCTAACACTTTAAAATCCCAAAAAGTGGCATGTCATGTTCTTCAGCTAAAGTTACCAGAAAACTTACCTAAAGTTTTCAGGTAAAGATCTGATGATACTCCGAATTTTTAACATTTCTTAAAGGCCACATACTTTTAGTTGTCAAAAGTGACAGTTAGGGTAAGTCTTATCATTTTATCTTCAATATGGTAATTTCAGAGTGTATTATGAACCTATTGTAATTATCAAGCCTTAACTCTGAAATTAACTGCCAAGATAGACCGGAAGCTCAATAATGCCAAAAAACCGGCACCAGAAAAACACCCGTTAGTTAACTTCCATGACCATCATTTCTATTATTCAAGGAATAAAAGAAAATTTCTAAGGTTTTAGGCCACAGAATATACAGAAAACAAAACAAAACATGAAGTCACAGAGATGGAGTCTCTCTAATTTCCTTAATTTTTTGGAAAATATTATAGATATTAAAACATACTTCAGGAAAACATAAATGTTGCAGGTAAAGTGCTTGTCTTTACCACATTCTAGTTCTTAAGCAAAGATCCTCTTTTCATTGCTTCCTGTATCCTAACTCCCATCAAAGGGGCCTAAACCAAACAGCATAAAATAAAATCAAACACCTCAGAAGTGTGACCAGTGGCTAGTCTTCTCAAGGGTGGATCTGAACTCTAGGTAATCCTGGCCTCAGAAAAAAGAATGAGGTTCTAAGACACAAGTGAAAGGCAGACAGTTTTTCCTTGTGTTATTTTGTATTTAATTTCCCAACAAACCCACCCAGGTAATACCCAGGCTTATGAATTTTTCCCTTTAAAGAGTATAAAACTTGTTAATCAGACAGAAAGTATTTCTTTAGCACTGTCAAACGCTTAGCAGCTTAGTGCTAGGGTAGATAAGGAAGAACAAAACAAGATTGTCTGTCCCCAAGGTGTTTTCGGTTCAGAGAAAAATCAATATGCTGGGTGGTACCCATTAGAAGCTTAACAGCTCTAAGAAATGAAAGATCCCTCTGTACTAGAATAAATTATTAGAAGAAGCTTCATGTCCAGACCTGAAACAGGATATACTTGGGTGGGCCAAAATGGAAGAGAATAACTAACATGGAAAGAGGCTGGGTGGCTAGAATGAATGAATAAACACTTATTGAGTACCTGCTACCTGCCAGACATTTTACTGGGTCTTTTCATATGAAAGAACATAGACTATATAGGACAGGGTTAGCAAACCTGGCTGAATGGCCTGGAGGTTTTATGCTAGAAAACAGTGGAAGACAGAGTTGCAAGGTAGGGATGTATCCCCTTACCAAAAGTGAGAGAAGTTAGCTGGATAGTGTGGTCTACAAACAGCAGGACGGAAAAAGCGCCATGCTGATACCCTTCCACTGGAAAATCAGACTACAGGGAACAGAGCTGATGCAAACAACTCAGAAATTAATGACAACAGTCAGAATCAGAAACAGAATCTTTTAATTTTAAAAATGAAAAAGTCCTCTGAAAATTCCAACCCAATTGTCTTTCTGTTATATGCCACTGAGGTCCTCTTTACAGTTCACAAAAGCTTTCTTTTAACATGGATTATGTCCTTACAAAATATTTTCTTAATAAATAACATTCAAGGTTTTTGAAACGGAATTAAGATAAAAATGCAAAAGAAAAAAAGGGGGGACACTGATTTCTAGTCTTAAAATTAAATTCTAGTCGTTGTCTTTTTAAGTTTAGCAGCTCCTGGTCCTAACTTTTCATAAAACCTACTTCTATAGCAAATTAATATGCTTTATGTATTTACAGGGTGTAAATTTCTACAGGGTAAGACTGCTGCATATCATGTCTCTGGGCACCTATAATTCACCAGCAGACTACTTAAGGGAGTGAAACGCTCATGTAGAGCATAAAACTCACAAAGGACAAAAGTAAGTGTGTTTTTTATTTGTCCTTCATCTATACAGTAGATAGGAATACAGTAGAAAAATCAAAGCTAACCCCACTCATTATAAATTAGGTGAGCCCAAAGGGACTTAAGCATTGGTGGGACGTTTCTACAAAGAACATTGTGCAGTGGTTGTGATCTGAGACTCTGGAGCTGAGAGGGTTGAGTTCTTGAGGGTTGAGGCCCTACTTGGCCTCGTTACTAACACGAGCTAATGAAGTTAACACAGGCCCCTCATCTGTGAAATGGGGATAAAAGCAGAACCTACTTCACAGGATTATTCTGATGGAAAAAATGAGATTACACATATAAGCATTTAGCACAGTACCTGGCACAGAGTAGCAAACACTAAATGTCCATTTTTGGTTTTATTTTGTATCATCAAGTAGTTAAGACTTAATCCTACACCTTAATTTAAAGTTTGACTTTCAGGCACAGCCACTTCTTAGAACCTTAGGAATGTCAATAGTTAGGAGTTTCTAATTCCACTTTCGTTAAATGGAACAGTTTACAAAAGTTTACACCTCAGTAAGATAATTAATGTTTTAAATGGTACATTCTCTACTATTGTGATGTCTTACTAACACCTGGGATCTCTTCAAAGTCTAAACATTGTTCTCCTACATAATAACAACAAAGATAATAGTTTTCTGGTCTTCAGACATCTTACTGGAATGTTTATTCTTTGCTTTCTAGTAAATTCTTAACCATGTGCCATTTGAACTGTTGTCCCTTAGGCTGACTTTTTAAAATGAATTTTGTCTTGTATCTCCTATTATATTTCTAAGCCCTTTGAGGTCAGAGAGCCACATACTGTGTTTCTTTATGTTCCCACAACACCCTTATTGTAAGAGTCCATAAATAGGTGACTAAATGATGTCCTTAACTTCATCTGACAGCTCAAAAATGGTGCCTGCATTCAGTAGAATTCAATGAATGCTTATTTTTAATTTCTAAAAAATAAACCTTGGCAAAGAAAATACAAAAGGCAATTTCTTTAAGACTTATGAATGTTAATACACATACATCCCATTTTGTCATCCATTGCAGAAAATCTAAAACAGTAACAAAAGATACTGAGGGAATGTATAAACCTAGTTAGCCACATACATTATGCAAATTACAACAGAAAATAAAGTTTCTGTTGTAATTTTTTTGGTATTTAAAAAAAAACCAACGATAATTACTGTTATACAGGTGATTTCTGTGGCAGTAATTACTAGGAAGGAGAAAGCAGCTTGACAATCTACCCGAAAAGCTTCTTTTTAGCGATATTAGGGGAAATATATAAATATATGAATTGATACTCGAGGTAGAGGAAGTTGTTTAAAAAAAAAATCAGTAGGCACTGGGTATCCGATATCCCATGGAAAGAGGACCAACAAAATGTATCAAGCAAAAGCTCAACATCAGCAAAACATCCAGCTGGAAACCTAGACACAGACCAGTCAGGAAGTTGTGAGATAAGGTTGCATGGACCGCTCACTCCTTAAGGGTCTCGACTTACATCCCTCAAAGCTGGTTTTATCTCTGCCTCTTGTACAGGGACATTATGAAAGAACCTTTCATTATGTGATTACCTCGCAGGAGGAAAGTCAGACATGCCTCTGAATGGACACATTTTCCTCTTGGTGAAGTTGCAGAGGACACACTGCCTCACAAGAAGTGATTTAGGGAAATGAGTCATTTGCTAAAAAGTTCAGTAGCAAGTTGCCTTACTGTCCTGTTGCTTGCAAAAATTTGGTTGCATACGGGAAGTAGGGAAAATTCAATTTAAAGAAAAATTAAATGAACAGTTCAGAACAAAGCCAGCACTGTGCCGTGTCAGAAAACAGACTGGAAAGGAGAAGAATTGGGTTCCTGTCCCAGAGCTGCCACAAACCAGCTTTGTGATCTTGGGCAAACCAGGTACCATCCAAGGGCTTCAGTTTCCCCTTGTACAAGGGAGCTGGATAATATCATCTCTGTGATCCTTCCAGCTCTAATAGTTTGTGAATACAGCACTGAATACTCAGAATTATAAATGAGCACCAGTTCTTCTCATACAGTAACAAAAATCCCCCAAATTGTAATCTCACTACCTGCTGGCTGGTTAGAAACTCCACTCCACTCATGTATGCAGTATTTACGTGGTCACACCTTTAACAAAGGGCCATAAAATCGGGATGGGCTTCAAGGAACTGGGCTACAAAAGACATCTTCCCTGTCAACATTCAAGACACCAACTTCCAGATTGTAACAGAATTACACTACTTTTTCAAGAGTGAAGGGTGAGTGGAGAGAAGCATGAGACTGAACATCAGTATTTCAGGTTGTAGGGCACAGCCTCCTTCATCCATTGAGAGAAAAGCAGATCAGTTATTATTGTTCCTGGGAATAAGAAATTCAAGTTCTACATTCTCCCTCACAAAGGGTAGCATTTTGCCTGCAAGGCACTTCACTGCCTCTGCTCTGCAGGTTTGTTATGGTCACGTTCACCTAAGGTGTTGACTTTTAAATTCTTAGTTTTGGCACGAGGTGCACAGAAGAGCTAGTGTTGTCAGGGCGACTTGTGCCCTTGGAAGAAGGTGGACCTTAGGCGTGACCCAGCCACTCCAATGTACATTACATTCTTCTCTGTCACTTATGTGTTTTGCAACTCTTCAAAGTTTTAAGTACGTGGGAGTATTTTTAATTGAAAGGAATTTCGTGGAGCGAAAGTTTATGTTTAAAAGCAGGACTCCTCTAGTAACATGAATAACACTAATTTCTTGAAGACTTGGGGTTTCCACTGACCAAATGCTCCTAAACTGAGGCATTTCTTTGGTTAAAGTCAGCATGATCAAGAGTAAAGTTTTCCACAGAAGGCAGGGTTTCCATGTCAGAACAGTACTGTCACTGTTGATCATTCATTCAGTGGTTAATTTCTTCTCAAACCTATATATGTCACCACATGAATGGCAACATGGAAAAAGGACTGAACCTCATTAGAATAGAAACAACTATTATATAGAAAAACAGGATGCTATTTTTTATTCAAAACAGGTCATTAGAATGGTTCTTTGGGTTCTAAGAGCCTCTCTTTGTTATCGTCGCTGTTGTTCTTCTACAGACATCTTTCATTTGACGTTCATTCCCAATATTAACATGGTGATCCCACATAAGTTAAATTCTTAAGATTTGGGTACTCTGTAAAAGGTGGCAAGGCAAAATCATTTTCATAGGAAGCTTCAGGTCTTTCTCAGTTACAAAATATGTTTCCCTTCCTTTTTTTTTTTTTTTTAAACACTATCCAACAAACCCCCCAAAATTAGATGTTTTAATTTGTCCTTGAAAAGTTGAGAAGCTAAGGGACTCCAGCACATGTTTACTGCTTGGGAAGATGGTGAACATCAGTGAAGTCACCATTAATCATAGCTGGATTCCTCAGCAAAGATGTTGGCATTGGCACTGCAGTCAGTCACCAGCAATGACTGCAAGTAACGTTAAGACACTAACGCCTATTTGATTTGGAAGAGAATAAGGAACAAGGAACATAATGATACTGGCAGAATCCTGTTCCGCTTTGCCGGTCTCCATCTCAGGGGCCTTGCAACATCACAAGCCCAGCTGTTAACCAGATGCAAGCACATGAACCAGAGAGAGTGTGAGAATAAAAATATTAGCATTATTTCCATGGAACTCGTCACATGGTTATTAAAGACACAGTCAGCATTAGCATACTACAATGTTTGTTTTGTTCTTTAACGTGGTAACACCCTCAGGGAAAAATTATCTTTATTTGTAAAAGGTTAAAAATGAAAGTACATGCTATGTATCTTTGCTGGAAAATGGTGGGAAATGAATTTGTTGAAACCATATGGAGAGGAACTGAGAATCAATTAAAAACAGAAATCTAATAAATCTAAAATATTTCCAAATGAAATGCTTGTGGTAAGCTAATTTCTTGTAAACACTGCACTCAGGTCACTTGAACAGTCCCAGATGGTGAACTAACTTTGTGGTCTTAAAATAAACGTCAGCCAACAAACCAAAGTGACTACAACTTTATTATCAATGTAGTGGGAAACAAGAGATCCATAATCAACCAATATATTACTATTTTCCTTTGCAAAATTGAAGAGGTTTGTGGAGTTTTACTAAGTTAGACAATTTCATTGAAATTTAAAATTTTAATTTATATGTTAATTAAAATAAAAATGACAATGAAGTTAAAAGTGAGGTAAAAATCTAAAGTTATTTATATAACTTAGAAAAATAAAAATGTTTCTAAAAATGCCATACTTTTGAAATGTATTGCATTTAATACATAGATTAAATGTATGTATGTTAAGTATTTAATTCTTAAACTATCATAAACTTTCTTCAGTTGATAGCTGAATGATTTTATTCAACAAATATTCAAAACTCTTCTTTTAAAAGTTGAGTTACCAATAAAAGTTTGTGTTCTGTGCTTTGACCAGAAATTATACTGGGTGAAATAAACATCTACCCTACCTGCTCCACCGTCAATAATCCATCAGGAGATTCTGGCACAGGCTGCATAGGCAGAAGCTGGCATAGTGTGCCTAAAAGTAAAGCAACTTCCTTCATACTTCTCCAACAGCATACCAGCACCATCTGAGCAGTTACATCACATGTTTTTCCTTCTTTACCTTGAAAAAAAAAAATCTTTTGCAACACTGACAGCTCACAACCCAGGTTTCTTAGAACAAGCTTATTCATAATTTCCCCAAGAATAATCTGCTTGAACAAACCAATTTGTCCTAAGCTATATTTACTTAGGAGAGAATAACTAACATTTGTCGAGCATGTGCTACGAGCAGGAATCATGCTCAGTATTTTTTTAATATACTATTTTCAAAATAAATTAAAAAACAAAATGCAATAGTGTCTCAAAACTTAAGTCTAACCTTTGGAAATTAGTGAAATAAATAAACTCTCTCTGCTAAACTCAGTCATCCATAAAACATGACTATAACAAATATACTTCATTACTTACTTTGGGGAGGGTGGCTGTTATATCGGTAAAAAGAGTAAGATAGGACACTGAAAGTCAAAGGAAAATACAAATTCTCTTTAAAAATATATTTAAATTCCAGGGCCAATAAGCTATAATTATCCTTACTCTTTTTCTAGTTTTACAAATATTTTAGTACTGACATTAAAAAAAACACACAACAAAATAAAACCCAAGACAAATGACTAAATTTAAAAGGTAGGTAAACAAAACAACATTTATAATGCAATCCCACTTGTGTTTTTTAAAAGCCCACCAAACTTAAAGAATAAATGTATGTATACATAAATATACAGCACAGGTCTAAAAGGATATACACTCAAAAGGGAGAGTGGGGTTGGGGAGGAAATGAAAGAGGACTTTATTTTTAATTCATATTTACCTCTGATTTGTTTGAAACTATTATAAGCATATACTTATGCTATTTCGTGTAATTTAAAAGAAAAACAGAAATTTTTACAAGACAATACCCCCATCTAGTGGAGAATGCGGAATATGTAATACATTTCTAAGATACTGCTTCCGATGACTTTCTGTAGCCTTACAGAAAATTATAATATAACTAATGAGAAAATAAGCAGTTAAGAACTCAAATTCTGGAGGCTTGCTACAACACACAGGCTCACATTTTCCTGACTAATATGGTTTGTTTCCTTTAAGAGGCTGCTTGACTGTATGGACTCTCACAGCAGACAACAATGAACCATACTGCTGCCCAAACCCAGTTCAGCGGGCATCACTGCTCTTACATCACCTGGCTGTCAAGACAGGTTTTAGCACTCAAAGGCTTTTTGTTGTTAGCACCTTATATGCTGCACTGAGGCACACCATTTTCTGGTAAAAACTCTTATAAACTCATTCCCTAAAATAATTCATTTATAAGCTCAAAAGAAGACTTTATTTTCTAAAAATGGTCTGTACACATCTGCAACCCCTGGTTTACCATGTTAAAAGGGCACTTTGTACTTTTTTTTTTTTTTTCACTTAAAGACTGATTGTAAAGCACTGATTTGATATGTTACCTTTGATTTCTGCAGAAGTATCAATATTCGGCACACTGGTATTCAAGTCCTCCAAGTCAAAGCTGTCACGTTCTTTCAATATTTTGGCTTGATTGAAGTAATCATTAGTGTCTCGTGGCTGAATCTCATTCAGAATTGTCTGTAAGCGGCTTGCTGATTCTGAAGGAGAGAGACTAGAGTACGTAAAACCCCTGTTTCATGCCACAGGCCGACTTCCCTTGGGGGTATTTGCCCTCAAAAATTTTGTAATTTTCAATACTTGATAATCACTTCTATTAGAAAGGACTCACAGGGTGGATAATGTGAAGATTATTTGTATAAGATCTTTATGACACTTGAGTGTACTTTTAAAATGTGGCAAATATTTTAAGTAGGTTGAAGAAAGGACAAAAAAACACAACAGAAACCGTCCACAGGACAAAGGCTGCCATCCCATTTACACTGCTTGTCTTATTGTTATCTAAGAACCTCAAATACAGTGCTCAATCACGTGAGAAAAGAGCAGTACACTTTTATAAATCCTGTTTCAACATGTTTCTCTATCTACAACATAAATTATCAAGGTTTAAAGAAAGAAAGTTAAAAAGATACAAACCTGGCCAACAACAAAAACAATTTTCTATAGCCCAGGAATATCATAAAGACCCCGTATGTGACTCTGAAATGCATTATGTAATATACTGCTTTCTAAGTATGATTTACAGCCCTAGTGTTACATTAAACTTCATTTTTATTCCCTAAGCACTCAGTGGATCAGGAAATGTAAGCTCCATGAATGCAACACTTTGTCTGTTCACTGCTGAATTGCCAGTGTCTGGAACAGAAGCTGGCTGGTGGCAGAGGTTCAGTAACATGGGCTGAAGCAATGAATAGATGACTAGGTAATGAAGAGCTAGCCAGGCTCAGAGTTTTAAAGAAAATAACAACGGGTAATCATCTGAAACCAATGAACAAACCAGAGAACAGGTATTTACTGTATACCTATTATATATACTTATAGTTTACGTATTATGGAAAATACAAAAACCCAAACTGCTATCATGATGAACTGGCCAATATCTTATGATCACTTGTGGCTTCCATGAAATTTTGCCAAAAACAAATTTTGACAGCCATGAAAAAGTAACACTGGCCCAAAAAGAAACCAGGGAAAGACTAAGAAAAAAGAAGGATGATCAGAGTAAAATTTTAAGAACCCTGCCATTCATTTTTATGGCTTTCGAGGCAGACTTTTTTCAATAAACTCAGAGTGCAGGGCAGTAACGTGGGAAAGAAACAGGGAAAATGGAGAAAACCAGAGGAAAAAAGAAAAGGCAAAATTAAGGAAAAGCCGGAGGGCCATCGGCAGTTTTTGAGACCAACAGACTTGAACACGTGAATAACAAACATAATTTTAGCGTACGCTGCAGGCCCTACCCACAACAGGTAAAAAATATTCAAGATTTCTCATCCAGAATATACTGGTATTTGCCTGATCCAAATATTACCTGTAAGATGAGGTATTCCTTATTCCCATGCACTAATAGGAAAACTAAAGCATCAAATTTTGTTTTCAGACTATCAATCAAAATAAATAAATAACTATGCCTTAGTATTGTGAACCATCACTCATCTTCCAACTCATTTTTAGTAAAGAACACAACCTAACATTTCCTATGCAACTATACACCTCCAGGTTACTTTAATTATCAGCCCAAGATATTGCCTTGTGGGAGGCAGTGTGCGTTTATGATATATTCTGAGTGTTTTTAATACAAGCCTCGCCCTTGGACTCCAAAATGCACTCACTAACTTTATTTCAACACCAAATGTAAACTTATTTTGTGATTTTCTAGGTGCTAACAGCCAATCCCTTCTGGCCCATTCGAGTACCAATATGTATAAGCCACCTAAGGCATCCCAGGCACTGAGTTTAGTTCCCACCCTTTCAGAAATTATTCATTCATTGATTTATTCATTACAACAAGTATTTATTGTGTACCTACTTCTACCAGGCACAGTGATAAGCAAAGGGAGGGAAAAATGGATGTGATCCCCGTTAAACTGTACCAACTCCATGAAGGGGCACTCTATGGGAAGGGGAAAGTGTTAAGAGATTAGACTGGCAAGGTAGCAGGAGCCAAACTACTATTAATACAAGACCTGGTCTGAGATCACTAAAGTATTTCAAATAAGGGGGGGAGGGGCATAGCACAAGGGTCAAGTAAAGATTATGTGTAACATGATGAATTATATGGTTAGAAAAGATTGCTTTGGCTGTATCAAAAAGGAGATAAGAATAGATGTGGGGAAACCAGTTGACAAGCTCCTGGAGTAGTCCTAACAAGAGGAGATAAAAGCCTGGAATAACGTAAGAAGATGCAGGTAAAAAGAAAAGAGATCGGAAATATATTTAACGGTAACGTGAAAGAACGTAGACATAGGCTAGATACAAGGCGCAAAAGGGGTCAAGCAGCCCTAGGCTCCTGACTTGCATGAATAGATCTTTGGTAAAGATGCAGGGGTTGGGAGGGAAAAGGCAGATTAAAGTTCATGAGATCAATTTGGGGCGTTTTGGGTATCTCTTCCTATTATTACTATTTTTTAATTAAATGGTCTTTGTATGTCCATTGGTCTTTGCCCATTTCAGATTCCTAGCAAGTTGCCTTCTCTGATGGAATCCCATCAGCTGCCCACCTCTCGAATTTAAACTGCCAGCTCTCCCAGTCCCAGCAATTACCCGGAAGGTTGTGTTCTGAAATGACAATATTATAAAACCCAACTTACCCCAGGGGAGGAAGTGGCTTGATCATCACCTGGTTATTTATTTATTGATTTGAGTTATTTTTTAATAGTTACAAATATTACTAAAAAGGTAGAAATATCACTACCAATAATTTTTCTCCCCGATTTAGAATTTTTAGCTCTCCAAAGAAATGACTAGGGAAAAAAATTAAAAGGAGAGGAAAATCTGTTGATTCTACCTTTCTTTGTTTGCTGACCTGAATCAGTGTCCATTGGGATGAGGCCTTCTGGGGATGAGCTCTGAATGACTGGAGATACCACAGCAGAAAGCCTGTAGGACATCGAAAGGAGCTTCTCCACCACAGGTTTCCACTCACTCACCAACTGCAGGCTGCTGCAAGAGGGCGTAAGGGAAATTTATACTAAAAGCAAAAATCCCATTTTTTTAGATGGACATGAAAGGAGTTGGGAGAATTTGGGTTTCAAACTACGAAATATTTAAGACGATATATAACATTTATATGTATGCACTTCTTTTAATCTATTTTTAATTATCTTGAAGGCCACACATTCCTTTCTCAGGACATATTCCAGCAGGAGCTGAAAGCCTAGAAATGCGTGTTCAGGAGGTAGCTGCAGACACACTTACTTGAGCGGTAACCTCTGCAAGGCCCTGGTTATACAGTGGACTCGCCCATACACTGGAAAGGACGCGGCTGCCTGGAGCAGAGAATTTTCAGCCTGACATACTTCTTCCTCAAGATTTTCCAACAAGCATTTGATAACTAGAAAAAGCAAACAAAAAAAACAGTTTAAATGCCAGTTTAAAAACACACTTATAAATTACTGAACAGCAAAACAGTTCCCAGGAAAACATCCAACTCAATAGAACTTTATACTAGAGGTTTTGAATTTTAAAAAACAGAACTTTCAGGGTTATCCGGCCTGTTATTCTTGTACAATGAGGTAGAGCTGAATCTTTTCCTAACTTCCTGGATCCACTTAAAGCATTCACTCTGAATCATTCCTCCTAGACATCCTCTATCTGGGGTATCAGACCCCTAGGCCCAAGTACCATTTTTATATTTAAATAGTGGTTCTACTGAGATATAATTCATGTACCACATAATTTGTACATTTAAAGTATACAAGTCAATGGTTTTTAGTATATTTACAGATATATGCAATCATCACCACAATTTTAGAACCTTTTCATCCTCCCCCCTCTAAAAACCCTCATCCATCAGCAGTCACTCCCCTCCCTGCACCTGTCACCTTCCCCAGCCTTAGGCAACCACTGATCTATTTTCTGTCTCTATGCATTTGCCTATTCTGGACATATCATATGAATGGAATCATATAATATGTGGCTTCTTTCACCCAGCATAATGTTTTCAAAGTTCATCCATGTTATAGCATGTATCTATATTTCATTCTTTTTTTTACAGCTGAATAATTGTCCATTGTATGGATGGATATACTACAGTTTATCAATTCATCAATTCATAGACATCTGAGTTGTTTCCACCTTTTAGCTATTATAAATAATGCTGCGATGGACATTCGTGTACAACTTTGTTTGGACATAGTTTGCATTTCTCTTAAATATATGTCCATTACGGACTGACTGAATGTGTCCCCCTCAAATATGTGTGGAAGCCCTAATCCCCAATTTGATGACATTTTGAGGTAGGGCCTTTAGGAAGTAATTAGGTTTTGATAAGGTCATGAATGGGGGACCCCCATAAAGGGAATAGTGTCCTTATAAGAAGAGGAAGAGAGACATGTGAGCACAGAGCAAGAAGGCTCCGGTCTGCAAGCCAGGAAGAGAGTCCACACCAGGAACTGAATCAGCACTTTAATTCTGAATTTCCAGCCTCCACAAATGAGAGAAACAAATGTCTGTTTTTTAAGACACCCAGTCTATGGTATCTTGTTATAGGAGCCTGAGCTGACTAAGACAATGCATAAGTATAGAACTGAGGAGTCACATAACGATGTGTAATCTTTTGAGGAACTGCCAGATGGTTTTCCGACGTAGCTGTACCATTTTACATTCCTACCCAGTGTATGAGGGATTGATTTTCTCCACGTCCTAGTCAACACGTGCTACTATTTTTTTTATTATAGCCATTCTACTGGGTGTGACATGCTTCCTCATTGTGATTTTAATTTGCATTTCCCTAATGGCTAATGATCTTGAGCATTTTTTCATGTGCTTATTGTTCATATTTTGTTTTGTATATTCAGATTCTTTGTCCATTTTTAAATTTTTTTACATCCTTTCACTAGTGAGCTGCAAAAATTCTTTATATATTCTTGATTTAAGTCCCTTATCAGACAAAGCATTTGCAAGTATTTTTCTCATTCTGCAGATGGTTTTTTTCACTTTCTTGATTGTGTCCTTGACACAACAAAAGTTTCAAAAGTTTGAAGAAATCCAATTTATCTATTTTCTTTGTTGCTTATATTTTGGGTAGCATATCTAACAAATCATTACCTAACTCAAGATCACAAAAATTTATACCCATGTTTTCTTCTAAGAGTTTCATCATTTTAGTGCTTACATGTGAATAATCAATGATCCCAGCACAGCAGATGTTTTCCCTCTCTACTCAAAAGGAGAAGGTTATATTTTAAATTTTAGAATTGTGTATAACTAGTAAATTATTAACATTAGGAACATATCAAGAACTCCTACAAATCAACAGGAAAAAGACAAACAACACCATAGAAAACTGAACAAAGGACATGAACAAGCAGTTCACAGAAGGAGAAAAGTCAGGAGCTTAGAAACATGTAAAAAGATGCTCAATTACATTAGCAATCAGAAAAATGCAAGAAAAATCACAATGAGATACCATTTCATATTCTGCAAATTTTCAAAATCTGACAATACAAGTTATGGTGATGAGATCATGTACCACAACTCAAAATTTATTGGTGGAAGTCTAATTTGAAAATTGACTTGGTAGAGAGGCCCAATGGCTCAGTTGGTTAGAGCGCGAGCTCTCAACAAGAATGCTGGTTCAATTCCTGCCATGGGATGGTGGGCTGCGCCCCCTGCAACTAAAGATTGAAAACGGTGACTGGACTTGGAGCTGAGCTGTGCCCTCCACTAGATTGAAGGACAACGACTTGGAACTGGAAAAAGACACTGTTCCCCAATATTCCCCAATAAAAATAAAAAATATACGTGTGTGTGTGTGTGGGTGTTGTGTGTGGTATATATATAATCTACTTGGCAACACTTAGTAAAAGTGAAGATGCACATACCTTATGACTAGGCTACTCTACTTTTTTATTTACTATAAACCCTTAGACATATGCATTAGAAGATCTATATGAGAATGTTCACATCAGCATTATTAATTTAGAAAAAAGAAGTCCAGCAACAGGAAAATGCATTAATTGTAGTAAATTTGTACCATATATACAGTACTATTTATACAAAATTCCACAATCATGTAAAAGCAAATCATATATTGTTTAATGATATATACACAGGTGGTAAAATCTGGGTTAAAAACAAGATGAAAGATTAATATAAAACATAAGACAGTAATTACATGGTGGGGAGAGGAAGCTAGGATAAAGGAGAGCCTTTAAAAGGTACAGCTGCTATTATATCTCTTAAGCTAGATGTTATCACCTCCCTTGGGAACAAAATTCGTTAAATGTTTATATTATTACTATTTATATCCTATATATATATTTAACTATTCTTTGTATGTTTGAAATATTTCATAGTTTTAAAATATCTTGAATTTGAAAGCCTTTCCGTGAAGCGTGAACTCTCCAGTTCACCCCAACTGCAGACCTCTTCCTAATACCATCTTATCAGAGCCTCCTTTCAAACCCAGCCCTAAAGCAATTAGAGTGGGCTAGTGTCATCTTCCATGGTACTGTCATCTCTCCATCCCCAGATCCATGGCCACATTCCCACCAGAATTACCTATGGCGTCCTAATTTTCTCCCACTATTAGTTCTCTTTTTTTGTGGCTTTTTTCTACCACCTTAAAAAGAAAACTCTACATCTGACTTCTTTTAAAAAAAATGAAAATCCCTATCTGTCCTTATTTCCAGTACAATTTCAAAATGAAGATTTACTAGCATAAAATGAAGTACACGAATCCCCCACAAACATTTGTTAAAAATCACTATATCTAAACCAACTCAGACCCTAAGTTTTGGAACTGGCGGTATGGAAAGTGAAAAGGTAGGAGTATAACAGCCAGTCAAAACATAAACCCTGACAAAGGAACTCTCCGTTCTTAACAGAAATAACCAAGAATGATCTGCCTATAGTCACGGTAGTTTCCACAGAAAAAAAGTACATTTTCAGTAGAGAAAGAGGTCAGCAAGAGCTTTATTAACGTACATTTATGGATCATCTTATTAATCATGAATCATCTGTTTAAAAACAAGTGTTATAGCTGAGTAAACTATTTATTTGCATAAGAGAAATTCATGGCAGTCTTACGTACTGGTAAACTACTGTGCTGGTAAACTCAAATAAAAAACCACAAAGAAATGTTTAACCATTTAGATATTCTCACCAAATGAATAGTGAGAGCGTAAGATACTGGTTTTGATAACAAGAGCAAAAGGTCATTTACTCAATACAAACCAATTAACGTGTTCCTTTCCACCACAGCAGCAAACTTATCTCCATCGCTGCATGCAACCTGCTGAGCTTTTAAGTAGGCAGACAGTGATGACGGCAGAGCGTTCTGCCAGATTAAGAAGTTCATCACGTAGGAAGCTGTTACACAGTCGTATGGTTTGGTGCTGGTGCTGAGTGCCAGTGCTGCCTGGAATAAGCCTTGCAGTTTCTCTGAATCCTAGAATAAAGCACAGACTCAGTAATTGTCACTCAAATGTTTCTTTAATGTGAAGGAATAATACACATTTAAAAACAGAGCCTGCCACATAACTGTAACTCAATATGAACATTAATTCCTGTTCTCCCTGAATATAGGATAGTTTTGATTATAGTAATTAATGATTATTATGAATCAGTTCTAGTGATGAGGGTCTTGACAATAATCAGTTGGGAACCAACACTGATAAAGCTTTTTAAGAAGAGTACCTCTTTCTTCAGCAAAAGTGTACTTTTTCCTGTAGAAATTCTGCTATGACTATAGCCAGATCATCTGTTATTTGTATATAGACCTGAGTTCTTTTGTATATTCAGGGTTGTTTTACCTGGGCATCACATTCCTGCCCTTCTCCCTTCCCCTTCCCAAGGAACTAGTTCCAAGGAGAAAAATACAAATCCACACAAAAATATAAATCCAGCAGGCTGTTTCTGGCGGAGTTCCATGCATATGCATGGAAAATAAAGTGATCAGATAAGCTCTGAGAAATTCTGCAGAGCTCCCACACCTAAATCTCATATACTCATCCACTTACATAGCCCCTCCTAAAGTGACAGAACAAAAAGGACAGTTCACCGTAATAGGCATGAAAATAGGCACTGGGCTGAGGGCAGGGGTTATCGGTCCTAGTCCCAATTCCACGGTTGACAAGACACATGTGCACCAAGCTGCAACTCACGGTGTCACTGCTCTATAATATTGGTTTGACTAGGATTATTCCGTAACCGTCTAATAGAAGGAAAAAGTCATTATAAACTTAATTATGAATTTCATTATAGGTACACTAATATTGAATGATGTCTTAAAATTTCAAAATAATAGATATCAAATATACTAATTCAAATATCAGTTTATTTCAATATAAATTCTTTGCCATTTGATATTTAATTTTCTATCACCTAAAAATCTTACAATAGTAGCCAAAAGCTCAAATCTAAATAAATATTAGAAAGAACCAACTAAGCAACTAAGTCATTTTTTTTTGTAACTGACAGCTAAGTCCCTGAATTCCTTAACTAATCAACTAGTAAGAAACACAATATATAGCCTTAGGAATCTAAAATATCTTTGTTCTGTCATCTGAGGTCAATCAAAATATAATATAAAAGCCTTGGATATGTAGCTCCACAAGAAAGGAGGGCAATAGACGAGGTAAATGATAAAGTCATATACTAGAAAGATATGCCATCAAAAAATATATACACAGGTCCTTAGAGAGACTAGGTTAGCATTCGAAAATGTTTTAAAGTTAACTATACTAAAAAGTTAATTATGTGTTAATATAAGGTATACCCAAAGAAAGACTTTGGAAATATGTAATTAATACTTTAAAACCTTGAATGCCTATTCCTATGATCATTTTACTAATATGCAAGCCAGACCAGACAATATAACCACCAAAATCGTACAACAAGCTGTATGTGCTATTCATTTCCTGAATTCTAGTTAATGTCTACATACCAAGCACCTGTTTATCAAATTATAGAGATACAGATCCTTCATAGTTCATGTAAGGACAAGGTCTTTCATATAGGTGCTATAATATACCTTCCCCACTCCATATATTCTCAAAATATTTGTCAGGAATGAGGCATAGTTTTACATATATATATATATGTATGTGTATATATATATATATATATATATATATATATATATATATATATGTATATATATATGTACATATATGTATTATATATACAATACATATTATATATGTGTGTGTGTGTATATATATATATATATATGAGATAAGGCTACAGTGTGATGAAAGGTAAGGCAAGGGAGAAGGGAGGTGTGGGAGAGAAGAAAGGAAATAGAATGAGAGAGTCTCTTCTTTAAAAACTATATGATATAAAAGTTGCAAGTCGAAGCACCAAAGAAGCTTCTGCTCACCAGGGCACTGGAAAGACCACAGGATAGGTAGACACTGGAGAGCAAGTCCAATATGGACCCAAGATAGAAAAGATGCTCTGAGATCTTGCAATTCCGTCCAGAAGCCATGAAACAGACACCCTGTGCTCTCTGACATGTGCTCCTACAAACTCCCCCTGCATCTGCCAACTGTCATGCCCTAAATAGAGCCTCATAGCCGGAGCCCAGACCACAGCTCAGTTGCAGCCCATATAGGCGCCCTTGGACTCTAGACAGCTTTACGAGAAAACCATAGCAAAGCTCTAGAGCAAGCAACCCCACAGCTGCTGGTGACCTCACAGCCCTAGAATATGCCTGAAGGGCAGAGCCCAAGGCCTGGGTTGAGGAGTTCACTGCAGACCCATCCCCATGCTGTGCCATTCCGCCCCTCACCCCCAGCCCATCTTTGGTTCCCACCCCAAGGGGTCAGGAAGAGAGTGGGAGCTGGGGATGGAGTAGACCGCCTAGGCAGCACACAGCTGTTAACCTCAAGTATTCTGAGTTTCAGTCTCAGTTTAGCTATTGCTTGCTGGAAGATCAGAAACATGTTTTCTACCTCACTTACACTCAACTTCACAGTCTACTAAGCAGGGAGATTATCTCAAAAAACTCAAGTTACTGTAAGTGATGTGTTTTGATCAAATATTAACATATCCAAGGAAACTGGAGCGGCCACAGTTAACTGAAATCTACCGATAATCTTGTAAACAATAAAACCTACTGCTTCCTACAGCTCTCTTTTTTGCAAAACGATAAAGAAAACAAAGTTCACTGATTTGGACTTGGCCTTCTCTTACAATGTTTCCTCCCTCCCCATCACCCATCCCTATGACCTCCATCCCACCACCCCACAACAGTGGAGGTATTAAAGGTAACTGAAACAGCCAGAAGGTGTAAGAAGGCAGATGCAAAGACCTTGGACAGCCCACAGATTGTTCCATCTGCTGCTTAAGTAGCAAGTTTTCATGCACACACATTTATTTACACAGGAAAAGTCCACATACCTGAAATTGCACAACTGGTTTTGGCAACTTCATTAGAAGATCAAATGCTAAATTTTTCACTGTTTCAAAAGTGCTGGTAAAACATTCCATTAGGGTTTGGAAACGTCTAACATCAATATCATGACTCAGCTGATACACTGTTTGGCCTTGACCTATAATAAAAAAAAGATTAAGTGAATAAAAGGAAAAGGAAATCAACATTTTTAAGTTATTTGGCAAAATTTATAGAAAATTAGTACAAAAATTCACACTTTGTACTTTACCCATAATAGCATAAAAGAGTAATTTTCCCATTAATTTCCTAAAATGATAAAACAATAAGTATTAGTCTTCCAAATAGAAAACATTTTTTTGAAAATTTGTTTAAAACCACTTCATCCTCTTCCAAAAGGTTATATGTTACATAACAGACATCTAAAGTATTTTTTTTAATAAACAAAAATAAATACATTTAGGAATACACCTTTTAAAAAAAATCTTCATAAAACTCCTTGACTTAAAATCCAAAGTCCTACCACGTCTTGGTTGAACTGACACTGAATAATCAATATGCCATAGCCTAACATAATTACTGGGTGTCAAAGATCAAAAACGCTTTTGGCCATTTAGGCAAAAAACTCAATTCATCTAGAAAGTGGAGAAAACTAGGCTGGCTTTACTCTTCACCACAGCATCATGTAATGCTAGAAGACAGCAAAGCAAGGCTTACAAAATCCTCAGGGAAAGAAAGTGTGATGAAAAACTACATATCAGAATCATACTCCAGTATCAAGTATAACAGCAACATAAACATTTTTGAATGTGCAAGAAATTAAGAACTACATTTCCCCCACTGTTCTCAAAGAAAGACAATTTCAGCCAACCAAGAAATGAACAGAGAAACTATCACAAAAGAACAATGGCAGTCACTGCATTCATTTAACTCTAAGATCAAGACTAAACAACTGTGGGAAGAATGGGTTTCATAGCAGAATGTGAAGAACATTTAACATGTAACGAAATAAGCCCTGATAATAACTGAAAACATTCCTATGCTTACTTAATTTGAGGAATGTTACTCAGTGTAACTCAGGATGTGAGTTTTTTTTTTATTTAATCTTAACTCACAAGTTAGTATGACCCTGTGAAATTCCTAAAGCAAGCAAACGAAGTTTTTGTCACTTCATTAACACCTCTGCTCAACTTTGTTTCTTCTATTCAAATTTGGGCATCTTTCCTTTCTCTGGCCTAACTGTTCTGACTAAAACGTTCACTACAATGGGGTAGAGCTCTGAGTAAAGTGAGCATCCGTTCCTGATCCTAGGACAAAGGCTTTGTCTTTGCCGAATGACCATGGTATTGGCTGTGGGTTTTTCATGAATGTTCTTTATGATATTGAGGAAGTTCCCTTCTATTCCTAGTTTGCTGAGTGTCCATTTAATCATTAAAGGGTACTGAATTTTGTCAGTGTTTTCTCTAAATCAACTGAGATTATCATATGTGTTTTGTTTTTTCCCCCCTTTGTTCTAATGTAGTACATTACATTGACTATTTTTTCTTATGTGGAACCACTTACTCAGTCAAGGTGTATAATACTTTTAATGTGCTTTGGATATGGTTGCTAGTATGTTGTTAAGAATTTTTGCATCTATATTTATAAGGGATACTGGCCTACAGTTTTCATTTCTTGTGGAGTCTTTGTCTGGCTTTGGTATCAGGGTGATGTTAAGCCTCATAGAATGAGTTAGGAAAATGTCCCTCCTCTCCAAGAGTTCGAGAAGGATTGGTGTTAATTCTTTAAACATTTGGTAGAATTCACCAGTGAAGCCACGAGAGGCTTTTGATTACTGACTCTATCTCTTGTTATAGATCTGTTCAAATTTTCTTTCTTCTCGACTCAGTAATTGTATGTTTCTAGGAATTTGTCCATCTCATCTAGGTTGTTTAATTTATTGGAAATACAATATAATATAATTGTTCATAGCATTGTCTTATAATCCTTTTTATTTCTGTAAGGTCAGTAGAAATGTCTCTCATTTCTGATTTTAGTTATTTACGCCTTCTTTTTCTTCCCCCTTTTTCTCAATTCTATTCCTTTGATCTGTGTATCTGTTTTTCTGCCAATACCAACTGTTTTGATTATTGTTGCCCTGTAGCTGAAGTCAGGGAGTGTGATACCTCCAGCATTGTTCTTTTTTCTTAGGATTGCTTTGGCTACTTGGGGTCTTTCGTGGTTCCATACAAATCTGATCATTTTTTGTTCTATTTCTTTAAAAAATGCCATTGGGATTTTGATGGGGATTGCATTAAATCTGTATATTGTTGGGTAATATGGCCATTTTAACTATGTTGATCTTCCAATCCATGAACATGGAATGTCTTCCCATTTCTTTGTGTCTTCTTCAATTTCTTTTAAAAATGTCTTATAGTTTTCAGTATACAAATCTTTCACATCCTTGGTTAAGTTTATTCCTAGGTATTTTATTCTTTTTGCTGCAATTGCAAAAGGAATTTTTCTTTATTTATTTTTCTGAGATTTCATTGTCAGTATATAGGAATTCAATGGACTTTTGTACATTGATTTTGTAGCTGGCAACTTTACTGTATTCATTTATTGTTTCTAATAGCTTTTTGGTGAGGTTTTTAGGGTTTTCTATATATAGCTTCATGTCATCTGCAGAAAGTGACAATTTAACTTCTTCATTCCCAATTTGGATGCCTTTTATGTCTTTCTCTTGCCTGACTGCTCTGGCTAGGACTTCAAATACTATGTCGAAACTTTCTTTTTTTTCTTAATTACTATAGCCAAAACTGTCCATTTTGTTGATCTTTTTTAAAAAACCAACTTTTGGTTTCATTGATTCTCTGTATTGTTTTTCTATTCTCTATTTTGCTTATCTCCACTCTAATCTTTATTATTTCCTTCCTTCTGCTAGCTTTGGGTAAGGTTTGCTCTTCTTTTTCTAATTCCGTGAGGTATAAAGTTAGGTTATTGATTTGAGAACCCCTGTTTTTAATGTAGGTATGTATAGGTATAAATCTCCCTATGAGCACTGCTTTGCTTCATCCCATGAATTTGGCTGTGTTTTTAGTTGCATTGTTCTCAAAGTATTTTCTAATGTCCCTTGTATTTTTCTTCTTTACCCCCTGGTTAAGAGCTCTCCTCAACTATGAAGCCTTCTCTGAAACCACTGTATGAAATAGCTAGCACACCCTATCCTTCCAGGCGCTCTATAGCTCCCTCCCCTTCTCTTCTTGAAATACCTTTTCATAGTACTTATCTCCATCTGAAATTCTATGTATTACTTGTTAATATACTGTCTGACTTCCTTCACTAAGATTAAAATCTAAGCTCAAGAATGGGAAACATTTTGTTTTGTACATTGCATATCTTTGGCTGTTTGACATATAATAAGCACTAAATAAATATTTGCTGAACAAACCCCTTTAATCTAATTGTAAAATCCAACTTTTCATCATGAATACTGTGATATTTTATTCCGAGTAAGACAGACGCATGTGACTTATTTGTCTTGAACTAGGACATACTTGAGGAAAGGCGGATAACATTTTGACCAATCCCAAATCACAGTCCTTCTATAAAATAAAAACCCACATTAAAGTTCTTGCGATAAATATAGAATGAATTTACATTTCTCATCCTGGATTTCATGATCATGCCTCTTTAACCTCCTTTAAAGTTAATGGGTATAGTATGGCTTCCACCGTTTTCATTACCTCCCAGTTGTTTAATTAACATAATTACTGGGAGATCCTCACTGCCCAATTACACATGACTCATTCATTAGGAAGATAACTCAGGTTTTTCACTATTAAAGTACATTTAAATATATTAAACTATTCCCTCAACTGAAAACTTACCAGTATAATTTAGCCCAGTGTTACTTCCCCTACACGTAGGTACAACTGTAACTACATTAAATATGCAGAAAACTTTGTTAAATGGATACTCAATCACTCTCAGGTAAGACTTTATTTTTTCAGTTCAGTTGTAGTACCATTGAAATCCTCTAAATTGATGAATGCCCTATATACATTTTCTGTGGATGTTGTATAATAACAAATTACCACAAATTTAGCAGCTTAAAAACCACAGAGGGGTCGGCCTGGTGGCTCAGGCGGTTAGAGCTCCATGCTCCTAATTCTGAAGGCTGCCGATTCGATTCCCACATGGGCCAGTGGGCTCTCAACCACAAGGTTGCCAGTTCAATTCCTCGAGTCCCGCAAGAGATGGTGGGCATTGCCCCCTGCAACTAAGATTGAACATGGTACCTTGAGCTGAGCTTCCACTAAGCTCCTGGATGGCTCAGTTGGTTGGAGCGCGTCCTCTTAACCACAAAGTTGCCGGTTTGACTCCCACAAGAGATGGTGGGCTGCACGCCCTGAAACTAGCAACAGCAACTGGACCTGGAGCTGAGCTGCGCCCTCCACAACTAAGACTAAAAGGACAACAACTTGAAGCTGAACGGCACCCTCCACAACTAAGATTGAAAGGACAACAACTTGACTTGGAAAAAAAAAGTCCTGGAAGTACACACTGTTCCCCAATAAAGTCCTGTTCCCCTTCCCCAATAAAATCTTAACACACACACACACACACACCACAGAAATCTATTCTTTCACAGTCCCGAAAGCCACAAGTCCAAAATCAAGGTGTTGGTAGGGCCATGCTCACTGTAGAGGCTCAAAGGGAAAATTCGTTCCTTATCTCTTTCAGCTTCTCGTGGCGGCCAGGATTCCATGGTTATAGCCACATCACTCTAATCTCTACTGTCACATTGACTTCTCCTCTTCTATGTGTCACATCTGTCCTTGCCTCTCTCTTATAAGGACACTTGTGACGGCATTTAGGCCCATCCAGATAATCGAAGATTATCTCATTTGAAGATCCTTCACTTAGTCACATCTGCAAAGACTCTTCCCAAGTAGGGTTCACATTCACGGGTTCTAAGGATTTGATGTGGGTATCTTTTGGAGGTCATTCTTTTAGCCTACCACATCTTAATCAGCTGATCAAATTTATCATCATGAATAATGGCACAAGCAAATATCATGTACCTCCTGATATGATGCTTTGAAAAGAACACCACATCACCACCTATGCAATATTGCTAATAAAAATGCATAACCTGAATCAAATCATGAGAAAACAATAAGACAAACCCAAACTTGGATACATTCTTCTAAAATTTTAATGTCATGAAATAAGATACTTTCCAGATTAAAGGAGGCTAAGGAGACATGACGAAATGCAATGTGTGATCTAGGATTGGTTTCTGGATCACAGAAGAATTTTTTTTCTAAAATAGGTCACTTGGTGGAACAAATGGCAAAATTTGAATATGGACTTTATATTAGATAATAACATTGTATCAACATTAAATTTCCTGAATCTGATCACTGTATTATGGTTAGAAAATTAATAAGAGACACAGAGATATATAGCAAATACAGCAGGTACTTGAATAACGTCCTTTCATTCAATATCCCTTCATTATAACATTGACGAGGGGGAAAAAATGATTCCTGGCCAGGGCCGCTTTCTGTGTGGAGTTTGCTCGTTTTCCCCATGTCTGCATGGGTTTTCTCTGGTGATTCCAGTTTCCTCCCACATCCCAAAGATGTGCATGTGTAGGAAACTGGCATGTCTAAATTGTCCCAGACTGAGTGAGTGTGAGTCGCCCACACATGGAAGGGCGTCCTGTCCAGGGTGGTTTCCACCTTGGTGTCCTGAGCTGTAGGGATAGGCTCAGGCCACCCATGACCCTGAACTGGAATACACAGGTTAGAAAAGAATTACCTTAGTTGTTTTTATTAATCTATCTTAAATTTATGTATAGCTCACATTTATTTCAATGGTAATATCAGAAGTGTTTGGGTCTTTTTTTACAAGTTTGGCGATGTTTTTGTGACCAAAAATATGCTGCAGGAACTTAACTCTTGTTTCTATCAATTAGCCTGTGGTAAAACTGGTTTCGTTATACATCATTTCACTTAAAGTCGCTATTTACAAGAACCCACTGACGCCATTAAGTGAGGACTTAATGTATGTCAAAATATAAACCAATGAATCTAGGTAGAAGGTACGTGGCTGTGCACTGAACCATTCTTGAAAGTTGGCTGTTGGTTTGAATTTTTTTGTTAATAAAAACTTGAAAAAAATGGTTTTCTTCAATGAAGCAAACCTGTATTAACATCAAATAACTCTCCTCCCGCCGAAGTTATATTTTGCCTAAGAATTTTTTAAAAATCTGCTATAGTGTTAAGCATCCTGGTCCTCTAGCCATTTCCTGCGAAAGAGTGGCTGAGCAGGATATTTTTCTATTTGACCACAATCAAGAAAGACTGCGCACAAATAAAAAGATCGTACTAAACCACTTATGTACAGGGATAAAAAGAATAGTTTCTTGTAGAAAAGGAAAAAAAAAAAACCAACTCAAAGGGAAGTTAAATGTTCAGCCTCTTTGAGTACCACACAGAGGAGAAACAAAGGGCATCATTAAATCAGAATGCCTGGAAATGATATCCTCATATAGTCTTTCTGAAACCAGACTGAGACTTATGAAACAGATAGCATGTAAAGGGAAACCACATTTTAACCACAGAGACTCACTGAGGGATGCTATACATAAGAGAAACTAATTTTTTTTTTTAATTTTTAAAACTTAAAGAACAGATTGGGCATTATATTAAAACAGCATCATATATATTTGGTGGGGTGAGAGCAACAACTCTTCTCATAGTAAGCATAGTTCATGAAAACTGTTGTTTTGGGTCAGCAAACGATTAACTGAAAACAGTTTCTCTCCCTCATGTCCCTTACTGACACATTTAATTATGTCCAAATAAGAATTTTATAGTGAAAATAAAACCTCCCATAAGAACCTAAAAAGTCAAGAAAACTCAAACTTCAAGTAAAACAAAACATTAAAAAAGTATGTGTCTTGAAAAAACAATAACAAAAAACTTTCCCCAAACATTATTGAAAACTTACCTTCTAGGACAGGAAAAACTTCAGCAATTGAGCCTAAAATGGTTAAAGCTGAAAATCTAGTTGGGTAGGAAGAGCCAGGAAACAATGCTTCAAAAAGACTGTTGCAAATGGATGACATGAAATTCTAAAAAAAAAAAAAAAATCACAATAAGTATAATTGAGTTAATTCACAACAAGTTATCTTCAAAGTATCATCTTTAAGAATGGGTTTTCTTCTTTTAATTAAGAGAAAATATTTTTTAAAACAATACCAGTTAACTTCCCTTGACAATTCAATGGCACTCTTGACCATGAGCTATATGATGACTTTAATAAAGCCCTTCCCCTTCTTTGTAGAATCAACAAGAAGTACGATTCCCATTGCATACCACACAAGAAAAAACATATTTTTAGTGAAAACAGATCCATTCTGTCCTAACTTGTATAAAAGTTATATGAATATTGATTTTCTTCATCAGAGGCATTCAGGCATCAAAGGAATGTATACTTTTTAAATCTGTAAATGTAACACTTATGATAGCATGTAAAGGGAAACCACATTTTAACACAAATGATAAATTTGGCTATGATGACATAATTCATAAAAAAGTGCAACTATTCCATTGTCTTCTATGTGCCCCTTTGAGATTCCTGCTCTACCATTCTGCTTTATACAAATGATAAAAAAAATGAAAACTTTTAGTAAAATGCAGCTGTTAAAAAAAAACAAAGTGAGAAGTACTTTATCCATGACAATCTTCTCTTCTTCCTCTAACTAAAAATATATATATTCTTATATTGTTATTTTCATTTTTATTTCAGTGTAATATCAAAGAGAAAAACTGTAAGGAAAAGCTGTGATTCTCAAGCATCTCCTATACTGCTACGCCCTGAAGACGTGTTTGCAACTGAGCAGCATACATAAGAAGCCCTAGTCCCAAATGACTCTATACAGGATCCCTGCATTCATTTCTTTGGGCAAGGACATACAACTTTGGAAATTTACCCTGTAGGCCCTTACAAGCCCTAAGTAAGGGTTTATTAATTTATTCTGTTGGGTTTCAAAGGAATAGGGCAGTATTGAAAATATCCTAGTTAGTTTTAATTATAAGTGAATAGTATAAAACTCATCTTAAAGGGTAACAAGCTCATCCTTTAGGAATGATAGTATCCTAATTGCAGTATCATTTACATATTTAGTTCTTTCCCTCAACCAGACTGGAACCACAATGGAGGCATGGATACAGTACATTTATATCCCCAGTCCTAAGCATACTGTCCTACACACGCAGAAGAGGCTCAATGTATGCTCTAGTCACTGTTAATGGCTCCCCATGAGGCTTCCAAATACCTGGGCTTAGCACTCAAAGCTCTCTACCACTCATCCCTAATTTGATTTTCTAACTCATTTCCTATTACTCTCACCTCCTATGTTCCCCCAAGTATCATATGTGATTCACACCAGTGAATTCACCTTTCCCCAAATTCTCCCTGTACTTTCTTACTTCCAGGCCTTCACTCAAGCTGGTACTGAGAAAAAAACTATTCTGATTTTGGACTCAAGAGCAGACCTGGGTCCACCACTTACCAGCTGAGAGATTACTTAATTTTTCCAGGCTTCAGTGTTCTTACTGTTGAGTGGGGCTAATCATGCCTATCTCATAGCCTTGTTATGAAAGGTTAAATGAGAACATGGATATAAAAACATTTTGTAAATTTAAAACTACTCTAGCTATTAATGTCAGTTATTTACGTATGAAATAGTCTCCTTCACTAGACTTCTAAAGACATCTTTTCCAACTAACAGCCTCCTCTTCTTCCCCAGCACTTAGTCTGTTGACTGGCACTGAGTGTACCCCACACACAGTTATGATACGTTGATAATATAGTGCCAAAGTTGCAGCCTCTAAAAGCCACATGTGACTATAGTTGGGGGAAAAAAATCAGAACCACAAGATTGACTCAGTAGATTAAGTCTCTAAAGGACTAGTTTTCAAAAAATATATATCCATAAGCACAAATGAAGAAACCATCCATGGATCCATGAAAATTCAGAATGTCAATCCACAAAACAGGTTTTGTGTTTCTAAGCACTCAATTGAGACAAAGGTCATTTTACCCCTTGCAAAAAGAAGTAAAAGAGATCTGTTTTCTTAGATCATCTAACAATGATCTAAGAAAGGCTAAAAAATAACTGTTCCATGTCCACAGAAAGTGCTGAATATACAGTTAAGTCACTTTTAATGACTCCCAGCAAGGCTTTTTAGAGTGATTTAGAGTTTACAAAGAGATTTCTCATTTAATACTCACAACTAACCTTTTCAGAGAGGTTACTAATCCCACACATAGTTGAATAGACCCATAAAGTAAGCCAACGAGGCAGTGGCAGAATCAGGACTAAACCTATGTCCTTAAAGTTTAGGTTGTGACTTTTCAATCTTCGCTGTTGGCATTTTACAAACATGAAGCTGACTTCAGCCTTTATATAAGAATATATTCTTCTTTAAGTGATGTTTTACCTTTCAGATAAAAAATTAAAAACTAAGGACCATCCATTTTAATGCTTAGAGTGGGTAGGTATTGAGGCTACCTCAAGAGAAGCACCAAAGCATCAAAAGGAATATGTAAAACTCAGTTCAAAGAAAAAAAGCACAGAAACACTATTCACCAAGAGACTTCCATTTATTTCCCTTTAATGCTTATTCATAAGTGTTTTAGGTTTCTTAAAATTCCATACATCTAATACATCACCTACCTTATATTGTTGTAAAGAAACAGATGGGTGTTGTTTGGTTAACTCATTCTCTGGTTCTTGTTTGGATTTACTTTGCTCCAGTTTATAAAGTACCTGAGAACTTTCCTGTATCCTACAAAACAACTTTTCAGAAGAAGAAAAATGAAGTATATGTGAGCCACGTTAACCTTAAATGTCAGCTTCCAAGGCAAAGGAAGAACTTTCTAAATTCTTTAGACTAAAACTTCAGGCCAGAAGAGTACTGGTTTTCAATCCTTAACGTTTACAGTGTTTCTTTTTGACATAAAACTAACATTTACATTTTTAAAACCAAAATCAAACTATTACCGCAAACCAGAATATAAGTCATTAAACCACAGTGCTGTTTCCTTTAGGTCAGCATGAACCTGAAGATGATATACTCACTTCTATACTGTACCAATTCTTCACCCCATAAATGTGTCATGTGATTAATTCAAGTTGAATTCTTCAATAATAACCATTTTATGAGGCGTTTCAAGAAACTATAAAAATACAAGGGCATCCATCCTTCCTCTTCTTAACAAGTTTCTTAAAATAACTTACACCCTGAAAACCCATCACTAGATTTTTTTTTTTTCCCTTTCAAAAAAAGAGAGCCCCAGTTTGATGTATTATACCAAAATAAAAGACTTTCCACTCTGGACTTTAATGCCAAATGTAAACGTTATGGAATCATGGAACAGTTCACAGAAAGGCCATGAAGAGATGTGGTAGTATTCTAAGCCCATGACCATAATATTCACGCTCTCCCAAAATCTGGGTTCGTTTCATAAATGATTTTCAGAGCAAAGTGTACCACTTTGCTTTACTTTCTGATGAGAAATTCTACCTTTTTAAGAAGAGAACAGATCTGTTGCCGCACTCCTGGAGACTGACTGTTAAGATTGTATGTGATAAAGAATTGAATCCACTGCATTTCTTCTGTGGAAACGATTTCTGTGCTTCTATTACTTTCGCAAAGCAAGCCTAATGTATCTATCCGTACCTAAAACACATCAAGCAATAAAATATGAATTTTTCAATGAAGTGAGTGAAGCCTAAACCACTTAACATACAAACCTCCATTTACCCATATGTACTTCGTAAGTTTCCCCTATCTCAAAGAACTTGTGGTTATTTGCTATGAAATTATTTTATTAAATGTGTAAACTGGATATTTATAAAAGTTAACAACCTTAAAGACTCTTATTCCACAGTAATGCTCAACTTCATTCTTTTTCCCTTTTTTCTCAGTGACCACTTACCCCAGGATCTCATCACCTTACCCTTACATTACTGTCACGCACATCTAACTGGTCTCCCATTTGGCAAAGTAATCTCTGTTTCCATTAATATCACTTCCTTACTGAAGGCAGTAAGGCCCTGGTTCCCAGTTAGCAATAGAATGAAATCTGGTCCATGGGAGTCTTCCCTAAAATGGACACAACACTCCACTCCAGCCAAACAATGTCCTTAATCCTCTTCCAGACCTTGTGTATTTGTGTCCTTCCATTTTCTATGCTGCCCCAATGCTTCCTCTCCTCTAACCACATTTATCATTTTCCTAATCAACCACCACTACTCTGATCAGTCTCTTCCCCTGAGCCTCCCAAGTCTTTATGCAGAAAGGCACACTTGTATCTGTATTGTCTTCTAAGAGTTTCCAGTTGTGTTATGTAGATTTTTTTATACCATCAAATAAACTTAAAGTAGCCTGAGTACAAGGTCTATACTTTTCATTTTCTATTCATCCTCCTTATAAACCCCTTCAAACGGTGCTGGGCATAAGGTAGGGGCTTTTATATTGGACTATAAAATGAACAGATAAATCAAGGATCCATTGCACATATGAATTCCCACCTATCCTGTGTACTTACTTGGCAGTGCTGATGAACTAAGCCTTGCTTTATTCTTGCACTGGACACAAGATTCCGCCAAGCATCAGTTGCAGACTGCAGATGTCCATGAGCTCTAGCTGTTCGTAGACATGCCATCAAAGCTCCCAGAGCCCCTCTGCTATTATTAGACCCTAAGAATGGAAAAGATTGCTCTTATCTCAAAAGCACAATAACAAAGACCACTCACTAGTAAGCTATGTAACAACCACCACAATTTTCATGTTTCATGTATTTCAAGAAATAGAAACAATTTTAAATAAAATTCTAACATGAGTTCAAGTA
Source organism: Rhinolophus sinicus (assembly GCF_036562045.2). Lineage (NCBI taxonomy): Eukaryota > Metazoa > Chordata > Mammalia > Chiroptera > Rhinolophidae > Rhinolophus > Rhinolophus sinicus. Next base: position 29,631,676 of record NC_133755.1, read on the forward strand.
CCTATTATAAAATAATCATTATTCGAAAGATTTCCTCTTATTGTTAACTTAAAGAAATAATATTATTTATAACATTTTTCCTTGTTCCCTGACAAAATAAATCAGGGGGGAAAAAAACCAGGTGGAGAAATATTTAAAACAATAAAAATAACTAACATCATTTTCAACCAAAAACAGGAAAAACACTCCAGTGGCTGAAGACCATTATTTCTCTAAACATGAACACTGACTCTCTCTGCACACTCTGGAGTTACTGCTTCTCCCTTTACTAGAAGAGACAAGGGGGATCCCAAGAACATGCCGCTTTCAGTGGCCGGGACATCAGCCATTACTGAGGGGAGAGGGTGCTCAAGGCACGGTGATATCAAAATAAAGACTGCCTTACTTCAGAACAGACTCAGGAATCCTGAACTTCAGATGGCTTCTCAAAAGGCAAGATCAATTATTTCAAATGACAAATGATGGCTCATTTTTTTGTATAGGAATGAATCAAATTTTTCAGCCATCTCATGGTTACTCTTTAAAGTATTGAACGTTTTTAACCATTTTAGTTGGAAATATTCTGAAGATGTGAGGTAGGGTACCATATTCCTGCTGTGTTAAGCAGAATATAATTAATTTTAAGATTTGCATGATGAGTCAGGATCACAAGCTTATACTGCATTATGCTTTAATGCAGTAATTCCTCCAGGGTTACGGAGCTTCAGTAGAATGTTTACCCCTATTCTAAATGGCTACAGACAGCTGTTTTCTTCCCCAGAGACAAAAACTTGCCACTGCCAATTTACCTGTCTTTAACCTTGCCTACCTTGCCTGAAACAGTTTTTAATTATTGCTTCAGTTCAATAGCGAGTTATATAAAACACATAAACTTTTACTTCAGTCTGACAACTAAATAACAAATAAGAACTTGGTAAAATGAATTAAAACCTAGTATAGTAGTCTCCCCTTATCCATGGTTTCACTTCCCCTGGTTTCAGTTATCCAAAAACATTAAATGGAAAATTCCAGAAATAAACAATTCACACGATTTAAGTTATGCACCGTTTGAGGAGCATGGGACCTCTCGCCATCCCACTCTGTCCTGCCTGGAATGTGAATCATCCCTTTGTCCAGCGTCTCCACACTGCAGATGCTCCTAGACGGTCCCCGCCCATTAGTCACTTAGTAGCCATTTGGTTATGAGATTGGCTGTCATGGTATCACAGTGCTTGTGTTCAGGTAACACTTATTTTACTTAATAATGACCCCAAAGTTTAAGAGTAGTGATGCTGGCAATTCGGATATGCCAAACAGAAGCCATAAAGTATTTCCTTTAAGTGAAAAGGTGAAAGTTCTCGACTTAATAAGAAAAGAAAAAAACTAATCGTATGCTGAGGTTACTAAGATCTACAGTAAAAACAACTCTTCTATCCATGATTGCCTAATTAATAAATTAAACTTTATCATAGGTATATACGCATAGGAAAAACGTAGTATATATAGGGTTTGGTACCATCCACGGCTTCAGGTATCTACTGGGGGTCTTTGAACATATCACTCACACATAAGGGGGCACTACTGTAACAAAAGAAACATCATAATCATAACTAGAATCAATCCTTCGCTTGTAGAAATGACTTCAGCCAAAAAAACCCTATGTACAAGAGCATGTGTTTCAATCTGAAATCTCTATCATTAATACCCTCCTTTACTATTTACAGAAGTGATTAATATTTAAATTGAATGTGGTCAACATCTGCCTGGGCAATTACACTTAAGCATCCTAACTAGAAATTACTAAAACAAAAATTCATTTTCTTACCAGTTTTAGCATCAGCAGAAGTCTGAAGAATCTTTACCATGTAGCTTAAGCTTTCAGGGTTGCAATTTAATAATTTTGGCAAGTAATAATCAATCACATAAGATTTTTGATCCAGATTTCCTTCACACAGTATGTAAAGGAGAGGAGAAACCCAAGTCTCATGCCATTTGTCAATCCAAGTACTGTCCACAGCCTGAGATTTCAAATGACTCTTATGATTTTTAAACATGGTTTCCAAGAGGTCACTTGCATAAGGTACCAGGGACTGGTCCCCCATCACCTCTAAGATTTGAGATGGAATAGTTTCAGCTAATGCCAAAATATGTTCAACTCCTATGCAATCTACTAGACAACCAAGGCATATGTATTTTCCTTTAATATGCCATTCCAAATGCAGAAGACTCTCAGTCAGTTCAAAAAGGAAACGATCAGCAGCCAAATCTGACCCTTCTAAACCTGACTTTCCTACAGTGAGCTGGTGCATTTGGAGAATGTTTCTGAATATGATTTTGGTTTGGTGTCTCAAAGCGTCCAATGGATGTTCCCAGTGGGTGTAGACATATTCCAAAAGTCTCCTAACTATGCTTGAATTCCCATTCAGACTGTCCTTTAGGCTCGACGAACTTGATTCAAGGACATGTATGGCTGAATTAGTCCAAGATGCCAAAATTCTAGACAGAAACATTTCCAGAGTTGATTCCTTGATCCTGAAGACAAATGAGCCATATTATTATAAAGTAACTAGTAAATGAAATTTCATTTTATAATTTTAAACTTTAAAAATATAAAATAGAAAAAATTGACCAGAAAATTCAATCATTATTAAATTTACAACAACAAAAAATTACAAACAAGGCCAAAACAGATCTCAAATTTGTGTATGAATCTATTCATCTTATAAAATATAATCCAAAAAGGGATACGAGGAAACTTTTGGGGGTGATGGAAATGTTCATTATCTTGATTGTGATGATGGTTTCACAGGTATTTTAAAACATAATGAGGGGCTAGAGTTGGGGGAAACCCTGTAAATTATATCTCAATTAATCTGTATAAAATAACACAATGAAGAATAAATTTTAAAATACGCACAATTTTAAAACATGTACTATTTTAAAATATACATAAACTGAAAATATGTAAAATTTATTTTAGAACATGGTAGTTTTCTTTCTTTATCTACATGTTTATTACTATCAAGCTGTATCTATGGTTTGACATTTTAAGAACATGATCACTTTCAGGCATTATTGCAAAAACACCAAAAAACACAAAATATAATCCAATGAAGTCAAAAGACCTGGTTATAATTCTGGCTCGGGTGCCTATTAGCGATATGCTCTTAGGTTAAAGCATTTACTAAGTTTTACTTTACTCATTCAACAAATCAGATTTCTTATCCTATCTATCAGACATGTGAGGATGACACTGAATTACGGTGCTTCCCCCAAAATAAGACCGTGTCTTATATTAATTTTTGCTCCAGAAGATGCGTTAGGGCTTATGTTCAGGGGATGTCATCCTGAAAAATCATACTAGGGCTTCTTTTCCGGTTAGGTCTTATTTTCAGGGGAACACGGTATCTATGATGAAGTTGTTCATAAACTCTAAAGCACTATACATACAGACATTTTTATAGTTTTTTTTTAAATGCTAGCATCGGAGACTGAATGTTAAAATTAATTTTCGCCATGTTCACCACAGGTTAACCTGCATCAATAATTTCTGCAACTCTCTGCCATCATTCCATACCCACTTCATTCCCTGTACCTATCTCCCTTTTAATTTAGGATTATCCTGACCACTTTTCATTGAATTACTAAATACGCTGGCTCAGTTGTCATCTTTTAAATACCTGACAAGGAAAGCAAAATATGAGACAACAGCATCAAGACTCACTGTGAACTCAGGGTGAACAAAACATGCCCAGTATCCAAGAGCAGGGCTTCCCCACTCGGACCCATCCTCCCATTCTGCCAGTCCAACATGGTGAGTGTCCCCTGACACAGGAATAGGAGCGCCGACTCGGAGACATCAGCACAACAAAGACTCCCACAACTGTTCAAAAACCACTCGGGGACACTTGTGCAGTCCACTGAACGGAGAAGCAAACTGCTAATCTGAAAAATACAACAAGAGCTAATACATCTAAAGCTTCTAAAACTTTTCAGATATATTTCAAAACATAAATCCAAAATTCTCTCTCTCCTGAAACATCCTAGGAAAAATAACTGAACCTAAAGGTGGAAAAGCCCCAAGTGTTAAAATTATTATGACAAAAGGAAAAAAATTAAAGCGAAATACATGAACCATTTTTGCTGCTTTGAATGAACTGATAGAGCACAACACATCGCCACCTGCAGGTGGATGAGCTTCATTAATGCTTTTAAGAGGTGACTTAGACATAACATTTTTAATTTTATCCAATGACAATTACTTTGTGTGATGTCAGAGGACAGCACACACCCATTTTTGCATAAAGTCAAGCAAAGAGCTAAAATAAGTTTCTAGATAATACAGTAAGGAAAAAGAACCGCTCACCTGAAATTAATATAAAAAAATAAAATAAAATAAAAATTAAAAAAGAACTGCAAGTAGTAAATACAGGGATTGTGGCCCAAATCATACTTTACATATAATCAAATTCACTGAACAATTGAGTCTAGCATGTTTCCTGTTTAAAGTACAATATTTGGGTTATTCTTAATAAAAAATACATTTATCAAAAAGTTATTACTATATGTATCTGTATGTTAATCTCTGCATAATTTTAATATTACAAACATCTTTTATTATATTGAGAGATGGAACTGAACAAACAGCACTAGAAAAAAACTAGAAGGATATACACCAAAAAATGTTGATAATGATTAGCTCTGTGAAATGGATTTACAATTGACTACTATCTTCTTTCTGCTTTATCTGTATTTTAGGAACTGTCTCGTTATACATAAGACAGAAAGGTCATCAGAAAGATTATGACGATGTAAAAACATATTTTTTAATTCACTTTCTTTAAAAATATTTTTAAAACTTGTGTCAAACTACCAATAACGTGCAATTCTAAAAAGGAGATGCACTCACCAGATCAGGAATCTTTTCCTCTGGATGAAACATAACTTTAATAAAAAGAATAACAGCTAATCCAGATGTACTCTGAATTGTTTGTAAAAGGTCATCTATTTGGCAAAAAAAAAAAAAAAAAATAGAAAGCATGTATTAAGTGACAACAGACATTCTGGTACAGGGGAAAGAACAGATGCTGCAGGGTCACGCAGCCCTGGTTGCAATTTCTAGCTTGAGCACTTCCTAGGTGAGTAGGCCTTGGGCAAGTTATTCAACCTCCCAGGGACTGAGCTTTCTCTTCTGTAAAAGGGGAAAATAGAACTGCTAGCTGACACAGCTGCAAGGTTTAAGTGAATAATGAACATAGAGGCTTTTATGCCCAGCACATAAATACTTAATAAATGTGATTCCTTCCTCTCTCCTCTAACATCCACTCTCTCTTCCTTTCCATCTACAGCCTCCCAGCATATGCAGCAGCCACACTGCCTGTCCCTCTCCTCCACTGATGTCTCTGCATTCCAACCCCACACAAACATTACTTTTTTTTTTATGTCTTTGAGGGGTTTTTTGTTAAAGTTGTGGATAATACATAAAGTTCTTTTTTTTTTTTTTTTTTTAAGATTTCATTGGGGAAGGGGAACAGGACTTTACTGGGGAACAATGTGTACTTCCAGGACTTTTTTCAAAGTCATGTTGTCCTTTCAATCTTAGTTGTGGAGGGTGCAGCTCAGTTCCAGGTCCAGTTGCCCTTGCTAGTTGCAGGGGGCAGAGCCCACCATCCCTTGCAGGACTCCAGGAGTTGAACCGGCAACCTTCTTATTGAGAGCCCACTGGCCCATGTGGGAATCAAACCGGCAGCCGTTGCAGTTAGGAGCACAGAGGAGCTCCAACCGCCTGAGCCACCGGGCCCGCCCCCTACATTACTTTTTTTTATTTTTAAAGGGATTTCAGGGCTTGTGTAAAGAGCCTACGTCATTGCGAATTACAAACTCTGCTGTTGTTGGCATTGTACCCGGACAATCTTGATTGGCTATCTTCTTTTTGTGTTCTATTAATTAGCCTCTGGTTTGTCAGAAAGTATACAAAATAATACGGTGATTAATTGGACCTGTTATAAGAATCATAAATACGAGTAGTTCAGTCTTGTCCATTTTAATAAAAATTGGGTATGTCTTTAAGTGTCTTTTAATCTACATGTGCCCTCTCTGTCCCTTTCTTTTTTGTTAACAATTTCTGTGTTGAAAACTCTGGCTTTCTGACCTGCTGAGTTTCCCACAATCTGAATGCTGCATTTGTTTACTCCTCATGCAGTTCAACATGTTCCTCTGTCCTCTGTACTTGCTGTACATTGGTGGGTGACCTAGAGAAGGGATCAGTCTCCAATTAATCCCTTCGGGAAAACTATAGATGGTAAAAGCAAGTCTCTAAGGGTACATGTCTGGTTGTCTGTTTCTGTGATGTTAGCAGCTGTTGATACTGAATGCCTACATCAGCTCCTTGGGGGTTACTAAATACGGATATCTGAATTCTATCATTTCATTTTAGTTCATTGATTGAAATACTTTTTATAAAGAGACATTTCCTCTCATTAATTATTTGGTTTCCCAGTGGTACAGTTCATATGGACAGAAGCAACCTATGAGCCATAAGGAGAAATAACCATCAGCCCCACAATGACTACTGTCATTATTTGGAGATAATACCTGCTGCTAAGGAGAGATGTACGGGTTACACTAATATTTCCAGATCTTTCCTCACATTTGGAAATTTCTTCTCAAGAATTTTCTTTTGCTACTTAAAGTCTGTGACCTTTCAACACTGAGATTGTTAGGTTTCGTCTTTGTATACAACACACACACACACAAACACACACACACACACACATTTAGAAAAGACCTTCATCATGATCCCTTGCTGAATTAATACATTTGAAAGAAAAAGCATTAAAACCTTGTAATCCAGTTCCTTTCCCCACTTTGAAGGGGTGGGGGAGGAGAAGTTTTACATCTCAGTTAAGTATCATATATTTCATACCATTATTAGCAAAAGCTGAGTGACAATTATAATCATCATTTGTATGTTTTTACACTTACCATCATTTAAAAACTTGGTGAAAATACTCAGCAATCCACACATACTCTGCCATGTGGGAGAACCAGAAATCTTCAAATGAATTCTCTGGAGGCCTTGTGCTTTCTGTACTAACAGCACTGAAACTCTAATGCCTACCAACAAGTCATTCATCAACTGTGTTTGAACAATATGATTTCCAGCAAATTTTCTACAACACAGAAAAGGCATTACAAAAGAAAAGTCAAATAAAAATGTCACCATTTCTATTCCATTCCAAAATAACACATTCCCCAATAAGGGGCCAAAATCAGTTTTAGATTATAGTAGACATTTATGCCTCTCTCTTCTATTCCCATAAACATTCCAATTATGTAGACATTTATTGGGAAGTTTCAATATTCTTAACTTACCACATTTCCCCTCTTTCTCAGCCAATGACTAAAGTCACTTCTCTTTTTTTGGAGTAAAAATAACAAACTAAGAATGAACGACACAATTTATAAACTTGAACACTCCCTCAACCTTCATACACTATCTTCACTTGGCTTCCAAGATGCCAGGCTTTCCTAGATTTCCTCCTACTTCCTCGTTGCTTCTTCTTAGACACCTTGGCTAGTTCATCCTCTTCTCCCTGATCTCTTTATGTCTGAGCTCTCCACAACTCAGTCCTCTTCTTTTGTCTAATTCCTTTCCTTGATGCTGAGCATATCTAGCTCATAAGCTTTAAATCATAACGTATATGCTGACAATTCCCAAATTTTATATGCAGCCCAGATCGCTCTAATTCCAGGCTTGTATATGAAACTTCCTACTATCTTCACTTAGATGTCTAACTTATCTTCAACTCCAAACCTGTACCACCTGCTATGATCTCTATCCTACAAAACCTCTGTAATCATCCTTGATTTCTCTCCTCCTCATCCCATATTGTTGGTTCTTCCTTCAAAGTATATCCAGAATTAGACCACCTGCACTGTTACGCCTGTCCTGAACCACTCTTATCTCTCCCTTGGATTACTGTGTTTTCCCGAAAATAAGACCTAGCCGCACCACCAGCTCTAATGTGCCTTTTGGAGCAAAAATTAATATAAGACCCAGTCTTATTTTACTATAAGACCAGGCCTTATCTAACATAATATAAGATCAGGTCTTATATTAATTTTTGCTCCAAAAGACACATTAGAACTGATGGTCCAGCTAGGCCTTATTTTCAGGGAGACACGGTACTACAATAGCCTCCTAAATAGTCTCCCAGATTCTATCTTTGCTCTTCTCAGTCTATTCTCAACATAGCAGGACACAGAATGATTGTATTAAAACATAAGTCAGAGAAAACAGTTTGGGGAAATCCTTGAAAAGTTCAACATAAAATTACCGTATGATCTAGCATTCTATTCTTAGGTATATGACCAAAAGAATTGAAAATAGGGACACCAACAGATGTTTATTCTACTAATGTTCATAGCAGTATTATTCACATTAGCCAAAAGGTAGAAACAACCCAAATATTCATTGATAGATGGATGACCAAGCAAATTATGGTATATACATACAATGGAATATTATTCAGCCACAAAAAAGAGTGAAATTCTTATACATGTTACATCATGGCTTAACCTTTAAAACATTATAAGTGAAATAAGCCAGACACAGAAGGACAAATATTGTATTCTACTTATTTGAGGTCTCTAGGATACGCAAATTCAAAGAGACAGAAAGTAGACTAGAGATAAAAAGACAGTGAATTTTCTTTTGGACACACTGAATTTGAGGTACCTGTAAAACATCCAAGTTAGGATGTCCAGGAGGCAACTGACTATATGAATCTACCACTCAGGGAAGAGATCTAAGTTGAAGTGATATATTTGGGAATCCTAAGTACAGAGATGTGGATGATATTTAGCAATTGGAACAAACAGAATAAAAAGGACAGAACCTACATTTAAGAGATGAGCCTAAAAGGAGACACAGAAGGAGCTCCTTCCTGGTAAGGCAAGAGGAGACATTGGGTTAAAGATGGCACACAGATATTCCTTCTACTCTCCCCAGCATTTCCCTAAACCAACAGTCAAGGGATTTAAGACACAAATACACAAGGACAACGAACAGACAACGAGACAATAATAAAATTATAGAAGCTACAAAGTAGATGGATGAGTGACAACTGACTTAGCAGAATCAAGAAAGGTGACTACTAAGCCAGAGAACAAACCTGGAAGCAACCTGATTTGCAGACCCAAAAGGCTAAGAAATTGTGGGCACTAGATAGTCCTTGATGTGGAGGTGAATGTAGGGCTGTAAACAGGAAGACTGGCTACCAGTTTGTTGGAAAAAAATTAAAACTATGGACCATACCTCCAAGCCAGCAAAGAACTGGTTTAACTCTAGAGAAGGTAAAACAGCAGGTGTCTGGACAGAAAAGATAGCACACAGATAAGGCAGCAATACCATATTGCAAACAGGAGAATTAGGTAAATATACGCGAAATGAATGCAAAATGGCAAAACTTCAGCTTTCTAATCTCTCACTCAGCAATCAGAATGTTAAGCCATTCTTAACCTTCTTGTAAGATTCTTCCAAGAATCTTTGGAAGATTCTTCCACGGTGAATTCGCTAAGCATGCAAAAAGACCTAAAGATATTGACATCAGGGGTTCCCCAAAGAAAGAGCCCAGCTAGACTAGCTTAGAATAAAACCTGCAACCAACCACACCCATATGCACAGAGATTCAAATCAACTCTCAGTGCTCTATTCTTAAATATGAGTGCTCGGCTCGGCCAAAGATTACCAGACTTCTGAGGAGAGCTTCTAGTAACAAATAATAGCAACCAAAAATAGCAAACAAAAAAAAAGCAATGTGGAAGAAATAAAGACTATGTAAAAATTTTAAAAACTTAAATAAAAAGCAACTATCATTAATATACTCAGAAAGATAACAGAGCATACTTCATCCATGAAATAAGAACAGGATGCTATGAAAAAGGAACACTCAAGTAGAGGAAAAAGCTCTTCCCTTTGTCATTTATTCTCAAAATAATTTATTTGCTTTTTTAAAATTAAATATTGAACCTCTAAAAAATAAATTTAAACAATTAGGTCCAATATTAATGGAGAGAGACAGAAAGGAGCACATTCTGGAATGTTTTAAAAGTTTCTTTGTACTAAAATAACACACAACTGCAAGTATGCACACACACATGCACAAGCACGCAAATATAAAACTTGCCTATTCTCTTCCGAGATTTCAATTAAACTCTTCTGCAGAAAATGAAGCACTGAAACAAAAAGAATGACAAACCAGAATTTTAAAAAACTGTGCAGTTTAACTTCAGCACAAGAAAATATTTTAAATCTCTGTTACTTAAAATGATACCATAGTATAGAAATAGGAATGTACCTTAGTTATCTGCAGTACTCTACACACTGTCAAGAAACTTAAAAAGAACCAGTTCTAAAATGACTCACACAAGCAGTCACCTCTCAGAATAAAACAAAAGTAATAGGACTTACCATTTTTAAGAAGATTATTAACACTTGTTATACCTGTGGGAGGAAAATTAACACTGGTAAGGAGTTTCAGGACCACAATTAACATCATTTAAAGACAATGATGTAATGACAGGTGTTAGCCAGAAGAAGTAGTAGAAAAGAGCTGGCTTACCCAACTTAAAGTTCTCTAGACAGGAAGATATATTGTCAATCACTTTCCTATAAGAGTACAGATCAGTAGTGTTCAATTCTTCCTGAAGACGAGAAGTAAAACTTTGTATGGCCTCAGTTAGAAAAAATTCAGGTAGGCAATTTAGGGAGCTAGAAAAAGAACCAAATATTAAAAATCTGACAACCTTATAGTACAGGATATGTTGGGAGGAAGGGGAATCATTACAAATGAAGAAATATTGAACTAGACTTTAACAACACAGGCAGAAAATAACGTCAGACTATCCTCAAGAGAGTAGTCAGAGTGATAGTACCAAAACACCATGTTATTCTATTCCTCTGCCTCAAATTATCCAACAACGTCCCTCCCAAAGTAACAGCCAAAGTGCTTACAATGACTCACAAGACCCTGTGTAATCTGGCCCCACTATTAGCTCTGACCTCATCTATGTTCCCTCGGCTCTAACTACCTGGCCTTCCTCTGTTTTAACAACATGCCAAAGCCTTTGCTTTTTTATTTCCTCCACCTGGAATACTTTCCCCTCAAATATACCCAATAATCATCCCCTCACCCTTTTCGGGTCAATCTCAAATATCATCCTATCAATGACTTTTTGAGCAAAGATATCTGAAGTGACCACTATATTTTAAACTGTAACGCTTACCCCACGCTTGGATCTTCCTTCCCCCCTTCTCTGCCTTACTGTTCTCCATTAGCACTCACACCATCTAATCCTATGTATTTTGCTTATTTATTTTGTGTATTTTCTATCTTCTGCTTAGACTAGAACTCCATTCTAGATTGTTTTATTCACTGTGTCCCCAATGCCAAGAATATTTGACACATAATAGGCGTTACATAAAAATTTATTGAATGGATAAATTAAATTTAATTCAATTTTACCTCAATCTAAATCAAAACCAGCAGGATTTTTTTTTTCAATTTGACTAAACAATTCTAAAGTTTTTCTGGAAGAAAAAAAAATCAAAAATAGAAATATTCTGAAAACAAAGCGTCACCAGAGGGATGACTTGCTCTAGCATATAATTAAACCCCCAAATTATCAAACTATAGTGAATAAAAGGGTGGTATTGGCGTATAAACAAATACTCCCAACTCTAAAACCAAACCAGGAAAATAATTTTAAATATTGGTTACTTTTGATCAGATTGAACATTTGTAATGCCCAATTTCCCTTCCCTTTTTTCCTTACCTTGCCAAGACTTTCTTCAAGGGATTCTTTAGACTCAAAGAAAGATAAATGCCTGCTAAAATATCCAAGCAACTTCTAATAGTGGGATCGCACGTGCCATTTTTATCTGCCTTCTCCAGTAAAGGCACAATCTATAATCCAAAAAATTCAAAGTCATAGTAATTGTTTTCTAATATCAAGTACAGCAAAGTAACATGGATTCAAATACTCTTTTAATTCTCAATTATAATGTGAAATATTTTCCACACTGCACTGTTAACGATACTGATATAAACACCTATTTCAGTATTTATTAATCTTTTTAACACATGCCCTCAACTCCCACTTTATGCTCCAGACCCACCTTCATTGAGAATTACTGAGTTATTAATGACATTTAATTGCTTTCTAAAAAAATATTATGCAAGTTCAAATGGCAAATCCTAATATTGAAATACTAGTAAAGACAGTCTTTACGTTTTAAATTAACTTTTTAACGTGCTTGCTAAAAAGTTTTGAAGATTCAGATTAATAGAAATATATTTTTTTAATGTATCTCCACACAAAAGGTGTGTACAATTATCTCATCCTATCTATTTACAGTTCCAGTGGTGGTGGAAGTCTGAATATGACTTCTACTGCTACTTTGAATAAAAAGGTATTATAAAATGAACAGAAAAAAAACCCTATTCTTTAATGATACATTGATATTAGACAGCAGGAGCCAAAAATTATCAGTTAATTTAAAAGGTCCCTAAAAGCATGATAATCTACAAGATGCATCCATGAATGTCAATTCAGCCTTACCTGTTTAACATAAGGGATCTGTGACACTCCATCGGTGAGTTGTACACAATGTAACAGCAAAGAAGCTAGATTTTTCTCTTCCGCATCAGCCAGAGCTACATAACACACACACAAAAATTTCCTCAGTGATTTAACAATATATGGATATGAATTTGCCTTTGGTATTCATTCTACAAAATTTAAATGTTTATAAACTCAAAAAGCCAGGCAGAACTTAGTCTGAAGTTGAATTTCAAGAAAACCATTTTACATTTAAAATTAAATATAAAAGAACATGGGAAAAATAAAGAGCAAGAGTTTCAACATTTAGGTGATAGGAAGTCCCAGAGATAAAAATTCTGTTTGTAGCCTAGAAAAGAAATAAACAAATAAAGTCAGAAATCACTTACATCTCAACGTTTCAAGGTCCTGATGACAAATGGTCAATGCAGTAACTTGCATTTCTTTCTTTTTCTTTACAACCATTTTAAATAGAATAGCAGTCACTGCAAGAAAGAAAGGTCGAAGGCATTGTTTAATGCAGGGTTCCTGAATGGCAGTACTACTGACATTTTGGGCCGGACAAATCCTTTGCTGTGGGGTGTTTTTGGCCTGTGAACTGCAGGCTGTTTAACACATCCCTAGCCTCAGCCCACTAGCTGCTAGTAGCATCTTCCTCCCACCAAGGTGTGACAACCAAAAAAAATCTCTCGGGGCCGGCCCAGGGGCTCAGGTGGTTAGAGCTCCATGCTCCTAACTCCAAAGGCTGCCGGTTCGATTCCCACATGGGCCAGTGGGCTCTCAACCACAAGGTTGCCAGTTCAATTCCTCCAGTCCAGCAGGGGATGGTGGGCAGCACCCCCTGCAAGTAAGATTGAACACGGCACCTTGAGCTGAGCTGCCTCCCTAATGGCTCAGTTGGTTGGAGTGCATCCTCTCAACCACAAGGTTGCCAGTTCAATTCCTTGAGCCCTGCAAGGGATGGTGGGCTGCGCCCCCTGCAACTAGCAACGGCAACTGGACCTGGAGCTGAGCTGCACCCTCCACAACTAAGACTGAAAGGCCAACAACTTGACTTGGAAAAAAAAAGTCCTGGAAGTGCACACTGTTCCCCTTCCCCAATAAAATCTTAAAAAAAAAAAAAAAAAAATCTCTCAACATTGCCTAATGTCCCCTGAGGATCAAAGATGCCATAGGTTGAGAACCACTGATCTAAGGATTTTTGCTTTGAAAAAGAAAAACTTTTTTAAGCTCAAGAAGAGTTCATTATTGTCTAAAGTTACTTTTACCTACTAAACCCAGTCTTTGTATTTTAAAATACAGCAAACCTTCATTTTAGTAATAACAAAAGAAAGCAGCGTAGTTTTTCCAAAAATAAAGTGTCTAACCTCACCAACGTCTTAGAATGGACAGATCAGGAGGTGTCATAACACGCTGCAGAGTATTTGATAAAGGAAACTGTCAAATACTATCCTTGTGAATGTGCTTTTAGTTAACAGTTTTCAGTTAAGAGTTTTTAGTTAAGAGTTTTCTTTTAGTTAACAGAGTTCGTTTTCGTGAACAGGGTTCATAATGGACTGAACAAATGTACTCGAAAAATATACACTGATGGTACCATGCCATCTGGAGACAAGTTGCTAGGGACATGCCACCCAGGGCTCTTTTCTTGATGCTGTTAGCATTTTCAGCAGTATATATGATGCATATATTAGAGGATGTAACATAGTGAATTTATAAAAGAATTTATATGTGAATTTATGAAAGACACAAAGCTGGAAGGACATGTTGGATGATGGAATTAGGAATAGAAAAGAGCCAACGAACTGGAATAAACTTACCAAGATGAAACAGAAATCAATGTAAAATGCTACGCTTAGATTAGAAAAATATAACATAGAAATACAGGATGAGGGGGATAAAGTGCAATTTGAAACATCTCAATGTGTGAGCCAACAGCACAACATGGCCGCCACAAAGCACATTAGAAGTTAGATAGATTGAGAGATTGTATGATCCCTTGGTCATCCCACAGATTGGGGGACATGTGGAGCATTAGGTTCAGTGCTAGTGGCTATATGTTAAGAATCATAATAAATGATGGAGCTTCCAAGACTCAAAGAAAGATAAATGCCTGCTAAAATATCCAAAGTAACATGGATTCAAATGCTCTTTTAATTCTCAACCAAATTTCTGAAGGGCCTAAGAAAGCACTTCTGTTCAGCTAAGTTAACCAAAGGTGTTTGGCCTGGAGAAAGAGAATAGGACAAGTGTCTTACATAGCTGCTGGACTGTTTTGGAGAAAAGGGGAGTAGATGTCTTTGGTCTTGCTATAGGATTAGGAAAAAGCACAAGCTTCAGGGATGCAGATTCCAGCGCAAAACAAAGGAAGAACTCCATGTTCCAACTATGGAATGGACTGCCTTTTAAACAGAATTTTTCAACACCAGGAATATCCTAAAAGAAACGAAACGAACCCTTTTCACCTGGACTCCTCCAATAGCCTCCTCCTACCTGGTCTCCTTGCTTCTGAAGAGTCCATTCTCTTCGCAATCATCAAAGCAATCTTTTAAAAGCTCTAATAAAATCTAATTATTCTCAGGCTTTCCAAGGACTTCCAATTACACTTAAAATTCAAGCTTCAGACACCGGGCTTCAAAGCCTTATATAATCTGGTCCTGACTTACTTCTTCTGCACTCCATCTCAAATCAATCTTCTCTTCATCAGCGAAGGCACTCTGCACTTCCTGATGCTCCTGTTCCCATTAAGGGGCTTTGCACTTCCCGGTACCTCTGCATGTTAATGCTCGTTCCACCAGAACCAGGCTGACTTCTCAGGTCTCTTCTAGAACATCCCCTCCTAAGAGAAGCCTTCTGTGAGCACTCTATATAAAACACCACCACTCCTACTCACACACACCATCTCCACAGCGTTTCTTCTTCATAGTATTTCCTACCTGGAATTACACTGACTTGTTTATTTGTACATTGTTTGTGTCTCCTAGTAGGAAACTCCATGAAGGCAGCAACTTCCATCTGTTTTGTCCACTGGTTTCTCAATTCCTAAAACAGTACCTGGTGCACATTAGGTGCTTAATAAATATTAAGTGAATGACGTATGAATTAACATTTGTCAGAGATGTTCTAGAAGGCATGTATGCCTTTAATGGCAGAAAGGTGGACTTGCTGGTATCTGAATTATAGTCCATTTGTAAGTGACAAGCTAGTCCTCACACGGATGAAATCTGATCCATTTGCAAAATAAGGTATCAACATAGCAATGGCATGTGAAAAACCACTGAACAGAAAATGGTAATAAAAACGGACACAGCTGAAAAAAGGAAACAAAAAAAAAATGAACACAGCTAGAACGGCATCGACAAGGGAAAGAACTTGAAAAGTGACATGATTAGATCCAGGGAACCACTGGAGATCATCGCTTCCTAGGGAAGCGACCACTGTACAAAGTCTAAAAGGGATGGAGGCAGATAATGGGGAGACTATTCTTTGTGAATGGCGAGCAAATTTGCAGCAGGATCTGATCTTGGAAACTTCAAGCCTAGACAAAAATAAGCGCGGTGCTTCCGCGTTCTCAATGGATGCCTAAACGTTTGACCTGACCAGGCCTTCCCAATAGGGGAAAACCCCACGCCCTCCCTAAGCACTGCTGAAGTGGCCAGAAGATGCTCCGCAAATCATACGCCTCCTGGGTCTCCAAGCTGCTTCCCTTTTTAACGCTGCTTCACTCTCATCCACACCTTTCTGGCTGAATTCCCCCAAACACTCGCGGGGCAATTTCCGAACCACGTGGAGTCCGTGGAATGACAGATGCAAAAAAAACACTGGTTAAAATGCTATCTCCAAGGAGACCTGAGCGACCGGAAATCTGTTTCATAAAACTAAATTCTCGCGATACCACAGACGGGAATTGGTGTGAATCACCTGGTGGCGTTAATAAAGTGGCGGAGCCGAGCGGTGGAGTCACGCGTGGTGGAGGGACTGGCAGACAGGGCGCCTGAGAGCCAAACCTCGTGCCCGCCGGCGTCTGAGAAGAGTTGCGGCCGTGTAGATTAGTCCCGGAAGATGCTATAGTTCTACGGTGTCTCGATGACGCTCAGCATGGTCTGCAATCGACTACCGGGTCGCGGTAAAGAGAACGAAGCAAGAGGACCTGGAGGAGGAGTCATCGCGATAATTCGGCTGATGCGCTCCTCCAATCAGAAGTCCGAAAAAGTGATGTCACCCGGGAACGGGCGTTGGAGAGTGGGTTCGGTGAGAGTCCGACTTGAAAGAGGGTGACTCACCTCCAGCGCTGCTGGATCGACCCCTCGGGCTGGAATCCCGCTCGCCTAACCCCCTTAGGGCAGCTTACACCGTGGCCTCCACACCCCTCAGTGAGTGGGAAGCACCTTTTCCTCCACCCAGGCATTCCACTCTTTTCCCATTCAGCTTGCACAAAGCAGAGTCGGGGAGAAAACTGCCTCCGGGTCTGAGAACGAGGAGCCTAAAGACTTAAGCCAGCGAGATGGGTAGGGGATGGAGCAGGCTTTGAACCGAATCCGCAATAAGAAGTTTGAGAAAAATGAAAAGTATTGAAATGAGCTAACGTATGCCAAAAGTGCATTGATTCATTCTGCAAATAGTTAACGAGCGTTATTGTCGGAGCATTGTCAGGCGTGGGACTTGAAAGTTAGCCACTATTTAGGATATACATATATTTTACACAGATAATATAAATTGTCAGATGGCTCAGATCTTTAAAAATAAGTAAATAAAATAACGGGGTGCTGAACACCATCCCAGGAGCTGGGATAGGGGTAAGATCAGGAAATAGTTGTGCTTTGTTCAGGTGCAGTTAATTAGAGAAATACTGAAAAACATTAGTTCCTCAAACCTTTAGTCACACTGATGATTTTTTAAGTCTTTATTACTTTTCTGAGTTTTATTCACCTTCTCTTTCTTTGTGTATGTATATATATATATATAATCACTAAATAATATCTTATTTTGATTTTTGAGCTTTATTTGTGGAATTGTGTATGTTTTCTCTAGGGCTTTGTTACTTTCAGCCTTGCTTTTGCCCTTCATCCACATAAAATGGAGTGTTTCTTTCATTCTCTATTGTATTCCATTGTTTAATATTCCACATTTATGTATCCATTTGTGGGGACAGAGCCAGAAGTGCAGTTTCCAGGCTCTCAGCCTCACGCTAAAAGGTGCTGACTCAGGTAGTAAATGGCCATCAACTGTGATTGGACGGCCATCAGCTGTGGCTAGTTGGCCGTCAGCTGTAACCAGTGAGCCATTGGCCACTAATATAACTGCCATGGCTACTCTAGCAAGAAAATGGGAGCTAGCAAGAGCGGATTGCAGAGAAGCGGATGCCGCCAGCGAGAATATAGTGATATGACCTCTACTTATGGCTCTGTGGGTGTTCCTTTTTGGTCTTACCATGTCCTGCGTTCTCTTGTGGGGAGCAGGAGCAGAGACCCCGCCAGACGCCTCCCACGACACCATTCTACTGCTCTGAAGATTTGGATTGTTTCCAGGTTGTGCCCTTAAGAATGCTGCTGTGAACTTTCTTGTACATGTCAACTGATGAATGTGTACAGAATTTTCTCTACAGCGATTTTTTGGTAATATTTTTGACCATGGCTGATAGCAAGAAATACATTGTACCTTGAACCAAGTACATCTAAATATTCGCACATATATAACTGTTTTGTTTTGTTTTGGGGGAGGCAGCAAAATGATGCTCAAGAAACTAGTTCTGTCTTTGTCAGCAAATTATTCACCACAGGTTCACCATGTAAATTATAATGATTTCACAAGCATACAGGATATCATCTCTCAATAAACCAACTAAAGAAATAACATACTCCAAACAAATGACAGATTCATCACACTGTTGATCCCAGCAAGGGAAGATAAAGGAATAAAGTCCAAATTTAATGAGGTATAACTTTTTATACAAGGAGGCACTCCAGGAGAGAAGTCAACCAACGGAGAGTTGGTCTCCAGCTGCCGGGACAAAAGAACTCTGTATGGTAGGCTAAATAAAGGCTCCCCAAAGATATCCATCTGATAGTAATCCTGGGACCTGTGAATTTTACCTTATGTGGTAAAAGGAACTTTGCAGATGTGATTACGTTACGGATTTTGAGATGAAAGTATCCTGAATTACCCAGGTGGGCCCCATCACGAGGGTCTTTATGAGAGGGAGACAGGAGGATTGGAGACAGAAAAATGTGACAACAGAAGCAGGGGGTTGGGTGATGTGTTCTGAAGATGGAGGAAGGAGCCACGAGCCAAGAAATGCAGGCAACCTCTAGACACCTGAAAACACTGGAACACAACCCTGCTGACACCTTGATTTTAAACCCCACAAAACCCATTTTGGACTTCTGGCTTCCAGACCTATAGTAACATAAATGTGTGTTGTTTTAAGCTAGTAAGTTAGTGGTACTTGTTACAGCAGCAATAAAAAATTAATACAGTCCCTAACTGAAAAAGAGAGTGGAAGCCAGGCTGCACACCTCCATTGATCTCAGTATCCAAACCTGATGGAGGCCAGGGTACTCACCTGTACAGTTTAGGTTTTTGTCTTTGTTTTTTGGTGGGGGTGGGGGGAGGGAAATCTTGTCTTTCTTTTTTTAATTTAAAGAATAGATTTTGAGGAGAGAAAAAACATAAGGCAGAGAAGTATGGAATAGGAAATAAATACAAATGGCAACTGTATTGCTAGTTGTTTTATAACCACAACAAACTAGTACAGAGAGAACACATGTACAAAACTTCACAATAAAGTTTCAAAGATCGAAGTGTTTCCTTAGCAAGCCTGAAGGTTTCAGGTGCTGGTCTTTCGAATTTAGGCTGCAGTTCTTGTTTGGGAGTGGATCACCGGGTGCATGGCACAGTCCATGCTTTTAACCAGATTTAAACAGAAGAACGGCCACTTCACCCAGTAGAAGTGGATGAAATGGTAGATTTTGTGTGTTATGTGATGACCAAAGTTCTTCACTCCTTGTAGTACTAGGCGGGGCTGTACTTGTCAAACTCCTTCCCCATATGGGCCACAGTGCCCACCTCTAAGTTGCATTTCTCCAACACCCGAGTAGAGAGCAGTCTACACATCCTCGACAGATCTGCATTTTTTGATCATGGCCTTTAAGCATGTGGTTCTGATGGAGCAGGGACCAGCTAACAGACAGCTGCAGTCTCTGGGGGAAGAGGCTAGCACGGCTGAGGTCTAGTGGGAGCTGTCCTCACTACCCTAGTCCAGGCACATCTAAGCCTGGGCCAAACTATACTGGCTTTGCTGGTGCTTGTCTCTTCCCGTGACTTGACACTGGTTGGTGTGGGAATGGGTGAATTCAGGCAGTGAGGTGACCATCCCATAGCAGTGTGAAATATTAGTCCAAACTCGGCTACCTATTCCTGTTGTCATAACACAAACAAGCAAGGAGGACAGGAGTTGTGGGCTCTTGAAAGAAATAAACTATACTGACTAAACTAAACTATACTGCACCCCAGCATGCAGGAAACCTCTGTGCTGTTTCAGGAGGAGAAACAAACTTCAGAGGGCCTCACAAGAGGAGGAATAACTCCCCAGCCCGGGAGTATGCTTTAGACCGGAGCGCACTGTAGTAGGATGTCTCCTTAGAGAACATCACACACTAGCCTCTCAGGGAAAGTCCCTGGACCTGCAAGAACTCCCTCCCAGTCTCCGACACCCAGGGCTGGCCTAGACTAAGGACGAACACATGTGGTCCCTTTGACCACGTCCATTCCCTCAACCCCAATAATTTTCATTTGCTCCTTGCAGTAGACCTGTGAAGCCTGCAGAACTGGGATTCTCCTTTTACTGATGAAGAAGCATGTTCAAATGGAACAAATGCTGGGCTCTTTCCATTATATATCGAACTCTCCTTTTTATATGCAAATGAGGCCAAGTGTGAATGACATTTTCCTACAAAATGAAACAATGCCATAATTATAAAAGCTTAGGAAGTAATGGTACGAAATGGGTAACTCGGTTTAATGTTAAATCCTGAAGTAGGTGACCTAGGGCCAGAGAGGGACCTTTCAAATTTCACTTCTGCCATCGGGTGGCCAAGGGACAATATAACTAAAACAACTGGGTACTGATACTGTCATCATATGAAAGTTATGCATGACCCCGAGGCTGGGTGAACAATTTGAGTGTGGGCTCTGACTGAAGGCCTGAGATGACAACATAAAATGTTAAATGTACAAACAAAGGTCAGACGTTTGCCACAATTATTTTTGCTCAGGGTGAGGAACCTCACAGTTGACAATGGAAGAACCCCTTCATCCATTTATTCAACAAATATTTGTTAAACATTGTCTTAAGTCAGTGTCCCGGGAAACAGAGTCTAGGCAGAGATTTGTGTCAGGGAGGCTTACTCAGGAGTACTCTTGTAAACAACCTTTGTAAGGGTTTAAGGGAAACAGAACTGAACAGAAAGC
Organism: Rhinolophus sinicus; assembly: GCF_036562045.2. Classification (NCBI taxonomy): domain Eukaryota; kingdom Metazoa; phylum Chordata; class Mammalia; order Chiroptera; family Rhinolophidae; genus Rhinolophus; species Rhinolophus sinicus. The sequence goes on from NC_133755.1 coordinate 29,652,745, forward strand.
ATAGAACTGAGATGAATTTGCCACACAGGCCTTAGCCAGTAGTCCTGGGAGCTCTGGAGTTGGCTTGGTAAGGGACAAAGGGTCTGTCCTACATCAAGCACTTTCGGGATCAGGCAGTGAACAGCAGCAGTTGACACTGGCAGCATTTGGGGAAATGTGTGCCTTGGTCCTAAAGGGGGGATCTAGGCAGCACATTGCGGCATCCATTACAGACCCCTGCTGTGTTCTGGGCACTGTACCATGGCCTCAGGATAGGATGTAGAACAAGACAACTTCTCTGTCTTTAAAGTTACCCAGGGGTGCAGGGTTAAAGAACAAACAAACAAATGTTTAAAAAAACAGGAAATAGAAAATGATCTTGTAGCTAGAAAATGTATTCCATAAGCTTAAACAACAAAGAAAAATCCATGCCTTTTATTGATGTCAACAAAGAATGTTGAAAATATTTAGGGTGGAAAGTGAATTCACTCTCTCCTGGGTAAAAACTGAAGGAGAGAAAAAGCCATCCAGAAAGCGTTCTGTAGAAACTTGCCTATGAAATGTAATCAAAGCAATGGGAGATTACTTTGGCATTCACCTGTAACGGACTGCGGATCTCTTCAGTCCGTGATAGGATTTTTCCTCTATCCTGGGGCCTACACGTGTTTTTCTCTGCTTTGGAAAGGAGGGCTGCCCATAAGCAGGCGTGCTGCCTGCTGATCTTGGTTGTTTTCCCCAGATATAGCACCTTGGTACAATCAGGAAGGGCAGCTCCTTGTTACCTGCTTGGGTGGAGCAGGGTGGTCTTCATGCTGACTCTGCTCTTACCCATTTGGTGCCTACAACCCAATCCCATTGTCCCAGCCATTCCCTCCTCTACATCCCCTTGGTCTCTCCTCTTCCCCTACCTGTGGAATCTTGATTTCATCTCAGGGAAAAAGTGCTTGGATGTGCCTGTTACCCCAGCCTGCTACTTATAGCAGGACAATGAACTCTAGAACTTGAGAACTTTAGGGCTTAAAATATTTGAAATGCACAAAACTCTGCTACAAGTTCCAGAAAAATCATTTGGTACTCAAAAAGCCAAAAACTGCCCTCCTCGTCCCCTAGTTTAGCTGTGGTGTCCATTCTCTGAGGCAAGTGGGATGGAATTGTCCTCGGGGTTTGGGTGGGGCACAGGATCACAATAGAAGTACTGGCTGACAATTCTAAAATATCTCTTTTCAGAGCTTCAGAAGCTGACCTTCAAATCAACATCTCCATTTGGATGTCCTGACTCATGGCTTATTTCTGTTTGCCTCACTTCTACCTAACTGGATTTTCCTTTTGAATTCTTTATACCAGCTTGTGCCCTGAGCAAGCAAAAACTCTGAGTCTTTCTTTCCCTCAAACTCCACTTCTCCCAGCTGACTAATCCTCTAGTTCTAGATTGTTCCGTATTTACTATCATTGCCCCAATTCAAGACACTGCTAACAACCTTCTGACTTGTCCCTGTAGAGCAGAGTTTCTTAACATTGGCACTATTAACGTTTTGGACGCGATACACGTTGTGTGGAGGCGTCTGTCGTCTGCACTGTAGAATGTTTAGCCGCATCGCGGGCCTCTAACCACTAGATGTCAGTAGCACCCCTCAGTCCTAACAATCCAGACTAGGACTGTGTTGAGCCATGTTGGAGCATGAGGCAAAAGGAAATGTTGTGTGCCCTGTATACACTTATTAAAACGTCCTCTCGCATTTTGAACCAAGTGTAAAAAGTTAATGAAAGTTCTACAACGACAACAAAAAGACTGAATACACTGCATGCAGATGTAAAATTTGAAGGGGAAAAAAAAAAGACACCCATGAACCAATCTAGAGAACTTTGCAGGGCCCAGTACAAAATGAAAAAATAGGGCCCCTTCGTTAGAAATTATGAAACATTTCAAGATAGTGACAGAAGAACATTAAATCAATGTGTGGCGCCCTTCTAAACGTTGGTTCCTTCTGAATGCAGGGCCCCGTTTGACTGCACAGGACTCACACTCATGAAGCTAGCTTTGAACCCCACATTACCCAAACTGCCTGATGGGAAATGTGACAGCTATTTGGGCTCTGGGAACTTCAAGCTGATTGGAAACAACTGTTCCTATTGCATAATAACACAGAGTCCTAAAACAAACAATGTTGTGAATTCTTGGCATTAATTTTGACATTAAAAAATATTGCATTAAAATAATATTTATCTTCATCACTGAGGATTTTGGCACCCTCTGAAATTTTGCACCCGAGGTGAATTCCTCCCCAATCTGAGCCCCAATCCAGACTTTATTAAACGTTCTCTACTGATTTAGAGCAGTGGTTCTCAAACTTTGTCCTGTATCAAAATTACCTGGAGGGCTTGTTAAAACACAAACTGATAGAATCCCACTCCCAGAATTTCTGATTCATTAGGTATGGGGTGGGGCCTGAGAATTTGCATTTCTAAGTCCCCAGGTAATGCTAAAACTGCTGGCTCAGGGCACATTGAGAACCACTACTTTATAACCCTCCTTCATGTCATGTCAGTGAGACTATTTCTAAAATATAGGGTACTTCTCTGCTTAAAACTCTTCGATAGGTCTCCAGAATATGGCTATAGAATATGATAGATGCTCCTAGGCATGGCATACATTGCTCCCACGGGCCTCCTCTCATGCCCCCCACTTGATACTCTAGTAATATGGGACTGAATGACATTTAAACATCCTTTAATGCTCAAGTCAGCTGTCATCACTTCTAGAAAACTTTTTTTTTTTTTTAAGGAGGGTGCAGCTCACAGTGGCCCATCTGGGGATTGAACCAGCAACCTTGGTCTTATTAGCACCACACTCTAACCAACTGAGCTAACCAGCCACCCCTAGAAAACTTTTTAACCTTCTACATTGAGCTAAGTGCCTTTTCTTTGTCCTCCCATTGCACATTGAGTGTACCTCTCTGTTAGCATTTAATTTTGTATTGAAATGATCTGTTAATATGAATGTCTACCCCTTCAGATGGCAGAATCCTGGAGGGCTAGGATTATCTTAACTCCTGTAGTCCCTGATGCGGTCTGTGGCAAACAAGTGCTCCAACTGCATCTAAAGAACTGAGCTGAACTAACCCGAGTGATATTCTGTTTAGTGTACCAGTGAAACACAGAGAAAAAGAATACAACCTCACATGATGGCTAGAGATGTAAGTGCACAGGGGGAATACAGCTGCGTCTCAAGAGTCTTGAGGTTTTAGGGTCTGGCAGACAATTTTTTAATGATCTCTATGAGCCTAAAGTTTTTTTGTGCACAATTAGCCCTTAATATGTTATTGGTGACCTCTAGATCCTATTGATGGCAATAGTCATGTAAACTGTGAAAATGAAAATACAGCTAGGAAAGGAAAAACGTGAAACATTGGTTAGAAACAGTAAGAAATGCCATCAGAAAGAAAGAGCAACAGTATAATAGAATGGTTTAGAATGACACAGGTAGGAAAAAAAGAGCACAGAAGAAAAAACAATTCTTAGATTCAGAGGAAAAGTGTATTTTTTTCCACTAAAAGGTAATTTTTATAATGTTAAAATTCTTCAGTAATATCTATTATATTAAAAAAGTTTCAAGAAATAAGTTGGCTTCAGAATAGGTGTGAAGACTCATTGTATAATAGAAAAGATTAACACTAAACTTCAAGGTACAGAGTTACCATATGAATCCATTTAAGAAAAGTTTGTTTGGATGGTTGGCTTCTGATGTCATGGAAAAGGGATGGAAACGATGAAATTCACAATCCCTCAAAAGAGAGAGTGATCTGCCATCTGCCACGGGAAATGTTAGATGGCTTTTAGGACAAAGTAAGTCAAAATTCTGACATAAAGGTGTTACCCATCAAACTTAAAGAAAGGAAGCTGCATGGCAGTGCTTCAAATTCCAATAATATCTCCAAACAAATGTATTTGTAGTAAGTTTCCAGGATCCTGATTTCCATCATATGTCTTTGATGTTTTTCCACATCTTTTTAGATACATATATTCTGGTTAGGGAAATTTGAAAGTAATCTACCTCATTTGAAATTGTAGCTATACGTTTATGGAATAAAACTTTGGTAGATAGAAAAGTCCTACTTCAAGGAAGGACTTGCTGCCTCGGCTGCTTGGAATTCAGTCAACTGACAGCGTCCAGCTGCCACTCCTATCAGGATTTCCCTAAACTGTTGCCATGCCCTTGCACACACTCTTCCATCCAATTACTGATAAACTGATGGCATTCTTGGTACATTTCAGGTGTCTGTGGGTAACTGACTGGAATCATATATACTCTAGGACCTCCCCAAGGCATTTCCTGCGGCTTGGGGAGCCTACATCGCAGTTCTCTCTCCAACCTACATCCTACCCTTCAAACAGGAAGTTGATCCCTAATAAATATGAAGCATGCCAAGCCCCCTCTTAGCTTCTGCGTTCACAGAATTAATTGGAGACAAATATTAATGAGTTTATGAAATAAGACACATTTGTAGTTCTTCATCTCCTTTACTAATCAAGCGAGAGCTAGAATATGGATAGATGGATAGAATGATGGGTGGATAGATAGATGAATAGATAGATAGATAAGATAGATAAAGTAGATATACCTATATGAGGTCAGACAATTAAGTTCGCAAACTCATCCTAGAAAAAGTGCTACATACCTCATTGCTAAATATCACTACGGTCACCTTTGAAGTACTCCCCTTGGGAAGCTATGCACCGACGCCAGCTCCTAGTCCACCCTTCAAAGCAATTTTGGAACTCTTTTTCTGGGATGGACGTCATATTACCCTTGATGTCCTGAATGTCATCAAAATGTCTTCCTTTCACTATTTCCTTTATCTTCAGGTAAAGAAAGAAGTCATTGGGGGCCATATCAGGTCAATAGGGAGGGTGTTCCAATACAGTCATTTGTTTACTGGTTTAAAACACCCTCAAGACAGTGCCGTGTGAGCTGGCGCATTGTTGTGATGCATGAGCCATTAATTGTTGGTGAAAAGTTCAGGTTGCCTAACTTTTTCACGCAGCCTTTTCAGCACTTCCAAACAGTAAACTTGGTTAACTCTTTGTCCAGTTGGTACAAATTCATAATGAATAATCCCTCTGATATAAAAAAGGTTAGCAACATTGTTGCAAGAAGTTTGCAAACTTAATTGTCAGATCTCAAATATCTACATTTATATTAGTTTTTATTCTGCAATCATTCTTTTCTTGATGTAGGAGAGTCCTGGGATTTTCCATTCATTATCTTCTCCAAGTAATAGAATCAGGAAACTACATTCAGAAGCAGAACTAATTATTCACTCATTCACTCAACAAACATTTAGGGAGTGCCTACTCTATGCCAGGCCCTTTAGGTTCCTAGGGCCAAAGAATTTAAAGTATATGAGAGAGAGTTTCTGCTCTCTAAGAATTCCATCTAGTGTTAAGGAAAAACTTTGCTACTGGCTACAAGGGAGGAAACACTGATTATAGTGAGGAGACAGAGAAGGACTTGATTACTTTGGCTTATGTGAGGCAGGAGAAGCCACATAGCAAAAAGTTTTTCAGGATGTAGAGGTGATTAAGTGGTAAATAGGGTGGCATTCCAGTTCTTCTCAGCAGAGGGAACAACACATGCAAAGACTAAACACATGAAACAAATCAGCACCTTTGGGGAGGGTAAGTCTTTAGGTCTGGCACCACCCTCTCTGCTCAGCTTTTCCACATTCTCTTTGCATGAAACACTCTTGACTCTCCTAATTTTTCACCTGGATTAACTCCTGTCCTTGTATCTTTGTTAGGATATTACTTCCTCCAGGAAGTCTTCCTGGATTCCCTCAAGACTGGGTTAGATGAGTCTGTACAGTCCCACAGTGTCTAGTACTTCTACCTATCACAGAATTTATTAGACCATGCTTTAATTGCTAATCTACTTGTCAGTGTCCCTCTGACTAGACCATAACCTCCTTGAAGGCAGAGGTTATGAAATAAGAGATCATTGCCAGATCTCAACACAGTGCCTGAAAAATAAAAGGTACTGTTTGTTGAACGAATAAATGAATGCTGCTAAGTGCAATGAAGTTAGGAAGGCTTGTTTTATTTATTTAATAAACATTTATTCAGTGCTCGTTATGTACTAGACATCTGTAGGCACAGGAAATAACAAGGAATGAATGGAACAAGAAATCTCATGAAGCTTACATTCTAGTAGGGAAAGCTAGACGATAGACAAACTGCTATAAAGAAATATAAAGCAGAATGGAGGAGAAGAAACTTCTTATTTTATAGGGTAGTCAGGGAAGACCTCGCTCATAAGGTTATATTTGAGCAAAGTCCCAAAGGATGTGAGGGAATGAGCTATAAATATTTGGCAGCTAGTATTTACATGTACATTGGAACCACCACCAGCAACACTTCTTAAAAATTACCCCACTAATTTTGGTTCTATATGAGTGTCATGGCTAATAGCTCTCAGCTATGTGGGTAATGTCATCAAGGATTTTTGTTAAACTCTCACTTTTCTTGTGACTATTTCTTTAGGTACTAGCAAAGCATCTCAAGTTTATTATTTTACAGTCCATTTTATAAGGGTTCTTGTAGTGGTCAGGAAATCTCTGTTTCTAAAGCATTTCAAAATAGACTAACCCAAACAATACCTACTATCAGCACAAATATTTTATCTTTTGTTCCCTGGCATGTCTGGGCAAGAGCAATTAATATGGCCATCCGAACTCATTTAATTTCTATGAGAAGTTTACATTTCAAGGGTAAATTCAAATCCGTGATTGCCTAGCCTTCTTGGCAATGTTTAGTTTTTCTTTTTCAGTATGAACCATTACGAAATTAAATCAGGGATACTCAAGGGAATCTCTTCAAGGTCTGTAAGGGACAGGCAGAGTTCCCTAAAAGAGGTCAAGCAATCATAGGTTTCTCTTTTTTTAGGTAAAAGAAGGAGAGTGGCTATATTAGTGATGTGGGAAGAGCAATACAACAATATTTTATAAAGATTAGGTGACTAGATGAAAAGTGATGAGCACGTTCTATCAGTAAAAGAGCCTATATAGCATGGGAACCATGAAGTATAGTGGAGACCTTAAAACAAAACAATTGAAGGTTTTACATATTTTACTGTTGTTGTCACACTTTAAGACAAGGTTTGTTTTGAAACCTATGTTTTGGTTACTCAATGAAATGCTGAAATAAGCAATAAGCCTCTAATGATTATTACGTATTTAAATTAATACAACTGTACCTCTACTGCTAGTATTTATTCAGACTTTTTATGAACAAAAGGGAAATTTGAATTGTGAAGACAGAATCCTGGAAAACACATTTTGATAGACAGTTATTGTACCAGGCTTTGCGCTTACACATGAGCATGCTTTTTTAAAACTTGAAAAGTACACAATCATAGAAAGATATTTGTATTTAAGAAAGATATTTTCCTTAAATATGGTTTGCCTAAGAAGATAAACTCTCTTTTTCTTGTCAGGTGTGTGTTTAGGATTTTTTTTTTAATCCTAAATTTATTAAACAAGAGAAAACTCTCATATCGGTTTTGAATGAATTAAAATTTGAAAACTTTTGGACAAACCTAACTATGACTGTTTTCCTTACTTTTATAGGATGATGGAGCAACTCTTTGTGTTACCTAGTAGTCATTTTAGGAAACTGAAAGATACTTCAGGCATAAAAGGCATCTTAACAGTTTTAATATTCTGAATTTGAGGATTGAATTTAGGGAAGGCAACATCAAGAATGATTAAAGGAGACAGATTCATAAATACCTAAAGACAAAACAATTTTCAGCAAAGTTGTAAAAACACAGCAATAAACAACAATGGTTGCTAGGAATTTAACTTTTTTTCAAAAGTAAGGACTCAAAAAAAAAAAAAAAGATTTAAGACTACATCAAGAAACACAAAGAGTTAGCTGAATAATTTGATGACCTCTACTGATCTGCACATAAAATAATGTATTCGTTTTACAGAAAAAAAATCCAAGTTCTAATTTTATTCCTTTTGTATTTTATTCATGTAACAACCTACAGTAAAGGACTTATTGATATACCTTTATATGTATTCATTTCCACATACATATACAGATATATAAATGTACAAATAGGTATTAATTTGAAGCCTTTAAACTATAATTTTAAAATATAATTAACTTAATAATCGAGTAAATAAACAATGCATATATCATAGTAAATTTACCATCTAAATAAACTATAACTTTCTTTATAAAAAACAGAAAATCATGTATTACCACTTGATATATATTTGTATTTTAAAAATATTATCTAGTGTAATTAAACATTTATATTAATTGCTGTATTTAACCAAAGTTACCAACTTTTATTTTCTTCAGACACAAAAGACAACTAGAGAATTGAAAACCAAAATTTGTTTAGCTATTATTTTCTCCTTCAGCACTAGTTTCATGTAATTTTAACAAATTTGAGGAGTCAAAACTAACAAACAAAATTGTGTGTGTGTGTATGTGTGTCTGTATGATACCATCTAAATATATTTGCATATTTTGTTAATCTAGTGTCAATTTAAGTAATAAGGGTAACTTAGTATTATGTTTAGTGACGAATGTTTGTATCTGTTTTTTTGGTTTTGTTTTTTTTTTTTAGAAACTGTCCATGCATCCAAAGATTATTAATTAACTTAAGAATTTCTCTAAAGTTTTAAAGTTAAAGATTTGGAAATTACTAAAATTCAGCTAAAAACATCAAATCCTTATGATTTGTAGCTTTGTAAGAATTTCATAAAATTAAACCCTTTGAACAGACATTCATTATCATTCCATTTAGTTCAAAACAATTTTATATGTATAATTTTTCACTTAAAGCAAGCTATGAAAACAGTGGTAATTCATTTAATTCATAAAACCAATATAGAAAACTTGAGAAATTTGAATCACAAGAAATTTAACCCTTGTCTTGAACAAATCAAACTATTATGTTGACATTATTTTTATATACTATACTAATTTTTAAAGATGCAATCATGACAAAAATTCTGCTTTTATCTTAAAATTGAAGGCTTTTCTTCTTATATCATAGCTGTTATGCAGGCTATTATGTAAATATACTTTTTAGTGTCAACAAGAAGAAACACAGTTTAATAACTTTTTCTTTTAGATATTTTTGACTGCTTATCTTGACTATTCCTAGAGTGAAAACATAACAACTGATTGCTTCTTTAAAATTAATTAATCTTTAAATTTTCCTAAGAGAAGGAAAATAGAGAGGAAAGGAAACAAAAAATGTGAGGGAGCCAGCTTCAGAGAAATATGAAATTGTTTTTGTAAAATGCTAATTATGTTCCTTCTGTAAGGAGGTGGAAGACAATTTAAATATAGAAAAGTAAGTTTTATATATACACAGACAAAAAAGAGTGCCGTGCAGTTGGTTTTGACATAATTTGAATCCTTTACAATTGTATCAAGCAATCAATTAAAATATCAGGTCTCATTAACCTCCAAAGTATAAAAACCAAAGAGGGGATATTTCTTGAGTTAAACATAATTTTCTCTCTTTTCGACAAACAAGACAATCAATCTCTGTAAGGAGGTTTCTTCATTCTTTTTTTTTGGTCTGAGACACTTCTCAAATGAACAACTTTGTTCATGCCAAAATTTCCCGCAAATGGCCACTGCGTTCTAAATGTTCTAAATTGTGCCAATCAGAAAGTTTAGTGTACGAGTTAGCATAAAAAAGAAAACATGAAGACAGTGGATGGTTAGCCTGGAAGAGGCGCAGTTTTATATTGGAAAAAGAAATCCTGAGAACACAATGGTCTATTAGCATGGATTCTCTAACTTTGTGTCTCCAGAGCTTGGCCAAACGCTAATTGCCACTAATCCAGAGCTAAACAGAATCTCCCAATTGGGTGCAGATTTTGAAATTCAACAGAGCAATTCTCAGGAAAACAAGGACAAGACTGAGGGAGAAATCCTTATAAGGTTTGTAAAGGTAAAAGTTCATTCCAACTTCTCAAGCTGGTCTGTGGAGACTTTTGAACTCCTTAGCCTCCTTACTCAAAGGTGAACTTGTTAGACCTCCTCTCCTTACAAATATGAAAATGTTTTTGTACAAAGCTAATTAGGTTCCCTCTGCAAGGAAAGGGAAGAAATTTTAGATTCTCTCCATATAGAGTTTTCCTTTTGTAGACAGCACTCAAATGCTTGTTCAGCAGGAGTAGATACGTAGGTGTTGGCTAGAAACTAATTTTGCCAATGAAAAGTACAAAACTGGTTAGGTGTTTTTGTTTTTTCAAATCTCAAGGGAACTTATTCTTATGGAAACAAAACAAACCCAACACTAAAGGGCTTCAAGGCAATGTTGGAGCTCAAATTAGCTTGGACAGGTAGAAACAGGGCTCTCAGATGTGCATAGGATTCCTGACTTGTGGGTCCTATCCAGGGTGGTAAGGGTTTCAGCTACCGTGTTTCACTGAAAATAAGACCTAGCTAGACAACAGCTTTAATGTGTCTTTTGGAGCAAAAATTAATATAAGACCAGGTCTTATATTATATTATATAAGACCAAGTATTATATTATATTATATTATATTATATTATATTATATTATATTATGAAGACCTGGTCTTATATTATATATTATATTACAGTAAAATAAGACAGGGTCTTATATTAATTTTTGCTCCAAAAGACGCATTGGAGCTGATTGTCCAGCTAGGTCTTATTTTTGGGGAAACATGGTAAGTCTGGGTGAAACATCGATTTCTGTCAATTCCCTCCAAAGACCACTGGGTACACACTTGTAGTTGAACAAGTTGGGTGTGTTGCTTGTTGCAGCTGTGATGAACACACACTATGGGAAACCACGAAGTCTCAGTAGGTAAGTGGGTATAAAAAGAACTTACAGGATGTGGGCTTTAATAAAGCAAATGAGGCAAAGAGATGGGTAAAGTGAATATGGGTAAAGTCTATATGGATTTTCTATGTACTATTTTTATTCTTTCAACGTTTCTTTGTTTGGAATTTTTCTAAAAGTAAAACTTAAAAAATAATAAATCTAATTAGGCTGCATATGTATATACAGAGGGTGCCAAAAAATGTATACACATTTTAAGAAAGGAACAAAACTGTATTAAAATTGTAATACTCAATATATACCGATAACAAAAGATGAATACAAGTCATGTGTATACATTTTTTTTAGCACCCCTGGTGTATACATATAAAAATTTAAACAACCAGATGTCAGCTAGGCCCTCTCCAACCCTTGAGATTTAGATCAGTTTGGCACACTCTCTTCTCCTTGTGGCCCAACCAAATTCCATAGCTGTGGAAGAATTAAGGCACACCTAAGACTTCTGTGATTTCTCTGGATGCAAATATCCTTGTGGTCACCTCTGCCTCTGGGCTTCTGTTATTGTGTTTTGTTTCTGCCCTAAGCATCAACTCAGACGTGAAATGTGGTCCCATCCACTTACATACACAAAGTATTTGAGTGTTACAGACGTTACAGGGTCCACATTGTGCACCATGGAGCGAACAACTTAAAATCACACGTTAGACTTCCTGTTCTTAAAAGTCTTTGGGACCGCCCCTTGGGATTTGTCACTGCCCCTTCACCCTATGCCATGCCAGCTCTTTGTCAGCCTGCTGTCTTCCTGTGCCTTCTTGGTCCCTCTCTTCTCTTCTCTTCTCTCAGAAATAAATAAAATTCCTTTCATTTTCTTCTGCTCAGCACTTTAATCATTCTTTTACTCCTTGGGTTCCTGCTAATATCAATAGCTCTCTTAAGTGGCTCTTTAAATGATTCATCCTACGATTATACAAATTTCACCACTACCCAAAAGCCCCTCCCAGGACTGCCCAGCTATGGAGGGATGGATGGCCACCAGTTATCAGTTCTTTCAGAGTCTGCCTCAGTGGCAGAGAACCTGGATCAAGGTTATGCCCAGGCTTCAATGGCAACCTAAAGAATTGGACTGTCAACTGATGCCAAACCTTTCTTTCCAACTGAGCAAGATGGCTCCGTCTCCCTCATGGACACCATCTTCATCCATTGATTGACTTATATGCAGGCCTCCCACCCCCACCCCAAATATGAAGAAACCAGTTCCTTCTGATTAACCCAATCTTTCCCCAGCTCAATCTCCAACTGGTTCATCACCGAGTATTCTGCGCTTGTTACCATCCTGTTGACCTTTGCTCTCTTCAAAGTCTTTTGATGATCCCATTTCATTTTACATTATACAGCACCTAATAATGTCCTTCCTACGTATCTATTCTCTAATTGTCAGTGTAAGGGGTTGTTGTGGTCAGTGGGCTGTGTTTTTTCATATCTTTACTTCTGGCTTAAGTTGTCCCTCTATGCAATATAAAAAGAAGGAGGGAAGATTGTTAGTTATTAGCTGTGATAAGGATCTATACCAGAATGACTGCCTCTGCCTGGTACTAGGTACTAACCTCAAACATAATAAAAGACCCGTTCACATTTGATGTTGTTTTTATACTGTCTGGGTCACTGTTTTCCTGCATGACACTCATGTGTAGTGTCTTTTTTCTTTTTTCAATGTCATGGGTCCTGACAAAGCCATTGCTGACTACCTCTCAACCTGCTTCCGTGGTTCTTCTCTTTTCAGTTGCCTTAAAATAAGTGATCCACAAAGCTCTACGTCCCCGCTTTTCTTTTCCTCTCTGCAGACTTGTTCTCTATTATCTTTACTGACACTCATTAAACTCTCACCTTTACTAGTCCTTGCCTTGGCCCGGCCCCACCTACAAGCTTCTACCCACACCAGTTAGTGACAGTGAGTCCCAGCTCACGTGGTAAAGTGAGGTAAGATGGAAGAGATTTCTACCTTCATTGCAAACCCAAAGGACTGAGCAGCCTATTAAGCTCTGGGCACTGAGGACATACCAAGCAGGATATCTACCTGGTCTACCCCCACAAGGAGGGTCAGGTTGCTTGTCTGTGCCCAGAGTTTGCTGTTCTCCTATGTTGTAGGTAAATTGCTTGGTGTGCTCAGGTCTACACTCATGGCTTGTATCCAAGTCAGCTGGCGACAGCTTGTTTTGCCAGCTTTATATCTTTTCCCCAATCATCTTCCCCTCATCTTTGGTATATTTCCCCAGGAGCTGGGGCTTCTACTTTCTGAACTGGGGTTTCCACTCTTTCTGTTCCAGAAGCTACATGCTCATTTTAGTGGAGTCAGTGGTAGCTCCTCCTTTCTTGTTTCTTCTTGGATTTTATGTACAATTAGATTAAAGAGTCAGACACTTCTTCCCTGATATTTACTCAGCTCCCTTACCCCTGCTCCCTCCAAACTCTCTGTCCTTGCTCCCCGTATGTCAAGTGGCTTAGTGGTCAGCCAAATTTCTTCAGTTTACATGAATCTCTCTTCTACACATATTACCTTGAAATATATACCTAAACCCAGTCCTTTCTCCCCAATTCAGCCTGACTAATTTTCTGCTGGCTCTATCCTCCTAATAGATATTTCACTGGCATCTCAGGTTGTGCTTAGCACATCCAAGCCAGATCTCATTCTTCTTCCTCCTTGCTTCTTTTTTTTTCCCCCTAGAATTTTTATTAAAACATAGCTAACTTACCATCTTACATTAGTTTCAGGTGTACACAAAGTTATTCAACATTTACATACAAAAAGAAGTGAGTTCCGTGATAAGTCCAGCAGCCATCTGACACAGTACCACACTATCACAATATGATTGACTATGTTCCCTATGCTGTACATTACATCCCCATGACTTATTTGTTTTATACCTGGAAATTTGAACCTCTTATTCCCCTTCACCTTTTCCCCCCTTTTTAAATTTTTCGATTACAGTTGACATTCAATATTAGTTTATATTAATTTCATGTGTACATCACAGTAGTTAGATATTTATATAATTTAAGAAGTGACCCTCCTGACTAGTTTGTACCCACCTGGCACTATACCTAGTTATTACCATATTATTGACAACATTCCCTATGCTTTATTTTACAACCCCATGACTATTTGGTAACTACCAATTTGTACTTCTTCATCCCTTCACATTTTTCACCCTGACTGCCTACCCGCCTTCCAGCTATCACCCTGACAAATCTAGAACCCATCTGACACCATACATAGTTATTACAATATTATTGACTATATTTCTTATGCAATACCCTACATGCTTATGACTACTGTGTAATAACCAATTTGTACTTCTTAATCCCTTCCCCTTTTTCATCCACATCCCCAATCCCCCTCCCATCTGGCAACCATCAAAATGTTCTCTGTATCTGTGAGTTTGTTTCTGTTTTGTTTATTTATTTTGTTCTTTACATTCCACATATAAGCAAAATCACATTGCATCTGTCTTTCTCTGTTTGACATACTCCACTCAGCACAATGCTCTCCAGGTCCATCCATGTGACTGCAGATGGCAAGAACCCATTCCCTTCCCTGGCCGAGTAATATTCCATTGCATATATGTACAGCATCCTCTTTATCCATTTATCCATTGATGGACACCCAGGTTGCCTCCAAATCTTGGCCATTGTAAACAATGTTACAATGAACATAGGGATGCACACTTCCCCTTGAAGTAGCATTTTGGGTTACTTCAGATAAATTACTGGGTCCTTCTTTGTCTGTTATAGCCTTTGTTTTAAAGTCTGTTTTGTCTGGTGTAAGTATTGCTACTTCAGCTTTTTGTTGTTGTGTTTGTTTGCTTGTTTCCATTTTCATGAAACCTTTTCCCCATCCCTTTATTTTCAGTGTGTGTGCCTTTTGATCTTAAGTGAGTCTCTTCTTGTAGGCAGCAATGTAAGGTTTTTTTTCTTATTCATTCAGCCACCCTATCTTTTGATTAAAGCATTTAATCCATTTACATTTAATGTAATGGTTGATAGATATGTAGTTATTGCCATTTTATTTTTCATATTTTTAATCTTTTTTTGTGTCTGTGTCTTAAAGAAGTCCCTCTAAAATTCCTTGTAATACTGGTTTGGTGGTATGAACTCCTTTAGCTTTTTCTTGTCTGGGAAGCTGTTTATCATCCTTTGATTCTAAATGATAGCTTTGCTGGGTAGAGTAATCTTGGTTGCAGTGCCTTGCTTTTCATCACATTGAATATTTTGTGCAAATTCCTTCTGGCCTGCGAAGTTTCTGTTGCGAAATCAGTTGACAATCTTATGGGAGCCGTAAGTAACTGACTGCTTTTTTCTTGCTGCTTTTAAGATTCTCTCTTTATCTTTAAACTTGGCATTCTAATTATGATGTGTTTTAGTGTGGGCCTGTTTGTGTTCATCTTGTTTGTGACTCTGTGCTTTCTGGGCTTGTAGGTCTAGGTTAACCTTCACCAGGTTAGGAAACTTAGAGATCACTGAGCATTCTTACAACCAGTGTTTGGAACTTTGCATCTGGTAGATTGCTTTTCTCCATTTTGTTTAGTTCTTTTTCTGGAGGTTTGTTCTGTTCTTTGATTTGGGAAATGTTTCTTTGTTTCCCCATTTTGGCTGCTTCCCTGTGTATCGTTCTATTTTTTAGGTAGGTCTGCTATACCTCCCAGTCTTAGTAGAATGGGTTTATGTAGTAGGTGTCCTGTGGGGTCCAGTGGTATAGTCTCCCTGGTCACCTGAGCCAGGTGCTCCAAGTGTGTCCCTTGTGTAGGTTGTTTGTGCCCTCCTATTGTAGTCCTTGAAGGACTTCCACAGCTGAGATATCCTTCCCAATTTTTAATGGTTACATGTGGGTGTGGGACCAACCGGATCTGCATCTCTGCTCCTCCTACCAGTCTCGAGGTGGTTACTTCTGTATGTCCTTAGTTATAGGACTTCTGTTCAGCTAGACTTCAGGTGATTCTCAATGATGGTTGTTCTGTAGTTGTAATTTTGATGTGGTCATAAGAGGAGGCAAGCACTGCATTCACCTACTCTGCCATCTTGACCAGAAATCTCCTTGCATCTTTACTTTAGTTAATGGCACCATCATTTCCCAGTCTCACAAAGCCTCCCAGACCCTCATGTTCTCCCCTTCTAATCAGTTGTTAGACCTGGTAGATTTAATTTCTTGAAAGAGCTTGAGCTGCAGCAGAGTGGTGGTTACTGTGAAGCCAGGATTCCCAGTTTCACTAATTAATGTCTATGTAAACATGGGGTAGTTATTTGACCTCTATATGCCACAGTTGCCCCATCTGTCAGATAGGAATAATAATTACATTTATGAGGTCTGACAATTAAGTTTGCGAACTCATCCAGGTCTGACAATTAAGTTTGCGAAGTATGTAACGAAAGTGTTACATACTTCATTGCAGAATATCACTATGGTCACCTTCGACGTATTCCCCTTGGGAAGCTATGCAACAATGCCAGCACCTAGTCCACCCTACAAAGCAATTTTGGAACTTTTTCTGGAATGGCCATCAGAGCTGTTGTTGTATTATCCTTGATATCCTGAATGTCATCAAAATGCCTTCCTTTCAATATTTCCTTTATCTTTAGATAAAAAAAGAAGTCATTGGGGGCCAGATCAGGTGAGTAGGGAGGGTGTTCCAATACAGTTATTTGTTTACTGGCTAAAAACTCCCTCGCAGACAGTGTCGTGTGAGCTGGTGCATTGTCGTGATGCAAGAGCCATGAATTATTGGTGAAAAGTTTAGGTCATCTAACTTTTTCATACAGCCTTTTCAGCACTTCCACATAGTAAACTTGGTTAACTGTTTGTCCAGTTAGTACAAATTCATAATGAATAACCCCTCTGATATCAACAAAGGTTAGCAACATCCTTGCAACAAGTTCACGAACTTAATTGTCAGATTGTGTATATCACAGGGTTGTCATGAAATTATATATGCTAACACACTTGGAACAGTGCCCGATGCATTGTAAGTGCCACATGTTTACTATTTTTATCGATTCCACACAGAGTCTTTTAATTCCCTCTATGACCTCTATTTCATTCTCACCATCATCACCCTAGTTCAGATGGTCATTGATTATTTTTTTAGCCTCCTAAAAAAATTCTTCCCTCTCTTAGCTAGTTTCTTCACCATGCTAGACAGAGCTTCCTAAAGCACAGCTTTGGTCACCCATTGCTTCTGTCCATCACCACCACTACCCAGCTGCCACCATCTTTCACCAGGATGACTCAAATAGTTCCCCAACTGCTCCACTGAATCCACTCTTGTTCTTTTGCAATCCACTCTCTGCACTCCTGCCACATCTGATATTGTCACATGCCTATTTAAAACTCTTTTGTGGATTCCCAGAGCTCTTGGAATAATGTAGTCACAGACTTGCTACTCAAAGTGTATCGCTGGAGCTTGTTTAAAATGCAGAATCTTGGTCCCCATCCCAGACCTATTGAGACTGAATCTGCATTTTAACAAGATCCCCATTGAGGTTTGAGAAGCTCTATTCTTCAAGGCCCCAGACTGCCTGGCCCTCTTCATGCCTCCTCCTCTTCTATCCTCCCCTCCTCCTGGTGCCCCTGCCTCACTGGCCTCCATTCAGTCCCTCCCATGTCTCAGGCCCATCCTCACTGCAAGGCCTCATACCCATAGTTCCCATGACCTGGATGCTTTTACTATTATCCCTTTGCTTTTGCCTGGCTAATTCCTTCAGACCTCAGTTCAACTTGTCTTTTTCTCAAAGGAGTCCTTCTCGACTCCTAGGACCAGGCCAGATCCCCTTATTATTTAGTTGCACAACACTTCGTGCTTTTCCTTCAAAACAGCTAATGCAATTTGTAATTATATATTTATTTGTGTGGATAGTTAATGAACGTGCATCTCTCCGCCTAGACCACAGGTCCATGAAGACAGAAACCATGTCTGTATTGCTCATTTTGTATTCCTCAGATATTCCTAGTACAGTGCCTGGAATATTCCTCAAATATTCCTAGTACAGTGCCTGGAATATTTTAAGTACTTAATAAAATATATATCCCTTGCTACCTTCATTAATTCATTTAACAAATATTTATTGTATACCTACTACATGCCAGGCATTGTGCTGGATGCTGGATATATAGTAAAGAGGAAAACCAGACAGTTTCTACTCTTATTACAGTTCTGTGGGGGAAAACAGACAACCAAATAATCACAAATAAGTATAATATTACAACTTGAGGTAAATACTATGAAACAAAGATACATAATGCCATGGATGCTTATGAGGACTGGTCAGAGATATTTTCCAACTGCTGATACTTAATATAAAAAACATAAAATTCAACAGGTATTTTTCTCTTTTAGAACAGCTTAACTGAGATATTTCATATAACATACAATTCACTCACTTAAACTATACCTGCCAATGGCCTCTAGTGTATTCACAGAGCTGTGTAATCATCACCACAAGTTTTAGAATGTTTTCATTTCCCCCTTAGGAACTCCGCTCCCCTTAGCCATCACTCCCATCCTTCCCAGCCCCTCATAACCACTAACCTACTTTT
Organism: Rhinolophus sinicus; assembly: GCF_036562045.2. Lineage (NCBI taxonomy): Eukaryota > Metazoa > Chordata > Mammalia > Chiroptera > Rhinolophidae > Rhinolophus > Rhinolophus sinicus. The sequence continues at coordinate 29,671,155 of NC_133755.1, forward strand.
TGTGTCTATTAATTTGCTTATTCTGGACATTTCATGTAAATGGGATCACACAAAATGTGACCATGTATGATTGGCTTCTTTCTCTTAGCGTAATATTTTCAAGGTTTATCCACGTTGTAGCGTTTATCAGTACTTCATTTCTTTTTATTGCTAAATAATATTCCTTTGTACCATGTATTTTTCTTAGCACAGCCAGAAACAGGATGTCATTCCACCATATTCTCCACTGCCAAACAAATTTAGTTTGTCATGTTTCTAGAAAAAGGTGACAGTAAGTAAATGTTGGCTGAGCCTTACATGGGTGGTAGCCGTGTTTAGAAAGCTTCTTTTCATGAGTGACTTTATTCACTCAGCTCTCTCAGTCTATTTAGTATTCTGACTCACAAACGGAAGTGATTCTATTTTGGCATTCTTTCTCTCTTTCTCCTGCTCTTAGTTCTTTGGTCTCTACTGCCTTGCTGTGTTAAATTATGCAAGTTACTTAAACTCTGTTTATTTAACTCCTGTGTGCTCTGTAAAATAAGCCCGGTCCAGCCTGCTTGTTTGCCAAAACTGTTTGGAGACAATTTTTCATATGATCTGCATCATCAGCTCCCTCAGAAGGCAAAAGGAATTTGATGTGTGGGGGTAGTCTGGGATCCAGTCCAAAATTAGTGCTCATCTGGAAGAAATATGGAAGCCTGATACTTGCTTGCTGGCCTTCTAGTCATATTCACTTATTGCCTTCCCTCTAAGGAACTTTGTAAACCTTTATCTTCTTTGTGCTTTTCCTATATAAGGTGAGATGAGCTTAAAAAGAAAAAGAAAAATAGAGGCTGTAATGGAAAAAGCCTTCTGACACCCTCTAATGGCCAACTGTGAACCAGAGGGAGTAATTTGTCTGACCCAGCTTCGTGAACTTGGGGAAGGATTAACCATAACATTCAGATCTCTCTCTCTCTCTCTCTCTCTCTCTCTCTCTCTCTCTCTCTCTCTCCATCTCTCTTCCCTCCTCCCCCAAATTGGCCTCTCCAGACCCCCTCTTGGGATGTAAAATCCAACTCGATTAAAATGATCACTCACCTACTTATACAAGGCTCTGTGCTGGATGCTGAAGAGGATGCAAAAAGAAAGAAAACAAATGCATAGTTTCAAAGGACTCAGGATCTAATGGAGAGATAAGGGGTGCTACACGAGGCAGAATGAGCTAAGAGCCAAGAGGAGGAAAAAACTTAAATACTCAGAGCAGAAACAAGAGAAGAGGTGGGGCAACAAGCATGGTTACACGGAGAAGATGATTTCAGCTGTGTCTTAGAGGATAGCTAGAACTTTTTAAGGTGGATGTAGCAAATAGTAGGTAAACGTTCCGAAAGGACTTCCCTGGAGCACAGCAACAGTCTTAGGAAGGGCAGCTGTGGAAAATAAACCTGAAAAAAATAATAGGATGAAGGCCTTGAATACTAGAGTAGGGAATCTGTTCTTGACAATTTAAGTAAAAGGAAGCCAGTGAAGGTCTTTGGCAGGGCTCAAAACTGCACTTCAGAACAGTTAACCTGGCAAGAGGGTGAAGGGTAGATTGGCAAGAGGAGAGACTTCAGGCTGGGACAGCAAAAAACAGGTGGGTGCCTAGTCCAGGTAGAGGGAATGGAAAGGAGGTAAGTACTATGACAGGCTCTGAACTCGACGTGTGGCAAAGGCTAGACAGACTCCTGGACAAAACTCCCTCCGGCTGTAGGGACTGGGAGGAGTCAAGGCCATAGCCACACCCTCAGGTGACGTAGGGCTCTCGACTGCGACCCCCGATTGGAGACTCCTGCCGCCAGTCCCGGGAGGAGGCGGTGCCTTGTCCCCGCCCGCTCCCGGCTCGGTGTGAGGCGGCGGCGGGCTGAGAGCCCCAGAAGCCGGGCATCGGTCGCGGCCGGGGACAACGTGCTGTGCCGCCGGGAGCCCGTAGCAGAGGTAGGCGGATGAGGAGGGCCGGGGGCTAAGGGACGATCTCAGCGCCTCCGATGCCCGGGGATCCCCGCCCCCTTGAGAGCGCGCGGTCCCGGGGGGCTCGCTGGGCGGAGGTTGGGGGCGGCGGGCGGAGCAGCCCGCGAGGACCCCCGGGATGGAGCCGGCGGGCGCAGGACTCACCTCCCGCCGCAGCCTTCAGACATCGACCCCTCGCTGCCCCCCAGAAGAGGGGTCTTGTCTGGGGGCGGTGGTTGGCGGTTCCTCGCCCCCTGGTCTCCTGTGACATTTTCTTTGAAAAAGAGGGGCCTGGGTTTGTGGTGCGGCGCAGGCGCTCAGGGGGGCGCACCCCGGAGCCCCGCGTCCCTGGCCGAGTGGCCCACGCAGTTTGGGATGCTGTAGGTCGGCCCCGGCTTCTTGGGATCTCCGGATCGAAACTTCTCAAAACTTTAAAGCACCATTTTCTACACTTCGAGTTGCCGGAATGTCAAAGTGCCCTTAGGTGACCTGCCATGAAACTGCACTGTCCCTGAAGTTATTAGACCACTTTTTGAAAGACCCAACATTGGAGCCACAGATTTTGATGTGCGAAACGCAGTGGAAAGAGAGATTGAACCATTCATGCTATAAAAGCTCTAGTGCTGTGCTACCTGCAAGTCACTGCTTTCTTTGTGAAAATGCCAGTCGCAAGCCTCGACCGCACAGCGGTGTGTGTCCCTGAGGAGCTGTGGAGTGGACAGTGCCATCCAAGGGCAGGCTTTGTCCAAGTGGGGCTGTGTGGTGGTCGGGGGGTTCCTTAAACAAGGCACATCTTTTCTGCTTTAGGGAAAAAAAAAAAAAAGTTACCTGGCCCAGTCAAGCTGTTCCTTAAGAGGAGAGAATTAAAGAATACAAGTGGCTACCCTGAGCTTCATCAGGGTAAGCTTAAGGAGATGAATTCGTTCTTTTCTTTTTCTTTCCCTTTTGGGATTTGGAAAAGAAACAGGAAGTCAAAGATTCAGAGAAAAGGGCATTCAGTCCACAATTGTAAACAGTTAATTCTGTGTCAATAAATATTTCCAAAAGTCATGGTGGGGGGGCCAGGGGAGGGTGCATTTGGAAAACTGGGATGTTTTCCTGTCTGCTGCAGTGAATGAAGATAGATGGCTTTCAAATTCAAAATCTAGAAATGACATTTATTTAGCAAATGGTTATAGCTCCCAAAGCTATATAGTTGGGTGTTATAAAATCAGTGGTAATGGAAAAGGATGGTGGCTATTGTTCAAAATTAGAATCTTTAGATGGTGCATTAACACAACAGTACTTTATACTAACTGAAATTACAGGATGAAATGAGGAAATCAGGTGTCTAGACCTCAGGGCAGACCGCTTGCCAACCATTTTTTTAAAAATTATGATCCTATTAAAAGGGAATGCAGACAGTAAATACCAATAATATTCTGAAGGTTTCACCACTTCACTGTAAAATAGGTAATTAACATAACTAAAGAAATGAATAGGTATGTTTAACTTATAATTTATGCATTGTGTCATTTTCATAGCAAAGTACTCTTGGAAAGATAGGTCTGTTTCTTGTCATATTTGAGGTTAACATTACCTCTAAATTGAGTCAATGGGAGAATTCTTGGGATGCTTAACCACAAACAATGGATCGTTAAATTTGTAAGTGTTAATATACAACCACTTAAACTGTTACTTTTTCTTTACTCATTCCTAAATACTACATGCCCTTTTTTTAAATTGAGGTATAATTCACAAACCATAAAATTTATTCTCTTAAATTATACAGTTCAGTGGTTTTTAGTATATTCACAAGGCTGTGCAACCGTTAGCACTATCTAATTCTACAATATTTTCATCACTCCAAAAACAAACCCCAAATGGATCACCCTTCCCCTCACTTCACAGCCTTTAGCAACCACTGACCTACTTTCTGTCTCTAGATTTACCTGTTTCATACAATATGTGGCCTTTTGTGTCTGGCTTCTTTCATTTGGCACTTAGGGTCATGTTTTCAAGGTTCATCCATTGTAGCATGTATTAGTACTTTATTCCTTTTTTGTGACTGAATAATATTTCACCATATGGATATACCACATTTTGTTTATGCAGCCATCTGATGATGGACACTTGGGTTGTTTCCACTTTTTGGCTCATTGAGTAATGCTGCTACATTTGTGTACAGGTTTTGGTGTGGATTTATGTATTCAGTTCTCTTGGGTATATACTTAGCATTGGAGTTGCTGTGTTATATGTCACTTTATGTAAAAACTTTTGAGGAACTGTTAAACTATTTTCCAAAGCAGCTGTACCATTTTTACATTCCTCCAGCAATGTGTGAGAGTTCCGATTTCTCTACATCGTCACCAACACTTGTTATTACGTGTCTTTTCCTTATTATAACCATCCTATTTGGTGTACAGTGGTATGTCACTGTGCTTCTGATTTTCGTTTTCCCTTATATTAATAGCTAATGATGTTAAGCATCTTTTCAAGTGCTCATTGGCCATTTGTATATCTTCTTCAGAGAAATGTCTATTTAGAGCCTTTTCCTACTTTTACTTGTTGTTGAGTTATGAGAGTCTTTTACAAGTCCCTTATCAGATGTATGACTTGCAAATATTTCTTCCAGTTCTGTGGGTTATCTTTTCACTTTCTTATTGGTGTCCTTTGAAGCACAAAAGTTTTAAATTTTGATTAAGTCTAGTTTGTCTGTTTTTTTTTTCTTTAATTACTTATGCTTTATACATCATATCTAAGAAACTGTCGCCTATCCAAGGTCACAAAAACTTATGCCTATGTTTTCTTCTAAGAGTTTTGATCTTAAGCTCTTATATTAAGTCTGATCCATTTTGAGTTAATTTGTATATATGGTATGAGGGGTGGGAGGGGTCCAAATTCTTTCTTTTGCATATGGATATCCAGTTGTCTAGCACATTTGTTGAAAAGACTATTCTCTCTCCATTGAATGGTTTTGGCATCCTTGTCAAAAATCAATTGACTATAAATGTGTTTTATTTCTGTAGTCTTAATTTTATTCCATTGGTTTGTATGTCTGTCTTTATGCTAGTACCACACAGTTTTGATTACTGGAGCTTTGTAGTAATTTTTGAAATTGGAACATGTGAGTCGTACAACTTTTCAGAATTGTTTTGGCTATTCTGGGTCCCCTGAATTTCCACATGAATTTTAGGATCAGCTTGTCGATTTCTGCAAAAAAAAAAAAAAAAAAAAAAAAGCAGTTGGAATTTTGATAGTGATTGCATTGAATGTGTATACCCATTTGTAAGTATTGCCATTTCACACAATATAAAGTCTTACAACCTATGAATGTGAGATGTCTTCCATTTGTTTAGGTCTTTAATTTCTTTCGATGATGTTTTGTAGTCTTCAGAGTATAAGTCTTACAGTTATTTTGTTAAATTTATTCTTAAGTATGTAATTCCTTTTGATGCTATTATAAATGAAATATATTCTTGATTTCATTTTTGGATTTTTCCTGTCTATCTAGTGTAGAGAAAAACAACTGATTTTTGTATATTGATCTGGTTTCCTGAAACTGCTGAACTTAAATACTTTTAATAGTTTTTTCTGTGTGTTTCTTAGAATTTTCTATGTACTAGATCATAACATTTGAACATATAGTTTTAGTTCTTCCTTTGCAATCTGGATGCATTCTATTTTATTTTCTTGCCCTGGGTAGAACCTCCAGTACAATGTTGACTAGAAATGGCGAGAGCGGACATCCTAGTCTTGTATCTGATCTTAGGTGGATCAGTCATTGACCATTAAGTATGATATTAGCTATGGATTTTTGTAGATGCTCTATCCGGTCGAGGAAGTTCTCTTTTATTGCCAGTTTGTTGAATGTTTTTATTATGAAAAGGTGTTGGATTTTGTGGAATATTTGTCTGCACGTATTGAAACGATCATGTGGTGCATTACACTGATTGATTTTCATTTGTTGAAAAATATGTTTGTTATTTTTAAAGCTGTGGAAATTTTATAGAACATAAACAAGTTATTTTGTATGTAGCGCAAAGAAAAAGACTCTTCTTGTTGCGTAAATACAGGAAGAGTATTCCTGTCTTTCGTGCAATGATATGAATGGTTCAAGACAAGCATGTCCACTTCAGGACTGCTTTTTTATTCTTAATGTTTTGTTCATATTTTCTTCTCTTGTCCACTCTATAGCTAATCAGGACAGAGATGAAGTAGCAGTAGAATTGAGAAAAAGTTTGTGGCTGACAAATTGCATTATTTGCTCCTAAATCATTGATAGTAGATGTTAATGTGGGTAATGAAGAGGTCATTAACAGGGCTAATATCCTTAGAAAAAAGCTCAGAAAACAATGGACTGAAGTTCTATAAAAACAAAGAAATGAAATTTCACCTCTACAATGATGTTTCCCTTAAATTAGGGCTAGAATTTAGGAGCTTCCGGAGGCTTTCAGATAGTTGGGTTGCCCTTAATAAAGTTGTAGCTTTGTAGGACAACTTTACGTATATTTATTTTTAAATTATTGAGTGAAACCGTAAGCATTGACTTGAAAACTGACTTAAGAGCAAAACAATATGCTAGGAAAATAATCTTTTGTGAGGTTTAGGAAGGGGTTATATTACACTATATATTTGGACAATAAACTTGGTTAATATGTGAGGGAGATACATTTTTGTAAAACAAAAGAACAGAATAGTACACTTAAACTGCAGTTCTGTCCCGGGGTTCTGAGAGTTTTGCTGAAAGTCATATATTCCATGACTGGGGTTTGGCTTCTCCAGAGGATCCATTCCTAATGCAAATTTTATTGGTTCATAGCAAGACCAATTCAGAAATACATTATAAACCATTTATTAAATGGCCTGATAAAACATTAACAAATATTTTAAACTACTTTTATGAATCCTGGAGCCAGAAACAACCATACTTCCAAAATCAAGTAATAGTTTTTTATACTGTAGAATTTCAAAACCACTTTCCTTGCGCCTTACACTGCTTCTTTCTGGGATTAATCGCCTCCAAAAAGAAAGTTAATGTCATGGAAAACACTGATTCGAGATTTATTTAATGTAGGTGATTCCAAATTTTACATTTATATGTTTTCTTTTCTTGCACCAAATAAAAATTATGCAAACTTGGCCAGGGTTATAATACTTTGCCCAGTTAAATATGCCAAAGGACTTTTGGTTTGAAAGACAGCCTGTACCTGGACAAGTTTAGGGTGGTGATAAGTAATATTTGCAATATAAATCTAAGCCCTAATTGTAGCGCTGGTATAAAGTTTCTTTAGGTTATGCTATTGTGCTACCAGTTAAATGAAACTGTAATAATTCTGTAAATTTAGAGTAATGGTAAAATTATGAGCTGATAGATTTTTAAAATCTTACTTGATGAACGGAGCAAAAATTGTTAACACTACTCTGTGTGGTGCTATTATACTGTCCGAAGTGTTATTAAAAACAGCAATATTTAATTGGTTCCTCACAACATACCCATGAAGAAGAATGGTTTGTTATTATTGTGTTCCCCTTTTTCTAGATTGGATAAACCGAGACATAGGAAGCTTAGGTTACATAGAAAGTTTAATCAACACAGTTGGTTCAGCCTCCAACCCTGGCTTACAAAGTTCTTTCCATGAGCTATCACCAGTTCTGAAATTTATCTTAGAATTCAAAACTTGTATCTGGATATCATCAGATGGTAACTAGAATGTGTACATTGGATGATTTAATGAATTATCCTGAATGGTATTTGAATGCTTTCTTTTATAGAATAAATATGGCAGAGCTTTCTGAGACAGAAGGACCAGTAGACTGGAAAGAACGATGCATAGCTCTGGAGTCCCAGCTCATGAAATTTAGAGTTCAAGCAAGCAAGATAAGAGAGCTCTTAGCAGAGAAGGTAAGCTTTTCTCCCTAACCTTTGTGATTGAACATCAGCTATTTGAGGCCTATTTCATTTATGATAAATAATCTTAGGACTTTTGGGGTAACCATTAAAAAAATAATGAATATAATTTAACTTTTTTGTCAGGGTTTTGAAGCTCTATTTGACATATTCTTTTAGAATGTTTTAGAATGAATTGGACAGTAACATAAAAAATATTTTTTTGCAAATATGTAAGAATTATGTGTATTTGATAAATGTGGAGTTCATTCATTCCAGAGAGAAAGGGTATAATTTATTTGATTTTACTAGAGGCATGTGACAGCATTTTGATCTACTAAATGTTTAGGAAAATCATGAAGAACGTTCCCTATTGATAGTAAAATGTGTTTACACTGTATTTGAAAGTATGCAATTTTTAAAAATTTGTATTGACTAACTATATATATCTCTAAACTATCATCTCAGCTAGAGTTGAATTTAATATAATTATATGCTTATCTTAATAGTTCTAATCATGTAATAAAAATTTCATTTATGTTATAGGAATTTTGGGGGATATGTATATATGTATAAATCAGTAGATAAATTCATTTATCTGTTCATGCCACAAATATTTATTGAGGGCTGATTATGTGACAGACATCATTTTGTTTTAGTAATTTTTTAATTTTGCAATTACAGTTGACATACAATATTATATTAGTTTCAGGTATACAACATAGTGATTAGACACTTACATAACTTACGAAGTGATCACCCCGATAAATCTAGTACCCATTTGACACCATACATACCTAATTCTTACAATATTATTGACTATAATCCTTATGCTATACTTTACATCCCTATGACTATTTTGTAACTTCTAATTTGTATTTCTTAATCTCTTCCCCTTTTTCACCCACCTCCTCCACCCCACTTCCAAGCTGGCAACCATTAGAATGTTTTCTGTATCTGTGAATTTGTTTGTTTCATTTGTTTGTGATTAACACAGTTCTTAATGCTACAGTTACATTTGTGAACAAGAAAAACCCATGTTCCTATGTCCAGGGAACTTGAATTCTAAGCTGACACTGTTCAATACACAGCCATTAGCCACAGTGGCTGTTGAGCACTTGAAATAAGGCTAGTTAAAATTGAGATGTGTTTCAAATGTAAAACACATACTAGATTTCAAAGATTTAGTATGAAAAAAATGTAAAATATCTCAGCAATAATTTTTATATTGATTTCATGTTGAAATGATAATTTTCAGATCTTGGATTAAATAAAAATACTAAAATTAATTTTACTTATTTCTTTTTAGTTTTTAAATGTGGGTACTAGAAAAGTTTAAATTACACATGTGACTCGTATATTTCTATTAGACAGTGCTGTCTGGGTGAATGGATAAATGATAGTAATGGTCATTCAAAACTGATCAGAATTTATAGGTGGTTTCTTAAACTCTAGTCTGCATAATCCTTTGGGATGGAAGGCTGATACATGTATCACACCTGTAAAATAGATCTTAAATTTTCCTTCCATTGCTAGCTAAGCATCTCTTAGTATAGCAGTATTCTAATAAAATCCAGTAAAACATCATTCAGTTTCACTTTCCTATATATCATTTTAAACCTTGTACTTCAACATCTTTTAGGTGGGAAGATTGAAGTTATCCTATTCACTTTGGGTCAGAGGGTGCAGTGACAGGCTTTGTGGAGTAAATCCCCAATATCAATTTGCTTTATTTATTGCTATTAGAATTAAAATTATAGCTTGAGAAAAAAATACCAGTTTGAATATCTCCAAGTTGGGGAAGCTTATCCTATCCCAACTCAGTTAGTGATTCATGCTGTGTCTTTTGTTCCTCTCTCTACAAAAATCATTTCCCAGGTTGTACTATGATGTATTTGGTATTTTCCACAATCACAACCACCCTATACAATAATATTGTCAAGATTACAAATTGTATCCTTGTTGTAAACCTCATGGACACTTCCCAAGTGTGCTTTAGACTTTTAGCAGTTGGCACACTGTTGACCATAGCTTCCTTCCCCCAATTTTCTTGTTTCCCTTGACTTCCATATTCTCCTGGTTTCTTTATGAATGAAATAGTAGTTATGCTTATTTGGTTTCCAATTAATTGACGTTTAAGTTCTGAATTTGATGGCAAAATTTGATCTTCAGAAGTCTTGTTGCCACAAATTTTCATTTAAAAATTTTTAAGTGTCATTTTGCTCTACAAGTAAAATTGTCAATAGCTTTTTGATCATTAATTTGTTAGATTTTCATTTTTCTTTTTCAGTGAATGAATATTGAGAGGAATATTATTTCAAATTGCTGTTTTAGTTGTGGTTTCTTTTTTGACTTCTTTTTTTTTTTTTGGTCTTGTATTTTTTATTTGTGACTTAAATCCTTTGACACATCTATGAGATGGAATTATTCAGATGTGTTTCATACAGTGGAAAGTGGATAAGTATGCCAAGTTACTCATGGTTTCCCAGTATACATATTCAACACCAAAATAGGAATGTTTTTTCACAATATTTTCTGTTATATTCCATTATGAAATATTTTTCTGTAGATGGAAAATTATTTTTGGTACCCACCCATGTTTTAATAAAAATGCCAAGTATTTATTGATTTATTATGTGCTAAGCATTTTATAGATATGATTTATTTAATTTTTCTAACAACCTGTGAAGTAATAAATTTTATTGTCCCCATTTTACAGATTAGAAAACTGATACTTACAATATGCCAGGCAATCTTCTAAGTGCTTTATATAAATTAACTTTTTAATCCTTACAACAACCCTATGAGTTAGGTACTAATATTATCCGTATTTACATAGGAGGAAACTTAGGCACATAAAAGTTATTTAGCTTGCCTGACTTCATGCCAAAAAGTAAGTGCTGGAGCCAAGATTTGAAACCAGGCCTTCTGCTTTTAGAGCCTGAGTGCTTAGCCATCCCCCTATATGGCCTCTCTCATCTAGTTTTATTACCACATTCCTTGCTTTCTCTTATATTCTTACCCACTCATCTATTCTATCTTCTCCTATTCAGCCATGCAACATATAAATCTATCTTTGCTTGGAGGCAGATATCTCTGTGTGTTAGGGTGTGTGTATGTATGTAGTAATAACTATATAATATTACATATTTTTCAAAGCAGACCCTGTTGCATTGCTACTACATGCCAACTTGAGTCAAATATTGCATTCCAGAGGCTAGTCTGGTCCCATCCATAACCTTTGGTTTAGTGTTAGGACCAGTCTGCCTCAAGGCTTTTCACTAATAATTCTGCAGACCTTCCCCCCAAATGGATGCAGGCCCAAGGCTGAAGATTCTTGAGAGAATACTAATTTGATTATTCAGCTCTTTGCCAGGAATTCTAGCCAACTCTTCTTTCCTGCAATGGTTTTGGTTCTTAGTTCTGTTTTATTTGTATTGGCTAAGGGCAGCTAACACTAAGTGCTAACTATGGTTCCTAAGCCTTTAGTACAACCATTAGCTAGTTTAAACCCCAGAGTAACCCTCTGAGATAACTATTATTATCCCCAATCTAAATATGTTGACATTAAGACAGAGTATTTGAGTAGTAATATCACACAGCTAATAATTGCAGAGCTGGCTTTATAAACCTTAGATCTTTAACACTTTTTTGTGATGCAGCTAATAGAGTGCCAGCACATACAAGTAACTAATTATTCTTTTCCTGTATCTTTCTAAACAGACACACTGGTTAAATGTACAAGGAGATGACTTACCGATTAATAGGTGACATCTTTCTGAGTTTTTTTAGGGAAGATGTGTGAGATGATCTGAGTGTTTTTATAATTAAAGGTAGATTTCAATTATATACACCTGATGTTTCTTTTGGATATGCAGTCATAAAATACATGGGTTGTTTTGTGTGTTTTTTAAAAAGAACTATTTTGCATCTATTTTTTTTCATCACAATTTCCCAGTAACTTAGAATATTGAAGCTCGTGAAGAAAAAGACCTTATTGAAGTCTTGAGCAAATACGGCTGTAAGTGGGAGAGGTCTTTAGAGGAATTTAAGGAATGGTGTTGGAAATATCTCTAGTATGCCAAACATAAACTCTTCAGGGAAGCTGAGATTTAAGTCGTTTTTCTAACTTTACAGTATTACTAGTTTTCTGAGTCAGGAAAGGAAAGGGGAAAGTTTCGTTTTAAGTACAAATGAATGTTACTTCCTATGGGCTAGATTTTCAGTCACATGGAAAGGGTGAAAAATATGAAGAGTTTTACCGTGGTCCACATCACCTAATGCTGCTTTTACCTGATACAGCATTACTGTCTGGGGTTTCCTGCCACTTGACCTTCCTTTTGTGAATACGATTCCCCTGAGGTGGTCTAGAATTCCCTCATAGCAGTGAGGAGTCCTTGGACAGCACAGTGTTTGCTTTCATACAACAGTCCAAGTACAACACCACGACTGCCCTATTTAAATTACACATCCCCTCAGTCACTCTGTGGCCTTACCTAGTGGTATTTCACAGTGACTAACGAAAACTATACATATACTAACCATGAGACTTTGCAGGCTAATTTAAATGTCATTTTTTGAGGTTACTGACTGAAGATATTTAACATAACAAATTAAAATGGTGATAGAATCTTTCGTGTGTTCTATGGGGAAAAATCAGGAAGAGAGCTACTTGGTGGGGAATTGCCATTCACATCAGTAAGTGTAAAGATCCTAACGTATTGTGTCTAAAGTAGCCAGTGTATGAAACAAGTTTGTTTGTATACGGTACTTGAAACACTAAATATTAAGTGTGGTGGTGTTACGATCCGAAAGCAGTGACAAATTTCCTTCTGCCACTTGCTGCTAGGTTCACTCTGGCTACAGAGGGCACTTCTGCAGTGGTGAATCAAAACACTTGGTTTAGAATTTGCTACTTCTTTTTGTTATGGTAAAAGTGGCCTGTTCATGAAATATTTATTTTGTCCAAATCCTGATATGGGCCAGCAGATCATTTCAAGTTTCTTTTAGTGACCTACGTAGTATGGATTGGTTGTGGAGTTGACCCAAGCTTTACGTGATAGCCTACATTGCGAAAGTAAAAGCTTACATGTGTATTTCCTGCATTGCATTTTTTTTTTTTTTTTTTTTTTAGTGTTTTGCAGTTAGTTTCCAGCTTGAATGATAATAACAACAATTACTTGAAATCAAGTATTGCCTTTCTTACTATTCTCATGTTTAAGCTGATTTTACAGTGTTCTAAACTTTATTGGATATACTTAATGCACATTTACATTTACTCAATGTGAAATGTTCAGTATTTATGATCTGTAGTACAGACTGAAAATGTAGTGATTTTCTTTTACTGTCAGAATTTATTCTTGCTTTTCAATAATTTTTTGGAAGGAGTTGAAACCTTCATCTCTTCATTCATTTGTTCTTTCATTCATTTGGTTAACAAATATTTATTGGATTTCTGTTATGTGGTATTCCTTACCCCCGCCTCAACCATTGTTATGTAACTAAACAACACATTCAAAATCTGAGGCGAGACTACCTAGTAGCTTATTTCCTATTCAGTGGTAGAATTTTGTTAAATTCTCAAAATCCAAATTTAGCGACTTTTGGTTATACCTCTATCCCTGTATTTTCTTCTGCAGTAGGTTCCTTGAGAACATGCAACTTATTATAAAATTGCTCCTATTATGAATGTTAATGTGATTTTAAGTTACCAATAAAAGATTCCTAGACTGAAAGAATAGCATCCAAGGGACAGAAATAAAGACAAATGTCAAAAATTTTGTGGTTTCGTGTATTTGGGACTGATTTTCATATGGTTCTGTATAACCGTACATTGTATGTGGATTTTGTAAACACCAAAGCAGCTGTGGTTCAACTGAAAGAGCACTAGGAAATCAGAGCATGACGACTCAAATCCCAGCCATGTCACCAGCTGCGAGCATAAAGCATATTCATTCTGAACTTCAATTTCCTACTCTTTATAATGGGAATAACAATTTTCATCTTATTATGTGGCTATAAAATAATGTATTTGAAAGTTCTCAGATCCTAAACATTAATTCGAATTTAAAAAAAATTGTCTTCTATTCTCTGATTTCTCTTTCTTTCCTTAGGATACTTTCCTATTTTTATGTTTGTTTGTTTCAAGTTGCAAGCTTTTCTCAAATGTCCAATGACCTTTGGTGGCCCATCTATATTTAAGAATGGGACATCTAAAACGTTGACTGGGAATTGTGTATAAATACACAGAGCTGGTCAACTGTTAATCTCTGTGTTAGGGTGAGTGGGTGGGAGACTGCCTATTATACCATGAGCTGTAAGTACCACAGGTGTTGGGCTAGTACCTTCCAAACAACTTAATTCGATTTTATAAGAGAAGAAATGTTTCAATTTTTTAACAGGAAGTACATGCTTAGCTGCTAGACATTTAGTACAAGGGGATGTCAGAAATGGTTTCAGAGAGTTAGTTGACTCATAGTTTTCATTAATACCCACTATTGTCAGCCCCACACCTCCCTCCCTGCTCTACATCTTTACAGGGTTCTGCAGGGCATTTAGTTCTCAGGAGGAAAAGCTACCGTGTTTTCCTGAAAATAAGACCTAGCTGGTCCATCAACTCTAATGCATCTTTTGGAGCAAAAATTAATATAAGACTGAGTCTTATATTATATAAGACCCGGTCTTACAGTAAAATAAGACCCGGTATTATAGTATATTATATTATATTATATTATATTATATTATATTATATTATACCTGGTCTTATAGTAAAATAAGACCCAGTATCATATCATATCATATATCATATCATATCATATCATATCATATCATATATCATATCATATTATACGAGGTCTTATAGTAAAATAAGACTGGGTCTTATATTAATTCTTTCTCCAAAAGATGCATTAGAGCTGATAGTCCAGCTAGGTCTTATTTGGGGAAACACGGTAGGAGGGTTCCAATTCGTATTCTAGGATGTGGTTTCCATCACTCTGCTTTACCAAAAACAAGGGAATTCAGTGAATATATGCATATTTAGTAGTGAGATTGTCTCCCCTCTCCCCGACTCCCAACCTTCTTCTCCCATGTGGCTTCTAAAATGCTGGTAGCCAAACATTTATCCTAGGAGGAGATTGAAAGTCTCTTGGGAGACTTATTAATCCAGGAGGAAAGAGGTGATAATGCTGACATCAGTGGTTTCCCAACAGAAAGCCTAGCTAGATCACCTATTGTTAAATATAGTCATGGTAGACAAACTACATATATGTGCTAAAGCTGTTTAGTCCCTTACCCTTAAACATAAGTAGACATCTCATGTATGACAGACATCTGAAGAAAGCCTCTAACATGTGAGATAGAGAATAAACAATCAGAACAAAATAATAGTACCTATGCAGGAAAAAGAAAACAAAACAAGCAAAATCCTATCATTTAATATTTCCAGAGAGAAAAGATATTGCATCCATGTAAACAATAATATTCAGATAATAAAAACTTTTTAAAAATTTAAAAAACAGGGTAGAAGAGCTAGCAAATTTAAAAGAAAGGTTGAAATATAAACTTAAGGTAAGTTCCTGGGAAGTAAAGAAAAATGTTAAAGAGATGGAAAACAGGAGAGAAAAGATGAGAAATTTAGAGGATCAGCCCAGTAAGTCTAAGATCTGACTAATAAGAGGTCTGGAGGGGAGAAAATTAATGAAACAATCCACAGAGTTTCGCAGAATGGGACACAAGATTCCACATTGCAAAGGTCTACCAAATACCTAGCATAACAGGTGCCAATACTTGCATCCCAAGGGCCATCATCATGAAAATTCAGAATATATATACCAAAGAAAAGATTCTACAAGCTTTCAGAGAGGAAAAAAACAAAACAGGTCATATACAAAGGATTAAGAATTTAAATGAATTTTTAAGATCTGTACGATCCCATGTAACCTTTCTGAGGAATCCTTAGAAGGATGTGCCTTATTAGAAAGAGGAAAGCATAGGATGTAGGAAATAGGAGATCCAAAGTGGGAGAAAGTTGAAGGGTCTCACCAAGAAGATAGCTGTGCCAGTCACAGAGGGGAGCCAGTCCATAACAAACATCTTCAGAGATGATTTAGATAGCAGTGGGAATTTGGATTTGAATTACTAAGTTCATAGACAGCTAAGTAAATAAAAGAACAAGACACTTAACTACAGGGAAAAAAAGTTATGTGGCAAAGGGAAAAATAACCATAGTTTACTACATGGTTCATCTCTGAATATTATACATAATCACAATAATACTAATCAACAATAATAATCTAACCAAAGGTGAGATATAAACATATTGGAAGAATAAGAGTGTATCTGTGTTTATGGAGAGATCAAAGAGCTACATCCTCATTCTCCATGAAGGAAATAAGAAATTACTAAACTAAAAAATTCAACAGAAATAGAAGCATGTTATTTAGAACATGAAAGTAAATATTAAGAGAATCGACTAAAAGTGCATTTATTTTTATCCATAAATCCGATGGTACTAGTTGATGCCTCATGTGTATTTATGGCATTGATAAACCTAAAAACAAACAGAAAAATTAAAATGTTGAAGTAAATGGACTTGTTCAGTCTTCGGAGGGGACCTCTTCTTAATAGGATGTTTCCATGGAAACCACTGTCTAAACCAAACAACAATTTATTTTGTATTTTCAGAGTATATCAAAAAGAATCAAACCTTATGGATTACATATTTTGAAGTTAGGTGCATACAGGATCAGGATTGTTATATCTTTTTGATGAATTGCTTCGTTTTCAATGATTGACTCTATTGCTAGTAAAACTTTTGGTGTTAAAGTCTATTTTGTCTGATTTTGATACTGCTTTTAGTTAATATTTGCTTGGTATATTTTTCTATCCCTTCACTTTTATCTCTTAATGACATTTTTCAAGTATGGTCTTTTAAATAGTATATAGCTAGACTTATTTCTTTATCCAACTAGTGGGATAATCTCTTTAACTATGTCTGAAATAATAATAAATATATTATGTTCCTATATATCATATTGTTGAAGTTTTCTTTAATTCTCCCCTCCCATGCTCCCCCAACGCCCGATACTTTTGAAACTACAGACTAGAATTCTATTAAGTGGTTATCCTAAACTTTTAAAAAAAATAAAGGCAATCATAAATTCTTCATATGGTAATAATAGAAATTGAAACTGAAAGTGGTTAAGAAACCTTAGAGAGTTGGTGATAATTTAAAGAAAAATCTCTGTGTAAGGTGGCATTGTGGTGGTGGAGTTTGGTGAGGGGAAGGATGGGAAACCAACAGCAGTGGAGCGCTGAGCATAAAAGCAGGAACTGCTTAAACTGTTAGAATAGCCAGCACTAATTTTTCTTTAGAAAACACTCTTTAGAAACTGGGTGTTTTCTAGAACAAAAAACAGCAACTTCAATTTAAACTTTCACTTAAGCCCTTGAAATTTAGGTAGTTATTCAGCTTTGATGGATGCTGGAAGATACTAAATATTGTATAAATCCATTAGAAGGTATAGGATGAGATAGATCCTTCTCTTCATTGTGACTTTTTGATAAAAAAAATCAAGTATGACATTTGAGGTCTTACTATTCTCTTAAATTTAATATATTGTTTTTCCTACATGTTGACCAGTAATTTTTAATTTATAGTCCAATGAAGAAAAGTCTACTGATGAATACTCTCACAGTATATATTACATTGTATTAAAAGTATCAAACCTTTGGTGTTTTGTTTGATCAATTTTTAAATATGTATTGAAAGCCTTTAATGTGATAAATTGTATGTAATTCATACCCATTGAACTACTTTAAATAGTCTTAAAGAATTTGATGATTGAGATTTCTAAATCCCTTTCAAAAGGGAAATTCAAGTATATATATATATATATATATATATTTGTATTTTTCCTTACTTTACAGATGCAACAGCTTGAGAGACAAGTTATTGATGCTGAACGGCAAGCAGAAAAAGCTTTTCAACAGGTAAGGTAAATTTTAGTTAAAAATATCTTTTTTCTGCCTCTACCAATATAAACATTGTTTTGCCCAAAACCATCCTCAAAATAGTCTTCAGCCCTCTTCTATATCTTAGCATTTTGACTGCTCATGAGCTGGAGCCACGGAGTAAATGAAGAAAATAGCTTTATTTTGCCCCTTAACAGATTTTCAAAAGGACAAACATACTTTTGTTATGAAGTCTTGTCTTTTGAGAAAATCAAATATGACTTTTACGGTAATCCTAACCATAATGAAGTTTTGTATATAAATAATGTTCATAGCAACCTTATTTATAGTAATAAAGAATTGGAAGTCATATGAATGTCATATTATAGGAGAATAAATAGGTGAATGATATCCACTTCATGAAGTATTAAACAATGAAAAATAATTATTACCAAGGATACATACTACTAATGTGAAACAATGCTTAGAGTTATAGTAGGAAAAATATATAAAATTTTACATTGAATATGTTAATAGGTACGGGGGAGAAAAGTCAAACCTTTGGTAAGTCACTTAACCCTTTATTGGCCTTGCCAACAACAGAATGAGTAGTTTGGATGAGGCCATCAACCTTAAAGTTTGTCTAATGTTCTTAGGTCCATAGCTTCACATTTTTGAAAAGATCTCAGTCAGATTCAGTCAAGGCAAGAATTTCAAAATTATTATTTCTTCCAACAAGTTTATATTAAATTTCTTATATTTGGTAGTATTTGACTGCAGTCCTACCAAATTTTGTTTTCACCTAAAAGATTTAACTTCACACAGTAGCTTGTTTTCGTGGCCTGACAAATTTCTTTTTCTTTTTAAAAAAATTTTTTAAACTTTTATTTATTTTTTTAAGTGTGTTTTTCCAAGGCCCATCAGCTCCAAGTCAAGTAGTTGTTTCAGTCTAGTTGTGGAGGGCACAGTTCACAGTGACTCGAACTGTGGGGATCGAACTGGCAACCTTGTTGTTAAGAGCACTGCGCTCTAACCAACTGAGCTAACCAGCTGCTCCTGCCTGGCAAATCTCTAAATAAACCCAGTCTAACCTAATCCTTGATTTTTCTTAAATTAATAATAATTGAAAAGAAAATCTTAGAACTTTATTTCACCAACTTTCAACCACTACAAGAGTAGAGAAAATAGTAATGAACCTCTATTACCAACTTCAATAATTAGTCAACTTATGGTTAGTCTATACTTCCATCTGGTTTTTCCCTTCCCACCCCACACTGAGTTATTTTCAAACAAATTCCAGACATCATATTATTTCACCCATGAGAATTTCAACAGCTACTCTAAAAATAAATTAAATATTAAATACATTAAAAAATTACCAATATTTATTTGAAACCTCATATTTAGGTATTGGTAGTAATGCTAAGGATCTATGCTGTGCTTAGTTTTTATATTCTGTAACTGATAGGACCAAAAAGTATCTCCACTTCTATCTATAAAAAAAAGCCACTAATTAATAGTAAAATCGTGAAAGGTCACTTATAGCCTATGAAAGACTCATATTTATGCCACTCTATACCACATGTCTTTTTCTGTACTGGGCCCTACATGTATGTCCCTGTTTAGCCCCACACCTTGCAGCACACATTTGTTTATCTACCTCTCTGACTTTCATGTCTCCCTTCTTGTCTTTTCCTTTCTGACGTTGGCTTTTCCTGGTGACATCTCTCTTTACCTCTACACCCATGGCTGTCTCTATATGTCTGTCTACCTGTTCCCCCCCATCTCCCCCGTACCTTTCTTTGTCTCCTTTAAGTGCTCATATTATAGGGGGGG
The DNA here is from genome assembly GCF_036562045.2 of Rhinolophus sinicus. Lineage (NCBI taxonomy): Eukaryota > Metazoa > Chordata > Mammalia > Chiroptera > Rhinolophidae > Rhinolophus > Rhinolophus sinicus. The sequence goes on from NC_133755.1 coordinate 29,690,764, forward strand.
AAAGAGACTGAGAATAGCTTTGTTTTGCCTTTTCTTAAGTTAAAATAGTTAATTCATATATGTGGCAAATTGATTTATCTCTGAAAACTAAACTAAAGTATATTTTATTTGTGGTTTTTCAGGATTTTTGTCTCTGATTCATTGGGTCTTAAGAGAAAAAAAAAAAAAAGAATCCCCACTGCCAATTCAAGGGAAGCAAACCATGGCAGTATTAGCCATCAGGGCTCAACCAGATTTGATAAGTTATTAGGAAGAATTTTTTATTTGAAGTTGTCCTTTGAGGATACCATATGTAAAGTTATTTAATTTTGTGTGCTACATTTTTAAGCAGTAACATACCATTATTGGTTATTCTAGACAGACTGCCTTAAATCAACCCCCACCACCCCAAAAAAGTGAGATTTGAAAATCTCCTAGTTTTTGTATACTTTAGTGAAATCTGTACATGTTTCTTTATTGTAACAATACTTTAAATTTATTCAGTACCTGTGCACCCAACATAGGAGCACCTAAATATATAAAACAGATATTAACCAACATAAAAACAGAGATCAACAGTAACACAATCATAGTAGGGGACTTCAACACCCTATTGACACTAGTGGACAGATCCTCCAGACAGAAAATCAACACAGAAACAGTGGTCTTAAATGACACATTAGACCAGATGGACTTAATCGATATTTTTAGAGCATTTCACCCCAAAGCAGCATAATATACATTCTTTTCAAGTGCACATGGAACATATTGCAAGATAGACCACATGCTAGGTCACAAAACAAGTCTCAATAAATTTAAGAAGATTGAAATCATATCAAACCTCTTCTCTGACCACAGTGCTATCAAACTAGAAATCAGTTACAAGAAAAAAAACTGGAAAACACACAAACACATGGAGATTGAATAACATTCTACTGAATAATGAATGGGTCAACAGTGAGATTAAGTAAGAAATCAAAAGATACCTTGAGACAAACGAAAATGAAAACACAATGATCCCAAATCTATGGGATGTGGCAAAAGCAATCCTAAGAGGAAATTATAGCAATGCAGGCCTACCTAAAGAAACAAGAAAAATCTCAAATTAACAGTCTGTCTTTACACCTAAGGGAACTTGAAAAAGAGCAGCAAAATAAGCCCACAAGGAAGGAAATAATAAAGATCAGGGTGGAAATAAATGAAATAGAGACCAAAAAAAAAAAAAAAAAACCCACAAAAGATCAATGAAACCAAGAGCTGGCTTTTTGGAAAGATAAACAAAATTGACAAACCTTTAGCCAGACTTATTAAGAAAAAGAAGAGAGGACCCAAATTAATAAAATTAGAAATGAAAGAGAAGTGACAACAAACACCACTGAAATACACAAAAATTTAAGAAAATACTACAAGCAACTATACGCCAACAAATTAGACAATCAGGAAGAAATGGATAAATTCCTAGAAGCATACAATCTTCCAAAACTGAATCAAGAGGAAACAGAAAATCTGAATAGACCAATTACTACCAACAAAACTGAATCAGTAATCAACAAGCTCCAAACAGAAGTCCTGGACCAGATGGCTTCACAGGTGAATTTTACCAAACATTTAAAAAAGAATTATCACCTATTCTCCTCAAACTATTCAAAAAATCCAGAAGGAGGGAAGGCTCTCAAGCTCATTTTATGAAGCTACTATTACCCTGATCCCAAAACCAGACAAAGACATTATAAAAAAAGAAGACTATAGGCCGATATTCCTAATGAACATAAATGCAAAAATCTTCAGCAAAATATTAGCAAACTCAATTCAGCAATACATTAAAAAGATCATATACCACGATCAAGTGGGATTCATTCCTGGTATGCAAGGTTAGTTCAATATCTGCAAATCAAGTAACATGATATACCACATTAAAAAAATGAAAAATAAAAATCATATAGTCATATCAATATGCAAAAAAAGCTTTTGACAAAATCCAGCATCCATTTATGATAAAAGTCTTAGCAAAGTGGGAATACAGGGATCATATCCCAATATAACAAAGGCCATATATGATAAACCCACAGCTAACATCATACTCAATGGGGAAAAGCTGAAAGCATTCCCCTTAAGATCAGGAATAAGACAAGAATGCCTACTTTCACCACTTTTATTCAACATAGTTCTGGAAGTTCTAGCCACAGCAATCAGACGAGAAAAAGAAATAAAAGGCATCCAAATTGGAAAGGAGGAAGTAAAATTGTCATTATTTGTAGATGACATGATATTATATAGAGAGAACCTCAAAGATTCCACCAAAAGACTATTGGAACTGATAAATGAATTCAGTAAAGTACCAGGAAACTAAATTAATATTCAGAAATCAGTTGCATTTGCATACACCAATAACAAACGATCAGAAGGAGAAATTAAGAAAACAATCCTTTTTACAATTGCTTCAAAAACAGTAAAATACTTAGGAATAAATTTAACCAAGGAAGTAAAAGACCTGTACTCAGAAAATTATAAGACATTGAAGAGAGAAATGTAAGAACATACAAATAAATGGAAACATATACCATGCTCGTGGATAGGACGAATTAATATATTACATTGGTGCAAAAGTAATTGCAGTTTTTCTGATTATTTTTAACCTTTTAACTGCAATTACTTTTGCACCAACCTAATAGTTAAAATGTCCATACTACCTAAGGCAATATGTAGATTCAACACAATCCCTATCAAATTACCAATGACATTTTTCACAGAACTAGAACAAATAAACTTAAAATTTACATGGAACCATAAAAGACCCAGAATAGCCACGGCAATCTTGAGAAATAAAAACAAAATGGAGGTATCACACTATCTAACATCAAATCATACTACCAGGGTATAGTAATCATAACAGCATGGTATTGGCATAAAAACAGACACATAGATCAATGGTACAGAATAGAGAGCCCAGAAAAAAATCCATGCCTATATGGTCATTTAATCTATGACAATGGAAGCAAGAATTTACATTGTGGTAAAGACAGTCTATTATATAAATGGTGCTGGGAAAACTGGACAGATACATGCTAAAAAAATGAAACTGGACCACCTTCTTATGCCATATACAAGAATAAATTCAAAATGGATTTAAGACTTAAATGTAAGACCTGAAACCATAAAATTCCTAGAAGAAAATATAGGAAGTAAATTCACAGACATTACCCTTAGTAATATTTTTACTGATATATCCCCTCGGGAAAGGGAAGCAAAAGAAAAAATAAATGTGGGACTACGTCAAACTAAAAAGCTTTTTCATAGTGAAGGAAACCATCAATAAAACAAAAAGACATCCTACTGAATGGGAATGGGAGAAGATATTTGCCAATGATACATCTGATAAGGGGTTAATATCCAAAATTTATTAAAAAAAAACCTCATACAGCTCAACACCAAAAGAACAAACAGCACAATTAAAAAATGGGCAGAGGACATGAAGAGACATTTCTCTAAAGAGGACATACAGATGGCCAACAGTTATATGAAAAGATGCTCAATGTCACTAATCATTGGAGAAATGCAAATAAAACTACACTGAGATACCACCTCACTCATGTCAGAATGGCTATCATCAATAAATCAACAAACAACAAGTGTTGGTGAGAATGTGGAGAAAAGGGAACCCTCGTGCACTGTTGATAGGATTGCAGATTGGTGCAGCCACTATGGAAAGCAGTATAGAGATTCCTCAAAAAATTGAAAATAGGACTACCTTGTGACCCAGCAATTCCACTCCTGGGTATTTATCCAAGAAATCCAAAACACTAATTGAAAAAAAATATATGTACCCCTATGTTTATTGCAGCACTATTCACAATAGCCAAGATATACAAACAACTAAAATGCCCGTAAATACCGTAGATAAAGAAACTGTGGTTGGAGTATTACTCAGCCATAAAAAAAGAATGAAATATTACCATTTGCAACAACATGGATGGACCTACAGAATACTATGCTAAGTGAAATAAGTCAGACTGAGAAAGACAAATACCATATGATCTCATTTATATGTGGAATCCAAAGAACAGAAAAAAGAAATAGACTCAGAGATATAGAGAAAAAAATGATGGTTTTTAGATGGGAGGGGGTTAGGGATGGCAGAGAAGGTGAAGGGATTAGAATGTACAAATTGGTAGTCACAGTACATTTATGGGGATATGTAATACAGTATGGGGAATATAATCAATAATGTTGTAAAGATTATGTGGGGTGCAAGATGGGTACTGGACTTACCAGGGGGATCACTTCATGGACTGTGTAGATGCCTGACCACTGCACTATACATCTGAAGCTGAAGTAGAATAATATTGAATGTCAACTTTAATTAAATATGTATACACACACAGTCAAATATATATATGCGTGTATATATATATATATATATATATATATACAGAATTTACAGAATGTAAAGTACAGGATAGGTGATATAGTCAATGGTATTGTAACAGATATATGATGTCAGAAGGGTAGTAGATTGGGGGGGTAATCACTTTGTGAGGGGTGTAAATGTCTAACTATTATGTAGCTTTGTACACCTGAAACTAATAAAAGAAAATTTTATTCAGCACCCATTTTTTATGCTTCCGAAGTTTTTCTTTTCTTAAATACTGTATAATGGATATAAAAGTTAAAAGGAAATATAGAGAGCAGATGAATTCTCAGGCACCAATTGTATCAACTTTTTTTGGCCTTCACAAGATTAAGTAAATATTATTAAGTTAGAGTAACTGAATCCTTTGCTATCTTTAACAGTTTCCATGGGACTGTGGCCTATCTGCTGTTTGTGTTGCTTAAATTCAGTTTGTCCTTTGTCATTGAGCCATATCCTATGACTTAAACTGTATTTATATTAACCAAAAAGGAATGTTTCACTATTAAAAGCAGTAGTCAGCTGAAACAAGTTCAACTCTACACTTTTTAGCTTTGTACATTTTCCTTCTTGTTTATTAATGAGTGGCATCACCGGCATACACATTAAATAAGTTCGCTACAGAAAAAAAATCACAAATTTTTCCAGAGAAATCTTGGCAATCTTTGTACTTAATGTTGTAATACATTTTTATTGTTGTTGTTCGCAAGTTTTGAAAGCAGTATATACAAAGAACATAGTACTACTTTGGGGTGTTCTTTTGAGAAAGGAGATCAGCAAATAGCACATTTGGAAGATACTGATACACAGAATTAATTCTCGAGTATCGGATTAGGTGCATTTTCCAATCTACCACCCTATTTTATGCTAACCAAAGAGGGGAAATAATTTCTTCTGTAGAAGTTTGTGTTTTTATTCTGTTCTCCTGGGTTCAATCACTTGCCTGTGTTTGTTTCAGACTTGGTAGGAACTGGATATAAAATTCCCTCTGACCATTCTAATATGTGAGCTGATCTGCCTTTCTGTAAAATTGGTTCTTGGTATCTAAGTCATTTTTTTGGTCTTACTAAATAATTACTAATCGGTCATCCTACTCTCCAGGACCTTGTGATGAGTTACTTCATTACATGGAAAACTACTTTATCCAGTGCTGTTTCATTTTCACCTTCAGTGAGAATGGTTCTGGCCTAACTACATAAATTATGAAGCTCTATGCCAAAATAGTTGTGTTTAAGATGATTAGAATGATTAATTAATTTGCAATAAATGTCAAATAACTGCAAAATAGTCTGGGATTCAAAATGCTCCTAAAATTCCTTTCTTCCTTCTATTTTGGATGACCAGGTATCTTTGTCATCCATTGCTGTATATGGATAGAAATAGAAGGTTTCAGCTCTCACTCAAAAATACAGTTGCATCTTAACTACCTGTGTGGAGGTGATGAGGTTAGAAATGAGAAGAAGGAAATGTTGATATAGGTATTTACAATGGGAACAATATTTGCAGCTCCTTCCTTCTTTGGGATGGGCAGGAAAATGGAAAATATATTGCAGTTGTGTCAGGTTCCCCAAGACTACCCTCAGGTTTGATGATTCACCACAGAACCCAGAAGAACTGTTACCTTCACGGTTATGGTTTATTACAATGAAACAATACCAATTAAAATCAACAAAGGAAAAGTGCACCTAGGGCAAATTTTAGGAGAACCCATGTATGAACTTCCAGTTGCCCTCTCACAGCAGAGTTACAACAGGGATGTGTTTGATTATTCCATCAATGATGTGTGACAACAGGTATGAAGTATCGCTAACCTGGGAAATTCGTCCAAGCCTTGGTGTCCAGAATTTTGATTGGCCAGGGGATCAGTCTCGTAGGCATGGAATACACATGTGACTGACCTTAGCTACTCAGTCTCCAGGCCCCTCCAGAGGTCAAAGTGATACAGCATGGCCTAGGACCCCAGGTCCTAGCCTAATGAATGAAGAAAGAAGGCACCTACCATCAACTGAATTGTTATCTGGTGTGGCCCAATATCTCAGGTACATAAGGACAGTCTTATCAGGCAGGATATTTGAAGGGCTCAGAGGTTATTTCCCAGGAGCCAGTCAAGGGCCCATCCTTTCTTTGGAAAAGGTGTGAACACCCCATCTGCTCAGTTAACCCTTTACTGTGCAATAGCTTAGGAACCTTAGACTCCACAAAAGCTTTGGAGAAGTGGCTGAGGAGTGTGCTGAGGTAGGTGGATGCAACCAGGGGCTCTCCTGGAAGTAAAGGGGAAAGGTGGCCTAAAAGCGTGAAGTAGTCCTCGCTGGAGGATAGCCACGTATCGGAAATGGCAAGAGTTTCTTTAACAACCAATTTGAATTCATATATGTTTGTTATTGGCCAGTCTTTGAGTAGTTAAAATTCCTATATGGTTCAGGTTAATGAATTGAGAAAGAACTGGGCTATTTTTCATGGACTTGTGGTAAGGTATTTTAAAAGGCTGCTTGGTTTTTCTATAGGCCTTTTACCTTTTATGTAGACTTCTTGTTCATACCAATTACCAAGGAAGGCTGGTGAATCCTGTGGAACTTGGTCCTCACAGGACCAGTTGGCAAGTAGGTTGCCTGTAACTACTTTGTGATCACTCTCCCTAAGAGACTCTGCCATTTTTGCCAGTATTTTTTCTTGCTTAGGAAAGTGGTTATCCAAAAGTAATTGTCGATTCAAACAGTTGCACGTGGCAAAGATGATCCGAGGAGCTCTGACTGTGGCATGCATTCATAAGACGAGAACACCTTTCAAATTGAATACGTTTTTCAGGGAAGAAGACTACTCCCAAATCACAGTGTCTCAGCATCATAGACCTTTTCTAAGCAATAATAGCACAGCTTTATGTGGCAGCCTTTCATGTCTGACTTAATAAAAGGAGGTTGTAGGTGTAGGGTTTGGTAATATTTATTTCTATTCTTATTCTGTTATTCTTGATTTTCCTGAGGTTTATAGAGGTGAAAAAATGTTTTCCCTTCTAGGTTCTTTGGCTGGTATAATAATTAAATTGACGTAAGACAGATTAACAGGAGAAAAACAAATGTAATTTTCTACGTATGGGAGCACCATAAAAATAGGAGACTCAAAGAAGTGACCAAAGCAGGTGGATTTTATACCTTTTAGACAAGGAAATAATACATTTGTGAAAAATTGACAAGACAAAGGGGTTTGGGCTTCACTAGATTATTGAAGAAATAAGATTTGTTTATACAGCCTTCTCAGCCCTGAATTCCTTATTCTAGTGATAAGGATGCCTGAAGAAGGGTTTCTTATACAAGCAGGGTACCTTCCATATTGGAGATTTATTTCCTGCTTTTAGGGGACAAAGAAGGGTCGGGTGTCCTTCTTGCACTGGCTGTTTCTCAAGTAACTTGAATTCAAATCATCTATATGCCAAAGTCGCATATTTTGGGGTGATATATTTTGCTCCCCTTCATCTATTACTGTATTCTCAGAGGAGAACTACCATTTTTGGGCTTGATGTCTGCTCTTCTCTCTCTGCTTCAAAAGCCACAGAATGCCCTGTGTGGAACTGGCTGTACCATCTTAGGATTGATTCTTGGTATTGACTGTCCAGCTCTGTGTCCTGCTCCAGCTGTTTTTCATGGCAGCATCTCTCTCTAATGTAGACCTTTGTCCTTGACCTCTGGATCTGCAGTTCCTGCAGAAAGCCTGCTATATTATGTTTAAAAATCAAACTCCTAAAGTTATCATTTGGATAGTGGAATCCGTTTTCTCTTATGTATGATCTTTTATTTTCATAGTTTTCAGCCATGTGGGTGGTATTTAAATAGGGCACTTTTGGCCCCTGAATTGAATTTATAGTTATACAGTGAACCCACAGATGAAACCTTGTATTCATGGTTAAAAGAGCAAAACCAAACTAACCTTAACATCATCCTCTTTAAAGCCCTCATTAAGTATTTTTAAACGTTAAGTAAGGACTTATTGTGATTTTTCAAAGGTGTTTTTGATAGTTTAAGATTTTTCATTGTAACTATAATCTTTAATTTCTTAAATGCTTTTACACATTCTTCCTTTTTGCCCCTATAATCTGAAACATTGCTAAAAATTACATTTTACCTATTTGGAGTATATACAATACAAGTCTTAATATTATATAGAGTGCCCAGTACTTTATTTTCTTTCTTACTATCATTAACACTTACACATCCCTAAGATTTCATATGCCAAATGCGTTTTACAGAAAACCAAGCAGAGCCAATATATCTTAGATATTAAATTTGATGCACTATTCAACCCCCAAGCACACTTTTATCTTGCTGTATTTTTCCCCATTACCCTTATCATCTTGTGCAACGTACTATATGATTTTTACATCTTTATTATACTTGTGATCTCTCTAACCCATTAGACATTAATTTCAACGCAGGTAGAGATTGTGGGTCTGTTTTATTCACTGATGTCTTCCCAGGACCTGGAACAGTCCTGGCACTTGGCAGGTATTCATTGAATATTTATTAAATTATTGAATCAATAAACCCTCACTGAATATATTCTCCTACCTATGTCTTGATAGTCATACTTTTTTATTTTTTATGATTCCATCATTGGGGCTTACGGTTCTTTTATTTTCCTTTTGTTTTCCATGGCATATGTGTTTCTTTTTCATCTAAATTCATCCCCACCCCCAAATATGTTATTATACTAGGTCATCCAATTTGAGTCTTATCTCACCACTCACCTTCCTTACTTTATACTCCTATTTAGTTTAAAACATGAAAAAGTTAGGGCTGGAAACTTTCTGATTCTATACGTGTATGAAATACTTTGCATATTATTATTGCTCTGCTAAACATGTACATTACTTTATATGATAGCAATATTCTACGACTCTGTTGTGTCCCCTGTTGGTAACATCACTTGGAAAAATAATGTGCAGACTTTATAATTGTTAAATACATTAAAATGTGCTGTTCAATATTTTCCTTTCATAATGATACGTTTTAGGAACCTATTTCATGTTAAATAAAATTGTAAATAATACTATGATGAATTAAGTACAGGCATAATTTTAATATTTTATTCTCTGAATTTAGGTACAAGTTATGGAAGAGAAATTAAAAGCAGCTAATATTCAAACCAGTGAATCAGAGACGAGGTTGTATAAAAAGTGTCAAGATCTGGAGACCCTAATACAGGAAAAAGATGACATCATCCAAAACTTGGAACTGCAACTTGAAGAGCAGGTTAGGAAGAATTTGATCATCAAACAGTTCTAAATATGTTCATTTATTTATGCATAATCACAAAGATTAAAAACAACGAGCCTAAACTTCTAAGTTTTGATCAGAAATCTTACTTATTTGGTCAACCCATTGGATCACATCACATTTATTGGCGAAAGATGCATGTAAAATGGCTTTCACCTTTAAGTCTTGGGTGATTCCAAGGCACTAACCCTTATTTACATGTGACAATGCTCTTTATCACTTGAAAACACTTGGTTATTGGCAGACATTTCTGTCTCTAAAATGTTTGAGATAAATCTTTGCTTTAGATTGTTAGGGTGTTGGAAATGTCGATGGAACATTATATCTTAAATATATGTTTGATGCTAATCTGTCTGCTTAGAAATGTGTGCATTGTTTCAAAACTGCTTTATTGAGATCAAGTATTTAGTTTGCTGTAAATTTTATTAGGAAAAATACTGCATTAGGGTTATTTACTTAAATCGTCATTCACCATTGCTTACATATGGCCACTATGAAATTGTTAAATATGTTAAATTGTTTATTTTCAGTAGTTTTATTTCTGTAGGAATCAGTATTTTATTAGATCTGTGGTTTTAAGCTTTTCATCACCCCTAGCCCCCACCGGCTGTGATTTTTACGATAGTCACATTCTCAGTAGTTTTGTGACCATAACCAGATTTTAAAGTTGGTAAATGCGAGCTAGAGGTTTTCAATCTACATTTTTTCTGAATCTTTAAAAGCTAGAGTTTGAGAAGAAACCAAGCCATGTCCCAGAGGAGATTCTGATTCTCTTCTCCATAACCTGGTTGACCCCCCCCCCCCCACTGTTATAAACCCTAGACCATTTCCAGAAATGGTTTACTTTTTTGATTAGCTCAGGGGATTGATTTCAGTATATGATCTTTCAGAGAAAGAGAATAGCAATTGTTAAAACTAGTAATATTTGTATATGCCTTTATGGTTTATGGTATCTGCGGGGCAGTTCTCATTTTCCCCTCTATTTGGTGATTTGAAGGTAGAAGTATTAACTTGGAAACAAGTTGAGTGGATTTGCCTTTTTAATTTATGATGTAACAGTTCCAGACCAGTGAGCTTATATTTGAACTAAACAAATTGCTAATGTTATTTCAGAAACAAATAAGGATACAAGAAGCTAAAATAATAGAAGAAAAAGCAGCTAAGATCAAAGAATGGGTAACAGTTAAGTTAAATGAGGTATTTATCGCTATATTTTGCCTTTTCTGTACTTTTACTTCTTTTAAATAGATAAGTCATCAGCGTATATAATTAGTTGAGTGAAACAAAATTCTGATCAGTTGGTGGTGCTGCTGTCTCTTGGTAAACATGAGATAGTTAGCTTTTAATGTTCGATGTATTTTTAACATGAAAAATACTGATAGGCTCATGGTAATCAGTGTAAGTAGCCGCTTTCTAGTTAGATAATTTTAGTTCTAATTAGATAACTATAGAACATATATGTATATCATAAAATTATGTGTTCAATATCTGAGAAGTATACATTGTTTAGTTTATATGGCAGATTAAATGTTGAAATAATGTGGTTTAAAATAATTTTATAGTGAAAAGGCATAGTGGGTAAAAACATTTAAAACTCTTAGTTCTGGAAAAAATGCACATTGAAGCCATAATTATCTAGGTTGATAACCTATTTTGATTCATATGATATTTGCTTATCAGTTCTTTTGTATTATGCTTATGTGTGATTAAGTATTAACACTTTCTAAATATTATACTTTACTAATATATTTTAAAAGTATTATTCCTGTATAGAAGAATACCATTATGTTCTTTTAGCTGGAATTGGAGAATCAGAATCTTCGTTTGATCAACCAAAACCAAACTGAAGAGATAAGAACAATACAGTCAAAACTACAAGGTATGAGTACTTTGACTGAGATAGCTTAATTGAATTTATTTGGCTATGTAGAATTTCACTACTGAGCACTTGAAACATGACTAGCACAACTAAGGACTGGCTTTTACATTTTATTGCATTTGAATTGATTTAAATTTAAATAACTGCATGTCCCTGTTAGCACAGGTAGACAGCGAATAACACAAAGGGGGTAATGCTGATTTCAATGTTTAATTTCAGGTCTGCTTAAAAATATTAGTCATGTTATTTTCTGTGTTCACTTGTGTCATGGTGATCAACAGTGATTGAAACTCTCACAACCTGACTATGTAGAGCAGATTTTTACAATATGCATAAATCCTTTGCATTTCCCAATGCTTAGGGTTACTTTCTTTTCAACTTCCACGCCGAGATGGGTGGCAGAGTTAGAGATAGAAGTTTACTTAATACGCTATTCTGGCTATAGCCACTCAAGTGTAACATGAAGCTGAAGAGGAGGGGAACCAGTGGGATTAGTAGACCAATATCCTAGAACAGTGGTTTTCATACATATTAAGCAAGAGAACCTCTCTTAAAATATTTTTTTTCTGTAGAATCTCAAGAGATAAAACAGGTAAAAGCAATTTTGGGTCCAGAATGCTGCAGACTTGGCCTCACTCATGCCTCTTCAGCCCGCCTCTAGGACTTTTTCACAAAGCCCTGGGTTTTGCAGAATGCAATGGAAGAATACTGGCATGGGCTTTGAAGTCCTTCTTAATGCACTGCAATTTAATAACTGTGTTAAAACTCCAGAATTTTTTTTTTAAAATCAGTAAAATGGTGATTGTTATAGTGCCTTCCTGGTTTCGTGGGGGTTTGTTGATTATAGAACACGAAATTATCTTGTCTACCGCATCATAGTACTCATTGCCATCATTTTGTAAAGGGAAAAAAGTCCTCTGTGCTACTCAATGCTTCTGACACCAGATGTGGGGCGTTTTTCCCACACCAAGCAATTTTTCGTATTTTAGAGGACACCAACTGGCTTTCCTACAAATTTAACTCAATTCTGACATTTACCTACGTGGCATTAGCGTCAGATTCCACAGACTAAGAGCTCAGTCCCACAAAATTATCCTATCCCCCTACTTAAGACACAGTCCCAAGTACAGATTGTCACTCCTGCTTCTGCCCAACTGGTTCTAAATTGGAGGTTCCCATGCCCCTCTCCTCGGGTTTGATAATTTGCTAGAGCGTCTCACAGAACACAGGCCAAAAGTTTACTTACTAGATTACTGGTTTATTACAAAGGATACAATTCAGGAACAGCCAAATGGAAGAGACCTGTAGGGCAACGTATAGGAAAAGGGGCACAGGACTTCCATGTCCACTCTGATTGAGACCTCCAAGTGTTCACCAACCTGGAAGCTCCCTGAACCCCATCCTTTTGGGTTTTTATGGAGGCTTCACTATACAGACATGATTATTTGATTAAATCATTGGCCTTTGGTGATTAATTCAGCACCAGTCCTTTTCCCTTTCCCTGGGGTCAGGGGTAGCAGGTAGAGGGTAAGCCTGAAATTTCCAACCCTCTGATCACTTGGTTGGTTCCCTGGCAATCAGCCCTCATCCTGAGGCTATCTAGCAGCTTTCTAAAAGTCTCCTCATTAACATAAACTCAGATTTGGTTTAAAGGGCTTGTTATGGAAACAAAAGACACCTTTATGGCTCTTAGTTAGGAAATTCCAAAGGTTTTAGAAGCTGTGTGCTAGGAACCATGGATGAAGACCAAAACACATTTCTTACATCACACATTTCCTCCACCTATATGATGAAAAACAGGTGTTCCTATAGTTTATCCAGAATTTCATATTTAGAATTAAAGTTTCAGGTCACTCTGATGTTTACCCTCATTGGAATAGACTGGATGTACTTAACCCACTCTGAAAAGGCTATTTTCCCTGATATTCTTAGCTTGCAGTTCTAGTTTTCATTGGCAGTCTCTTAGGTCATATATACTAAGGGGTATTGATCCTGGGAACCTAGGCTTGGACTGGAGAAAAATAGATAATCATATATGTAGCTGTAATGTAGTACAGTTTGTTCTTGAACATCTGCATGGGTTAGGGGTACTGACTCCTGCACTGTCAAAAATTCACATATAACTTTTGACTACCCCCACACTTAGGTTGTCCCTTAGTATCCATGGGGGATTGGTTCCAGGACCCTGTGCGGATACCCAGATCTGCAGATACTCAAGTTCCCTATGTGAAATGGTAGATCAATGAATACAGTCGGCCCTCTGCATCCAAGGACTCCCAACCACGGATGGAAAACAATACGGGTATTTACTGAAAAAATTCCACATATAAATGGACCCGTGTCCTTCAAACCCCTGTTGTTCCAGGGTCATCTGTCCTTTAAAAATATATATGCATGTACGTAATTATTAAACTATTGTGAATTAGTTCTGTGAGAGATAATCAACATGGAAATCATAAAACATACATCTGAAAGTATACACTATATAAAGATTTTTTTTCTTCTATCATACATAATTATCAGTTGCTATTTAACCCTTTGGTGCTCTCCCAGGGTTAAGAATTTAATTTGCTTGAAAACTTTCCTTTCTATCACTGGGATCTCCATGGTATTGATCTTATAAGCAGCAATGTTACAAGTCCTAGAAGATGAATTAAACCTATGATTCGGTACTTGCATAAACACTCCACTAACTTTTTAAATCCTCTATCTAGACGCTGCCGTTCCCTCCTTTTTTTCTCTGAAGTGATTAAGAAGTGGTTAAGGCTCTCCATACTGTGGTCACCATAGACCAAGCCCCTCCATCTGCTTTCTTATGAAAAGCATACTGAAAACTGAAAAAGCAAACATTGTTATGTGATCATGTGATATTTGCTCCAATGATGATCTAAATTTTCTTTGGTTGTCTTAACAACCAGAACCTTACTCCCACACAATCAAATTTTACCAGTGCTTGACTGGTTTTTACCAATCCTTGATTTTGCAAGAAGCTGTAACTTTCCAGTTGTTTATAATGTGTTGTTTTTTTTTAAATTTGTTTGAGTTTGTTTTTGTGTGAGAACTAACTACTTTTAAAGGGATTAGATTTTTTTCACTCTACAGTTAAAAATATTTTGAACATTCAAAAAACATAACCAGATTTTAAACATTGGCCTGCCATGCTAGACAGTGAGGATTCCATGTTACTATACATGCATAAATATGAACTTTATTTATGTAAGGTCCTTGACATAGGTCTTGGCAATGATTTTTTGAATCTGACACCAAAAGCAAAAGTAACAAAAGCAAAAATAAACAAGTGGGACTACATCAAACTAAAAAGCTTCTGTACAGCAAGGGAAACCATTAACAAAAAGAAAAAGAAACCTACTGAATGGGAGAAAGTATTTGCAAATCAAGTATCTGATAAAGGGCTAAAATTCAAAATATATAAAGAACTCATACAACTCAATAGCAAAAAAGTAAACAATCTGATTAAAAAATGGGCAGAGGATCTGAATAGATATTTTCCCAAGGAAGACATACAAATGACCAACAGGTACATGAAAAGATGCTCAATATCACACTAATCATCAGGGGGATGCAAATCAAAACCATGAGATATTACCTCACATCTGTCAGGCTATTATCCAAAAGTCAAGATGTAAGTATTAGCGAGGATGTGGAGAAAAGAGAACCCTTGTGTGCACTGTTGGTGGGAATGTAAATTGGTTCAGCTCCTGTGGAAAAGAGTATGGAGGGTCCTCAAAAAATTAAAAATATGATCCAGCATATTTCTTCTGGGTATTTATCTGAAGAAAATAAAAATACTAATTCAAAAAGAAATATGCACCCCCATGTTCATTGCAGCATTTACAATAGCCTAGATGTGGAAACAATTTAAATGTCCATCAATGGGTGAAGAGATAAGGAAGTTATGGTATATATGTGGAATATTATTCAGCCATAAAAAAGAATGAAATCTTGACATTTGCAACAACATGGATGGACCTCGAGGGCATTATGCTAAGTGAAGTAAGTCAGACAGAGGAAAACAAATACCATATGATCTCATATGTGGAATCTAAAAATAAATAAAATTTAAAAACCAAGTTCATAGATATAGAGAACAGATTACTGGTTGCAACAGGTCGTGGATAGGTGAATTGTTTTGTTTTTTTAGTTTAAATAAATTGAATAGTAGAAAAAAAATGATGACCTTTAGGATTTTCAGGCTTTCTTTCTGGAATAAGGAGTGATTTGTCCAAGTTTTTATGTGCTTTGGTTCTGTGTGTAACAAACTTTTAGGAAAACTTCAAACCTTGATTAATGATCTTGCAGAAGTTCAAGGGAAGAAATCATGCAGTGTTTCCACACCAAAGCTTTCAGAAGGCCAGCGCCTCAGCAGCTTGACCTTTGGCTGTTTTCTATCTCGAGCAAGGAGCCCTCCTCAAGTAGTAAAATCTGAGGAAATGAGCAAGATACCATCTAAAGAACCTGAGTTCACTGAAGGAAAAGACACAGAAGGTATTTATGGACTACAAGAATTTGCTTTGACATTTTTTTAAAAGGAAAAAGCCATTTGCTACGATTAATCCGTATGTAGCTTAATTTTCCTTTTTTAAAATTTTTTATTCTTCCATCACTCAAAAGGGTAAATATACAAAATCTATCTGGATGGTTCATCCTAGGTTCCTTATTTTTTTTTCTTGCAACTTCATGTCTTACGAGAATATTTCTAAAGAGTAATATAGCATTTCACTTTCTGTATCTAGTTATTTTTGTATGTTTTATGAGAGTCTTTGCCAGTGATACAGAGGAGAAACTGATTTCCTCTCTCAGTACTTTTTCCTGAATTAGGTAGCAGTGATATGTACAATTAAAAGTTTATAGTTGTACCTACAAGGTAATTGTTTTAACTTTAGTGTTTCAGATTAGAATTATGAACTTTCTATTATTTACTTAAAATATTAAAAATTACCTAATATTAAATATAACATTGAAAACCGATAAAGAAAAAGAACACTAGGGGACAATTTCATAACTGCTTTGATTTTCCCTTTATTGCTTCATAGAGGAAAATATTTACCTAGATGTTCAAACCCTGGACCCGTGTCCAGATTTCTACCCTTCTTTTAGTCTTAAGGCCCCTCTAAATTTTGCTTTGTTGTGCAGTTGCTGGCTTTGCCACATAGTATGACCTCTCCCAAGTATTTTATTGAGGCTCAATTTTGTATCTTCTCTCTTTTCAGTTCCCGATTCCTTCCTCCAAAGGAGAAAAATTATAGCCCTAAAAGTCTATGCTTGATTATGAAATTCTGAAAACTACATAATGTTTTTCCAATCAGAAGGCTCCTTTGCTACTCCCTTTTATGCTGTTACTTGCATTTTTTTTTTTTAATGAGAAGTCATTTTAATTCCCTTCTCACTTTTTAGCAGTCAGTTGAGTATAACAGTACAGCTGAGGTTGCCTGTACTGAAGTTCTTGCTCATTTGCAAATTTACCAAATTGCCTGATACCAAATTGTAGAGTTTGTTTAGTCTCTGCTTTCTTAGTTATGAAGATCATATCTATGTTTTTATGTTTTCAAAGTTCCTTTTGTACTCTTCAATCTGAATTTTTAGTTCACTGTTTCTGCAACCAATGGTTTATTCTGTTAATTATGTTATAAACAAAAATAAGCCATATCTAGACATTTTTAAAAGAAAGTTATTCTTATTATATAAACACATTTTGTAGTTATGATTAAACCAAAAGTAGAGAAAAGAAAGCTTTTCTGTTTTCTCAGTGGTTTTGCATTTTTCAAGTATTGAAGTTTGTGAACAAAGTTTGTTTTTTAACTATAGCTTTATATTTATGTTTACATTTACTTATGATAATTTTGAAATTTAGTTGAAAGAAGATTGTCATTTTCTTTGCTTCTAAAATAGAATTAATGTTCTTTTTTTTTAGTAGCTGCTTTCTTTGATAGTCAGCATTGCCCGTTTTCACATTTGGCTTCTTTTATTATGTCTCTTTAGACTATTGTCATTTTTTTCCCCCAATATATTTATTTGTAAAAAGCAGTTTAATTTTGATACTATTCTATTGAAGTGTTAGGTCTCCATGTTTTACATAATGTTTATAGTTACCAAAGTTGGGTTTAAAAAAGACATACAACTACAAAAAGATAATGTAAATTAACTATTCTTACGAAAATTCCAGTTTTCACAATGTAGTTACATAAAGCTAAATGTACAGAAAGATTATATTATTAAAGGCAACATGCCACTATGATGTATGCTTTTCTAGAAATGGAAATTCCAGAAAAGTCTGTCGATAACCAAATTCAAGGAAACCACCAAGGTCAGAGAATGTTGTGTCAAACCCCTTGTGTCTCAGACCAGAATCAGAAAACAAGAACAAGCTGTGTAACAGATGGTGGCATATCCCAGAATTCTGGGGCTCCGGTGAGTGACTGGAGCTCTGATGAGGAAGACGGGAGCAAAGGAAGATCCAAGTCCAGGTATACGTCCACCCTTTCAAGTCACACCTCAGAGGAAGGGGTCCAGTGTAGCAGAATGGGCAGTGAGACGTATTTGACAGCATCTGACGACAGCAGTTCTATATTTGAAGAAGAGACTTTTGGCATCAAGAGACCAGAGCACAAGAAGTTGTATTCTTGGCAACAGGAAGCACAATGGAAAGCTCAGAATAGTCCTCTCGGAAAGGGAAACTGTGAATCAAGGAAAAAGGAGCATGATAGTTCCTCAGATGAACTGAATAAAAAATTTCAGTCTCAGAGACTGGATTATTCATCTTCATCGAGTGAGGCCAACACCCCAAGCCCTATTTTGACCCCAGCTTTGACGCCAAAGCATCCGAACCTACTCCCTGGAAAAGGAACACAACTAGTGCCTTCATCAAACCTGCCACCCCCAAAGTTAAGGATTCCTAATGTTTTCAGTATAAGTGTAGCCCTGGCCAAAAGACACTTAAGCCAGCCACAGTTAAGTTCCGATAGGATGTTTGGTACAAACAGAAATGCCATCAGCATGATCCGACCACTGAGACCTCAGGAAACAGATCTTGATCTAGTTGATGGCGACAGTACAGAAATTTTGGAGAATATGGACACCAGTTGTGATGATGGATTGTTCTCCTATGACTCTCTGGAATCCCCGTGTTCAGACGACCAGGAAACCTGTGACTCAGCAAAGAAGGCGGCATGTAGCAAACCTCCAACTCCTCCGCTGCACCGTTTTCCCTCCTGGGTAAATTATATTGCTGTGTGCGATACATGCATACTAGTTTTTTGCTAAACACTCATTTTCAGGTTTTACTTTACTTCTTTTCCTGTTTCTTTTCAAATCCAGCTTTGTTCTGACAATGCCCAGTTTTCAGAATTTCCCCTTCTCTTTCCCACTGAGTTCTGAATCAATTGAGAAATAAGACAAGGATAAGACAGATGAGAGATCAAAATATTATTGTTATTACTGATAAAACTGATTTTAGAGAATTGGTGGCATACACAGGTAGCACTGGACCACCACAGGTTTCTGTCGGTGAGTCCCTAACCCTCTAAAATGTACAACCTAGAGGAAAAATAAATGGTTGTTTCCTGCATGCAGCTACTTGTCAAGAGAAAGGACAAAGGAAGATGCTGAGCTCTGCATGTCCAGTTTCTCCTTCTAAGCTTACCAATCACATTAAGCCACTCTTCCACCTTGGGGAGGAGAGAGTGAATGGTTGGAGAGCGATCGGGAGTGTTCAATAACTGGAGCTCCCTCCATGTGGAAGGAAACATCAGGAGTGGGGAAGAAAGGTTCCTCCTAACTGTGTAATACTTTCGGGTGAATTCTTGACCAGGACACTTAACTCTGGTAGGTCATTGGTTTTTTTCAACTCAATCATTTACTTGATTGGCTTTAAGAGAAATTTAATTTTACTCTTGATGAGCTTATAACTCCACTGTTTTAACTGAATGCATTTTCGTATATATCCAGAATAGATTGAAATTTCTTCCATTGAAACATTAACCATTAGTACAATAATTACCCCATCAATTTTGTGATTCTTCTTAGGAATCACAAGATTTAAAAAAAAAAAAAAAATCTTCCTGTATTTGAAACCAAGTGGAATAGTGGAATAATCTGTTTTGTAGATTTAAGTTTTCCTTCACATATTGACATAATTTAACCTTTGGCCTCCAGAGAAACATTTGGGTTGCAGGATTTTTTGGTTTTCAGGATCATCTTCTGCTATTATTATTTTTATTTAGAGACCAATGCAATTTTAAGCAAAGTAAGGCAACCATATTTTCCTAGTATAAATTCAGACCTTAAGACGTGTCTGCTCTTATTTACTTTCAGAAGAGTATTTTCTTGCAGTGTCCACATGAAACCGTCCACAGTTTATTACTAAATTCTGGATATTTTTTTAAAAGTGGATGTTACTGGCATGCGAACCTCTGGAATTCCAATTATGTTACCCTTTAGGCAGCGAGGAGTTGAAATTTTTGCTTCTTTTATTATGTTGAGATTTTCAAAGATTTAGGGTATGCTTTTAAGTTTGTTTTAGTTGGCAAACCATTTTACTACTTTTTTGCCTTTCTCGTTTCTCCTCATCTTCTGAAGCTATTCAGTCCTGAAAAACTACTATTGCTTTTCGAAAACCTTTTAGCAGACTGGCCAAGTTTGAGGTTTTATTTCTGTTTATTGGGTATTTTCAGGTTTCAAGGAAAAGAGATGTATTTGAGTTACCTCAATTTATGAGAGTTTATTTTAAGGATTTTTAAGAGTTTAAGACATAGTCTGTCTTTATTGAACTTGAATATCACTCAAAATACAATAATCACTCTAGTGGGATGACATGTGATGATTCAGCTCTTTCAAAACAGGTGACACCCATTGGCCCTGGTCCAGGGGCTCAGCTTGTCTTCCTCACCTGTCTCCAGCGACTCTCTGCTTCTCTCGCTACTGCTAAGTACTCTCCTCCACTCTCTCATGGCTTCTAACTGCCTCACAACTCCTGCTTACTGCCTTATTTTCGTATGTTTTTCTGTTCTGCACACTCTGCTGTATGTCTCTCTTGAGTGTATCTCACAATCACACTATCAAAGAAACTGCATCTGAATCATTGTCAGACACTCTTCCATCTAAAATGGTTCAGGTAGTTAGAGACCTCATGCCCATTACCTCACAGGCCACTGGCTAGCACAGTCCTGAACAGGACTGCCTCAGTTGTCCATGTGCCCTGGTCCAGACACCTGCGTCCAGATTAAATGCATTACAAAGTTCAGGACATGGTGATCTGTGCATTAGAACAATCTGGAGTCCCTTTTCTCGTAGGGGGAAGGCCTGATAGCCTTTTTAGTACTCATTTCAGAGATCTCTTTTAGAGAGGAAGAGGAAGCAAAATAACAGCCTACTTTTGGAACAAGATAATTATTATAAATATTATTGCAATTCTCAAATTGACCTCAGGTATTTCTTCTACTTCATTGAAATATGAGTGATAGCAATTTAATGCTCCTCTCTCTGTGATTTCTGACACTAAGTTTTTTATTTCTCTTTTCTTCAAACATATTCTAGAATGGTAGACTAATAAAGGTGGTGTGTATGTATAGTCAGTGATTGTGAATAAACTTTCCCTTACTTTTTTTCCTATTTCTTTAAAAAATTTAAAATACTAAGCAAAAATTTGGGAACAAAAGTAAATAATGGAATGACTAATGGATGGAAAAAACTTGTGCAGTGCTATTCAGTGGCATATTTTAGTTGACAGTTTTATAATAATGTTGTATTCTAGTGAATATTAAGTGAAGAACAAATGAAAAACATGTGTATTGAAAGTAATCATTCTTTGCTTTAAATATCCAGTTTAAATCTTTTTTTTACATTAGGAAAGCAGAATTTATGCTGTAGCCAAATCAGGCATTCGAATGTCTGAAGCCTTCAATATGGAGAATGTTAATAAAAGTAAGTGAATTTGCATGCTACAATATAGATGAACCTTGAGGACATTATGCTAAGTGAAATAAGCAGTCACAGAAACACAAATACTGTATGATTCCACTTATATGAGGTATCTAAAGTAGTCAAATTCTTAGAAACAAAAAGTAGAATGGTGGTTACTAGTGGCTGGGGGAAGCGGTGAAAAGGGAGTAGTTGTTTAAGGGGCATACAGTTTCAGATTTGCATGGTAAGAAAAGTTCTGGAGATCTGATTCACAACCCTGTGAATATATTTAACACTAACCGAACTGTGCACTTAAAAATGGTTAAGATGGTAAATTTTATGTTATGTGGGTTTTTTTACTACAATAAAAATGTTTTTAAAAAATAAGTGATTTTGTACTGCCATTTCACTAGCCAGGAACTTCCTAAATATCTAAAGTAATTGGAATAAATAGAATTATGTAAACTTTTAGAAAATTATTTCTAGGATTGCTGATTTATATTTTTAACTTGAAATTCATGTTACTCAGTATAGGGGCACATATACATTCAACTCTCACATAGAGAGTACTTCATTATGTTTTTACCTGAAAAATGCTAAAGCAAAGAAACTACGGCGTTTCAGCTGTTTAAAGTAAAATCATTGGTCTCTATGTCCTCTTTTCCCAGAGTTTAAAATGCATTCCTCCTTTCCTTCTTTAAGAAATTATTATAGTGGCAAGGCATGCCCATTATAAAAAATAAAACCAAACAACAGAGAACTGTCTGGAATAAAAAGAGAAATTTTCCTGTGGTTCCTTTTCCTATCCTACTATCCCCTTCCCTATCCTACCACTAATTCATATCTCAGAGGTAACCACTGATGTTCTATTTCTTTCCAGCTGTCTCATGTTCTTACCATTTGGGAAATTACATTTAACCTTTCAATATAAGGTACACCTGATAAAGGCTGATGATATTTTAACACCATATCAATAATAGGACTATGAGTGGTCAGAGACTATCTTCATTGGGTACTGTGCACTGAACCAGTCAGTTGGTATTTATACTTATTTCTGCCCAGTCTGAGCTGGATGGAGATGCCATAGAAATTAGAGCTCTGATCCTTACTCCCAAATTGCTTACAGTCTGGTTAGGGAACTAGCACACGTGAGGAAATAATGAACCATGGAAGAGTGTGTACTCCTATAATTAAATCCGCAAATGCCATAATTCTTAAAGTAGACTATGTAACAAATAGTTGTGTATTGATCCCATTTATCTTTTAATTGGAAATTTTGTTAATTCACATTCATAAGAAAAAGACACAAGTGCTGGTTAGAAAATATTTTTTACCAAGTCATTTTGTTTTCTGTTTCAGATTCAATTGCAGTGCTTTCCTATACCACATCAGGACTTTATACATCTCTGATATACAAGAATATGACAACCCCAGTGTATACAACTTTGAAGGGGGTAACTCATTATTGTCAATGTTAAACATGTGGTTTTCTTCATGATGGATCAAGAACACTGTTGGTTCAAGCTCCAGATTCCATTCTTGTCACTTTACACAGATTCTCCCTTTCTAGGGAGGGAGGTTTAGAAGTGCACACTAATATATCATGAAAAGAGAAGAAATGGAAAGATCTGGAGAAGATATTTATTCTTATCAGAGGTCTGAGTCCATTTTTGTTATGTCCCGTGTGACACTCAACCCCCCTCCGTGGCTGTTAATTGTTTAAAGGAAGCATATGATTAATGATGTAATGAAAACTTCTACTTTAGAAAGATCTTTTTATCACTGCCTGGGTTCCCTTCCCTAGCTCAAAGTACCTAATTAAAATAAGTATCGTCAGGTATTCGCGGCCTTATGTTTTTAGGAATCTTTGATAACTGGCAAGTGCCTTGCTAATTTGAATTTGGGACTTAGCAACATGACTGGTAATGGCAAAATATGTTATTGTATTCCTTTAAAAAAATCTTATTGTATGATGTCGTCTGGTAAAACATTCTATATCTAAAGACAGAAGTGACGTTAGAGATGTACACAGGAAGGCTATTCTACTTTTCTTTAGAAGGCAACCCAAATAAGCAGCAGCCCGTTCTTGGATGACTCGTCAGGGTCAGAGGAAGAAGGTAGTTCCAGGTCAAGCTCCCGGACTTCCGAGTCAGACACGCGCAGTCGGAGTGGGCCAGGCAGCCCCAGAGCCATGAAACGAGGTGAGGGAAAGTCTCAGGCATACAGACAACTCCAAATAATTCGGAATATGGAATAGGAATTTCATCTCCATAATAGGATTTAAAAAAAAAAAAATCTAAAGTACTTGTTCCAAACCACAGTGAAAAGAGAATTCGCCCAGGACTAAGACACTTATATGCTCTTTGGGATTCCTGATAAGCCATGGACTCTTTGTTGTTTAACCTTATCTTGTCTATAAAAGAGAGATCACTTTATTATGGGAATAAAATGAGGTACCTGGCTAACATGAAGTTTGTCTTTTATAGTTCCTGTGTAGCATTTTGGATAATTTATGGGATAGACTTATTTCAGCTAAATTTGTTCCACTGCTAAATGGCAGAAAATACATCGAAAATTTTGGAGGGTAGTCTGATAGTAAGATGGAAACCAATAAAAAATTTACTCTGAATATGTTTATGGTTTTTAGTGGACTTTGAAGAACTTTTTGGCATAAGTAGAGATTACAAAGAGATCTCTTCACCCTAAAGTGATGTCTGTATTTACAAAAGCCTTTAGTGCATCATGATATGTCTGTAGATTTTCAAACTGTGTTCCCTGGAACCCCTAGGCACTCCCAAATCCCTCAGCTTCAACTGGAGCTGTTCACCTTTCATAGATTTAGTATTTTGGGCTTCCAATGGTTTCTGCTCTTACCTTGACCCCCAATAGCTAGAATCAAGTTATATCACACTTTTGCTCAAAACACCACAAGGACTCATAATGGCGAGAAGGTGCTACATGGTACTTTTATGTCTTTCCTTATCTTCTTTTTCCTCCTCCTTTACTCAGCGCTGGCCACTCTGCTGTTGCTAGAACATCCCAGGGGTGCTTTTATTTCAGGCCCTTTGCCCTCGACTTGGTTGTTTCCTCTACTTGGTATCCTTCACCCAGATGTCTAGATGGCTAACTCCCAAAAACCTTCAGCGGTTTGTGCAAACACTGCCTTCTCCCTGAGATCTACCCTGACCAACCATCCACATGCAGTCCTTTGCTCTCCTCCAACCGCTGGATTTTTAAAATTCTCTTCAGTCTGCTCTGTGTGTTATTCTCACACACACTTACTGCCTGGTTTTTGTCTATCTCCCCTGATTAAAATCTATGTTCCATGAGGGCAGAAATTTTTCTGTTTTGTTGTCTGTTCTATTCCTAGCACCTAGGATAGTGCCTAATACACTGGCCCTGGGGCTGGGAACATTCATGGAGACTATGGCATATACTTTATATATGTAAAAATGACTATGCTTGTAATCGTCCTTGGAGAGTTGCATGATAGTCCTTACCCTTTAGTTCTGTTTTCTGTTTTAAAAGTTCTTCATGGCCAAAAGCATGAGAATAAATCTGGTGCGGGAAGGTTTATGATATAGGAATAGCTGTATTCCTTAGATTTCACAGCTGGCTTTTGGACCACCCAATTACTAAATATTGACCTGATTTATTTCTTTGTTCATCCAGGTGTGTCTCTCTCTTCTGTGGCTTCTGAAAGTGATTATGCTATTCCTCCAGATGCTTACTCCACAGACACAGAATACTCACAGCCAGAGCAGAAGCTCCCTAAAACTTGCTCGTCTTCCAGTGATAATGGGAAAAATGTAAACACTGCATCAGGTTTTTTAAAAAATAAACAAACCAACAAGCAAACATTAATGAATCCATTAGTTTGAGCCTCCAAAAGGAAACTTAAATAATTTTTTAAATCTCTTTTTAATTAGGAGCCACTGGAAAAATCTGGCTATTTATTAAAAATGAGTGGTAGAGTCAAGACTTGGAAACGGAGGTGGTTTGTTCTTAAAGGTGGTGAATTACTTTACTACAAATCTCCGGTGAGTGGAAAGTGCTTACTATTTAGAACTGAATTCGTCAAACTAGAAATCAAACTCCTGACTGATTTTCTTCCCTGTAATGCAATTAATTATGCAAAGCATTTCTTATTGCTACTATTATAGGTAATCATGTTGCATTTGGTTTTCTTCCTTTTATACAGAGTGATGTAATTAGAAAACCCCAGGGCCATATTGAACTTAGTGCATCCTGCAGTATTTTAAGAGGAGATAACAAACAAACAGTTCAGGTACTTTAAAAAAAACAAACAAACTGTTTTTGTTTTTGTTTTTTTTTATCATGCAAAATTAAATTTTCAATTATCCAAGGTGACAGAGAGGAGATTGGATGAGTCAGTGTTTCATTAACTTTGGGTTAAGTTTAATGCTCAAAAATGTGTGAAACCTGAGGACTTCTTAGTGAAAACTATGATATAAGCTACGTTTGTGTTGAGTAACTCCCTACTACATTCCTTTTCCCTTTATCTCTTACACTATTGTTTCCCTGTACTTAATTATGTATTCTCAGCTCTCAAACTGTCTAGCTATTTTAGGGGAATTCCCAGTATGATGTTAGTAGTTTAATGTGCTATTAAATTCAGGAGGGTTTGCATTTTAACACAGAACCAGAAAATGGCAGTTCTATAAACTACAGATGCTATAACATGTAAATGGGAAAGATATTGGTGAGCAGAGGGGCTGTACTATAATAGTTTCCACCAGGTCACACCATAGAGGTAGCTGCTGCCCATTTCACTCACACATAGGCTAGTCTTTCCAGAAACCTGTTAAATTTAAAAATGCAGGCTGCTGAGATAGTTTGGTATATGTGATTAAGTTATTTAATTATCTGAAGTGGTTAAAATATGCTAAATTACTTACGGAATCATTTATTTAAAACCTGGGAGTCAAGATGTATTACTCCTTAACATGTTTTTTCCATGTTAAGTAGTAATGTTTGAAGAATTGACAAGGAAATGCTAATAATCCTCAACCTTCAGAGTTTGCTTCCCTATGTCTTTCTCATCCCATTCTAGTTGACCACTGAAAAACACACCTACTATCTGACTGCAGATTCTCCCAATATATTGGAGGAATGGATTAAGGTGTTACAGAATGTTCTTCGAGTGCAAGCTGCTAACCCACTTTTCCTGCAGCCTGAGGGCAAACCAGCGGTGAAGGGACTGCTCACTAAGGTAGGGATTTTATGCAGATAGCAGTGTCCCAGGCAATGGAATTAGCCCCACTGCTCATGAAAAGTGGGTGTCAGAGAATATAGATACTGAATATTTATATCATCTTGGAGTGTTTTAAATATGATACCAAAGACCAAAACCATAAAGAGGAAAAATGACAAGTTTGACTACTATACATAAAAATGTAAATTTTGTTACTCTCAAAAATGCTCTAAGCAGAATTTTTAAAAGGCAGATGAAAAGTTTTGAAAAGGTGTTTGAAACATCTGAAATCCAAGTTTTTCTAATCAGTAAGGAAAGGATAAACACCAATGGGGGAAAGGAACAAAGGACACAAAGGGAGGGAAGTAGAGCTAGTAGAGATAAGAAATACAAACCATCAGAAAGCATCATTGGTAAGAAGTTTTGCTCTCACTAATTTCTTAAAAAGCACAACTTGAAAGAATAGATATTTTTAAAAATCTGGTCAAAGAGGGGACATTTTTTAACATTATGAAACACAGTATTGACACAAATTAAGAAATCTGCTAGTGAGAGAAATCTGCTAGGAGGCAATTTGGCGATGTCTTGGCCAAATTGTTTACTCAGTAGATATTCTTGAAAGAACAAATGAGTAAATGAATATGAAATGTTTTAAAAACATATATACATGCTCTTTGATCCAGTAATCTCAGTCCAAGAAATTTATGCTTAAGAAATGGTCTTAATTTGCAAAGATGTGAGCATAAAGCTGTTCATCACAACATAGTGTATTTTTTTCCTGTTTTTAAAAAATAAGCTATAATAGCATGGGCTGAAATGCAGATTTTAAGTGTAGACTTTGATAAGTTTTGACAGATATTTACTGTCACTATCAAGATATAGAACATTTCCATTACCCCAGAAAGATTACTTGCATGGCACAGTTTATAATAATAGAAAAATATGAATCAACTTAAATGTAGAGTAGGGGGTAGCTTAAATAAATATTTATATAACAGATCATGCTGTACTATGCAGTCATTTAAAATGGTTTAAAACAATATTTAATGTTCTAGAAATAGGATGTATTATTGGATAACAAAACAAGTAGAGTTCAGTATTATAATCACTATACATATACTCGTATACTAGAGTGACTGTAATATGTAAAAGCACAACTTTTGTTAAACGCATTCATAGAAAAATGAATGGTCGAATGGTCAATTTACTAAGGTATCTTGAATACCTCTACGTGATTTTATTTTTGCTTAGTTCTGTTTCCTAACTTTTTTTAGAATGAGTATTGATTTATGCTAAGATAAATGTTATTTAAAAATTTTGAAAGTCCAGTTGGTTTTGACAGATATTTACTGTCACTTTTAGAGAAATAACAAAGTATTACACACAAAAATAACCTCTGCATACTCATCACTCATGTGCTTTGTTTGTGTAAGAGGTTAAAAATATAGATGTTAATGAGCTATGCCACCATGTCACCATGTAATCTATACTTAATATAATAACGTAGGTGGGTACTATCCAGTAATATTTATAAAGACTAACCAGCTATTCCAAAAGTAAGAGAAATAATTCACCAATACATTCAACAAAGCAATGACCTATGTCTTTTTCCCCCAAAATATTACATTACCACAAAAATGTTTTTTCAGTTACTGATGGGTTAGAAAACTCCCTGGTACTGTGCAAATATATATTTACCAGTGAATACAGTGCTACTTTGAATCACATGCTTTTATAATTCATAATGACTAGCTGTCCCCCTTTTTCAAGGACCATGTATAGCAAACCCTTAGAGCTTAATATGATTCCATGGCCGGGGGTTTGTTACTTCTCCCACAGTTAGTTTTTTTGTTTGTTTGCTTGTTTTTACTTTATCATCATGGCTTATTAATTTTCGCTCATATTATATTTCTGCTATTCCCTGCTTCTCATTTCACAACTGCGTTTTAAATGAGTATAAGTAAGTTGATGTGACTATCAGATGACTAAACCATCAGGGTTTGCAGACAGGGTGCTTATTAGGTTTTCTTCTTACCATTTGTGAAGCCTTGTCCACGCCCATATTTTCACCCTCAGAGCCTTATAAGAGAGAAACATCCCTCAGTTATTCTGAGTGACTTGTTCTAAGCTCACATTCAGGCTACAATTTGAGATACTGTGGAACAGCTTTGAATACTTTAGAGGGGAGGAGGGTTTTTCCCAGTTGTCACATTGTTAAGTGCAGAAATATGTAGGTAGATAGTAAGCACTTGACTAATTTGATTCTGGATATTCACTTTTAGTTTACTGCTTAGGAAGAACATTTTCTATATAAGAATTCATTTATTTAAAAAATGTATTGGGCAGTTACCACATGCCAGGCAATGGGCTGAGAGATACTAAAATGTGGGAAAGGCACAGGGGGAGGGCTAGACTGGCAGGAAGGTGAGGAAGAATGAATACCTACGTTTGTGGGGCACTGACTGAGCACATGTCTGGTGTCCCCAGTTTTCTTGATGAAGATTATGCCATAAACAAAGTTATTTACTGGGCGCGGGGAAGGATTGACAGTAATCATTCAGGGAAGTGGGACACCGTACCCAAGGAAACATAGGATTGATGAATTACTGAGGGCCCATCTGACTAGAGTGATTTGAATTCATATTGGTTATTTTTCTTTAATGTCTTCAGATGCCCAGAAATAGGAGCAGATAATTTACATTGTAGTGATGTGAGGATAGTGATTTTTGCCTAACATTTTATTATGTAAATTTTCAAATATGTAGAAAACTCAGAAGAATTTTACAGTGCTTACCCCTATTCTACCACCTACATTCTACAATTAACATTTTACTTGCTTTAGACATATTTATCAAGATGATGATTTAAAATCAATGTTTTATGATAGGCATTTTCAAACATATGTGAAAGTACAAGGAATAATAGAACGAATCCGCAGACAGTCATTACCCAGTTTCTACAGTTATTAACTATGGTTACTGTTGCTTCCTCTAACACCCACCACCCCTGCCCCCCATCATAACCTTCTCTCTCTTTCCACACTCTCCACCAGGTTATTTAAAAGCAAATGGAGATGAAATTTTGTTGGGTGGATTTGTCAGAAGCATAGGGATGCAACCTAATCACAGACCTTAGAATAAGAGTTCTTTGGTGATCAAACACAAGTTCCAAGATTGGTGGAGAAGGAAGAGAGGCCGGAAGGAAGAGAAGGAAGGGGGGAACCAGTAAATGAATAAAATGGGAGGATTAGGGCACTCAAAGTTCTGAATGACGTTAAGAATTGAGTGGTGTGAGTGAGGAGAGAAGGACGTGGAAGGACGTTGAGATGGGAGAGTAGAATGTAAATTTCAGAAGTGGAGCAGTTCCCAGGGAAGAAAAAAGGACAAGGTGTGGCCGAGCCGATGGATGGTGAAAATGGAGGGATCACAAATGTTGTTGGACATGAAGAGGAGAAGGAACTGTGAGTTAAGCATGTAGAGAGGCAGTGCAGCAAAGAGCTAGGGCAAGAGCATGGGGGAAAATCCTGACTCTGACCCTTGCCACTGTGTGACCTTGAATATGTTTCTTACAGGCTCTGTGCCTTAGCATCCTCATTTGTAAAGTGGGGGGAATAATAGTGCCAATGTCCCAGGTTGTTGGGGGGATTCAGTGAATTATTTAAGCAGGTAACGTTCTTTAGAACAGTGGCTGGCACATCATAAACACTTCAGAAATGCTAGCTATTATTACCACAGGAGTTTCACAAGGCTACAGGCGTGAGAATATAGGAGAGAAGGGAAGACCATGGGAGCTTATGTTTTGCGTGATTGACAAAGGCTAATCAGGATATGATACACTGTTTGTCTTCAAAGTTTCAAACAGAACTGATAAGAAGTACCGTTGTTATGGATGCAAGGCAAAATATTATTCTTTGAATTATTCAGTTTGCCAAAGGCTTGATGTTTGAGATTGGCTTTAAATCTTCATGAGGGTTCTTCTGGTGTGATTTGTTTTTTTATGAGTTTTTCAGAGTAAGTCACTTTCAAGAAATCCTAATATAATCAGATTTACAAATGAAGATAGACTGCGTTTTCAAAACACAGTTTTTGCAGTGAATTGGCAGAGGTCTTCATTAATTTTTAGTTCTTCAAAAGTACACATTGTTCTATTTTTCTTTTTTTAAAGATTTTATTGGGGGAAGGGGAACAGGACTTTTATTGGGGAACAGTGTGTACTTCCAGGCCTTTTTTTATTTCCAAGTCAAGTTGTTGTCCTTTCAATCTTAGTTGTGGAGGGTGCTGTTCAGTTTCAAGTTGTTTTCCTTTCAGTTTTAGTGGAGGGCGCAGCTCAGCTCCAGGTCCAGTTGCCATTGCTAGTTGCAGGGGGCACAGCCCACCATTACTTGTGGGAGTCGAACTGGCAACCTTGTTGTTGAGAGGACGCACTCCAACCAACTGAGCCATCCGGGAGCTCAGCGGCAGCTCAGCTCAAGGTGCCCAGTTCAATCTTAGTTGCAGGGGACGCTGCCCACCATTCCTCGCGGGACTCGAGGAATTGAACTGGCAACTTTGTGGTTGAGAGCCCACACTCCAACCAACTGAGCTATCCGGGAGCTCAGTGGCAGCTCAGCTCAAGGTGCCGTGTTCAATCTTAGTTGCAGGGGGCAGAGCCCACCATCCCTTGCAGGACTCGAGGAGTTGAAATGGCAACCTTGTGGTTGAGAACCCACTGACCCATGTGGGAATCGAACCGGCAGCCTTCCGCCTGAGCCACCGGGCCAACCCACATTGTTCTATTTTAAAGATAAATCATTTCAAAATAATGCTCTCTACATCCAGACGCCTTATACTCCATTTTTGATGAGACTTCATTTTGGAGTTTGTTGAAAAGAAGAAAACAAACAAACAAAAAAACTGCGTAACACAAACTATTTAAAACTTCCAGGATATTTGTCTGTAATATATGTTTCTAAATTTAATTAAACTGAAACATGTCTTGCCAAATGAAACATTTTTTTGTTTTTTTCTCAAGCAACATTCTAAATCCTTCAATCTGAGATGGTTGAGTTGTTTGCTTAAACCATAGCTCTGAAAGCCCAAAAGCCAGCTGTGTTTGTGGGTTTAAATGAAACATGTGTTTTTCTTCTCCTTTTGCATAGTGAGAAAGGAAGCATTTATTGAGTAACTACTATTATCCTTTATTTACATTTTTCTCCTTTGGTTGTCATGATAGCCCAATGAGGTGTACAGTAATCCCATGATACCCACAGAAGCTGAGAGCTTGGGTCAGTTGTGTGAGGACGTCCATCTGGTACATGGTAGAACTGGAATTTAACACTTGGTCCATTGGACCTCAAAACCCAGGCCTTTTCTACTATAGTGACTTGCCTACTGGAACATCGATAGAGGCAATCATTTGTATTCTTCTCAGTGCATTACTATCGGAACAGTCCATTTTAATGTACATCATTGTAGGGGTCCTGCAAAATATGTGTGCCTCCCACCCTCACCTCCCACCCCTTCCCTAATGACCTCTCTCCTTGCTTGCTCAGTCTCCGACACACAGGTGGGCACACATATCTCATGGCCTTGGGACTTGCTGCTTTCTTTGCCCAGAGTGTCCTTCTTTCAGATGACTGCGTAGCTCATCTACCTCTTTCGGGGCTTGACTCAATCAGTGTCAGCGAGCGTCTTATTTTAAGTTGTAAAATGCACTCCTCTCTTCCCCCAAGCACTTCCTTCTCCTTTCCTGCTTCACTTGTATCCTTAATACTTATTACCATGGGCAGGCATGACGAACAGAATGTTGGGCTTTAGTTTTACTGGCTAGTGTCTTGGTTTCCAGGTGCTGGGCCTCTCCAGATTGAGCCCACTCTAACTATGGCAGGAGAGGGTCTAGTCTCAAGGCAGAAGTTGGCAGGGCTACCAGGGTAGTGGGATTATAGGGCAAGCTCAACGGCCACCCCACATTCTAGGTCTGGGGCACCAGGGTTTGTTGTAAATCTACTCCCTGGCAGGAATGGGGTTCTTGGTGTTTTTCTAGTTTTGAGGGTATACTTGGGACTGACTGGCAAACGTCTTCCGTGCCTGTACCTGGGCAGGACTGGGGCAGGGGGGAAGCCACAGTAAGGATCTTCAAAAAGCCACCAAATGATGAAAAACCTATAATACTCAGTCAAAATTTTGGTAAAATGTCTTCCATCAAAAATGCTTAGAAAGTCAAGAGCTAGATTCAAATTCGGTCCCAGTCACTTAACATAGTTCCTGACATATAGGAAGTACTAAATATATAATATAAGCTTTGAATGTTATTTTATTATTTTGTAAAAATCCTTCTAAAGAAGACATCAAATTCATTTTGAAGGAATGAATCTTCTACATTTTGGAAATCACTAGAATGTTTAGGTTCTAACCTTCACATTGCTAAGGTAGGGTGTTAACCCAGAGACCCACCAGGTTATCAGAAAACTAGGAAATACGGAAATGATGAAATATACTTGTGAAATTGGCATCTTGTTTTATCCATCTTTGAATCCTCAATCCCAGGTGTAGTATTTGATACATAACAAACACTTATTAAATGTTTAGTGATGAACACTAAAGCAAAACATATCACGCT
This sequence comes from Rhinolophus sinicus, assembly GCF_036562045.2. Taxonomy (NCBI): domain Eukaryota; kingdom Metazoa; phylum Chordata; class Mammalia; order Chiroptera; family Rhinolophidae; genus Rhinolophus; species Rhinolophus sinicus. Next base: position 29,724,027 of record NC_133755.1, read on the forward strand.
ACCTCTGTAACAGGTAAATCTTTCACAGCATCTGGACAGTCTAGTTGGACTATCACTTATACCCTGAGCAAACTGGATACCTGCAGCTTCCAATAGAGCATATATGCTATATTTTAAGGTATCAAAGTTCTGAGCTACGTTTTTAATTCCTTGAAATATGTTTTCAGGTAAAACATGGCTACTCCAAGAGAGTCTGGTGTACACTTCTGGGAAAAACATTATATTATTTTCGCAGTCAAGAAGATAAGGTATGTATGTATTTTTAATAGGTAACTAGAGAAGTGTTTTGTTTGTTACGTGTTAAAAAAAAATTTTCCCTATCACTCTTCAGTTGCTAGCTAAAACTTTAGAATTTTTGATAAGGTTGAAATTTTGCATAAAATGTATTACTGAGGTAATCCTATACCTACAAGAGTCTTGGTTCTTAATCATAAATCTTAGCAACTTTTGATTAATGCATTTTTTTTCCTGAAAGAGAAAACTCTTCTTATACTCCACTCCCAACTGTCAATTTCTCATACTTTCCACGTCTGACTGAGTAGGTAAGGTTGAATGAAGGGAACGGCAAACTAGAAAGAAGGTCTGCGGAGGGAAAAGAATCTAGTCCTGTCCCAGGCCCTCAAATCCCTAGATACTACGTATCTATCCGTCCATCCACCTATTTTTTTCCTGTTTATTCATTTTTTAAACCAGTCTCCTAGAGAGACTTGCGTTATCGTCACTTTCAGAGTAAAAAGATGGGGTATCTTCCAAAGGTGAAATGTATGCCCCGTTATCATTATGGATACTCCATGTCACCTTTGGGTTACTGCAACTATAAAAATTGACCCAACCGGGGCCAAGAATACTAACATAAAATACTGATCCACAAAATAGTAGCCTGTGACTGATGACTGGGTTTATGAGACTAAAGTTCTTGGTACAGTGACCCCATGGGTCAGTTAGCACTTCTCTGTTCCATATGCACTCTCAGTTCTGAGTAGCTGTATTTCAGATGCGTACCAGTGTTGTCAGTATTGCTCGGGGGGTGGGAATGACTACAGGGCAGCCATTAAAAATGATGTCTTCGAAATAATGTGGGAAAATGCACATAGAAAAATGCTGCATGAATAAGCACAACATAAAATTATACATTCAGTATAATCCCAGCTAAATTATAAGTCAGGAAAATAGAAGCTACTCTGTGTATTCTAGGTATAACCATTTTAATATGGAATTAGGGACATGCATAACTTTTTAAAAAGTTGGGGGAATAGAGGTCAGGGAAGCTGCCACTGGAGGCCTGAGAAGCCTATACTGAAGATCTGAACCCAAAGCACTGAGGCAGCTGGTCCTTAGTTTACCAGGAAGCAGTGACTCTCACATCAGCCTAGGTATCTGACAGCAACTGTCTCAGGAGTACGATGACTTCTCTTTCCCATTTCATGCAAATTGTCTCATAGGCAAACTAACTCAGAACCATACAGAAAGGGGATTCTGACGAATATAGTTCCCAACTTCTCATCTGCAATTATGGGTGACTTTGAAAGAGGGTGGTTAGGATGCTGAGTTTATAATTCTCAGTCTGGCATATCCATGTAAAAATATGCATAACAGGAAGATCAGAAAGAACTATACAAAAATGTTGAGTAATTATCTGTGATAGTAGAATTATGGATGATGATTTTTTTCCTTCTTTATTTTGATACTTCCCGTACTTACTAAGTTTCTATAATAAGCATGTGCTTTATAAATAGAAAATAATTTAAAGTTTGCCAAGACTCAATCTTAAATGTTCCCACTCATAATAATAATTATTATTTAATAAAAATGAATAGCATTGGTCACAGAAGAAACAAGTCAGAAGAATACAGATAGATGAGTAGAAATCCATTATAATTACTGGAAAAGTACTGAGAATGAATGTGAATTAGTATAGGCCTAATTCATTTTGTGCTATAGCTATTTCAGAAACAATCTGCTTTTAATCTGTATCAGTGTCTTTTTTTTATTCAGTCAAAATATTTAAAAGCACTAGGTCTATTCACTGTTTATGGAGCTATGGTGAATCCTTTGGTAAAATGAACAATCATCTTTAAATATTGGGGTGGACGGAACCTTGATTTTTATATGATTAGATATGCCTAAAGCACATAATTGTCATGTATTATCATAGCATAATTAATTTTCTTTATCCCATTTTTAAAGCTTGCTTTTTATTAGTGACTTTCTGTCCTAATATTTTGCTTTTGCTTTACTACCTTCTTCTGAAAGTATAGATGAGTTAATTTTGCATTTTTCCTTCAGAAATAAATTTTCTTCATGCAATGCTCAGAGTAGTACTTTGCACATAGTAACTCCTCAGAAAATAATTGTTATTAATTTAATGGGGAAAAAGACATGTTTCTCATGAAAGACAACACATTAATTAAATGAATTAATTTTTTACTATTAGTCAGCTACTAGGCAGATAATATTGCATTTTAGATAAGACATCCAGATGAGACCTCACTGAGAAGCTGACATTTTAATTAGGTCATGAACTAAGCAAAAGAGCGGCCATGTGGATATTTCCGGCAAGACCATTCCAGGCAGAGGGAACAGCAAGTGCAAAGGCCCTGAGTCAGAAGCATGGCTGGTGTGTTTGAGGAATAGTGAGAAGGTCAGAGTGACTGGCCTGGAGTCCATTAGGAAGAGAATCATAAGAGATAAGATCAGAGATGTAATGGACTAAATCACATGGGGCCTTATCATAGTAAAGACTTAGACTTTTACTCCACGTAAGATGAGAAGAAGCCTTTGGACATTTTTGAGCAGAGAAGTGACATGATCTAACTTATGTCTAAAATGAACTCCAGCAGCAATCTGAAGGGAATAAGGAGGAGAATAGTTGGGAAGGCTGTTCTAGTAATCTAGGTGAGAGATGATTGTGGTTTGTGGTGGCAGTGGAGTGTGAGAAATGACCAGATTTTTGGGTATATTCTGAAAGTCTTGCTGACAAGATTTGCTGACTGAAAAGGTATGGGATATGAGAGAAAGAACAGGTCAGCAATTATGCCGAGGTTTTTGGCCAAAATAGCTAGAAAGATAAAGTTGCCAACAGCTGAGATGGGGAAGGCTGTGCAGAGCAGGTTATAGGGGATGCTATCAGACATCTAAGTAGAAGTACTGAGTCTGGAATTATAAATGTGGACGTAGCTAATACAAGCTGGCTAAAGCCATGAACTTGGATGAGTTCACACATGTGAATGTAGATGGAAAAAGAGTCTAAGCACTGAACTCTGGGCCTGAACATGAAAATGTACGACGGTAACCTTGGTAGAATGAATGTTTTCAGACTGCAATTGCAAACCTGATCAGATATAGAAGTTGTAAATCTGAAGCAGACCGTGTGTTTTCTGGAAATAAATATACTTAAATAAAGCAAAAGTTTTAAATAAATATTCAACACAGCAGATATAATTGTTTCTGTCAATAAATGACTAGCTAAAATTAAATATAAATCAGTTTTATATTTATATTAACCCTGAAATTAAGATGGATGAAATTATGGCATTGTTTTGTGACATATTATGTGTACATATGTTAATAGATACCCTCAGAACACCGTTTGTTTATTGGGGTTTACGGTGATAGTTAATCACACTTCTTTGCACCAGTTATTTAAACTTGTTACTTTTTCTATGAATAGTATTGAGGCTATGTCTATACTTGTCCTTTTGAGCTAATACCTTAATCAAATCAATTCTATAAAGAAAAAAAAATCAAATGAATATTTTGACTGAGTTACATAATTGCTTGACTAAACTACCTTCTTGTTTTTTTTCACAAAAGTTAAATGTCTAGTATTCAAATTGTTTTTTTTTATGTTACTGTTGCATATTTTGGTTGTGACTACTGCTTTCTCAACAATGTGGAAATGCAATGTGTTTAGGCATTCATTAAAAAAAGGTATGCTTTATCTGTAGATTCAATACAATCCCTATAGAATACCAATGGCATTTTTCACAGAACTAGAACAAATAATCCTAAAATGTATATGGTACTGTAAAAGACCCCAAATAGGGTAGTCCTAAGAAAGAAAAACAAAGTTGGTGGTATTACACTACCTGATATCAAACTATACTACAAGCATATAGTAATCAAAACTTTCTTACACCATATACAAGAATAAACTCAAAATGGATTAAAGACTTTAATGTAAGACCCCAAACCATAAAACTCCTAAAAGAAAACAAAGGCAGTAAACTCTCCGACATTGCTCTTAGTAATATTTTTTCTAATATATCTCCTTGGGCAAGGGAAACAAAAGAAAAAATAAACAAATGGAACTATATCAAACTAGAAAGTACACAGAAAAGGAAATCATTAAGAAAATGAAAAGATAACCTACTGAATGGGAGAAGATATTAGCCAATGATATATCTGATAAGTGATTAATTTCCAAAATTTATAAAGAACTCATACAACTCAACACCAATAACACAAACAATCCAATCAAAAAATTGGCAGAGAGAGATCCAAGACGGCCGAGTAGATCAACACTGTGCCTGCTTCCTTTCATGAACAAATTAAAATTATAACTAAATTAGAGAACAGTCAACCTGGAGAACCATCTGAAGTCTGGCTGAACAGAAGTTTTATAACTAAAGATATAAATAAGAAGCCACACTGAGACTGGTAGAAGGGGCAAAGACCCAGAACTGGCTAACCACAAACCTCTGTGTGGCGGGTAAGAACCAGGAGGGATATCTCGGCTGTAGAGGTTCCCCCGAGAGCAGTGAAGGACTCTAGCCCCACAACGGCCTCCCCAGTCCAGAGTACTGGTACCAGGAAGACGAGCCCCTTTTCTGGCTGTGAAAAACAGTGGGGATTCCGACCATCCAAGTGGGAGGAAGGCTGCGGGAAACCCAAGCGTCCTCTTAAAGGGCTTGCGCACAGACTTGCTCACTCCCAGGCACCCACCTTGGACTCCAGCGGAGGGACAGTAATTCAGGAAGGTGTTGGAAACCTACAGGAGTCAGACTGAGTTGCGTTGCTTTGGTTTGAGCACTGGAGGACAGTTGCCATTTCCCTGTGAGGAGGTCCTCCCATACAGCTGGCAGGTGAAAGCCATTTTTCCTGTGTCGAGCCCGCCTCCACATGGACAAGTCAGAATCTGATTGGTCTGGTGAGCTCCGAAGACCTGCCCTGCTGACTCACAGGGACCCCGCCCCACACTACTCCCCCAATGCCAGAGGCACTTTCTCCAAAAGCAGCCAGCCCCACCTGCATTGCACTCTTTCATGGGAAACTGTCAGAGCTGTCAAACCTACAGACCCCAGGTAGGCAGTGACTGGCCTCGGTGTGCTCTGAGACTTTTGCTGAGTAGCTTCAGGCTCTGCACTGGCGCCAAACCAGAATTTACATTAGCCTGGTGACCACAACTCTTCCCACTCTAATGGCTCCCTGAGACCCTGCCTCACCCAACTTGTGTATTGTTCGAGGCTTTATCAGTGGCCGAACCTTAAGGGAGTTGGCAAGTAGCAGCAGGACTCAAGGTGTCCTGGCATATGGTGGAGCCATCCTAGGCACAGTACTGGTGGCAGATGTCCTGGGTTCGCAGCGTGGCCTCTCCGATGTGCCTCCAACTTTAGCACAGGCAGTGAACAACCATGGATTGCCTTGTAGCTCCTACCAGGTAGTCCCTGCCTGGTCACATGCAGTGGGTGACCTGGGCCTGCACCGGAGCCCCGTGCAAGAGGCCCCAAAATCAACATACTTGGAGATTGGCTTCAGACAACAGCAGAGCACCACCCAATTGGCACACAAAGGGTGGTCTCAGTAGGCACCAGAGCCTGCTGGGGCAAATCCCACTCAGTGGGGTAAGCTCCCTGCACAGAAACCTGTAAGCTGTGACATGGCCAAACACCACAGCCAATCATCTTGAGGGTCAGTCCCACTCACTGACATGCCAATAATAACCAAGGCTCAACTATAACAGGAGGAAACACGCAACTCACACAAAGGACACTCCTGGAGCACCTGGAGCAGGTGACTAGGGAGACTGTGCTACTAGGCCCCAAAGGGCACCTACTACCTAATGCCACCTGGCCCAAACTGAGAGACATAACAGATCTACATTATACACAGAAACAAACAGATAGGCAGTCAATAGGAAGCAAAAAAAAAAAAAAAAAAAACCTCCCAAATGAAAGAACAGGAGAAACCTCCGGAAAAAGAACTAAACAAAATAGAGGCAAGCAACCTACCAGATATAGAGTTCAAAACAATGGTTATAAAGTACAGGCAATATAGTCAATAATATGGTAATAACTATGTATAATGCCAGGTGGGTACTAGTCTAGTCAGGGGTATCATTTCTTAAGTTATACAAATGTCTAACCACTATGCTGTACACGTGAAATTAATATAAAAATTAACTGTAATATAAAATAATATCAACTGTAATTGAAAAATTTAAAAAGTCAGGGAAAAAAGTGAAGGGGAATAAGAGGTCCAAATTTCCAGGTATAAAACAAATAAGTCACAGCGATGTAATGTACAGCATAGGGAATACAGTCAATAATATTGTGATAACATGGTACGGTGTCACATGGTTGCTGGACTTATGGTGATCACTTCTCTAGGTATATAAATGTTGGATAACTATGGTGTGCACCTGAAAGTAATACAGTATTGCATGTTAGCTATATTTTAATAAAAGTATTTTTAAAAATAAAATAAATTGGAAAAATTGGGCAGAGGACCTGAATAGACATTTCTCCAAGGAGGACATACAGATGGCCAATAGACATATGAAAAGATGCTAAATGTCACTAATCATCAGAAAATGCAATGAGATGTCACCTCACAGCTGTCAGAATGGCTATCACCAATTAATTAAAAAACAAGTGTTGGTGAGGATGCAGAGAAAAAGGAACTCTCATGCACTGTCGCGGGATTGCAAATTGGTGCAGTCATGATGGAAAATGGTTTGGAAATTCCTCAAAAAATTAAAAATAGAACTACCTTATGACCCAGCAATTCCACATCTGTGTATTTATCTGAAGAAATAAAAAACAAGACTTCTAAACGATATATGTATCCCTATGTTCATCGCAGTATTATTTACAATAGCCAAGTAATGGAAGCAGCATAAGTGCCCATCAGTAGATGATTAGATAAAAAAGATGTGGTACATATATACCATGAAATGTGATTCAGCCATGAAAAATGAAATCTTACCATTTGCAACATCACAGAAGAACCTGGAGGGTATCATGCTAAGTGAAATAAAGTCAGACAGAGAAAGACAAATACCATGTGATTTCTCTTACATGTGGAATGTAAAGAACAAAATAAATTAACAAACAAAACAGAAACAAACTTATAGATGCAGAGAACAAACTGATGGCTGCCAGACGGGAGGGAGGTTGGGGGACTGGGTTAAAAAAGTGAAGGCATTAAGAAATACAGATTGCTAGTTTCAGAATGGTCACAGGGATGTAAAGTGCAGCATAGGAAATATAGTCAATAATATTGTAATAACTATGTATGGTGCCAGGGGTTGCTAGACTTGTCAGGAGATCACTTCATCAGTTATATAAATGTCTCACTACTATACTGCACACCTGAAGCAAATATAAAGTAGTATTTAATGTCAACTATAATTGAAGAATAAAACAAAGAAAATAACAGAAAGATAAAAAGGTATGCTTTAAAAAGAATGAAAAGGAATATGAAAGATTTTACTAGGAAAAGACTTAAAAGTGCCTTCCTCACAATTACTAACATTTACTTTAGTTTCCTTTAGGTCAGATCAAACTCTGGGAGGCTAAAGTTGAAGAGGTTGACAGATCTTGTGATTCAGATGAAGATTATGAAGCCAGTGGGAGGAGTCTGTTATCCACACATTACACCATTGTGATCCACCCCAAAGACCAAGGGCCAACTTACCTCCTAATTGGATCCAAGCATGAAAAGGTATGTAAGGCCTTATTGATTGATTTAGAATGATGTAGATTAATGTCATTAAGTACTGGTAATAATTTTCAAATCATTTTTATGGAAACAAGGAAGCAAACTTGGCTGAGGACTTTCCGCTCTATTTTCAGATTCTTTGTATCGCTGGAAATGAGCCTTGTTCAAATGTGAATGTGTCATTTTTCAATCCTATTGATAAAAGTGGTCAAGGCTGAAATTAGTGCATGAAGGTATAGGACAAAGGAACCTTATGTTCAAAATGTGGATCTCTCAGACTGGATTTTTGGGGGGTAAATCTAAAGCCTCCATCTTACATTTTGACTCATTTTAACAAAATTTTGGTTTAGGTAAAATTGAAAAATGTGTTTTATATATATTATAGTTGTATATATAGCTATATATAAAAATATAAAAGTTAATGTAATATAAAAGTATGTAAATTAATTTGTGTTAAAAAAGGCATCACAAATTAATGGGGAAATAATGGACTATTCAATACATGGTATTATGTGTGTCATATATTGAGGAGATTAGCTAATCTCCTCAAACAAAACATTAATTTTGTTTGTCATCTCACACATATAGCAAAATAATTTGCAGATGAATTGAAAGAGTTAAATGAAATGATTTTTAAAGGAGCCTTTGTCTGATCTCTGAATAGAAAGTACTTTCTTTAAAAAAAGGCAATGTAGGAAATCACAGTAAAAATGGTTGATAGATTTGACTACAAAAAAATGAAATACTTCTTTATGTCAAATAAAATCATAAATATAACTAAAAGGAACATATAAAAAAATATTTAATGGCTACTATATCTTTAACACATAAACAACTTTTATAAAATATTTCTTCTTTTTTAAGACTGAATAATACTCCATTGTATGTATATACCACATTTTCTTTATCCACTCATTTGTCAATGGACATTTAGGTTGCTTCCATGTCTTGACTATTATGAATAATGTTACAATAAATGTGAGAGCGCATATATCTCTTCAAAATTCTGATTTCAATTCCTTTGGATATATACCCAGAAATAGAATTGCTAGATCATATGCTAGTTCTAGTTTTAGTTTTTTGAGTACCCTCCATACTGTTTTCAGTAGTGGCTGCAACAATTTATATTACCACTAACAGTGTACAAGGGTTCCCTTTTCTCCACATCTTCACCAGTGTTTTGCTTTTTTTGATAAAAGCCATTCTAATGGGTGTGAGGTGATACCTTATTATGGTTTTGATTTGCACTTCCCTAATGGTTAGTGATATTGAGCACCCTTCATAAATTTGTTGGCCATTTGTATGTGTTCTTTAGAGAAATGTCTATTTAATTCCTTTGCCCATTTTTTAATTAGATTATTTGTGGGTTTTTTTTTGTGTGTGTGTTTGATTTTTTTTTTTTTTCTATTGAGTTGTTAAGAGTTCCTTACGTATTTTGGATATTAACCCTTTATTGAATAAATGGATTGCAGATGTTTTTCTCCCATTTCATAAGTTGTCTTTTCATTTGATTGATTGTTTCCTTTGTTGTGCAGCAGCTTTTTAGTTTGATGTAATCCCACTTGTCTATTTTTGTTTTGTTGCCTGTGCTTTTGATATCATATCTAAAAAATCATTGCCAAGGTCAATGTCCAGAAACTTAGTCCCTATGTTTTCTTCTAGGAGTTTTATAGTTTTATATTCAAGTCTTTATTTCATTTTGAGTTGATTTTTGTGGGTCGTGTAAGATAAGGGTTCAATTTCATTCTTTTGCATGCAGATGTCCAATTTTCTCGACACTGTTTGTTGAAGAGACTATCCTTTCCCCATTGTGTATTCTTGGCATCCTTGTCAAAGATCAGTTGACCGTATATGTGTGGGTTTATTTCTGTGCTCTCTATTCTGTTTCATTGGCTTATGTGTCTTTTTTTATGCCAGCACCAAATGGCTTGATTACTGTAGCTTTGTAATATATTTTGAATCAGGAAGTGTAATGTCCCAGCTTTGTTTGTCTTGCTCAAAATTGCTTTGGCTATTTGGGGTCTTTTGTGGTTCCATAGGAATTTTAGGGTTGTTTTTTTCTATTTCTGTAAAAATGCCAGTGGGATTTTGATAGGGATTGCATTAAATCCATAGATGCTTTTGGTAATATGGACATTTTAACAATATTAACTCTTCCAATCCGTGAACACTGGTTGTCTTTCCATTTAATTTTGTTTGCTTTAATTTCTTTCATCAATGTTTTATAGTTTTCGGTGTATAAGTCTGTCACCTCCTTGTTTAAGTTTATTCCTCATTATTTTGTTCTTTTTGATGCTATTGTAAATGGGATTGTTTTCTTGATTTCCTTTTGGGATAATTCGATGTTAGTGTATAGAAATGCAACTGATTTGTATAGAAATGCAACTGACTTTTGTACATTGATTTTGTATCCTGCAACTTTGCTTTTATTAATTCTAACAATGTGTTTGTGGAATCTGTAGAGTTTTCTACACATAAGATCATGTCATCTGCAAACAGAGATAATTTTACTTCCTCTTTTCCAAGTTAGGTGCCCTTTATTTCTGTTTTTTGCCCTATTGCTATGGCTGGTACTCCCAGTGCTATGTAGAATAGAAGTGCCAAGAGTAGGCATCTTTGTCTTGTTCCAGATCTTAAAGGAAAAGCTTTCAGTTTTTTACCATTGAGTATGATGTTAGCTGGGGGCTTTGCTTATATCGCCTTTATTGTGTTGTAGTAAGTTTGTTCTCGATATTATTTTCTTTAAAGTTTCTGGATTTCCTCAGTATTTTGTATATGTTATTTGTATGTATTGGGAGTCAGATTTTAAACTTGATAGAATTTATGGTAATTCTTAAAGGAATACTCACTGGTTGTATTTATTCTAGTGTCTTAACATCATATTACTTTTCCTCAATTTTACCATGCTTTTCTGAGAAACATTTATACAAAGTAATAAAAATGTGAACAGTGGGGAAAGGTATTATGAGCACAAGTCAAGTGAGTCTGCTTCAGAACTCTTTGACTAAGTGGCTTTTAGTTACTATTGAAAAATTAAAGTTTTTGTGGTTCTTTTTTAGTGCCAAAGTTTTCTACTGTTTATGCAAGTTGGTTTTTTTTAATTCATCAAAAATTATATCTTGGTTAACATCTTTATTAATATTTTTTAAGGACACTTGGCTTTATCATCTGACTGTTGCAGCTGGAAGTAACAGTGTAAATGTTGGATCCGAATTTGAACAATTGGTTTGCAAATTACTGAATATTGAAGGGGAACCTTGTAAGTTTATAACATATAAGGCTTTATGGTTTATGAAATGGACCCTAACCACCTGTAGTCTAATGGAGTTTTCACTTTGTGGTTCCTGTTTCTCTGCAGTGTACCCACCTTTTCATTGTCTTTGCTTGTCATGGGCTAGGATTCTCACTGTGGTTGTTAGGCTCCAGGGACACCATCATTCCAAGATATGCCATGTCCTGTGACACCTCTGCCTTTGCTCACATTACTCCTCTGTCTGAAATGCCCCCCTTCCTTCACATTCCTCACCAACCTGATACAAATCCTACCGACCTTAGGAGCTCCCCCAGCCAGCCCATTCCAGCTCAGGAGCTGGCTCATAAAAGGTATTTAATAAATGTTAAAATTATGTCCCAATGCACTTTGCCATTTAACTCTTTTATGGCATTTATTGCTTGCATCTTAATGATTTTTTATGGCTAAGGTTTCCCCATTGAGAATCTAGATTCCATGTTATGCTTTACCTAATTGCAGAGATCACACTTTATTTTCAGTATCCAGCATAGGAATTTCATAAATGTTGATTTTTAGGAATATATTCAAGTTCCTCTGTATCGTTCTATCTCCTCCTACTTTGTTTTCTCCTTTCCAGATCTTTCTTCTCTCCTTCTCATGTATAGTCATCTCCCTACCTGAATCCCCAATGTTTATCATATTTAAGCAACATAATAGTGCCCTGGTAGATTTTTTTCAGCCAGGACTCTTAGGACCAAACTCTTCTAGATTTAATTTATCCAAAGCAGAAACATGAGAATCCCAATGGCCTAGAAAATGAAGTAAAATAATGTTGCCAAAGGTTTTTTCATGACCTTTATGACTTAAAGTAGTGAGTCAGGCCTGAATGAGTTAATTTCTAATGGGTTAGTAAACGGGAGGCCAAAATAAGTGATCCTTTCTGTTTTCTATTCATATTTTTCTGTATTTAGCCTCTCAGATATGGAGACATCCTACACTGTGTCACAGCAAGGAAGGAATCGTTTCCCCTCTGACAACACTACCTTCTGAAGCTCTACAGACAGAGGCTATTAAATTATTTAAGGTAAAATTTTGTATGGAATTGTATGTTGTAAAATTTTTTTAATTGTAAAAAATAAATAATTTAGGTTAGAAAGTGTTAGTCTTTCCAAGAAAATTCAAAATGTGATTATTATTAAGAAAATCCACTACAATAAAGTTAGGTGAATTTAATTTGATTTTTTGAGTAAGGATTTGGGATTTACTGAAATAAACTATGTATGGTTTGGGCAATGTGAAACAATATCGGAAGAGTAATTTCCCCATTAACCTCTCAAGTGGAAGAATTTCACACATCACACCTACCTCAGTGTTGGGAGAGGGTTCAACATCCTTCTGCTTCTCCAATGCTACCCTCAAATTCTTACCATTCAACTTCTAGTAGAAATCCCTGAGCACTTGAAACTTGTCATTCAACTATATCACTCTTTATCCAGCCATCTTTGTCATCAATCAGGTTCTGGTAACTTCAAATTTCATTAAGGATTTTGGCTTCCAACTCACATGCTTTCTCTATATGTCAAATCTTACCTGTATGCTGAATGACTATTATTACTTGCCACACCAATGCCATGGTCTTAAGATTCCTGACTTTCTTAATACGAGTAAGCTTCACCTGTAGTCTGCTTCACCTTCCCATTCACCATGTCCACACCCTGACGTCACCATTCCTTACAAGTACACCACCTCTAAAAGTTTAAATTCTCATATCTCTTTCTTTAACTATATTCTCTTAGCCTACAAGCTCTTATTTTCTTACTCTTCCATTTTTCATCCTCACTAAGACCTCTGTTTTGAGGCATTTATTATTATTATTTTTTGAAATCGAAAGAGCATGGTAAAAATCAAAAGAGCAAGGAAGCTTTTCCTCCTTCTTATCCAGCCTAGATTACTTTCATTAGTACTCATAGTTCCTTGGGACCCAAAATTCCATGCATTCTTCACCCAAACCTCAACCTAGATAAATGCTGCTGTCTTGTCTGCTGCCACGTTAATCAATCTGCACGGCTAGAGAACATTAAACAACCTTGTGGCCTGGAGCCCATATAAATCTGTGGTGTTCAGTCCTCAGAGCCAACTGTCTCTCCTTTTGCTTCATTGGTTACATTCACCCTCAAACTCTCTACTCAATTGTGTTCCTCATAACAAACTTACATACTATTTCATTGAGAAAATTAGAGGGCATCGGACATGAACCCCTCAAGTCTCTCTCCCCAACAGACATTATTTCATCTTTTTCTCCTCCATTCCTTCAGTCTCCAAATACATTGTACCTTCTATGGCTTCAGGTCTCCACTCCACAACAGAACCTTGGTACTTCATTTTCCCTTAGTCTCTTAGAGTCTCAGTTTTTGTCTTTCTTTTGGCTGCTTCTTGCCTACATTCCTCTCATCTCAAAAAAAATCATCTGGGGCCGGCCCGGTGGCTCAGGCGGTTAGAGCTCCATGCTCCTAACTCTGAAGGCTGTCGTTTCGATTCCCACATGGGCCAGTGGGCTCTCAACTGCAAGGTTGCCAGTTCGATTCCTCGAGTCCCACAAGAGATGTTGGGCTGTGCCCCTGCAACTAGAAAATGGCAACTGGACCTGGAGCTGAGCTGCGCCCTCCACAACTAAGACTGAAAGGACAACAACTTGAAGCTGAACAGCACCCTCCACAACTAAGATTGAAAGGACAACAATTTGACTTGGAAAAAAGGCCTGGAAGTACACACTGTTCCCCAATAAAGTCCTGTTCCCCTTCCCTAATAAAAAAAAAAAATCTAAAAAAAAAAATCATCTGTTTATTACATAATACTAAGGAATTATTGTTAATTTGGGTCGGGGTGCTATGACCTTGTGGTTATGGGAAAAAAAAATCTTTATCAATTGGAGGTCCATACTGAAGTATTTATTGGTAAAATAACATGATAACATTAAAATACTCCAGAAAAAAAAGTAGAGTGGGGATTGAATGAAAAAAGTTTGGCAAAATGCTAATAATTGTTGACACTTGGTGATGAGTACATAAAATTGATCATTATACTATTCTCTGTACTTTTGTTCATGTTTTAAAATTACCATAATGCAACATTTTTAATAACCCACCCGTAGAATACACAAATACTGAAAGCAAGAAAGACTCTATGCAAATATATTTAAAAATTGGGATGAAGTAATCAACATTATAACAAAATATAAAGGGCCTAACTTGATTCCACGGAAGAATGAAAATTTAAACTGAGAATTTATTAAACTTTATAAGTGTAGATAATTTCAATGCTATTTAAACTGTCACAAGGCATAGAATAAGGAATTTCCCAAATTCTGTTTTTTACTTTTACTTTTTATTTTGGAAAATTTCAAACATATATGAACAGAGAAAATATTATGAGGTCCAAGGTACTCATCACCCAGCTCCACAGTCATCAGCATGTGGCCGATTTCGTTTTATTCTCCCCATCCACACTGGATTATTTTGAAGCAATTCTCAATCATCATATCACCAGATTCTTTTTGTGACGTGAGTATTACTTTGATACCAAACCCCAGAAATGATTATACAAACACAGCATTTTGTGCAAAAACTAATAAAACATTAGTACTCAGAATCCAGCATCATATTATAAGAATACTAAATAGTGACTAAAGGAGATTTGTTTCAGGAAATCAAGGATGGCTAAATATTAGGATATCTATTAATATTATTAATTATTAAGTAGACAGTCATCTCTTCGGAAGAGGCATTTGACATATTTTAACTTCCATGTGATGGGTACTTCCTCAACATGATAAGATTTAATGGTGGAAATCTTTTCGTATTAAGTATTTCATGTAATGTTTGGGCAGCAATGCTTTAAGTTAGAGAGTAAATTTATTTGCTTATATTCTGTCCTCAGAAGAGACAAAGACTACTTACTATAAAACAACACAATGATTAAAGCCAACCATTGGTGTTTATAAATACTTCCCTTTAATCTTTCTTAATAGATATTTATTTAATCAAATTTTAAATCCGTTCATTCATGAAACATTTACTCTGTCACTTTATGCTGTGTGAAGAATCCAGAGATACATAATCCAGAGTCCCTGTCTTTATGAAGTATATAGTCTGGAGGACAAGAGTTCACTAATGTCCCATATACCCTTAAAAATGAATGCATACTCTGTTCTTGGGTGGAGTTTTCTATGTCATTTAGGTTAAGGTGGTTGATAGAGTTGTTCAAGTTTTCTAAATCTGTACTGATTTTCTATGTGTTCTCTCAATTACTGAGAAAGGGGTATTGAAATCTCCCACTATAACTATGCATTTGGCTGTTTCTCCTTGCAGTCCTGTCAGCTTTTGCCCCATATGTTTTGAAGCTCTGTTATTCAGTACATAATCATTTAGGATTGTTATGTCCTCTGGATGAACTGACCCCTTTATTATTATAAAATGGCGCTCTTTATCTCTGTCAGAATTCCTTGCTCTGAAATCTACTTCGTCTGATATTAACGTAGCTACTCGGACTTCTTTTGATTAATGTTATCGTAATATATTTTCATCCTTTTAAACAAAAACTGTTGCTAAGAAGACAATTGATGTAATTCATGAGAGTAAATCTAATAATTTCTTACCTTGAGACTATCTTTTTTTTTTCCTTCATTCAGACCTGCCAGCTTTTTATAAATGCTGCAGTTGACTCCCCTGCAATTGATTACCACATATCTCTAGCCCAGAGTGCTTTGCAAATCTGTCTGACACATCCTGAGCTACAGAATGAAATTTTCTGTCAGCTCATTAAACAGACAAGACGGAGACAGCCACAGAATCAACCAGGACCATTGCAGGTATGTAGTGATACATATACATGCAATTTTAAATGATGTTGTTGTCCTAATTATAAGAATGACACATATTCAATAGAGATATTTGGAAAATACAGAAAGTAGGAAAAGGAAAAATAGCTATAATATTTTGATGTGTATCCTTTCAGTTTATATATATATGTTTTTATAGAAATGTATATGTGTATATTTATACACTTTCATAGTTTTTCACATCATCAGGGTTACAGTGTGCATACTAATATTTTAAAACTATAGAGCAATCATTTCCCCTATGTTCTTCAGCATTCCTCAAAACATGAATGATCGCGTTAATATCAATTACTATACATTTAGGTTTATTATTTTCCTATAATAAATACCTCTACAGTAGACATCTTTGCAAAGGAAAAGTAAAAATCATATTGCCTAAAGATAATCTCTGTTAATATTTGCATACTTGCCCCTTATTTATATATATCTGTGTGGGTATATTGATTTTTGTTTTGGGATACATGATTTTTTACTGTTTTTGATTTATCCTTTCTCAAAGCCACTTATATTTCAATGAAGGAGTAAATACATAAATAAACAAAAAAGGAGCAATGTCCCTAAGTCTTTGAGTGTGATGTCAAAAAGGACTGCCTGTATCTACATACCTTTTGGTACCTCAGTTGTAGACAACGGTATACATAACTAGATGGATTATGCATCTGACCCAAGGTGGAGTTTTTATGTTTAGAGTATTATACATGCTCTAAACAAGCAGATAATGTATATGTGGACAAAACAAAAACATTTTGGGGTCAAGAAAGATTATCATCCCTTTAGTCTTCCCACTTCTGTCAGTCACACCCTTCTGACGTGGATCTCTGACTGGCATGTGATGTCTAACCTATGCTGCTTCTCTTTGCCCAGGCCTGGCAGCTCTTGGCGCTCTGTGTGGGGCTCTTCCTGCCTCATCACCCTTTCCTATGGCTCCTCAGGCTTCACCTAAAGAGGAATGCAGACTCCAGGTGTGCAGAAAACTAGCCAGCTGACCCATTGATGTGACCTCTTAGTCTGCAATAAGTCATACGTGTTTAGTAAACTGCCTGGTACATTTATGGAAGAATGTGTGAAACAAATGTTGGTACAGGCAACCTTTTGTTATCATTTTTGTGGAACTTGGAAAATATTTCCTTTGTTCTGATAAATCTCTCATGGAAGATTGCAGTGAAAGCTTAAAATGTGGCAAAGAATATTTTTTAATGAAAAGTCTATGTACAATTCAAGTATGAATGATTTATTTGTTATTGTTATAACAGCAACTATTTTGTTTCCTTAGTTTTCGTATTACTGTTTTTCTCCACATTGAATTCTTTTATGTGGAAAATTTCCCTGATGGTCTTCCCTCCTTTTATCCTTGTGTGTATCTGAATTACTTCAGAATTTTTATCCCCTCGAAAAATACATTTAAAATCCAACTGTCACAATGGCTTTCTTACATTGGTACCCAGGACACCCAGCCAACGGGTTATCAGGGTCATTTTGTCCAAGAGGTTCATGTTAGGTTGCTCAAATAGACTAGCACTAAAAGAATCAAACAAACAAGCACAATTAAACAAAAAACAACTTTGAAGCAATAGAAAAATAGTCTGTAGTTCCTGATATATTTTAGGGACTATGATCAATGTCATGTGATTTCAGTTGCAGTTACTGACAAATCACTCAGATAAAGGGTGACATGTTAAAGTCTGCCTAGAAGACACTTGAATACAAATATATTTAGAGGTGTTATCGATCTTCCTTTATTAACGGAACAAAAATTATACATAAAAATGAGGCCAAATGAGATTTCTATCCAGCTGTTACATTTATTTATTCCCATGTTTTGTTTAAAGCTTAACACTTTAAGACATGCATGTTTTCTAAGGTAAAGAAGGAATTTATATATGGCAGAATTTTTATTTCTGTTTAAAGATATTTTGTTACCTTGTTTAGCAGTCAAGCACTAACCTCCAAATAGAACTCTGCTACCTTGTGTGTTTCTTACGTGATCCTGTACTATTTTTTATACAATTCTTTATCTTTGTTGAAACAATGATTATATATTGACTATATAATGGCTGGTAATTTAAAATTTATCTTGTGACTGTAATAGTATCATAAAGATGAAGGATGCTTTGTGAGGAAGTTTGATTCCGTCAGTGGCAAAAGTAAGGAAACTAGAACAAGAACTAATGTCACTGACCTAAGCAAATAAAGCAGCATTGATGTGTCTACATCCAAAGCACTGTTTGCAAAGGCTAAGAAGATCAATAAAGCATAGCCCCTGTCATCACTGTGAGGAGACGCACATGTAAAGAGCCAATAATACATGGAAAATGCCCTGAAGTGTCGATATCAAGAGTATATTCGGGTAGGGGTGGCCGGTTAGCTCAGTTGGTTAGAGAGTGGTGCTAATAACACCAAGGTTGCCGGCTCGATCCCCACATGGGCCACTGTGAGCTGTGCACTCCTTATGAAAAGAAAAAAAAAAGTATATTAGGGGTAGTTTGGTTGTGTGTTTTTTCATTTTCCCAAAAGAGTCCTTATCATTTAGAGATTTCTTTCATTTGAGTTTTCCCGGAAGCCGTCCCTGAGATAAGGATTTGAATGGAGGTAGTTTTTTTGGGAGGTGCAGTAAATACCAGTAGGAGGTAGTATTATGGGCTGAATTGGGACCCCACACCAACCCCCCAAAAAAGAGGGAAAAAAAGCTAAAATTTGAGAAAAGTTACAGAAGTTTAATATTACATTCAAAAAGAAAAGTTACTGTCAAAATTAGCATAATACAGTGTAGTAATGTACACCCAGGGAAGCTTTCTTAATGGTTATATATACATCTATTTTAGGTTGTCTTAATTAAATTTATCCTTAGGCTTTATCTTAAGTTTTATATTATAGGACAGAATTTGGAAAATATGCCATTTATTGCCAGCGATGTGTAGAAAGAACACAACAAAATGGAGATCGAGAGGCAAGACCCTCAAGAATGGAAATTCTTTCAACCCTTCTTCGAAATCCTTATCATCATTCTTTGCCCTTCAGTATCCCCGTGCACTTCATGAATGGCATATATCAGGTAGGTTAGACTTTGTACTCTGAAGAAAACATGCCTAGCCTAGAGTCCTATGTGTTACCTCTGGGCATCAGGGACGTGAGACGGTCTACCTACCTGTGTCAGCAGCTGGCAATGATAAACATGTAAAATATATTAAATCTTTTTATCAGGACAGCTGAGTTTTGAAACAGTTTTCCTAAAAAGAATTCACCCTAAAAACAAATCCATATTGAACCAAATAAGGGAGGAGTTTCACTGCCATTACGATTCTAATGGAGATAAACAAAAATACTTTGGTTTGAAGCCACCAGTGCACCTGCTACTGAGGAAATAATAACTAACATTGGGTGTGTACAAGTTCAATCTCTTTAAAGTCTCCAAATCTCTGAAATTGTCTGGGAAAACTTATCGAGGCCCTCCCAACTCTCAGACCTAGATGCTCGCTTATTAACTGAAGCCACCATGTTCCAAAGCTAGCAATTAGTCTTTGTAGCCATCAGCCTTTTATCACGGAATTCAGATACTTAACTGCTTATTAAAGAATCAAACATTAAATGCATAAAAGTCCATTTGTTTAAGTGCATTTCTTGTTGTTTTTTTCATGTGCTTACAGATTATACATTGTACTGTAGTTCTTGGTTTGCTTTTAATGGATAGGCCTAATATCTCTGCAAGATGTTTACAGCTGTCAAATGATCTTACTTTGAATTCATGTCAATTCGCTGTAGCCAAAATTTATGAATTCCTACAGCAAGCTAATGACTAAGATGACATTTATGTTCTCCAGTTGCACTTTGGGGGGAAAAAAGTTAAAGCACCTACATAAATATATGTTACCATTAATCACACATCAAGTATGTCTGGTTTTCCCCCTGGAAATCTAAGTTTGAAGTGTACATACTTTTTTATTAAGAGAACAACTTTGTTATTTCTGTTTAGGTAGTTGGATTTGATGCATCCACCACAGTGGAAGAATTTTTGAATACTTTGAACCAGGATACAGGAATGAGGAAGCCTGCACAGTCTGGATTTGCACTGTTTACTGACGATCCTTCTGGCAGAGATTTAGACCATTGTCTTCAAGGAAACATCAAGGTAATACCAAGTCCTTTGAAGGAGGCACAGGCACACCCTGCAAACAGCAAAGAAACTATGCTTTGCTATTTGCAGCAAGTTTAGTTCAGGAGTTTTCAAAAAATTTAAGCAATCTAATCTTCACAACAAAAAAATAAACAAACTTGCAGGATTTTTGTTGAAGCCATAGGATTCTTAATATACAATCAGCACACACATATTCCATATTAAAGAGAGAAAAATAATAATAGTAAGCATACCCTAAATATTAAGGTAATAAGAGTGGAGGAGAAACTATAGCTCTGATAAAATTGCTTTCCATTTTATTCACTCACTCAGCAATATTTGTTGAACTATTTATTGTGTCGCAGGAGCTGAACCAGACCCTGTGGGGAATACAAAGAAGGATCAGAAATGGTCCCTGCCCACAGTGAACTTATACACAGAGCAGTCTTGTACCCCGACAACCTTTAACAAGAGTTGAAAGTGATAAATGTTTTAAGAGTGCTGTGAATATTCCACAAAGGGAGAGATTAAGTTCAGCGTCGGAAATGAGGGAATCTGAACTGGACTTTGAAGGATGGAGAGGAAATGGACCTGTGGAAATAAAGAGGGATTTCCAGACATAGGGAAAATCATGAGCAAAGACAAAACTGGAAAATTTTTAACAATCTCTTCTAGGTCATAGTAAAATAACTTTAATAAAGTTTCTAGGGATGGCAACAATTAGAAATGTAGAATTACAGAACCATAAGGAAGCTTAGAGAAACACTTTTGCAAATGAGGAAAGTGAGGCCCAGGGCGGGAAATGATTTACCCCAAATCAAACAGCTAGAGCCGGGTCTGGACCCTTTCCTTACTTGATGTGGTCCTTGATTGCTCTTGGGATTAAGTGCCTAGTTATGGGGTGAAGGTATTTCTATGAGTTGGACATAAAAGATTGGGTCAGAGTAGGGGAAGATCTAGACATATAAGTAATAGCTCTCAAGCTTAAAGCTATGAAACATCAGGAACTCTCAAAGCCTAGCTCTACTTGCAAAACAATCGGTTGGGGCTTCATGGGGTTCTACAGATTACTGTTAAAGACCAGACTTAGTTCCCTAGGATAAAACTTAGTAGATATGGTTTCTCCCCACACCCCTTTGCCTATTTCTTCCACTGCATATTGAGAAATCTAGGTAAATGAATGTCTCGTTTTCTCCTCATCTCAAAATATATCCTGGTCGGTTCAACAAATCCAAATGTAAAGTTTTGAGACAGACATTGCTAGGGCAGTATTGTTAATAATTAGTCAGGAAGATAAACTGTATTTTTGGCTAACTTGAGCTAAGTAAATATCAGGGGCTTTGGTGAATTACTACTTACCACATATTTTAGAAAACTTTTATTTATAGCTCTGTAAATGATCAGTTAAATAAACAAACATTTATTTGGTTCCTGAAGAATTTTTGTTCTTTCCCAAAGAGTCTTAAGATTTTATTCCAGATTTCTTTGGTATGACTTCAGTTATTTCAATATTTATAAGTCAGAAGGTAAAAAAGTTGCTTCTTCAGTGACTAAATAATGAAACAATTCCTGGAATCCTCTTCTTTGCAGTCTCATGCAGTCCTTCATTAAGATTCCTTTTTCAGTAAAAAAATTATTGCCATAGTCCAAAGTTAATGTGTGACCAAAAGGATAAGTGGACCAAAGAGCAATTTATAGTTAAGCCCTAAACTCAGAGCTGCACAGAAGCTTAAAACAAAAAGCTCCGGTCCATTTTCAGTAATTGAAAATTTTCAGTGTACAAACATACTTGTCTTCAAAATATACCAGTTTGAAAAATATTATAAATCTCCATTTTTCATTGCCTTCTAGATTTGTGACATTATTTCTAAGTGGGAACAGGCTTCCAAAGAACAGCAGCCTGGGAAATGGGAAGGTACGAGAACTGTTCGTCTAACTTATAAAAACAGGTGTGTAATACCAACGCCAAATGCCAAAGTAGGAGTATATACACTTATGTTCAAATTATGCACCTACTGAATAGGCTTACGTTATATTTATCTGTATATTTGTTTTTCTATAAATGGTAACTGTACTTCTGGAGGAATAAACTGCCACATAAAATTTTGTTTCTAATTCAGCCTTTTAATGTCATGAATAATTATATTTTATAAAAATTTGCATTTGGACAAAGATGAGAAGAAAATTATAGAAAAAATAGCTGCTGTCTTAGGGTGAATTTTCCACTTCAAAGTTTCCTTTACCACTATTATTTCATTTTTCATAAAGACTAAATACTCAAATACACTACTGAGATCTGTAGTAAGAAGACATATTTATGTTTACCCAAGACTTTTAGAAGTGATATACTCATTCATTCTCATTTTTTCATTACCTCTCTCTCTCTCTCTCTCTCTCTCTCTCTCTCTCTCTCTCTTCAATTAAAGCCAGGGACTTTGCTAGATGCTCTGGATAAAATAGTAATAAAAACAGACACAAACACAGTCCCTGATTTTGGGGAATTTATAGGCTAGTGGGAGAGACAGTTTTTAATCACACAATAACTCTAATGAATCTATAATTACACATTAAGTTCCCTGAAAGAAAAGAACGTGGTCTGTGAGAGCACGTAACTAGAAGCTGGACCCAGACTGGAGACATCGGGAGACTTCTTTGAGGAAATGATGCTTATGTCAAGGTCAGAAGAGGCCTGGGGGTCGGAGCATTGAAATGGATAGAAAAGAATGTTCAAAATCCTGTACAGGGAGGCTGTGCAGTATTTCAGGAATTGGGAAAAAGCCAGTGGGGCTGGAGTACATACCTTCTCAACAGATAAAATTTTAATACACTTTGGGATATGGTCAGAAAACAGATTTTCTTTCTCTCTGTCTCTTTTTATTTGAAATATTTTTTATTTAATTATAGTTGGTATATATTTAGTATATATTAGTTATGTTAGTTATATTAGTTATATTAGTTATAGTTTAGTTATGTAAATATTAGTTATATTTAGTATGTATTAGTTATATTAGTTTCAGGTGTACAATAGGAGGTGCGATCAAACTACAGTGAATGTTTAAATTTAAAAACATGTATTACAGTAAAAGACACATTGCTACTAATCCCCCTCAAAATATTCTATATAACATCTTTATCTGTTCATCTATCGAACGAAACTGAGGTTGCTTTCACATCTTGTTTTTTGTTTTTTTTTCAATGTCTTTTTTTTATCTAAGTATTAACAGAAGGTTGTACTTAATAAACAGTGTTCATTGACCAGGTCATATCAACTGTATCCTCCCCTGTCCCCCCAAAAAATGTAGCTTACTGGTTTTGTTGGGTTCTTATACCCCATAAAATAAGGAATCTAAGATATCAGACCAAGAGCCCTGTGGAATTATTGCTGTAGTACTGATTTCTTTCAGAGGCCTACTTTTTGAAGATAGTGATAGACCTGAAATTGGAACGTAGGAAGTAAAGCCACTATGTAACGTGAAGAAAGTACTAGGCTTTGATCCAGTTAAGGATTTCTTTTTCTAATAATCTATCCCACAAAAATACCCACATAAGTGGGCAAGAGTATTCCAGTATGTCCCAGTATTTTCTCTGCCATAGTGTGTAGAACAGTGAAAAATGAGTGTGTGTGTGGCGGGGGGGCGTGTGGTGCTCATAGTATGTTGATTAATAGGAGAGTGGTTAAATAAATATGGTGCATTCGTATTGTGGACTCCTCTCAGACAGTCACCCACCGGGAGAGACAGACACGAAATCTTAGCAATGTGATTAATGCTATTACAGAAACAGCCATCCACTGTGTTTTTAAACAGACTCCTTTGATCTGAATAATGGTAGTGTGAGCTATTGGAACTTCTCTATTCGGGGGCTCATGAGCTGTGGTGATTAGCAAGAGTCCTGAGAGCCTAAGAAGGTGACTATTAAGCTTTGGTATCCAAAGGTTTAAAAATCATGCTTTCCTCGCTATAAGGATTACTTAGATAACGGACGTAGAATCGACTCTGATCCTGGAGCAACCTGTTTCCACTAATGACAACCTTCATCTGTGGCCCTTTGGTGACTGGCAAGAGCAATGGACTGGAATATTTGTACCTTCCAGATGATTGTTTCAATTTTGTGATTGCTGGAGCCGTGGTCCTCAAAGTGGGGGTCCTGGACCTACAGCTTCAGTATCCCATGGAAACACATTAGAAATGCAAATTATTAACATCAGACCCAATGAGTCCATCTCTGGGGTAAGACCCAGGCGTCTGTGTTTTGAACAATTCTTATCCATGCTGCATTTTGAGAAGCACTGATCTAGAGGTCCTCATTGCTGCCCCCGTCTCTTGATCTTACCTGTTGTGGAAGGGAGCCAGCTGCTCTGACCTGACCTGCCATACATCTTTATGTAGAACGGGTTCAGGAATTCTCATTTCGTTCTGCTGGCACTACATGGAATTCCGTTCATGGCTAAGACTATTTCTATTAATGCATACTTTATGAATGTTTATTTAACACATACTGATTCCGCCTATGATGGCTACAGTTGAAACCAAAGTTAAATTTGGAAGAAATGGGGAAAGATGTCCTGAAAGACACAGATGAGAATAATGCTCCAAGGCTAGCAAACACCACTAGGAAGGACAAAGAGTCATGAATAACACATACCAAAGACTGCCTTGTTAAAAAAAAAAAAAAAAAAAAGCCTCACGACAATATCTTTGACATCAGGAAAAAAACACAACTCAACAAAAAGGTTTAATTTTTAACAGAAGTCTGAAATGCCTGGATAGCCGCAGCAATGAGAAAGGACTATATTTCTAAATATGGTCTTGCTTTGTGTATGTGTATAAATAACTTAGACAATGAGCCCTCATTTCCAGTGACACAGTCAGGAGGGGAACTGGCTGTGACCTATCGTGCAGCCACGGACTTGATTCTTCAGCTGTCAAGCAACAGTGTCATAAAAACTAAAACACCATCTCTCTTCATCATGGAATTTTTGTTTATATTTACTAAGTTATGGAATTTTAATTATTTAGATTCAGAGGTTAAATATGTAATTAACAGGTTTTGAACTTGTTCTCATAGATGACCATTTGGGAACTAATGTTTAAATTCTGTTGATATTTATGCTGATTATTTAATTTGGTTTCTTACCTCAAGCTTTTTTTTTTTTGCAAATAATTCCCATATTTAGCAGTTCTCACTACCATGTATTTATCCCTTCATGCAGTAAATATCTGTTCAGTGTCTGCCAGAGCCAGGCCTTGCTGAAGCACTGTGGATTCAACGGTGCATCAAATTCCCTACCCTTTAGAGTCTTACAATTTATAGGGAGACACAGACACGAAATCTTAGCAACGTGATTAATGCTGTTATAGGACCAGTATAGCAGAGTAGTGAAGAACTTGGGCCCTGGGAAGAAACTGCTTGGGTTTGAATCCTGGCTCCTCCATTCACTGTATGGCTTTGAGCAAGTCATTTACCATGTCTGTGCCTCATACGTTCTATGTGAAATGGAGATGAAAAAAGTACCTATCTCTCAGGTTTTCTGAAAGACTAAACGTCAGCAAATGTGAAGCTCTTGGGTCCGCGTCTGCCGTGTAGTAAATGTCCCATCCATATTCACTCATACCATGAATTTAACAGGGATGTGTACACACTGTTGTGGAACAGAGAGGAGGGCTTGCAGAGTGATGACTTCCAAGCAGATGACTTGAGGTGGTGGCCACTGAGACAGGAAGAGAACAGGGAAGGGTGGTAGCAGCTGCGATTTTAGTAGAGTGCTGTGAGCAGACCATGATGGACGGAGAGTGGAGGGAAGGGAAGTGTGTTGGGAAGGCAGGCTCTCAGTATGTTTACAAGATGATGAGAAAGGCGGCAGTAGGAAATAAATGCTCTGAGGAATGAAATATGGCGCTACTTAGAGGCACACAGAAAGATTATCCAGCAGTGCTGGGAGCTTTGCTGAATTTGGAACAGGGTTTGTGTCATGGTACTGGTCCACATAATGGTGAAATTTCCATCTCACAGTATTCAGCTTCCTGGGTGTCAGGTGAGGAGGTGGACATTTGGGACTACCCTGCTGGCTCACCTGTGCCCTGCCTGCTGTGATGGAGGCCCACTTTCTCTGCTTCAGGCCTCTTTAGGGTTGGGAACTGGTCGTATTGGGAGAGACCCAGATCCCATTCTCCTGCTGCCTTTCCAGTCAAGATCCATGGGTTTGATTTTCTGACTCCTTGATCATTTTTGTGACTCTTTAGTTCCTCTCCACATTCTCTCCAAATACCTGTATAGCTGTTAGAGCCCAAAGTGTTTCATTAGGGGCTTGAGCCTACGGTTCCTACGTGTTGTATTCCTATATAAGTGTCTGGGATTCGTTTTCCCTTTTTTGCTTATAGGACTTTGTTTTCCCTTCCCAGGTTAAATCTTATTGGCATGCCAGAAATGATAAAAAAATGCACATTAGCTCTTCTTGCCTGTAGCCATTTGTACATTTGGTTATTTTTTCCCCTCCTAACTGTATTACCAATCCAAACTTTTATTAAGAACCTTCCAGGGGTAACACTCAACTAAACTCTCATGGGTTACAGTGATGAATAAGACATAGTTCTTAACTTCAAGTGGAGAAAAGAAACTATGTATAAAAATTTTAGCAGGCCAAAAAGGGAGGGCTTTCCTCTTTATTCTCTTTGTTTCATAACATTTCACTTACATCATTCTGAATTTAGACTCTATTTCTGTTGCCCAGCCATATTCTTTTACCAGTTAACAACTTGTCATCATGCAGTCACAGATAAAAATGGGGCTTAGGAATTTATGTTTTACAAGAAACCATTCTGAATGGTTGCCCAGGCCAGTGATTCATAAGCTGGGGTAGGTGAAAAGAATTATCAGAATCATGGGGAAGAAGAGCTTTTCAAAATAAACTCCCCATGCTTCCCCTGCGATTCTGACTCGCTGCCCTCAGTCCCTGCTATTTGATATAACTACTGCGAGAGATTCTGTAACCGATGGCCGTGGGTCC
The DNA here is from genome assembly GCF_036562045.2 of Rhinolophus sinicus. NCBI lineage: Eukaryota > Metazoa > Chordata > Mammalia > Chiroptera > Rhinolophidae > Rhinolophus > Rhinolophus sinicus. The sequence continues at coordinate 29,751,214 of NC_133755.1, forward strand.
TCTCCCTCAAGAGTATAGGGAGCAAAAGGCTAGAAGTCCAGTTATAGCCAATTGGGCACACACCTAAAACATACTGGACCTAAATCCCTCTTTTCCTGCCACTGTGTTGTCATGACAATATCCAGGTATCGCTTACCCACCCCACTGTCACAGCACTTACAGCACCCGTGCCTGATCTGCAGCCCGAAGTCAGACCCCTGAAATCTCACATATAAAGGAACAGCATAATGAATAAATAAAGAGGTCACTGAATTGACGAAGACTGGACAAACAAAAGCCATGCCGTATTTCCACAAGTAATAGTCAAATAACACGCAAGCAATTTTTGAGCTCCTAAAGCTGCTTATCAGAATGCCGTAACAAAGTCAAAACATTTAAATGTACAAATACTATCTTTTAGATTCCGAGAGAAAACTGCCCCCCCTCCAAAGTGATGCTGATTTTGAATTGAAACCTTCATTTCCTGTTCTCTGGTGTCTCCAAGATATTTAGGAAAGATCAGGAGTGTTTTGAAAACTGGGTTTTGAAGGGGCACATTAGTGTTCCCCACAAGAAAGGGCGTATTTAATTTTGCTCAGTGTCTTCATGTCCTTCCTCAGTAACCCTTCAGGATTTGGTATTTCAGGGCATAAAAAATAACACAGCATTCCTCAACCTCAACCTCAAAGCAGTTTTTCCTCAATTTGCTGAAAATGCTGTAGAGAACAGAAACAGAGTTCATTAACGGATAGTAATGGTCTAAGTTTGTATCACGTAGAGAACTGTGTTAGAACAACCCTTTCTTCCACTGTCAGAATTTCATTTAATGAAAAATTTCCTCTTTTTTTTACAGACTCTATTTCTCCATGCAAGCTCGTGGAGAAACTGATAGAGAAAAGTTGCTGTTAGTGTATCAGACAAATGACCAAATAATAAATGGACTTTTTCCTCTGAACAAGGACCTCGCATTAGAAATGGCAGCTCTTTTAGCTCAGGTAACTTCCATGTTATATGGAGTAGTATTTTGTAAAGACAAAAATACTAATTTCAACACGAACTAAATGTAGTAACACAATGTACCTTCAGTAATTCTTTAAATTCATTTTGCTATGATTAACACCTTAAAAATTACGCAGGCATTATAATTACAGTTTGACTCCAAATTGCTGACAATTGCAACGCTGTGGAATGGGACAGTATTCCATAAAGGGAACCTCGTTTCGTAATTATCTTGAAAGTATATCACCAGGCTTTGCGTTTGATAAAGGCGTTTGAGTGCACAGCTGTGGGGCTTAGGATGCCGTGTTGACATCGCTCAGGAATGTAACAGGAATCAGTCTTGTAAAAAGCTGAAGCACTTTCTTTTAGTTACTTATTGCATCAATTAGGATTAAGTTCAGGCTTGTATAAACACACACATGCAAATTAATAGTGACGATCAAAAGAGAAGTATATTTGTCTCTCACATAGAGAGACAGGCACACACATCTAACAAAGCCATTAGGGCCCAAGGCTTTATCTTGCTCTCCGTTCTCCTATCCCTAACATGCCATCCTGGAGATGTGCCAGAGCTCCAGCTATTACATCAGTCTTCCGGGCTTCAGGATGGAGGTAGGGCTCAGCAAGGGCATGTCCTCCCACCCTGGAGAAACTTCCCAGCAGTGACATAGAGCACTTCCACTTAGGTCTCTCTGGCCAAAACTTACATAGTCACATGGCCTTCCAACATACAAGAGAGACTGGAGAATGGAGGTTTAGATGGGCAGCAATGAGCTCAGACACATGCAAGGTTTTTACTTCTCAGAAAGGAGAGAAGGACCATCAGAGGCAACCCAAAGTCTTTACGACACCTGAGTCTTTGCACAGGTTAATTCACGGACAATGGAACAGCAACTCTGTGATAGGTCATCAGTTTGTAGCCTTCTCAGTTGGCACACCATCCCAGGACATCTTATTCATTCTCTTCATTTTATCTACCACCTACACCAAAGATCCCCCCAATTTTCTCTCCAGTTCATACTTCTTTCATGGGTTCCTTAAATTCACCATCTCAAGAACCGACCTAACTGTCTTCCCTCACGTTCAGTATTTTCACTGGGATACTCAGTCCCCAAAGCAGCTTCAGACCCAGCCCTCACCACTGACTCCGCCCCCTCTGCCCCCCCAACACACACCCATCACCGTGCCCACTGTACCTCTCAGACACATTTACTCTGCTCACTTGTCTTCATGCTGAGCGCTGTTGCTCCCACATCCTGACCATCATCACATCTGCCTGCGCACCTGTATCAGGCCTCTAACTAGTGTGTTTTCCTCTGGTCTGGTCCCCCACAAATGTATCCTCCATGCAGATGCTAAAGGGATTGTTCCAGTTATCTATTGTTGCATAACAAATGACGCCACGACTCAGTTACTTCAAACAATAACAGTTTGGGCGGGGATGTGTCAGGACAGCTTGTCTCTGCTGCGTATGACATCACCTGGCACAGCCTGAAGGCTGGTTTGGACTCTACAGCTGAGGGTTGGAATCATGTGACGGTTTGTTCACTCACCCGTCTGGTGGCTGATGGCACACCTGCGAGGGGTCTCCCCATGTGCTTCCTCACAGAATGGTGGTTGGGTGGCAAGAGCAATATCCTGAAAGAGATAAGAAGGGGAAGCTGCCATTTCCTTAAGGCCTGGGCCTGGAAACTGTCACGATGGCTTGTTATGCAGCACTAAGAAATGGGATGGAGATACAGCAAAAATGTGAATCTAGGCATGTCATTCCCATGTTTACATGGAAGGACTTTCATGCTCTAAACTCTGCCTACCTCTCCAGCCTTCTCTCTTAATACTCCCTACCTTGACTTATGCTCCAATAAAGCATACACTATGGTTCCCTACACTGTTCCCTGACTTGCATATGGTTCACTTTTTCTTATCTCTTAGGCTTTACTTGTCATCTCTACCCCCGTCCCTTGTTAACTTCTGCATATCCTTTAATTTTTCATCTTAGGTGTCATTTATTCCAAGAACACTTCTGGAATTCTGCCTGTGTGGGTTAAAGGTCCCTCTTGGGGTTTCTGTAATGTCCTGCATATATCTATTACCATGCTGATCTCAGTGGTTTATTACTGGTTTGTTTCTGCTCTGACCACTGACTGTGGCCTCGCTGAGGGCAAGGGCTGTCCCTACTCATCCTTATCGCTCGCCTAGTGCATCAACGCATGCATAATCCATTCTTCAGAAAGGTCTCGAAGGAGTGAACAGGGAATCATTTAGTTTACTTCTATAAAAATTTTATCGTCATCCAAAGTCTAAAGCATAGAACACAGTACTGTTTTCTTTCTGTAATTAGTGAAACGCTGAGGAAAGGAGGAATAGGTCCCATATTTTCTTGGAGATAGGATTAGGAATGATTTCCTATCATATGCTATTCTGGGCTTCAGTTCTCTAAAGGCACAGATTCTGTTAAAATCAGTCTCGTTTTTACTAAAATTTAAGTTAGTCTTCTCATTTTAACTTTTTATTTAGTCAAGAAAGCTTCTCCAAGGAAAATTATACTTTGGAGATAGGTACTTCTAACATTTTTTTAGGTGAATTTGAGGAAAGGCTAGAAAGATAAGACCATACACCTAGAAAATTCTGAACACATTGCCAACTAGAAAGTATAATCTCTCCAATATGTAGAAGGAAAATTAAATAATGCCTCTGATGACTTTTCCTCAGAGTAGTTTTGTGAAAAATAAATGAAATAAACTAAAGCGATGTGAGCCCTTTTAAAAAAAAGGAGTTATTTCTGTTGTCGATTTGAACATCTGTAGGTCCTTGTTGATATTCTCTCTCTTAATTAGGAAATCTTGGCGCTGACTGTTAGTTAGGTGTACATAGTGTCTGGTAAGGCATCATGTTGGTGTGAGGCATGTCGGGAATTATCTGAGTTGACTTTCAGTTATTCTCCAAACATTTGTTGTGTTCATTCTGTGCCACATAGTATGCCAATTACCAGAGAGGGGAGGCACTAAGCTTGGAGATAACACTATAGGGTTCCCTAAGAAGCAAGGTTACCTTGAACAGCCTACTATTTTTAAAACTATTGTTTGTCCAGCTGCCATATCCTTGGAGGCTAAATCCTGGTCTCAGGTTTCACAGGTAGCTGTGCTGAGTACTACCTGGCGGCAGGTGGGGACAATAAAAAGCTTGCTCTGGGAGAAGGATTTCAGTATGTTTGAAGAGAAGATGGACAACGTTTATTTGGTGTGAGGAAATTAGGAAGGTACCTGACTAGATAGGAGATAGGGATGACAACTGAACAGCAAAGCCAAGCCAGGAAACCAAGTGAGAGACAGGAAACCAAGAAAGTTATAAGAATAGACTGTAAGGATGAAGCTCACCTGAGGAATCTAGATAGTCACTGGTCAGATTAAGAGCTAAGACAAGGGAAGCCACAGCGGTCAGAATCTCAGAGGCTGAATGTGCTAACAGCTTACCCGGAGGCAGAAGGCCTTTTTGAAATGGAGACCTGGGACTTTCTATGAGACCATCCCAGTCTCGATGGAACCCTCCATCTGCTTTTTGGAGAGGGTTATAGATAATGATGTGAATGTTCTGTAGGACTCTCATCTGGATATCCCCCACCCCATCTTGCTCTTTGAGCCCTCCTCTGGTACCCTGTACAAGGCACTTACCACAGTTTATCATAAGTATTTGTTTATACTTCAGTCTCCCTACCAGACAGCAAACTCTTTGAGGATAGGAACTATGCTCAACTTTTCTTTCTCACGTCACTTAGCCCACTGCCTGACATGTAATGGGGGCTCAGTATAGGTTTGGGTGAATGAATGGGTGGTGAGTGAATAGAGAGATGGATGGTGGGTTGTTGGATGGGTGGGCAGGGAATGGCATCTTTGTAGCCTGTTACTAGAGAGAAGGATTGAACATTCTTTCATTCAGTGAGAAAGGGGCTCTATTCCCAGGAATATCAGAATAATAAACTGAGGGGATGAATACAGTAACATTTATGGAGAAAACCTAGGAGAAAGGAATGAGAATATAGTTCTTGCTCCCATTATATTCAGTAAAGACCCTTAAAAAGTCCAAGTAACACTTTTATGAGATTTCTCTTATCTTTACAACTTTTGTTGTCTTTCATTTTTAACTTCTATTTTGCTTAATTATCAATTAAAATAATACCTTAAAATGAAAATTGTTTTCCTGTGCTATCATAGGCAATAATAGAGCAGTGTGTTCTTTAGCAAATACTACTAGATGGTGATAGTAACCTAAGTTGGTGAATGCAGAAACAGAACTGAAATGTTTGTTATAGATGTTTTTCAAAATTCGCATGCAAGTGTACCTCAGATTTTAATAATAGTACTTACATATGATTATACATTCCGTAATCACACAATCATGACAAGCTGATGTATCTGTTATGTGTTATAGAGAATGTTTATTAAGAATAAAGCTGATTTTCTTTTTAAAAAGTCTTTTCAATATCCTGTATTTTCTCTTTTTCGGATTTCCAATTAGGTAGAGATTGGAGATTTTGAAAGACCTTTTTCAACTCCAGCAGGGCACGTGACTAATCAGTGCAAAGCAAATCAAACTCTAAAACAAGTGATAGAGAAATTTTATCCTAAAAGGTATAGAGATGACTCCTCTGAAGAACAGTTAAGGTAAGGAACTACTTGCAGCCCTTTAAAGGCAAAGCCACACTTGTTTTTGGTGATATTTTCCTGTTGTACATGACCTTTTTTTCAAGACCTTTAAATAGTGTTGAATCCCAAGAGGTTTATTTAAGCTGGACCTAGAAACTTTAGAATCTAGGCTTAAAATTTTTTTAATGAAAAAGAAAACTTACTTTAATTTAGAAGATCTGCTTTTCATTTGATCATATTCATTCTTGTCTAAATTAATCCTGCTAATAAATAAAAGAAAAAACTGGCCAGTCGTATCTTTAATTTTATGAAGTGTTTACCAATTTTTAATTTTTTTACCTCTTAGGATATTACACTATAAACAAATTGGACTAAAAATAAACTATCTTCTCACATAAAGTATTTTAATATAAAGTTTTTTTATTAAACTCAACTAATTTGAAATTTTGATTTTTGAGAGCATATAAAGAAAAGCTATAGATAAAACATAGGGGCAAATCCGATTCACCATAATTTTTTTCAAAATAGAAACATTTGAGATCAGTCTTTAGTCTATGTAAATTAAGTGACTGTCTTCGTGACTTATTTAAGAGGTGTCTCCTGCATCCACCACCTCTCCAAGCCAGGACTGGTAGTGCCTAAAATTCCACTGTTAGGGATTCATTCTTTGGTCTCGACTTCTTGTGCTTTTCCTTAGAAGTGAAAGTTATTCCCATGAGAAATTAAACTAATTTACACTAAAGCTTGATGTTAGCTGATCAGATTTTTTAAAATGTACCTGAAGTTGGTGGTAATAGGAAACCTATGTCGTATTGAGAGCCCTAATACTGAGAATTTGGTGAAAGGAATGCTACAAAGAGGACAATGGGTGGCCAGTGGAGAGATGAGAGGGACAAAATAACAGCCTCACTTAGTTATGCCTAGGTCCCATTTGTGCCTAGGATTGGATTAAGGAGGATGATGCACTGTTTATGTTGTTTGCTTTTGTGTTTTTGTTTTTGGTCTTTTTTTAGGCAGCTTTGCCAGCGACTGTCAACCAGATGGATGGCCCTCCGGGGTCACAGTGCTGCCGACTGTGTTCGAATTTATTTGACAGTAGCCAGGAAGTGGCCGTTCTTTGGTGCCAAGTTGTTTCTTGCAAAAGTAAGAAAGAATGGAGAGACTATTCAGTCAAATAAAACAGTGGTAACAGTAAACCCAGGTTTATATGTTCGGCTTTTAAAAAGAAAATAAGAAAATTCCCAACAATTTAAAGAAAACAATAAAGGGGCACTAAGGAAAGGGCAGGAAAGCCATCAGCTTCTCTATCTTTTCCCCTCTGCTCCACGTTCCCCTGTCATAAATCATTTCTTACACTCATTAGACTCATCATTAGACTGAAAACAACAGCTGAATTCTGCTTTCTTCTCTCCATTCATTCATCCATTCACTCATTTACTCTTTCATTCATTTTCTCATTTAGTTAGCATCTATTGAGTTCTGTTTGTCAAACACTGAGCTAAGTTCTAGCAATACACAGCCCATGGTTCCAAATGGGTTGTACTCAACCTTCCAGGAACTCACAGTCCAGTGTCGCAGTAGGCCTGGAAACACCCACTGTGTTGTGAATATGGCTAAGAGTGCTGCAGAAACAGTGAGGATGGAGAGACGAACCCTGCCGGGGTGTAGATGAAGTAGCTCATCCAAGTGCACATGTTAATTAATGGTAGTTTGGGGTCTCAAACCCAGGTCCCCTCATATCAGAGTCACTGCTGTTTCCATTATACCACAGGCCTCCTCTCTAAAAAAAATATTTAATAAGCTGTTGTTTCAAATGTTGCATTGCCTTTAGGCTGAAAAATATCTTTAATTTTGCTTAGCATTTATGATAGAGTGTATTTTCACCTCTTCATAGCCCATAACTCCATCATCGCTTGGAAATACTTTCCTGTGGCTGGCTGTACATGAGGATGGTTTAAGCATCTTAGAATACAACTCCATGGTAAGATTAAATCCTAAAGTTCTGCATTGAGTCAACTATTTAACATTGCTCAGTGTGCCGTAAACAGAGGGTAATGATACCTTAATCTGATTTTTCTCATACACAGAAAACATTCTTCCTAATACTATATAATATATAATGATGACCACAACTAATCTTTTAAAACAAGATAGACAGGTTATATACAGGCATACCGCGGAGAGACTGTGCGCTTGGTTCCAGACCACTGCAATAAAGCGAATATCACAATAAAGCAAGCCACTCGAATTTTTTGGTTTCGCAGTGCATATAAAAGTTGTGTTTACACTACACTGTAATCTATAAAGTGTACAGTAGCACTGTGTAAAAAAAAATTGTGCATACCTTAATTAATACTTTATTGTTAAAATGCTAACCATGATGTGAGCCTTCAGCAAGTCATAATCGTTTTGCTGGTGCAGGGTTTCACCTTTAATTGGTAAAAAAAAAAGCAATATCTGTGAGGCACAATAAAATGAGGTATGCCTGTATCAGGTATGAGAAAAATATGAAGATACCATGACTAAATTGCAATCATAGTTGTATTCATGAAATAACTATTCATTTATAGTTTAGGAAGATGGTTTCCAGTGTAAAATGAAAATCTTTAAAATAATATTAAAGTAGAAACTTTCATTACCAAAGTTTAAGTTCAGTTTCACTAAAGCTTCTATAACAATTTCTATCATTTCCCTTAATACCATTTATCAGTTCACCTGTACACATACAGTATCTTAGAGCTTTTTACATGATTAAATATAAAGTCCAACTATGCTTTCTATATGTTCATTTACCTGAAATGTACTTTATTTTCTGTAATATTTCACGTCATATTGCTTAGCAAACATTTTATTCTTTTTGTTTTGTTTTGTTTTTTTCTCTAACCTGGAGGGCAGCAATTGCTAAATTCACCTGGTAGGTGTAAGGCTCTTCTACCTGTGGGTCGTCAGGGATCACTGAGAATGTTTTGGAAAGCAAACTATCCCTTAGTGTTATAGTAACTGTTTCTCCTTATCATTGCTAAAACACTTTTTTTAAGTTTTAAGTTTATACTTTTGAATGCCTCCTATTTCTTGAATGGATAACTTGAAAATAGATGATCAAATTAGTGATCTAAAGTCAACAGAAAATTGTACACTCGTATGAGGTTACCTTAGCTAAGTAAAACGGTTGCCTAGATCCTGGGAGACAGACGTACAGGCCTGGAGGTTCATAGACACTGATAGGCTGTAGCTCCTGAGGCATTTAGTGCTGGAATGGTCTTGCAAGTTAATCATTAGATGTGCAGATTCCTTTACTTTTAGGCGGTATATCTTTGAATTATATTTTAAAACTTGTCTTAGCAACGCACTGTGGAAAATATTGGCTACATGTATGACAAAGGGTTCATATCCTTTATAAACATGGATGTCTTATGAAACAATAAGGAAATGATGAACACACCAATAGACACATGGGCCAAGGCAATTCACGGATGAAACACAAATTTTCAATAAATGTATTTTAAAATGTTAATGTTACTACTAATCAAATAAATTCAATTTAAAACAGTGAGATTCTATTTTTCACCCGTCATGTTGGCAGAGATTCAAAAGAATGATGATACCCAGTGTTAGCAAGACTGTGGTGCAGGGAATGTAAATGGGTATAACCTTTCTGAGGAGAGTTTGGGAATATTCTCAAAATTGTCCTTACTTTTCTGAGGTAGCAATCCCAGTTGTTGAGGTCTATAACCAAAGAAATAATTATGTATGTGTATTATGAAATATATTGAAATATATGCACTGGAGTATTGCTTAAGATAGTAACAAATAAAAATGACTTAAATATCCTGCAGTAGGAGTTTAGTTAAATAAATAAAAAATTGTCTATCAAGTCATTTAAATGATGTTATACAAGTACATTTGTTGTCATGGAAAGAGTTTCACAGTATGTTATTAAGTTAAAAAAAGAAGCAGCATGCATGATACTGTTTCTGTTTGTGTATATCAAAATCTGTATATCAGGGTGAAACGTATATATTTGCCAATATTTGACCATTTTTTTACCTTAAAAATGATCAGTTTCATATGGTTCAACCTAGTGTGTGTGGTGCGTGTGTGCGTGTGTGTGTGTATCTTAAAGGATATATTCAAAAATATTAACAGTGGTTTTCCATTGGCTGCTGGAATGTAGATACTTTTTATTTTCCTCTTGTATTTTCTCATTTTCCTGCAGTGAGTTATTTGTTTCAGAATCAAAATGTATTTTAAATATAAAGGTAAATGATGCCTAAATAAAATTACTACCCTAGTATCTATTTTGGATCATAATAAATTTGATTTGAGAAAATAACTTTTGCATTATATCATAATTAATATCAGCATTTTAATGGAGATATGTTATTAACCATTTCTCCTCTTTCTTTGAAAATAAAGAGCATATAACATATTTACTTCTTCTCTTTGAAGAGGTTAGTAGTCAGCTATGTGTACAAGAGTCTAATGACGTTTGGAGGATATCAAGATGATTTTATGATCGTCATTAACAATACACATTCAAAGGACAAGCCAACAGAGAAATTACTTTTTGCCATGGCAAAACCCAAGGTGAGTAGAGCAGCCTTTTCACCAACTTTTTTATACTAGTTTCTTTCTACTAAAACATTTATTGCGCAAAGACTAAGTGCCAGATGGAAATACAGACAGTCTTAGGTCCAAATTTGGGCTTAACCTCACCTTTCTACAGTCTTGGTTTCTTCATCTAAAAAAAACGGTATAATGCTACCTTTGTTTGTTTGTTTGTTTGAGAATTAAATGAAGGAATTGCAAAGTATTTAGCCCAGTGCCTGCTATACAGAAAGTTCAACGTGGCCTTGGTGTAGGTCGTCGTTGTCAGGCACTTTATATATGTTATCATATTTACTTGGAGTAATTCACTTTATGGACTCATTAGTGGGGAGACTGAGGTTTTATAACCCAAATGTACTTGTTTCTTTACTATTTTTAGCAAACTGCCTAGTTTTACTGTTTCTAACTAAAAGCAATAAATAAAATAAATAAAATTGCATCCTAATATATAATTGCAATTTTAGTGAAAAGAATGAGAACTTGATTTTTCTAAAACTTTAACTCAAAATTGTCATCTAAAAGAGACTAGTGCTTTAGAATCTGAAGCTTTTAAAAAATGGTGGATATCTTTCATATTTAAATCTATACTTAAGTGAAAGCAGATAGTAAGTGTGCACTCAGTACTTTAGTTTAAATAGAGTTGATATAATATACTGAATTTTTTGGGATTGTTAAACTGTAGTTGACATACCACATCACATTAGTTTTAGGTGTAAGATACAGTGGCTCAACACCTATTTACCTTATGAAGTGAACACCATGATAAGTCTAGTAACCATCTGTCACCATAGAAAATTATTTATTGTATTCCCTATGCTGTACATTACATCCCTGTGACTTATTTATTTTGCAACTAGAAGTTTGTACCTCTCAATCCCCTTCACCTTTTTCTCCCTTTCCCTTACTTCCCTGCCTTCTGGCAATCATGTTTGGTCTCTGTATCTATATGTGTGTTTGTTTTGTTTTGTTTGTGTTGTTTTTTAGATCCTGCATATAAGTGAAATCATTTGTCTTTCTCTGTCTGACTTATTTCACTTAGCATAATACCCTCTAAGTGCATCTTAATTCACATATTCACAGTGTGGTTTTAAGATATCTGATGAAGTTATGCTACTGACTGTCAACATGTTCTAATAGTGCCACTAAGTTGGATTGTTTTTTAAGAATCTGGTTCTGCTGGTTTAAGTAATGAAAAAACAGGTGAGTGGCCTGATGGTGCTGAACATGTAAATACTTCATTGTTTAATCTGCAGAGAAGGGAATTCTGGTAGCCTGGGTGCTTGCAACTGTAGACCACCTGTGGCCAGCCCGCTTCTCAGGAGCCTAACAATTCTATTTTTCTTGTTTTAGATTCTTGAAATCACTCTTTTGATCGCCAGTTACATAAACAACTTCCATCAGCAAAAGGCGGCATTTCACCACCTCTCTGCTCCAGCGCTGCTCTCAGCTGGGACTGGGGGACCCCAAGGCAGAATGGTGGGAAGCCAGCCCCTTCTGTCAAGCAGCAGACCAACCAAAGGCCCCACTCTACTCTGAAAGCTTGGGGACCTGAACATTCATTCCCTGTCCCCAAGTAATGGCTGTATCAGCTCCAAATAAGTGCATTTACATCCTGGCAATATGGCACCCACACACTAGTATTCCAAACTTTAAAAATAAGGGGTGGGGGTTACTCACTTTTAATTAATTCATAAATATTCAAATGAATGCTAATAGTAAACCATAAACACAAAATTTGCCCACACACTGATTTTCTTAGATTAAATGGGTTAGAATTTGTCTTTGTTTTCATCTCCCTTCTCCCTTGCCATCAGACACATCATGCAATATAGTTTGTCTGGTTGTTTTTTTTTTCTTTTGTAAAAAAATATTCTGGCAATCTTTAAAAAGGGAGATTCCAAACTCTCATTTGGCAAACCAGTTGATATTAGGAAACGCTCACTGCCAAAAAAACTAAGGACTATAATTAAATGTGCTTTTAATTAATGATATGGTGTTTGGAAAGAAAAAGAGTACCCAGTATAAGAAACAGCTGCAGGGTAGTGTTTATGGGTAAACTTTTAGAGCAAGTACAGTAAATCTTTTGGCTCTGTGAATCATTGTGTGAGAAAACAGGACTTAGGTAAGCAGAATCTCCTATGTGGTATCAGAAAGCATAATCTGTCACCTTTTCAGATAACTGGAGTGTAAAATTTAAAACAAGACAGTGATTCCTGATATTCCTTCGTTGTCAACATAGCCTGAATTCACTGGAATAGTGCCTGCATTTCATTGCATTTGGTGCTGGGTTATCTTGACCTTGCTTTGTTAAATAGTAATATCTTTGAAAACAAAGACAATTCTTAAGGCTTTGCTTCCTACAGTCCTTTTTAACTGTAGTTCGAAAATAAATTCCCAGAAATATTTTTTAAAGAAAAGAGAAAGTAATATTTCTGTCAAAGGAGGTAAAATTTTAGTTGAAAAGAGTCTAGAAATATATTACTTTACTAAGTTACATAAGTGATCAGTAAATTCCAGCATGATTCAGAACAAAGTAATTGGTATTCATGATTAAAATGAAACTGTGATAAGACATGAAAATTATATTATAAAAATGTTTAATTGCAACAGCAATCATGAGTATACTTAAATCTTATTTATGTATAGAATATTGTATTTATTTTGGGGACATATTTATCACTTTGTGTATGGTATTTTTTTAAACCAGTTTGGAAAAAAAAATGGTAGCTGCTGAATTAATTTGTTGGCAGAGCCTTCATGTTTCTTTTGCTGCTTTCTCCCTATGGCAATATACTGTTCTCACACTAAGCCTTTTGAGAATGTTCTATCCCATATTAGTTAGCATCCATAGAAAAGGCAGAGCCGAGAAATGCACTGCTAAAGTAAGATGTTGCTTTATTGGTAATGACAAAAAAAAACAAAAACAAAAAACCCATACAAATAGATTTCCATGTACTATTTCCCCTAAATCTTTTGAGTCACAACCACTCACTGCGTAAGCAAATTAGTTTTTGAGAATAAACTGGTTACAAATTTGGGATGAGTCTCAGGAGGCTCTTGGCTGGGATACAATAGAGTATCTAAGTTCCCAGAAAACCATTTAAAAATCATTAGTTGGTGAGCCAGAGGCTTGGCAGAGCTGTTACATATGTGTGAGGACTTTATTCTCAGGCAATCACTAGGTCACCATTTGGTAAGCCCCCAGCCCCTCATCTCTTCTTATTTAAACAAGTAGTGAAGGCTTAGCTTAAACCGTAGTACCCTAGACTTGGCATGTATTTTTGATAGAGCAGAGGTAAAATATTTTGATGGAAAGAAATCAATTTTCTGTAACTGATGATGTGAAAATTTTATTTTCTGGGAAATTACTTATATAACCATTTAAAAAATTCAAAGTATGTTATTATGATTGGTTACAAGAGAATAATGTTACATGTTTAATTGTAATATTTGTCTCCTATCATTTTCTTCCCTTTCAATCATAATAAATGATTTACAAAACCCATTTTGAGCATTATCTTTTGAATAATCTTCAAGAAATACCTAATGTTTTCATTGTCAAAGCTGAGGTGTACTACTAGTGAAAATGGTAGTTATTCCCTCTTTCTCTTGCATTCATGCTTTGTCTTCAGTGTTGCTGTGTTTTATCCATATAAAAAGAAGCTGTTTGGGCAAATTGCAATTTTAATACCTATGTATGTATGCCTATTGACACATATACAATATGTATAAATCATGGGGTCCTCCCATGATTTCATACTAAGCTCCTGAAGGGAGTTTATTTCATACAGGTGAATTGAGTGGATTGTTTTCTAAAAATTTATTTTAAATGGCTCTGAGTTTGTATGCGTGGGTCCTTAAATACTGCCGCAGCTTGAAAATGAATTTAACTCTCAATTTACAAGAAAAGTTGGTCACAACTTATAAAGAATCTTTGTTCTAAAAATGTGTTTATTACATGGTTGTTTGGAAATTTTTTTCCATAGGAAAAAATACGTGGTGGTCAGGTTGCTGGAAGAACACATTTAACCCATAATTGTACTGAAGTATGATCCTGAAGAAGTAACCACCCTGGGTAACCATATTTCTCTAGAAAAACGCTTTCAGGGTTCCTGGGAGCCAAGAATACATTTCACCCATCACCCCCCCAACTGCCATGGAATTTGGACTCCCTCCCTGCAGAGTCTCGGCTGATTTCTGTGGAGCAAAGACTCCAGGAATGTGGGGGCTGAGGATAGGGAATGAGGAGCAGGAACAACCTGGGAGAAGCTTCTCTGCTAACTGGTTCATGTAGAAATCAATGCAGGATCTCAAGGCAATATTTACACACCCATGTTCATCACAGCATTATGTACAATAGCCAGGAGGTAGAAGCAACCCAAATGTCCATGTATGGATGAATGGATAAATAGAATATTATGGATGAACGGATATAATGGAATATTAAGCAGCCTTAAAAAAGAAAAGGAAATTGTATTAATGCATGGTTTTAAAAAATGAGAATTTCAACTTTAAACAATTTTTTAAAAAAGAAGGAAATCCTGTCATATACTAGAACATGGATGAACCTCAAGGACATTATGCTAAACAAAATAAGCCAGTCACAAAAGGGAAAATACTGTACGAGACTATTTATATGAAGTATCTAAAGTAGCCACAATCATAGAAATGAAAAATAGGAAGGTGGTTACCAAGGGCTGGGGGAGGTAGGAGGGAGCATTAGTGTTTAATGGGTATGTAATTTCCATCTTGCAAGATGCAACATTCTAGAGATCTGTTGCACAACAATGTGAATATACTAACTGAACTGGCTAAAATAATTAAGAAGGCAAATACAATATTATGTGTTTTTTACCACAAAAAGAAATTTGCATGACTCTTCTTTAATAGTGTCAGTGGCTAGAGACAGCCAATTCCCTCTCTCAGTATGTGGGCCCAAGGAATCCCCAGATAGCGTCCCTACGAACTGAATGTTGGGTATCAGAGGTAATGGCTGGGAAGTTACTAACTTCTGGAATTTCTAGAAAATACTATAGGCCTATCCAACTCCAGTAAGAGTTTCCTTTTATGAAAGTTTGTAGAAAATGAGTAACCTTAGAAAAGCTTAAGGAGGGTTCTTATTATTAGGTTGGTGCAAAAGTAATTGCGGTTTTCGCAATTATTTTTAACCTTTTAAACCACAATTACATTTGTACCAACCTAATAACTTTTGGATTATATATCAGCTAGAAGATTATTTTTTCCTGGGATGTGGTATCATCAACACTGATGTCACATCCCACTGTTCTACTGAAACTTCTTTATGTAAGGCTACTATTGACCTCCTGACTGCCAAATCCGATGGTCTGTCTATTGGCTGTTATCTCAAACTCACTATGTCCTCTAAACCTGGTTCTCCTACTCTCTGTCTCCAACAATTGGCTAATAGGATCATCAACTCATCAGTCATCCAAGAAACATGGACTTTTCTCCCTTTTACCAAGCCCCACTTTTATAGACAGCACTTTTTGTTGTAAATTCCAAAATTCAACTTGAACTTAGACCAAAAGGAGAAAATTGCAAAAATACTAGGATGTCTTACATAACTAAAGAGAGAACTAAAGTCATAAGAAGGGTGAGGACACAGAAAAGCCTCAGAGACAACTGGAACCATGAGACATGTGCCAGTACTTTCTCTTCATATTGCTCGGTGTCTGCTTCAATTAGCCCAATTCATGTTAGGTGTTTACTCTGAACCACCTCAAACACTCAATATTAGGAGAATACTTAAGTGTATCATTTAAAAAATCTATGCAGTGGATATTATGCAGCCATCAAAGTTATGTTTATGGGGTTTTTAAAAAAAATTGATATGGGGAAATACATGTCAAAAATCAGAATTTTAATTAACTTTAGAAATCTCAACTCTATAAGAAAAAAGTAGAACGAAATACACCGAAATGTTTAATAGTTATTACTTCTGGGGTTTGCTTATTTACTCTTTTCATTTCTTCTGTATACTACTTTTTTTCCTACAATAAGCTTATATAACTTTGAAAACAAGGTGAAAAATGTAAAAAATCTGACTGTCACTTTCTGGGTTATTGTTAATAGCCTCCATATGGACATCCAGACTGAAAAACATCCTTCACGCAGCTGCAAAAAATTATCTCATTGAAACTCAGGTTTAGTCATGGCATACCCCTATTTAAAATCTTATTTGGGCAAAGGGAATATTAATATATGTACAAGCCCAGGAAGCACAGAGAGTCCCAAACAAGATGAACCCAAAGAGGCCCACACCAAGACATGTCATAATTAAAATGTCAAAGGTTAAAGACAAAGAAAGAATCTTACGCAAGAGAAAAGTAGTTGGTTACCTACAAGAGAGCTCCCATGAGACTATCAGCTGATTTCTCAACAGAAACTTCACAAGCCAGAAGGGAGTGGCAGAAAATATTCAGTGATGAAAATCAAGGACCTCTACCAAGATTACTCAGCAAAACTATCATTTAGAATCGAAGGACAGATAAAGAACTTCCCAGACAAGAAAAAGCTAAAGGAGTTCATCATCACCAAACCAGTATTACAAGGAATCTTACAGGGACTTCTTTAAGATAAAAAAAAAAAAAAAAGTGAAAAAACAAAAATAAAAAATATTAAGAATAAAATGGCAATAACTACATATCTATCAACCATTACTTTAAATGTAAATGGATTAAATACTCCAATCAAAAGATATGGTGGTAGAATGGATAAGAAAACAAGACTCTGGACTGCAAGATCCTTCACTGTAGCGCAATCTACCTGTCCAATTTGCTCTCCCATCTTAGCCCTGCCAGACACTTCATATGCGTCCTCCCTAAACTACTCACAGTTCCCCAATTATACGCTGAACACATCTTTATCCTTCTGCACTGTTGCCCATTCCATCCAGCAAGCAGCATAAAATTGTCTCCTCCATCACCACTGTTGAAATCCTTTGAGTCTTCTTTGGGTGATCCAGTAGAGGAGCTCAAATTTTGTATATTCTTACCTTGAAAACAATTTTTATCTACCAAGGAAGGCCACTTTGTCCATGTATAAAGCCTCAGGAGACATAAGTGTAGAAAAGGAAACTTACCTGCTCAATCAGATCAACTGAGTCAACTGAATCAACGCTGGTGAACAGGACCCATTCAGAGAACCTTCACTTTTCTTATTACCAGGCTCCCTCCTTCAACCACCTATCCCAGTTACTGTGCCTTGTACATAGCAATCATTTGGCAAAAAGCTGCCATTATTATTTCCGTATCAACAGGGCTACCCAACTAACATGCAAAGGGATTCCAAAGTTCCAGATCTCAAATCACTGCAATGCATTACAATCTGTCCCACGTCAGTTTGTGAGCTTATAGGTCCCAGGGTATGGACGCTGATCCAATGATAGATATATCAACCTTTTGCAATCATCCTTTCTCCATGGAACTCCACTCCCAGTACATCCCTTCCTACACGCAACTGCAGTCTTCTATGTCTCCAAAATGTACCTAGGTGTTGGGAGGATTTTGTCTCCAAAGATTTTATCTGAAGTGAGTATCTTTTTTTTTCTTTCTACCAACTATCTGCTTCATTTCAAGGAATGTGATCCTTGTGTTTCTGTGTTCAAAGTTGCTGATCAGCAGCTTACCACATGATAATAACAAGCATTAAGTCCTTATAGTGTGTCAGACACACATAAGGTGTGTTTTATATACATTTATCTCTTTTAAAAGTCATAATTTCCACCCTGCTGTACAGGATCAGAAACTAAAGCTCAGAGAAATTGAGTAATTTACCCCTTGTGGCAACGGGGCAACTCAGCCAGTGTGGCTGAGTCAGGACTTAAATCTACGTCTATCTTACTCTAAAGTCCATGTTCCTGAACATTACACCACAGAAACCAAGCCAAGTGGCAGAAGGGAGGAAAGCAAGTATCTCCTTCAAATATCCAGGACATCTTGGGCTAGAAAGCCTGATCAAGACAAATAAAATACTGTCACTGCCATGACTACTTCCCCAACCCCACTAGGCATAATTAAGGACTTATTCTTCTGTAATTTTTTTGTACCTCTCTGCAAAAGCTATGTCATTGGCTTCCTCGTATGTCTTTCTTAAGGGTTGAGATCTTGTCTTACTCATCTCTTCATTTCTTACTCTGTGTAGCAGTCTTGTATATAGTAGTAATAATATTTGTTAATGATTTAGAAATAAAGTAAATGAAGTATTGTGAAAATGCATTTCCTTTATTAACTTATTAATACACGATGTGCTGTTGCATAAAACCTGAAACAACTAAACAAGCAGAAAGTTGGAAAACACTAAAACCATAAATATTCTTTGCCTCTAGTAAATTACTAGAAAATAGCTCAGGAAATTGCTTTAGCCTCCATTTCCAAATCTTTGCTATTGGGGAGAGAAAAATAACTGACGAGAGAGAGCAGAGAACCCTGGCATAGATTTGGTGCTCAGTAGAATATTTTTTTAATAAAAAAATATTTCCAGCCAAGAGCTTTTAGGTCCTAGGTTTATTACCACATGTAACCTCATTCTCTCACATCCTGAGGCGAATGAGGCTGACTGAGCATTAGACTTGAAAAAGCACACTGAGAACTACATTTCCCATGATACCCCGTTCTGTACGTAAACCAGACTGAGACGTCGCTCCTATGGCAACCAAAGAGCCAGCACTCCCAGGCCCATCTTGGAGTTTGTGGTCTGATTCTAAGCTGGGCCCTACGCGGAGCCCCCGCCACTGGGCAGCCGGACTACGATGCCCAGGTATTCGCGCAACCCTGCTTGAGCCCGGTTTACGCTCCCCCCTCGATAGCTTCCCCTCTTTTCCAACCTAGCCTGGAAGCGGTAGGGAGGGAGAGGCTGCTGGGGGCGTGTATTTGGGGAGAGGAGCCCACGCGGGGCCAATTGGTGGAAGATAATTGTGGGTCTGTCCTGCTTGCAACCTTTATCTGAATGATCAGAGACCCGTAGGAACTACTCTTGCGCCTTTGGATTCCGACAAAAGCAGGTAGAAAAGTAATGACATTTTGAAACATCATTCAACTCCAACCTTTTACTTATTCAATAAAAGTTTTTTGTGGGCCAGGGGTGTTCTAAGAGCAGGGGTCAGGCGGCGAACTAGACCACAAAGCCACTTTCTTTGGGACTCCCCTCCTGATGCAGAAATTCAGAACAATAAACGAGGGGAAACTTGAAAGCGTTGTGAAAGTGTAAGGTCACGATTAAAAGGGGGTGTGTGTGTGGGGGGAAGGGGGCTGAAGGAGAGGCTTTCGATGACCTGTAAAGTATATGTTAGCTCTTCAGTTCTATGATGCGAATTTTAATTACCTATTCTCAAGATCATACCTAAACCTTCTCTGAACAACTTATAAGGATATCAGGGAGACAGGGATCCTAGAGTCCACCACAGAGCAGGATAAATCGGTTTTTCTCATCGTGTGGATCGGTGGTGTGGTCTCTATTGAGCTTATGAACCTTAGTATGAAAAGTTGTCAGCTTCCCATCACTGTATACTTGGTTACAGTTATAAAGTTCTGGCTATAGTTATAAATTTCCACCGGTGGCATGACTGGTTGCAGCACCTCCTCTCCTCTCTGCTGGGAACTCAGAAAGCAGATAATCACGTTTTGAAAGAATGGTGTGTGCATAAAGAGCAGACAGGCCTGGACTGAGTCCCTGGGGCTCACCTGGGACATAAATGTATGAATTTTAGTGCAAATCTTTAGGGACATCTATTTTTGGTCTTCTATAGTCCCTTTCTTCATCCTTGGTTCTTGAATACCATGTTTCCCAGAAAATAAGACCTAGCTGGACCATCAGCTCTAATGTGTCTTTTGGAGCAAAAATTAATATAAGACCTGGTATTATATTATATTATACCCAGTCTTATAGTAAAAATATATTATTATATTACATTATATTATTTTGTATAAGACCTGGTCTTATAGTATGGTAAAATAAGACCTGGTCTTATATTAATTTTTGCTCCAAAAGGCGCATTAGAGCTAATGGTCCAGCTTGGTCTTATTTTCAGGGAAACATGGTAATAATTATTATAAGCACTCAATAATTTTAGGTAATTATATATGGGCCAAGCCCTAAACTAAATGAATGATCACATTTTAACAATCAATCATGACAATCTTATAAGGCTGGTATTCTTTTTTATCAGCATTTTAGAGATGAAGAAACAGAGGTAAGCCTGGGGACTAGCACAGAAGCTTGCATATATTAGGGACTCAATAAATATTTGTTGAATTAATAAAGGAATGAGGGATACAGAGAAGTTAGGTAATTTGCCCAGGCTGGCATACATAGAAAGTAGCAGATTCTGGCTTATAGTACATAAGATCTTGCTCATATTTTTAAAGTTCAATACCCCATTTTTCATTTAGACTTTAAGTTAAAAAATGATATACTCTTATTTGTGTAAAATTGTATATGCATGTAGAGAGATGAATGAAGGATTTTCAGAATGTGATTTTGGGTGATTTTTTTCCTTCTTTATATTTTATATATTAAAAATGGGAATCTTGAACCAAAAGTATAATTTGAAAAAAAGCAGAAATATTTCAGGGTGCAAGAATTATTTAGTACGCTGGTTTTAAGGATTACTTCATTTTCCTAAATGTAGTTGGTGTTCAGGTTGTATGTTTCCAAAAGTCGTACATTCATGTGTGTCTGAGAAGCTAACACACACAGTTTTCAACCTTGCCTGGAAGCCCCAGAATAAGAAACCTTCAAGTCCTGGTGATAAAGGCTCTGCATTATCATTTTCATGTTTCTTTGATGAACCAGTACAAAAAAAAATGACTAATCCTCAGAAATTTTACCAGCTTATTGTCCTCCAGAAAATGATTTGTTTTGTAAATTTGACTGACATATAATTTCTCTGAGTTTGACGTAAAAATTGGAAAGGATTCTTTTTGTTTCCCTGAATTTTGTTTTTCTGCCTCTCATTTAGTGAAACTCTCTGGGAAATTGCAAAAGCTGAAGTGGAAAAACGGGGATGTAATGGAAGTGAAGGTGATGGAGTTGAAATTGGAGAAAAATCTGTTTTCTTCATTGGCAGTAAAAATGGGGTAATGCATTTTTCCTACTTCTTTTTCCATCAAGTATTGTGATGATTTAACAACCAGTGGTAAGATGTATACATACTTTGATTAAAATGTGACTGCTTCAGTGCTTTAACCAGATGATCCAACTTTGGCCTGCTGGTTCCTTTGGAGCCCGTTGTGCCATGTCTGAGGGCGTCCTGCTATTGGGTGAGTGGGTACTTGACATCCAACCTGAACACTTCCTGTCAAGCAGTGCACCACAGCAGCTGGAGGAAGGGGGCACTTGTTTCTAATTCGACTGCCCAGAGGAGTCCTGTCTTCCCAGTTTGCACAAAGGCACCACAAATGCTAAGCTGATGGTCATATTTACAGGTCACAACCAAAATAAGCATATAGATAATAAAAACATGAACCATATAGGGTATGATACACTTAACCTTCACTTATCTTAACTACAGTCACAGCAATGGAAGGAAACTTGGAGATTCTCTAGTCTTCTGCAATAAGGATTCTTCCCTGGGGACCATGAGGTATTTCTTGGGGTCAGTGAACTCCCTAGAAATGTAGGCAGAATTGTGTGTGATTGTGCATCACTGCATTTCTCTGGGAAATTAGATTTTCCCAGAATTCCAGCACCTCCCCCAAAAATGTTAAGAGCCACTGCAAAAAGTGATTGTAGAGTTTAGGTTTGGCTGCCTCCAGCAATGGGGGAGTTCTCTTCCACAAGGCAGCCTGTTTCAACTTTTGTTCATTCCTAGTTACTAGAAAGCCTAAGCCTGTTTCATTGTAACTTCCACCACTTGGTCCTAATTCTGACCTGTAAAAGTATGGGAATAAATCTAATTCCTCTTCTACTTGTTAAATTTTCAAATATTTTAAAACTGCCCTTCAAAGAGTTAATGGCCCTTCAAATAATTAACAGCCTCGACCTTTTCTCCGTGAGTCTTTCTGCTTCAGCTTTATCTTCCCTTCTTTCAGCCATTCCTTCTGTGTCACAGACTCTGTGTCAGTCATGGATTCTCTGTCATGATCTTAGTAACTCTCCACTGGAATTATTTGAACGTGTAATTCTCAGGATGGAACAGAATTTTTGAGGTTTTGCTTAATTACAGTAGACAAGAGCAGCTCTGCCAGCCTCTCTATTTCCAGATGCTATGTTCTTGTTATTGTATAGAAAACATTTATTAATCACATTACTCTGTTTACTAAGTTGAGCTTGAGATCTGTCTTTTTCATTTATGGTGTTGTTTTGTCCTTACTTATAATAGGTTGGGCCCTTTGTTACAGTGTGTTTTTATTTTTACTTTATTAAAATAATTCATATATGTGGTCCTAAAAAGAAACTTAGAGTAAGTATATCCTGTAGAAATAAAACAAGCAAAAAAAGTACTCTAACCCAGTATCTGGATCGCTTACTTTGAACATATTTGGAACATGTTCTTTATTTGTATGTTATCGTTTTTTCTTTATTTCCACTTCAACAATTGGAATTCAAACATTTTAGAAGACACTAATCATCAGCTTAACTAGTGATTAGCGTTGATGAGTAAAGAGAAAATTTAAGACAGCTGCCAAGTTGACCACTAAAGTGAGGTATGATTTGCCACTATTTGTCATGTGTGGGACTTTGTAATTATAATAATAGCAGTGTAGTTACACTGTGATGGAAAGTTGACAGTTAACTTTTTTCACTTATCAAACTTAGGAACAATTCTGAAAGTTTCTAGTTTCCAGGTAATTTATCACTCAAGTGATTAAAAAGCTATTTTGGGCCACAATTATGAACAATAGTAAAATTTTACATATGGATGACATTAACGCAATGTGTTTTTTTTTTAATTTCCAGGGAAAGACTACTATTATTCTAAGGTGTCTTGACAGGTAAGTGTTATGTTAACCTTTAGACTACATTTTTTTGCTTATTCTAGTTGCATAAGGCAAGTTAGATTCTAAAAGACATATGGAAGGAGAACAATTTTGAGGCACAAACAAAATAATTTAATTCTTAGTGAATCCTTGGTATGGCATTTAAGATCTTCTTTAAAGATAAAGCCAACAACAGCCCCCCAAAATTATACAGGATTAATACTGGATTTCCCTATTGGGGGAGAAATGAACATAACTACATGGCCTACTTACTTTCTTTTTGCCTATGCTACTGTGAGATTTAAATTCTTTTTATTCTACCTCGTCCGTGATTATTTGAATGTTAGTTGTAATCTTTAAATTACTCAGGGATACAATTTTGAAGCACAGTGTTGGTTCTCAAACTGTGCATTTTCCCATTGTTATATATACTTCCTAACCTTCTGTACTGTAGAAATATTCCATCAGATCAAAATTTAGTATTATAATGTTAAATGTTGCAGGAAGTTGATAAGGAAAGGTTCCAACCAATTTTGGAAGATATTTCTCTCTCCCTTCATTCCAATGCCTCTTTCTAATACCTCCTCCAAAAACATCAAAAGAGATGGAATTTGGTCTTAAGGTCACATTAAAGAAATCATTCATTTCAAAAATATTATGAAAGAATATAAATAATAGAATCTTGGCTTTGTGTAATTCCTTTTATAAGCAAAATTGTTTCTTAGAAGAACCATTCTTAGTGATACATACATCATTTTTCATCCCCAGGAATCATGGCTCTCTTTAGACCACTTGTGTGCTCATTACAAATAAGTCATCCAACACAACATCAGCTTAGAATAAAATACTACCATGTTTCTCAGAAAATAAGACCTAGCCGGACCATCAGCTCTAATGCATCTTTTGGAGCAAAAATTAATATAAGACCCGGTATTATATTATATTATATAGGACCCAGTCTTATATTATATTAAAATAAGACCGAGTCTTATATTAATTTTTGCTCCAAAAGATGCATTAGAGCTGATGGTCCGGCTAGGTCTTATTTTCGGGGAAATATGGTATGAAATAACAAAACTGAACCGAAAGTTGTGAATTTCAGTTCTCTGAAAGTCTACTTAGAAGAGAACAATTCTTCAAATTGTAGGTTAAATATCAGAGTTTATAAAAATGGTCTTAAAAGCAGCATTTTGTTTCATAAAAGGAAATTTTTATCTTTCAGGAAATACAATCAAATAGTACTCTATATATGTATGAAAAAAGATACCTGCAGGGATGATATACAAAATATTCAACAAACATAAATATATAAATCACAAATAAAAATTATTTCTTTTTGTTCTCCAAATTAAAAATAAATGTATACTAATATTATTCAGCCTTAAAAAGGAAGAATGAACCATGAACCATGAACCATGAACAATGAACCATGAACCATGAACCATGGATGAACCATGATGACATATGCTAAATGAAATATGCTAGTTACAAAACAACAAATACTGTATGATTTTACTCATATGAAGTATCTAGAGTAGACAGGTTCATAGAAGCAAAGTAGAATGGTGTTTGCCAGGTGCTGGAGGGAGGAGAAAATGGGGAATTGTTTAATGGGTTTAGAGTTTCGGTTTTCTAAAATGAGAAAATTCAGAAATTTGGTTGTACAACAGTGTGAATACATTTAACACTACTAAACTGTACATTTAAACATGGTTAAGATCATAAATTTATGTTATGTGTTTCTACTACAATAAAAAATTAAATAATTAGCTATATACCATAAAACTGCTTACCACGCAACATAAGCTATAGGGTAAATAGTTCATCAAATCATTTTAATGTTTTTCAAATCATTTGTCAATTTTTAGGACTTACTAATAATATAACTTGTTTGCAGCTCTCACTAAATAAAGGATGCCCACATTTGAGCCGTGATCTAAGATAGAGAACTATGTTACAGTCTTCCACTGATGTCTTCATTAAATTGATAGTTATTAGGTTCCCAGCTCCCCATGCCGTATTTCCCTGAAAATAAGACCTAACCAGAAAATAAGCCCTAGCATGATTTTTCAGGATGCTCATATCATAAGCTGTACCCTCAGAATAAGCCCCAGTTAAGATCATCAGCCAGATGGATGCATTTAGTACTCCATTGCAACACACGATGGACGTATTGAATTATAAAATAATAATATTAATATATAATTAAATATAAATAACATTATTGACATTAATACTTAAAATAAATGGTAATATAAATTATAATTAAGTATTTGTAAATACCCCAGTGGGCACCTTTGGACGAGAGGTAAACGTCCAAAGGTGCCCACTTGGACGAGATGTAAACAGATGAACTTGAGCCTTATTGCTGAATGACCAATCAGAGTACAGACACAAAGCATGAATAACGTGCGCACTTGATAACGAACGGACGTGGTTGTGTCTAACATGAATCTTCATAATTCAATACATCGTGTGTTGTAACAGACATACTTAATGCACTTGTGTGAAATAAAGAAACCTTTTCTGAATTTTGGTGCCTGCAATTTTTCCTCGCTTTTGTGTGGACCATCATTCTTAACTGTCATCATTTTTGTTGCCACTCCTGTCTCGGAAGTCTTCAATTAACACTTGGTTTAATGGTAGATTTAAAGGGAATAATATTTTGACCCCCAGACAAGATGAGTGCAAAGAGAAAGAGCTATTCCGATGATTACAACAAAGGAATGGTGGAGGACTCCCAGGGCAAGATACGGCTTTCTGCAAAGAGAAGAAGTTGGATCTCTGAATGGTCCGAAAATGGCGAGCAGAGGACGATAACCTCAGTCAACAGGTGGAGAAGGGAAATGCTAAGAAGCACAAATGTGGATCAGGTCGGCAACCATTATTTCCTTAGCCAAAAGACATCATCTGTGAATGGATTGCTAACAGGAGAGCAAAGGCTTTGGTTGTATGCTGTGCTGATATTCAAGCATTTGCCCTTGCAATAGCACCACAGTTAGAAATATCCCCAGAAGAATTCAAAGCCTCACAACACTGGCTGGATGGCTTCCTTCAGCGATATGAACTGTCTGTAAGATTGACAACACTGCTCAAGCGGGAAGATACTGAAGTTATTAAACGTGCACTTGCATTAAAGTCCTTTGCTTATGGCACCGACTTTTCTAAATATCACCTCTCCAACATGATTGGATGAAACTGCAGTGTTTATGCGCCAAGGATCTCAAACGACAATTGATCAGAGTGATGCCTCATCAATCTACATTCCCTCCACTGGTTACGAAAGTGCATGTATTACCTGTATTTTGGCAATTCATTTGGATGGAAAGAAAGCCCCACCTCTAATCATCACTAAGGGCAAGAAAGATAAAGTTGAACATGTTTCAGACATTTATGTTCTTGAAACCGAAAAAGCCTGGTGCACACAAGCAGTTATAAGGAAATGGGTTGATTTACTGCTGCCACTTGTTTTGCGAGGTGGCCAAAGAAGTCTGCTAGTCTGGGATTCAGCCAGCACTCACCGCACTAAAGACATGAAGAACTTCCTTGCAGAGAGAAGACTAGATCAAATAATGATTCCACAGGAATGACTGCCTATCTCCAGACTCTTGATATTGCAATAAACAAGCCATTCAAGGACCGTTTGTGCATGGAAATCAATGACTACATTGAAAATAGAATGGAGAGAAACCAGTGTGGAAACTTTGTGAAGCCTAGCCTGCAAGAGGTCGTGACTTGGGTGAAGAATTCATGGGATAAAATCACTGACAGCTGTGTTGCCAATGCACTACGAGCAGGCTGCATGGACAAGAAGTGCTCATTTAAGGAGAGCTCTATTGCTGGACATGAGAGACTGGGGCCAATGGTTCTACAGGAAATGGAGTCGCAAGACGTTCAAGCTGGAATTCGGGGTTTGAAGAGTTATGACGATGTTCCAGAAGAAGATGACATGGCTGTATTTGAGTAAATGTCGATTTTTGTACATGAATAAATGAATAAATGTAGATTGTTGTACATGAAAAAACAAGACATCCCCTTAAAATAAGCCCTAATGTGTCTTTTGGAGCAAAAATTAACATAAGACCCGGTCTCATTTTCAGCGAAATACAGTATCAAGGTTGAGCATAAGCCTGACATCATTGCTTCCCAATGGCCTGTGCTCTACCTAGCACAGTCATCACCACTGCCAGCCTCACTGCCTTTTCCACTTGCCCCAGCACTGCCTCTAGGTGCCATCTCACCTCTGCAGCTGCCACTAAAATCTATTAAGATAGTTTTATAAAGGCTTATTGGTTTTTTATATAAATTTTTAATCATTTTTATTAATACCTCAACGCTATTATACAAGATAACTTCTGTACTAACAAAATTTTAAGAGGAAGCAAACATGAATCAGGTAAGAGGATAACGTAAGAAAATACTGCCACCCATGATGATAATACTGTCTGTGTTTATTGTACAGGGATGAGCCACCAAAACCGACCTTAGCTTTGGAATATACGTACGGAAGAAGAGCAAAAGGGCATAGCAGAGTGAGTGTCTTTTTAAGTGATATTGCTATGTCCATAGATGGAGAAGTGATAACGCTGACTATGTTTTACATTTTCTATCTTATCTACAATCAGTAAACATATCCAGCTGTACACTTCATAGCTATGTAGTTTTAAATTTCAAATGCAATTCAGCAGATATGAAGCCAACCCAAACTATTTTAGTTTGGCTATTTTAGAAGGTTATTTTAGCCTTCTCATTTGTTATGTCTTAAAATGCTAGAATTAGATTCCTTTGTAACTTCATTGTACTTTTTTTTGCATATTTTTATTAATTGTATTAATGTGATTTTTTCTTCTTTCAAATGAGAATAATATTGTGAGTTACCTTCTGTCTCCCAAAATATCTGCCAAAAATACGAGCTTAAACGTGTAGAATATTTATGAAAATATACTTATCAAAATCTAAATTATTAGCATCTGGACAAATACATCTTTTTTTTTTTATTAGTTTCAGGTGTACAAACAATATAATGATCAGACATTTACACACATCACAAAGTGATGACCTCAACAAGTCTACTGCCCCTCTGACACCATAAGTAGCTATTACAGTACCATTTACTGTATTCCCTATGCTGTACTGTACATCCCATGACTATATATATATATAAATTATAGTTAACATTCAATATTATTTTATATTAGTTTCTGGTGCAAATACATCTTGAAGTTGATAATACTATTTGAGACTACAGGCCCTAATTGGTTATAATCCTATCTTCACTTGTTTTAGTGTCTTTCAGAGGAAAGTTAGAAATTATTCAGGATCAAAGGAGAATTTACAGTGTATGTTAGGGGGATAAAAAAATCCTAAATAGAATTTTCTTTTGGAGTTCTCACATGAAAAGAGGTCATTTCTTAAATAAAGTTAGCTCTATGGAAGAACAATCTAGTATAAAAGGTCCCACTTCTAATACATAAACAAATTTTTACAGATTGATCTGGTACAAATATTTGATTATTAGACAATGTATAAAGAGTTAAAACTGCCTATTGTCTCCTGGTTTCACCAGTGAAAATTAGTTACTAAAAAGATGAAACTGAAAAGAAAAGAAAAAGTATAATACATTGAGATGGAGGAGGAATTTACTTTTGTGACTCACATGAATTTTGACATGATAAGCCTAGAAATGGAATTTTCCTCTTTGTTGGAAACTTTGAGACAACTTTTATAAGCTTAACTTTTGAGAAGAACTCAAAAAACTTTCCTCCCTCAAATTATAAATCAAGGGAGATTTTCCAATGAAATATTATTTCACCCTCAAACAAGTGATTCAAATATCAATGATAAAACAATTTTCGTTATTATAAGATGATAATTTGTTGTCAAAAATGCAACTATATATATATATATATATATATATATATATATATATATATATTCATCTAAAACTTGCCTTTAATGACCATCTCTCTCTTCCAAGTACACAGTAACAGATACATAAAACCCATGTGATTCTTTTTCACCTATTTTTTTCATTAAACTTTGGGCTATCAGGTTGGGCTTGTCCATATTCATTCTAGAAGATTCTTGTCTTTCTCAAATTTAATATTCCCTAAGAGGTTTTTTTTGTTTGTTTTTTTGTGTTTTTTTTCCTAAGAGTTTTAATGGAAGCACAATCTTGGAGTCCTGAAGGCTCCTTGGCATCACAGTGGAAGCAGAGATGCCATTAACTGTCACAGTCTTATTTCCAAGCTGCTTTGCTGCCTGGCCCTTTCAATCCCCTAATGTTTAAGCGTCCTATAAAATGGGAAGCAGTTAACTTAGTCTCTTCTTGTCCCCCCACCCACCACTTCTCTTGCCAAGGGTAGCCTGTCAGATTCCCCAGGGGCGTCAGGCACAAATTGTCTCCTTACACTGTTGCGTAGGTGATACTGACGTGCAGCTGGGACTGCCATCTCTTCGTCCCATTTCCTCATGCCTTCCCAGTATGTCTAATTTATTCTGTGAGCTTCTGCCTCCCTAAATTAGGACATTTTCCTAGTCAACTAGTCAACCGTTTTATTTCTATCCAGAATTATAACTATTTTCAAAAAGATAACCCCAAATGTTTTCAACTGGTTATTTTTTTTCACATTTGAATGTCTACTACGTATAGTATTTATAGAATTGGGCACTGTTTATGTCTTTTATTAAGGTATTAGTAGAATCAGGGCATTTATGTATACATATATTATTCTTAATGTTTCACCTCTTTCTTGGGAATATCTGTTTTGGTGCATTTTGAGGGATGGGATAGAGAAAGAGGAAAGTTTTGATTGCCAAGAAAAGGGTAATGGAGGACTACAGTATTTTGTATTCATAATTATTACTGGCTGGTGCTAATGAAGTATAAGAAGTGTTGAAAATTCAAAAACATAAATAAATACAATTTTAATATGGAAAAAATCCTGTTTTTTTCCAGCCAAAAGATATTGCTCACTTATGGGAACTAGGTGGAGGAACCTCCTTATTGGACTTAATCAGCATACCAATCACAAGTGACACCTTAAGGTAAGTGAGCCAGCTCCAGGAACAATTTTTAGTAAGTGCCCAGTAGGGTCCACAGGATGAATATGAGTGGGCTTCTGTGAATCAGAATTTGGGGGGCCGTTTTATGTTGCTTAAGGCTTGTGCTTACTTCCTATGTGCTTAAACTGTAATGCTTTCAAAGAGGTTTAAAAAGAACTAAGGTTCTGGTCTGGGCTGAAGTGAGATAGCTGGCATTCCAAACTAGTAACATTTTGCAAGCCTGCAAACAAACAAAAACTATGTCAATTAACACTTGGGCAATGAATACAATTGGCAAAAATAAATTTGAAAAGCTTAATTCTTTCCAATACCCATCTAAGTAGGAGCTAATTCAGCCCTGACTTTTTCTTTAGCTGGATATTATAAGTCTACCTTGGAGTTTAATGCTCATTAATAATTGAAGCTTCATCCAAGGGAAGACTATGAGTTAGAGGAGGGAGAAAGTCTCTCTATTTGCTGACCTTAAGGAATAGAACTTTGAAAAAAAGAAAAAAGAAATAGAACTTTGGGGAAAACCTCAAACTCTTTGGTGATGTTTTTCTGACAATGCCTCCCACATGTGGGCCAAGTCAGATGTGGAAAATTGTGACATTTCTCAGTGTTCCTGGGAACCCATCTTGGCCAAGGAAAATAGCAATTTTTAAATCTGAAATATCTTACTCTTGTCAGAGTTTAACACAAACCATCGCTGTTGCTTGGACCAAATACAAAGGGCCTGACAATTATTTGTTGTATTTCAGCCATTAAGATCTTTAGAGTATGCAATTATTTCTTGTTAACAGGACAACTGTTTTTTTCCATAACTGGCTGGTTACAGGTAATGTTGGCTTTCTTTTTCCAGTGACTTTTTTTTCTTTTAAAGAAATAGAATTTGCTGTCTTTTACTTGTTACAAAAGTAATGTATGCTCATATAGAAAACTTGGAAAAATACTGAAAGGTACAAAGAAAAAGCACTCATAATCACATAAAAAATAACTGCTGTTAACATGTCAAGGTATTTCTTTCACTGTTTTCAGTGTTTGTAAATATACTTTATAGAGATTTAGGATGTTTTATACATACATTTAGATTTTGGTTTTTCACTTATAAACCATTTCACTTATAAACCCTGACGTTATTTTTCAGAACTATGGAATTTTACTGCTATTTAGTTTTTTTCATTTGTCCTCCTTTAACAGAGATGAAAAATCAAAGCTGCCTGGGAATTTGGGTGCCTCATGGTGGTGT
The DNA here is from genome assembly GCF_036562045.2 of Rhinolophus sinicus. Taxonomy (NCBI): domain Eukaryota; kingdom Metazoa; phylum Chordata; class Mammalia; order Chiroptera; family Rhinolophidae; genus Rhinolophus; species Rhinolophus sinicus. Next base: position 29,782,674 of record NC_133755.1, read on the forward strand.
GGTTGAGAAGAGATGGGCAGGGGGAGGAGCTGAAGGAACCCTAGCTGCCATTTAGTGTGGCCTGAGGCTGAAAGGAGTTGGGCTTTTTTTAACCTGGATTGTGAACTGGCTCCAATTCAGGCCCTGACTTGTCACATCACCTTGTCATAATGTGACATTACCTCTCTCCCCTCTTTTAGGCCCAGCAGGATTTGGGCCTGATGGGCTTATGGAAATTCTGATTTCTATAGGCAACCAAATCTTTCCACAACTTTTTAAATACTTGACTTTGTGAGTTCTTGCTCTTCCTTTCCCTGGAACCCCAGGGCAGCTGGAGCCTGCTTTAGGAGAGAGGAGAGGTCAAGGTTATGAACAGAGAGAAGGGGAGCCATAGGCTTGGGTCCAAAGTAGGTTGCTGAGTTGTTAAAGAATTCATGGAAAACATTTCACTCCTAATGTACTTGCAAATCTCAGAGTGTTTTGTGACTGGAATTAATTTGACACATAATTTCCTCGTGTTGGACAAAGTCCAGCAACTTGGGAAAATAATATTTCCAAATGCTGTTAGGTACTGTTTATCTTTAAAGTGACTGTTCATAGAATAATTATAGATGCATTGAACATTTCCACAGACTTTATATGAATTATAATAGAGCATCTCCTTTGGTCTGATTCCCTGTTTAAAGAAGTTGGGTTGTTTTGTTTTGAGCTTTTTTTTAGCTGTTATTTGCTGTGAGGGTAAAAGTGACACAAGTATTGCCAGTGCAATGAAAAAAAAATTTTAATCTTGGACGAAGTTTAATAACCCATTTCTCTTTTGCTTAAAACAAAGTTATTTTTCATTTAGAAAAAAAACAATAAACTTTACGTTACATATATTTCACCACAAGAAAAAAAGTTAAACCCTAGTTACCTTTTTTAAAACATTAACCATACGAAATCCCTGAAAATAAAATGAGTTTAATAGTATGTTATATTGTTGTTGCAGCTAAGGAAAACTGCTTATGAGCTTATGAAAATGACATAGATATTATTAGCTGGACAATTTGTGGCACAATAATTTTATAGGCGATCTTGATAATTAACGTCTAAAAGACTACTTTCTGAATTTAGACCTGTAGTATAAGTATAGAATTGAGTTACTGTTTTGCTCGAATTACACAAAACAGCTTGTTTGCTCAAATTAAGCAAAATAACTGACTCTACTATAAAGTAAGTAACAGAATTCCTTGCTGTATCTACTAACAGAATGTTTGCCCTGTTGATCAAGGATATACAAGTACTGGCCCCTGATTATGACCCTACATACTTATTGTGACTATTTTCCGAAATACTCCTAGATTTATGTTTGTTTGTTTTTTTATCGTGGTACAATATAACATAAAACTTGCCATTTCAGCCAGTTTCAAGTGTACAGTTTAGTAGCATTAAGCATATTCACACTGTTGTGCAACCATCATACCATCCATCTCCAGAACTTTTTTAACTTCCCAAACTAAAACCCTGTACCCATTAAACGATAACTCCCTATTTCTCCTTTCCTCAAACACTAACAACCACCATTCTGCTTTCTGTATCTATGAGCTTGACTACTTTCGGTATCCAGTATAAATGAAATCATAAAATCAAATACTCCTTTTGAGTCTGGCTTATTTCCCTTAGCATAATGTCTTCAAGATTCATCCATGTTGTAGTATGTCAAAATTTCTTTCCTATAGAAAACTGAGTAATTCCACTGAATGTCTGTATCACAGTGTGTTTATCCATTCATCCATTGATGGGCATTGGGTTGTTTCTACCTTTGGGGTATAATGAATAGTGCTTTGAGCATTGGTGTGTAAATATCTGTTTGCATCCCTGATTTAAATACACCCAGAAGTGAAATTGCTGGATCGTATGGTAATTCTGTTTAACTTTTTGAGGAACCACCATACTGTTTTCCACAGTGGCTGCTATATGCTATACCATTTTACATTCCCACCAGTGATGTACAAGTGTTCCAATTTCTCTATATTCTTACCAACACTTGTTATTTTCTGGTGTTTTGTTTTGTGTTTTAATGATAACTATCATAATGGATGTGAAAGAGTATCTCATTGTGGTTTTGATTTGCGTTTCCCTAATGATTAATGATGTTAGGCATATTTTCATATGCTTATTGGCTATCTGTAGATCTTCTTTGGAGAAATGTCAATTTGAGTCCTTTGCCCATTTTAAAATTGGGCTGTTTGTTTTGTTGTTGTCGAGCTCAGATTTATGTTTGATGTACATGAACATGAGCACATATGTATGTGATGATGGTGGTGGTGTGTGGTGGTCAGGTGTGAGCAGCATGGGATAGCAGAGACCTGGGCCTTTGGATCTAAAAACAAGTTCTACAATGTACTAGTTCTATAAATCTTTACTTCGATTTATAACCCATAAAATGGACATTGAAACATCTCCTAGGAGGGGTTGTTGTGGAGATTAAATAAACTAGGTAGTCCCCTAGCAAGGGCCATCAGTAAATCTGTTTTCTTCCCCTTTCCTGATTGTGCTGCTGTTATTGTTATTTTCGTTTCTCTTCTTGGGAACACATAGTAAAACTGGATCTAAACATGGCATCATTGGACTCAATTGCTTACAGATTATTTGAGCTGAATTATTATTAGTTCAAACAAAACTTCAGTGCCACTATTGGTTGTAACACATATATCACTAGAGAAAAGCACTTGAATAAATAAGGCTATTACTATTACTTTGGAGTTCATTTTCTTTTCTTTTTTTGGTCTTAGAAAATTCCCGATGTTTTTTGTTTTTGTTTTTCCTTAAGCTATAGTGTTATTCTTAGATAATAACTTTCAGGATAATAGGCTTTCAAAATGATAATTATTTAGAGTCTTTTTTTAATGATGTTTTTTATTTCTTTAGGACATTTTCTGTTGTTCTTGTCTTGGATCTTTCAAAACCTAATGACCTTTGGCCCACCATGGAAAATCTGTTGCAAGCCACAAAAAGCCATGTAGATAAACTGATAATGAAACTGGGAAAGATAAATTCTAAAGCAGTTTCTGAAATGAGACAGAAGATGTGGAGTAATATGCAGAAGGACCATCCGGTGAGTTGCTGTTGAAGAATTCCTGGAATCCCTAGACCCATACACTTGCAGATAACATCACAAACAACTTTTCTAGATTTTATGCATGACTTGAGATTCATCTGATGTAGATGAACCTGCTCACTGGCAAATTATAGCAATTTGATAAAACCTCAGTAAGAGCAAAACAAGGAAAAAGATTTCTTACGTCTTCTTGTTAGACATCTGCTGTGACTGTTATGGCATATTACACCAATCAAAGGAAATAGTTTTAAAGTAGCAGTTTGCTATTGATTTTATAAAATGAAGATTAAAAAACCAGACTGTACAAAAGTCACCTGGCAAAAACTAGATGAAGCTACCAATGTGAGCAAGGAGTTTAAACAGCCTTCAGTGTCACTCTGTATTTTACATTCATTTAGTGTCACATATTCAATACCTTTTATCATCTGACAACTAATTATAGTTCTTTAAATACAATCACACATATCATCTTCTAGAAAGCTAAGATCAGTATTTTATATCGCCCAGAGTTAATATGAATGTGTTTTACATAGGTAGTATCAGAATAAAACTGATAGTTTAAAGTTCCCATGTATGCAATGTAAGTGCTATTGCAACAGTTAATACAAAATAGTAAAAAGCAAGCAAACAAACGAAAAAAACAACAACATGTTATATGGGAAAATAAAAAGGCAGAATACAAAAAAATAAATGCCACAGTAATTTAGGGACTTGCCATTTCTAGTTTCATTCTTGAGAAATACAGTTTAATAAGTGAAATTGTTGGAACAACTTCTATGTTAAGTAAACAAAGTCCATCTCTACAAAGAGACTTCAAATGGTATATTTTTGAATATATAGTAATACACAATTAATTATAATAAATCAATGAAATGTGTTTGTTAACAGGATCGTGAATTAATTGACCCATTTCCAATACCTCTGGTCATAATTGGAAGTAAATATGATATTTTTCAGGTATGCTCTTCCACTTCTAGTTGAGTTTGTTGTACGTGCATGTCTGTGCTTTATGGGAGAGGAACCAAAGTAATAATGAAATAAGAAAAGTCTCTCTCTGAGGGAGAGGTCAAGGAGTCACACATCTTAAAGATGTTGAAAAGAGGATTATAATTGGGAAAGAGAAAATGGGTGAAGGACAATAAATACAGTGGAATGAGGATAAGGCTGCAGCGTAGGGATAAGGTAGAAGATTTAGAAACTGTTTCTTTAACCCAGTCACCAAGGGATGGGACTCACTTCCCAACTTTTAAATTGAAGAAAGCAGAAAATTGGTTTCTACTTATCTTTGCTTGTCAGAGAATCCTTAGGGTATTCCACACTGTAAAACGTGTGCTGATATCTAAATTCTACTGAGCTAAGTGTTTAAACAAGGAAAGATCTGATAGCTGTAGTTCTGGAAGGCTGCAGCTATTGTTCAGCTCTCTATGGAAACAAATATCAAGGTAATGGAATCCTACTCCTGAAGGTGTGTTCCAAAAAAAAAAAAAAACTAAGAAATTTTCTCTCTATTTCATAATTTGCATCTTCATGCTACAGATATTAAAGTTATCTCAACTTGTTTTTCCATCTTCATAACCTATTTCTTTAGGATTTCGACTCTGAGAAGAGAAAGGTAATATGCAAGACACTTCGATTTGTTGCACATTATTACGGAGCCTCGTTAATGGTTTGTACCTTTCCTGTCTTTGGGCTTGAGTGGACAGTGCCAAATTTGGAAAGATTAGCAACTTGATGCACAGTTGCAGATACTAATGCTTTTACTAATGCACATCATCCCCTCTTTTCCTTTCCCATTGGCCCCTAACCCTCGTGTTACAGAGTATTTGATAACATATCTATACAACACACTTCTAGATGGCTTGCTGTTTCTTTGGTGCTTAAGTTCTAAATTGCGATAAACCCCAATCAATCTTAAAGAGATAAATTGGTTATTTATTTATTCATTTTTAGATTCTCCTTAAGAGTTGGAATCTGTATTCTCTTAAACGAAAAGGGGGGTTGAGCCTTTAACAGTGTGTTCGTTTTTAAACTTAGAAAAATGCTGTCTGTTGCACCTATTAAAAAACGTGAACTTGGAGCTCATGCTGTGTGAGTTCAAATCTCAGGGCAACCAGTTACTAGATATGTGCTCTTGGACAAATCACTTAATTTCCCTGAAGCCTCAGTGCCCTCCAGAGTAAAATGAACAAAAATAGTACTTTCTTCGTAGGGTTGTTGTGAGGATTAAAAGAGGGAGTCACGTGAAATGCTTAGCGCAGGGCCTGGAACAAAGTGTTGCTCAATAAAGGTTGGTTATTATAATTACTGTTATTATTTTCCACAGCAGGACCTCATTTTGCTGGATACCATTTAATGTAATAAAATATAAAAACATTTTTTATTTAAAAAAATTCTTATTTTCCCATTTGAAAGGCCTCTTTCCCCTGAAACAAAGTGGTCAGAGGATGGAGATAACATGGCCTAACCCCCGGCCTTCATAGCTAGTATATTATGCATGACAGTGACAAATACAACCTATATTTAAAATTTTTATACTTTTCATTACATCTTTTCTTTAAAATCATCACCTTTTATGTTTGTACTATATTTGCTTACATGTTAGGTTGACAGAGTGCTTAGGAAATATTCTCTTTTACTGTTTTGTAAAGATACAGAGAATTTAAAGTGAATGAGTCACCTAGAAGCAAAGGCCCTGGATCTTGTCGTTTCTTACTTTTGCCACTAGACAAGGGCTCACATTTAGTCCTGGTTAGTTAGCTAAGGGAAATCCCCGTCATTCTTTCGGAACAGATCATATTTAACGATTACTCAGGGCCCAGGCTGGTCTTATGGGAACAGATTTAGATGAAGTCAGTTCACTCAGGCCACAGCAGGCCCCAGAAAACCCTAGGAGATCAGGGACAAAGGAAAGGATTTGAGAAGGGCTTCATCTCAGCTTTCAAGAAGCCCGAGGGATCAGAGGTTGGGGTTAGAGGAGCATTTCTGAACCACCAAAGGAACCATAAAACTTTCCTAGCTTCCCAAGCCAATGCCCCATCTTTCAGTTTCACTGCCACTCTTACCCTATGCCCCATTCAAGGGAGACAATCTGCTTTACAAGATTCAGTGATACTCAGCAGTTTTTTTCTACACTATAGTTGCTTTGGGAGATAATGAGTCCCCAGGCGTCAAGTTTCTCCAAGCAGAAGTTCTGAGGCTGTTTTGGAGGATGTTTTCAAGGTGGTTGATGCAGTACATGGTAGGGTTGAGTTAGAAAACTTCTCATGTCCTCCCAGCCCTACAATCCTATGAAATACATTTGTAATGAGGTTTTTTCCTCTCCATATAGGGAACAAAATAAATAATAAGAAAAAGTGAGAAGAAAGTGTTTTTAAAATTCAACTAAAATTTCCTATATTTAAAAAAATTATATCAATAGAAACATTAAAATTGTTTCAATTTTTAAAAATAAATGTGTCAAATCTTATATATTCATATGAGTGTTCTCCACTGAATTCTTTCCCTGAGACCCTGTTCTTAACCCAGAATGAATTTTATCCTGAAAAATTGATCTCTTTGCTTTATAATTACATTTAATTTTGGTTCAAGGTTGCTTTCCCCACTTTCATACATCTTAGTCATTCTGATTCGGCTGAGTGACTTCGGGTATTTTCAAAAATCAAATTTAGTTATAAAAGATTTGTATGTAGGGTGACTATACGTGCTGGTTTTCACCCGATATCTCTGCTTAATTATTAATAGTACCTCATCTCACTCTCTAAAGTGTTCTGGTTATGGTCACTCTAGTTATATACCACCACTGAGAATATTCAGTAGCTCATTTTGCAGGCTCCAAAGGCAATTGAGAAGAGAAGTGAAAAAATCATTTTCGTATCAGCATTGTTGGACTAGTCTGCAGCTCCCATGTTAATTGCTTTGAAGGCAGTAATATGTTCTAGATGGAAGTTATTTATGATATATACCTCCTATTTTTTAACCAACCAAGTTGAATTTTGACAATGATTACAACTCATATGTGGGAGTAGCTGAAATGATTAGTGCATAAATACAAGGTCCTTTAATATAGTGCTCTCGTGAAGTTTGAAGAGTCAGTTCAAATAAATTTTCAAGATTGATTTCTTTTCCTTTATTCAGGTTTTGTTTTGTCTAAACATAAATATTTGGGGGGGGCAAATAAATAGTAATTCTCTCTGCAATCTCTATGTGTTTAAAACTATGTTTTTATGTTACCTGTTTCTGTGATTTGAAAGCAGAATCTTTATTACCCTGATTTTTCTTTCTTTCTTTCTTTCTTTTTAGTTTACCAGTAAATCAGAAGCTCTATTACTGAAAATACGGGGAGTTATCAATCAGTTGGCTTTTGGCATTGACAAAAGGTACTGTTAAAATGTAATTTTTATATCTTTTTATTTTATTATTTTTTGGCCAGTATTGTCTCATCTGACTATTGTTCTCACCAGTGTTTTGTTTCTTGACCAGGGTAGGAACCCCAGATGTCTGTTCTTCAGAGAGATAGTTTTACTTCTACTTCTTATATTGTTTAAATTATCTTCTATTTCTTATATTGTTTAAATATTTCTCAAATTTGACAACTAAAATGTTACAGAATACTTTCTTTGAGACTAGAACAGTGATGCTATTATACTTGTTTCCCTGATTTCTTTTACTTCTTTGCCCTCATTTTAATAACTTTCACTCTATTATCACTTTCTTATATGATTACAAATGGAATCAATAATGTTAGTATGTAGTTTTCTTAGCCTTGTGACTTTTCCTGGTTTTGATTTAAGGTAATTTGGGTCTGTCACTTTTTTTCTCCTGTAAAACTTTAATAATGCTATACTTTAATTTTTGAAACCACATTAATATTCACTCATTCATTTGGGGCAATGCTCTCACCAGTGGCTAGATATAAAACTTGACTCTTGTATTTACAGTAGAGTATGGCAGGATATTCGATTGCTGAACTAAATTAGATTCTTTTTTCTTTTTATCCATGTAGCAAATCAATATGTATGGATCAGAATAAACCACTGTTTATCACAGCAGGATTGGATTCTTTAAGTCATATAGGTCGGTGAACTTATTAAGATTGATCAATCTTTTTTTAATTGCTTATTGATTTTATCCTACTCCATGTTCACTTCATCTCCAACATACAACCATTTCTGGTTTCATTATCATTGCTGTCATTTCCTATGTATTTATTTGTATATACAATATTGATTCAACATACGCATATAGCACATTGACATATTTGTGATGGAAGGGATGTTGTCATGTGAGACAGATTTCTGATCTCTATTCCACTAAAAAAAGTGCATGTATTTCCTTTCCCTCACTGATTTCTAGGTACCTTTAAATTTTAGCTCCTTAGGTTTAAAAGAAAACCAAGAACATAGAGGGGTCAGGAAATTCAAAGCTATCTATTATGGGCCATAATGAAAATTAGAGAATCAAGTGATAGAATAAACCAAAAAGAATACTTTTACTAATTAGCTTGCCTCATTTAATGGGATATATTTCCTAAACTTATAGATGCCCTAGGCTCATGGAGCAAAATGAGTTTACCTAGACAAGTTCCTTATCTTCCTACAGAAGCTATTTTCATTTTGAAGATCTTTGGGCCTAGCAACTCTTTATACTCTAAGGTTGTCATAGTTTGGTTTTAAACTCTAGTGGGCTTGAAAAAAAAAATCTCTAGCGGATAGTACTTTTCTTTTTTATTTCTCATTCCTCATCAATCTTATAAGCTAAAGTTGACTTAACCTCAAATTTAGAGATCTTTGTAATGAGATTATAGAGTGAATTGGAATGAAAGGAATAGAGATGATTAATCAGTGATCATGGAGACTGAGTTTTTATTTTTATAATTATCATTAGTACCAACTTAATTTCAGTAGCAGTGAGAATCACTCTGTGTACTGATAGGTAATGCTTATGGAAATATTTTGCCCGTATGAGTAATTGGAAGTTAGAAAAGGATTAAAAAGTACTGAATTTAAAAATCATGGAGCTTGGACCCATCAAGATTAAAAAGTTTTGCTCTTGATAGTCCATGTGAAAAGGATGAAAAAACATGTTATAGTCTGGGGGAAAATATATTCAAACCACATATCCAACAAATGACTAGTATCTAGACTATATAAAAAGCTCAACAGTAAAAAAACAAACAGTTCGGTTAGAAAATAGGCAAAAGACACAAGCAGACATTCACTGAAGAGGATATACAAAGGGCAAATAAGCACGTGAAAAGATGTTTAATATCATTAATTATTAGGGAACTTCACATTGAAACCACCCAGAGATATCACCATACACTATCAGAATAACTGAGATAAAAAACAGTGACAACACCGAGTGCTGACAAGGATGCAGAGCAACTTGATCGCTTATGCATTGCTGGTGGGATGTAAAATGCTACAAGCATTCTTGAAAACAGTCTGACAGCATCTTATAAAATTAAGCATGCAGCTACCCTATGAACTAGAAATTGCACTATTGGGCATTTATCCCAGAGAAATGAACATAAAAATCTGTACAAAAATGTTCCTACCCTGTTTCCCCCAAAATAAGACCTAGCTGGACAATCAGCTCTAATGCATCTTTTGGAGCAAAAATTAATATAAGACCTGGTATATCATATCATATCATATCATATCATATCATATCATATCATATCATATCATATCGACCGGGTCTTACAGTAAAATAAGACCGCGTCTTATATTAATTTTTGCTCCAAAAGATGCATTAGAACTGATTGTCCATCTAGGTCTCATTTTCGGAGAAACACGGTAAAAGCTTTATTTGTAATAGCCAAAAACTGGAAACAACCAGATGTCATTCAATAGATGAATTAATAAACAACACTGTGGTACATTTCTACTGGAGAATACTACTGAGCAGTAAAAAGGAACAAAATACTGATACACATCACTTGGATGAATCTCCAGGGAATTATACTGAATGAATAAAACCAATCAGAAAAGGTTACATACATTATGATTCTATTTATATGAAATTTTTAGAATGGAACATTTTAGAAATGAAGGAAAGATTAGTGGTTACCAAAGGTTAAGGACAAGACAGTGGGTGGGGAGGTAAGAGGGAAGAAGTTGGGAAGGAGGTGAGTGTGATTATAAAAGAGCGACGGCTGGGATCATCGTGGTAATGGAATTGTTCAGTATCTTGACTGTGGTAGTGAATACATGGACGTAAAGTGATAAAATTGTACAGAATACACACACACACAGACAAGTAAATCACTTGGGAAAGCTGAATACAATGTCTTCCCACCAAAGGAATAGGAGGCCTTGAAAGAGCAACAGTGAAATAATATTAGTGAACAATACAGATGTTGAGCCACAAGAAAAATCCCAGATTATAGCCTGAAAATTATTAAGAAGTGGCAGCAAGTTTTTAAAATTTTTCAAATTAAATTATACAAACAAGACATAAATACGTCCTCCTTATAAAATATTAAAATATAATATATAAGGATTGAGTTTGGTATGTATCTTTCCAGATCATTTTCTGTATATGTGTAAGTGATGTAGAAAAAAAATACATATTTGTTTTAACATAATTATATCATTCTGTATCATTTTGAAATTTGCCTGTTTTACTCATTATGCCTTAGTGATTTTTCCACAGTAATACCATATACAGGTCCATTTGGTGTTTTGACTGGTGGATAGTGTTACATAATAATTTAGTTCACTATTCCTCTATTGATGGACATTTTGGTGGTGACCAGTTTTTCACTGATACAAATGATGCTGCAGTGTGAAATCCTTAATACATGTATGCAGGTGTTTCTAGGATAAACACCAAAAACTGGAATTGCTCGTTAATAGGGCATGACCTTTTTTGGTATTTTAAGAGTATTTATTAGTGCCAAATTACCTTGCAAATTAATTATCCCAGTTTGCACTCCAACCAGCAGCACATATGAGAATCGGTTTTCTTACAAATTCACAAGCACATGAGATTATCAAACGTTTATATTTTTGCTGGATAGCAATTTAAGTGTGAGGAAAGAGAATTACAGTTTACTCATTACTCTGTCTCCTCTTCTGGTACGGGAACCTGCCCCGTGGCCTTGCTACACTGGGTTGGGACACATTTTAACAGTGACTGTGTTAGGGAGAGGGGAAACGGGTGATCAAAGACCTATACTTTTATAACTGCCATCAATTTTATTGATGATAGAGTTTGCAGTGTTTTAATCAATGCAGTCATTGGAGTAAAACTTCCAATTTTAGGATCTCCTCCTGTTCCTGATAATGACATTGGAAAGCTTCATGCCCATTCACCAATGGATTTGTGGAAAAAAGTGTATGAAAAGCTCTTTCCACCAAAGGTACATATTTCTAATTCTTTTAAAGCAAGAATTTTCAGCACTATTCAACAGTTATTGGGAAATGTTCCAATGGGCCTACTGTGATAACTTTATTTTCAACTCTCATGCTCAAAAATTAAACCGTCACTTAAAATCTATTGTATATGAGGTACTGTGGGGATTAAAAGGTGGGTAAGACACAGTCCTTGCTCCACTTTCAAACAGAGTTCTCTGGATATTAGACAAGAGAGTGACATGAACGGAAAGGAGAGGGAGGAAAGAGGACCTGGTGGAATTTGAATGGCCCTTTATGGTGATGATAAAAGCTCAGAAGACCATAGAGAGCTGAAGAGTGGGACCTGGGTTTGTGAGACGATGGTAGTCACTGAAGGTTTTGGCTTATGGGCATGAAATGATTTGAAGAATTGTAATTTCAGAGTATCAACACACTAAAAGATATCAAGGACCCCGCAAAAGACCCTCAGTATGCTGAAAGTGAAGTTGATGAAATGAGAATTCAGAAGGATCAGGTATTATGCTAAACATTTATTTTATTTCATCTTGAATTATCACAAAAAAGCTCTCGAATGTCATAGATTTTTCTCAATTTACTTGCTTAATTTTTTTTACTTTATAATTATTTAAATAGTACATCTATACTATAGAAAAGAATCAAATTCTGATACGCATAAAGAATTAAATATCACCTATTCTACCACCAAAAGATGTCTTAATGTTCACATATCCTTTTGGATTTTCCAGTTTATGTTAAAGATGGGTAGTGATTCTTACCTTGCTGCTGGGGAGACACTTTTATAATATTCTTTTGTTTGTGAGATTACATAAAAGGGTTTGATTTTTATTAGGACATTCAGACATACCTGTACTTTTTTTGTACCAGTCTGACAGCACACAAACATAGCAGACAAAATCCAGGATCTCTCAGAAAGTGGTTAAAAGTGGAGACTGCATTCCACATATGCCAAATAGCACTGTTTGTGATATACAAGTCTGATATAAGAATGCAAATGTTGGAAAATTCATCATGACCCACTACTTAGATTTTTTCAGATCTCCTTTTACTTTGATAAAATGAGACACTATGTGGAATCTGACCTTATATAAGTAAGTTTTTGTATAGTAAACACTATAAATTGCCCTGACAACCTATTAGGTGGGATTTGTAGAGCTGTATAACTTGGGCAGTTGCACTGTTACAAGGATAACCTGAACACAACCATCCAATGGGAGCAGTGACCAGGGTATTTTCCTCCACACTAGCCTTTCTCCTTAGTGGGCCCTAGAATAAGTAAGCAAAACATTTTATTTAGACATAGTCTAGAAGACTTTTGAAAAATCTGTCATTAATATTTAGAGGGTTTCTAGCTGTAGCAAAGTAAAGAGGCATGTTGCAATCCCTATAAAAAATTCCAATGGCATTTTTCACAGAAATAGATCAAACAATCCTAAAGTTTGTATGAAACCACAAAAGACCCCAAATAGCCAAAGCAATCTTGAGAAAGAAGAACAAAGCTGGAGGCATCACGCTCCCTGATTTCAAACTATGTTACAAAGTTTTAGTAATCAAAACAATATGATACTGACATAAAAACAGACACATAGATCAATGGAACAAAATAGAGAGCCCAGAAATAAACCTAAGCATATACGGTCAATTAATTTACAACAAAGGAGCCAAGAAAATACAATGGGGAAAGGACAGTCTCTTCAATAACTTGTGCTGGAAAAACTGGACAGCCACATGCAAAAGAATGAAACTGGACCACTATCTTATAATGCAAAACCATACTCAAAAATTAACTCAAAATGTATTAAAGGCTTGATTCTAAGACCTGAAACCATGGAACTCCTAGAAGTAAACATAGGCAGTGAGCTCTTTGACATTGATCTTGGCAATGATTTTTTGGATTTGACACCAAAAGCAAGGTTAACAAAGGAAAAAATAAATAAGTGGAACTATATCAAACTAGAAAGCTTCTGTACAGCAAAGGAAACCATAAACACAATGGAAAGGCAGCCTACTGAATGGAGAAAGTATTTGCCAATCATATATCTGATAAGGGTTAATGTTCAAAATATATAAAGAACTCTTACAACTCAATAGCATAAAAACAAAAAACTAATTAAAAAACGGGCAGAGGATCTGAATAGACATTTTTCCAAAAAGACATACAGATGGCCACAGGTACATGAAAAGATGCTCAATATCACAGTCATCTGGGAAATACAAATCAAAACCACAGGGAGATATCACCTCACATCTGTTAGAATGGCTATTATAAAATAAATCAAGAAATATGAAGTATTTGAGAGGATGTATTGTTGGTGGGACTATAAATTGGTACAGCGACTATGGAAAACAGTATGAAGTTTCCTCAAAAAATTAAAAATAGGACTACCATATGATCCAGCAATTCCACTTCTGGTTATTTACCCAAAGAAAATGAAACCACTATTTGAAAAAGATACATGTACCCCCATGTTCATTGAAGCATTATGTACAGTAGACAAGATATGGAAACAACCTAAATGTCTATCAACAGATGAATGGATGAAGAACAAGCTTATAGATACAGAGAACAGATTGGTTGTTGCCAGAGGCAGGGGGCGGGGAGTAGCCCAAATGGGTGAACAGAGTCAAAAGATACAAACTTCCAGTTACAAAGTAAATAAACCATGCATGGTGACTATAATACAGTATTGTATATTTGAAAGTTGCTAAGAGTAGATCTTAAAAGTTCTCATCACAAGAAAACAAATTCTTTAACTATGTATGACAGATGTTAACTAGACTTACTGTGTTGATCATTTTACAATATATACAAATATTGAATCATTATGTTGTATACCTGAAACAAACATATGTTGTATGTCAGTTATACCTCCATTTAAAAAGAACTGGGAGGCATGTTGTAGGAAGAGTAAAGTGACTTTATGTAATCCTTATGTGCACCTTGGCTAGACAGATTAGTTGGAAGTCATCCTTGAATTAATATTTACCTGGGAGTCCATGACTAAATGCCATTTTTGATAAGAGTATCCATTTATATTGCACAGTGATCCCTTTTATTACATTTATATACATACCTAGTATTATCATGAGATTTCAAATTCAAATCCATGTTCCCTAACTGACATAAAACCATAGGACTATTGAGAGGAACTGGAAAGCCACCCCACAATACCTGTATCCTTCTTCGCTCAACTCCTGCTACCTCACTAAATTCTGTACTGTCTTGGCTGACAGATTTTTTTTAACCTATCTGAAAGGTTATAATATCCTAATTTTGTCTCTAAACCGGTTTCATTTATGGTGTTTCAATAGATAAATGCATTGATCTGTTTGCATACATGGTAACTTACCATAATTTTATGCTTCTGCCTTAAAGTTACCCTAATGATTACTAGTTGATGCTCAATTATTTAATTGATTTCCAAATTTTGATATTCTAATATCTAAAATTTTAAATTTGTGTATTATTTCATGCTCTCCCAAAGTAGTTTCAGAGCCTTACGTTTGTTTCCAATTGTGTGCTGATACACACAAAAGCTGACTCAGGTATGAAAAAATTCTCTATAGATTAATTGTGAAAGATTCCTATCACTTCCCCTCTAAACATTTAAAAACACATTGTCATTTTTTATGTGGTCAAGACAGTCAATGCCAGTTTTATTAACACAGCATATAAAAGAATTCACCTGTGTCAATGAAAATCTAGCCAGTTGTCTACAGCTCTGTCTTGATATTGACTATCTTTTTTATCTTTTATCAATATTATGATTATTGCCACATAACACTTTTCAATAAAAATAGCATTATAATCTTTAGAGTTGATCTGATTTGCCATTTAGAACAATAATAATATTCATTTTTTAAAAAGTTTTACTCAGTGTTCTCCATAATTACAGAAAAGTGTGTCCTTACTTAAAAACAACTTGGAAATGCCTAAGTCTATACTATGTGCTGTGTCTGCACGTTTAACCCAAATAGTTGCTTCTGATTCTTGTGCTTCTTGGGAGGAACGACGACATCCTGTTTCATTCAAATATAATACAATCACATATGAGTGGTGGACTGGCCTTGAGCCTGTCTGAAACCAGTGTGATCCTCCTTTTGACTCCCTCCCCATCCCCAAGCTGCATTACTACGGGGTTTCCCCGAAAATAAGACCTAGCTGGACAATCAGCTCTAATGTGTCTTTTGGAGCAAAACTTAATATAAGACCTGGTCTTATTTTAATATAAGACCGAATCTTATATAATATAACATAATATAATACAATATAATATAATATAATAATGTAATAATATAATAATGTAACATAATACCAGGTCTTATATTAATTTTTTCTCCAAAAGATGCCTTAGAGCTGATTGTCCAACGAGGTCTTATTTTCAGGGAAACACGATAGTGGCTTAAATAATCATCAGGAATAAAACAAAAAATAAGTTCGGGGCCTTAAGCTTTGGCAGTGAAATTAGAGCACATCTCTTCTAAGATGGGGAGGCTGACTCATGAGTTCCATTCAGTTCCTCCAACACCTGAGCCTTCAAAAAAGCCCCAAGTCACATAAAATCAATAGGCAAGATGTGATAAGAAAGATGTGTCCATCGCTCTGCCTCAGAAGGCCCGCACTTAAGTTAAATACTCCTGCCAGCAGAGGAGGCACTGAGCCACAATATCCCTTAGCAGTAAAACATGTCATTTATGACAGCTGTCCAGAATCACTCTTGCTCCCAGTCCCCAGATGCGTGGACTGGGAAATCAGTCCTCTCAGGTCTGAGGACCCGTCTTACGACCCCTCGCAACTTTCCTGTAGACTTAAGTATCTGTCCTAATTAGCTCTCTTTTCTCTAATTACTCAGAGTTGCCTTTTGGCAGACTTCACATGGGCACCAGAAAATACTTCATTAGTATTTACTATTTTTAAAAATTTTTATTAATTTATTGGGATAACATTGGTTAGTAAAATTATATAGGTTTCAAATGTGCAATTCTATAACATATTATCTATATATTTCATCATCTGTTCACCACCCAGAGTCAGATCTCCTTCTGTCACCTTTGACCCCTTTAACCCTCTGGTAACCACTAAACTGTTCTCTGTGTCTATGAGTTTTTGTTTATTTGTTTGGTTTTCTTCTTCTGTTGTTTTCAGTTTTATATCTTACATATGAGTGAAGTCATATGGTTCTCGACTTTCTGGCTGACTTATTTTGCTTAGCATGATAATCGCAAGATCCATCCATATTGTGTCAAATGGCAGTATTTCATCTTTTCTTACGGCCAAGTAATACTCCATTGTATACATGTACCACAGCTTCTTTATCCAATCATCTATTGAAGGACACTTTGGTTGTTTCCATGTCTTGGCCACTGTGAATAGTGCTACAGTGAACCTAGGGGTACATATATCTTTACAGATAAATGTTTTCAGAGTTTTGGGTAGATACTCAGAAGAGGGATTGCTAGGTTGTATGGTAATTCTATTGTCAAATTTTGAGGAACCTCCATACTGTTTTCCATAGCAGCTGTACCAATTTACATTCCCATTAATAGTGTATGAAGGTTCCTTTTTCTTCACAACCTCTCCAACACTTGTTATTACTTGTCTTATTGATAATAGCCATTTTAACAGGTGTGCGGTGGTTATCTCATTGTGGTTTTGATTTTCATTTCCCTAATAGCTAGTGAAGTTGAGCATTTTTCATATATCTGTTGGCCATTTGTCTTCTTGGGAAAAATGCCTGTTCAGGTCCTCTGCCCATTTTTAATTGGATTGTTTGATTTTTTCATTGTTGAATTGTATGAGTCCTTTACATATTTTTGGCTATTAGCCAAAGGTGTTGTTTGCAAAACAGCATGGTATTGGCAGAAAAACAGACACAGACCAATGGAATAGAATTGAGAAACCAGAAATAAACCCACATATATATGGGCAGATAATTTTCAACAAAGGAGCCAAAAACATACAATGGAGAAAAGACAGCCTCTTCAATAAATGGTACTGGGAAAATTGGAAAGCCATGTGCAAAAGAATGAAACTAGACTGCTATCTGTCACCATATACCAAAATTAACTCAAAATGGATCAAAGACCTAAACATAAGACCTAAAACAATAAATTGCATAGAAGAAAGCATAGGTACTAATGGACTTTGGGTTCAGAGAGAATTTTATAAATTTGACCTCAAAGGCAAGGGAAGTGAAAGCAAAAGTAAATAAATTGGACTATATCAAACTGAAAAAACCTCTGCACAGCAAGGGAAACCATCAACAAAAGAAAGAGGCAACCAACAGAATGGGAGAAGATATTTGCAAACAACACCTTTGCTAAGGGGCTAATATCCAAAATATAAAGAACTCAACAACAAAAAAACAGTCCAATTAAAAAATGGGCAGAGGACCTGAATTGTATTTACTATTTTTTAAAAAACCCTCTAGTTTTAAAGCATTCCTGATTTTTTTTTAAATTTATTGGGGTGACAATTGTTAGTAAAATTACATAGATTTCAGGTGTACAATTCTGTATTACATCATCTATAAATCCCATTGTGTGTTCATCACCCAGAGTCAGTTCTCCTTCCATCACCATATATTTGATCCCCCTTACCCTCATCTCCCACCCTCCATGCCCCTTACCCTCTGGTAACCACAGCATTCCTGATTTTAAGGGAATGTGAGTATAGAAAGCACTTATTAAACACTTCTACCTCTTTTCTGTATTTTTATTGTCAAAGAAAACAACAACAAAAAAATAAAATATTTGGGTAAACAATTATATTTAAGGTCTTGGCCAACCACACATATCTATTTTGAATCCCTTTTTTAAAAATCAACTTGCTTATAATCCCTGTGCTTATAATGTAAACACATACTGATTTACATGTTTAGGGGGAAATGTTCTTATCCTTTACTGAAGATGCTGTTTTAAGTATTGTAAGACTGTGTCCATTTATATTTGAAAACTTAGAGGTTTTTAAGGGGCAGGGTGGAAACCTTTCTTGGTTTTACTTTCACTTTTAAAATGCCTCTCTAAAGCAACCATGAAGAATAGCAGTGTAAAGAAAATCCTCCTCCTTGCCTTCCTTTGAAGTATCATCGTGTTATTTTGAGTTGACATGATAACAGTACTGAAAGTCTAGTGGACACGGTGAGTTCTGTAACACGCTAGTTAGCTATTCTTTAGCCTTCCTCCGGCATGGCCTGTGTGACCAGCCCCATTCTTCTAAGTTTGCTGTCTGCAAAAAGGAGACACTAGTAGCAAAGAATCCCAAGTCCTCATCTTTATCACTGGTAAAAATAATTATTGGGGTTTTTTTTTTTTAATGAGTTAACAATCTTTGAAACCATAAATGGTAGATAACTGGTGAACTCAATTAACTTCATTAGAAAAAATAAATCCAGCTGTAAAGACTACTTTGGAGTTAATGACTACAAAATTTTTTCCAAAGTCTTTATACAGTTTTGAAACTTTTAACATTTAAATTTTAATAACTTAGTGTGTAAGTATGAATGAGACAATCTGCAATTTTTCTGGAAACGAGAATGGAATTTTCTTTTCATAGGAACTATGAACTTCAATGATGTCAGTCAAAGGGCAATGATTGCCTTATCTTGCAGAGCAACCACTTTTTGCTTATCTGATATAATGATATACCTGACACAGGTTAGACACTGAACAACGTATAAGAGACTAGGAGTCATTCCCCTCAGATAGTCCTTTTTGCATGTCAGTCGTCTCATGCAGGATTTCCACTCCCACTAAAATTTATCTTTATTTTATGAATTGTAAAAGTAACATATACTCATTATGAAAAAAATCAAAGGATATAGAAGTATATAAAATGGAAACTGGAAATGTCCTGCTTTCTCTTCATCTATATGCTTGTTTCACGTATGACCACAGTCATTTTGCTAGCTGTCCATGAAGCCACATGTGAATGAGTGCTGATGCATTTAATCAGTCCTAACTGGGAGATAATCTGAGTTGTTTCCAATTGTGCGTCATATTCATACTGCAGTGAATATCCTTCTATTTACATCTTTGTGCTCCTCTCTATTATTCTATATGATAAATTTCTAAAGGTAGAGTTGCTAGGTCAAAGGGTATGTATACATTTTAAATGTACATTGATACTTTGCTAACTTCCACCAGGTTTTCGCAAGAGTTGAATAGCAAAATACTAAAAATAAGATAACTTTTAAATACTTAAAGTATGACAAATGCTTTATTTCATTAGTTGAAAGACAATTTGTATGTACTATATTGTATATAATTTTGTCTGAAATTTTATTAAATTCATCTCTAAATGCTGCTTAGTCTACCCAGGAACTCCAAAGATTCTATATTCTAAAAAATAAATCCTAAGTATTATTTTTTTTCAAAACAATTGCCAAGAAATTTTGAGAATGGTAATGCTATAAAGGATACATTGTTATATCTAAAACTACTAAGAGAGCTTTACGATGCCTAGTTTAATTCTTAAAGTTGATTTTTTAAAGTCCTATAATACATATTTCTGTCTTAGGAACTGGAACAGTACAAAAGAAGTTCTTCCAAGTCTTGGAAACAAATTGAGCTGGATTCTTGAACCTAATTCAACTATAGTGTGTTTATTTCTTCTTTCTCAAATACAAGTAACATTATTTTATTAATATTAGCTGATTAATAAATTAGATATTATGGTAATAAATGAAGAAAGTTAAGATGTATGATTTGTTCAAGGAAAAATGAATTTATTACATTAGTGCCACCCCTGGATATTTTTAAGTCATTTAGAGAGGAAAACATTTGTGTAACTGTATAACATTTTTTAAAATAAAAAGGATCTTCTACTATCTTCCTCTCACATGGTTAAGTAATGTATACTTGGTTCAGCATTTATAAGTTTCTGCTTACAGGATATCAGGAACATGAAAGAAAGAGCATTTAGTAACAGTTATGAATATAAGGTTAGTGCTCATATTAGACAAATCCTCTAGGAGTTCTCAGATGTGGATGGTTGGAAACTAGAACTGGGTTCACTTTAACAAGCATCATAACTTTACTCTAATGGTGAGGCACAAAAAACACCACAAAAAGGACTCATTTAAAATGCATATTCCTGGAGATCCAATATGACAAAGTAAACACTACCTGCTTCCTCCCATGAACAAATTAAAATTACAACTAAATTTGAGAACAGTCAACCTGGAGAACCATCTGAAGTCTGGCTGAACAGAAGTTTTATAACAAGGGATATAAATAAGAAGCCACGCCGAGACTGGTAGGAGGGGCAAAGACCCGGAACTGGCTAACGCAAACCTGTGTGTGGCAGGTGAGAACCGGGAGGGATGTCTCGGCTGCAGAGGTTCACCCCAGAACAGTGAGGGACCTCAGCCCCACACCACCCTCCCCAGTCCAGAGTACTGGTGCAGAGAAGCCCGCATAACATCTGACTATGAAAAACAGTGGGGATTCCGAACATCCAGGTGGGACGGAAGGCTGCGGGGAAACCAGGTGTCCTCTTAAAGGGCTCGCGCACAGACTCGCTCACTCCCAGGCACTCACCTTGGGCTCCAGTGGAGGGACAGTAACTCGGTGGTGGTGGTGGGGTGTCAGAGACATAGTAGGGGGCAGACTGAGTTGTGTTGCTCCTGGTTGAGGGCTGGAAGACAGTCGCCATTTCCCTGTGAGGAGATCCTCCTCCCGTGCAGCCGGCAGGTGAACCACCTTTCCTGTGTTGAGCCCACCCCTGACGCTTACGTCCAAATCTGGATCTGATTGGTCTGGTGAGATCTGGGGCTCCACCCTCCTGACTCACTCAGACCCCATCCCACCCAACTCCCCCAAAGTTGGAGGCACTTTCTCCAAAAGCAGCGCCTCTGACACTTTGCACTCTTTCTTAGAAAACTGTATCAGAGTCCTATGGTGTACTCTGAGACTTGCTGGGTAGCTTCAGGCTCAGCACTGGCACCAAACCGAATTTACATTCACCTGGTGACCACAACTCTTCCCACTCTAGTGACTCTGAGACCCTGCCTCAACCAACTTGCATACCACCCGAGGTTTTATCAGCAACTGAACCTTAAGGGAGCCGTCAGATGACAGCAGGCCTTGGGGTATCCTGGCTTTTTGCGGAGTTACCCCAGGCCTGGTATTGGTGGCAGCCATCCTTAGTTCACAGCATGGCCTCTCCCATGCGCCCCCAGGGTTAGCACAGGCAGCAAACAACTGTGGATTGCTTTGTAGCTCTTACCTGAGAGTCTCCAGCTGGTCATACATGGTGGGTGACCTGGGCCTGCACCATAGCCCCTTGCAAGAGGCCCTAGAACCAACATACTTGGAGGTTGGCTTTGGGCAACAGCAGAGCACCGCCCAATAGGCTCTACAAGCAGCACACCCAAAGGGTGGTAATGGGCACCAGAGCCCACAGGGGCAAATCCTACTCAGTGGGGTAAGCCCCCTGCTGTTGTGCTGTTGTGGACATGGCCAAACCCCACAACCTATTACCCTGAGGGTCAGTCCCACCCACTGACATGCCAGTAGCAACCAAGGCTCAACTATAACAGGAGGGCACACACAATCCACACAAGGGACACTCTTGGAGCACCCGGTACAGATGACCAGGGAGACTGTGCCACTGGGCCCCACAAAGCACCTACTTCATAAGGCTGCCGAGCCAAGACTGGGGGACATAGCAGATCGACCTATTATATAGAAACAAAGAAAGAGGCAGCTAAAATGAGGAAACAAAGAAATGTGTCCCAAATGAAAAGAACAGGAGAAAACTCCAGAAAAAACTAAATTAAATGGAGGCAAGCAACCTACCAGATACAGAGTTCAAAATAATGGTTATAAGGATGCTCAAGGAACTTACTGAGAACTTCAACAAAGAGATAGCAAGCATTAAAAAGGACATAGAAACTGTAAAAGAACCAGAAGTGCAGAATATAATAACTGAAATGAAGAATACACTAGAAGGAAACACCAGCAGACTCGACGATGAAGCAGAGTATTGAATCAGCAAATTAGAAGACAAGATAGCAGAAAACACCCAATCAGAACAGCAAAAAGAAAAAAGATTTTAAAAGAATGAGGATAGTTTAAGAGATCTCTGGGACAACATCAAGCATAATAACATTCGCATCATAGGGGTACCAGAAGGAGAAGTGAGAAAGTAAGAGGTTGAGAAGCTATTTGAAGAAATAATGACTGAAAACTTTCCTAACATTGTGAAGGAAATAGACATACAAGTCCAGGAAGTGCAGAGAGTCCCAAACAGAATGAACCCTAACAGGTCCACACCAAGACACATAATTAGAATGGCAAAGGTTAAAGACAAAGAGAGAATCCTAAAAGCAGCAAGAGAAAGGCAACTAGTAACTTATAAGGGAGTTCCCATAGGATTGTTAGCTGATGACTCAACAGAAATTTTGCAGGCCAGATGGGATTCACCCAAAATATTCAAGGACCTACCTACAACCAAGAATACTCTACCCAGTAAAGCTATCATTTAGAATCGAAAGACAGATAAAGATTTTCCCAGGCAAGAAAAAGCTAAAGGAGTCCATCACCACCAAACCAGTATTACAAGGAGTGTTAGAGGGACTTCTTTAAGATTAAAAAATATATATCTATCAAAATTATGAAAAATAAAATGTCAACAGCTACATATCTATCAATAATTACATTCCATGTAAATAGATTAAATGCTCCAATCAAAAGACATTGGAGGGCTGAATGGATAAGAAAACAAGACCCTTACATATGCTGACTACAAGAGACTCACTTCAAATTGAAAGACACACAGAGAGGGAATGTAAAGGGATACATAAAGATATTTCATGAAAAATGGAAATGAAAAACAACAACAACAACAGCTGGAGTAGCAATATTTATACCAGACAAAATAGACTTTAAAACAAAGGCTCTAACAAGAGACAAAGAAGGACTCAGTAATCCCATTTCAGGGTATTTATCTGAAGAAACAAAATTGCTACTTGTAGGGGACATGTGCATCCATATATTCACTGCAGCATTATTTCAATGGCCAAGATATGGAGGCAGCCTGGGTGTCCATCAATGAATGAATGGATAAAGAAGAGGTGGTACATATATACAATTAACTATTACTCAGCCAGGGAAGGGAATGGATTCTTGCTATCTGCAGTGGCATGGACGGACCTGGCGGGGAGGGGGTGGGTATTGTGCTGAGGCATATGTCAGGCAGAGAAAGACAGATGCAATGTGATTATGCTTATATGTGGAATCTAAAGAACAAAATAAATAAAACAGAAACAAACTGATAGATACAGAGAACATATTGATAGTTGCCAGATGGAAGGGAAGTTGGGGGTAAGTGAAAAAGGGGAAGGTATTAAGAAGTACAAATTGGTTGTTACACAGTAATCATGGGGATGTAGGGTATGGCATCCCCTATATACAAAGTTATGACATTGTAATAACTATATATGGTGTCTGATGGGTACTGGATTTGTTGGGGTAATAGATTGGAGGGGGATTGGGGGACAGGGTGAAAAAGGTGAAGGGATTAAGAACTACAAATTGGTAGTTACAGAATAGTCATGGGATGTAAAGCACAGGGAATATATAGTCAATAATATAATAACTATGGGTAGTGCCAGGTGAATACTAGGTTAGTCAGAGTGATCAGTTCTTAAGTTATACAAGTAAAAAGTATCTAATACTATGCTGTACACCTGAAATTAATATAAATAATATTGAATGTCAACTGTAATTGAAAAATTAAAAATGTGTGTGGGGGCGGTGGGGGGAATGCATATTCCTGAGTCCGCACACCTAGAGATCTGGAATCAGTGATTGTGGAATGGAGCTCAGTAACCTGCATTTTTAATCAGCACTTCCAGTGATTCTGACATACTTATGTTGAGTATAATTTTTTGAAAAACAGGCAATTTTAAGGAGGTATTCTAAGGTGGTATCACTAACATTTAGTAGCTTGAAGTCACATGCTTTGCCAATAAGCCGGCAAAATTTCATGAGTTGGTTATAACCACGATAATCTTTAAGGTGGAATAGCTTTTAAGAAGATTTTTCAGTCCTGTAGGTTTGTGTACCTGCTAGCCAAGTTCAATTTGGAGTAAGTATAATTACTGTTATTAACCAGGAAAGTTATTTGCTCTGTGTTCTTTTATTTCCACAATAAAATATGTTGATTCCAATATGCCACGCACGCAGCTTCATATAAGCACACCCACTAACCCCAAGAATACCAAGATTGCTGAGTGGTATCTGAGTGAATAGCAAGCTCCCTGATGATTGCGATAAAATAAGAATTCCTAAACTAGTGGCAGTATATGTGGTTCCAACACTCTTGAGCACAGGATTTGTAGCACATTTCCAAGAAATGTATATCAATTTAAGGAGCAGACAGGTGCCATGCCTGACAGCTGTTGAGAAAGAGCTCCTTTTAAGTTAATAGTAAGCATTATGAGCTCAGAAGCGTCACTGACATGCTGGGAAGAACAGCCTATTCCACAATAGTAACAGGAATTTTTATTACATAATTTGATTTTCTTACACATCTCTGTCCATTTTTAACTTAAGACTCAAATTGTCACATGTTGAAAGTCATTGTGTTTTTCTAAGATGGTTTCACTAACATTTAATAGCTTGAAGTCATGTGCTGTGTCAATTTTCCAAATGTTTCTGAGCGAGAATGAAATTCATCTACATATGAATAGTAGAAAATGTTCCCACTTACATTGTACACCCATATCTTCAGTAAGTTGAAATCAGTTATTTCAAAAGAGGTTCCTGTGGGACTCTTTAAACTACTTTAATAGATTATCATCTCCAGAATTGTCTATAATTGATGTGACATATATAATCTGTAGGGCATTATGTAACTATTATGCCATAATCATCAGTGTCAAAGACCTTTTATAAAAATTGACAATACTATTCTGGTAATTTACCAATGTCTCCAGATTCTTAAATACTGTTCTACAAAACAGAATTTTACCGTGGTTTCCTTAATGAAATGATCTTTTCTATTATAATGTGAGACATTGCAAATGTATACTGTATTTCGCCATGTATAATGCGCACATTTTTGCCCAAATTTGTGAGGGAAAAATAAGGTTGCACATTATACATGGGTAGTACTAATTCCACATTTATATAAATGTTTTTAGTTCTTTTACTTATGTTTGTGAGTTAAAATTGTAACTCTAGAAATCAATAACAATATCTGTATGCAAAATAATACCCTGGAATACGATAATAGGTTTTGTTGAACTTACAATGAACTTGCAACAAAAGCAAATTCAGCCCACGATTCAACGGAAGGAAACGAAGAGCGAAGAGTGACGTATTGTTGTCCACAGAGTAAGTGACTCTGACTTGATAAGACAGATGATGCCGACTTTATTACCACAGGGTGAACAGCGCGACATTTCTCTTCGTACACTTTAGACGGGAGGTAGCAATTTAGCTGATATTTTTACAAAAATTATTGGAAAATCCTTTGGAAAATGAAAACAAAAGATATTTTTTCCCTGAAAGCTTGGGCCAAAAACATGGGTGCGCATTATACATGGGAGCACATTATACATGGCAAAATACGGTAATTTATCATTCTTTACACATTAGGTCATAGTAACTGAACAAGTCTATGTACTCTCTAAGATATTCTCACTCAGAATTACGATGGTAACATTGTGACAGTTTCATTTCAGACCTATACATGAATTACTTGAAGATCAATCAGAATTTAGTATGTAAAATCAGTCATTTAGTATGTAACCCATTTATATACAATCTATATACATTTCATCCCTAAAAATATGTAATATATGTGTCTGTAGTTATCAGCATTCTTTCTCTACACGGTTCAAGAACATGAATTCCTAGTGTGTAACCCTGTTCTTCTTAGTGTAAATGTTGTGTCGGTTGAGCATCTTTTCTATACGGACTTTAAATATCAGCTACTCTCTAACCTTAAAGATGTCATTTCTCAATGCATATACTTTATCTAGTAACATTTACTTTTAATTTTATAAGTAAACTGAGTGGAAATTGGCAAATAGCCAACTAATTTTTAAAAACATTACCAGAGGTTTGTCTGGTGCGCTGTGTTCTAGGTTTTTTCATTTTTCACTCTCAGTAAAATCACTGAGTGCTCTGTATCCGTGGTCTTCATCATCTAACATGTGTCCGCCATCCTCTCTACGTGACTCAGACCCCCCCATGTGGACATGTGCCCATAACTATGGGCGTTTAAATGATGATGAAAGCATTCTTACCCAATTCTGCATGAGGCTTTGCTTCAGGTGCACCCATCACTCCTTTATCTGTTATTTACAGTCAGTAATCACCCAAATGTTTTGTTTTCATTGAATCCTTCATCAAATGTAAGCAAAAAATTTTTAACTGACCTATTTTTCTGTCTAGAACAAAGGAAACCGTCGTACTAGTCTCCATAACTTTATGAATTATTATTATCTACATTTTTGGACTGGCTTAGTCATAATTTCCAAGTAGCACATGTCCCCCTGCAAATTGGAATAGCATTCAAGGCCTGCATGGATCCAAGTGGTACCAATGGAGTCTTAATGGTTTACAAGACTTCAGATGCACTATCAGGAGAGAAACACGTGTCATACTTATTTCAAACCTTCCAAGCCATCATGTACATCTGGGGCTTAAGTTCCACTGTCATAGCAACGTTCTTTCCTATCTGCTAATGAAATGATCCCTAACTTTAAAAACCACTATTCCTAGGATGACAAGAACTGGGATAAATGCATAGAGAATCAGAAAGTCGGCTGTGAACCTGGATGTTGCACCCGGGCAGATTCTCTCAATGAATTGAGTTCCTTGATTGAAGGCACACATTGGATTAGCCGTCACAGAACCATTTGAGCTGCCTGCCAGGGAAAAGATCGACAATGTCAGATTTGGTAAATACTAGTTGATTAAATCACATCCCGGGTAGTTTAATCAGCAAGTATTTACTAAATGGCCACCAAGTTCTTAGCACCTGCTAAGTACCCTTCTTCATGGAAGATACAGGACACTTGCGAGAGCCTGGAATTCATAATTAGATGAAGCAACAGTCAGTGTTCTGGGCCTTGGCTTCATTTGAAGATGGAATCGGGTTTGTTTCTAGTCTGGGTATGTATTCGTTACCACAGTACAGATAAACAGCATCATCACTTAGCACTGACTATCTTAAGGTTACTGCTGTTGTCACTGAAAGAGATTTAAAACAACTACTCAAGTCTATCCTGTCCTTTAGTTGTCTTCACAGAGTGGACTGGGATTTCCAATGGCCATGAGGACCTTGTTATGCTCCCACTACCATTTCATGGGATCGGGGAACAGACTTTTGCTAAAAGTGGCTTTACTCAACTATATACTGTGTACATTTTGGGAACAAGAAGCCACTGCAACCTGCTTCAGCCTGTTCAGAAGGTGTAGGAACCGATTTTATCCAAAATATACTGGAATTTACCTCAGTGTACATAGATCTGCCATTTTCTAATAACGTCAGAGTGGCCTGAAGCTATTGACCTTTCACAGGTGACTAACCTGACCACTGCTATTTTCTTTTATTTTAAAAATTAGAGGAATGTTGGCCTTTAATTTCAAAATGAGGTTTTAAATCTATTTATTGTAAGATATGGCTTTTATTGAAAAAACACATTTCCCTCAGGAAATTGCTTCATCAGAGTAATATGTAGAAACAATATTCCAAAATAAAAAGACTTACCACAAGTGAAATTCCGTCCATAGAACTCATTGACTACAAGAATCTCACAGCAATATTTTTGGAATGTAAAGTAAGTGAAGATTTTAAAAGGAATGGGCATTTCTTCTATGTTTCTTAAGAAAAAGAGAAAGAGATGAAATTTAGTAGGCTCTGGTAATAGTCCTACCAAATGAAAAGTAACCCTTATTTTATTTTTCCCAACATGAATATGGTTTTTCATCACTAATTATAAAAATTGTGCTTTCTATAAAAAAATTTCAAACAATACTGAAAAGTATAAAGATATACCACTGTCCAGAAATAACTATTGTTAACATTTTGGTGACATATATGACATGTGTATATGTGTGCTTGTAAGATTTTACATAAATGGAATTATAACCTCTTTAGGATCTTTCCTACCCCACTGGTTTTTAAACAAACATATGTCTTAGACGTCCTTCCAAGTCAATAAGCATAGCACTCCATCATTTTTTATCACAGCTTGGTGGTCGATATTATAGTAAAAACCTTGATTTAACAATCCCTTGATGATGAATTGGTGTCTAATTTTTTTGGTAAGTGCCATTGATATAAAAATAAAACACACACCTAACACATCACATTAGAGGAAGATATTTGTGGTTAAACAGAGATTTTAAGGCGCTAGTGTATGAAATGAGAACTACAATGCAAGCGGAATGGATGGAGAGAGGAAACAGACATTCGCTGTGAAAATGAACTGTCTGCTCTTCAGCCTGTTTCAGGAGAAACTTCATGCTGACCTTGTGGCCTTCTTGGTCCACTCTGTAGCTTCTATCAATCAACATATATGTATTAAATTCTTTTTATTTGCAAAGCACTAGTTCTAGGTGCTTGAGGAATTCAAAAGAAGTATCCTACCCCTAAAGAACTAACAATGTGGTTGGGGACACAGAAGCTATACCCTTAAGATACACAATGGGGAATGATGTGTGACTAGAAAGTATTAGAAACCAGTACCATATGTCCATGGCATTCTTGTATTTAGTATATATGATTTCAGTTATTCCCAAGTGACCTCCAAACGCCACGATTTTCAGTTCTTGGCCATTTTCTAAGGCACAAAATTGAATTAGCCATATTGAGAGGCTGCGAACTGGAAAGGATAGGTAGGAATCTGGGGAGAATGTAAGGGTAAAGGACGGACACTCTAGGAGGGCAGACTGGAGGGCACAGATATGCCGAGGCCTGAGCATGGGACCAAATGGACTTAGAAAGGCTGAAGCAGCGGATCTGAAGTGGGAGCCGTAGTAGGGGAGTTTGGACTGGTAGCCAGGAACCATCTGTTTCAGGGCCTTGCAGTGGATTGACAGTGAAGGATCATGAGCGAGATCATGATGAAATCCGTGTTTTAAGAAAATGTGGCCTCAGCAAGTAGGATGGACCAGAATAAGGACAGATTAAGAACAGCAAAGAGGAAGCAGGCTACAGCAGAAGTTCAAGTGTGAGATGACAAAGGCGCGGAACATGACGATGGCTGCGAGAGGATGGCTGCCCAGCGGGCTAGAGTTTTCCTCCTTGAGGTTGGAACGGTGCCATCATCTTGTACTGCACCACACCAGGCGAAACACAAAGTCCAATCTCCACATGCATTTGTGATTTGCCATCAGAGAAGAAAACCAACAGGATGTGGTGACTGATCCGTGCGTCAGTCGTCCAGGCAGCCAGAGTGGTCATTCACTTACTCGCTCAATTCAACAAGTATTTTTTGCAAACCTAATTAAATGGGTTCAAAGCCTCGGGGTGGCCACTGAGAAGAACTGTAATGCGAATGAGACACAGCTGCTGCCCTGAAGAGGTTGGCAATCTATTAAAAGAAGACTGCAACAGGAGGCGCACGAGATGGGCTATGAGACAACAAAGGGAGAAACAAAGGGAGAGCTCATCCAGCCAAGGGAATGGTGGGCAGGCTTCGTGCAGGTGACAGAGGGAGACAAATGGGTCAGTGAAAGACACAGGAGGAGAACCGGCTATGTCATAGAAATCCTTGGAATACTTTCAAGAGGGAGGAGCCCTAGATTAAATATGTTGACATGGGACTGTCCACATTACACTGCTAACTGGGAAAATAAAAGCATATATATTTTACTTCTTCAAAATAGTACAATTTCATTTTTATTAAAAATTATATAAACATCTGGCAAGATATACAACAAAATTTAATTCTGGGTTGTGATACGTTAGGTATCTTTCACTTTCTTCCTCATACATTTCTGTATGGTGTGCATTCCACACATCCCCAAGAACTTGTATGATTTTGTAAGCAGAAAGAATAGTGAATTCTTTTATCGTGCAGGCTCTTGTCGTTAAAGGAGGAGGCAGCCGAAAGCACAAATCTGCAGGGAGGTAGTCAGAGAAGATGATTTGAGGGAAACATATAAACTTAATGACAAGGAGGTTGATGTGGCCTCCAGAAGCAGAGATAATTTAGTGATGAGAGTTAGAATCCAGGTGAAACGTCGGGATGTTGAGATTTTGCAAAGCAGCCAACAGCATTTGTTAATGTTGGCCTCTGCCTCTCTTTTAAGAATTAATGCCCTTTTCCTATGGACCAAATACATGAAATATTGCCAGATTGATTGGAACCCATAAGGATTGAAATATGAAAGAGGGGTCGCCTGCTGCCCAAGGTTGGGTCTATCACTTGCTGGCTTGATTCCGTGCCCTTGGGGTGATTTAATTTGTGGACTTTTTCCATAGCTGCCAACAATCACTTAAAACACCATAGACAAATACAATATAATGGTGTCTTTGTAAAAGAAAAAAAATCTCGACTGATCAAAACCCAGCTCACTTCACTTTCTAGAACTCACTACAGCTTATTAATTGTTTTCACACTGATTATCTCACTTGCTCCTCATGATCCCTTGAGGCAGGCTCTCCATTTCATAAATGAGGGAACTAATTTAGATAGAAAAGTGACTGGCCAGTGGTCACACGGCAGCCAAGTGATAGAGGAAGTCTCTGACTCCAGAGTCAGTCCTCTCTCCAGGGAGCCAGGTGCATCCTGGGACAATCTTCACAGTGGTGGGACTGGAGCTAAGTCTGAGCTTAGTTTTCTCACCTTGCTCTGAGAGTTAAATAACTAAACATACAAATATAATTACATACAGTAAATGCTCAATAGCTTTTTTCTTTATTTGATTTTTAAATCAAAGAAACAGAGCCCTGTTCACATTTCCTCAGGGACCCATAGTTTACTTACTAGACCCCACTCACATCGTCTGCCTGGGATCATTTTACCCTTCTAAAATTTTCCCCCCTTCTTGCTACTACTTTCATATATGTATATATTTTTTATTTATGCTATTCTTATTTTTATATTTTTAATATAAAATATTTCTTTTATATTGTATATGCTACATTTTATTTATATATCTTTTTCTTGGTTATAAAATGATGCTGGTCAATTATAGAAAATTCACAAAAATATAGGAAAATATGAAGAAAAAATATATATCATCCAGAGCTACTGTTAACATTTGGTGTGTGTCCTTCTAGTCCTGATACTTTCTTCAACAGTCTTTTATCGTGCAGGCTCTTTTCTTACTGGACTATTCTTACTTCCTAAAAGTAACCGGGAATTTCAAAGTGGAATAGAGACTCAACAGTGCAGGGGCAGAAATGACCTAAATGCATGCTATTTAGCTTGTAATATAGGCTGTGGGTTTTTCTGGAGGATGGATTGGTTTTTCCTCCTGTTGTTATAATGGCTTATTACACGTGAATCTTATTGATAACTTGCCTAACTTGTCATTTCCTGATTCTCAGTGTGAAGACATATTTTTGAACAAATGGCGAACAGTTTAAGGTCTAAGCACTAATGAATAGCAAGCACTGTAAATACTCCAGATTATAAGGTGGTACCTTTAACCAGTGTCATGTAGCTCTCCCCTGGAATTCCTTAATAACCATCATTATCAGGTGATCAATAAAAACAAATCAGACCAGCCTAAATCCTTTGACTCATCATGACTTACCTGACAAATCCAGACCCCACAAGCACCCCAGCAATGCAGAGCAGAGCCACCACACTGTTGACCACATTTGGGTTTTGGACCATTCCAAGTAGCACAAGAGTTAGAAATTCACCAATTAAGTGGGGGGCCAAGACAGCAGCAGAGAAATATCCAAATCTGGCAACCTCAGGGTATAAGCCCAGAGTCCTAGAAAAACATAAGGTCTTTAGTTTCTCTCCAAAGGTTATCATTTCAGAAAAATACTACCACGCTTGCCTTCTGTGAATGAGTCCATGGTGGTTAGTGGGAGGGAAGATGGGGGAAGAGTTTGCAGGGCAAGTCAATTTCCCATTTGAAAGGGCTTGTGGGTACAGAGCCAATATTTGAGACCACTTATTACTGCAAATTGTTTCTGTTAGCCACCTTTTCCCTTCTACGGCTCTTTCAGCTCTCCTAGGAAAATATTAACGCTTAACAATGGTCAGAACTAACTGCAGTACTTAGGGTTGTTGAACTCTCCAGGCTTCTCCATAAATAACTGCAATTCTATCCTCACTGGTCCTACCCAAGCTGACCTACTACCCTAAGGCTAAGGGCTCACCCGACCTGCCTCTCAGCCCCTCCCTCCCTGAACCTCATCCCTATTATGTGGGGTTATTGATAGTGTGAAAACCCTTCACTGCTTTCGTCTTCCATCAGATTAGCCCTTCCCAGGCCTACTCCATTCCATGCTTGTCTTTTATTCTACTAACCCTTTCTACCGATTTGACCTTCATTTTCTTGTAAACTACCCTATATCCATGTCCCTTAACTCTTACATTCCTTTCACCAAATAACATTTCCCTAGTGATCGCATGCCCTCAACAACCATTAGCCATGGCTGCTCTTCCTTCCATTTATAGAGTAAGAAAAAGGAGTTGGCTTCTCCTGTATCCACCCTTCCCTACCACTCTTCAAGACCATCTGCCTTTCCTCTTCCACAAATCAAGGATATTTATACCACCTTCATTAAATGGTTGCAAGGATTACATGAATTAGTACATTTAAAGCTCTTAGTGCCTGACATAAAGCAAGTGCTCAATATGTGTTAGCCATTATTATTATTATTATTATTATTATTATTATTATTTTCCTTAGCATAATATTTATGCTTCCTTACTATACTAATCTTACACTTCCTTGAATTAAAGTCATCTGGAGATTTGTTTATGTCCACAATCCATTATCTGAAACACTTTAGGGCCAGATTTTTTTGGAATGTGGCAATTTACAGATTTGGGAAAGGTTTTCCATGGCATAGGCCATACTTGCTTCAGTGGGATCCGAGACGCCACCTGTCATCAAGCATGTTAATAGTTTTGCTAAACAGGAATATAGATGTGGGAAAAGTACTAAAAACCTCCTGGCTGTCTGCCCTGGAGCTCTCCCTCTATAGGGCCCACTGGCCTTCTGGGACCCACCCAGGTGGCCTGGCCCAGGAGGACTGAACACCTGTGAACACCCCCTTACCAGTAGCTCACGCTGCTGAAAATCATGGTGGCAATGACGCTGAAGGGGAGGACATGTAGCACGTAGGCCAGCAGCATCTGCCACTTCTGGTACAGGCCATCTTGGCTCTCCTGGTCACTGACAGCTCGCAGCACAGGAACTGGGCATGGAAGGCAGGTTTCACAACAGTTGGTCACCTCAGAGCCGAGGAAGGGAGGGCTAGCCCAAGCTGAACAAGGTCTGTCGGGGCTGCATGCTAAGGACCAGCTGGGGCTTCCAAGTCATGGAAAGAGGGGGCCTTCCATCCCCAGAACTATAAATACCCCCAGCCCAGAAATCTACACTCCCTGAGTTACACAATACAGTTGCAAAAGTTGTTAGAATTTATTTCCTTCTCCCTAAAGTGGGGGGAGGGATGTCACCAATTCAAGAACACACATGCGAAAGGGGCATGAATGAGTGACAGGAGGCACTCTGTCCTCATTTTGTGGAGGGTCTTGGCACAGAGCATCAGGCAACTAGGTACTGCTTCTGGGCTCCCACTGAGTTTGAAAATTAGATGCCGACTCTCCTAAAATAGGCTCCAAGAAGAATGTAACAGTACAAAGTTGGCCAGGTATCAGCCCCATGGACTGCGCATTCTAATGGCCAAAACAGGGTATCAGGAATGATCTTCCAATAAACCTTTCCAAACCCTGCCTGTCAGCACCTCATAACTTCCTGTTCCCCTGGATCCTTAGAGGCCCTCAGAGAGATCCACCTGGTGAGCTAATTCACATGAAGGGTGAGTAGCTCCGTAGTTACCTTTCCCCAGAGAAATAATCTGAGGAGCGCCAGGTTGAGCTCAGAGAAATACCCTGATAATGGTGGAGACTTGCAAGTGATGGCTGGAGAAGGGAGATATTCAGGGAGCGAGGAGGCTCCCCCCTCCACCCTGCCCCCCGGGGCACACCTCCCAGGCATGGCACTTACACAGATTCACAGCGTTGAGCATGCCTGTGTATGGCATGGCGCCCACAACCTGGTACAGGAGACCCACGCGGTCCTGGAAAGCACCCTTTAGCACATCGTTCTGGACCCGTAGGAGGAAGAAAATGATGAACAAACCCATGATCAGATTCTGAACCAGTCGCATGACCACTGCCAGCTTATTTCTCATTAAGTTTTTCGTCACTCTCCTGAAAGACAACCCTGTTTTAATTCCTTCTCTTGTATTGGTGGATGTCTAAGCACCTGTAATGGAGTGAGGCTCTTACCTCAAGAGAACACATAGTTTAGCAAGAGCTCCAGGGGAATCCTTGGTTTTGAAAGGAACCATCGGCAATGTTTTCAGGTGTTTTGTTCTTTCAATATTCTCCAAGATTTTGTGATAAACTGCTGATTCTTTGTAGGCAGATTCAATCATCTGGACTCTCTTGTAGGTTTCCATTTCCCGTTCTTTGCTTTGGGTATCCACTGATGTCAGGTCCACTAAATTTGTTCCCCAAAAGAAATATCCCACGTGTTTTTACATGAAGAAATCAAGCATATACACAATGGCTAATAACATATGTTTCGTTATTGGTTTAGGAGTACTAAGCATAATACCTCATCCCATGAAATAATACCTGTTGTTAACGCCCACCTATAAAATCAGAGTATTTTAAAGCTACAAGCAGGGCCACAGGGATCCCACTGGGACTGTCTGGGAGAATTCAGAAGCTCAGCTAATTTTTCTCTGACAAAGTAGGGGTGCCCCAATTTAACAGAGATCCCCATCTCATTCTGATAGGTGATCGATCTATGCCAAGTTAATTGACTGGCCAAATTAATTCCTTGAAGAGGGAACACACCAAAAACAAAAGCAAAAATAAAACTCACTCATGCTGTTGTCATCCAAGCAGAAATCTGAGATGATACATTTTTTAAAAAAAACATTTATGATGATGAATGTGAAAGAAAAACTTACTATAAAAATCAAAAGGGTTTGAATGTTCAGGACAAGGGTAACTGCAGCCATTGAAGAAATCAAGCATTTCCACTGGTGTCCCGCAAAAAACCAGCTCCCCGAAGCTCAGTATGGCGATTTTGTCAAAGAGCTGATTAGACAACAGATGGTATTAGTGTATAATCAGGTCACCACATCCTTATGGAAGAAAAGTTTCCAAGCAGTCAGTCCTTTGATGATCTCAGCTATGTATCAGTATTCTTACTTCATCCATTGGAGACACTCGAAATGCATCCCTATTCTTTTCAGCCTGGGTTGCCCCTATGCATTCAGTCTGCACCCAGAATCACATCTGGGTAGAGGAGAACGACTACAGCTGATCAATGACCTGGGTTTGAATCCCAGCTGTGCCACTCAGTGAGTCACCTTGGACAAACTTTATTTTATTTTTTAAATCTCAGATCCTCATCTATAAAAGACAATAAATAATAGCTCCCGAAAAGGATCCAGGAAGGATAAAGTGAGATTTTTGTGAGGTAACTGACATAATTTAGTGGAAAAACACAGCCTTTGAAACCCACTGAACTGTGAATGCCAATTCCAGCTTCTTATTAACTGTGTGACCTTGGCTCAATTTTGTATCATTTCTACCATGTCTCCCCGAAAATAAGACCTAGATGGACCATCAGCTCTAATGCATCTTTTGGAGCAAAAATTAATATAAGACCCAGTCTTATTTTAATATAAGACCAGGTATAATATAATATAATATAATATAATATAATATAATATAATATAATATAATATAATATAATATAATATGCTGTAATATAATACCAGGTCTTATATTAATTTTTGCTCCAAAGGACGCATTAGAGCTGATGGTCCGGCTAGGTCTTATTTCCAGGAAACACAGTAAGTCTCACTCTTCTCTATAATGTGAAAATACTGATCTCCACCTGACAGGACAGGTGTGCGGGTTACATGAGCTAGTGCTGATGGAAGTAAGCTTCCATCCTTTACCCATATCAGGAGCTCCTGGCTCCAACTGCTCTGGTTGCTGAGTACTAATCTCTACCCCATGATTCTCAGCTCAACACACACAGGTACCACCCTTGAGGAATTGGGCAGGAAAGAACAAGAGAGGTCCCCCTCTCACCTGGAAGAGCTCAGAGCGGGGCTGGTGAATGGTGAGAATCACAATGCGGTCCCTGCGAGCCAGCTCTGCTAGCAGGATGACAATCTGATTCGCCGTCATGCAGTCCAGGCCGGTGGTGGGCTCGTCAAACAGCATGATGGCTGCCGGCAAAGAAGGGGCAGACTTCAGAGTCCCCGCTGAGCCTGGGCTCTGTGCTCTAAACTCAGAAGTTTGAACGTCCCTAATTTGAGCTGTTTTACCCCATCCAAACAGGGCACAGTGAGAAGTCCCTGCGTGTCACTGTCTTTCAGCCCGAGCCCAGGAGAATGAGCCTGACTTCCCAGCTCTGGAGCACATTCCAGGCACATTCCTCCAGGGAGCAGGGCAGCAACAGCCAAATGAGTCCTGTTACATGGCAGGATGGACTATTTGGGCTTCGTCCAGGGGACCCTGAGGGAACAAGGGCTGGCAGGCTGGCACCGACTTGTTCCTAAAAGGCTGCGAGGAGGCTGGTTCAAATGACACAACCTCATTTCATGTCATCAACACCAACAGGGTCTTTGCACTGCAAACATCTTGGACGCACAAAGCAAAATCTGAGGTGGGCAGCTGCTTGGGTTCTTTAGCAGGTATACCTGTAGCTTATTCCTACCCCAAAAAGTGGCAAAGGCTTTTGAGAACATCTCTCTTATTTGCCTTCCAGTGAGCAGCCACCATGTGGAGAGCAGGCAATTTTGGTCTTCCCCATTTCTCTCCCTCCCGTCTCCCCCACCCCGTGAAGAAAGTATCCAGAGGCAAGATGTCCTCTTCCAGGTGCTTATAGTGGTGATGTTTCCCCAGGGGGTGGGGAGAATGACCAATCCAGGCAGGGGAGCCAGCTGACAGGTTACCCATCTTGATAGCCCCTTCCTTCAAAATATGCACTTTTAAGTCCCACTTTAATCGCTCCCATTTCATAAATACTTCTAGTCACATCAGAACTCACTGGCTTTCCACAGCAGACACAGTGGTACTGCTCTAGTAAGAAGTGAGGATGGATAGGGCAGGCCCCCAAAATCAGGGGCGACCGTAATTGAACATGAAAACACAAATGCAGTGTTTCCAAGTCCAGGAGCTGTTTTGTACTTGGGGGACAGAAGAGCATCAGGAACGACATAGTATTTCCCAAGAAACTGGGTCCTGAGTTTGAAAATCCTCAGTGACTTCAGTTCCGAACAAACCCTTTTCACAATGGAGACTATAGAGAAAGGGCCTAGTGTATCTGCAGACACAGGGGTCCCACTTACTGGGATCCTGGAGGAGCTGGGCTGCGATGGAGACCCGGCGCCGCTCGCCATTGGAGATTCCCCCAAAGGTGTGGCTGCCAATCAGTTGGTCTGCCACGTGGCTCAGACTCAGCTCCGCCATGACTGCCTCCACCTGGAGGAGACACAAAGTGCAGGAAGGCTGGTCACTGCCCAGTGGCCATCCCAATTCATGGCCTGAGGGTGCCATGGGACAGGAAGCACACTTCCCTTGCATGCACACCTATTACAATAAAACCCAATTCGGTTCAAATCACATCATACATGTGGCTGACGAAAAGAAATAATATGAATTGCTTTAAAAAATCCTTAGAGCAACAAAATCTACTTACATCTGCTTCGGGGAAATTCCCCAAGAAACAGTGGAGACTTTACTGGACTCCTATTTTCAGATGCTGCAGTTAGTCCAGCCCAGACTGAAAAATCCCCCAAAGACACAGTTACAATATAGCTTGTTCTTTTCATTTTTTGGTTTTTGAATCTTTATTATAATAAATGTTTTATATGTTTTTAAAAATACCATTTGGCATGAAATAAACCTGATTTCCCTTGTGTACCCAAATAAACCTGGAGTCCCCCCACCCATGGTCCAATATCAGTGTGGTTTTACATCAAAGAAATATAATCCAGCTATCAAAAGTAATTAAAAAATAATGCCAATCTTTACTGAATCTCTTTAAGGACCTTAAAGAGGACTCAGTTTATAACCTATAGCCACACTTCTTTCCCCCCCAATTCTCAGCATGCTACTTATCTTATACCCTGCAGCTCCTCGAAACCCCTCCTTACTCTGCATTCTCAACTCCTCTACAACAATAACAACTAAAAAAGTTCTTTACTGACTCTCTTATCAAGAAGGTTGGTCGTTTTCATTCCTCTCCTTCTTCCTCAGCTTATGCCCTCTCCAGACACCCTTCAGTGATCTCTATTTCTGGCCCTTCCCTTACCGAGGACCCCATCTCTGCAGAAGCCCTAGGAAAGCAGATAGAAAGGGACTAAGAAGAGTTTTATAGACATATGGTAATGAGTTTTGTTCCCATGCACCTCTAATGCGATGCTTACTTTTATAATAAAAAAAGAAACAAAACACTGCATTAAAAAAATCACAACAACAAACAAGATTGGAGTAAAAGAGGGGCTGATATATGAAACAAAGTTACAGAGGACACGATTGGGATCAAAGGCATAGAGGAAGCTTTGACCAAAAGGAGAGACACATCTGAAACGGATATAAAGAAATAATGAGAAGGTTAAACCTGCATAAATATACCAGTATGGTTTGTTTTGGAAAAAAGAAGGCTTTCCTCTTGCCATCAGAGAAGAGGGATCAGGGAGTTGAGCTCTCTTGACGTGGCCGGGTTTATGCCCTCACCATCCAGGGCAGACTCCTGAGCATCCCTTTTGTCTGCTCTGCAACAGCAAGACAGGAGTAAAGCTTGCCCCTCCTGGCTCAGAAGGGATGCTCACTGAAGACATTTACTGCATCTGTTTCAGATGTCTCTCGTCCTGGCAGGAATCCTCTCCCATGTTTTGCAAACACTATTGGGAATGGAATTCAGAGTTTTAAAAGGGACCATGAGGACCATTGGGATCCACTGCGATCACCAGCTTTCTCTATGCTATGTCCTCACATAAACTGATAGATTTACAACTCCAGGAGAGGTGCGTTATTGTTCTACTTACTGTAGAGGAGAAAACAGACCCTCAGAGAAGTCCATAACTTGCCCAAGGTCATGTCATTTCAAATGGCAGAGCTGGGATTGAGAGCAGGACCGTCTGTTCTCTCAAGTGGTCCACGCAGTACAAGGTTTAGCCAACAGCCCAGCAGACACAGCTCGCCCATGTCGACCATGGCCTATGTTCAGGTTCCTCAGGGGACAAAAGCACATCTGCTGTACTCTGGCCTCAATTATCACCAGCACTTCCATCTCAATTACTTTGCAGGATTTTATACCCTGTGAACTGGATTTGCTCAGAAAATACTCTCAAGCAGGCAGAACTTTTGCAGGACATTTAGGGGCTGCCGGTGTCAGGGAGAGGGAACATTCACCAGGGAGAGAAATTTGCCATCAATTCATTACAAGGTACCTGTGACTTACTGTACTGAATATTTATGCAACTATGTGCATTTTCTGGGGAAAGAGCACAGTAACTTTGTCAGATTCTCTCAGTGGGGTATTTGACATAAAAGTGTCGGTAATTCCGAAGAATCTGTGCATGACTACATTTCTCCCACCCAAATAGCAATCCGATCATCTCCGACCCATTTTAGAGAGGAATACTAAGGCAAGCAGAGTCAGCCTGCAGAGGGGCTCACTTCTCACTCACTGTCAGTGCCGCTAAATCAAGTGTGTATGCACGTGCCTCACCCTGAGCTGACCTCTGACCTCCGTCTTCTCAGACCACAGTGGGACTCAGGAGACGCTGGGGACTCAGGGGGGAAGACGGAGCTTGAGGGCCTCGGTTACTGTCCCGGCTCTGCCATTTCCCGTTTGATCTGAATCTCCTTGGGTGTCAGGAGAAAATGCCTCCCTTTCAGGGATGACATCAGAATGAAATGAGATACTATGTGTGAACAGGTCCTGCCTGAATCCAGCCAGATATGAGAGCCCAGATATGACCTGGTAGAATAGTAACCTTGCAATGCCTTCTAAGCAGTCTTAAATAACCTCCAGGGAGGAAACAGGTTTAGGCATCACTCCGCAGGGCGATGGTCCTTCTTGAGGGCCAGGGACGTTGCTAAAGTGCCTCTGGAGTGAAAGCTGTACTCCATGATTGTCTAGGACTCTCAGACATAGTCCCATTCTGTAAGCCCTGCCTAAGAGTCCAGGGCAGGGACAAGATGAGAAACTCTCTGGGGACAGGCTCAGCCGTGCCTGATAAAAATGGGGTAACTTGCTACATCCTTTGCTGACATGAAGGATTCTCTAGGAGGCTCAGTGGCATTAAAGAAAGGCCAGCCTTGGAGCCTGAACTCTAGATGTAATTTGTGGGCCCAGGAGGAAGCTCGCTGAGGCCTCAGGGTGGTGAAGCATCTGAGGCAGATGTCACAGGTCTCCTCTAGCAGCCCTGAAAGCCCATTTCCCAGGGAATTGTGCCTGTTTTGCACGGCACATCTACCTGTCCTTGGTTCTCTGTGCATTCTCAGTCCAGGCCTTCACAGTCCAGACAGAAATGAGGCAATGTTTCCAGGTAAGGTCCCTGTGGGTTTACCTGTGGCTACTTCCAAATTGGGTGCATTTAAAGAAACAGATCGGAATCTAGACAGAGGTGACCATTCAATAGTTCTTTCCTTCGCTACTTTAATCCAGTTCATATGAGGCACATTCAGGATGCCTCAAAGAAAGCTGAGAAAAGTCTCAGCAGGGCTGCAGGGTAAAGCACAGGGGGGAAATGAACCCTATCTGTTCAAACACAGTGTTCCTAGGACAGTGCCAGCCAACAGAAATACAAGCCACACGTAGAATTTAAATATTTTAGTAGCCACATTTTAGAAAGCAAAAAGAAACAGGTGAAATTAATTTTCATAATCTAACAACCCAATACGGCCAACATATTATTTCAACCTATACTCAATATTTTTTAATTATTAATGAAATATTTCACATTCTATTTTTTCATACGAAGTTTCTAAAATCCGGTATGTATTTTACACTCACAGCACATCTCCGTTAGGGCCAGTCACATTTCAAGTGTTCCAAGCCACACGTGACTAGTCAGTGTCACACTGGACAGTGCAGGTCTAGACTCTAACAGGGTGAATAGTGAATAGAGAGGAATGGGCAAGGGCAGGGAAGGAGAGGTGGGAAGCCACTGGGGGGTGATGTCCTGGTGCCCCTGCTCGGAGGCCAGGGCCACTGTGAGGCCAGGCGGTACCCACCTTCTTGTGGATGAAGCCCGGGGAGCCGCCGCGGATGGCCAGCAGCGCAGTGTAGCCCAGCGTCTCGCGCACCGTGAGGTTGCCCAGCAGA
The DNA here is from genome assembly GCF_036562045.2 of Rhinolophus sinicus. Lineage (NCBI taxonomy): Eukaryota > Metazoa > Chordata > Mammalia > Chiroptera > Rhinolophidae > Rhinolophus > Rhinolophus sinicus. Next base: position 29,824,668 of record NC_133755.1, read on the forward strand.
GTGTCGCTCTGCGGGAGAGGGAGGCGTCAGCGTTGTCCCACACCCCGGCTGCAGCGAGCTGGGGCCGGGGACGTGCCCACCTGCAGGACGTAGGAGAAGCAGTCCTGGAACTGGTCCCTGCGCAGCGCCTGGCCGTTCACGCACACCTCCCCGAGCAACGTCCCCGTGCGCCACAGCCTCCCGGACATGGCGTCCAGCAGCGTGGTTTTCCCCGAGCCTGGGGGTGAGAAGAGAAGTTCCTGGAGAAGGCCTTCCATGATGCATCGCAGGAACTTCCCAAGACTCTCAGTGGACCCTCGGTCTAGCTCTGACTTGTTCTCTGTAGCCTCGTGGGTCAAATTGTCATGGCAGAAATGAGTCTTTCCGGCTTTCCCCCCAAGTGAAAGGGGTTACAAGCCATTTCTCTCACCTGGGTCAGGGCTGGAGGGGCTTTGTCTACCTGATTATTTGATTTTAATGCTGTCTTGGGTTGAAAAAGAAAATAGTGGATCAGAATAAAAGGAAAACCAGGGCTCTTGGAAACGTTTGATCCTAGGACATCTGAATTTCTTTCGGGGTCCCCTTGGTATAGTCTGGTAGTTCCTGAAAGTAGAGGACACCACCTAGAGTCTTGCTAATCAGGTGTGGCCTGGGGATCAGCAGCAAGAGCATCACCTGAGAGCTTGTTAGAGGTGCAGAATCTCAGGCCCTGGCCCACAGCTACTGAATCAGATTCTGCTTTTTAAACAAGATCCCTGGGTAATTTATGTGCATAAGAATTTGAAAAGCACTAGCTTAGCGAGTCCTTTGGTAAAACCGCATTGGCCTCAGCCAGCACTAACAGCCTTGAGTATAACCCAGCTGGTTGTCACTAAGAACTTTCCCACAGAGGAGTTGCGGTGAGCTAACTCCCTGGCGCTGAGGTGACCAGATGCTACTATTTCCCCTGGTTTACTTCTTCTAGGGTTAGAGACTAGGTGATGCCTTTAGGCATCTCCTGTTCATATTGGACATAAGTTTACACAGGCCTAGAAAGTAACGGAGACAGGAACAGGTGTCACCAGGCCTGCCCTATCCAAGGCTGCTAAAAAGTTAGAATTAATAACAGAGGAAAGGGGCAGGGGGTTCTGAACTGTCTGAAAAGCTACCAAGAGACTTCTACTGAGGATGTGATGACTTGTGCAAGACCAAAGAGAAGACCTTTTGCTCAAATATTTTAAGAAACTGCTTGTTGCTACGAGGGGTACAAACATGAAAAAGCCACACTCCTGTAGCAGTTGTCTTCTTTTCCATCCCAGGACTGACAAAGCTCAGAATTAGCCCCAGGGTGTTAAGGTAGAGGTCAGCATGGAGAAGAGATAAGAGCAAAGAAACAAAATATGACTTCATTGGGGTTATCTTTCAAAATGTGCCCTGAAACTTCCCAGTCATAATACTAGGATTTGTGTGTGGTTTTCTAACTAGAAGCCTCCTCCCCTCCTGGCCTTACATTTTTGGGATCCAATCTCAGCTCCGACAGAAGCTCCAAGTATCCTGTAGCCTGGATTCCAGTCTCATCACTACATCAAAACTGGCCTCCCTACAGTCATTGATGCTACTTCCTTGTTGCCAAATACGATAGGCATTTCTCTGTATGTCATTTGACCTCTCAGCAACATTCAACAGTGTCACTTGCTCTTCTCTATAAATGGCTGCTTCTTCTCAGCCTCCTGAGGGTGACATTCAGGGATCTCTCCTGGGCCTCTTGCTTTTCTCATGTCACACATTCTCACTGAGCAGCAGTGAGCACAACTACCTAGCCAGCATGTGAGGGAGCCACCTTACAAGTAGATTCTCCAGTCCTGCCAAAGCCTTCAGATGAATGCAGCCCCAGCTTACTTCTGACTACAACCTCCTGACAGACCCAGACAGAATTACTTGACTAAGTCATTTCCAAATTCATGACTCACAGAAACCCTGAGATATAATAAATGATTTTTGTTGTTTTAAGCCATACTTAATTTGAGGGTACTTTTTACATGGAAATAGATAGCTAATACTCTTTTCTGAATATGTGTCAAATATTTATTAACTCATTAATGAAGGTACCAACAGGGTGAGAAAGTTCATTCATATATACTATGTATAGGCAGTGGAGATTAGAAGGTTAGAATAAGTTGCAAAGTTAGACATAAAAAATAGTTAATGCCTTAGGATATGACACCAAAGGTGCAGGTGACAAAAGAAAACATACATAAATTGGACTTCATGAAAATTAAAAATTTGGGGCACCAAAACACATTATCCTTAGTGTAAAAAGGCAACCCACATAACGGGAGAAAATATTTGCCAACCATATTACCTGATAAGGGAGTAATATCCTGAATGTATAGAGAACTTCTAAAACTCAACAATATAAAAACAAACAACCTGATTCAAGACTGAGCAAAGGACTTGAATCGGCACTTCTCCAAAAAAGATATATGAGAGACATCCAAGATGGTGGAGTAGATAAACACTGTGCCTATGTCCTCCCATGACCACAACTAAATTATAGAACAATCAACCCAGAGAACCATCTGAAGTCTAGCCAAACAGAAGTCCTATGATTAAAAATATAAAAAAGCCACGTCCAGACTGGTAGGAGGGGCAGAAACGCAGACTGCGCCCAAACCTCCATGTGGCAGTTAAGAATCAGGAGGGATACCTCAGCCATGGAGGTTCCCGCTGAGGAGTGAGGGACCCCACACCAGGCTCCCCAGCCTGGAGTACTGGTGCAAGGAATAAGAGCCCCCCACAGCATCTGGCTGTGAAAAATAGTGGGGATTCTGACCATTGGGGATGAAAGGCTACAGGAAACTCAGATGTCCTCTTAAACAGTCCACGCACAGACTTGCTCACAGGCAGTCACCTTGGTCTCCGGCAGAAGGACAGTGACTTGGGAGGGGTCAGAGACATATGGGGGCAGACTGAGTTATGTGGCTTCAGGGGGAGGATTGGAGGACAGTTGGCATTTTCCCCTGTGTGAGGTCCTCCTCCTGTGCAGCCTAGTGGGCAGGTGCCATCCTTCCTGTGTTGAGCCTACCACCAAATGGCCAAATCTGAATCTGATTGGCCTGATGAACTCCGCTGCTCCACCCTGCTGATTCACTGGGACACTGCCCCACCCAAACATCCCAAACCAGGAGGCACTTTCTCCAAGAGCAGCAAACCCCACCTGCATTGCACTCTTTCTTGGAAAACTATCAGAGTCTGGCAGGCCTCCAGCGGGCAGCAACTAGCCTTGGTGTGCTCTGAGACTTTTGTTGAGTAGCTTCAGGCTCAGCACTGGCACCAAACCAGAATTTACATTAACCTGATGGCTACAACTCTTCCCACTCTAGTGACTTCCCAAGATCCTGTCTCACCCAACTTGCACACCGCACGAGACTTTATCAGCAGCTGAACCTTAAGGGAGCTGGCAGGTAGCAGCAGGTCTCAGGGTGTCCTGAGCTATCCCAGGCCTGGTACTATTGGCAGATGTCCTGAGTTCATAGCGTGGCCTTTACCATGTGCCACGAGGGTTAGAAAAGGCAGCAAACAACAATGGATCACTTTGTAGATCCTACCAGGTAGTCCCTGAGCAGTCACAGGTAGTGGGAGAACTGGGCCTGCACCAGAGCCCCTTCCAAGAGGTCCAAGACCCAACATATTTGGAGGTTAGCTACAGACCACAGCAGAACACTGCCTAGTCAACCCCACAAGTGACACACGCAAAGGATGGTCTCAACAGGCACCAGAGCCCACTGGGGTGAATTCCACTCAGTAGGGTAAGCCCCCTGCACAGTAGCACATAAGCTGTGGACATGGCCAAACCCCACAGCCAATCAGCCTCAGAATCAACTGACCCACTGATATGCCAATAGCAACCAAGACTCAATTATAGCAGGAGAACACACAAACCCCCCACAAGGAACACTCCTGGAGCACCCATGTAGGTGACCAGTGAGACTGTGTCACTGGTCCTCACAAGGCACTTACTACATAGAGCCACCAGGCAAGACTGAGAGACATAGCAGATCTACCTAATATGTAGAAACAAACACAGAGAAGCAGCCAAAAATGAGGAAACAAAGAAATACATCCCAAATGAAAAACAGGAGAAAACTCCAGAAAAAGAACTAAATGAAATGGAGGCAAGCAACCTACCAGATACAGAGTTCAAAACAATGGTTATAAAGATGCCCAAGGAACTTAGTGAGAACTTCAACAAAGAGATAGCAAGCATAAAAAAAGACATAGAAACCATAAAAAACAACCAGTCAGAAGTAAAGTATACAGTAACTGAAATGAAAAATGCACTAGAAGGAATCACCAGCAGACTAAATAAAGCAGGGGATCAAATCAGTGATTTGGATGACAGTGTAGCAGAAAACACCTAATAAGAATAGCAAAAAGAAAAAAGAATCCAAAAAAATGAGGACAGTTTAAGAGACTCCTGGGACAACATCAAGCATGACAACATTGGCATTATAGGGGTACCAGAAGGAGAAAAGAGAAAGCAAGGGATTGAGAACATATTTGGAGAAATAACGACTGAAAACTTTTCTAACCTGGTGAAGGAAATAGACATACAAGTACAGGAAGCTCAGAGAGTTACAAACAGGATGAACCCAAACAGGCCCAAACCTAGATCCATTATAATTGAAATGGCAAAGGTTAAAGACAAAGAGGGAATCCTAAAAGCAGCAAGAGAAAGGCAACTAGTAACTTATAAGGGAACTCCCATAAGATTGTCAGCTGATGTCTCAACAGAAACTTTACAGGCCAGAAGGGAGTGACACAAAATATTCAGCATGATGAAAAACAAGGACCTACAACCAAGACTACTCTACCCAGCAAGGCTATTTAAAATTGAAGAACAGATAAAAAGCTTCCCAGACAAGTAAAAGCTAAAGGAGTCCATCACCACCAAACCAGTATTATAAGGAATGTTAGAGGGACTTCTTTAAGATGAAAAAAATATATATATCAAAATTATGAATAATAAAATGGCAACAGCTACATATCTATCAACAATTACTTTCAATGAAAATGGATTAAATGTTCCAATCAAAAGACATAGGAGGGCTGAATGGATAAGAAAACAAAACCCTCACATATGCTGCCTACAAGAGACTGACTTCAGATTGAAAGACACACACCGAGAAAAAGTAAAGGGATGGAAAAAGATATTTCATGAAAATGAAAACAAACAAACAAAAAAGATGGCATAGTAATACTTATACCAGACAAAATATACTTTAAAACAAATGCTATAAGAAGAGACAAAGAAGGACCCAGTAATCCCACTCCAGGGTATTTATCCGAAGAAACCCAAAACACTACTTAGAAGGGACATATGCATCCTTATGTGCATTGCAGCATTGTTTACAATGGCCAAGATGTAGAGGCCGCCTCGGTGTCCATCAATGGATGAATTGATAAAGAGGAGGTGGTACATATATACAAGGGAATATTGCTCGGTCATGGGAGGGAATGGGTTCTTGCCATCTGCGGGAACATGGATGGTCCTGGAGGGTATTGTGCTGAGTGGAGTATATCAGACAGAGAAAGACAGATGCAATGTGATTGCATTTATATGTGGAATCTACAGAACAAAATTAACAAACAAAACAGAAATAAACTCATAGATGCAGAGAACATATTGATGATTGCCAGATGGGAGGGTAGTTGGGGGTATGGGTGAAAAAAGTTGAAGGGATTAAGAAGCACAAATTGGTTGTTACAAAGTCATTATGGAGAGGTAGGGTATAGCATAAGGAATATAGTCAATAACATTGTAATAACCATGCATAGTGTCAGATGATACTAGATTTGTTGGGGTGATAGATGAGAGGGGCTTGGGGGGGGCAGGGTGAAAAAGGTGAAGGGATTAAGGTGTACAAATTGGTAGTTACAAAATAGTCATGAGGATGTAAAGTAAAGCATAAGGAATATAGTCAATAATATGGTAATAACTATATATAGTGCCAGGTGGGTACTAGACTAGTCAGGGGTATTACTTGTTAAATTATGCAAATGTGTAACTACTATGCTGTACACCGGAAATTAAAATAAATAAAATTGAATGTCAAAAATATAAAAATATTTCAATAGTATGACCAAATATATATATATATACACACACATATACCTCAATGGCCAATAAGCATTATATATATAATAAGCATTCATATATATATATGTATATATATATGTACATACATATTTATATGTGTGTGTGTATATATATATATATCAATGGCCAATAAGCATATGAAAAGGTGCTCAAGCTCTCACACCCATTAGGATGGTTACTATAAAAACAACAACAAAGGAAAACAGAAAATAACAAGTGTTGGTGAGGATGAGGAGAAATTAAAACCCTTGTGCACTGTTGGTGAGAATATAAAATGGTACAGCCACTGTGGAAAATATTATGATGTTTCCTCAAAAATTTAAAAATAGAATTACCGTGATATTTGTGTACTCTTGTTTGTAGCAGTATTATTTGCAATAGCCAAAATGTGGAAACAACCCAGGTGTCCATTAACGGATTAATGGATAAGCAAAATATGGTATCATATATACAATGGAAGATTATTCAGCCTTAAAAAGGAAGGAAGTTCTAGCACATGTTACAACATAGATGAACCTTAAGGACATTATGCCACTTAGCCAATCCCAAAAGGACAAACACTGTATGATTTCACTTACATGAGTTACCTAGAGTAGTCAGATTATAGAGCTAAAAGAGGAATGGTGGTTTACAGGGGTTGAAGGGACGAGAGAAAGAGGAGTGAGTTTAACAGGTACAGAGTTTCAGTTTTACAAGATGAAAAAAGAGTTTTGGGGATGCGTGATGGTGATAGCTGCACAACAACGTGAATCTATTTAATACCACTGAACTACGCACTTAGAAATGGTTAAGATGGTAAATTTTATGTTTGTTTTACTACAATAAAAAAAAAGAAAAACAAAAAAGGTTAATGTCGTACAGGGCAATAAAACCCTGACCTTTGGGGTTATCTTTCCTAAAAGGACAGAAATCGTTTGTAACTAAATAGTGTGCTGCGAGGGAACATGCAACCCAGAGTGTCGGTCCTCATCAATAGCAAATAATGAGTCCAATAAAGTTACCTTTCCCTGGAGTGTTGGGTGACCTTAGGCAGGCTTGCATTCTCCACCATTCTCTAGTGAGACTTTGAACACCTTACGTCATCTTTTGCCTCACAAAAAAAAGATTTGATAAGCAATGCCGTCCTAGATAAGACACTAATGAAATAATGCCATTTTATGAAATGCTCAGAATAATTCATATAATTGATTTACCCTTTGATTCAACAAATATTTATGAAGCACCCGCTGTATGTAGCCAGCCCTGTTCTAATTGTTGAGGACACAGCAGGAAAATTAAAAAGTAAAAAAAAGACAAAGTTCCTGCTCTCCTGGAACTTGCAGTCTACTGTGAATTCATGTCCAGTATAAAAGGATGGACATTGTCATCAAACCATGATTAGGTATCATCAGAAACAACCATGAGCTCCCAGATCGAGGGCCCCCACTACTGCCCTGCTGAGATGTGCATGAAGCATGACATTGGCCTGTGGGACACACTTCTGAGAAGATGGGTTCAATTCCTTGTTGTGGGCTTGCTCCATGCCACCCTTTTTTATCCTATACAAGGAAGGCAACAAGTAACAAATTATTATAGGGATAACTCAGCCGTTGTTCTTTTTAAGGAAGTACGTTATAATTATCAAAAGGGAAGTTAGAATGGTCCTGGCTGTTACGATACATGCAGATAGTTATAAGTGGTTAAAAAGTGGAAATAGGAACTGACAGGAAATCTCAGGAACATGTAAAAGTTTTAGTCAGTGAATTTCTTTTCATTGAACCTTCACACTACTGTTGCCCTCCAGTCGTCCAGCTGCTGTAGCAGGGGAGCGGCGGTGGATTTAACTCCCTGGGCTGAAAGGGGCCGATCATGCTTCACTTTCATCACAGACTTAACATTATCCAGCTCTATTAAAAAAGATTAATGGAAGTGGAGAGTGGTAGTACATGTCAACAATCCACAAGCAAGAACTCAATCAAGAGGCTCCTGTGAAGCCAATTTGTCAGAATCTTAACCTCAAAATGTGCAGGATAACCTAGTGTAGTGGACACTGTGATATGTCACACAGAGCCCCTCAGGGCCAGTGCAACCCCACCCACCCATCCACCCCGCTGAGGATTCACAGCTGTGGCCCTCACAGGGCATTGCCTTCAGCCACAAGGAGCTGGCTCACGGGAGGCCACACCCTCCCAGGACAATCACTGGTTGATCCAGGGACACAAAGACAGACACTGAATTCGGCTCAAGTGTAGTTATCCCAGGAAAGAGGAGGAGAAGGATGAGGTGGGGAATGGACTCATAGATAGCCTCAGTGGAATCGCTAATATCTAATTCCTTTTTTTTAAAAAAAAGAGGATCTGGTATACGATATGATGTTAAGATTTATAAAGCCAGGGGTGGCTGGTCAGCTCAGTTGGTTAGAATGTGGTGCTGGTAGCACCAGGGTTGCTGGTTCGATCCCCCCATGGATGGGCCACTGGGAGATGTGCCCTCTTTACAAAAAAAAAAAAAAAAAGATTTATAAAGCCAGATGTTAATACATGAACATTCTTTATTTTCATTCTCTATTCTTGCCTATATGATTGAAATACATCATGATTTAAAGAAGGACCAATGAATGGGGGAATAAATGGGCATCACCGAGTTTATTTCCTTTTCCTATCTCTAGGCAAGGTACGGCTCAGAGAAATTGTGTTTCCTGAGCACCCCGATACACCAGGCACTGTGCTAGGTGCTTTCCATATTTTGAAACATGAATTAGCTTACACGTTAGACAGGACTTTATTCTTTTTCAAGGATCTTTTTAAAGATTTCACGTTAATACCAGGTCCCTTTCATAGTATGACATGTCATTAGATTTCATTCTAATGTCAAACTTGCGGCCTTCTTGCTACAACTTAAATCTGTTTCCTCAGTGTGGGGTTCAAATCAAGTCACAGCCTTTTCTGAAGGTTTATTGAGAATTTAGAAAACTCCTTCCCAAGTTTACCTGAGCTCCCTAAGATGCACATGATCTGCCCGCTCTCAATGTACAAGGAGACATCTTTGAGGATCTGCCTGTTCCACTGCTGCCGGCAGGATGTGATGTTCCACCAGGGCCCGACACGATGGCTTTAAAGGAAACCCCAAGAGGAAAAAGGCAGTGTGAGGTCTTGGAAGGGGCCACACCCTTGTCCCCCAACGACCCCGCTTGTCTTCAGACATGTTCCTCAGTGTTTCAGCCTCAGGGTCCTCCACTGTAGACCGTGGCAGGAAGTGACAGAAGAAGATCTCTAATGTAAAGCACCTGGCCTGGCAGCTGCTCTGAGTGCCAGCTCTCTTTGGCTGGCAGGGAGATGGCACATAGGACACTGCTTATTCCTTAGGTCCAGCCTACATTCCTTCACCTGGCTTCATTACACCTCGTGTTGCAAGCACCCCCATTCCCCAAGCCCTCTCCATCCATATAAAGCGGGCTGTACACAAGGGGGGCACAGCGGGAGGGGCCAGCACAACTGCCGTGTTTGGCATGGCTTCCAGGTCCAGCCACGGGCAGGAGGAGGCGCCATTCACCGTTGCTCTTCATGTCCTACTGGCAGCCCTTTTCTCTCCTCTCTGCACCTGGATCCACTAAAGAAGAAGTGAAAGCCCCCATACATGCCCCCCCCAGTGAGGAAAGTCAGCAGAAAGGGGGAAAGGCCCAGTACTCTCAGAACATGCCCCACCTGACCACAGGTCAAAGCTCCCAGCGGGCGGAAGAGGCATAGCTTACCTGACACTGTAGGAGGCATGGAGAACACCCAGGCTGTGTCGAGGCTTTGAAGCAGCTGCAGGAACCTCCTCTGGCGAGAACTGGGAGCCTCTATTTATTTGAAGTCCTGAGGACCCCACAGGGGCCCAAAATGGGTGTTCCTTCATGGTCAACAAGCAGCAAAGGCTGGTGAATTTTCTGGCCTGAGTCTGCCTGGAGTGGCCTCAGCTGAGAAGGCAGCCGCAGATTGCTTGCCAACTCCTCACCTGGTCCCGGAGTCCCTCCTTAGGCCTTCTCAGCAGCAGGATGGGGTTTGGTCACAAAAGCCATTATCTGATGTACCTTTAGCCAGAGTGTGTGTATTATCTTGGCAGTGGGCAGAACACACAGTCTGTGTTTGTGGGAAGGTTTGCCAGAGAGGAATGCTGGGAGATACACGGTGGTTCATCAAACGAGGGCCAGAGGTTGCTCAGCTCTGGGAAAGAGAGAAAACATTGGCACTGGCAGGCAGCAGCTAAGGTCCAAAGAAAGCTGCAGCAAAGGCACACAGACGCTGCTGGGCCCCATGGCTGAGGAGGCCCCAGGGGAGAAAGGGCTGAGAATTAGGGCTGCAACGCAGGATGCCTCGGTGAGTGATGGGGAGTCCCCTCGGTCCTGGTGGGTGAGGGGGAATTGGACCTTTCTTTCCTCAGGAACATTTTGTCTTAACTCACCATCAGGACCACAAGCAGAATGAGAATGTGGCAGCAGGACTCCATTTCCTGGGCATCAAGAGGCTGAGGGGAGCGGATTCAGGGGTCAGGGGTCAGGGGTCCTTGGAGGTCACTTCCTGCTCTGAGGTGTGCTCCTACAAGGACATGATGTTCGTGTTGGTGACTCGGGCTGATCCAGCTTTTTACAAATGAGACTCCATCACAGACATGTGCTCACACATCCAGGAACTCGGCAATATCTCCTCTGTGTGGCTGTCAAGCTCAGAGTCTCAGTGGCAATAAACTGACGAGACAGGATCCCAGGTGACATTTACGGGAACATAGGAATGTATGTTCAAAATATGGCTACAGCAAGCATTCGTGAGATCCCGGAGAGAGCTGGAAGGAACAGACGACAGCCAAGGAGCCAAGAGGTTAGAATCCAAGGTTTCTGCCCTCATTTAACTTGAGAAATGGTCTTCGGCTAAAATTGGGATGTGGGCAGGATTTGAAACAGGAGGCTAAACTGGAAGGTAGAAAGGAAACAGATCCCCACTCTCACCTCATTCCCACCCCACCTTTCTGTCTTTACCTGCTGTGGGGAGGATGGAGAGAAAGACAAAAATCACTGAGGAATCCACATCTTACAGGGAAGACCACAGGCTACCTGAGCTGGCCTTGAGTTACTAGCACCTGACTTCAGCCAGGCCCAAAGAAACCACCACCACTAGTCAGCTCTGCAGCCACAGCAAATAACCAGCTCTGCTCTGGGAATACCTGCCTGGGCCAATCCCCACCAGAAAATGACTCTTAGGAGCCATGATTCCAATGCTCACAGTCTGAGTAGGACATAAAGTCAGTGGCGACTTTAGGGACAATTTCTGCCTGGAAGGTCTGACAGTTCAGCCATCATAGTTTGGGAGACGAAGAACTGCCCAAACCCAAACATCCAGGAACGTATGCAGGAACGCTTGTCATTTCCAATTTTCTCTTCTCCAATCCTGCTACTCAAGGTGCCAAGAGAACAAGAAGATGAGGGCTATGTATCGTACGTCTATATATTTTAAAGTTACCAATCAACTACGAACCGTTAAATAAAAGTTCTACCCTCTTAGCTTAATATACCTTCCCTATAACCTAGAAGGTCAGGCATAAATTTAGAAAGTCTAGGACTTCTTGAAGGGGTAGCTAGAATGTGCTGGCACGGCAGAGCCAGCTTCCAGCCTAAGCCACAGACGGTCCCCCCAGCGCCATATGTGACCTCACATACCCCTACGTGGTCACCCCATCCTGTTCACCCACATTCCATCTACACTTTCCACTGACAAGTGCTCCTCCGACCTGGGGTGCCCAGTTGGGCAGTACTCTGAGTGCTGAGGATAATGGGCCTGGGACAAAATTCATACAGGCCCCAAGAATGGGTTTCCGGTCATTTGCCCAGGGAATTGTGGGGTCCTGGCTACCCGGAGTAGCAAGTGCCCTTGGCCCATAGACTCCTCAGTCCATGGTCAGGATCGCAGCCAGAGGAGGATGAGAGGGGCCCAGGTCTCAGGGCAGAGTTGTGTGAGATCTGGTCTGAACATTTTAGAAAAGGCCTGGGCTCGCCCCATCAGCCCAAAACAAACCCAATGTGTTTCCCCAGGCAGGAGTCCTCAGCACGTCACCACTTTTCCAGGCTCCTCATCTTCGAACGAGGACCTTGTGTTCTGTGCTCCCCGAGTTTCCTTCTCTGCGCTTCTGATGCAGGAATTTGATCAGAAGTTAATACAAGGAGAAATTACAGCATCGCCCAGCAGGAGTCGAGCTGGTTACCTACAAATACATCTGCTTTTGCTTTTTTGGGTGTCACCTGTCAGAAATTCAAGAGATGTTCTGACAGTCATGATGATTAAGATGTCAACCGAATAGATAGTTAAGTATTTGAAAAGTACAGAGAGTTTGTCAAAACCTCAGGAAGAATCTAATAAATCCTTCCTGGGAGCCAAAGAAAATATTTCAAAATGGAATAGAAGCTGTCCCCCACCCAGCCATGAGTTCTCTTCTTCCGAAAGTTGAGCTGCCTGTGGACCTCCCGAAGGCGTGACAGTGGTTGGGGTCCCAGGCTGGCCCACATGTGCCCAGGGTCACAGGGGAGGGGCAGACAAGGAGCAGAAGGCATTCACCTCTCTCCTTGCCTTCACTTGTCTCTCTGTTCTGACGCCTCTTTCCTCTGGGCCTCAGCACACTTCACCTCCTCAGAGAACCTACCTGGAAAGTGGAACTCCCCTGAGCTTGAGCTCATCTCCCCATATTGCTCCGGATTCCAAAATGTCCAACCTTCCTTTCTCAGCTGGCCTCCTACCCTGAACTCTCACCTGGAGAGGGCCAGGTGTTTGTTTGCAGAAGCAATTTCTGAGCTAACTCACATCTTACACCAATTGACTAATATCCCTCTTGTAGATATTTGCTGTTTAAAAAACAAACAAGATGCATGTTAGCCCAAATGAGTCTCGTAGCAACAGATAGAATTTCTGATTGTTTAACAAAATAAATGGTAAAACTAGGCAGCGCCAGTGTTGCTGGTAAAGGTGGTGAGTGAGGGTCAGGGCTGCAGACCTACCAGAAGCCAGCAGCTTTCTGAGATGCTCTTGATCTTTCCAGGAGCTTCATTCTGCATCTCTGAGGGCACAGACTTTCTCACCTCCTCAACCTCCATCTCTGGCTGCTGCACTGGCAGCTGGGGAGCAGGGTGGGAGGAGAACTCTGGAGTTCTACTCACAGGCTGGCCCTCTCAATTTAAAAACATATTTTGAGATATTTCAGACCATTCAGTCTAAAGACTAGTAACCCCACCCCATGTACTCACCACTAACTACCAGGACCTCTGAAGCCCAGCACCTGACCCCCTCCATACCCACTCCTGGGTATCCCTCTCTGTTCCCTAGAGATAGCGCGTCTGCTGAATTGGCGGTTTATCTTTTCCGTGTTTTTCTGTATAATTTAGCATATTTATGATAATAGTTCACACACTAAACAAGGCAAGTAGCTATGGTCTGCTGTGTCCATACTCTCCTGGAAAGTCTGGGGACTAGTCATAGTGGACCTGTGTCGGCCACCTGTTTTGATCTCCCTCCACTTCCATTGGTCTGGAATGTCCGTTCCAAGGACCTCTCACCTCCACCATTGCAGGGAGGCTTTGACAGATTGTTGGATGTGGTTTCCATATAGGTCATAAACCATGTTATTTTCGCATCCAGCACCTTGTGTACACAGTGAAAATATACCCTGATTGAGTGCTGGTGATCACCCTGCCTCTCCACGTGGCCTGTCTTGCTCCATTCCCCTAATCACTCGTCTTGTCCACTAAAATCTAATCTTCTCAAAAACTGTCATTTTCACTGTCACATCCGAAACTCCACGCCTGAAGTACGATGTGGGATCCCCATAAGTTTTTCTTGGAGCTTGATTGATGGAAGGAACACATCAGTGTGAGAATGGCAGCTCTGAGGGAAGAAGACCAGAGTCAACAGGAATTCATTAATGAAAACACAGTTTTCCCTGCACTACAGCAATGGAAGGAAATTTGAATGCATTAGAAAACAGAATCCTTTGTAGGCAGGTTCTTCCTTGTTGGGGCCTCGATGATTTAAATGATTGAATTGATAACAATAGAAGGAATTCAGATCTGCAAATGGTTAATACCATTCAAAGGTATGAAATGATACCATGAAACATTGATTTGTTTGATATGCATCCCAATATAGCACCACTCCAGCAAGAGCAACAAGACAGAAAGAGGAGGAGGAGGAGAAAAGGAGACAGAGAAGGAGAAAGGCACTTTCTCTGAATTCTCCCAACAGCAGTTTGAATAGCTTTGTTGTGCAAAACGCCTCATCAAAATAGGATGCAACTTTTCTAAGGATGTTGTCTTCACAAATACTGAGCATCAGCTTGTTGACTGCTGTTTTCCTCTAACATACTGAATATATAATGTCTGTTTGGTATTAGAAGATAGGAAGTCAGATGAGGGAAGAGAAAGTCCAGTTCCCTGCTCACGTCTTCTCAGAACACAGAGGTTCACACACGCTCGCCAGTTCAGAGACTGGCTCTCATCCACCACAGGCTGTTTGGGTTCAGGTTCCACCAGCCTGTGACTGAGGATCTCTGGGGGGAAGTCCTAACGCTCTCTCTGCAGGGAAGAGGAGATGCGTCCTCAGATTTTCTCAGAGCCCTTGGGCTCCAGCTGCCCAAATCCATGCCTTGCCAATTCGGGATCTCAACCGCACTACCTGCTGCTCTCACCTCTCATGTCTCCTACCTCTGTTTTCTCCTATGTCCTCTGCGGCTTCTGAAAAAGCCCCTCAACTTGTCATGTGTCCTTGCAGGGCCTCCAGGACAGCTTGTTCTCCTCTGAAAGTGACAACAGCCTGTACTTCACCTACAGTGGCCAGTCCAACACCTTGGAGGTTCGAGACCTCAGTTACCAGGTAGAGGCACACCTGAGAACAAGGTGGGAGGAGTGGGCAGGGAAGGCCAAATAATCCCCCATGTGGAAAGGAAAGGTGAGCCCACCCTAGGAGCCCTCTGCTCCCCAAAACAGAGTCCAGTCCGTGTTGTTGCCTCACGTGATGGGTGCAAGTAGCGTGGAGCCTTCCCTCAACTGCACATATTGTAGCTGGACATTGTGATGTATAAAAAAGAGAATGGAACATAAAGCAAACTGTGTGAACCTGTGTGTGGGGGGGAATCTCTAAAACTCTTTTTTAATTTTATATTTTGAAATAATTTTAGACTTTTGAAAATTTGCAAAAATAGTACAGAGTTCCCATTACCATTTGTCCAACTTTCCCTAATGTTAACATTTTGCTTACCCACAATACAATTATCAAACTAAGATGTTAACAGTGGTAAGATACTATTAACTAAACTACAGATTTTATGCAGATTTTGTTCATTTATACATATATATATACATATATATATAGTTCTTTATTATTATTATTTTTTTGGTAAAATGTACTGTCGCTGGAGCTAATAAGACATGCAGAATGCAAGTGCCTTTCAGAGGCACTCAGGAAGCCCCTGGTCAGATTCAAAGACTCCTGTTTCCCACACCCCCTCAGGGACAGACCCCAGGTGGCCCCGATGGAATATGACGGGGCCTGGCCTGGTGAACCTCAGAGGCCCAAGTCTGGCTGCCTAAGGATGTGAGTTAGGACACGCTAATGAGCTGTGCCATCACCTTTCCCTGCTCTGCCACTTGCTAGCTATGTGACCAGGAGCAAGTTACTTAATTGCTCTGAGCTTCGTCTGTAAAACAGAGATTATAATCATGCCTATGTTATAGGTTTACGATGAAGATTGAAGGAGATAATGGACATAAATTGATTAACACAATGCGTTGCACATAGTAAACTTTCAGTAAATTATTAGTAAATTACTATTATTATTGAATGAGGACATCATTTTACTTCATGTTGTACTTTTTATTTCTGTTCTGCAATTGCACATGCTTTCCATGTGCAGCTTCCATGTTTGGTAGACCCTGGGTGGGGAGCCCCTCAGGTTTGTTGTATATCAGCAGGAGGATGTCTCCTGTGAAGAGCTGAGCAAAAGTAACTGAAGCCCCTGAGCCATTCAGCTTCTGAGGAAACTTCCACCGTCTCCCCACAGGTGGACATGGCCTCCCAGGTGCCTTGGTTTGAGCAGCTGGCCCAGTTCAAGATGCCTTGGACATCTCACAAGGACTCTTGCGAGCTGGGCATCCAGAACCTGAGCTTCAAAGTGAGGAGCGGGCAGATGCTGGCCATCATAGGGAGCTCAGGTACCACGAAGGGCAAAGAGTGGGGCAATGGGATGCAGAATGGTCTCTTGGACAAATGGATGCTTCTGACAGAACCTGTTGCTGACTAGTATTAGGCTGGTGCAAAAGTAATTGCAGTTTTAAAGGTTAAAGATAATTGCAAAAACCGCATTTACGTTTGCACCAACTTAATAAAATACTATAGCACAGTGTTTGTGAGCACAGGTTCTGGGCCAGACAGACCTGGGTTCAAATCTCCGTTCCTCTATTTACCAGCTCTCAGGTAGTTGCTGAGAAACCTGAGTGTGGAATCATGAGTAAAGCTTCTGTCCTTAGTTAACACCTGTATTGAGACAAGCCAAAAACCTTTCCAAGAGCATCAGACAGTTTTAGAATTGAATGTTCTTTCCAGGGCACTCCTCCACCACATGGAGCACTCATTCATTGTTCCCCCACAACCAGATCCCCGGCTATGGTCAGACAGCAGGTACGCACTACCCTCCAAGTCTGAGTGCAACTTCAACCACATGCACAGACCCAGATTCTCGGAATGCCTCAAGTAGTCACTTCCGAAGGCCAAACGTAATATTCTAGCGTGCCAGAGCTGAACGGGGCTCGGAGAACAGAGTCCATTCTCGTTGCTGTCTTCTACCTCTCTTTCTCCTTGCCAGTGGGGCAACATCTTTAGAGGAGGCTGTTCATATGATCTAGCCCACTTCTAGTGTCGTCCTGCCCTTGCATGTGCACACACAGAATTGACAGACAAGAGTAAAGTCTAGAGAAGTAGAGAGATTAACCTAAGGACAAACATTTCATGCAGAGCTAGAACTAGAACTTTGGTCACCTGATTATGATCTCAGCTCAAGGCATTTCTTCCTTACGTAGTGTTAGAGAGAGCACTTTATGCCTCTTAATTAATCATTTCCAGAAGGAGAGATTACTCAACGCTTTGAATATCTGCTCCCAATTTTTACAGTCTTCGGATAGGGAAATTCTGTTTATTGTCTAACCAAAGATCAAACGAGGTAATGTGTGTCAATGCACCTTATAACTGGAACAACCCCACACATCAAGTCCCACCTGCGTATGGCCATCCATGCCTCTGCATTTCTGGGCTAAACAAGAAAAAAGTAGATACTTCATAGGCCAGTTTTATTTTTGTTAGTAACCCCTCGTAGCTTTTCTTGTTATATCTGCTTTCTCTTCATGAGTTAAGAATTTAGGGGACACAGGCGCTTCCACAAAGCCTTAGAGTCATCACAGTTTCATCCTCGCAACATGCAGCCTTGTAGCAGGTAGTATTCCTGATTCGTGGCTGAGGAAAGTGAAGTTTGAGAGGTTACACTGAACAGTCTCCAGGTCTTTTGGCCTTAGAGTCAGTGTTGTTTAGCTTCAGGTTTACTTGGCTGAAATTATTAAAATGACTTCTTGGAAAGGTTTATCAATAATACTTCCTGTGATTTTTACTCCACTCACACACAAAAAAAGAAAAGAATGATGGTTATGATTTTTACAAAGTAAAATAAAACAGTCCCAGGCATTTTAGCTTCGCCTATAGAATCAGCAGTGCCAAAGACGTTTTCCAAAGGAATTTACTGCTGTGAAGATTCCAGCCATTTTACAAGGGTCTTGAACACTGGCAGGTGTTTTCTCTTGGTTAGTGAGGGTCTCCTCAGTCGTACCAAGCACCGGGAAGGCCACTCACAAAGTTTTGTTTAGGAAACGTGGCCTCCGCCTCCCTGACTGGGAATCCCCCAGTCCCTGTGATGTTAGCAAAGTTGCCCTGTGCTCTCAGAGCCCGGATCTGATGTCCGAGGCTGAGCAGGGCGCAGGTCCAGAGCCATCCTTTCTGGTTTCACTCCTGGCTATTTTGCTCCACTTAAGGTCTCAGGGACTGTGTCATGCAGGGTCTCTGCTCCCACTTCCCACACAAGAACACAGGATATGGTGAGGCCAAAAAGGAACAACAAAGGAGCCACAGATAGGGGAGTCATACCACTATATTCTCGATGGTGGCTGGTCGAGACACAAAAGCAAACATCCGCCAGTACCCCAACAAGGGGTCTTCCTGCACCTCAGTCTCACAGGCGGCGGGCGAGACACAGGAAGTAGGATCCACATGATCCGCCGTCTGCTTCTCTGCCAGCCAACCAACCAACCAACCAAACCAAACCAACCCCTTACTGTAGCTGCGGCAGTTATATTAGTGGCTAATGGCTAACTGGTTACAGCTGATGGCCACCCAGCCACAGTGGATGGCCATCTGATTACAGCTGATGGCCATCTAATAACCTGGCCAGCACCTTTCCACGTGAGGCCGAGAGCATGGAAACTGCTCTCCCCACAGACTGTGAAGGAGGTACACCCAGTGGCAGCGTGTAGGTCCCTTTCCACCCTGAGAACCCGTGATCCCTATTCAGAAGGGATCAGTGGAGAAGCTTCTTGATTTTTGGTGTTTGCACGTGGGGGGTGGGGAGCATGGGCCTGCCTGCAGGAGGTACTTGGCCTGTGGCAAGGAGCAGTTGTCACATGATGTGTACTGGCATGTCCCTTGTTTGAAAACAACTTGGAAAATTTGCTCTCCAAAAGGAATTTACAGTAAGGAAACCAAAACCCCTCCTGGGTGAATTGGACAGAGATCCTCCCCAGCTTGTTTGCCAGGCGTTCTCAAAGCCTGAGCCTAATTCTCATTCACAGCTTAAATGGCTGTCAAAGAGTCTCATCGAATGCATTCAAAACCTGGTGCAATCCAACAGTTCCCCAAATCAAGAGCAAATCACTATGTCATTCAGAAGTGGATGGTGTTAATTTATGTGCAAGGGGCCATTTTTTTTAGTGAGAGAGTAAAAAGTACCACTGATAAAAATAAGGGCGTGCAGAGGGTGGAGAGAAATTCAGAACACATGTGTACACTGCTGTAGTTTGAAAGTATTTCCACATCTATTACTTCTCTACTTTTTTCTCCCTTGTTTCTGAAAATAGATTCACTTTTGCATTTTTAAAAGACAACCTATTAATTCTCCAAATTAGTCCTTCCCACAATGCCAGCTTCTGAGCCGAATGAGTTGAATGATGAAATGTTGCTGGCATGTTTGCCAGCCCAGAATATTTAAGCTTCGCAGTGCAATTAATGACAGCCTTGCTTTTGGGGGAGGGGGCATACGCTCCAGGCACAGGCAGGCCTGTGGCAGCCAGGACTCCATCCTTCTCCTGTCATGCAGCCACTGACTGACCTGGCCTCACCCCACTTCAGTGTCACTGTGCCTCCAGCACCCCAAGGTGCTCAAGTTGGTTGTGAGCAAAAGGCCTGGAGCTCCAGCTCCTGGGGCAGCTGCTGAGGACAGAGCAGCACAGGTAATTGGAAAGTGTGCAGGCAGCAGTGGCTTCCACGCTGGCCCCGTAGAACCTGATCTCAGTCACGTCTCTGGTGGCTTTGCAGGTTGTGGGAGATCCTCTGTGCTGGATGTGATCACCGGGCGAGGCCATGGCGGCAAGATTAAGTCCGGCCAAGTCTGGATCAACGAGCAGCCCAGCACACCTCAGCTGGTGAGGAAATCTGTAGCCCATGTGCGCCAGCACGACCAGCTGCTCCCCAACCTGACCGTCCGGGAGACCTTGGCTTTTGTCGCCCAGCTGCGCCTGCCCAGAACCTTCTCCCAGGCCCAGCGTGACAAAAGGGTAACTGACTGACCCTGGTGACCCCGTGACATCCTTCCTCTCCTCCTTGCCCCCTTCCCTGCCTCAGGGCCCAGCCACAGGTCAAGTTTGAGCAACCCGGCTTACCATCCATTCATCTGGAAAATTCCACCTTATGCTCAGCGCTGCCCTTCTGGCTTCCGTTAGAGCCCCACAGCCCTCAGTAAGCCTTCTCAGCCCAGTTGGCCCCCTTCCTGGTAGGTGACAAAAGGTGTGATGTATTCGTTGGCTTGTTTTGTGGTCCTCGGTGTGGGCAGGGAGTCCAGCTGTCTTGTCCCCAGGACGTGTCTGTGGGAGCTGCTCAGGACGTGTGCACAGCATCAGGGAGCAAACAGTGTATCAGGGAAGTGAGGCTGGAGCTTTAAATCCATCCAGAAGAGCAGGCATTTTTATAGTTCGGGGCAAAACATGTGTGGCGAGGCCTGTGGAGGTGGCTGCTGAGGCCCTGGGCTCCTCTCGCCCTCACTCAGGTGGACGACGTGATCGCAGAGCTGCGGCTGCGGCAGTGTGCCAACACGCGCGTGGGCAACACGTACGTGCGCGGCGTGTCGGGGGGCGAGCGGCGGAGAGTCAGCATCGGGGTGCAGCTTCTGTGGAATCCAGGTGAGGGCTGTTGGGGGCGGGGGGGGGCATGAGGGGCCTGTGTCCCCCACCTGGCTCGGCCTGGTCTGGCCAGGGTCCTAACAACTTACCGGGCTTCTCTCTCTGTCGGGAAGGAATCCTCATTCTGGATGAACCTACCTCTGGCCTCGACAGCTTCACAGCCCACAACCTGGTGAAAACCTTGTCCAGGCTGGCCAAAGGCAACAGGTTGGTGCTCATCTCCCTCCACCAGCCTCGGTCGGACATCTTCAGGCTGTTTGACTTGGTCCTCCTGATGACCTCCGGCACCACCATCTACTTGGGGGCAGCCAAGCACATGGTCCAGTATTTCACAGCCCTCGGCTACCCCTGTCCTCGCTACAGCAACCCTGCCGACTTCTATGGTGAGCCAGCCAGGCCTGTGGCCTGGGGTACAGACTATCCCACACCCCGACCCTTGACAGAGCCTGGTGGAAAGATTCAGGAGAGCAGGACCGAGGATTCGGGTGTGGGCAGGGGAGGTGTAGCATGTATGTCACCTTGGCACGTACCAAGCATCAGATGCTAGAAATGAGGACCTGAAGAAAGCAGCACCAGACATAGCCACTCTTGTGTGCATGACAGATAAGAAACTTGGAGAGCTCCAAACCCGAGGGGATGTAATCCAAGAGAGTGTGGATCAATTTTTAGAATTGTGGTCTTTACTGACACTCTGTAGGGAAACAGGATATTCAGGATCGGGAGGCCTCCAGGAAATCTTAAAGATACACAGAGGCAGGGAGCGCAAAGGCATTGGATGGGGAAGCGGGGCCCTCTCAGGGCCTTTTTGGTGGTCTTGGCCAAAGCATCTCTAGATGTGAAAATTGCTCTGTCAGCACCAGAGACACCTTTCTGCTTGGGGTCCTGAATCCTCAGCATACGGCCCTCAGGTGAGACATGAGCCACTGCCTTCATTCCTGCAGGGTAGTTGCCTTTCCAGGTGTCTGCCCTGCAAGGAGGTGCCCAGATCCTAAGTGCTGAGGACCACAGTGGCTGCTGGGCAGGCCATACAGTTGTAGCAGGGCTGGGGGAAGCAGTGGCCGTGGCTTATCCCACAGGTAGCTGGAGCCCCAGCCTTCCTCCCAGGACGGCCTGGTGTAGCAAGGGCTTCACCGTAAACATGATGACAGGGACCCTGAGGGCAGACACTGGGTCCAGAGGCACCATGTCACAAGAGGGTGTCCCGTTGACCCTCACCACTCTGCCAGGCCAATGTCACCTCCATCCTCACAGATAAGAAGACTGGAATCTGAAGCGTTCAACACCTTGCATAGCCATAAGGCACAGAACTGGGCCTCACACCAGGCGTGCCACCCCCACCTTGACTCCTGGCCATTGCCATCCCCTCCTTCCAGCATCCACCTTCCAAACTTCCCCCAGAAAGACAAGCACCCTCTCCGCCCGCCAGCCTCACCCTGTGTGCTCACACGGTGTGAACTCACATACAGGTCACCCTGCCTCTCGGTGCTCAGGTGCCAGCCTGGCTTCCTGCCAGTGTGTCCTCCTTAGGCCAGCCATTCCCAGATAAGGGGGCAGAGGGCACCTGCCAACCTGGCCACAGGGAAAAACTGCAGTAACCCCAGAGAGGGGTTACCAGAAGTCAAATGCTCATAACAGACCTGAAAAAAACTTTCTCTTTATTTTTTATTGTTTTTTTGTTTGTTTTTTTGTTTGTTTTTTTGTGGGGCCCTTGCCTATATGCCTTGCCTGCCCCTCACCAATCTGGGGTGTAGGGCTTGGCAGTGCCCAGAGAATCTGGTGTTCTGCGCTCCAGTCCGCACACTGAGGGAACATGACACAGCTCATAAGTCCCCTCCTAGATGTTATCCTGCCTTGAGATGTGCCTTGAAAATGGGAGGACGGAATAGGCAGAGGTTAGGAGGTAACCCCCAGCTAAGGGAGGAATGGAGAAAGAGGAGGCCCCTTGAGCCTAGAATTAGGCTGGGCTAGGATGGCCCTGGGTGTGACCAGGCGGGTGTGCCTTTCTGTCATTACGGGGGCTCCGTGAGAGGAGGGCTGTGGGGCTACCAGCTGTCCCCACGGGGTAACATGGCTGCAGATGAAGGTCAGCCTTGTTTTCCAGCTTGTCACTCTGGCAGAGAGAATTTTATTTATAGTTAGCCAAACCCTGGCACCCTCCAGCCAAACATTCTTCCCATTTGCGCAGGCTGCTTAAGAAGTCAAATTACTAATTGACAGTGAGAACGCCAGGAGTCCAGACTGCTCAGCTGTGCTCTGGCCCGCCCACCTTCTCCTCACAGGCAGCATACCCGGGGGCTGAGTCCGCATCACAAGCTGCTTGGACAGCTAGAGTTAGAGCCAGGGCATAACTGTGCCACAGCCTTTGGTGCCGAAGGTCCAATGCCTCCTTCTCTCTCCTGGGGATGTCCCCATAATGAGCCTGGGTGGTGGGACCAGGGGCCAGTGCCCACAGGGCCTCTTCTATTGCTCCCTTCCTGAGCCACCTGCCCTTCCCCTGAGGCAGGATTTCTGTAGATGAGGCAGGTGGGAACCGGTCCTGGGAGGCTCTCTGCCCCTCTCTGCTTTGACCATCACTTCATGGTCGACTGGCAGAGGGTAGGGAGCATGCCCTCTCCGAGTGACCTAACAAAGGGGAGAAAAGGAGAATGAAAAAGTGAAAATAATTTACAGTGTTTCTGTAACTGACCTTGTGGGCTGACCTTGTTCTGTGCCTTATGGCTATGCAAGGTGTTGAACACTTCACATTCCGGTCTTCTTATCTGTGAGGATGGAGGTGACCTTGACCCAAGCTTGACCTTGACCTGTGAGCACAGGCAGGAAGGGGTCCCCATGGCCCCACATCCTCTGCTTACAGGGCTGACCGCTTTGTGGGCTGGCCTTCACCCGAGCTCCTCACCTGTGAGTAGGTGAGCAGGAAGGGGTCCCCATGGCCCCTCATCCTCTGCTTACAGTGGACCTGACCAGCATTGACAGGAGGAGCAGAGAGCAGGAACTGGCCACCAGGGAGAAAGCACAGGTGCTTGCAGCCTTGTTTCAAGAGAAAGTGTGTGGCTTCGATGACTGTCTGTGGAGAGCAGAGGCCAGGGAGCTGGGCGTGGGCGCTGGTGCAGAGAGGTAAGGCTGGCCGGATGGCCCAGGGTAGACAGCGCCCTGCAGGAGATGCCTCCCCCATGCTCCCATGCCGCTCTCCCTCCTGACAGACTGGCCCTTCCGGTCCTCCAGAGCAACACTGGCCACCTCCCGACCCCCACCAAGCTGCCCGGCCCTGTGCAGCAGTTTACCACGCTGATCCGGTAAGTGTCTGCCATTTCATCCCTCCCACCACCCTACTCCAACCCCAAAATCTTTGTTGTATCAAATTAAACCCTTTCTATCTAAAGTGAATTTGAAGGAAGAAGTAGAATTAGAAATGAATTTGAAGAGGTAAATCATCAGGAAAAAACCCACACCACTGAGATCAGAACCAGCCCTCCTCGTGACCCAGAGCACTCCTGTTCCTTTCATTCTTTAAACAAAATCAAAATATCCTTACTGGCCGGGTGATCGTTGAACTCAGCTAGGATCGTTGAGAAACGTTCAGACAATACAGGAAATCCTCAAGTGGGAAGTTTCGGTCACACCAGCCCTCAGAGGAAACCAGACCCACGTGCTTGGTGTGAATCTTTTCTAAGATGCTTCCATGCACGTAAACATTTAATACATACATGGGATCGTATTCTGCATATTGTAACTGGTTTATTTTTTTTGTTTTTCACTTGCAATAGCGCCTCTACCTCGCTTCTGGTCAGGTCTGCGGTGTTCCAATCTGGCCATCATTCATTCCCCCTCTGAGCCCATATTAATGGTCAGATTATTCTCAGGCTTTTGCTATTGCAGGTACTACAGCCAACATCTTTGTGCATTCCTTTGTATGCACCTGATGGGTTATTTCCTCAGGAAGGCTTCTTTAAGTAAAATTGCAAGGCAGGTACATTGATGATAAAAGTAACAATCATTTACTGACTATCTACCGTGAGATAGCTGCTTTCATCGGTGAGCTCATTTGCTCCTCACAGTAACTCTTTGAGGTGGGCCTGGTTAGCCCCATTTTACAGAGGCGAAAAACGAGGCTCACAGAGATTAAATGACAGGGCCAAGGTCACGGGACAGATGTATGTCATTCCCTTGTCACCTATTTCTTTTGTATTTAAGTCGTCAGATTTCCAATGACTTCCGAGACCTGCCAACCCTCCTCATCCACGGGGCGGAGGCCTGCCTGATGTCCCTGGTCATCGGCTTCCTGTATTATGGCCACGGAGCCATCAAGCTCTCCTTCATGGACACGGCGGCCCTCTTGTTCATGATCGGAGCTCTCATCCCTTTCAACGTGATCCTGGATGTCATTGCCAAATGTGAGAGTCACCTGCCTTCCGTGACCTACACCTGGGGCGTCTGGAGCATGCGTGTTGGCAGCTCTCTGAGCTGGTCCAAAGCTGACCTGTGTTGCTCCGAGCTCTCAGGAGAACGGGTTTGCTGAATAAGTTCACCATGATTGTGAAATAAAAAATGATCGTTTTTAAAGTTCACATGTTAATATTAATATGCAAATAAAAGCAAATTACCAAGGAGTCATAGGATTTATACTTGACAGTAATGCCCAAGTCACAGAATGACAAACACTAAATCAGGATGGTTTTACTCTGCCTGTTTTTTAAAAATATAAAATATTTAGGCAATATAACTATTTGTAATTGTACAAGACTCAAAAACAGAAACACTGTAACTTATTTTCACTTTTTCACTCTCCTTTTCTCCCCTCTTTTAGGTCACTCGGAGAGGGCAATGCTTTACTATGAACTGGAAGACGGGCTGTACTCTGCTGGTCCATATTTCTTTGCCAAGGTGACTGGTCCGGGCTGAGAGCGAGTGACCACACCAGGTGGGGGGAAGGGGTGGAGAAAGCTGCACCACATCATACAGAAGTGATAGAGACGCATTTTACTGAACCAGGGGCCTGGGCATCACGTGCTTGTAGATGCCACATTCCCTAGGGGATTTTTGGAGATTTGGTAATTTTTATACATTTACCAGAAATCCATGACCGTGGACCAAGAATAACACTTTTCTGGTTAGCAGAAACCTAAAAAAGAAATGGTGGGAAACACCTATTAATAGCATACCTCACCTCTCCAGCCCCACCACATCCCTGGGAAACAGGTCAGGCAGGTGTTACTGTCCTCACTGCATGGAAGCAGAGGCTCCCAGAGGTTATGTGGCTGTCTCCAAGCCACACAGCTACCAGGTCTATGGAGAGCAGATACCCATTGCCTCTGGAGAAAACTGCTCTGCACTGTGTCCCAGAGGGAGCACATGGCACGCGCAGGGGGACACCAGCAGCGAGCTCATGCTCGAGGGTCCCATGTGCCCACACTCACCAGCCCTCCTGCTGTAGCTGGATCATTACTGGGAGGGGAGTCTGGCCTCGCTGGGGTTGCTACCTTTACACGTTTAAAGAACAGCAGCAGAGGAAGGCGTTGGCTCCACATCCTTGCAAGGGCCACTCTTTGCAGATTCTCGGGGAGCTTCCGGAGCACTGTGCCTACATTGTCATCTACGGGATGCCCACCTACTGGCTGGCCAACCTACGCCCCGGCCCGGAGCCCTTCCTGCTGCACTTCCTGCTCGTGTGGCTGGTGGTCTTCTGCTGCAGGGTCATGGCCCTCTGTGCTGCCGCCCTGCTGCCCACCTTCCACATGTCGTCCTTCTTCGGCAACGCTCTCTACAACTCCTTCTACCTGACAGGGGGCTTCATGATAAGCTTGGACAACCTGTGGACAGGTGAGTCCTGCTCCCCACACCTGGTCAAGCTTTTCGAAGCCTACTGTGGCTGGATGAAGCCTACTTTGGCCTGGAGATGAGAACTTGTCATTGAAGTCCAACTCAAGGCTGGCCCTCCTGGGAGCAGGTGCCCTGGCCAGCTGTCCTGTGTGCCAAGGGAATGATTCCATGAGACAGTGCACGTGGCACCTTTTATAAACCCCAGCTGACACGTGGAGGTCATCCCTGACTCGCCCCCACCCTCTCTATCTCCAGTGAGCCAAGTCTACTCTGCCTCCCAAGTCTTTCTGAAATGCCCTGTTGCCTTATCTCCTATCATCAGATCTTGGGCCCCGGCAAAATCCTGGTCTCTGCGCCCAGGTCCATCCTTGAGTCTCTCAACCCTCACCCCTGCAGAGTGAGCTTTCTAAATGCAAATCCATGGTGTGGGAGGGGGAGGGTTGTGCCTCCCTGCCTGCTGCCTCCACCCAGCTGTTCTGAAGCCCCCCACACTGCATGCCTTCTTCTCTATAGGACACTGTTCCACACCTGGCTTCTCTCTTCCGCCAGGCCCTTCCTGAGCCCCCCATCCCAGGCGGGATTCACCGCTTCCTACTCCTCCCTGCAGGGTCAGGACACAGACTCAAAAGCCTCCGGTTTGGGGCTGCTGAGTCTCCACAGCCCCCCAGCTCTGGGAAGCTGAGCACGTACTGGGAGGGTCACCTAATCAATTACTCTCTGGTGTTGTTACGGCCCAACGTGAGATGACCCTGCAGTCACCTGCCCCCCCCTGCCCCCCAGTCCTCGTCCCAAGTTGCCCCTCTGCCCTTTCACCGTTTGTTCCTCTCTCCCCTCCCTGTTCCTTCAGGGGACTTGCTTCCTTCTCCGGGGGCACAGCCCCCACAGCCCTCTCTCCAGGCAGGCGAAGCCCGGAGCCGGGGGTTAGTCCATGTGAATAATGCGACTGTCACTGTCCTCAGTGCCCGCGGGGATTTCCAAAGTGTCCTTCCTCCGATGGTGTTTTGAAGGGCTGATGCAGATTCAGTTTAAAGGGCAAATTTTCGACTTGGACGTCGGCGGCAACCTCACCGTCCCTGTCCAGGGAGACGTAGTAAGTAGTGAGGTCTTGGACTCTTCTTATAGACGGCGTCCATCTGAACGTCCTCTTAATGAGCTCACTGATGTCTGTGTCCCCAGATCCTAAGCAACATGCACCTGAACTCGTACCCACTCTACGCCATCTACCTCATCGTCATCAGCATCAGCGGTGGCTTCGTCGCCCTGTACTATGTGTCCTTAAAGTTCATCAAACAGAAATCAAGTCAAGACTGGTGATTCACGCCCAGACGCCCGCCTGCTGGGGGGGGAACTCAAGCAGACTCTTTTACCGCACGCACTTCCTTTCTCCCCACGCGCCGCTTCCCGGGCACAAGGAACACGTGTGAACACAGCCGCTCCCCTACGTCCGGCCCACAGTGCTGCAGTGGCACAGGCTGGCCACTGGATGGCAGTAGAATAAAGACAGTCGAAAGGGGATTCTGATCACTGGCCAGAGTTTGCGGTTCCTGGGACTGTAAAAACCATACTGCGGACACCTACCATGTTGCTCATGTATTTCCTTTTGATATGTATGTATATAGGCAATTCAATACGTGATGGGAGCAAATTAGGTAGGAATTAAGTAGGTAGATGATGGAAGAATTGGTAGGGCCCAGAGGGAACAACATTACAGCGAGTGGAATATTTGTCCTCGTCTTTCGGAGTCCCCAAACTCTGTGTTAAGCCACTCTCAATACAGAGAATGACCTAAAACCTGCCAGTGAGATGCTATCCCATATTTTTGTGTCGGGTCATGGGCTTCAAAAAGCCAAACTGAACAATTAAACATTCATTGACTATTCTGAGCCAAGTACAACGCACAACACTTTATGTGGATGATATTCACTTCTCAGAACCCTTTGAGGTGGGGTGGGCAGTATTCCATTTTATAGATGGGGAAACTGAGGCACAAATTCAGCATGCTAAGTAAGGTCACACAGCTCCTATGTGGTGGAGTCACGTGGGGGTCAGAAAGGCCCTAGAGGCCTTTAGAAGTCAGAGGGCAAAAGGCAAAGCCTGAGCCTCTGTAAGGCTTGAATCCCACATGGCTCCAGAAGGTAAGAGCTTTATAGAGGACGTGGCAGCTCAACCAGGTCTTCTCAGAGTTGCATCTCACCGGGAGTGGCTGGGTCTCAGGACTAGCCTTGACCCTTTCACAATTGCCAGGTTATGGGATGGAGCTGGCCCAGGTGACAGGCTTCATGTTTGAGTAGTAAGGACCATTTTACCCAAAACAGGTGCAGAGAGAGGAGGGAGGGGATTGTTCCCAAAGGAAAACCAGAGTCTGGAACCAAAAGAAGGAGGAAGGTGGGTAAAGTTTAGGAGACAAATGGTACGTGTTCACCACAGGTTCCCTGGACCCTTGCAACTTTGAGTGTGGTCTCGCCAGCTGCATGGGCCTTGTCTGGGAGCTGGTGGGAAAGGCAGCATCTCAGGCCCACCCAGACCCACTGAATCAGAATCTGCATTTTAAGATTCCCCAGTATGCACATTCGAGTTTGAGAGGCAGTGTTCTGGCACCTCCCCCTTATATAATACAACCATCCAACTCCGTATATTCACATTATAACACTGTTGCCACCATCCAATGGTCAGACCCCATTCCAGATTCACCGATTGTTCTGACAATGTCTTCCATAGCAGAAGGATCTGGAAGAGGATCAAGTGTTGGATCTAGTTGGCAGTTCTCTTTGGTCTCCTTCAGTTTAGAATAATCCTCAATTTTCCTTGCCTTCCATGACCTTGACACATGAAGATTTTGTCGCATAGCTCGCAATCTGGATTTGTCTGGTACAGTTTCATGATTAAATCGAGGTCATGCGTCTTTGGCAGGACTATCACCGAGTGATGTGCTCATCTTGCCTCCTATCAGGCGATTTCAATTCGTCCCATAATGACGAGGTTCCCTTTGATCACTTGATCAAAAGGGTGTCTGCCAGGCTTCTCCACAGGGAAGTCACTATTTCCCCTTCTTTTCTAATTAACAAAGCATTTCATAGGTAGGTACTTAGAAACTATGTAAATTGCCTATTTCTCATTAAACCTTCCATTGATTCAATGTTGAATTTATATCAATATAAACTATGATTTCCTATTTTATTCAATGAGTTTAATCCTTTACTATCATTATTAATTTTGATGCTGAAATTGTCCGATTTGGCCGCGGGATCCCATTCAAGCTGGCTTCTGCATCCTTTTCACATGTCCCCATCCTTCCTTGAACACTTTCTTTCAAAACCATGTGTTTCAGGCTTGTCTTGCTCATTCCCACCCCCCGGTCCCAGAAGCAGACATTCCTCTAAAGAACATTGATTCCTTTTAGTGGAAAATGGCATTTTAAAAGCCACAATCTGAGGGATACGTATGCTCATTACTATTGGGGCATCACTGCCCTCAGGCCCTCAGTGGACAAAGCTAGGGAATATATGTATATTCACATTAATATACCCAATTACAATCCACCACCAGTCGGTTTTAGTCCTCTCTCTTTTCAGAGTTGTAACTCCCTTCTCCAATTATGAGAAGCTTGGCTTCCATTATCCGTAATATTTTCCCTCATTTGGTTAATCCCTTGTGTATAACCAATCTCCTCCCACCTACACTGCATGTCTTCTGCTATGTGGTCACCCTCTCGGCCTGTAAATCCAGTCAAGCTGTCCCTATCCTCACCCCCGCTGTGGCGACCTAATGGCTTTAGGCCTGAATGAAGAAGGGGGAGGAGGAAGAGGATGCTGGGATTTTTTTCTACGAACTCCCCCGTGATTCCAGTGTGCAGTGAGGGTTGATAGCCACTGAGGTACATCATCTGTCTCTGTGAGAGTTTACAGCCACCAGTCTGCAGAGGGCTTTAATAAGTCAGTGGGCTCTGGTGTGCAGAGCTGCAGGGGAAGCGGCAAAGGGCCAGGGCAGCAGAGATGAAGAAACTCCAGCAGCCGCCATTTCTTTGTTGTTGTTTTTTTTGTTTTTTGTTTTTTATAGAGCATCCTGCTTCTCCACCCTGGTTGTCCACCCTGGAGCTTTAACAAATGCCAACATGGACCTACCCTGAAGATTCTGATTCCACTGGTCTGTTTTTCAAAAAAGCTCCTCAGGGCAGCTGAGGCCAGGGAGAACCACTGTTCTAGAGGCAAACATGCAGTTCAATTAGCCCTCCTTGCATTCAAGGGGATAGAGATCTGCTTATGCGTAATTACCAAAACCAGAGGTTGCAAACTTTTTCTGTTAAGAGTCAGATAGCAAATATTTTAGAATTTGCAGGCCACAGTCTCTGTTGCAACTACTCAACTCCACTATTGCAGTGAGAAAGCCACCACAGACCTTTCTAAAGTACGGGTGGTGTGGCTGTGTTCCAATGAAACATTATTTACCATGAAACATTATTTACAAAACTCACATGCTGGATTTGGCCCAGGGCTCTAATTTGTAGATCTTTGATCAAAAGGTACGGTTTTAAAATTTGCATTTTAAGCCCTCCAACTTCACGTCATGCTACTGACGGAGAAATTTTAATTAAGCAGAAAATTACCTGTATTGACTGAAAAATTTCCTGATGTGCCTTTTTAAAACTGCTTTTGTTCCTATAAAGATTATTTAAGACATAATCTTGCCCTGGGTCAAGCTATTCAACCCGGTCAGGCTCACAGAGGTAAATCTTACATTTGCTTTTTTCTTTTTTCCTGCTTTTCTTCTTGTTTTGATCCCAGATTAAAGAGCTAGCCTAGCCGCGATGATATTTAAATCTACACCAAATCCAAGTGTTACAGACCTGGGGCCTGGGGTTCTACTGAGACTCACATTAGTCACTTAGCAGATGGGGTTCAGCATGGCCACCCCCAAAATCAATTACCATGATTTTGTACCCCCATACCACTTTCCTTTGGGCCCCGCTGTGGGTCAGGAACACCAAGCTGCTCCCAGAAAGGAGCAACGGGTTGGGGTGTGGGAGTGATGAAGCATTTTGCTGGGTGACCTGTGATTCTCTGGGAAATCCATCTATCTAATGCGTGCAGGCTGGAGAGAGAACATCTTTATTTGCAAATAGTCTGGTAATTCCAACCTCAAGTCATCTGTCATTTGTTTTTGGTAATAGGATTGATTGTTCCTTTAAAGGGGCTGAGGGACAGAGCAGACAGCACGGTGTCCCTCTCGCAGGGTCTGCCTGAGGCAGCTTCAGCGGAGGAAGCAGGCACATGGAGCATGGCCCATTTTTGGCTGGCAGGCCGGGAACAGCAGACCATGCCATGTGAGCAGCTAATAATTAAAACCATCATGGTTTAAGCAGTGGATTGAGATTTTCAAACACACACCAACTCAAAGGCAGGATAATACTTCTCAGCTTTCTGTGTAAGAGTGCTCCCATGTATCGTTGGTATGATGGGCTTGTCTCTCTCGTAAAATGGGAGTTACTCTTTATTTCCATGCTCTGCTCAAAAGCTCTCCTGTCCATGTTGAACAGGAAGCTTTTCTTTCTGTTGCTCCCATTCTTGCCCTGTGCTTGTGCAGAGCCTGAGGGTATCTCCATCCACATTGGAGAGCCTGCCTCCTCCTCCTCGATGAAAACTTGAAAATATTTTCATTGAAGAACTTGGGTTTTGAAGGACTTCCTGGGCCTCCACCCCCAACACCCTAGCTCTGAACTACCAAGTGGAATCTTGAATCTCTTCGGAAGACAAGCGTGTAGGAGGAAACCCTCCAATGCTCACAAACCACACATCTCAGGAAGGGAGCCCAGTGTTGTGTCCATTGACTCAATGCTTACTGGGCACCTACCAGTGCCAGGCTCTGTCCTAACTGGTGGGTCTGCAGAGCACCAGGAGAGCTCACGTTCTTGGATAGGAAATGACAAAAACAAGTAAATATTGAATAGAATTTCAGCGAGTGAACGCCTGGGGCAGGGCTGGTGAGGATACTACTTTCAGGAGAACTTGCTAAGCATGGATCCCACGCGATGACCCGGGTCCAAACATGCAGGGGCACCGAGTTTCAAGTTGGTTGAAGTTTTTGCTGTACCTGGATCTTATGATGTTTTCTTCATGCAAAGAAAAAGGTAAGTGCCTATTCTGAGTTTGCTAATGCAGCCATTTCCTTTATTTGTACTATAGCTGCATAACGTGGGCTTTGTCAAGTCCACAGGCCTGAAAGCAGGATACATTTCTAATGGAAACACTTGCGCGCATGACTGTCCAACAGCCAAGCAGTAAATTACCATGATTTTGTACCCCCTGCAGCTACCGTTTCCCGGAAAACAAGACCTAGCCGGACAATCAGCTCTAATACGTCTTTTGGAGCAAAAATTAATATACAACCCGGTTTTTTTCACCAGGTCGTATAATTTTTGCTCCAAAAGACGCATTAGAGCTGATTGTCCGGCTAGGTCTTGTTTTCGGAGAAACACGGTATGAGTTCCACCATACTTCAGGAATGCTTGCACTTATCAAAACTTTACAAGTATCAGTTTGTCAGAAAGACAAATATTAAATGAAAATTGTGCTCAAAGACATGAGAAAGTATGTAGAGTTCAGTCACTGCAGACATAAGAAATAAATTGTACCAGGAAGAACAATTTGCAACATAAAGCTCACTTAATAACTTACTGGAAATCGCTAACTTGGTGATTGTGCCAGGCAATGGATATTTGATTAAATGGAAGAAAATAACCTTAGAGTGCAAGCTGTTCAGAGACTGGAAACGTGTAGTAAGGTGAAAAGGGAGTAGTTTTTTTAAAAATAGAATTGTTTTTACAGTTTAGAGATTCCAATTTGACTGGTAGCTGGATTGCGTGTTTTTTTGTATTCTTATAGTTAGTAAATGACTAGTCAGAATACTAGCCAAGTGACATACGGCTGTGATTCTGGGCAAATTAATTTCTGTAAGCCCACGTTTTCTCGTCATGAATATCAGGCAAGAGGGGTGCCTAGCACATGGTAGTGGGTGCTCAGTGTAGCTACAAAGAACCCTCAAAACCGACTACATACAGACAACTCGATTCACTGTGAGCGTGAAGCCGGATACACAGACAGGAGACAAACTGGTCCTCACCGAGTTACAACCTGTGTGATACTTGCTCTGCTTTTCAGTGGCTGCAGGAGCCCTGGAGAGAGAACAATTAATATAGTGGGTGGGGAAAGGGGCCGAGAAGGTGGCAGAAAGGTGACATTGATGCCAGCCTTGTAAGCATTCACAAGAAAGGAACAGGAGGGCGAAAGCAGAGAGAGGAAAAGTGTGCGGAAGACAGCACATGTGGAGTGGGTCCGAGTCATGTATGTAGCTGTAAAGTGCTCCTTCTGACACGTGAAGCAAGATAAACCCCTACATTTTACGTGTTGATTTACCATATATCCAACTCTACTAATTCTTACCAACTTTGTATCTCAAAGATCTCAAATTAGATATCTGCTTGTCCTTAAAGTAGATAAACAGTGACTTCACTGGTTTTCCACAAACTACATACCATTTAACAAGGAGATTCCGGTAACAACAGAGACCACCACACAATTTTAAATGTATAACTCTTGAGACTAAAGTCTTTGCAGTGGCTTACAGCGGTTTTGCAAAAATTGTGGAAGATAAAAATGAAGAAACCCACAGGTTTTTGGAATACAATTTATTGAAAGCATTTCACATTAAAATTAGATTAGGCTCAAATACACGGATGTACAATTACATATAAAACACTATTATACTTTCCAAGTTTATAATGTTTACATTTTAGAATTAGCTATTTGCTTATAATTTGAGTATTAATAAGTGTTGCTATAATTATGTTTATATTTCTATTTATTTCAAGTTCACGCTTACATCTTTAGAAAGCATTCATAAGCCCACCTAGAATATACAATTATTACATTTTAAATATTTACATTCAAAAGGGAAAGCCAATTGAGTGCGAAAGATATATATGACATGCTAGTTCTTTGTTCACACATGTAATATATTCAATGGCCCCAGCTTGCTGTCCAGAATGCTAGAGGAGGGATTTGTACCTAATTCCTCTACACTACACCCACATTTTACCAGAGTCAATATACAAGGCTGGCTTGGAGTCACGTCATGCAATTGAGATTGTACTCTCAGTTTCCCCAAAGATGACTGGGAAGTCCAGATTATGCCTCAAGGTTATGTCTCAGTTTGGAGACCATTTTAATGAACAATAATAAAACTTAGCTAAACTAACCTGTGGTTAGCATAACCACACAAACTAAGGCCCATGTCAGTGGAATCACTCATGGAGTGAGGCTCATGACAGACTGTATCAAAACTACGAGGACAGGTCCTGCACCTGAAGAATGTACAAAGGAAAGCTTCCTTAAGTCCTCTAGGCTGGGACTCAGCACTGGTCAAGCCCCGATTCCTTAGATCTAACACTATAAAAACAGATGACGTATGACCGATGCTGTAACATTAATTTCTTGGCTTCCCTCCATCGTCCCTTTCTCTAATACCGTCTGTAGGTTCTAGATACAGGATGGCTGTTTCCACAAGACATGGGTTAGCAGCACAAACAGCACGATGCCAGCTTACTTCCCTCCCTAAGGCAAGGTTACCCCCTCATGTCAACAGTGGGAACCAAATAAGTAGTCACTGACACCAGAACAGTAGGTAGTCACTGATTTCAAATGGACAAGGAATATGCCAAAATGGGGATAACTCTCAAATAAAACATTTCCAACTTCTGCTGTAATTAAATCACCTAATCTCCAAAAAGGTCAATATCACATATTAAGATACCTTCGTAACAGCAAAGTGTTTTGACTACCACTTCAATTCTTTTATAGTAACTACTTACGTAGTAAATATTAATAGGCATGAAAGCCTATTTGGGGCTAGGTTGGATAAAACTGAACACAAACCAAGATTTCACTCCTTCATATATTAAATCACATATTCACAGGATATGAGAATAAAGTAACAAGCCCAGTGTAGGGTGTAGCTTGTGCCGACAAAGATGGGAAACCAAAATGAGAGGAAATGCATTGCTCTATTTTATGATTAAAGTCACGACTCAGACTCAGTTTTAGAGACTCCTATGAAGAGAGGCTCAGGAAGCCACTGCGCTAGAAGGGAAAGCACAGCATGGAGCCTCCAGGCACTGGAAAGGCACCCGACCAAGGGCAAACGACAGTCTCTCTGGGGCGCTGCTTCTCAATGGATGTGAGGACTTGTAAGATGCCTTCTAGCACCGACATTTTACAAAATTAGAAAATTATGCGGGGCCTCACACATGGAAATAATTGATATAGCGTCGAATATTAAGCATTAGAAAGCCCACTGAACGTTCTTTAGTCCAGTTCCAAAATTTTTCAGATAAACAATACTAACAAGCAAGTCTCAAAAGGAGGAACCTCTCTATGAAAGTAATGAATGAAATAGAGCACGGGACCTGAAGAGTCAATTGGGAGAAGAGCCCTGAAAAACGACGGCTTCATACATCAGGAGCCGCAAAGGAAATGCCCAGACGTCTAGTACAGGCACGAAACAAAACGTCTGTTGACTAAGTGCACACAGTTATTGCCAAGATGCTGTACATACCATATACCGTATTACGAATAAATACAAGCACATAAACAGAGTAACTTTTCATTTATTTATTTCTGTCCTCTCAAACACGTTTAAAAAATACCATTTTAGACACAGAATCACAAATACACACAAGACAAAGTAGTGCCTGCTTGTTTCACAAAGAGCTTTCCCTTAATTCCTTTAGCTGCTTTGCATAAAATTCAAAGCTTTCCTGTTGAGGAGACAAAAAGGGAAGGAAGGTAAGATAAAATTACTGGCAACAGGTGATGGTACAAAACTTAAAAATCATGAAATACTGCAAACTGGCAGCAAAGACCGCTAGGCCCCTGGCAGTTGCATCCCCTCAAGCTTTAGCACTCCTTTAAGTCTCATGAAATCACCAGTTCAAGGGCCCAAATTCAAAGGCAATGTTGGCACAGGAACCTATGCTGTGTGTACATGTGCACGTAGCTGTTTATACTGGGTATGGAAGGTTGAGGTGTTTGAAATAAACGTGGTATAGTGACTTTCAGGTGAATGACACAATAAAAAATTTTGCATACATGATTCCTCTTGTTAAATAGAACAAAATAAAACGAGGCTTCCTAGGCAACCTACTGAATGGTAGAAAATATATGCAAATCCTATCTGATAAGAGATTAATATCTAAAATATATAAAGAACTCAGACAAATCAACAGCAAAAAAAAATAAACAATCCTATTCAAAAAAGGGCAGACGATCTGAAGAGACATGTTTCCATCAAAGACATACAGATGGCCAACAGGTACATGAAAAGATGCTCCATATCAGTAATCATCAGGGAAATGCAAATCAAAACCACAATGAGATACTACCTCATACCTGTTAGAATGGCTGTTATAAAAGATAAGCAATAACAAGTTGATGGGGATGTGGAGAAAAAGGAAACCCTCGTATACTGTTGGTAGGAATGTAAATTGGTGCAGCCACTATGGGAAACAGTCTGGACGTTTCTCCCCAAATTCAAAATACAACTACCATATGACCCAGCAATTCCACTTCTGGGAATATATTCGAAGAAAACAAAAACACTAATTCAAAAAGATACATGTATCCCCATGTTCACTGCAGCATAATTTACAAAAGCCAAGATATGGAAACAACTTAAATATCCATCAATGGAGGAATGGATAAAGAAGATGTACTACACACACACACTCCATCACATTACTCAACCATAAAAACGAATGACATCTTGCCATTTGTGACAACATGGATGGACCTTGGGGGCATTAGGGTAAGAGATCAGATAGAAAAAGATAAATACCATATAATCTCACTTGTGTGTGGAATCAAAAAAGCAAAACACAAAACCAAGCTCACAGTCATAGAGCACAGACTGGTGGTTGCCTGAGGTGGGGGGTGGGTGAAATGCGAGAAGAGGATCAAAACGTACAAATTTCCAGTTATAAAATCAATAAGTCATGGGGATATAATACACAACACGGTGCTTGTTAGTTAATAATACTGTACTGCATATTTGAAAGTAGCCAGGAGAGTGGCCCTTGAAAATTCTAATCACAAGAAAATAATTTTGTAACTGTGTACAGTGATAGATGTTAACTGGAGTTATTGTGGTTACCACTTTGCAATATATACAAATACCAAATCATTACACTGTACACCTGAAACTAATAAAATGTTGCATGTCAATTCCTCAACAAAAAACATTTCCTAGATGAAGAAATAAAAACAAACTTATTTAAAATGAATAAGCAATTAACCGTTCCATAATATGCTTGGCTATTGAAATATAGGCCATTAAGTCCTATTTCAAGTTGAAATGATGAGAAAAAAACCACTCCAAGGACATTTGATAAATTCGTATCTGTAGTTGAAGGTCTGAGACTGACCTTATATTTTAAACCTCAGCCCCAGAGGGCTAATGTTCTCCCACAGCCAAACCCTAGGCATGACGCCAGTTCCGTTCCCGAAACCCTCCCGTGAGGGTCCTTCACAGAGATCAAATCCTCATGTAATTAAGTATTCAACTTATTTTTTATACATTATTCTGAAGCATACATAAATCTGTAGAGGTAATTTTTTCTCCTTAATTA
The DNA here is from genome assembly GCF_036562045.2 of Rhinolophus sinicus. Taxonomy (NCBI): domain Eukaryota; kingdom Metazoa; phylum Chordata; class Mammalia; order Chiroptera; family Rhinolophidae; genus Rhinolophus; species Rhinolophus sinicus. Next base: position 29,862,759 of record NC_133755.1, read on the forward strand.
AGAAGTACTCACAGGGGGCTCAACGAAAGGGACAGCCTCTCCAGCATTCTTCAGCAAAACTGCGTAACGTTTCAGAAACAGATCATCCAATTTCATATTCTTTGCAGTCAAATTTTCATACAGTGCTTTGGCGGAGGAGACATCATTGTCCAAGACTGAAGAAAAAGATATTAATCATAGATAAAGACAACATTATCTTCCTCTTTTCCCAAAACACTTAGTCATTCAGAGACTCCTGGATCCCTTTGTCCCAAAGCAAAAGGATACTTTATCTTTAAGCAAAAAGCCACATTCAGAACCTACAAGCTCCCTCACGCCTTCCCCACATCTCTCATTCAGCATTATTCACTATGAAAGAGGAGGAAAATGATATAAACACAACTATTTTAAAAGATCCATGATAGTTCAAGCGAACACAAACTGAAGTCCTCAACCATAGAGTAAGCACACACCATTCAACCTTCTTCTGCTTAAAACCACACTTTGCAATCAAGCTAATTCAGGGACTTGTGGTGAGGGGCATGTAAATGATGCAGAAATCTGTATCTATATCAGTATCAGCTAAACAATGCCAAAAAGACTTTCAATACGGGCCGGCGGGAGGTTAGAGCTCCATACCCCTAACTCCGAAGGCTGCCAGTTCGATTCCCACATGGGCCAGTGGGCTCTCAACCACAAGGTTGTCAGTTCAATTCCTTGAGTCCCGCAAGGGATGGTGGGCTCTGCCCCCTGCAACTAAGATTGAACACGGCACCTTGAGCTGAGCTACCTTCCGGATGGCTCAGTTGGTTGGAGCGCGGGCTCTCAACCACAAGGTTGCCGGTTCAACTCCTCGAGTCCCGCAAGGGATGGTGGGCTGTGCCCCCTGCAACTAAGATTGAACACGGCACCTTGAGCTGAGCTCCCAGGTGGGTCAGTTGGTTGGAGTGCATCCTCTCAACCACAAGGTTGCCGGTTCGACTCCCGTAAGGATGGTGGGCTGCACCCCCTGCAACTAGAAAACGGCAACTGGACCTGGAACTGAGCTGCGCCCTCCACAACTAAGACTGAAAGGACAACAACTTGACTTGGAAAAAAAGCCTGGAAGTACACACTGTTCCCCAATGAAGTCCTGTTCCCCCTCCCCAATAAAATCTTAAAAAAAAAGCAATTCTTTATTTACACCTTGCCTCAAATGAGCAAGTCAGTGGGTGACAGACAGATGGGTGATCAAAACTTAGGTATGTTAACATTTATCTTGATTACTGAGGAACCTTGAGACTGGTTCTCTTTCATATGTCACAGGCTGGCAATCAGGTAACAAACAACTTATAAGACAGCAATTTCCACTGTGACTTAAGGTAAAACCTTGGAGCCCACTTTGTAGTTATTTCAAATGCCACTGCTGTTTCAAAGGCCTAAGTATGAAGGAGCAAGAAGGCAAGTCAAGTGATAGTCTCAAGTATGTACCCATTCACATAATGTTTCAGGTGGCCGTGCCTTGGGGAGACTGGATTGGTTCCCAACATGTAAACCCAAGAGGACTTCCAAGTCTTTTCAGGAGCCTAGGATCATACTCAACACACCTGGGGCCCTCTGAAAATACCCAGTGATACTTCTTTATGTTCAAGTTACATGAATAATTTCATATTTTTCTTATATATAGTTTTAAAACATATTCTAAAGCTAAATAATTTATATCATAAATATTTGATATTTAGGATTACTACCTTTGAGCTGAAGACTAACTCAGTTGACTATACTATAAATATTTAAATCATTTAAATAATATAGTCAGATTAAACTTATTACCATAGCTTTTCATGACAGAACTGTATGCTTCTTCCTTTTCAGTTAATTCAGGAATCAATTCTAACAAAGATTTCAATGCCGGTGACTAGAAAATTAAATACAGGTAATGTTACCAACAATTCAAAAGAACAGTGAAATAGAACACTGATATATAGACATTATATCAGAAAATCGTGACAATTATTATAAAAGAACTATCTACTCAATTTAATGGACTATTTTCCCTTTGTATATACAGGCATACCTCACAGATATCATGGGTTCAGTTCCAGACTACTGAAAGACAGCAAGTATCCCAATAAAGTGAGCCGTAATTTTTTTGCTAGAGGGTCTTGCCTTCAATTTGTAAAAAAAAAATTGCAATCTTTGAAGCACAATAAAATGAAATATGCCTGTATCTTAGTTTTTTTTTATGTTGATTTGATAATTTACATCTAAAACAAGCATTTTAAAAAAGTTATATTTCCATGAATATTTTTCTAAAATATTATAAAGATTGCTTCTTTTGTCAGTTGGTAACCATAGCAAGAAGTTATGAGATCCCAAAGAAAGAAGAGATAATAGTAACTGTATCTTAAGGTACCAAAAATTTTAAGTGAAATGTAAAAAATTCAATCAAACATTTTGAAGTTTCCTTTCTTGGTATGAGATGTGATAAAAAAATACGGTGAATGTTTAAATTAAAAAACATTTAGTACAGTAAAAGACACATTGCCATTAATCCCCCCCAAAATACTCCCCCCTCTCTTCGAACACAATTATCCTATCGTCTTGCCACTTCCTGAAGCAGTTCTGAAAGTCCTCTTTCGTGAGTATCTTTAGTTGCGCTGTTGTGGCTGCCTTGATGTCCTGAATTGATTCAAAACATTTTCCTTTCATGGTCATTTTGACTTGGGGAAGTGCCAGAAGTCACACGGTGCCAGATCCGGTGAATAAGGTGGATGAGGACACACGGTAATATTTTTATTTGACAGAAATTGCAGTATACCAGGAGCAATGTGTGACACGGAGTGTTGTCATGATGGAGGATGAAGTAAAGATACTCACGAAAGAAGACTTTCAGAACTGCTTCAGAAAGTGGCAAGAACGATGGGATAAGTGTGTTCGAAGCAAGGGGAGTATTGTGAGGGGAATTAATGGCAATATGTCTTTTACTGCAAAACTTTTTTTTAAATTTAAACATTCATTGTATTTTGTGATCACGCCTCGTACATAGAGCATTTGCAGATCTCACTGGAATTTTTACTTAATTGCTTGTTTTAGTTCCTATAGTAAATACAGAACTGCCACACCCTAATGAATAACAACTGAATATTTCCAAACACTCCAATATTGCTGGATAAACCATAAAGATGGATTTTACATAGCTTTATGCCCTGTTCCCATCTCAGCCAAAGAAGCTAAATCTGGCTTAATTATTCTACTGTCAAACAGGCAGAGACTGTAACTGGAATTTTTAAAAATCCTAACTCACTTTTTGGCATGTTTATTCAGTCAATGTACACCTGGACCTGTATTCTCAAGGACTTCCTGTAATTTGAAGTCTCCTGGGAGGAATGTTCTAAACGGATACATTACTGTACATTTCCTATCCCATCATCCAAGTAAAGCAAGGAGGTACTTGGCATAGCCCCGTACATGAAGTGACACGTATTTTTTAGATTCCTTATACTTTTTAATCACAAATTCAAAAAAATATTGTCCTTGAAAGGAAAAAAAAGCGGGCGGAGGGGGCAACTAAATATTTTCAAAAAGTTGTTTGTTGTAAATAAATACATGAGCCAAAGATAAATTTGCAATTAGGTAATATGTATTTTTTATAAGTGTGAGTTATGTGTGTAGGAGGTATGCAGAAATTAAAGAAAACATAGATCTCCCAGACTAGAAACAATCTAAGTATTTCACAATAAAACAACTATTACAATTGGCACTCAATTTGAAACTTCATGATGTACCCAAATAAACTAAGAACGGGGTTCCTGTTGCTCAACAGGTAAAATCAGATCTAAAATTCTTTTTTTTGAAAATATGCTTTTATTCTTTGTTTTAACATCAAAAATAAGACTTGTTTGTTTTACACACCACACACATGCATCCTTTAGTGTACACTGTACAAATTGAGAACGTTAATTTCTGACACGTACCAGTTTTAAAGCCAAGTGGCTAATCTAACGTGACGGTTTTTTATCTGATAAATGGTCAAAAATAGCCACCTGATGGAAGCAGTGCTTCTGCACCAGGAAACGTTCCAAGTGACCTGAGCAACAGGATTTTTATCTTCCATTTCTTAGGGCCCTTTCTTGGGGCTCTTGAGGCACAACTATGCACATGGAGAATTCATTTCATGAACTCGTTTTGCTTTTTCAGTGCAACTAAGGAGCCAGAACTGATTTTGTATCAACACATAAAATGTAAACAACTGCAGACAAAAAAGTCTTCCATCTCTACAGTGCTGTAAGATCAGGTCCTGAACCAACAAGCTCTTACGTGATACTCAGACCTTTGAAGATTGGCTTATATCATCACTAATCTGGAGCAAGTAAAGTAAAGCACAGTACCTTTCCCGGTCTCCGAGAACTCCTGATACAGAACACCAAGAAAATTGGGGTCTGTTCAGCAATTGCACCACATCTCTAAAAAATGAAACATTATTCAGTTTAAGTGAAGGTTTTTGATAAACAAGCAGACCAAGGTGAATACTTCCAATTAAGAAAGTTCACAATAATACAGGAATGTATCATTACCAATAGGAAGGCCTCATAGTCCATCAATTTTTTTAAGGCAAGAAAAAAGAAAACAAGTGCCAGCTATGCCAAGCTTTTGTGAATGTTGTCCTTGGCATTGCAAGTATAAAGTTTATTTTAAAAGACAAGGGAAAAATTAAACTAATGCTTCAACAACCACAGAATAAGGTTTACGACTGCAAAGAAAGGAAAAAAAGAAACACTATTCCTCTCCAATTATACTGCCAAGCATTCACAAGTGAGCTAGGGATCATAAGGTTAATTATACATTTAATAAGGTGTCAGGGAGATAACTGCTCGTTTCTTTATAAAAATTAAAATGTACAAAGCAAGTTCTCTTTAAAGTATAATTACCTACACTTATGCATACAAAAGGACTGATTTCAATCTCTCTATTTTATAAAAGGCTTTCATTGCAACAGACAGCCAGTGCTTGAGAAAGAGACAAAAGTTAAACTCAAAAAAAAAGTTTATATGACAGACCAGATAAATCAAGTGTCTATCCAATCTTAGATGCTATAGTAAAATCAAATATGGCAAGACAATATTTTAGTTTACATTCTTCATAGATGTCATTCTCTTAAGTTTCTGAAAGCACATTCCTCTTTCAAAGCTTTAAAACATTGTCAATACTAAAACGAATAGTATAAAAAGAACTTTTGGGGACACATAGAACATTTACATTATAAACTGATGTTTTCGACATCTGTGAATAAAGTATTCTTCACCACAGCAAGAATAATCTTTTACTGTTTGACAAGCAGGTAAAGGATGGGTAAAGGGCTTATCACTTGAAACCTCAGTCTATTGAAGGGATGAAAACGGAAGACTGCTGCTGCTGTATCAGTACTCAGCTGTCACCAAGAGCCCCTAGACAGGCCGCTGCGGGGAAATGCAGCTCTGAGGACCGCGGGCAACATCCCTGTAGTCTCCCACCCCAGGCTGCTACCCGTCGTGCTAGGAAGAGCCTGCAAAGGTTCTGGCTCAGAACAAGCTGCTAGATGAAATACCAAGCTCCACTTTCTAAAGAGTTATCAAAGCATGTGTTACAATGGAATGACTCCTGGCACGTGTATAATTAGATATGCACATACCCCTAGTAGGTATACTTAGATGTGTACATGCAAAGATAAAGCATTGGAGTTTATTGCTTTCAAGACAGAACTTGTAACACTATAAAGGCAGGAAGATAAAACAATGAAAAAATTCCTGAAATCCCTACCATAAATTGCCTTTTCTGTAAAAAAAATCCAAAAAACAAAAAATGTAAATAAACCAAACAAAACAAGAAAACTTCCAATTAACTGGAATTTCTCTCCATCCAGAAACAAAAGTATGAAAAGACTTAGAAGCAGAGCCAATTTACACTTTGTACAAAACTATTTACAGAGATATTTCTCAGGCATTCGTTTTAAACATGCCTTGGATTCTGCTGTCAAACGAGACGAACTTTAAGGATCAAAACTGGAGCGCGAGCAAGTGGGTCATTTTACCATCCCTATCTCCTGCTCATAAAAATGTTAAGTGAGAATCATATTATTTACTATCAGAAATTGGTCCCAGGCCTCAATTTGACACAGGGAGTCTACACAAACACAGGCATTGGCAGGATCCCGGCGACTGTTTGACTGCCACCTGCTGGGAAGGGGCTCCCAGCGGTGCCTGTTTGTGTACACTGCCAGTGGCAGCTCAGCTCACCCACCGTTCCTTTGCTCGTACTTGGAGCAGCTTTATATTTAGTGCTGCTAAAATGGCATGAATGCCATTGTCTCCTTCCCTGAAGATTGCTAATTTAACTGAGAGTGCGGGCCACAGAGACCTGCATTTGTCACTGAATGTGTCTGTGACACACAAGTGAATAGAAAGCAAATTCAACTCTTAATACATCTTGAATAAGGCACTGAGAATGTTTGAGTATTCAAGTGAGAAGCTGTATTTGAAAAGCAAACATTTCCTACTTTTTGTTTGCAAACTGTGTTGCCATGGTGATACACAGTATTTAGAGCATTAGAGAAATTAAAGTAGGAAATCAAAGGAATTGTTTTGCATTACTTATCTGCACAGAAACATTTGTCTTTAAATCATTTTGGCAAAACAAGTCTTCCCTTACCCCCGTAACCCCCTAAATCTGAGGATATTTCTAGTCTGATTTGCCACCTTTAAAACCAGCAACCTACAACTTCCAATCTAGTTATTGTCATGCAACCTTGATTCTCAATGATTTTAAGCGTGCTGGCGGCACCACACTGCATTTCCGGTATTCTACCACATACCTATGTCTAGCAATTTCTCATCTTCTCACAAGTCATCAGCCCCACTGCTCCACGTGTGCTGGGTCATTACCTGTAGGAGAGCTCTGGCATCATCCACCTTGCCTGAGTCCACAAGCTGAAGGAAAAGGTCAGTGACGGGTTTGTAAACTGCAAAATGATTGGCCAATCTCTCTGCCATGATGCTTACTGAAAAAAACAAAACAAAAAATGACAGGTAAGAAAAATCTTTTGTTTAAACAGTGGTATAACTCATCTGCCAAAGAAGTGTGGTCCTGTCTCTCTAGAGAGAAAATGTGCTTCTGTTTTTTTAGGAAGAACAGCTAACTTACTCTTTTCAACTGCTGGTTCCAATTGCTCCTCTATTACTTTTCTGAATAAGTACGCCAAGCCAAAGTACTGGGGTTCCATGGTTTGATTCCCTGAAGTAAGCATATTTTCAATGTTTTCTATTGCAACATCTATGTTATTGCTGTAAAAGAAAGTAAAATAAATTATAAAGAAATATTTGCTCTTTTATTAGTATCACAGGCAGTTTTAGTATGAGAACTTACTGTGGGATTCATACATACAAATGCTTTAGGAAAAAAAGGAAATATATTTATAATTAACCCGATAAAAAAATACTGTGGAAGTTGAACTCAATCACATTTTAGGTAGCAAAAGCAATCACTAGTGGTTTATGCTACAATAAACGAAGTAGTTCTTATTTGAAAACACTGTTCTAGAGAAAGATCAAACACCTATATGTGGAAGCATTAATGATAACTTAAGAAAATATTGTTATCTTAAATATTTAATTTGATTTCAAGTTCTTTGGATGTAAAATGAAAACTTGTTTAAGTGCTATCCTGTGGCTTTATAATCTACAACTGGTCGTACTACCTAAAGTAAAGATGATATATACCACCTCAGGATTCTTAAAGACGCTGATGATGTCTTTAAAAGGTATAATTTCATGTCTCAGTCACAACAATTTGTTTTTGTCAGGTATTATAGGATATTTGAAAAATATTCAATTTATACTAAAATTCTTGGGAAAAAAGTGTCCTCACACTAGACATTAAAAAAAATCAATTAAATATAGCCTTATTTAACAAGTTACAATAAAAAGTATCTTTTTTGACTTTTTGGTTAAGGTATTTTTTAGTTGTTACTTTACAATTAAGGCACTCCAAATCCAAATAATTTTATGTTCGAATTATTACCTAAAACATAAGAATTCTCTAACTCAAAATGAACACCCCATTACAATAAATTTTTCTTATGGGTTTTAGTTAGAAAACTACTTACTAGTGAATAAAAATATTCTCCACATCATATAAAACTGTGTTTATATGTTAACATTTTACAATTCAACCAGATATTACTTGGATAATTTCCCTGGATCTTGCAACTTAAAATAATCACATTTTTTAATTAAAGGGAAAGTTTAAAGTTCTGTTTGGGAATATAGTTTTAAAAGGGGAAACCAAACAAAATACAATCTCTTCTCGGCCCAAAGAAATAGGAATAAACAAAAAACCCTGAAAAAACAAACATTACATTTCAATATCACAACTCATTAAATGTATATAAAATTAACTATTAAGAACATTTTTCCTAAAGGCATGAAGAGGGTCAAGTCCCTAGTTATCCCCATGAATCTTTAACTTGAACAAAGTATTTGGCTTGTGTGAGTGATAAAAATCAAGTTCTTCTTTGCTTCTACAGTGGTGATTCTCAACAATGAATCGAGAGATGGTGGTAAGAATCACCTCCCTTTTTGTGGGAGAGTGTTCACAGAGGTGGATAGGTTAGAGGGTGAAAAAAATGGAAAAACATTTTTAACAAGCTTGTTGGGCCCTCTGTTTCACAATGTACTAGTAGTGTTACCCTCAAGTGTTGCGGACAACCAATGAATTCATTTTTAACTTCTGTAACAAACTGTTACAACAAGGGCCTGGCATGTATGCAAGAGAAGTTATCAACCACAAGAGAAGTTACCAACCACACCACAGGAGCAAAATGTAAGAATCTGAAAAATCTGACATGTGTTCTTTATTCTAAGATTTACTTTAAAGCTAAAACACATTTTGTAACATATAATAAATTATTCCCTAATAGTTAGGGAATAATCAGCAACTGGCATTAACAATTCCTCTGTATAGTTGATATGGTTTCTAACAGCTTAAAAACAATTTTTTAAGGTGGTATTTGAGATAATGCTCCTTCCAGTATCCAATGGAGGAAAACAAAGCTTGAAAATACTCACTTCTTTATTTGTGCCAAAGCAATGTTATTGATGAAAACCATATTTGAAAGTCCAATTGAATCTTCGAGTCCATTTACCATCTTCTGAATCGCTTGTATGTTTTCTAAATCACCCTTCAAGGCACACGCCTGAATCAGGCGGGTCACTGCTATCCTAGAAGGTGTCTGCTTCAGATCCAAGGTCGTTTTTAGCGTTTTTAAAGCCTCTACGATAGAACAGCAGGCGACAAAGTTTTTCTCGTATGAACTGCACTGACTTTAATGCATTTTGAAAACCAGCTTTTAAATATGAGCACCAAGTGGCTATATGCGAAGTGCTATGAATAATTTATTCTAGATTACAGAAAATGTTAATACTTTATAAGAAAACTAAAAAAATAATATTTGACTATAAGATATCAGAGACTAGAGAAATTTCTTCTTAAACTCACAAACGTTCCTGACAGAATGTGTTTACCATTCAGGGATAAGATTTAGTGATTAATTTCAAGGAAGTTGACAATTTCAGAGACATACAAATGAAGATTTTAAAAATTAAAGAATTGCCAAAGATAAGTAATTTCTACCCACATTCATACTTTCCCAGATTTTATTACACTCAAAAGATTACATGATTATTAAAATCTCCTAATATTCCAAACAGTCTTTCTTGAAAACAATGTCTTTTTCTAGTCCAAACAGGATCAATTACACAGGAACAGCCAAAACAGAACATTCAACTTTTACAATAACAAATTTATTTTATACGATTAAATAATACCTTGTAGATATTTTCTTGCACTCATTTTTCAAAGAAAATAAAACTCATCAGATTCATATGGATCTAGCCACGGTTTTGTTTTTTTAAAGTATCATAGTTATCTGATTATTGATAAATATGGAATAGTCTTCTGATTTACTAACTCATGTGCAAGTGTAGCGAAACCTTTATATTAAATACAGTGGTGGATTGGGGGAAAATGTAAGCATAACAATCACCACTACCGCTACCAAACAAAGCTTCATGGCTTTATAGCAATCAAAGCAATGTAACCTAAACAAAACTATGCCTCTCAAAGCAGCTTTCAGAGTAAGAACAGCCTACCTTTTACAGAAGACTGGGAAAAGGGTAATAACTAAACAGTCCATTAAAAGTGATATAGTAAAAGACATAATGAACTTGGTGTTTATTACTGAATAAATAGTTTACAATTATTTAAAATCTACAATCGAAACCTGTGATCTCAAGTGGATAAAAAAGTAAATAGGTAGTTTAAAAAGCATATAATATTTTAGAAATCCATAAGTACATACAGGAAACAAAAATGCTATTAATATTATTTTAATGACATAATCCATAGAAAATAAGCTTGATAGAATCTTAACTGGTGGTCATACACAGATAATCAACTTCAGACTATTTTTTTTTTTTTTTTTTACAAAGTAAAACTTTATTTGGAAATGCATCTCTTTGATGGATGGAACTACTATTTTTCTATTTGTTCCTGGTTCTTGCATGACTATTACCAAGTGCTGGAATGAGACAGGATTCAGGGAAACTCACAGTTAGAGAAAGTATTAGGCTACCAGTAAGTGCAGGGTTTACACGAAGTGTTACAATGATCATTGCTAAGTGAGTACACATTGTGAATAGAACAATATACTCTGTATCCCGGTAGGAAGTAATCAATAAGTAGAGAAGTGGTTGACAAGTGCCAGAAAGGATATTTATTACTAACTAAAAAAACAAATACTACCATTTTTAAGCATCCATTGCTTTTTTTTTTTTTGGTAAACTGCAGGGAAATGTTTATCCTATGAATAATAAATATTCAAGAAAACACAAAACACTTTTTACCTCCAAAATATGTTCCATTTTCTTAAAGATATGTTGAGATGTCAGAAAAAACAAACTTTTTCACGTTTAATTCTTTGAAATTATGTAAAATACCCATGAATATTCTTTCAATCAAGAATACTGTTGGCTAGGGAGGATGGTCCCACCAGTGGATCAAAAGAATAACAAAAATAAGATAATGTTGGTGATGATAGTAACTAACGTTTAGTGAGCTTTTACTACATTTGAGTTATTTACTAGAAGCCAGCACAGTAGTAAGCAATTAACTACACTCACAACTACCTTTCTGAGGGAAGTACCAATTTCATAGGTGAGAAACGGAGGCACAGAGTTTAAATTTAAACAATTTTCCCGAAGTCATATTGCTAGATACCAACCCAAGAATGTAACCACCCCAGAGCCTGCATCTGTGGGTGCATGGGACCTTAGAACCTAAATCATATTCCCACATAGGACCTGCCTTCTATGCAGTTTATGACTTAAGGTACACCCCAAATAGTACCCATTCAACACTCCTCCCCCAGGCCTTTTCACACTGTCACCTAATTTACTAGTAATATTGATTATATTGCAAAGGTGCCATGTATCAGCTACTAATATTCCAGCAGAGTGTTAGCATATAACATTAGATTAAGATTGAACTGGCTGTATTTTTCTTCCTGCTTTAGATGAGATTGAGAAAAAGAAACGTGAAAAAGAGAAGGGGCTTTTAAAAATCGGGAGCTCTAGTCAGCCGTGGAGCAAAACAAGGACATGGGGATGGTGCCAACAGCGTTCTCGTCCTCGCTGAAGATACTTTAGTCTAAGTTAGTCTGTGGGGTGGCACAGGAGGTGGCAGTGGGGGTGGCGGTGGCAATGGGGGCACCAGTGCCTGCTCTCAGCCAGCCTCCGACTGAACTGAATATCTGGGAAAAACAGATGTGAAAATTACACAATATAGCTCCTTATAGTTTTCACAGGGTACCTAACATGAGTAAAGGGAACTAGTCAAATTAAAGAAATTCAGTTCAGATTCAGCTCAAAAATTAATACCTTGAAATTTTAAAAGTGTTTTATTATTATCTCCATGTCTACAGATATGTAAGCTATTTATGAATGAGCTTACCTACTATAATGGTGAGCAAGTTTAATTTTTCAACATTTTAAAATTGTTTATCCCTTCTACATAAAATATCAATTTGAAAGAAAGCCTTTTTTACGGAAAATAAAATGAAAGCTTTTTAAGTTTTAATAACAATCCCTACATCACTCAATGATGACTGACGGCTGTCCAAAGAAACTGTCTACATGGGCTGGCCCTGCCTGTGGAACGCTGAAGTGAAAACTTTGCAAAGGGAGAAGTCATCACTTACATATTCCGTTTTCATCTATTAGGAAGACATCTAAAGACCAGTACATTTAGGTATTAGAAGCAACATTAAAGCTGCACAATTAGCAATTTTCTCTGAGGGATGTGAAAGTATTCTACAAACATGCAAGTGAGGAATAATACCATTAATATAGACCGAGGAAGACATAAGGTAACATATTTAACAGTTAAAGAGCTTTTTCAACCTTCCTTAAAGATTTCAGTGGATTTTGTTGTATTGGCAAAACTGTGGTGTTACTGTACTGATTAAAATTCAAATTCACAAACTAAACATGAAAAGATGCTTATCTAAATTTAAGAGATTCGTCATTTTCCCTCTTGGGAGCTCATTTGTAAGACCTCCAGATCCAAACTCATCCCTCCTCTGCAAACCTATAAACAGCCTTCACCAAACGGTCCCCATCCCAATCCTAACGTCATCGCCACATCTTCCTGGTATTAGCCTCTTAGTATTAATTTAAAAACTCCAAATTCCAAACTCCAAACAAACACCGTGTTTTATTGCTGTTGGTATTATGAACCATTGAAAAAGTATTAGATTAAGTTTTAAAAATCAATATTATAATCATTTGGTGCACAATCTCACACATTTAACACTCAATTTAACTCACTTGCTATCTCATACACAACCAACACAATATGCAAGAAACAACTGCTGGGAATTGTTTCAGATGCTCTAAAGTATGTTAATTTTCAAAGCAAAATGACTTGTGCTGTGAATTTTAACGCACTTGAAAGCCTGTACTTTCTCTCATTCTGGAACACAAATTTTGCATGTCTGAAGAGCTGTGATTCATCTTAAGAAAACCCATCTTGTGTTAAATGGAATGGAAACTGGACTAAGTGGTCAAATGACAAGTACATTCATATTCAAGCTGTATTATAAATGCGTGTACAGTAATTTACGTCTCTCAGCTACCACAAAAGGCTCTTGATAAGCAGGTAATTTGCTAAATGGACTCCTTTATCCAAGTATTCGAAGGGCGTTACAAGAAAAATCTGCAGAGGCATTAATGTGACGTAAAGGTCAAGCATTGTGACATACCTTTCAAATAATCCCGCCTAACTTGCGTTATGATGAGGAGGCTGTTGGCAGCATCGTTCAGTGTGAAGCCCTTGATGTGGGTCTCCGCGCTAAAAGAAGCAGACATTTAGAAAGGAATTACTGACATGCTTCTGATACGATAATAAATGGTTGAGCACCAAGGTGAAATTATAAAAACTACTGTTCGTATGTTAAAAATATTGCTGCAAAATATCGACCTGGAGACAGCTTTTGTGTTATCCTGTCAATGGTTATAGAAGGATAATTTTTTTTTGCATTCTGACAGATGACAAAGTTGGAAATGAGCAACAAAAGAAACAAAGTACAAGATTTTTTTTAAACAATCGGTTCAGATTCTTGAATGCTGACATATTAGATGACTAAAATAACTGCATGCCCTGCATTGTTCTGCTGTATCCTAAGCTGGATACTTTTTCCTCTTTTTTCTGCATTCACCATAATTATAAAATGTAAAACTATTCTTTCGGCTACAAAAATGAACATTTATTTTCAGCACTGCATATTTTAAATATAAACTAAAGCATGTTACGAACTAACACCATATCATTTGGTTGATTAATTTTCAAATTTCTGTCATCCAGATACATACAGTTTTTAAAGGTGAACATACTGTAGAACTAATAAAACCACTGTTACATTAATATTAACAATTTCATACAACAATCTTGTCCCGGCCTTAAACTTAAAACAACACCCCCCAACTTTTTAAAACTCAAGAGCAAAAAATTGCTTAATTATGACTAAACCCTACATGATTTTAAAAAAACAAACCAACCAACCCTAGCCAGAGATGATTTCTGTTTGCTACACTGTTTGCACATCTCCTGTGATGAAATTCCAGCACCCTTCATGCCCCCGGGGTTCATCTGCCGATTAGGCAATCTCCACGGGGCAAAAGGAGCAAAAGCAATTGCTGCCGTTTGCCTTATCAAACTCAGTGATGATCCTGCTGCCAACAGCATCAGCCTGCCGACAGGAACATCTAAGCTGGGCAGATTTCGGGAACAGCAGGGTCACTGCTATTCTCATCAATCCCAAGAAAATCCTCCAAAGACACGGTGATGTACCCATCCTCTCAGTCACTTCCAGCCTCTGAGGTTCATCCGTGCAGCTCTCCCCCCACCCCCCACAGGATTTCTTATTCCCCCCACCCATCCTAATCCCACCAAAGCACCCATTGCTCAGTTTGACTTTTTTCCTTTGTCCCATCTGTCAAAGCTCTGAAGTCAACAACTCGTCCATGAGACTATAAACTGCATAAAATGAAGGCTTTACTTTCTCAATCTTGATTAAATAAACAGAAGACACTATTAAAATTAAGTTCACTTCTTATGCCAACATTATTACATGTATTATTCCATATTTACTTGAAAATATTACCTAAAATTTACTAAAACCATGAGGTAACAAAACTTCTCTTTTAGCTGACAAGTGTGAATTACAAACCTTTCAGATACCTCAAAACATGGAACATTTTCTTTCCTATCTCGATGAGCTGCCTAGCCAATACAAATATGAAAGTGAGATAAACAGGAGGGGGAAAAAACTCTCTCCAGCTCTATTATATGCTGAACATATACATTTTACACATGTAGAAACCAATCAATTGCATCCAAAATATATTCCAAACTGGCAGAAGGAGAAAAACTACAAAAAGTTACTGGTAGAGAGCTTTGTGTTGGACTCATTCATACGATATGATAAAAGAAGTTTACTTCTAACCCATAATTTAGATCTTTCCTTTTTGGAAAAAATCTAGTCCAGGGCTGTCAAATCAAACTTCCTGTGATGATGGGAATGTTCTTGATCCATGTTTTCTAATAGGGCAGTCACTGCCACATGTCGCTATATGTGACAAAGGAATGGAAATCTTAATTATATTTAATTTTAATCAATTTAAGTTTAAACAAACACATATGGCTATAGTGGCTATTGGACTGAACAACACAGGATTCTAGACATTTTCTTTCATTTTTAGAAGTGCCAAAATAAAGGAAAAAACTACAAAGGATAAAGAGTATCAATCTTTTAACTTGCAATCAACTGCAAAAATTAGTCTGTCTTAACCAAAGAAAACAGTATTATTAGGTTGGTGCAAAAGTAACTGTGGTTTAAAAGGTTGAAAATAATTGCAAAAACCGCAATTGCTTTTGCACCGACCTAATACATGAGAGTTTCACTTCGAGATTTCAGAGCAGTAACTGTTCTATGGATCGTACATACGTAACATGCACCCAGGAGATTGGTGATTATAATTTATCTTACTTTGAATAACAAAAACTGGCCAATCCAGTTGAAACCATCAGTGAATGACTGATTTAGCACTATTTAGACAGAATTAAATGAGAGCTGATAGGGACAAGAGAAAACACGGTGCTATTCTCAAAAGAGAAAGCAGAGCTATTGCTGCGTGATTCTCAAATTTCCTAAGAATAGAGCTTAGTGTTATCAGATTTAATATAATAATTTAGATCGCTTACTGCTTTTTGAATAAGCAGCTTCCCTCCCTTGGAAGAATTTACTATACACAAACTTGTATTTTGAAACATGAAGAGATGTAATTCTAAATAAAAATCAAAGAAAGATGGTTTCTTAAAAATTTTTAAAGGCAGTTATTATTATTTTTGAGATTCCATTGCTTGTTTGGCAGGTTAAATGGCCTTGTTAATAAAACAAGAAATCTCATTAGAGGTCAAGTGAATCTGCAACACATTAAGACAACAAAGGTATATAGAAAAACAAAGATTGCACTTTTTAGTTCACAGGAAAAACCACTGCTCTTAAGACTGAACAAGTGGCATTGTGTAGGCAATTGTAACAGATTCCTATTTACGGACTACGAGTAACAGCACCAGAATAGTACTGAGGGGTACTGCCTCTTGCGACAGTGGCACATTTGGTTACATCATATAATAATAAAGATGCCTATAAAACAAAGCAACAATTATTTTCTACTGTGATCATGGATACGGATCTGGAAGGGGAAGAGATAACATGGCCTCACGTTGGCAATGAACCAGAGAAGTTACATGACATTGCTCCAGTAACACAGTTAATTAGTTGGAGAACAAGAACTACAACTTACATTTCTGAATTCCCAGTCCAGAGTTATTTTCAAAAGTACTCAATGTAGATCTAACCCAAGATACATTTCTTCATAGTCAAATACAACATTTTATTGGTTCAAGAAAAAGTATGTGCACGCAATCCCCAGACTAGGTGCCTCTGGGCATTCTAGGGCTTTCCATCTAGGATTCTCTTGGGCCCACAGAGCTACATGGGGAAGGCAGCCATGTAATACCCCTGGAAGGATAACACAGCTAAGATAACAGTGCCCTCATGTGTACAGAAAGGCTTGATGACCATCTAGAGAGGGAGGGGAGTAAAGAAGATAAACATACATTTTACAGGTTGTGGACATAAAGAGGAAATAGTAGGGCTGTGCTTATGACCATCTTCTAAGATGGCAGCTTGCACACTTGTTTGATCAAGATTCAAAACATAGAAGAAATGATGCTATTCAGTATACACCAGTGCAGATATACACATATAATTGAAATAAAACTTTCACGAAGTAGCATCTTTACCACATAAAAAGGTGCTTTGATATCTTCTATTCTATTTCATTTAAAAAATGTTGGTTCTGTCCCACTAAATAGATCCCATGACCCACTAACAGATTACAACTGCAGTCTGAAAAACTACCATATTTTGCAGTGTATAATGTGCACTTTTTTGCCCAAATTTGTGAGTGAAAAGTAAGGATGCGAATTATACATGGGTAGTACTAATTCTGTTTCCCTGAAAGTTGGGCCAAAAACATAGATGTGCATTATACATGGGAGCACATTATACATGGTAAAATATGGTACATCAGTGGTCTTCAATGGAAGGTATGTACACTATGTGAACGCTTTAGGGTGAGACAAGAAAACATTTAAACCTCCATTTTAAAATCTTATCCTCTGAAAAATTTTTATTTTTTGAGTGTTTTATAATATGGTTACATGTGAGACATTAGTACAATTCACTGTTAATGGTATGTGATCAAAATGTTTGAGACATGATTCTTGAATCACCTGGGTGTTTAGTAAAATGCAGATTCCTGGGCCCCACACCAGATCAGATGAATCAAAACCTCTGGGGTAGGCTGTGGGGAGGGAATCTTTTTATGCTGCCAGAACATGAGACTCACCGTTCTAGAGCAAGCCCAATTGAAATGAAAAAATTATCTGTACTTTGAGGAAGTATTTCAGAGGTCTTTGGGACCAACTTCAAGATTAAAAGTTTTTTTAAAAGTTTTCCTTCTTTGCTTCTATCCCCTCACTCAATCATACCCAATTCTAAGCACAAAATGCTTCTCTCTTTTTCTTGCCTCCCTTTCCTCCCAAATCACTCTTGCTTCGGAACACCTTTGATTATAGTGGGTAATATTGGGATGAAGAGTTTAGATAATTTCCTGAGAAAAGTAATTTTAGGTACCCAGCCCCCCACCCTTGAGGACTTCAGTGTTACAGATGACAGGAAGTACTGAGTATTCTAGAGATAGATAATTTAATTAGCAATTGAGAAAACACAAATGGGACACAGAATACATTAAATACCTGAAGTTTTAGGGTTACTGTCCTATTTCAAGACACACAGATAATTCAGGACCACAGATATACTCGTGTACGGTGTGTATGTATATATATATATACATATCTATATATACACCCGGTCTGACAATTACATTCACGAACTTGGTGCAACCATGTTGCTAACCTTTTTGGTATCAGAGGGATTATTCATTATAAATTTGTACCAGCTGGACAGTTAACCAAGTTTACTATTTGGAAGTGCTGAAAAGGCTGCGTGAAAAAGTTAGATCACCTGAACTTTTGGTCAACAATTCATGGCTCTTGCATCACGACAAAGCCCCAGCTCACACAGCACTGTCTACGAGGGAGTTTTTAGCCAGTAAACAAGTCACTGTATTGGAACACCCTCCCTACTCACCTGATCTGGCCCCCAGGGACTTCTTTCTTTACCCAAAGATAAAGGAAATATTGAAAGGAAGACATTTTGATGACATTCAGGACATCAAGGGTAATACGATGACAGTTCTGATTGCCATCGCAGAAAAGGAGTTCCAAAATTGCTTTGAAGGGTGGAGCAGGCGCTGGCGTTGGTGCATAGCTTCCCAAGGGGAGCACTTCGAAGGCGACCGTAGTGATATTCAGCAATAAGGTATGTAGCACTTTTTCTAGGATGAGTTCGCGAACTTAACTGTCTGACCTCATATGGGCATCATAAATGAGTTGCAAGGTTATATAAAGTAAATAAAAGGTACTGCGCTGTGGAGGGCCAGTAAACGTCATATATTTTTATTGGTTAAAAAAAACCCGTAAAATTAGAAAACTATGTCATATGGTTTTTGTGGGTAGTTGAGGATAATTAAGCAACTGCTACTTCAACAATTTATCATTAGGAAAATCCTTAATGAATAGGCAATATTTTTTTAAGAGAGGTTTAATAAATGGACTAATACTTACAAATCTTTTACTTGCATTGCTTGTATAAAGCTATCCTTCACCAACAGTAACTTTATAAGACTGATGTAACTTTCACTGTTAAACACAACATTTTGCTTTTGTGCTTTCAGGAAAATATTATATGCATCTATGAAGGAAAAAAAGAACAAAAAATGAGATTGCATTATTCTGAAATGGCAAAAAGGAGGGAACATTCCTAAAACAAAGCCCTAACCCCATATATTTCCATTTTTTTTCAAAATTCACCCACCCACTATACTTCTCTACGAAGACGTACACACTTTACTGAGCAAGCAGATGTTGTCACTCGTCTAATCTTTAAAATACAAAGTGACATTTTCTTTGAAAACTACTACTTAATCCAAATGGATGGTAACTGAAAGGGCTGCCTTTTAAAATTATTTTTCATATTAGCTTTCTAAAGTCAATAGATTATTGTCATGCCAACAAAATAAGAAACAGCTCTTCTAAATTTTGTCAAAAGATGATGCTAGTTTCAAAATAAATTGCAAAATGTGTGTTAAAGTCCAAATAAACCAGAGGTATAATTTAGATTGAGGGGAGCAAAAGATTCATTTTAAAGCAATCTTTAATCTATAAGTGGGTGGTTACAATGGTTAACATTTCCACACAATAGCATTAAAGTGAATATAGCCTATAATTCTAAAATTAGGAGATCAAATTATTTGGCTACGACAGGACTTATACAAAAACATACAATTTTCAAATATACAGATATCTAACAAGTAAACTAAGCAACATTTGTTTGACTGATTAACAGTTTTATTTCACTTGTTCACAATAACTGTCAGTGAATGAAAAGATGTTACCAAAAGAGAAGTAACTACACTTTTCAGTCACTTACTTTTCTGAAATAAAATTTCCTGGCTATAAACATCCAACTGAAACTACGATCCACTCTCTGTTATATATAAACAAATCACAGTAGAGATGAGGCATAACTAAACAATCACGTATGAACTTCTACGGATATAAAGCTCAATGTAAGGAAATATACAACACGCAACAAGGAATGAATATGATATTAATGCTCAGAAGAATATTATAAGCTATTTGAGAGGTTCCTGAACAAGCAGCAACTAGGCTTGTATTTCTAAGTTGGGGGAGTTTGCATTGGCCCTTCAATTAAACTGGAGTGACATATCAAAAACTTAGTTACCCCTTTCAAGCTAAATGCACAGAAAATGAGAGAAAAGAGATATGACTTTAATATTTGTATCTTAACTAAGAAGAATAGATAGAATCTATTATTCAGTATATAATGCACATATTTTCTTTTTAAAGGAACTAAGAAGATGTAATGAAATTATTTTCTACTTTCCAACAAACATATATAATTGTTCACTAGTTTGCTGAATGAAAATAAATAAGTACAATTTGAATATTTAATATCAACAAAATAGTCTAGAAAATCTTATTAGTTGTTTTCTAAAAATTGTAGTCTTTCACAAAATTGGTATGGCTGTGCTTATTATTTTCTATTAGATTTTTTTTAAAAAGCACCAAACTCATCCACCACAGGTTTCTGGTGTCACACGTTTTAAGTATACTGAACTATTAGAAATTCAATGAAGTGCTAATGTAAGCATTCACTTCTCAAAGTATTCAATCAAGCATTCACTGTTCAAAGTATTCATATTTTGCTACAGATTCAACTCCTGAGATATACACAAAAGTAACTAAAAGCTCTGAAAAAACAGGATAGAAACCAATTAGATAAATGTAAATTGTGTATTAAAAATCTAGCATAGGGATGTATCTTGTATCTCTACGTTTAATACTACATCATACTTATTTAGTTAATGGGTTAAATGTTTTTACTTAAACAGCAATTTGAAAAAAGGCTACACATGAAGGAGTATTAAAACCTTTTAAAACAGAAACTACATACTAACCTTATATTCATTTCAGTCAAATCAAAACTCTACTCAAATATTTAAATAGTATTGATGATAATTAATTTTATATTTAGGTTTAACAGATACATGGTGAACGACACAAGGGTGTTATAGACTGAAAATGCAGCAATGGAAAATGACTCAGAATAAAAAGTTACTCTGCATGACTGAAAAAGCGTAACAGCTTAGCTTTTTCTTATTTCATACACATTATATCAGTGTCACAAAATTTCTAGTTAAGTCTAGAAATTAGCAGGTTCTATAAATTTCTGCATTGATTCCTTTTTACTGAATAGACCTAAAAACTGTCAATACTAAAATGAAAAATAATCTGCTGCATAATGATTAAATTATCATAAAGCGTACTTGAAAATTCACACAAAAACCGAAGGACTTAAAGACCACTCAATGGAGAAAAATTAACAAAAATGAAGGAA
The DNA here is from genome assembly GCF_036562045.2 of Rhinolophus sinicus. Lineage (NCBI taxonomy): Eukaryota > Metazoa > Chordata > Mammalia > Chiroptera > Rhinolophidae > Rhinolophus > Rhinolophus sinicus. The sequence goes on from NC_133755.1 coordinate 29,883,979, forward strand.
ACAATAGTAATACGATTTCGGGAAAGCACAACAAAATCAAAGCAAAAATATCCAGAATGCAATTGGCAAGCCTATACCAGGGGGTTAGAGATGGTCAGAAAACTAAAAGTGTCATAACAGAGATAAGCATGCCTTCAGGAAGTTTACCACTAGACAAAGGGAAGAAAAGCAAGAAACAGGGTTCCTGTCTTGCCTCCAATCTTGGCATACAGCAGTCCCCCTCATCTGAGGTTTCACTTCCCGTGGTTTCATTACCTACAGCTAACTGTGGTTCAAAAACATTAAATGGAATATTCCAGAAATAAACAATTCGTAACTTTTAAGTTGTGTGCTCTTCTGAGTAGTGTGATGAAATCTCACTCCATCCTGCTCAGGCTGTAAATCATTCTTTAGTCCAGCATATCCATGCTGTATACACTACCACCCCATTAGTCACTTAGTAGCCATTCTGGTTATCAGATCGACTGTGTGTTGTAGCCCTGCAGTGCTTATGTTCCAATAACCCTTATTTTACTTACTAATGCCACATTCACATAACTTTTATTACAGTATATTATTACAATTGTTCTATTTTATTATTAATTATTGTTGTTAATCTTCTTATGCCTAATTCATAAATTAAACTTTATCGTAGGTATGTACCTATAGGAAAAAACATAGTATATACAGGGTTCTGTACTATCTGCGGTTTCAGGCATCCACTGGGGGTCTTGACACATATCTCCTCCTATGGAATAGAGGGGATGACTATACTGCTTGATCACTTCCACACACACTAGTATGATGGTTAGTGCCCTAATCACTTTTTTGCTTTCACATAAAAGCAAAATATATAGTAAATATATTTGCCAAAAAAATTCATGTTGTTTCCAAAGTGTAATTTTTGATAAAACCTATCTTACTTTATATTATGAAAAATTTCAAATATACAGAAAAATATAAATAGTGTAATGAATCCCCTCCATATACCCATGACCTATATCTAACAATTACTGTTAACATTTTGCTAGATTTGTTTTATCTTTGTTCTTTATGGCTTAAGCATTTTTAAATAAATTATAGAAATCTAGACTTTTTTCCATCTCTCAATACTTCATTATAGATCCCAAAATTTAAGGACCTTTTCCTTTTAGTCATAATATCATTATAATATCTAATAAAAACGAGAGCAATTTCTTAACACTGACTACTATTCAGTCAATATTTAAATTTTCCCAATTGCCCCCAAATGTCTTTGCCAATTTAAAAAATGAAATTGTTAATACATCCAATTTAAGTTCCATCTCTATCCTACAGCACTTCCAATTTGGCGGGCTTAGCATGGTGCTGTCAGAAAGAAGACCCCAGTGTACATGCTTACCTTTGCTTTTCTTCCATTGGCAGGCATTCAATAGCTCTTTATGGATATTAGTTTCTACAGGTGAGGGTGCTGAAGAATTCAGGGAATGTTTTTCATCCTCATACCATAACTTGAAAACAAAATTATTCATTTAAACAAAAACTGGTAAATACAGTGATCTTTTCAGTATAAAAATGGACTAATCTATCACCTAAAGTTATACTGGCAACAAAATCTGTTATGCTTCCAGATAAAAACAAATTACCTCAGGTACATCAAACGGAACCTCCTGATTATTGTTTCTAAGGATTTCTGCTAATAATCTTAATGTCTTCCCACGAGGAATGATATTTTCTTCTTGCATTTTATTCCAGACAGCATCAGCTCTTTGCCAGTCACCATTTATTTCTGTAAAAGTTGATGCAACAGAAATTAGTAAACATATTAAGCAGAATTTATGAAAATATTTAAAACTTTGTCTTAATTTTTGTTGTTTCTTAATTGATGTTGAAGGACGAATTATTCCAAATATTGACTCCAGGGAAAGGAACAGGGTAATTGTGGACCAAGGGAAAAAAGACTTCTTTCTGTATACCTTTTGAATTTTAAACCACAGAAATTCCTTATCTATTAAAAAGCAAAACAAAAAAAACGCTGCATTATGTTATATACTTTGAAAACTATGTCGATAAAAAGTTTGTTTGAAACTAACTTGAGATACTGCCTACTGCTGAAACCAAAATCAGAAACAGGTAGTCTTTGGAAAGATGATGGATACATGTATAAGGCATAGTACATAGCTGAGGGTCTAAAATGACTGAAAGTGTGCAAATGTTATGATTTTCTTCAAAAGTGACTAATCAACAAACTTTTTTCACTTAGTGCAATATGGAGAATTCTGTCTCTGGTTGACATGAAGAATTTCTATGACAGTGTGTGATAATTTCTTATTTTAACAGATAATGCCATCAGACTAAATGAGTATTAAAGAACGACAGGAAGTTTATTGGAAGGAAATGGGCAGATTCCTTCATACTGAAAACTCGAGTTCTTTCTATGTGGTAATCTAGTCTTCACAAACAGCAAAAACTTAAAAATCAAGACTTTATTTGTAAAGATTTTTATGGGTTTTGAAAAAAGATCAAGTTATTTAATAAATTTCTGCTTATGTAAAAACTAGAGCAGAATATGAAAAATGTCATATGACACATGACAGTCAATACAACTATTAAGCACAAAGAAATACTGCTTTAAATGTGTTCTTTTTTTTTTAACTTGTAAATATGAAGATGTAACATCTCTATTGTGTATGGGCAGCTCTAGGAAGGGGGTTTGTTTCAGGGCACAAATATTCTGGAAAACACAAGTCAATTTGCTTCTCAAAAACACCCAGATACTAAATAAAACAAATGGAATTTTCCCAGATCTCCACCATCCCCCCAAATTGAAAAGCTAAGTTTTTGATAACTAATGACTCCTGGAAGTAAAAAAACTCAAAGAATAAAAACAAAACACATTCACACTCCATGAGAAACCTGCAATAAAGAAAAAGGTAAGTAATGACTACTAGTAAAATTTCTGTGGCTCATACGTAGACTGCAGCCTAAACTTTCACATAAAATATACTAAAAGGAAACCCAAACAGTAGAACCTAACCTGAAGTTCAGAGTGATTTTATACACACTTTGATAATAAAATCAGTCTAATTAAAATATTAGGTTGGTTCAAAACTAATTGTGGTTTTTGCAATTATTTTTAACCCTTTAAACCACGATTACTTTTGCACTAACCTGATAAAACCCTTAAATTTACAATTTTCAAAACAAGACTCATAAGTTAATAATTGCTTTTCCTTCATTACAATGTTCTTGAGTAATGTAAAATTCAATTTGTAAAAGTAATTTTTCAAGTATGTGAATGTATAAAATTAATTTGATTAAATAAATTAAAAACAAAAACCGACGCTCCAGTCTTTACTTCCGAAGGGGAAAGGTGGAAAGGAGTATTTCTATTCCCTGCCAAAGGGCATTATGGACTGCAGAAGACACGGGAAGGTTCCCAAGAGCTGAGAACAGCACTAAAAGGTGCTTTGTAAAGAGGTTAATTTTTAAACTAACATAACTATTCCAAACACTGAAGAGAAGGTGAGACTGAAAGATTCTTTAGACTCTGGGAAAGATCTTCAGACTCTGAGAAGACAAGTTTTTTTCTTTTAAAAAAAGGCACAAAGGTTATGAAAAGCTTCTACTTGGGGAGGACAAGATATTACAGAGATGCACCTACTCAAATAGAAGTTACCAACTTAAAACAAAAAAATATTTCAAACTACAGGTGAGAATTAGTGTATATAGCATAAAACAACCCAGATATTTATACATAGATACATATACATATACATATATATATGTGTATATATATATATGTATATATATGGGGGGGGTGCCAAAAATATATATACACATAACTTGTATTCATCTTTTGTTACCAGTATATACTGAGTATTACAATTATAATACAGTTTTCTTTTTTCCTAAAATGCATATACATTTTTTTGGAGCCCTGTCTCTCTCTCTCTCTCTCTCTCTCTCTATATATATATATATATATATATATTTTTTTTTTTTTTTTTTTTTTTTTTAAGATTTTATTGGGGAAGAGGAGGAGGACTTTATTGGCGAACAGTGTGTACTTCCAGGACTTTTTTTCCAAGTCAAGTTGTTGTCCATTCAATCTTAACTGTGGAGGGTGCCGTTCAGCTTCAAATTGTTGAACTTTCAGTCTTAGTTGTGGAGGGCGCAGCTCAGCTCCAGGTCCAGTTGCCAGTTGCTAGTTGCAAGGGGCACAGCCAACCATCCCTTGTGGGATTCAAGGAATCGAATTGGCAAACTTGTGATTGAGAGCCAGTGCTCCTACCAACTGAGCCATCCGGGAGGCAGCTCAGCTCAAGGTGCTGTGTTCAATCTTAGTTGCAGGGGGCAGAGCCCACCATCCCTTGCGGGACTCGAGGAGTTGAACTGGCAACCTTGTGGTTCAGAGCCGAGCACTGGCCCATGTGGGAATCGAACCGGCAGCCTTCGGAGTTAGGAGCACGGAACTCTAACTGCCTGAGTCACCAGGCCGACCCCTCTATATTTTTTTTTTTTTTTAATTTTTATTTATTTATTTATTTTTTTAATTAGTTTCAGGTGCACAAGACAAAGCAAAACTTAGACGTTTATCATTTATATCCCTCACACTGTGTGAACCCTCTATATTTTTTAAAGGGAAAAATTTCTCAGAAATCGACTTGGATTATGAAGTACATAACAAAAATTTGAGGCAATCCAACTAGTCAGTGCGCCAAATTCTGTAGCTGTGTGTAAAACCTCATAAAGGCACGGAAAAGCCACACATTTCTTTCATGATATCCCTCTGGGGCTTAAAATTCCTCCTCCCAAGAAAACAACATTTATACTTGTGATTTGAAAAATCAAACAGCCACAGACATGGGCTGTAACCAGGGAATGGACACTCTCTCTGCCTGGACAATCCCACCACTGTCCTGGAACTCAGGGCTCCCTCGTTGAAGAACAAAAAGATCTCAGTGATCTCTGAGAACTTTAAATGGTCTCTGAGGGCTCTAAAACCAAAGATTTTCGACACTGTTAGTGAAGGTTACAAGAACAGACATAGCTGTGGGGCTCCATTTTAAGGCTACGTGACCAGTGTGTAACAACAGTTGGCGCTTTATACATGGTCTCCATGGTATTAAACTAAGAGAGAAAGATTTCTACTTCAAGGTTTTCATTACACGGCCGGTCAATTTTAACATGTCATTGGTAAGATGGGGCAATTTCCAAATTCCCTATTAGTTAATCACCCGATTATGGGTCTTGAAATATTAGTCCCCCCTAAAATAAGGTCTCCAAGTCTGGGACAGGAATTATACCACGTAAGCCTGGTTTGTTTTCCTCAAAATAAGGAACTATCAAAGACTAATATAACGGGAAGTGTCAAGTGACGTAGAAGCCAATGTGGAGGGGGTTCCCACTGGCCAAGATGGGACAAGTTGAGCACCAAAAAGAATAAATTCAAACACAAGTACATAAAAAAATTTCATGAACTCATAAATCAGTGATCAACTTTGAAGGTTCCAAGGACACCAGCACTTAAAATTGGTAATTAAGAAATAAAAACAAGCATTTACCTTTTCCTGTTAGTGTATTTCATATTAAGTAAAAAAGGAAGCCACAGAACATAATGCAGAGTAGAATGTGAAACATGTAAAATATGTAACAACCAAAATAATAGGTGTACATGCAAAAAATATGACTACAAATGGAGAGAATTGGAATGATGGCCAATTGACCCACCCTCTGAAGTGTGGACACAATGACATTTTCACAGTTTGTTCTGTATAGTACTGTACTGCTGGAATTGTTAGTAATTTAGAATATATTCATGTTTTATTTGAATAATAAAAAGTGTGTGTGTGGGGGGGTGGGGAATACCACACTGTGAAGAAAAATGTCAACAGCCACAAGTACTTAAAGAAAACAGCACATAACCTTCTGAGGCACAATACATGCTAAGGTTGTAAATGCTGGCTTTTAAAAAGCAGATTTGAAGAATTTTTACTGCAAAATTAAAAATGTAAAGCAGCTTTATTTTTGGATGGAATACTTTATGTATACAAAGGATAAACTATCTTTACTTTGTATATGTAAAGAAGAAATTGAAGTGTTTAGAATATAAGAAAATGTTTGATAAGGAGGTAAAAACACTGCCAGTTAGAAATAACAGTGTATTCCTTACACAGGAGAGGGAGTTTTTCATTCATATAATGTTTGTTGTAGGTCTTAGGAGCTTATTTTGTATGGCTAACACAATGAAACATCAAAATGTATTAGAAGGAATAAAACTAAAGTTTGAATTATGACACATTCTTGTAACAGATCACTTATGAACATCATACTATATCGAATAAGTAGAAAATAAAACCAGTTTTAGTACAGCTAGTATTTAAAGGCATGAAAATAGTTATACGTTCTATTTCTTAATCTGCATTATAGTTACAAGAATGTTGTCTGTCATAAACATTGCGTAATGGGTTTTTTTGTTGGTTTTTTTTTGTGCATGTTTCTGTACTATGTTGTAATTCACAACAAAATGAAGTGTCTGTGTGTGAGATAATGTCTTAAAAAAACAAACAAAGCAAATTGCTCTTCAACAATACCCAAAAATAATTCAGCCAACTCCTTTCAAGGGCTAAAATTACATCAACTCAAAAGAATAAGCTCATAAAAAATTCCAGTAGGTCAAGTTATTTTCTCAGAAATCCACAATCCAAAAGAGGGAGTTTTCAAGTATAATAGGACCACCATATGTTCCTTTACAGTGCTTCATATATTATTTCAAATATTTAAGTAGTGGTCCAAGTCAGAGGGCAAAATGGAAGTGGGGGGATGGGGGGCGGGGGCACAGAAGGAGATAACTTGCCTTTTCTTCAGAAAGGGGAAAATTAGGGTTAGTACAACCACATTATTTGTACCAGAATGTGGGAAGTATACAAATCGGGTTAAAAAGTATACTTCGCTATAATGAATGATTTCTCTGGCTTCCAGCTTCACAAGAAGCCACCCTCGCTACAGAGCTACTTAGACTCTTCCCTGGGCACCGCACCTGGTACATTCTCACAGCTGTTACCTCACCCTGAACTGTCAGTCTTGGTTACAGATCTAACTCTTCCTGCAAAGCAATACCCTTTATACCTGCAGTGCCCATCTTGATGGCCAGCACAATAAGGGGAGTCAGAGATATTTTTTCCTGAATAAAAGTTTATATAGTCTTCCATGGAGATCACTTTAAATGCTGAGACGCATTTGCATAATTCAGGATTTTTTTTTGAAGTCTGCATAAAACTAGAATTTAAGCACGAAAAATAGTTATTCAAAAGGGAGAAAATACAGGTAAAGAGGGAGAATTAGCACTTGAATACAGGTTATAATCCACAAATTAAGGACTTAAATACCTAAAACATAACTTTTAAAATTCTATACATCCAGTAACAACCTCAGTATTGTGTGCCAGAATTTGATCATTCAAGTCAATAGATGGTGAAATAATAACTGTAAGAATGTCTGTGAAGTATGAACTTCAAAGCAACCAACAATTGAAATGTACGTATTACAACAAGTCTTATTTTACTTATACCATCGAGATATAAGATAAAGCTTCCAATAATAAATACAAGCCTTAAAAAACAAATAAATCAACTTATTCTGTCTATGTTTGGTGAAGGAAAATTTCCCATGAGAAAAAGAGAACAATAAATCTAGATCAAATATTTATGAAGGAAAAAAAAAAAGAAGTGGGGTGGTGAGAGTGGGTAGGTCACTGAGTACTCTAAGTGTTGTTCCTCTCTCAAACACCCTAAAACGTACTACAGCATCTCCCAGATGTGTAAACTGGTATAAACATATTACACAGCATAAAGTTTGATAAGTCCAAAGTTTCAGAAATGTTCATCACTTTTAACCCTTAATACAAATACAAATTCACCCTAAGGAAACAATTAAGGGTGTGAACAAAGATTAAGGTACAAAGATGACTAGTGCAGTGTTATTTTATAATATGAAAAACTAAAATCTATTCACGTGTCTAGCGATAGATTAAATTCTAGTATATCTGTTCAATGTAAACATTTGTAGGTGACAAATGCAGAAAAATGTTTGTAATACAGAATTGAGCCAAAATTGTATTATAATATGATCACACTTTAAAAAGAAATTGCTTGGCAATGAGTTTGTATCTATCAATACGCATTTTTTTCTGGAGAAAGATCTATATTCACAAACATGTTGTTGGTTACCTGGTTATAGCAGTGACTAATACATCTAAAAAGAAGAAAAAGAATAGTCTACCCAAAAAAAGCGCTATTAAATTGTGTGGCTCTGATAATGATTTTTCAACCTTCTCATTATTGCAATAAGAATGTCAGAAATTAAAGAAAATGAAGCAAGTTTAATCTGGCCTCTACTTGAGCCTCTGTTGAAGATTCCACATTTGGTAATTCCTGGAGCTTCCTCAAAGCCTGATACTTCTTTCCTGCCACTGCCTTCAACAGAATAAATAAATGTCACAAAATTAAAACATGAGGAACAATCAGATTACTTACTATATAGTTTCAGCAGATTGTAGTACAGCTGGTCTCTATCACATTCAAATAGCTTCTGTGTCAGTTCCACTAACTTCTCTAGAGTTTCAACCTTAAAAATAAGATTAACAGATGGACATAGATTGTGTACAGGATATATTTTATACTTGAATTATTCACATCTTGGTTAATAATCCTTCAAATTCGCTTACTGAAAGGGTAAATTAACATTACTCCAAAAGTTAAAGAGCTGAGCGCTACAATGTGGGTGCACTTAATGCCACTAAACTGTACACGTAAAACTGGTTAAAGTGATCAATTTTATGTTACATGTATTTTGGTGTTTTTTTTTAAGTTCAGGGGTTCAAGTGCTCTTTGGAGTCAAGAATACAACATGAACGATTACCTGGTTGAAACCTCCACAAGGTACATGAGGGAGAATGCCAAAATATCTGGGGTGGAGGACTCAGTGAGTAGATCCTATATTTATCCCTAAGAATACTCCTCCACCCTCACGTTATACTCCTCTTCCCCTGTGGCTTTTACTTGGCAGGATGTGAACAGATATCTGAACTGCAGGAGAGGTAGAGTAGAAATTCCACCAGGCTCCCATCAAGCGACTCCTCTGTTCACTGAGGACTGAAGCAGATTTAAAATGCCAAGGAAATAAGGTTAGCCTGCTCAAGCCCACAAGTAGGATAAATAAAGCAAGCTAAAAATCTTCAGCACTCAACACGGCATATTTAGGAACTACCTGAGGAACAATAATTAAGCTGTAGCTTATCTGGAAAACAACCAAGATAACACTGCTTCCATTAATGATGCTGGATCTCTCGAAATCCCCAAAGGCTCATATGACATGTAGGACACTTGCTTTCTACTCACAGTTTTAGGTGCATGAGACCAGAAATTAAACACAAACCTGATTACTTGAAATACATCTATCACAAAACCACTGAAGTCTTGTCGGTCGAGCTCTAATGCCTGGAGTCTGTAAAATAAAATCACACAGCACATAAGGTAAGGCTGTAGCTAAATGTTAATTTTGCCTTAAAGACAAATAGTTTTCTTCCTAATGAATTTGTTGCCTCTGTCCCAAACATATACACAAGAAACCTATAACTTAAACCCACGGCTACCAAATACATTTGGATTAGAATAGAGCATAAAACACAACCTATACTTAACCTATGTCTAGAGATCCAGGTTATTTCAAAATGTTGCTTTGCAGACCAATTTTCATTCCATAAATCTTTAATTATTAAAACGGTCAAGTTTCCTTTTTCAAAAAGAAACCTTGAAAATATGAACTAAATCAACTCCAACATACGTCAAATTAAACACATATACACACACACCTCAGAGATCCCTCCCATCAGATTCAGGAAGGAAAAGTTATTAATATGTTACACAAACTTATTAACAACTGTCACCCCAACAAACCAATGGCTCTTTTTAAAGAAACAGGCTTTCTAAAATTTAGTGAGAAAAGTCTTGAGTACCACGAATGCTTGCATAGTATCTAAAACAAAAAGTCTAAAGAGCTAAGTACTTAAATCAAGCTAAGTACTTAAAATTAGTTCAGTATTAGTTAATTTCAATAATGGAGACATATGAATATGTTATATCCTCTACAAGAAATTACTAAGGTTTAATCAGTAACTCTGGCTTCAGAGCAATTATTTTACAATTTTGGATACTGGGATAAAAGACAAACCATTTTACATGTAATTCGGAGGATTTGTCTCTTAACTATACTATGTTTCACTATCTGTATGAGGGCCTCACCATTAAATACTACATTTCAATCACAGCAATAGGAGAAGAAAACTACATAGTCACTAGCCTTGGCTGCTCCACTCTGCAGCAGGTACCTTTTTACTGCTTTCACCACTCAGGTCGGTTGACTAAACCAGGTACCCTTCAAATCTAATCTCTTATTTATAAATAAATCCTCCTTATTTTTTATTTCTTAAAATAATATTGTACAATGTTAAATTAGGAACTGAAGCAGAAACTAACATCTCAAAGCTTTGGTAGAATGACAGAAATATTGGTACAGTCGAAGTTGTATAAGTGTTCTCATTCTAATTGTGCAAAAATATCCAAATTTTGGGATACAAGAAATAATTGTAGAATAAACTAATTTTTGAAATATATTCTCAAATATCATTAATATTTACATTCCACATAATTTCTACTCAGGATGTTCTCATAGTATCTGTTTTATTTCACATATATTACATTGAAAATGAAACCAGCATCAACTGTATACAAAAAAAGCCCTTGAGAAAATACTAAATAATCCTCTTTAGAACATGGCAAAATGAAAGGGCTACATTCACTTACAACTCTCAATATTATTGCTGATCCAAATGCCAATACCTATTAAATAACACAACTTTTATGGCAAACTCTTCCTTTTTGTGGTTGATTAATCTATGTGACTGGCAGACAGCTGACTTATACGGCAGATATCCCCATGTTTCATTTTGAAATTGAGAACTGTTTTCACATACAAATCTCAATCATCAAAAGAACATCTAGGTCAGATTAACTAAATCTCCTTGGCTTCTGTAATAGTCTACATTTCTGGCTTATAGCTTAACATCTTACTGAATTTTAAGCACTGCAAGTTGAAAGCAAAAACAGAAAATGTAACAAAAACACGGAAGAGAACAGAATTCTAATTGTGACGTTGAATATAACTTATCAAAAACCACTTAATGCTTAATTAAAACAACAGGCTCACCTCTACTTTTTGTTTTTTGCCGTATACAATCTACTTAATGGACAGTGAGGATAAAATTATTATAATAAAAAAACTGGCATGTTTGCTTCCACCTGGGTTACTGTGCTTCAAAAACACTTAATGAAGTTCTCATTTACTACTAGGTTCACGTGTATAAGAACTAAAAGTAATCCAAAATCAAAAATAATTTTCATTAAATTTCATTACATTAATCTGATATAAACTTGTAACTATCATAACATAATAGGCTTTTATGTGTACTAGAAAAACAGGTATCAAGTAATTATTACCTTTAAAGTGAAAAGAAATGATTTTTTTTGAAATGAAGATTCTCTTACTTCAAACTCTATCTCAAGAAAAACAATTTTATATTTGACTCAAATAGAAATTTTCAGTTTTGATTTTTCTTGCCACGACTGCTAGAAATGTAAAATGAAAACAAACAGCTACTCTAGCCTCATGTCCTCTAGGCAAGAGTAGTAGCAGGAAAATCAAGTACATAAGGGGAACGGGCCAAACAAAGACAACAAGAATCCAGCTTTTTAGCCCCATAGTTAGGATAGCAAGGGAAGGAAAAGGGTCTCATGAAACTTATTAAACTTTTCAATATTTGTCTTTTTCTCCAAAATCTTCAGAGATAGACGTAAAGTCACACCTAGTAAGGAGGAAGTCAAACTATTAATAACAGTCTAACTATCCTAAACTACACGATTCACTTAACCAGGTGTTACAGAAGATACTAAGTAAACTAACTCATGGGAGTGGGGATATGAACTGACATGGGAACATCTCTTGAAATTTGAGAAGTCAGGGGGAAAAAGAACTAACTCTAAAACAACTTCTGTATATAAAAGATCCATCTTAGCTTATTAAGGAACGCAAATTAGTATAAATTAGTATAAAACCCTGAATTTGATTTAGTCAAGAACAAAGGGAAGAGTAACAAAGACTGGGAGATCCCTGTGATCCAAACTTTAACTTGACTGAAAAAAATTAAGCTGTTTTTTCCTTTTTTTGAACAATGAATCATACCATCTTATTTTATCATAATCTCTAGCAAAAGGAAAGTGGGACTAGAACTCAGGCAGCCTTGGTTTTAGTCCAAATCTTTGCTACTATGAACCATAAAAGAGGTAACACCTATAAAGACACAATAAAATTTCTGTCTTTACGTATCAAGGGGCCTTAAAAACAGTAATGACATTTGACCCACTTCTGACCAATGATCCTAAATAAATATCTGAAAACCAAATATGCCAGTTGGTAAAGATGTGAATGATGATGATTACTAATCGTGAAAATTTTTATCAAAGGAGAAATGGGCAAATTGTATTAGTTCACTTATACAATGGAATGATGTGGCCATTAAAAATAATGCTTAGAAGAGTTCTTAATTACATGTAGGGAAATGCAGGGACAGTGAGAAGGGTGAAGAAAGTATTAAGTTATATGATTCAATTTATTTCTATTATACATAAAAGATATAGGCATTGAATAAAGGACAGAAAAACCACAAAGATAACTAGATGAATGAGATTAACACTGAGTCTTTATACTTGGCATATTTCTAAAACTAACACGTTTTACTTGAATCTATACACGGGGAAAGATCAGGTTGATCATCATCACTGGTAAGACACAGGTAAAGATCACAAAACATATTTACCTTATATTATATAAGTTTGTAAAATTAATGTGTCACCATTTCCCCAATGGCACATTTCATTCCAGAATGTGCCAGAAGAGTGGAAGGAACTAGGAAGAGTTAGCTTGCAGAGGATGAGACTGCAGCAGAGACAAAAGGGTTGATATCAACACATGAAAGGATGTCATATAGGAGGAAGGGAATAAAACTAACATTTATTGTGTTTAATAATGTACCATACATTCTAGATGTGGTCTTATTAGTGTTATCTGGTAGAGTCCTAAGAGACAGAACAAGGATGAAAGATGAAAGCACTTTCCTGACTCCCAGCCTTTGCACAGGCAGTTCCCTCTACGTGAAATGCTTTTGCTTCCATTCTTTATGTGGCTGGTTCCCACTTCATCCTTTAGTTCTCACCCCAAATATCACTTCCTCAGAAAGATCTAGTCTGAAATAGGTTCTTTCGACAGCACTTTCTCTTAAAGCAATTATTACATTTTATAGAGTCGTCTTTTGAAGGTCTCTCTACAACTACACTGTAAGATGTGATAAATAATTATTTGTTGAAGGAAGAGAGGGAGCAAGGAAAAGTGAGGGGAAATTGGTCAAACTGGGAAGCCACTCAAATGTTATCAATTACCTTCTTAAAGGAAGTTTCAGATGAAGAATCTGTCAGTAACTACTCTAAGGGTTCATGATGGGAGTTGCTGTATCAGATCTAAGTTACAGCTTAGTTTATGTCAAGTCAAAGGTTAGATGATCTCATGCCTCTGTTAATCCATCCTACCTTCTGCTAAGGCCAATATCCTTCAATTATTAGAATATCATTTGATATGACTGAGTAAAGTGTCTTAAAATTCCTCACAACCATTATCCTAATTCAGATCCTATTGATTTCACTGCCTCAAACCCCCTTTAGTCTATTGTATACCCTTCTGCTAATAAAAATTTCTTTTTAACACTGCTCAGAGTCCATTATCTTCTGAATGAACTCCAATCTGCTTATTCTGATAGTGAAGGGTCTCTGGGAACAATCTACCCTTATAAAATATTTATCACAAATCATATACCATAGGATGAAGAGAAAATTGGAAAGAAAATAAAATTGTCTTTGTTTGCAGATGTGATCTTATATGTAGAAAATCCTAAATACTCCACCAAAAGAACTATAGAACTAATCAGTGAATTCAGTCAAGTTGCAGGATACAAAATCAACAAACAAAAATCACTTTCATTTCTATATACTAACAACAAAATACCTGAAAAAGAAATAAAGAAAACAAACTCAATAGTATCAAAAACAATAAAATACTTAGGAAAAATTTAAACAAGGATGTAAAAGACCTGAACACTGGAAACTATAAGACTTTGACAAAATAAATTAAAGATATAAACAGAAATAGACCTTATATTCTTAGATCAGAAGAATTAATATTGTTAAAATGTCCATACTACCCAAAGCTATCTAGAGTCAATATAACCCCTATGAAAATTCCAAATGGCATTTTTCACAGAAATAGAAAAAAAACCCTAAAATTTCTAAGAAACCATAAAAGATCACAAATAGCCAAAGCAATCCTGAAAAAGAACAAAGCTGGAGGCTTCATACTTCCTGATTTCAAACTATACTACAAAACTATAGTAATCAAAACAGTATAATACTGGCATAAAAACAGACACATACACCAATGGACCAGAACTGAGACACCAGAAATAAACCTTCATATATATGGCCAACTAATATTTGACAAGGGAGCCAAGAATACTCAACGGGGAAAAGACAGTCTCTTTAATAAATGGCATTGGGAAAACTGGATAATCACATGCTGAAGAATGAAATTGGACGCCTATCTTATGCCACTCATAAAAACTAACTTGCAGTGGATTAAAGATTTTAACATAAGACCTGAAACCATAAAACTCCTAGGAAAAAACATAGGGAAAAGCTCCTTGATATTGGTGTTGGCAACAAGTTTTTAGATAAGACACCAAAAACACAAGCAACAAAAGCAAAAATAAACAAGTGGGATTACATGAAACTAAAGAGCTTCTTTCTGCACTGCACGATCAACAAAATGAAAAGGCAACCTATAGAATGGGAGAGAAAACCTGCAAGTCATATACCTGATAAGGGGCTAATATCCAAAATACATAAGGAATTCATACAACTCAATAGCAAACAATCCAACTTAAAAATGGGCAGAGGAACTGAATAAACATTTTTCCAAAGAAGACATACAAATGACCAACAAGTACATGAAAAGATGCTCAATATCACTAACCATCTGGGAAATGCAAATCAAATCCACAATAAGTTATCACCTCACATTTGTTACAATGGCTATCATTAAAAAGAAAAAGACAAGTATTGGTGAGTATGTGGAGAAAAGAGAACCCTTACACTGTTGATAGGAATGTAAATTGTCGCAGCCACTATGGAAAACAGTATGGAGGTTCCTCAAAAGATTAATAATAGAACTACCATATGATCCAGCAATCCCACTTCTGGATATATATCCAAAAGAAATGAAATCAGGATCTCAAAATGGTATCTGTACTGCCATATTAACTGCAGCATTATTCATAATAGTCAGAATATGGAAACAACATAAGTGTCTGTTTATGGATGAATGGATAAAGATTTGGTATATATTATATACAATGGAATATTATTGAGACATGAAAAAGAAAGAAATCCTATCATTTGCGACAACATGGATGGACCCTGAAGGCATTATGCTAAGTGAAATAAGTCAGACGGAGAGACAAATACTGTATGGTATCACTTATATGTAGAATATTAAAAAGCCAAACTCCTAAAAATAGGAAGAATGGTGGCTGCCAGGGTCTCAGGGATGGGAGGTGAGGGAAATGGGGTCATGTTAGTGAAGGGAACAAACCTCCAGTTAGAAGAGGAGGTTCTGGGGATCTAATATAAAGCATGGTGGTTATAGTTAATAATACTGTATTATTTACTTGAAAGCTTCTAAATGAGTAGGTCTTATACGTTCTCACCACAAAAAAGAAACAGTAATTATGTGAGGTGATGGAGGTGTTAACGCTAAAACGCTAAAGTGGTAATCATTTTGCAATATATAAATATATCAAATTAACACCTTGCACACCTTAAACTTACACAATGTTATATGTAAATTACATCTCAATAAAGCTTAGGTAAAAAAAAACCAAACTAATTAGCTATTTCCCCCTTTTTACTTCTTTGCTCTACCCTCCATATTGCTAACACACTTGCCATCAAACTCCCAAACATTAAAGTACTGCCACATCCATCAAACTCCACCTCATATCTGATCTCCTCCACCAAGTCTTGTCTAATTTCCTACACTGGGAGTAAGTTCGACTCCTGAACTCTCAGAACTATTTACACTTTTCTCATAGCAGTTAACATTCTCAGTCTTATGTAGCAGTTATCTTCACATACTAATCTCACGTTCAAGCTTCACATGAGCTCCTTGGGGGGTTGATCTTGGTCTAATTCACTCTTCTTTTACCCTCTAGTTTTTGGAAGAAAATAACACTTTTTCTGAGTGTAAGAATATGTTTGTTCATTATAGAGAACTCAGAAAATACAGAAAAGTACAAAGCAAAACACAAGCTGTAATTCCACCCTCCTGCAATAGTCTTTGTGTAGAAATAAAATATAAGATTATGTTAAAATGTCTTATATATAAAACATGATGCATGTATGCCAACTCACTTTAAAAACAACACAGGTCATGCTATACACTGACTCTTGCCTCTGCTTTCCTCATTTAATGGGAGCATTTTAATGACTGGTTACTTATCTCCCATAGTGCCTCAAATACAAAGTAACTTCGTTGTATATTTTGCTTTGGAAATTCAACCCTAGTGAATCTATTCATTGATAAGACACTATTGAATTTTGGGGAATGACAAAAATGTTGCTCAGTGTTTATAATATTTTTTCATATGTTGATACAGTCCTGGTTAATTTTAATTACTTTTTATATTTTCAATAATCCTTAGAAAACTGTAAGAGAGAACTCTAGGTCTTGAATTTTAATAGTGAAAAAAGCAAGTTCCCAACTTTAATTCAACTCCAACTAACCATTAAAAAAAAAAAAAAAAGGCAACCGAAAATGTTTCTCAGTATATTCTCATATAATACACATCCTGCTGTCCTACTCTAGGGTATTGCAGGGATTCTATAAAGCTATTCTTTATAAGCAATTTTGTACACATCTATGAAAATTCTGTCATCAGTAGATAGCCATTCCTGAACGAATACACTAAATGAAGCTGTACATTGGTAAAGCTTTAGAGTAACTAAGAAGCAGACTTCTCCTGCCTAATCATGTGACAAGCATGTATCTTACGCTAAGCTTCATACTGTGAATTATGCGGGGTAAAGAGGACAACACAATCCCTGCCTTTAAGGGGCAAAGAGAATTAATATTATTGATTACTACCATAACCCAGGAAACATACAAGCTGCTTTACATACATTATGTGATTGAATCTTTAAAAAAGCTACTATATTCCCTTTTACAGATGAGGAAGCACAGAAAGGTTTAGTAACTTGTCCACTGTCGCACTGGCAAGTAGATGGCAGACGGAGAAGTCCCTCTTACGCCTCTGGTTCTTCCTATTGTGTCTTGCTTGTTACACAAAGAGAGGCACATGACTACCTACTGTAGAACCGCTCATCGCTATTAGTATCTGAATACCTGAGTGTCATTTCTACACTGTTCGGTGCCCTGCTAACACTGACACCACACATGCAGAGCAGCAGAACTCAACAGGCAGGCAGTTCCCCTCACATACTCAGATAGACTGGGCACTTACAATGAAAGAATTTATACCCTTTTCTAGAAAATACAAATGAACCACCCGAGCCACAGAAACCCCTGTCCAAGAAGCACGTCCCACTTCCTCTGGACA
The DNA here is from genome assembly GCF_036562045.2 of Rhinolophus sinicus. Classification (NCBI taxonomy): domain Eukaryota; kingdom Metazoa; phylum Chordata; class Mammalia; order Chiroptera; family Rhinolophidae; genus Rhinolophus; species Rhinolophus sinicus. The sequence continues at coordinate 29,901,773 of NC_133755.1, forward strand.
GGAGGATCGATTGAGTTATGATACAGACAAAAAGAGAAGACAGTTCTGAATTAATTTCACAAGTCCTTCTTTCCCATAGTAGGCTTTTCTCTTCTTGGAAAAACATCAAGAGAAACTAACAGTATTCTGGGTTGTGTGCCTGTATTTTCAAGTTCATGACAAACAGTCAATATACAACAAGAAGGCAAATACCACCTCCGCGTACCATCCACCATGGGCACTTTTGGAAAAAGACACGGAGTAATGGCAAAGTATGATCTGAGAGAAACCTGATTACTGATGTATCTACAAATTTATTTTAGTCACATTAAAAATTTTTTCTTAAGGTGATGGATGGGTCCATCTACTGGAGAATGTTGTTTTTTAGGGGCCATGAAACTGTTAATAGAGAAATTACTCACAATCTGAACAGACTTTATAGTTGCCCTTTGTACTTATCAATCTTAGTAAGCAAAATTTCAATCAGGCCTAGATAAAATACACTAATCCTAAAGAGACCAGGTTTGTCACCTACCATTTCCCGTAAGCTGCTTACTAAAGTTTTTTTTTCAAAAAAAAAGGAGAAGAAGAAATTTTAAATTAAATGCCAAACAGTTGCAGACAGCACTTGTTTGGCTGATTAACTTGTAGACAAGCATTACAAATAAATCTGAGCATAGTCTGCAGCAAATTAAATTCCATTGCTTTTAAGAACAAAGAATTCCTTGGCAAAGAGGATTAGCAACTTTACACCCAGGAATGCCAGTTTAATTTAATTGTTCCACAATCCAAGATTTATGCAAATATCATTTTGATATATAACAGTGAATTTAACAAAGTGAGGAAACAAATTCAATATACAACCAGGCTGCTTTTTCTGAACTGTAATTATATACAATAAAGAAGCTGGCCCAGTCCCCCCGCCCCCCCAACCCGCTCCATTATTAGGACTGAATTATATTAATATGAATCAGAACAAGTCTAATTAAAGGTTAAAATTTTTAAACATATTCTAATTAAGACTCTAAATAGCTGTACAATTAGAATACTGTAGTTAAAATCGCACCTCAATGATCTTCTTGGCCTCTTTGTAATTTCCTGTTTGTAGGAAGGCAAAGAAGAGATCATAGAGCATTGTCATTTCACCTTGTTCTTGGCTCACAAAGTCCATTGCTAGTGAGGAGAGAAGAAAATATATAGAGAAACACAAAATCACTTGAAGTTCTGCAAAAATATAAGAAAACTTTAAAACAAATATTTAGAATAACTTAAAAATTATAGCTATGTCAACCAATTTCCTGTCACATTCTTTATTTAACAGCATACATTTATGACATTAAGTACCTAAGACCAGCTTCAACGAGAACTGGTGAGAAAAAAGGTAAAACATTCCTCATAAAGGCAGGTCACCCAAAAATAATAGAGGAACAACTTTTCAAAATGAACAGTTATTAAAATCAGGGACATTTGTGATAGTGAAAATCTACCTGACAGCTTTCTTTTCAACGGACAAGTGTAACAAAGTTTCTCAGGATGTGTTTGCCTTTCTGTTCAATTTTCTCTTCACAGCAATGCGTTAAGAGTAAATAAGCAGTGGGGGGAAGAAAACACCAAGTACATCAAATATCAGAAGGTGACTAACCTTTCTGAATCAGATCAGTCTCGCCTTTCTCTACCAGCTTACATAAGACATCATGAATCCTTGGTAATATTTTATACTTTTCATACAAGTCGATGGCAGCTTCAAGAGCAGCAGGTAAGTCGTCCCTTGGAAACATAAAAATATTAACAATGCATAAACTATATCGAATTTATTTTAGAGAGATGTACAATGACCAGTCAAAATGTACATGACTAAGCTTTATTTAAGGTAGAAAACCGCACGGCCAAATGGAAAGAAAAAGAGAAACAATCCTTATCTATAAATAAATGTTAGGAGTACAGACATCATTAGCAGTTCTCTGTTTTCCCTGCTTCATCTTTTATTATTTTGCTTGCTAACTGGCACTTTTAAAAAAAAGTGCAAACAGACCAAGGCATTCCCTGAGATTATTATAAATAAAATCTGATGTTATAAAATAAGTTGCTCTCAGAATGCATTATTTCTACTATTGATTTTTCCAACTATTTATGTGTTTATGGTCTTCAGTAATTCTAAATTTGGTAAATTTTATTAAATAGCTGTCCATCAACGGCTACCAAGGAATTTTCAAGTACTTTCATATTTTTCTTACGGCCACCTCTCCAAATAAGCAGAAGACAACTTCAGGAATTCATATATACAGAAAATTTATTGTTGCTAAACCTAGGATATTCTTGTGGTCAGTGAATTCTACGGGAACTCTTAAAAAGTTTTTTATTAGAGATTAAACTTTTCAAATTTATTTCCAATTATAAAGTTAAAACTGCTCTTAAGTGGTAATAAATTAAAATAAAAAGATATTTCCATTAAGTCAGTTTCTTAAACAAGAATGTGGAAATACACTCTCATGGATCCTCAAGAACTACTTTTTCCTTTAAAAGGAAAATGACAGTACGAGAAATATTTAAAACCTTGGAAAAGCTGTAGAGATTATGCAACCCAATTCTACTTGTCACCTTTATTTTTAAATTGAGGAAATGGAGACATCTAGAGACTGACAGATGACTAGTAGGTAAACAGAGGAAGGCATTGCCATCAGGTCCCTGGACTTCTCACTTTGCGTGGAACACATCTAATTATATACATTATGCTCTATTAAAAGCACTGTTGTTTATTTAACCTAATAGGGTGGTGCAATGTGGAATGAGAAATTGAAGATTTTTGAAAAGAAAGTATGAAATGTGTATTTAAAAAAAAAAAAAAAAAAAGAGGCACAGTTAGAGACCGGACCAAAGCACTAGTGACAGTGACAATCTCTGCGGAGAAAACACATTTCTTTCACACATGCAACAGTTTTCAAAAGGAAGAAAGCCTTTTTAAATTTTCTGTTGAAGCCCTGACATTTTGGTCCATTATACAAATGTTATGTTGCCCTAGATTGACTATTTCAGCTAGATTAAGATTTTAAGCTGTACTAGAAATGTAAAATACCATGAAGAAGCGTTAATTTTACTGCAATAATACTGACACAGTGAAAACGAACCTATCCTGATGGAACTCTACCTTATCCCCTTTACTGAGCCCTGTTTACAGTGCATCTTCTGGCACCCCACAGAGTCATTTGAATTTTTGTCATTTGGGGTGAAGACTAAATTACAGGTTAATTTCAAAACCGCAAGTAGATGTTGCAGGCTAGATTACTGTCATACAAGAGAAATGCTACAGTAGCTACCACATATGATATAAAGCTTTATATAATCAGTATTTTCCCTTGCTTCAGACATAAGTTCTGTTATTACCTTTCTACAATTCCACTTAATGGAAAACTACTAAAATATTTCTAAGAGAAGAAATAACACATACTGATTTTTTAAACGCAGTATGATTTGCTTTTTCAGATCAATTCCCAAACTAGAATAGTAATGTCTCAATTGTATTTCTTCTATATTAGGTCAAAGCTATCAATAAATGAATGAATAATTGTTCTGTCAATCAAAGAGACATGTTAATAGTCTTTGGTCTCCAAATATATGCTTCTGAAGATTACACATGCTCAGAAGAACAACAAAAAAGACAAGAATAGCAAAATGGAAATAACTCATATATTTGTTAGTAATTTTAAGTACCAATGTTACTGCTCTCAGGTTGCCAACAAAATGAATTAGAAATCTATAATGAAACATTTCATACAAAGTGTACAGATGATAGACATGAACTAATAACTTGTCCGTTCTTTTCAACCCCTATTATCTACATTCTAACTTATGGGTGGATCACATCACTTTAAAAGGAGATAAAAAAATGCCCATTCTTCGTATAATTTGATGTCATCATTAATCTTCCCTATTAAAGCCTGTTAATTTGGGTGATGGAAATGAAAAAGATGAAAAAGCATCTTAAATTCACATTGCTATGAAAATAGTTGTGTACTCTTGGGACTTTTGAATTTCAATCTTATTGGTAAGTATTACATGCAGCTCAGACTCAGCAATGTGATACATTTCTAGAAGTGGAGATGAACAGCAGATTATCACAATGGGGTAAACTCAAGGACCTTGAGATTTCCTCCCAGTTCTAATACTCAAATGTGAGGTTCTATGAATTCAAGCTTCTTTAGGTTCCTCAACTCAAATGTTTCACACCAGCACAGAAAATCATCAAGCAAAATTACCACTTTTATTAGGCAGGATGAAGCAAAATATCAAAAGGAAAAAGGGTGGAAACTGCTTTATGCCCAAAACGTGGAATATAACACTACCGATCACTACACTTCTGGTTTCTGTGACCTAACATGATTCTGTAATTTCCTTTGTACACTTTAAAATACTAAAAGTGATTTAAAATCCTACTCATAAATAACGATAACCTTTGAAGAAATCTTATGGATAACATTAACTCTGGATTCAAAAACCTTTATTCCATGCCTTTTTTCAATGTGTGTGTGTGTATACACACACACATAATTCCTAAAGCTTTATATGCAAATGAGTCATAAATTTTAAAAAGTCCATTCCTGATAAAAAGCCACTACTTTCACAAACTTCAAATACTAAAAGAAAATCAACTCTACAAAACACTATATTACTTCTCAAAAAACCCAGTGATATTTTCAATGACTAGACCCAAAAAATATTTCAGTGAAATAAAGTTATTTTCATGAATAAAACTATATATGCTAACATAAAGTAGGCAATCATTTAAAAAATATTTTGATTGATGTAAATTAACTTAATATGAGCTTTAGCAAAATTCTGTAAGCCTCTGAAATAAAAGCAGAACAAAGGAAGTTTCTATATTCTAAATTTTAAAAACACCCATATATATAATAGGTTGAGTCCAGTAAGCAATTTGAACACTCTTTTAAGTGTTTAAGAATTTTATTTATTAACTTCAATGGACTCACTTGGCCCATATTAAAATTCATTCTAAAAATCTCTAATTCACTTTTTTAAGGAAACATGACTATATATAAAACTACTATTAGGCTTGTGCAAAAGTAATTACGATTTTTGCAATTATTTTTAACCTTTTAAGCAATTACTTTTGACCAACCTAATATAAACTTATTTTTGCATTATTACATGGACCATCAAAAATGGTAAACTTGAACCTCATATGTCAAATCTGATGTTACGTCTTATTTTAGTCATTATGAAATTAAAGTATGCTATAATAACCCTGCCAGAAAAACACTGAACGTACATTCATATGAGGCATTTACTCATCATAAAACTATCTACGTAAAGGTACCAGGAAACAAGCAGTCCTAACCCAAATTTCTCACTATATAACTGTAAAAAATCACAGATGTGTTTCATATGATCTTGAATTGTTAGAACAAGAACCACCAGTGATAACTATATATTCACCTATCAGTAGCTTTAAACTTAGTCTCCTTACTTACAGCAAATAACTTTCCAATGCGGCGAGTACACTTAATTTAAACACAAAAAAAGACAAGTATTGATTTTTAACTGGAATAAAGTGCTTCAACATTACGTATAAGGTGTCAGAGAAGCGGCAATTTACCTAAAGGGCTTACTGACTGAAAAGCTCTCAAAATCTGAAATCACTACAGAAAAGAGGGACTTTGGGAGACAAAAAAGTTTAAAACAAGAGGGGGAAAAACACTCAAAATCAAACTATTCTGTAAGTCTTAAGCGGATGTTACTGTGGAGAGAAATCAATTCACGAGAAACCATCATCTTCACAAAAATTATTCTGTTAAGAGAAACAGCCCTTGAAAGAGCTAAAAAAATTTTTTTTCCTGTTCATCATCTATAAATGAGGAATCTTCAAGGAGACTGGTGTTGCAATTACAACTAATCCTCCCCAAAAAATTAACTGTGTTGAAGGCTTTGTAATTTCCCTAGGTACAATTTAGCTGTCACTTACTTTAAAATTTACTCAAACATGCGTTCGGAACAGCACTAACTTCACATGTCAAGTGCTTTCCAGCCAATTGAGTCTAAACTGGAAGTCGGTGTTAAACAACTGAATGATTAGACAAGATAGCTCATTTCCCTGCTCTTTTGTTCAGAATAAAATGCCACATTTACATTATCAGGCTCAACAGGATTTTCTGACAGACGGAGAAAAAAACCCTACTGAACACTGTCCGCACTAAGCACATGAAGCCTGTCATTTACCAATCATCCTTCAAAAAGCAATAGCCATGAATGTAACTTAATTACGACCCAATGATCCTTGACGAAAAATCATCTTATCACTGTCCTGTCCCCCTAGGGCAAATGAACCACTTTTGTCCTTTGGCACTGATGATGCTAAATTCTTAATTGCAATAATGGAGTAAAAGAGCCAAACCTCCTAATTTCCTTTCAGCACATAAAGAGTTTTTACTCTAGAAGGCAAGCATTCCCATAAATAATAAAAGTATCCAGTACAAATGAAGATGCTAAAATTGAAGGGGAGTGTATATGACAGAACAACCAGCATTTAATAAAGTATATTTCCCATTTATGTACCATAGTAACGTGTTACAGTGAGTTTTAAAACTTGCATTGTTATAGGTTCATCTTACAGAAATCGTGACCTTTATGAAGAACTCAAGATTGACTTAGCAAGAGTTCTCAGAGGATTATGTACAGAAAAGTCCATGATTCATTTAAATGAAATGCATGTGGGCATATACAGATTAGAGCACAAGTCAGCACAGAAAAATCCTTAATGGAAAGCAAAAATTAAAGCTGCTTTGATCAGTTGTACTAAATAATCCAGTTAAACAGCTTGAGATATTTTTCATATGCGATGAAACCAAAATAGATCAGCTAGAACACAAGTAAATCTGAAACTGCATCATACAAATTCTTATGCCTTTAAACCAAATGGCCCAGATTTTATTAATTTAATTTCCTTTACCATAGCATAAAGACCAATCAAAAGTTCTTTTAATCTCTTATAAAGCATTCTTCCTTAATATGAAGAATCCAGGTCATCTTCCAGAATCAGGCATGATTTCAATTAAAAAAAAAATTAAGTAGCTACAAAAGAAAATGTTTAAAATAACATTCATTTGGACTACATGTACACACGTGGTTTAAAGAACAATCCTAATGCAAATGGAACACAAGAAGATTTTGTTTAACTGCATATTTTTCTGTTCAATGCAAGTATTATCATTTTAATAAGACAGAAGTACATTAGTTTACCAACTTGTTTATAATTTGGCAAACCCGTTCTTATTTTGGCAAATGAATAAAAACAAATTGTATTATTCTTTATACCCATAAAGCTTCTTATACATTATCCAAATACTGGAAAAGTCAGCTCAAAATCAAAATCTACTGAATCTTACAGATCATCTTCCTAAGGAACTCAACCTCATGAATTTGGTCCAGAATTACAATATGGAAGTGATAGTCTATTTGCAATGATATTCCAAATAAGATGCTTGCCTTTGAATGAAAGGATGAAGATTTGGTATGATGTTCTGAAATGTTTTTCATAATTTTATCTCAAGTTTGAGTAAATAAGGCTCATTCCCCAGATGAGCTCATACCTGCTGACGTCAATGACATGATATTACTGAAGATTAAACATATTTAATCACATCAAATACATGTGGACTTTTTGGCAGGCTAGTGTAGATAATCCCAGTAGTGCACTTGTCATGATTCTGAATTAATTAGCTATCTTCCATCAGTTGGGGAAAACACAACTGGAAAAAGATTTCAAAGTCAATTTTTGCCTATGACTTATCCCAGACTAGGAGTGCTCCTACTGTTTTCTGCAATTTTATAAACATGAAATTTCCTTTGTCTCCTTTTTATTATTGTCATGACTCTAAAACAGTCAACAAGAGCTTTCTATTATGATAGATGAAACGGAAAGGTCCTGTGATGGGAGCCTGCCTCTGCAAAACAAAGATAGCAAAAAAAAAAAAAAAAAAAAAAAAGACCTAGGCAAATAAAAGGTAATAATTTCTGTACCTCAAAATAGTAAGAAATCATAAAAGAAAAGATGCTAATTTAGATTTCTCTCGCACAATTAACAGGGACAGTCAGATTTTACTGAAACATAGAAATCTGACTGTCCTGTACAATCAAAAGCACAGAGCATGCCCAGGTTAACACGTGAAGCCCAGGCTAGTTCCTTGTTCCCTTGGGGAAGCTCTCCTCGATTCATGAGCCCCATCTGCAGACCTCTTTTGGAAAACTTTTGTGTCTCCTCTGTCTTCAAAGTATTTCTATTTGTAAGATATTTTTCTACCAGGGCCTCATTTTCATTGTTAATTATTTTATTTTTGCCTAATAGTGGAGGAGGGCCTAATTCTTCTGGGCACTGAGCCCATTCTTTCAAATCCCTATGCAGAGCTCCACATGCAATCTGCAGAGATGGGTCTTTTAAACAATCAAAAAAATTCTAGTAGGAAGCATATTAATTATAGGATTTTTATATAAAGTTGGCTGTGAACATGAGAACTCTATAACATAGTAATTGTTTGAATCACTAGCTCTCTAAAAGGATGTAATGCTGAGACTGTAGAAGTTAAGATTTGGCCAATCATCTAACTTGATAAACTGGTTTTTGATTGGATGGCAAAAGGATTATTTCATAAAACATGTATGTGTATGTATGTATACACACTTTTCCTAACATAGAGCTAGTTAAAAGAGATGTTTTTCATTCTACATTTTAAATTCAATACTAAACCATTCATTATAGTCAATTAATTATCCCACCTAATATGTAAAGGAAAACTCCCAGAAATTTGGGGAAAATACGCAAACTGTTAAGATATATCTTTTATTTTCCTCCTGGAATTGATAGGACAACATCCATACTAAAATCATAAAACCCTAATCACGAAATAAGCAGATTAAAAACGGCATTGAGTCATGGAAAAGATGACAAGGAGGAAAGATCTAGGAAATTAAAAAGAAAAACAAACACAAAAGAAAAGGAGATAATAAAGGGTGGTTAATCATCTTACTAAAATGTTTCACTTATCACAAGAGAGTAGGTTGATTTTATGATTTGCATTGCAAATTATACCTTAAACTGAGCAGCAACATAAGCATTTCAAATGGAAAAATTTTCAAACTGAGTAAATCTCCACCAACAAAATTCATTTTCTTCCCACAAGGCACAGAGACATCTTCTACAATATGTATCAAAGCTAGAAAAACTGTATTGGTACATGCAAGTAAAATAAAATACCATATGGAGAAAAGGAGCACTAAAGAGATGCTGCTACATTGTTACCTGAGTAACAGTCATGATACATAATCAAAAGCCCTTTGTTATACTTATTAAGAATTAGCACTTATAAAGCTCAAAACCAGGAAAAACTAGATTCGATGTCATGTAGTATCACATGCCCCATAAAACAATCATCATAGGCCATCCCATTGAGAAGTAACCCACACAATCACAGGGCTGCCGAGGATTTGAAAGGTCACCTGGTCCATGTAAGCCCTCTTTCTCTTAGCAACCTTCAAGGCTTTCACAGCACCACAGAGTATTTACAAAATATTATCTCCAAATGATTAGACTCATTCTTTTAATGCCAACATTTAAAATTTGAAATTCAATTAACTTACTTTTCCAGATATAGAGTGACCAATGGGGAACTTATGGTGGTGGATGGTTTCGTTAACCCTAGAGTCACGATGGCTTCATGCAACTGTTTTACTGTTTCAGTTTCACCTCTTAAAGCTGCGCCATTTAGGATGTGAAAAAAGGACAAGACTGTTGTATCTTTGATAAGGACATCCTTCTCTTTCATTTCCTTTAGAATGTTAATAGCATCTACAATGAAGGAACACAAAAGACCCTTAGGTAATTTCATGTAGGGAAAACAAACTGCTATTAAAACAGCATTTCAAGCCCAGCAGGAATGTAAATTCTAGTGTATAATGCCGATTTCAAGTTAATTACTACTTGCATGTCTAAACGAGACTACAATTATAAATCCACAATAGCATGGTTTTATCATTTCCCTGCAACTTTGACTACAAATTATAGATAGGGACTGTGTGCCCACTCTGCACCACATAACCCTGTACGGTCTGCCCTATAGCTGTAAGATCCTCCTAAATGGATGCTTTTATCGTTCAGAGCTAACATCTGCTAAATCACACCATTGTTTCTTCAGCAGATGGCTTGTCAGGAAGCCAGATAATAAAGATGTGTTTACACTGTATATACAGCCAGACTAATGGTCTGATACCGATAGGGCCTGTTTGCTATGTCGATACTAATTAGCCAAGCAGAGCCAATGAAAGCTTTCCAAAAGACTGCATGTTAATACATTAGATTCATTAAGCTTCATTAGGAAGGCAGAAACAAACATTTTAGGATATGAAATAAGTGCATTTTTATAATGTTGTTCTTAATTATTGCACAGGCAAAATGTTTTGACCGCTTTACAAAAAGTGATTTTAAAAAAGCAGGATAATCCTTATAAAGAGTTTTCTGCGTTAGGTATACTTCATAGGAAAAAATTCAATGTTAAAAATCGAATACTCTATCCATACATTTTTCACTATAAAATATATTTTTTAAATCTTCTCTAGGAATAAAAGGAAGAGAGAAGGCTAAAAAGGAAATTTCAAAATAAAACCCAAATGAGAAAGTTAAGAAATAAGTAAACAGTAAGAATATATTATCAAGTGTAATTAATTATGTAAGGCTCAGCATCATCTCAATAATGAGAAAAATTAGAATATGCACATCAGCTATATAATCATCTAGGCTTTCCCTGCAAACTCCTAAATAAAACTTATTAAAGTATACATTTTGTTAATGTTATTAAAAGTTAAGACAAAGACTACTGCAAAACTCACATTCTTAAATAAAGGTTACATGTATAGGTTTTATGTTCAGCCTTCAGACGTTCTTAAGCAGAAACAAAGCCATTAGTGCAGGCATATAAGCAAATTGTGCCATAAGTCATGATCTTCAAACTCAATCCAAACAGCAATGCTAATAAAAACTAGCTGCAGAAATGCAAAAAGCACTGAGCTGTGCAAATGTAAATGACAAGCTTGCCAATCCATTAAAACTAATGGCCTACACTGTCCATGCAGCTTTGGTTGGATTCACATGCAAATTTGTATGCAAAGTGTTCAAGCACTTTGCAGGACATGATATACCATTAATATCAATTCACATGTTATTCCAGTAGCAAGATACTTGCATCACATAGTTCCTTTATATACCCAGGCTTACCTTGGAGCTTGCCATGTTTTCCCAATACTTTTACAAGGCCTACATATTTGTTGGTGTCAAGGACAGCAGATGAATCTAAACGGTCACTAAAAATTAAAGCCACATTTATATTAATTATGTTAACAGTCCATTAGCTGACAAAAGAAATGCAGTATCCATTTTATCACTTTTCAAAAACTCATCAGATGATCTGAATTATTAACAATGGCTTCTACATTTTAGTTAAAGTTTATTTTGAAGCCACATACAAATTCACATGTAATTATATGCAAAATGACAAAAGAAGTAAAACTCTAATACTATATACAAACTGCATCACTCCATCTGCACATGATACGCATGAAGGAACTCTCTTTTCATGGCACTTTGGGTGATTCTAACTTTGTCATGAACACTGAAATACCCAGAGACGTATTTTTATTTGATAAATTTATCAGAATTGGAAAAACAAAGATACCTGAGAAATGCAGAGAATTTTGTACACGACAGTATAGAAAAAAGACTGTTTAACAAGCCTTAGTTATTTACCATCACCCCTGCTGTGATACGCAGTTGCATAATCAATGGGAAAAACACCCTTTGCTTTAAGGAATAGAATGTCTTATACTGAAAGACTCTGCTGAAAGCAAGCATAATTAATCAGAGTCCCATATTATGGAATTTCAAAAACATTGACAAAAAAGAATTTTTTAAAATTACATTATATAAGAGAGTAATGTTCAATCATGATCCATCAAGGACGGTATATCAGCATTAATGTCGGTGATTTGTTTCAGTGCCAAGGTACTCACAATTCTTGTTTCAGGTTCAATGCATCTTCTGCATTATCATGTCGACAGCACAAATTTATTAAAGCTGCATAGCCACCAACAGTCATGTCCGATTCATATTTTGCTTTCAATTCAAGAGCTTTTTGCATGTTCTAAAATAAAGGACAGAAGTGAAAAGGAAAGAAGTAAATATAGGAAACTATAAAATTTCTAGTTTTAATGTTCGAAGTATAGAAAAAGTTAAGAGTACTTCAGAAATAAAGGGATTCACGTTATTCATTTCACCTTGCTCCTTGATATTTTTATTCACCTTTCAAAAAGCAGGTAAGATAACATATGTAGGGTTTAAAAGATTTGTTATCTGTAATGCAAAACAGGCGAGTATGCCAAATTTGATATTTTAGCTTTGGTACCGTATTGTAAAAAAAGACTTCCAGGTTAAATATGTACCAGGTCAGCCTCTACTCACAGTCCAATTTCCATACACACAAATATATATCATTGCAAAGTATCTCAGAGTCTAGTTTAATATCCAAGTAATGTGAAGAAATATTTTAGAATTTAGCAGTACCATGTTATAATCTTAAAGTCAGTTATATTTTCTTCCCTAAAATCACAGGCGTAAGACTAAATCATATTGAACTAGAAACTGAAAAAGTCTAGTGATATGCCACAAATTGCAGACACACACTAAAATAAACACAAAGTACAGCTGGACGCCTGCTGAAAAAAGGCAAGAGACCCTTTATCTCAGAAAGAGCTTTTTTCCAGCAGGAAAATGGAATTTCAATCCCTGCATTAACAACCTAGTAATATTTGACTTGCAAATGACTACTGCATGTATCAGTTGCTTGACAATCTAGATATAAGAGACCGGAGCCATGGCTTGAAAGGACATTTGGCATGTATGATAAACCTATCACAGCTGTTACTATCATTCACTTTGCAGATTATTGTAAACAAACTACAGCTACCCGAAAACATGCCATTCAAGGTGTAGCTGAAATTAGTTAACCTTTCATTTAATTGCATTCTTCACAGGCATGACGTATAATAATCAATTGTGAAAATCATAAATATTGTATTTGGCTTTGCTTATATTTATAAAGAATTTTTTTACCATAACAACATATTCGAAATATTTAAATAAATGTTACCTCTTCTGAACAAAGCGTTACTATGAGTTGCTTTAGGACATCTCTTATAGGTTGATTTTCAGCTTTTAGTTTTTCAAGTGTAGATTCCAAATCAGATGATGTAAGCTGCATAGTTTACAGAAATGAAAAGAAAAAAGAAATTAACTACAAAAAGATAATGTACCCATTATCACTCTTCCCTTTAAACTGATCTTTCTTAAATGTCATAAATGCTATCATGGATATTAATCTGGTGATCTTTGGATGGACTCTAGGGGTTTATGAAACTCGTGAGAATCTGCAAATTTCTAAGATATGTTGATTTTTCTGAGATGGGGAATAGCTTTTACCAGCTTCTTAGAGGTATACTGATGGCAAAATGTTACGAACCACTGATTTTATAAAGACACAAAGTAGAATTCTCATTAAATTTAGTTATTATAGCATGTAGAATCTACATAAAAATCTACTTACTTTTCGAGAGTCTGTCTTCTCTCTTTCAACCAACATATTAACATCCTAAAATTGGGATTTAAATTAGAATTAGGAAAAACATGGAAAAATATATTAGCAAAAGTCAAAAGCAAATTTTGAAAGTCTTGCCTCATTTTACTGCTATTTTTCTATCCTTCCAAAATTTTCCAGAAACTCTGTTCATACTTTATTAACCACTGTAATAAATGTTTTAAATGCATTCTTCAATATACAAACAGTATTTACCAACAATCAACGAAAAAGCTTTGTTTTAATTGCTGTTTATTTAAATAAACTTTTTTTGGCCTACGCATCACAGTTAAGTAAAATTTTAACATGCTTTCATATATAAATCAAGCATTTTAAAAAGTTGATTACTATTTCTCACACACCTTAATCAACTCAGGAACGTGGTAGCTATCCAGTAGATTACGAATGCCTCTGTAGATATTTTCAGGAATTTTTACATTCTGCAAAGGGAAGGGAGGAAAATAAAATCCTGAGTTTTAGACAACTGAAATTTGTCTAACAGAAATTATCTCAGACATAATTTAAGTCTCCAACTCGTGTATGTCATTGAGAAGTGGTCTGGTTGTACTTAAAAGCAGCAATTTCACATCTAATAGATACATGTCAGGCAGGACAGGCATTATATAGCAAAAAATGAAACGGTACCATCTCCTTCAGCTGATGGAAGTATTGTCTCAAATGCTCCTCCTTGGCCTGTACCTCTGAGTCACTCATGCTGTCAATCAAGTTATAAAGAAAATAGCCAACAGCTTCTGTGGGAAAAAAAAAAACAAGAGAAAGCATTCCACTAAAATTACTGAGACTGTCATGTTATCAAGATTAATTTATAAGAAATCATTTTGGTGTGAGATGTCACCCTGATGAGAGGCTCTGAAATGGCAACAATGATCACTGAGGCATAGAGATTATGTGGTTTGGGAGCACATATCTAACTGGTGAGTGAAAGGAATATTAATTATTTTCAGACCGAGTGACAGCTTTTCAGTACTGAATCTTACTTCAATCTATTTTTTTCCACCACTCTGTGACAGAAGTGGTCCTGCCCAAGGCCTTACCCCTCTCCTGTCCAAATCACAGTAGTGAGAATAAATGCCTTGCACACATTTCTACACTAATTTTTTTTTGTGGGCAATACTTAGCAAAACATGCAAAATTAGAAAGCATTATTAAACGTTGAGTATAGAAAGTTAAATAATTTTAATAAGCAGATACAGTAATCCTGTGGAGAGCTGCCTATTAACCAATGAAAAACCAAGATTAACAAAAATGTTTTGTAACAACAGTAATTTTCCTATGCATTCAAGCATAAAATGTATAGGGCCATGTGTTAATACCTAGGATAAAAAATTTGAACTTTCAAGAAGGGTACCTTCCTCAGAAAATCATATATTCTAAGCCTCATTATATGAAAGTCATTTTTGTCAAATAGTGTAATAAATTATATTTAAGTGGGGGAAAAATCTATTAAGACCTCTTTACTACTTTATATGTTTAAAATTAACTATACCTGCAAAACATTAAAATCACATAAACACTAAGGATTACTGATTTTTAAGCCTACTTCCATAGGTGCTATAAGAAGCATTTCCTCAATATCTGAAAAAGAAAAAGCCTTCCAATCCTGTTTAAAAAAATAATTATGATAAAACTAAACACTTCATAGACCTTAAAATGTTGTGGTTTTCAATATAAGGATTTATAACCAAATGTTTTCAAATTTCACTTTCAAAAAGAAAATGTTTACTGCTGTAATCCTTCTAGCCCATCATTACACAGAAGAATGGATTTGTGGATAAGTTACAATCATCGAAATTGAAACGCTACCCGTTGGTCCTGGAGGCTCCTGGCAATAACGTCCATCCTTGTATAACAGTTCTGTTATCTGGTAAGACAGAAAATTCGTGCATTGCAGCAAGAGAAGCAAACAAGAACAAATACAATCTGAAATTGAATTCTTGAAATAATAAAGCCTCTCCCCAGTAAGGTATTATTCTTTATCACAGTAATTCAACACCACCCCCACCTGCCAAGGAGATTGTTTCGTTTTTATATAATAGGCTTGTCTTTGAAAAACAAAAACAGAACAAACCCATGAAGGAAAACTGCAATATTTTATGAAATGTCACTAAGAAAACCTCTAAACTGATTTGTTGATATATTGTTTTAAATGAATTGTTATAAATAGGAAATAGTTTATAGGAATTATCAATATTATTTCTCATACTGCTTTTGGTCATGTTGAAATTGGACCAGTTTCTCCCTTTTAAATTAAGTATTACAGAAATAATTAAGTAAACTATCCTGGACCACTAAATAACTTTTTTTCCCTTCAGTTTTTCATTAATCTTTTTCCAGTCATTTTAATGGCATCAAAACAAAAGTGGTCAAAAGTTCTAATATTTTGTTCTTATGGATTCTTATCAATTGAATACACAACACTTATTCTTCAACATTAACTCTGCCGCAAAATTTTAATTTAAAAGTCTAAATATGTGTTTCATGATGAAAACGATTACAAAATCTGTAGTGTTGATTTGTAACTTCTGAACACAGTGTTTGACTGTATACAGAGGGTGCCAAAAAAATGTACACACGTTTTAAGAAAGGAAAAAAACTGTACTAAAATTGTAATAATCAATACATACTGATAACAAAAGATGAATACAAGTCATGTGTATATATATTTTTGGCACTCCCGGTATATCCTTGGGCAGAAAATAAGAATAGAAACATAGTAGTTGTTTTCCAAAGCGATCTGATTTAGGAATTATGAACTACCTTATGTGTAGCCTACAACAGAATTTACTTGCTCTTAAAATAGCACTTGGTACATATTATAAGTGTTAACAACTCAAACTACAGTTACTTTTACTACTATTTATTTGCTAATACAGAAAATCAGGCAAACTTAACTATATCCCACTTCACTCCACCATGAAAATCATGCTGCGGTTAATAGTGATTCAAAGGATAATTAGGGTAGAAACTGTTCAAAAACAAAGCAGAACAACCCTCACCTACAAACTGCTTTTTAGCCAACAAAGACGTGTGGAAGACAGAAAATAAATTCTATCAGAAATTATAGCCGTACATTAAATATAAGGCAGCCAAATTTAATACCAAATTTTTAACAAAGACACATTTAATGAATATACCAATGAAAAATCTTCTAGTTGAAAAAGTACTTCCAAATATAACTATCTCAACCATATATTGTGACTGACTACAGTTTGAGTGGCAGTGTAATACTAAAAAAAACACTGAATGAAATTTAGATCTTTAAAAATATTTAAAATGAGAATTCTAATCAATAATGTGATTTTATTAAGCTACAAACATTTCTTGTAATTCAACATAATCGTACTTCCTGCTTAAAAGCAGTTAACTTCTTTGAAATAATAGTTTAAAATTAGTCTGTATAGCATTCATATATAGATACACTTACACAAACATATATACATGTATATATTTTTTAAATCATGTTTAATAGTTGTCTTTTGGAAAAGTTAAAAACCTATGAAGAATTTAGGACTAGGCCAAGGATTGATTCAGTAATAAATTTCATGCACCAGGAAGGCAGTTTTAAAACTACCAATTTCAAGATTCTAAATTCATTAACTTATAATACATCATAAATGTGTACAGCTATTATAACTTTTGCTTTTAATAGCTTTTTATACATCACCTTATGATTTTGCAATATAAGGAGTACTTACCTTGCTCCAAAGATTTATATCCACACACCTGCAGAGGGCAGCAAAAGATTAAAAATAAACCCAGAGGTTTAAAAAACATTTTAAGTTAAAACATACTAGCAATTATATGCAATGCATCCAGTTCAAAATCTTAAAATAAATGTTTCCAAAATCAAGTTGAATTTTCAGGAGAAGGTAATTTAGAAAGGTTGATTCTCACCTACTTTGAACCCTCAAAATAAAGGTTAGTTTGGGCAAGAATCATTAAGAATCATCCCTAAATCTTGGGGTCCAAGTTTGACGATGGAACAGAATATTTGCATGGTCTCAAAGTGTCTGCATACTGACTGCTTATTACTTGTAGTGGTCAAAACACTAACCATATAATGGAAATACTGAAAAACATCTTCACCTGGTGATTAAAATTAAGATCACTAATGAGCTGTTGATAAGACATTCTGAGATTTCAGATCTATTAGTAACTCCCCAAGAAGGACACAATATCATTCCAGTGGAATTCCAGCCAGGATGTATAACCTGAAGCTAATCGTAGAGAACCATCATGAGGAACAGTCTGTAAAATACCTGGCCAAATTCTCCAAAAATGGTAATGTCATAAAAGAAAGACAAAGGCTGAAGAACTACTCCAGATTAGAGAAAATTAAAGAGAAAAGACAACTAATATTCATCGCTGAACTGGATTCTGTATAGGAATGGGGGAAATATGGAAAAAGAAAATAATTGATAAAATAGGAACATAAACTGTATCAGACAAAAATATTCCATCAATATTAAATTTCCTGAATTTGCCAACTGTGCTGTGGTTGTGTAACACAATATCCTTGTTCTGTGGAATTACATACTGATATATTTAAGGGAAAGGGTCATTATTCAACTGAAACCTAAATAGCTCTGAAAAAATAAATTTTATGTATCTATATATGTGTACGTGTATACACAGGCTGACAGACAGATGGAGGGAATGAATGATGATAATGTGGCAAAAGGCTAAAAGTTAGTAAATGGAGATACAAGAGTTCTCTGTACTATTCTTGTAACTTTGTGTAAACCTGAAATTTTGTCAAAGAAAGCAAAACAGAACAGCTCACCCAAATTTTGCCTATTTAAATGAAAAGCCCTTTACAAAACAGGATAACCAATGAACACTAGTCACTAAGTCTTACACTACTTATAAGCTTTGTAAACTTAATGTCTATAAGCTTTGTATGTTTAATTCAAACATACATATATATGTATGTATATCAGTATAGTGATAGACCGATAAGTGAGTCTTATCGGTATAGTGAGTTATTTTTACTTTAAAAACATAAAAACTACTGGTAGACACAACAACTTAGATGGATTTCAGGGGCATTAATGCTGAGTGAAAAAAGGCCTATATTAAAACATGATGCACTTCGAGTCCATTTACATTACCTTTGTAAAATAACAAAATTATATTATAGAAATTGAGAACAAATTAGTGGTTCCCATGGGTTAGGGATGGTGGAGGGAGACTAGTATGACCACAGTGGCGTAGTGTCAGGGGGATATTTGTAGTGATGGAATAGTTCTGTATCTTTATTGTGGTGATGGTTACACAAATCTACACGTGATAGGGTCAGAACTACACACATACATTGTACCGAAGTCCAATTACTGGTTTTGACAATGTACTATATTAGGTAAGATGCAATCACTGGGGGAAAATGGATAGAGAGTAGGTAGACTTTCTGTGCCCTATATATGCAAGTTACTGTGATTCTGTAACTATTTCAAAATAAAAATACGAAGTTTCATGCCCCTCTCTGTAATCCTCTTCCTTATGATGAAATCAACCCTCCCACTGAAGCATATTAAGAAAAAGTTTTGAAAAAGAAGACAGAATCTTATTGATAGGTGGGGAAAAAAATGTTTATGAAGTCCTGTGTTTAGCATAGTGTTTGATTTAGGAAAATATTTCTTTGAGAAATCCGTTAACAGAAGAAATGGTAAACTGACCTAAAAATCATATCTCTAGGCTGTAGCAGAAAACAATTTCTCAACTATTACAAGAGAGTTTTCATCTCTGCTATCCACTGATTACAAAGAAGCCCCCTCTGACTACTTGACATTTCCATAAGCAAAAAAAAAAGGATTCTCTCGTTTTATTTTTTACAAAGAAACAGTAAGTGAAAGAAGAGAACTCAAGACATGAGGGCAAAATGGGCAGTGATGAATAAGACACAGTAAAAATTTATACTGATAAAAAAAATTAGGCATCTTTTTTGGTTAGGCAGGAACAGCTTTAATTCCAAGGACTCTTAACCTGTAAATGACTATTACACCTAAGGAGTTGGACGGGAGAGGAAGTCAGAGCTGGTTGTTGGGTAATTAGTTTACAAGGAAGTGAGAGGCCAATGCCCCAAAGCGTACAACATTAAGTGGCAAGACTTGCAGTGATTTGTCACCTTTTCCAGATCATGTACTCTTTTGGGAATCTGGTGAATTTTTCTTCTCAAGTACTGTTAATTTTGTCAAGTGTGATAATACTACAGTGGTTATATTGTTTTCTTTAAAACAAATTCGATGTGTACATTAAAGTAGTTACAGCCAGGATAACAAGAGATCTGTAATTTAAACAGTTCAGGGGAAAAAAGGAGAGTGGATGGGAAAGAAACAGATGAAACAAGATTGCCAAAAATCTTAACTCGAAGCTAGGTGATGAGGACTTTTAATTTTGTGAATGTGTGAAAACTCTCTAATAAAATATAAACACCATCTCTGGTATAAATTTTGCATCTGTATTCCAACTCTTAACATTAATAAGCTGGGTTTCCTTTTAAAGAAAAGCTATGTTAGACATATCTTTGATCAAAATATTAACAACATAGAATAAAAAATACTGCTAAGATATTAAGTTGCCTTCAGACCTCGCCTGAAGAACCTTAGAAAGGCATGGAGATAAACTTGATAAACTTTCAAAATAGTATACATATTTAAAACAAGTGATAACTAAAAGCACTATCCTGAATGTGAAGCTTCATGATAAATGACATAGGTTTAAAAAAAAAAGAAACAGCCACGCAGAACCTTTTCCAAGGTAAGCTTTTGTAAAGAATAGTTAACACTTTTTCACTGCATGTTCACTCCCTAATCCACTGTAATCTGGCTTCTGGCCCCAAACCTCCACTGTATTCTGGCTAAAATTACCACTAATCTCGACTCAAAATTCACCTAACACTTTTGGTCTCCTTTGACTATGTTTTTAGATTTGTGTTGCTGCTGATCATTATCGGCCAGACTCCAGCGATGCTACTCAGTCTCTTTCAGAAATTCTTTCTCTATCAACTGCTCCTTAAAAGCAATCCTCTGTACTAGGTTCCAAGTGCATTATTATTATTATTATTAAGACCATCGTACATGTAGGTATTTAAATTCCTTCTTTCACAGAAGAGGAAACGGACTCAGAAAGGCTAAGCATCTTCATCTAAAGTTCCACAGGCACCTCAAAAGACCCCCCAAAAATGTTGCTCATCTAGTCATGTCGTCCTTACCTGATAGATGTCACCCATCTGCTCTTACCCTTGTCTCCCCACTTCAAATGTCCACTGTCAAGTTATCTTCATTATGTAAACTTTCAATGGCTCAAAAACTATGGCTCATGGTCCAAACCTAATAACTTAGAATGAGATGATTCAAGAAGAACCCCAGGCTACCATTTTGGCTTTATTTCTTGCCATTATTTCATGCTTTCCTGAGCTGCCATTTATAGTCTACCCTGAGGTCCCCAAACGCAGTTCTCTCAGGCTCATGCCTTTGCCTGGAATGCCTTCCCTTCCTGTAGACACTGCTGAGCGCAGCACCTTCTCTGCACGTGTAGCCCTGACCCATCCCGCCCCTAACCTTGGCTGAAAGAGAGTACCTTCGCCTCTATACATTCCTACTTATCAAGAGTAGCTTGCAGTTGCTTTCTTACTTTCTGGTCTCCAACTATGAACAACCAGAGGGCACGAAGTTTCCTATCCATCCTTGATTTTACTTATCTTGCAATCCTGGCCCCTGGCACACACTAAGAGCTAGTATTTTCTGGGCACTCACAACTCATAGTTCATAAGGCACTTCCCCTCGCCCTGTAAAACCCACAAATGAGAACCTCACTGTCTGACTGAAAAGAGAATTTTAATGTCTGGCATCTAATTTAGCAACTTTCAATAGCACTAGCATCAGAAACTTGATTGTCTTTCAATACATGAAAAGCAGCACCACTTCAACGGTTCAGACTCCCACTGGCCAAGTTCAGGCTGTTGCCATATGGTCAGAAAACCCCTCCTTAGATCACAGAACTCTTTTTCTGTGGACTACAAAGACTTACATGCCTCCACGGAAATTCTGAAACATTTCTCTTTTTGATATGTTATATTGCCAGCCAAGTTTTGAACTAGCTTGAGTGACAGGTTGCCTCTTAGAGTGACTCAGTATTTCTGGTGGTAGAGTTTTCGGTAATATATAAAATGTTACTGCCCTCCTTCCCATTTGAACTCTGTTCAGCCAGTGCTATTGTTAAGAGGAAAGAAAGCCTTACTTGTAACTAGACATCTTCTTGCCCTAGATTTGACCTAAGAACTTACTAACTTTATCAGTCAGCTCTAAATGCCCTTTAAAATATACTCTTAAAAATAGCCTTATTTTTTAAAAAAGTTTAAAAGCAAAAATTCCCTAATAAACTTGAACAATCTCACCCTAACTAAGCAGTACTGAATTTATATTTCTATGGCTGACTTTCTCTATATGTTAACGGACAATTTAACTTATAATTTGGAAAAATCTAGGAAGGCATCACACTTGATTGGTAACCTCATTTCTTCAGCTTATCAACTTACAGAAATACTAATTTGCCACTCTAAAAAGATGACGAAAATAGTGGTTTTTCAAAAATATTGTAGGATAGCAAAAAAAGCAATTAATCTGGGCTAAAAGAGGTTACAGAAGACATGCTAAGAACCACTGCCTCACAGACCCTGGACCTAGCACTAAGAGGCAGATTATACTAGAGGTTGATAAGTATTCCAAAAATTGCATTCCAATATTTAAATGCCTATCTAAGTTTCCCTTAGGATTAAAGTGACTATGATATCGCATTTAATGTTCCACACCTTCTTACATTTCTGATAACTGTGAATAATTATTTTTGGTAAGGAGTAACTTTAAGTCAATCTCTTGTGCGCTAATCTTTATAGGGGTTGCAGGTAGTTAATTTGGACTCTGTTGGGAACGCCAATCAGTATTCAGTTTTCTCCTACCCACTCAGCCAATTCTAAAGACGCTACAGGACACTAGGACCCTGAGAAGCACATGACAGGTGACCGCTTCAATAGTCATAGTGAATGTACTGACAAAGGGATTTTAAAATATATACATCTGACTCAGCATCGAATGAAAGAATAGGAGGCTACGTTAATGCCAAGATAATGGATTGTAATGATATTGATTATGTTTTCATTTTATGCTTTTAATTTTGGGGGTGGGAGGGAAAGAAACAAATCACCTCTAGTCACAAATACTTCAAATTATGCACATATTTTTATGAATAATAACAAATTATCACAACCTAAAACTTTCCTATATCTACAGTAAGAAAAATTCATCAACATAATCTAGTGTTACAACCTACAGATTTAAAATACTTTTCTGGAAGGGCCTAGTTAACACTGATTTTTACAGGGCAAAGTACCAGAGGCGAGACCTTGACAAAGAGAGAGCTCTGGGTCTACAGAGAGTTGTCCTCAGTCTTCAGCCGATTACTGAAAAGCATCTGTGAGTCAGCAAAACAATATGAAGCCGAGGAAACTATCTGAGACCTTTTCAAAGTCTCTGAAAAAGATAATTCCCAGAATTCACAGGGACTGTAACAGTTCATATTCCCAATAATCTCTAGGTATATAGGGGTTAGCAGGCAGAGTATTCAAAAGGAGACGTCTCAACAGTGGGGCTAAACTAATTTAGTGGGAATAATTCTAGACTAAAGGCTGCTCCAGGTACTGCCCAACAAAGTATAAAAGCAAGCATAAAACTGTTCCAAGTAACTTAACTCAAGACTATCTCAGAACAAAGCTCAAAAATATTTAAACAAACAAAAATAAAATTAACATCATCAGCATAAAATCCACGTCTGGCATCCAATCACAAATTACAAAGCAGAAATGTATGACACATAGTGAGGAAAAATTAATGACACAAATGACAGAATTAGTAGACAAGGACATCAAAACATCTATCATTAATATTCCCATGTAGTCAAGAAGGAAGAAAAAGCATGAGCATGTTAAGGAGACATGGAAGATTATTTTAAAAAAAACAAACTGAACTTCTAGAAATGAAAACATGCCTGAAATTAAAATACATTCTAAATGTATCTCTGCCTCAGCCAAGCTTCTGCACTGTTAGTCTACTTCCTCCAGAATAAAGGACAAGTTTCTCTGTTATTTAAAATATTTCACAATCTGACCCCAACCAACATCTCCGATCTCAATAATAAATACTTCTGAAATCACTGGAATGCCTAAAAATAGAGGCAGAAAATAAGGCCTGAATAATTAGTTCAGCAGCACTGATCATGTACCAGATATTAATCTACATGTTGAAGATAGTGCAATAAACCAAACTAACATGGAGCCATGTTCTAATATTCAAAACAGTTGCCACAAATCTTTGTCACAAAATAATAGCAAATAGATATGCATGCCCTTATTTAGAACCATTTATTTTTCTAAATTACTGTGACTTTGGTTACCTAATTTCTCAGCCCACAATAGATCAAAAACAGCAAATTATTTAAGTGTGTGTAGGTTACTCAAGGTAAACATACTGAAAGCTGTCAAGAGTGACAGCAAAAAAAATCTGACAGCAACAATTATGACACAAAATTAAAAAGCAGACACAGAGAAAACATAGCAACCAGATACATTTATTAGTGGGGCAAGCAGCTCTGCATACTTTAATTAAGCTACTAAAAGCTCAATGAATGACTTGGGTATATATCAGAAGATACAATTTGTTTTCTCCCACCACATTGGATCTACTTTATAGTCCAAGTACTTTGTTTAAAGAAGTCTAGGATTTAGGAAGTATAACACATTCAAACTGACTAAAAACATGAAAAACTTTTTCCAATCTTTTTTCAAAAATAACTATGTGAAAATGTTACTATATTTAACTTTGTAATTCATTACGGTTCTTTATTTAAAAAAAATTTGGCTCTACCAGCATGTTTGTCCACTTGATTACATATTCTGTATTTTTCAAACTTTAAAGACATAGACCCTGGTTTCTTGTTCTTTTTAACTTCACACAAAACTGAAAAAAGAATTGCACTGGCTAAAGAAAGGGGAGCAACACAGAATCCCACCTACTTTATCTAACTCTTCTTCCCTGCACTGGAGATTTTTGAGACATCTACAGAAAACGCTAGTCCTCCAACCAATGAACAGACTAAAAATTACTGGGGTTAATATCAGAAGGCATTAACATTAAAAATACAGAAAGAATGACAAAATTAAGAAACTCATCCTTTTGAAACCACCACTGTTAACGATTTATTCCACAAGGATTACCAATGGCTGCTAAAAACACTGAATGAAAGGTGCTAGGAAATAGGACACAGTGTCTCAAAGTATTACTGCATAGACTTTTTAGTAATTATAAAGGTGGGGCGAGGTCCCTTTGCAAGGGAGAGAGATATGGGGAACACCACTATAACCAAGTGATCAAACTAAGTTGAGGCACCGATAGTGGACACTTGACATAATATCTCTTGATGCGATAAGAAATACTTATCACCTATGAAGTATTCTTGTCAAAAATGTTCCATCTGAGTCTGATCATGAGAAAAATGTCAAATAAAAATGTGGGAGGGACATTCTACAGAGAAAGTAGCCTGGACTCTTCAAAGTCAGTATCACAAAGACAAAAAAAAAAAGTAAAGGAATTGTTTTGAATTAAAAGAATATAGAGACATCAAATGTAATATATGAACTTAACTGAATCCTCAATCAAAAAGTAAAACAACTATAAAAGGAAGTTCTAGAACTGGAACAATCTAATATGAACTATGTATATTAGATGATATTATACTGTTAAATTTTTAGGAATGATATTGGTATTGTGATTATATAGATAACCTTCTTTTTGAGAGATATAGCTGAAGGATCCAGTATTGTGATGTCTACAACTTGAAGTGGTTCAGCAAAAAAGTGTATATATGTATGTGTGTGTACATTTATGTATTAGAAAAACAGTGTCTGAGAGAAAAGCAGATAAATATTGCAAAATATTAACAAATGGCAAATCTACATAAAGGGAATGCGGATGTTTTCTTTATTATTCTTTCAACTTTTCTTTACATTTGAATATTTTTAAAATAACAAAAGTGGGAGGGAAAGGTCATTAACACTCCCTGAGCTCACAGAGGTAGGAAGTAGTATTTATAACGAATAAAAGTCACCTGGTACTTAAATAGTCAAAGTATAAATTAAACATACATGCAAATTTATTTATAACTCCAACTCGCTATTTTCACACAGTGCTTTCTTCTTTGATACAAGACCTTTACCAAATCTGTGTATTTCTTGGAAAAGATATAAAAGGCTGCCTGAACTCAATGCAACTAGTACTTAGTAGGAAGAATAAAACAGATAAGATTATTTCAGGTAACTAGTACATTGGAAGATTTGGGAGAGTATCTGTCTTTTCCTCATACAGTAGGTCAAAAAGACAGAGAGGGGGGGTTGGCCCGGTGGCTCAGGCGGTTGGAGTGCAGGCTCTCAACCACAAGGTTGCCAGTTCGACTCCTGCAAGGGATGGTGGGCTGCACCCCCCGCAACTAGCAACCGGCAACTGGACCTGGAGCTGAGCTGCGCCCTCCACAACTAAGACTGAAAGGACAACAACTTGACTTGGAAAAAAGTCCTGGAAGTACACACTGTTCCCCAATAAAGTCCTGTTCCCCTTCCCCAATAAAATCTTTAAAAAAAAAAGGACACGAGAAATCAGCCCACATTAAGGTAAAGAACATTATATAAGGTGATCACCTTACCTCCTAAAGCCTAGAATCAGGCTGCCTCTCAAAGAACCAAATGAGAAAGACAATGTATTTGATTCCACTGCAAAAGAAAATGATCATCATTAAATCTCAAACCAAAAACAAAAAAAATGATCAACTTATTTGGAAACACATTTATTCTGGTATCTTTTAATTTTCATTTTGGAAATTTTATTTTTACAGTGGAAATGTTTTCATTATTTACATAATGTAGTCATATATATTTGCAACATAAGCTATCCTTCTAAAACATTTTCACAAATATATACAACCAATGAATCAATAATTTTTTTTTCATATAAATGGCAGTAACGAATCTACCAGCATACTCAGAGTCAGCCTGGTACACATACCAAGGCTGTAGATTAAAGGACAATGTGGCACTATGAAGGGAGAGACTAACTACTCTAAAGTACCTCTGTCCTTTAAAGACAGTAGATGAGGGGAAACGTTTTTTTCTGAGAGTGGTGTTGGCTTCTGTTCAACCATTCACACTTCCTCATTCTATTTTCCACTATGATCAATGACGTAACATTCATGCAAGGGTGACTATCTAAAGTCCTAATAAAAATAGGTCTTTACCTCTGCTATGTAATTAATTTTATCGATCTTTAACTCTTCTGAGCATTTGTTTGCTCTCCTCCTCATTTTGGCACTTAACAGTCTACAACCTTGTAAGTTTCAGTGGGGACATTGTAAGCCTGATTTGCCTTAGTATTAGGCCTTCCATTTAAGGCCTGATTCTTCACATACCCCGGCCATAATTAACAAGGGATGGAATCACAGTAGGCATCTCCTGAATATAATTTTCCCTGTCATTGTATTAAAACGGTGCCATATTATTAGTAATTGATATAATCTTTTCAGTATACATGTAATGTGGCTAGTGAATAATCTAAGATGGATGGAATCAGAGAAGGATTCATAGTGAAAGCAAATTCTGAAGACAGAATACAGTTTAAGTGAAGATTAAGATACCTGGTTAAATTAAAAAAACAACAACAACAACTCTCATGGGAAAAGTCACAGTAGATTGTAACGTTATTTGCTCACCTCCCCAAAACGTGCATAAAAATTTAACAGATACACTTAAAGAGAATTGTTTTAGATCACCTGTTATATTCCTTGAACAGGGAGCGTTTGTCAGTGGTTTTATATAGCATTTGAAAATTTAAAAATCATTTAAAAAATGACCTGAGTTTTAGTCACTCAAGGAATTCAAGTAGACACAACATGCCTCTCGATGCCTTTAATTTTGCTTGATCAAATTAATTTTCCATGCCTACAAACACAAGTGGGGAAATGTTTCCTATCATCGCACAAACTCCATCAAGATGAGCCATTTATTTACTCTTCTCCCCTTCCTGCCATTCCTTGTGATGTGATAACCCAAAATGCATACCTATGACCTGCCTAACAGTGAATCCCAGCAATTATAGAACGAACTGCTCCAAAGGCCTGTAAATCAAAGGGGGAGGGGAAGTACTGACAGGAGCGAGCTGAAATACTCTAGTCTTAAAAGTTTCTGGAATTTTTTTTTCAAATTTAATGAACAACTCTTGAAAACTTATTTTTATACTATTCAAATTAGTATTTTACAGAATACTGTCAAGTTTTTATTCATTAAAAAGGTGACCAGAAACATCTCAGCAAGCTGAAGACTACTGGCAAAACACATCTAGTTTCCTTAGCAACAAACAAGTCTGAAAAATCAGGAGGCTGACAATGAAGTGGAACGGATGGTATGATAAAGAGAAATGGCAGCTCTGATGTATGTATGCACCTTATGTGCCCAGATTTCTTTGCTAATGCTTCTGTTTTCATCCTGTCAGTATGAAAAATTTATATAGTACACAAAGTGGAAGACAAAATCAATACGCTCAGAAGCAACCAGCGTTAATACCCAACTTTCAACTCAAAGAACTATTCAATCACTAGTCACCATTTTTCATACTGAACACTTTGCCTTTACCTTAACAATATTATGATGAACTATTTTAAAATAACATATACACACGTAACATATATCAATAATTTTTTTTTACAAAGCTTCTACCTATATAGTTTAAATATACATTTAATCAGAGCTTAACTCTGAACATTTAAGAGAGTCAGAAATTGAAGTTTTTACGTTTTGTTTTAAAATAATATTTTTTTCACAAGATCTGAAAAACTCTCAAGTAGTAACATCATGGGTATGTTCAAAAATGAAGACTTTTAAGTCATGTCTTATCCACTAAAATGTAGTGTGGTGAAAAGAATAAAGGTCAAGTTACAGGATCTTGGTGCTGACTTGATCACTAACTTTGGGCAAATCATTTAACTTCTCTATGCCTTTCTTCATCTATCAATGAAGGAAATTTTATTAACATGTGATGAACATTGTAAAGCACCCTAGCATTTCTAAGTGTTTATTTGTTGGTTTTTGTTAACGAGAACTGGAAGATGGCTACATGTAACTTATGGCTACAATAGGTGTTAGTTTAGAAAAAACTTTCAGAAACAGTATCTCGTGGTAGGTAGGTAGATAGGTATTATAATACTATTCCCATTTCATGAAATTGAAACAAAGTAAAAAGACTTGTTGCAGGTGTCATAATCAGAGGCTTAATTGTGAACAAAACCCAAGTCTTCCCGGATCCCAAGTCTAACCTACCACCATGTTATCTCCAAGGTCCTTTTAACTTTAAAATTCTATCCAAACGATCCACAAATTCAACTCATAAACATCTTATCAGTCTGACTTAAACAAAACATATAAAAATTCCTTTGCTTTCAAGGAAGTTACCTTGAACTCCACGGAGGTCAGCAATGAGGGCATGAACTACCCTGTATGCTTTCAATAGTAACTGAAATCAACAACTATCAAGTTTACTGCTAATGTTGCATACTTACAAAATGATAAAACATAGTCTAAGTTCCCATTTAGTGCTTCACATCTCAATTCAGCTAGAGAAAATATGTTACTTTCAGGTAGACATCCATTTTCCTAGGGATAAAGCACATTTCAATGATAATATACCTCAGCTAAAAACATTCTGATGTACCATTCAAATTTCCTTTTTTGCCATGTCTTTAGATCACCATATTCTCTGATAATCTCTCATTTTTAAAAATTATTTTCCAGAACAATACATAAACTGAATCATTGGACTTTAGCAAAAGCTACGAGATAAAGTTCCAACATTCCAAATCAAATGCTTATCTTCAAATTCAGATAATCTGTCACCCTTAGAATGCCTTCCTTCTAGGAAGAACTTACTACTGAAGACAATGAAAAACACTCTAATTTAAAACAAAATAAAAATTCAATGCATTAATCTAAAATATTTTGGGGCATACAGTGAGGTAAAAATCATATTTATCTCCAAATGGTTAATCACTTGTCCCAACATCATTTAATAATTTAAGTACATGAGCCCAAAATTAGCTCAAATATATTTAATGAGTCACTGTATAGTAGCACAATATTAAAAACCACCCAATCAATAATAAACAATGAAAACAAATAAATTATGGTATATCTATACAATAAAACAGTATGCAAGCATAAAAAATAATGGGTAGAGTTACATACTGCAATGGAAAGTTGCCAAGTGAAAAAAGGATTTAGGGAAATAAGAATATGTGGGAAATATATATTTCTAACAGTAAAATATATACAGTACAGGCTCAAAATACTCAGCTAAGTACTCAGGGAAGAGAAGTAAAGACACTCAAGATAAACTCTACCTTTCAGAGGGTTATAGTTATGTAATTATTTCAAAGAAAGAAAAGAACACTCTAATAGTAGAAAAATCAAGGCATTATGTGAATAACCACCCAGGAAACAGATCTTTTGAACTAAATATTTCTTAAAAGTATTTGGGGCTCTGCTATGTTGGACAGCACTTTGTTTTCAAAATAGAAAGTGCAACGCTTACTGATCAATGCACTAAGGCGATTTCTTCATATATTCCTTCATAAAGGCCTTCCCTATTCTCATGGGAATACGAAGCATTGGGAGGAAAATAATGCTTTGGAGTCAAACAAAAGATGATTTTAAAAAAACAGAACATATAGTAAATATACTATGAGTGTATTTTAAAAATTCAGATAGAAGTGCAAAGTAATATTCAAAAATAAAAAATTACAATTGCCTTGTAGAGTGGGATTAGGAGCAAATATTGTTTTATTTAATTGTTTTCTGATATTGGCACATTGTCTTTCAATATACAAGAAAAATGCTGCTTTATTTTTTTAAGTTTTTTTTTTTTTAACTACTACAGATGGTACACTAACGAGTATTTTTACAAAGCTTTAGCAATTATATACAGACATGACCATTCTTAGTGCTGAGCTTAATAACTTCCCTTTTTTCTTTTGGTTACCACAAAACATTTGGAAGGAAAGATATTCTCTTCAATTATGAAATTAAAACCGTACTTTTACTCACCTGCAAAACAGCACGAGCTGACTTTACACTATCAAAGGATGGAAACACATAATTTATGAATGTCTCTTGATCAGGATTCACTCCCATCTCATGCATTCCTTTGAGGACTTCAACTATACCTGTAAGATAAAATTCACAAGCACAGAGATAAGAACTCAGAATAAATTAACAAAAGATCAGAAAGTCTAGTTCATTTTCTAAATCAGAATGAAGGAAAGGTACTCAGCATTTTGTGTAAAAGAAAGCAGAATAGCAAAAGAATTAAGAAATAAATGAAATTCTGTAATATGGAAATTATGATAATAAATGTCCCTACTTAACTCTCAGGGCAGTCATTAAAATTAAAGGAAAAAAGTGTGTGAAATTCTAAAAAATATTAAATAAATGTTAATAGTAACAATAATGATTTAACTTTTTTACCTGTCTTAAAATACTATTAACAATTTTTCAATTTTCCTTAGATGATGTGTAGAGTAAATGTAGTATAAGCTAACTATATGTTTGAAAACAGGCCAACAAATTGACAATTCTTATTCTGGTACAAAATACTTCATCCAATTATCTATGCCTCAAATACTTTTTAATCTCTTAATTCTTCATTTTTCCAATAATGTTTATCAGGGAAAGGGGTGCATTCTGCTTATTTAGATAATCTGTGTTACTAGTATTTTTAACTTAATATTCTAACTGAAATTAAAGCAGGTTTAAGAAAACATGGGTTCACACCGTTACTCAGATAAGCTCAGTCACTTCCTCAGGCATTCTGAGGGAGAATAACTTGTCAGATGGGAAGAGTGAAACACTTATTAATAAGGAGAAAAAAGGTGATGATCTGACATAACTACATACACATCCTCCTAAAAAATACGATCCATATTTCTTTTTTAAAAAGATTAAAATAATCATATGTTAACTTAAACAGGGATCCCAAATCTGTGAACTTAGAAAATCTAAACTAAGTCTAATATTTCAAATGCAGTCATGAGAAAGTTTATGAATTGAGAGAAAAGATTTTTAAGAATTAAAATAGTTCAAACTTTGGGAAAGGAAATACATATAGTTTACCTGAGCAACTTTCACCAACTATGGTCATTTACTTTACATATTTTAGACTCTAACCAGAGCACTCACTTCATTAGCAGGCAATTTCTTACTTTTTGAAAAGTACCTTCTATTCAAACACTTTACTGAACTGGAATTTATGCTTTCACATTGGCCCTTATATATTTTACTCTTTCTATATTCTTACTTTTTCAGGTTTTCTAAATATACCAAGAGATGTAGATCCTCAGTCATTGCAGGTTATTTCCTCTCATTCAGGCCAACTTGCTAAAATTCTGACGGGTAACTTTTCCATTTATGCCACAGAGAAAAATACTAGTAAGATGAGCCATGAGGAATTCACGGTAAGAGTCTTTCTTAGGTGTTTGTGATGGCTAAATTTATAGCCATGAAAATTCTAGAATTCAATAAAAATTGCTGTCCACTTTTGGTTCAGTTTGATCTGACCCCTAAATACCTTTGTTTGATATCCTAATGGGTTTTATTTATTCCATAGGAGACACTCTACATCTTCCATCACTGCAGCCAGTATTTCCTTCTGTTATTTCTACCAGTTTACACGTGACTGTCTCTAGACAAAGAACAAGTTCACTGCACTAATAAGAATGTTACTTTCTTATTTTATACTAAAGAAACTATAGAGAATACGTTCAGCTATTTCCATGTTACATGAGGAAGACCGTAGACTATATTAGTTTACTATTATTTTGGACCTCCAGCAAAGGAGAAACTTTTTTTTTTTTAACTGATCTTTTTTATCTGTTTATCTATCTATCTATCTATCTATCTATCTATCTATCTATCTATTTATTGGGGAAGGGGAACAGGACTTTATTGGGGAACAGTGTGTACTTCCAGGACTTTTTTCCAAATCAAGTTGTTGTCCTTTCAATCTTAGTTGTGGAGGGTGCCGTTCAGCTTCAAGCTGTTGTCCTTTCAGTCTTAGTTGCAGGGGGCGCAGCCCACCATCCCTTGTGGGACTCCAGGAATTGAACTGGCAACCTTGTGGTTGAGAGCCCACTGGCCCATGTGGGAATCGAACCGGCAGCCTTCGGAGTTAGGAGCATGGAGCTCTAACCGCCTAAGCCACCAGTCCAGCCCAGGAGAAACTAGTTTTTAAAAACTGTAAAACAGTTGACAGTATCTAGTGCTCTCAAGTTACCTTTCTCAGCTTTTATTTTTTTCCAGATAAAACCTTCATGGATTCTAGGAGCGGGGTTGGGGGGAGGGTTAGGTGAAAAAGGTAAAAGGGATTAAGAAGTACAAATTGCCAGTTACAAGAAAGGTCACGGGGATAAAGTACAGCATAGGGAATGTAGTCCATAATATTGTAATAACTATGTATGGAGTCAGATAGGTGCTAGACTTATCAGGGTGATCACTTCATAAGTTATATAAATGTCTAATCACTATGTTCTACACCTGAAACTAATATAATATTGCATGTCAACTGTAATTGAAAAATAATTTTTTAAAAAGACTATTGGTTTAAAAACCTGATAATACTTTAAAAAATGTTCTTAATGTAAAATTCGGTACCTAATTTTTAACCAATAGCTAAGAACTTTCACAAAATAAAGTCAGTGTAACACTTACAGACGTTTAGTATGGAGGTGTTATGGTATTTAAAACAAGTATTTAAAATAGGAGAACAGAAATCCTCAGTTCTAATCCCAGCATTTCTGGCAGCTACATGTGGAACCTAAGGTCAGTTACTGAATTTCTTTGTGGCTCTCAGTTCCTTCATCAATATAACGTGAGCTTTCAACAAGGCACCTCTGAAATCTAAATTCTAAGATTCTAAGAAAAGATGGATTCCAGATAAAGCCCATTTTTCTCCAGCTTGAGCTACAACTATAGAGAGAAATTATCTGAATTCTTTTATGTGTATTTAATAATAAAAATGTGGTAACCAATTCATGTCTAGATACAGAGCTAAGGTTGAGGAAAGCAAATTTACCTGATAAAAAAACAAACATTTCAAGAGGTACCAAAAGTATTTTCCTATCTGTGTAAAAGGTGGACAAACTAATATGCCCAAAGATTTTCATAGAATGTTGTAAACTTTTTATGGTTCAAAAATACTGGGTTAAAGGTTACTTCTTGGAGTTTTCACAACTGGAGGATATGCAAAGAGTTAATCAACTAGCATATTGTTTTCCAGAGATTTTTCTAAAATGGATTTAGAGACTTTTATAGCCAGAAACAATTAGGGAATATTTGTTTCACTATTTCCTTTAAACCAGAAGACAGCTATATATTTAAAATAAAATTGCAATATGAAAGTCTGCTAAAAGCACTTTTTTTGTTGTTTGTGCATTTTGTTTGTCACCCAGTGTCATACTAACAACTCTGCATCTCATTCTAAAGCACATTATACTGAGATAAAATGAAAAAGAGCATTTTTTTGTTTCCCCAAGGGGGAAGTACTTCTGTTAAAAGCATCTTTTTATGATACTCCCCTTTCTGAATTACCAATAATGCAAACCAAAGAATTAGATCCTGTACTCTAAAATTTAATATTTGTTCAATTCTTATTCATATCCTATAGACATCCCATGTGTACAAGGGAAAAGTCTGCTAAATGCTTAAACGTACTTAAGAACCTGAAAGATTGAACGTTTCTGTCCTTCAATCAGCAGGCTGTCAGGTCATGAGCACTCATTTTGCAATAGAAGTTGTCTTTCCTTTCCTATTATTGTAACTCAGCTCAGTTAAGGAAAAAAAGACTGGTCCACAAAGAAAATGGTCTGATGATATATAACTTAATCATTAATGAAGCTAGACAAACTAAATTCAAACACTATATGTAAAATCAAGAACTAAAGAGTTTTAGAAAAACTTAAAAATAATGACCTGTTTAAAACTACACTCACAAGTTTGAATATAGATCAGAGATGAATTAAGAAATGAAATGTAATTAAGATGAAAGAAATCCATTCCATTTGTTTTTTAGAATCTTTACATAATATTTTACTATGATTTAAATCAATTCTATTTTCTCAGAAGATCTAATACTCAGGAATAAGTATGCTTGCCCCCAAAATTCAATTAGATGTGTATACAAACTATTACGATGGATCTTTGAACCATTACCAATCTGTAGAAGGCAAAACCTAACCTTGAACATTTTTCTCCTTCTGATGTCCAACTAGCAATGGCCAGAAATAATGAGTTCTGACGGGAAAACCTTCTTCCTTCAGAGCCTTCATTAGAGCTTTTGCTGAATCTGAAAGAGATAC
This sequence comes from Rhinolophus sinicus, assembly GCF_036562045.2. Taxonomy (NCBI): domain Eukaryota; kingdom Metazoa; phylum Chordata; class Mammalia; order Chiroptera; family Rhinolophidae; genus Rhinolophus; species Rhinolophus sinicus. The sequence continues at coordinate 29,936,950 of NC_133755.1, forward strand.
CATGAAATATTACAAAGCTACCTGAGAAAAAGTTATTTATGTTGGTTTTAATTATGAGAATCTAGTACCGGTTTTATTGGCTAGTAAAGCACACTGGAGTGTGAACTGTAAAGGAGATGAGTGCATCTGGGCTTCCTTTAACTTCTTACAGTAGTCTACCAGCTTCTCTGCAGGCTAGGAAGAAAAAGGCACACATCAGCTGGATCTACAAATATCTCAACCATTTGATATTCTGCAAACGTTCTAATACTTTTGGGATGAAAAATTTGAACGCTTCACCCTCTTTCTACCCAATAGTCTTAAAACACAAAAACAAAGTTTTCATAATATTTATAATTGGTCTAATCTCATAGTAGGATCTTGTATTTTTAAAAAAATCCTATTTCACTGCCTATTACACTGTCTAAATGTAAAAATGGAAAGAATACCGTATTCATAGTCACACAGTGTCGTAAAAAGAAACTGCCAAAGTCACTCTGACCATCTTCCCTTGATACAGGACAGGCTAATAGAACTTGGAATGCTGTATCTTCCAATTTTTCAGTGACTAAAAGCAAAATAAGGTTCATTGCATCTGGGAAAAAAAAAAGACATCTTTTTGTTACTGAAATTAATGACATTTTTATACTGTAACCAGTATGAAAGACAAACTTATGAACTACAAACACCAAAAGGAGCTATCTGCCTAAATAATAATGAAACACTTCCAAATGAAAACATTCCCAAGTATTCATTAACTCAAGTCTCTTAGAGTCCTATGTCCATCCACATCCCTCATTGTTATAGAATGCCCTTTTTATCATGTTAATAATAATAATTCAGATTTTTAGAAAAATCATGAAAGTAAAAATTTTATAACTACCTGGAATATATCTTCTTTCATATGTAATTTTTTCCAAAATTTCTGAGACATATTGAGGATACCCAGCTTTACTGAAGCTAAAGATAAGTTGCAATAAATCACGGTCCATAAGGTAAAGATCAGACTTCTCCACCTTCTCCAGAGTCTATAAAAAGTTCCAGAAATTAGAACAAGTTATTTTTAAATTAAAGCTAAATAAATCCAAATACCAAGATTTAAAATACCAGGAACATATATCATCTAAAGATTTGGGACTTCTTTTATAAAACAGAAACATTCTATTTCAACAATAACTGTTACATTAACAAGATACCAAACTATAAAAATTCTCTACAAGAGGTATCTTTGAAAACAGATATAAACTATACTTTTCTGCTTCATGTAAAAACGTAACGTAAGTTTACACAAATAATTTTAAAGTGTATTTATTTACATGATATAATCATACCTGCTTAACATGGTCAATGTCACCCTTCTCAGCATATGCATTCAATAAGGCTAGGTACGTGTCTGGACCAGGCTCAATACCGGCCTCTCTCATTACTGTGAGAATATTCTCCGCGTTCTCCATATCTCTGTAAGTTAATGCAAAGAAAATAAAACAAGTTATCATAATACTCCCAACTGTAATATTATCATTCAATCTAAAATACATTACCTATGTTTATTAAAACTGAAAATCCTTTAGTACCATTTAGAAACATGGTAACGTCAGAAAACGACAAATACATATTAAACTGGTTACAGGTTTCTGAAATAAAGATCATAAACATCTCCAATTTTTACAGGTAACTTTTCCAAAAGAGAAACCAAATTGTGTAATAATTACACAGACATTAAATACTGTGTACTTTCACTAAATATGACTCAAATTTACCTTTTTAGGGGAAAATACGTTTAGTAAATTAGTCTTCAAAACTAAAAATTTTTTCCAGGGCACCAGCAAATCACTTAATAAACTTTACAAAGTCAGTTACTTTGGATCAGGCCCAATGTTTGTAACAAAAATTTCAAATAAAAGTTTTTATGAAACAGATCAATTTTAAGACTAGGATATTTTAAAAGTATGCATCTTCTATCTCACACACTCAAGATTGTTTTTGAGGAAGTACATAAACATGGTTTAAGAATTTTCTACAATAATTCTATAATTTAAACCTCACTTGAGAACAAAACCTTAGGGTGAACATTACCCAGCTCTTGCATGCCCTGTAACAAGAGCACTGAATACTGCCTCTGTGACTGGAAGATCCTTAGTTTTCATAAATCCAAGAATCTTGCTGCAATGAAAGAGAAATGAAAATAATCCTTGGAAATGTACATCAAAAAACCGTTTTACAACATATACTCACAAAACTCCATTACCTGAAATTATAGCAATTGTCTTGAAGTACTCTTGTTAAAAATAGCAATTTTAAAATCTGATTGTTTCTTCTATACTATTAATTAACCTTTAAAAAGCATTAAGTTTAGTAAGATTAATTTAGTTAAAAATGAGATTGTACATTTCAATTTATCCTTTATTCCTTAAACTCTCTAACCAAAAGCAGTAATAAATTTTATGCAAGCAGAGAAATGCCACAGCTGACTTTATATAAACCAGCACGATATTGTTTTATAAATGAATACAGTTTAAATAGCTAAGAACGTTTCCTTTAGGAAATATCAATTTAAAAAAAGTAAAGCCAGCTTTATACCTCAACAATTTTAAACCACTGCTCCAGTAAATCAAATTTTTAATTAAAATAGTAATTTTTACTTATTGTTCCCCTCTTACACAATTTTATATTTTATCTAAGTCACATTACCAAATTTGCTAGATTAAAATGCTTCTGAAGTAATTTCCCTTACCAAGAAGAAACTTGAAAAAAACACAGTAAGTATATTACAAGACTTATAAATGTGTTTGCTTAAACATAAATTTATAGAGCTCCGTACCTGGCACCTTCAATGTCTCCCACATTACAATAAGCCGCAATCAACCTTTGGTATGTCACCTGTCAATGAAATAAGCCAGTTATTATTTTTTTAATGGTCTTTTTTCCCGGGTGAAAAAGAGTGGATGTGACCAGTAAACACTTACAATAGTAAATACCTACTCGATTTGGTTGAATGTTTGCTTCCTCCATTTTTGCCAAGAAGTCAGTTGGTGAAAATTTATATTCATTTTGAAGGTAGACTTTAAGTAAAGCATTATAGTGACTTACATCATACACAGTACCTACAAATGAAATTTAAATCAAACTTAGAAAAGCACTTAAAAACATATCCTTTATCACAACTAAAACATGTGCACTTAAATTTAACAAAGAATAAAATGATCACTTCGGTATTTTCATCCTATACTTAGACCCATCTATATAGAAATCCTATCAGAACAGAGCAAACTAAACATGTAAGACAGGAATTACTGAATGACTGTACAGTTACAAGTATCTGCCTATGCAGATATTAAGAGGTCTCTCCTTATGAAGCATAGTATTCTCTTCCTGTTAGAAAATGCTGACAATACCCCTGTATCTAAAGTGACTGGATGATTTTTTCATTATAAAGCAGTCCTTGCTACATTACAGACATGCTGGCGTGGATAGATTGTGACTGTGGTTTTATACAGGTAGGACCGTGCTGGCACTTTTGCTTATTCACTAACCAGGCTCTCAAAGTCTTTGAAGGCTCCACTTCCATTCCATCCCCAGTTGCTGAACACCATGTCTACTCACCTATCAATTATCTGTGTTCCAAGGCCACATTTTCTTTCTGTGCCCATCTTGCCTAAAGCCCTATCTATCAATTAAGGTCACCACTCAGCCTCCCAATGCCCACTCATGGCATCATGGTCATCATATCCATCCAGTGCTAATGTTTTACCAAATTTTCATGAATTAAATTTCATATCTTTATTCACCTGCCACATAGGCAAGTGGTCAGTATCTGGTTATCAGTTTGAGATACAAGGTAGCAGTGGCCTGTTCTATTAAATTAATATTTGTTTTTATCTTAGCAGACATGTAGAATGCTTACTATGTTTCAGGCACTGTGCTAAGTACTCTGCATACAGAGGCTCAATTACTCTTCACAACAGCTTTGAGGCAAATACTAATATCATCCCCACCCTACAAATGAAGAAAATTGACTTTTACTTGTCCAAGGCCACATGGCTAGTAAGTGACCATAAATTTGAACATAGGTGGTCTGCCTTGAGAGCCCAATTTTTTAACCACCGTAATACTTTATATAGGGTCTTACAGAGAACCATGTGCGATTCAACATCTGCATATGATTACGCAACAAGGTTACCATATAATGCCTATAAAACTTCTGAAAAATCCTCAAGTCAAGATAAAGAACTTTAATAATGACTGGCTACAGCTGAAGGAAATTATATTCTGTAAGTTTGTAAAAGCATTCACTCTGGTTTGTTGAAGCTGAGGAAACTGCTCAAAATCCAGATAACTAAAATGTATTCTAGCTTTTCATACAGATTTTAGTTAAGATCAATATTCAACCTAACTCTACTACGTTTATGTCTTTATTTCTACCACTTTGGCATAGTGCTATGGATGACAAAAATGTTTCTGTGAATTCAATAGAAATTTTTACCCCCATATTTACTATTATGTCTAGTTAATTTTATGGGTCATTTCTTATTTGGACTGGAGGTAAAACCCTAGAATGGAGAGATTTAAACTTTAGCTTGAAAAAATGGATTGATTTAAAGAGTAAGACATAAAGACTATTCCAGAAAAGATAGACAACTTGAACAAAAAAAGTAAAGGAGACATATATTATTATGATATAGCCAAAGAAGTACACCAAAAGTAATTATATTAAAAATTTAGCACATGGCAACATTGAAATGAGATTCTATCATTTCCAGTGTTTCCTCCAGGATCCCTTTTAGTTTGGAAATCTCAGTTCCAGTCTCAGATCTGTCAATAGCTTATTCTGTTACTTTGGACACATTACCTACACTAAAATATCTCTTACAGCTTTACAAGTTTATGAAAAAGAGTCATACTGGCAATCTACAAGGCTTCTGGCAATATTAACTCAAAAAGTATCTATCAAGTGTAATATGTACAAAACATCATGCTACTGGCAAACAAAGATGCTATGGATTCCATTCTCAAATAGGATACAGAAGAAATACATGTTTGAGACCAACTATAACAAAAAATCTTTCCATTGAGGTATTAACATAATGATTGTTGTATAAGGGCTTTTTTATATTTTAGAATATAACCTTTTCACAAATATTTCTCCCAGTTCAACATGTTTTTCTTAAATTACATGACTTATTGACGTACAGACATTTCTACTTTTCAGTCAATTCTTTATCTTCACTTTTCTGTTACTTTTACACTTAGAAAACCCTTTTCCATTCTGAAATACATTTATTTTTATCTCTATTTTTAAAAACTTCTAAAAAAATAAACTTGTCAACAAAATTAACTCTAGATGAATTAAAAACTCTGAGGTAAGGCTCTATCTTTATTCTATGTGCTACACATTTCTTGAAGAATATTCCTAGATATTTTAGATATGTGACTGTATCCATTTTCTCCATTGGATTTTCTAAGTAGGAAAAGTTATAGATTGACTTTTTAATATTTGCAACTACTTTACTGGAAATTGAGTGTATGGGATTTTACAGGTAAAAAAGCACGTCACCTAAAAAATAGTAATGTCTAGCATTGTTTCACATCTTATTTCATTGCCATTATGCATGATATTTATTAGTTGTTGGCTTTAGATTTTAACATATTAAAGATGCATTCATTTATTCTTTAAGATTTTTTAAAATCAGGAATGAACATTGGGTCTTCTCAAATGGTTTAAGCTACTATTTTTTGAATAGATACTATGTTCACAGTTCAAAACTGAAAAAGTATAAAAAGGTATAGAGTAAAAATTATATCGTGTTTATTATTCTTCTAGAAATGTTTTAATATTGTATTCACATAAACATATAAACATTTTTTCTTTCAAAATTGTAACATACTATACATACTGTTCTGCACCTTAATTTTTTTTTACATCTTGGAGACTACCTGACATTAGTATATGAAGAACTCCATTTTTTTTTAACAGTTTTATGGACACTCCATCATTTATTTAACCAATCCGCTAGTGAGGAACATTATAAAGTTGGTTCCAATTTCTTACTATTACAAACAAGCTACAATGAAGATTATTCTTCTGCAAATATGAATACATCTGTATCTAAATTTGGACAAATGGAAGAGTACATCTGTATCTAAATTTGAACAAATGGACTGCTTGGTCAAATGGTATGTGCATTTATAACTTTGACGGACCAAAGGCCTTCTTAGTTTGTTCTCTTGCTTTTTGGCTTACTATAAAAGTAATACTTGTTATGGAAACTTATTTTATTCTTAATGCCCCTAGATGTCACTATAACTCACCAAATAAATCATTACAAAAAAATTATGAATCAAGTAGCCTTTCCATAAAATTAAATTATATGTAAAGAAATTTTTTTACTAAAGCAAAAAATATCTACACCTTTTATATACATCAGATATTCAAACAATCATACCCAATTTTTTAAGTTTGTCCCATATCCTGTGAGCCAATTCTGTTCTCTCTGAGGACTTTAGTTCAGGCAAGAGAGAACCACAGCTGCGCAGCAGAAGCAAGGCTTGATTACCACCTGGGCAACCTATGCAAAAAGATTAACAGAACGTTTAACACAGTACCAATACCATATAAACATCAAATCTTAAACTGAAATCTATAAATATTCAAAAACCTCCTGCCTCCCTAAAAATATTGAGTAGCTGTAAACTGAAAAAGTCCTATCCTAATCCACAAGCATAATGTACAATGCTACTAAAAATTCTAAGTTCTTAAAAAATTAGTCTCCTTTCTTAAGGCAGCTAAGCTTATGAATCCACTTAATCTGCAAGACTATAGAATACAAAAATACAAAGAACCCAATTTATGTGCAGTGCTTACTGCTATTCAAAGGCTAAGCTTCTTAGTATCTTATGAAATAATACAAATCAGTACAATTAAACCCATGAATATCCATTTTAGGCTTATAAACAGTTACAAAACATGAACTTCCTTCTCCCTTTATCCATGTCCTTTATCTACATGTCCCTGAAAGCTGACTGTAAAAAAACAAACCACTTATTATATGATTCCATTTATATGAAGTATCTGGAATAAGCATATCTATAGGGTACAAAGTACAGTAGTGGCTGCACAGGGATGGGAGGGTTTTGGGGGATGATGGAGGTATGGAGATTTCTTTTTGAGGTGACAAACTGTTCTGAAATTGACTGTGGTGATAGTTGTAAACTCTGAATAAATCAAAGAGAGAAAACGAAAAACAGTATTTAAATGCACATTAATTATGACTGACACTTCTTTGGTATACCTCATTAGCCTATAGCTTCTTCACGTGACTGAAATCCATGGATGGGCTTTAGGAAGTGGGTGAATGCTCTGAAACTGCATGTAGGTATGTCTGTATGTGGGTTTGGGGGTGGGGGAGTAGAGGTCCTACAAGCTTCCACCAAATTATCAAAGTTGCATAAATGACTCAAGTATATTTTAGCAGCTAAAATGAAAGTAAAAGGGAAATGATTATCTGTTTCTGGGAATCTGTCATATGTGATCATCTTAGGGACAGCTGACGATGAAAGACAAGAAAAACTAGTATCTTCCAAGAAAATTTACCGCTGGAAGTGACTCTTTTATAAACTGTGGAAGGCAAAAAGGCAATTTTTATTTGACTTTGCAATAAACATCTGAAATGAAATGTTTCAGTTACTCAAAACTTTGCCCTGATGAGTTGGAAAGACAAGAAAGATTACAATCATAACGTACAATCAATAGAAATAACAAACAAAATAAAAAGTATCAAATAATGTGCTCTACAATAAGCTTGCCCCCAAATAAGTATTTATGAATAAGTTCAAGTTTTTGAACAGAAAACTGGAAATACCTGAGACACAGGCATTATCAAAGACTTTTTGTAGAAGAGTCGTGGTGATACGGCCAGTTCTTCGGACAGAATTATCTAGTCTCATTAGAGCCCAATCAAACTGACTGGCATTCCTCCTTTGAGAAGTGGGCTCCTCTTGAAGATAGTTTTTTTCAGCTGCAATGGCATACAGCCTGGCTTGGCTCAGTAGCCCTCTATAAAATGAAACACAATTAATAATAAATTAAGTCAACTACTATCCATACAGGTCATCTTCTTGAGTGAAAATTATACAAAGCTTTTTTATTAGATACTAAATACACAAATTCATAGTGCAATAGCATTATGCCCATAGAAGTATAAACTGGTAGCAAAGCAAGTTTTGACTTTTACTTGGAATAAAATCATATGTACATAAAAAAACTATATATGCAAAGTAAATCTCTTGAATAATTATTTGACAGTGTCTTGAGAACCTTCCATATGGAATCGTTTCAAACTAGACAATACTATGATGTGTTTTAAGTGTTCTTTAATCTCCCTTAACCAAAGCCATCAAAAATAAAACCAGATTTCTGGTGTTAAACATCATTCTCGGGAAGTCAAAAGGAAAAAAATGTTTATAAGCTAGGTAAGGTCAGCCTAGTACATGTGTGTTTATAAAAGAGCAAACAACCTTTAAACCATTCAATATCTTACGAGTACAAGTCTCATATGCAAGCCAAATGCTCTAAAACCTGAAATCAGAGATATTCCATGCTGTAGAAATACAAGCTACACCTGATTTGCAAATATCAAACTTAAAAATAATCCTCATGTGTAAAGGAATCCCTGTCATAAATTTTTGAATTGAATTTAAACTTTCTCTACATTCATATATTACTTTCACAAAATTTCTAATTCAAAGATTTACATACTTACTCCAAAATATTTTAAACTTTCCAATAATAGCCAGAAAGTAAAAACAACTAAATAATAAACACTAAGTATATATTAACTGAGTATAATGTAAAAATACTTTACTTATTAATACAAGAATGTCTTCAGAATTACAAACACATTTTTCTGGCATGTGTGTATTTTTATCAGTCAATTACCAAAATAAATACAGAGGGTGCCAAAAAAAAAACAACACCAAAAAAACATATACAAGGGGATGCTTTGGTCAACATTGCTCAAGCAGTAGTTCGTCATAATCAGAAGTGTCTGGACCCTGATGGTAACCACTTTGAGTACCTCTTGTAATTGCAGAGGTCAAACGTGACTTGTATTCATCTTCTATTATAGGTATATATTGAGTATTACAATTTTAATAGTTTTCTTTTCTTAAAATGTATATACATTTTTTTTGGCAACCTCTATATTTATATAGTAATAAGCTTAATAAAACTGTTTATTTCCTACCTTATGTCATTAACCTGGATAACCAGTCACAAACTGAATGATGAAGCATGTGATGCTAAAGAAAGCTACAGCCACTGGTAGTTTCACCACAAGGTCATGTAAAACAGAGGCAGTAATTGATACTAGACTAGAAATGCTACCACTGGGATCTGGGACAAAGCACAACCACTCTGGCCGTCAATGATTCTACCTAAGTAAATAAATAGCATGGAATAAAAAGTAAAATGGAAAAAATCAGGATACAAACTGAATGACACAGTGTCTGATCTTTGTAAACCTAACGATCAGTACATTGTAGATGGCTAGTTGACTCTAGCCATCTAAGTTTGTTAAATGAGCTGAATTAATCAAGTGCTAGATTATTACCTACCAACTGCAGAAGATACCCTCCTACATGTATTTGTCCCTTATTTTCAAAGGTTTTCTCTGGCCATTTATCTGGCTACTGGATCAGTTACTACTAAACTATGCCCTTGTTAGTCATACAAATACAAAATGACATTATTTTAAATCACCCAGAACAATGTCAAGTTCAGGTGAGTGTGCAATATTGTTCAACAATGAAAGCTGACTAATATAGGGATTTCAAAACTGTAGAAATATAACATTTGCCTAAGTTTTTTCACACAAACCAAATCTGATAAACTGTGAAAGAGTATTAAAAAATAAAACCTGTGCTAAAGTGCAGTTTTAAAATGCAAGATCGAACAAACACAAATAAAATTCAGGCAGAAGACAGAGATGTTACAATAAACCATTCTGAACACTCTAAAGCTAATTTTTCTTACAACTAAATCTTTAATGCAGCTGAGTCTCCTTTACATACATATGTGTGTAAAGAACAGCTTGGCTTTCGTTACCGGTAGTTAAGTTGAAATATAAATCTGCTACGAAATAAGCTGGGGTGGGGGAAGGATTACATATTTAAACCAAAGGATTCTTCAGTCTTCAAAAGGATTCTCCAGTGCTTCCCCACATGGCAGTGCTTTCTAGTTATTATTTAGCCCAGAATTTATTTTTAAATTCATTTGAACACACCCTGGTAGAAACAAGAATTTCATAGCCTGAAACATTAGGTCTGTTGTGATAGAAAGGAAAGAACAAGTTCAGGGGTGGGTGCATGCAAGGTAGGCATCTAGCCATCAGACTGGCACAAGCTGGAATGCACTGCCTCCAACTTCTGATGACCAAAATTGATGTAATCATATGAGGGAAAATTATTTTATCATCTTCTCAATCTCATAAATGGCTCAGGAGTTCCCTCCCCAGACTCTGGCACTCCAATATGCAGGTTATCCATGAATTTTCTTGCAAAATCTGGCATTTAAAAAGTTACTTTTCTCAGTAATTTTAATTGGTGGTGGTAGTTTTTACTTTGATACTTTAGTACAAAAAATAATGATTATATAGTTGAGTGTGTGTATTTCAAAAAGATACCAGAATCAGATTATGAGCAGGCTTCCATGGGACTCCCCTTTTAAACCTCTACCATTTTTAAATTAATACTTTACTTTTTCAAGGCACTTTTAGGTTTACAGAAAAATTATCCAGAAAGTAGTTTCCATATACCTTCTTCCCGTTTCCCCTCTTAACAGTTTGTATTAGTGATATATCTGTTACAAATTATGACCAACACTTATTATCAACTAAGGTCTATAGTTTACAATAGGCGTCACTCTGTGTGTACATGTCTGTAAGTTGTGACAAACGTATGACATGCATTACAGTGGCATACACAAGTTTCATTGTCCTAGAAACGCCCTGCACTACCCCCTTCCCAAATCCCTGGCAACCGCCTTTTACTTGTCTCTATAGTTTTGCCTTTTCTAGAATGTCATATAGTTGGATCATACAGTAAGTATGTAGACTTTTTCAGACTGGCCTCTTTCACCTCGCATACATTTGAAGTTCCTCCATGTCTTTGGCTTGATAGCTCATTTCTTGTTAGTGCTGAATAATACCCCGTAGTATGGATATAGCACAATTTGTCTATCCTATTAAAGGACGCATTGGTTGCTTCCAATTTGGGGCAATTAAGAATAAAGCTACTATAAACATTTCCGTGCAGGTTTTCGTGAATATAAATTTTCAACTCATTTGGATAAATGTTTAGGTGTGTGACTGCTGGATCACATGGTAAGCTTATGTTTATTTAGCTTTGTAAGAACTGCCAAACTATCTTCTAAAATGGCTGTTTCATTTTGCATTCCCACCAGCAACAAATGAGAGTTCCCTATTCCCCCATATCCTTACCAGCGTTTTGTGCCATAGGTGTTTTGGATTTGCCATTCTAATAGGTATGTAGTGGTATCTAATTGCTGTTTTAATTTAAAATTCCCTAATGACATATGATGCTGAGTATCTTTTCATATGCTTATTTATCTTTTGCATGTTTTCCTTGGTGAATTGTATATTCAGAACTTCTGCCCATTTTTCAGTTGGGTCCATTCAGTGTCTCACTGTTGAGTTTTCAGAGTTCTTTGTACGTTTTGGATAGTCTCAGTGTTTATTTCTTTTTTGTAAACTTTTTGTTGAAGTGTTGTTCATTACTTTTTAAGCTTCAAATATCCACCGAACTAATTACACACGTTCTTAAAACTCTCCCTTCCCTATGCTCTTCCTCACTGCGGTTACAAACCAGTTTAGCATCACTTTGGAGTTATCAGAGTAAAAAAATACAATATATGATAGAACAGGTTATACTCAGTAGTTGATATTTATTTGCATTTAATTATACACGCTAGGAGTAGGAAATTATGGCTATAATCCTCATTTTACAGATAAGAACACTGAAGCAACTTGCTCAAAGTCACAGTAAAGCTGGTTAGTAACAGATGACAAGGCCGACATTAGTACTGGGTAGTCTCCTTGTGAAATGAGTTCAATACAGTCAAAAGGCATCAAGGAAACTGATCTGGCTGCAATAGGGGGTTCACACTGGAAAATAGTAAAAACTAAACCTAGACAGGGTGGGTGAGACTAGATAATGGAACACCTCCGATGGCTGATAAGTGATTTGGATATGCTTATTAAAGCGGACTGATTTTCACAAAGCTGCCCTCTCAGCTTATTTTGTTGTATCCTTCTGTAGTGAATGGGGATCTCAAACATCTCCTATGTTCTCACCAATCCCTTATTTTTTAACTATTCCACTTGAGTTTTCTTCAGCTTGTTACTATGGTTGACTACATGGATTAGTTTTTAAGTGTTGAGCCAGCCTTGCATACCCGGAATGGACCGAACTTGGTCACAGTATGAAATTCTTTTTCTACATTTTCTACATATACTGATTCCACTTGTTTAAAATGTTAAAAGTTCAAAAAGAACTCCTCCTAAAAGTGGTTGGTAGTCCTTTCAAATTTCTCCATTGCTACATGGTTCCCTCAAGCTCAAAATCTTAGGATAATTATTTTACTGCTCAAAATCCCTTTCACCCTTCGTGGGCACCTGATGGGATGAGGTTGGAGACGAAGACTAAATAAATCAGGGAGAATTCTGAAAGAGCCTAGATTTGATTCTAGGTACAGATTTTATTCCTGGTACAGAACTATATCCGAACTCTCTTAAATCTGAGGTTGTAGCATGATCTATTTCTGTTTTTGAAAAAGAACAGTCTAGCTGCTGGGCGGAGAATACATTAGCGGACAGCAAGAATTAAAATAGAGATACGCCCCATTTAGGAAGCTGTTGCAGTCGTCCAGGTGAGAGACTGATAGCAGCTTCGACCACAGTGGGCAGTGAAGATGGGAAAGAAATATCTATCACCAAGGGCCCCACCTGACTTAACTATAAATTCCAGGCCACAAGTAACACCACACAATTTAATTGTTACCTCCATGTAGTGAAGAAAATTTCACGTAAAAGTATTTACTTAATCCTCTGTATACATCCATTCTACCCTTTTACATATCATAGTCATAAACATTTGATCAGCACAATCTTCGAGGCAAGAACAGAAAGTTATACAGCATAATGGTAAAACACCAGCTTTAAGAGCGTGGGCTTGAGTCCTGTGTGTGTGACTTTGGACAAGTTACTGTAACTCTCTCCGAGCCTATATAATCTGAGAGACAACAGTATTTAATTCACAGAGATGTCACAAAGATTAACTGAGATATGCAGTGTTTCCCAAAATACCATACTTCTACTAGGGAAAATGATTTTAGATACCATATAGACAGATTTTCCATTTCAGTAGGTCTATTTATTTTAATAAATATTTTTAAATAACTATCACAGCAAGCTCTTTATTTTACTAGCATTCTTGCTTAAGACAAAATTAAGTTAGAGGCTGGCCCGGTGGCTCAGGCAGTTAGAGCTCCATGCTCCTAACTCCGAAGGCTGCGGTTCGATTCCCACATGGGCCAGTGGGCTCTCAACCACAAAGTTCAACTCCTCGAGTCCCGCAAGGGATGGTGGGCACTGCCCCCTGCAACTACAAACGGCAACTGGACCTGGAGCTGAGCTGCGCCTTCCACAACTAAGACTGAAAGGACAACAACTTGACTTGGAAAAAAGGCCTGGAAGTACACACTATTCCCCCAATAAAGTCCTGTTCCCATTCCCCAATAAAATCTAAAAAAAAAAAAAAAATTAAGTTATGAAAAAATGTCAGTTTAAACCTAAAACCAATGTCAAGAAAAATATTAAATATAAATAATTATTTAGGTAGTTAGTACTCAGATTTGGCAAAAAATCTGAAGGCAATACACAAATGCCCAAAGTTTGGGCAACACTGAGAAAGTAGACACAAAGGACTCAGCAAAGTAAGTGTAATAACTACGACATGTTTACTAGAGCTGTTTCTTACTTTTTAAAATGTATTAGCAGAAAGCGTAAGACTTATTTTAAAAGGCCTATTCAAATCTAAGCTACACTATCGAACAGCCATGGGATTCTGGGAAAGGTATTTGGTCTAGGCATTAGTAGTTCCTTCATCAGAAGGAAAACACCTACCTTGTACAGATCACATTAAAAACACATGATTCCTAACAAAACATTTATTATGGAATGTACTCAGTACACATTTGTTGATTGATCTTTTTTTTCTCCTCTTTTGCAGAGCTGTCACAATGAACTTTCTCCCAGAACTTTTCTGCCAAGACCTTGATTCTCCAAAAAGTCTTGCCCTAACAACAAGCTGTCCCCCAAACACAGCTTTATGCTTTATGGTAAGTCACAGAATTTTAGAATTAAAAAAGCCACCTGTAACTCTTCTACACTTTGATAACCATCAGTCTCCTGGCTTGCAACACCAACGCCATTCCTTTCCCCCATCCATGTGCCCCCTCCAGCTCAGGCTCCTCCAGTCCAAAGGGAGGTAGGTCTCCCATTTGTGACAAATCACCAAGAGTCAGTTGACCAGTTTTGGACCTATGATGTGACGTGGAACAAGAGGCTCTTCAGAACCTATAGTGAGAGTGAGATGGACTAGATTATTCTAAAGATCCCTTCCAGCATTCACATTTTGAGATCTTATCATGTGCTTACTGACCTGTGATAGAAAATCTTTAATTCCTAAATTTATAAGGTAACATGACCTTTCTTTTCAAAAAATCCTAAGTACATAAGTAATCCCTTCTGCACCTGAAACAACATATTCAAAACACTTCAGAACTGGGAATCACAGTATCCACAGCTGGATCCCAACTGGAGATCCTGGATAAATTATTTCACCCTTTTGAGCCTCAGTTTCCTACTCTGTAATATTGACCTACAGAAATTGAAATGTATGTGTGATGTATTCATACAAAGACTTTGAAAATGGTAAAGATCTAAAACAAACAGTACTACTGTTTATACTGATCTCCAAATCTACTGTTCCTAATTCTGCTAACATCCTTACCGATCTCTGTTTCCCCGCGCGCCCCCTCTCTCTCACAAAAGGAAGTATCTTTTCTTCAGTTCTGCACGTACCACTTAGTTGAGGCCCGATTAGCCGATTGTTCCTAACTGGTCTGTCCATCTCCAGCCTCTGTCTCTCCATGAGTATGGAAACTTTGTCTTGCCTGTACCTACCTCGCAACACCCTCCAATGCCTTCCAACCACCAAACGACCAACTTTCTACTCAACCTTGGTAGCTTCAAGGAATCAAATGGCCTTTGCAAGTATCAATTTCCACCACATCCCACCCACCCCACAAAGCCATACAGGATAAAAGCATAGCCTCCAAGTCTCTTCATGATCTTCTCCTCCCCTGGAACACTCTGGATACTCATTACCATGTGTCCTCTTAAAACTCAAGTGGTCCCCTACCACAAAACAAGTGTGACTGCTTTTCTCTCTGAAATACCCAGTACATTCCTCTCCTATGGAGAGCACATATATAACAGTTGTACATGTCTGTGCCTATATAGCCCTCTGTAATTGACAAACTTATACACACAAGGAGCATAGGCTGAATCGCAACCCCCGAGGACCCAGAGGCTCTTAGTAATTGCTGAGAATATCTTTTTTTTTTGAGAGGTAAAAAGGAAGGTTTCCTTCCTTCCAATGTTAGAGTCACATCATTTTGTCATAAGGCAATGTGCTCTTCACCTTTAAGGCAATCATCAATCCAAATCCACTTCCAAACTGATTTAGCTCAAAGCTTATCTTTGCTCTGAAGCACACAAGTATTATTCTAAAAAACACAAGAAACATATAAGCAGCATTAGATCCAAAAGTGTGAGAAAAAAAGTGTGTAAGAAAACAAAGTGTTTGCTCCTCCACCTCGCCACAGAGGAAGGGTAAGAGCTGGTTTTTAAGAAAAGCGGCTTTGTTTAAAAAAAGTGCTGAAATAGGAAAATGAAGAGCAAGACCAAAGAATATAAAAGTCTATACTTTTTGCTGCTTCAATTTTGAAAACAGGCTAATAATTCTAATAATTCACTTAATTATACTCATCTGTCCTCAGACAGGACATTCCTGGAAATCAATCAAGATCAGGGTGAATTTGTGGAGATGACCTGCTCTCCATGAATGGATTACACATAAGTATTCTTTCCAACTTCTTTGCATTTCACAATATTCCGTCCTCAAAGTCTAAGATTTTCATCGATATACTCAATTCAAGGCAAAAAGCATAAGACCAAATTCCTGCCTTCAAGGGACTTACAGCCAGGTCTGGAGTTCTGGTGGGTACACATGCAATCATGTTAATGGATGCTTTAGGGATTCACGCTGTGAGGGAAAGCAGAAGAAAGGAGAGGTCAGAAGAGAGAAGCAGTCAAGAAAGATTTAACAGAGGAAAGAACACTTGAGCGGGGGGAGGGGAGACACCTCAAAAGTGAACATCCTATTCAAAGGCAGGGAGATGTACACCATGGCCCATCAGAGCCTTGCTGGTCCACAGATCAGCCGCACCTTTATCACCTGAGGGCTTGTTAGAAAAGCAGAATCTCCGTCCCCTGCCTAGACCTACAAAATCAAAACCTACATCTGTTTAACAAGATCCCCAAGAAATGCTTGTGCTCATTATAGTTTCATAAGCCCTGCTGACTTTGAAGCAGTAGTTTGGTACGGCTAGAATACAGGATGCCATGGGAAAAAACTCTTAAGAAGCGAGGCTCCAGAGGTATATCCAGATCACAAAGCACCTTATTCGGGAACTAATGGGAGCTACCACAGAGTCTAATTGTAAGTGATTAGGAGTTCTCTCTGGGTGACAGAATTAAGAGTGATTTTCAGTTTGTTGCTTTTCCCTGTATTTTGCAATTGTTCCTCAAAGCACAAATTTTATAGTTTAAAAATACACAAAGATTCAATAAAAATTAATATAGTTAATACAAAAAAAATGATACACAATAACAATGAGTAAACAAGACAATGATGGCTTTTGCAGTGGTGAATGCAGTGGGTAGAAGAGTGAATGTGAAGTGATGCAATGAAGGAGATAGGAGCACAGACAGGAAAGAGAGATTGGGAAACATCTAGAGTAAGTCCCGGGTCCCAGGGAAGGCTCTGTTTTACAGGTGGGAAGGAAAGGATCTGGGCAGCTTACAGGCTGAGGGATAGGAGACTTTACAAACACGTATTCACACTGAAGGAGAAAAAGGAACAAATACTTCTCTTACTACTTGCTATGCGCTGAGTGATGAGCTTGTTCACAGTGGTGAACAAGACAAAGTTCTGCTCTCATGCAACTCATTTTCTACTAAGAAAACAGAGGGAAAAAAATAAACATTATCAACAAGTGAAACATAAAACTAAAAAAGGGTAGTTTTTTAGATTGAGTGTTGGGGTAAGTCTTCTCTGAAGAGAGAGCATTTGCGTCCTGAATGACAGGAAATCAGCTTTACAAAGGAGGAAAGCCTGCTACCTCTGAGGACCACAGAGGTTAGGTGAGATCAAGCAGCCAAGTCAATGGACCCCAGGTCTGATGAGCACCCAGACCTTTTATCATACCCTTCCTACTCCTTTGTTCTCGCTGTTGTTTCCCTCAAACCCAACAGTGAACATGAACAGTAACAATGACCCTCCTCTGGCCCCAGAGGGATGTTAAGGACTAGAAAAATAAGAGTAATTAGCGTGACTTTTTCACAAGAAACTTACTTCTGCAAAAGCAGAGGCGAAACTTCTGAAGGTTAACTATTGAGGCCTAATGAGAAAATCCAGACAGGCTCCAGGTTACAAGTAGGCTACATTCCAAAGATTTATAACTAAGTTGTTAAGAACATAAAACATTCCTCCGTACAATTTTACATAGAGAGGAGGTTTCCAGGCTGATCCACAAAGACCCATGTAATCATACGTAGTTATTACCAGTATAGAAACTAATAAAGCACTTACTAGGTACTAGGCCTTATGTTAAATGCTTTACATGCAATACTACCAACATTATTACGATTTCCATCTATAACTAAGGAAACTGAGGTCTGGAGATGTCAAGTAACTTGTCCAATGGTATCATGCAAATAGAGAGGTCTGCAGTCCAGCCCTGGTCTATTCCAGATCCTTAGCTCTTAGTCCTTACGCTCTTCCAAAATACCTTTACTTTAAACACCAGTCTTTCGAAATCAGTTTTCTCCAATTCTAAAACCTCAGCGCCTATCTCCCCTTCTCAGAATACTATGCAAATTAACAATTTCATCCAGCTTCCCTATCCCCTCTCCCACCAAAGTACATACCAAACCAATCTCCTAATAAATCTCAATTCATGAGGGCATTTATTTACACGTTTGACACCCACTGAGAATGTAACTTGCCTTCGCATCCCCAGAACCAGAATGCTTTGCACTTATTTATTTACTTACACTAAGAGCCTACTGTGACAATTCTCAACCCATATCATACCTTTGTGAATACTGAGAGGAAAACTCCTTTCAAGAAAATTCAGACAAAAGCCCAAACTGATCATAATGAAACGTCCATCTCGAAGCTATCCCCAGCTCACCCAAAATTCCCAGCCTATCCTCCTCCCCTCCGATAAAACTCTCGAAATCTAAGTCCTAGCTGGTTACTGATCACCAATAATGCCTGCACGTGGGACAGCACCCAAACCGATTCATCCCAAGGAGAGGACTAACACCTGACCCTCGCTGTAGACAGACTTCAAAGGCCCTCAGCGTCACAGGCCGTTAAGTACCGGTGGCCCGAGGGCAGGATCCAAGACGGAAGCAAGCCATGCCCGCGGCCATGACCTTCTGAAGACGACCAACCCAGTCACCTGGGGAGCTTGGCTCAAGACCCCGGGACGCTTGGCCGTGGAACGGCAAAAAAGGCATGGAGAGGGCACAATAGGGGCCCGTCCCTCAGCAACGTCAACGACCCCAGGGGACGCCCATGCTGCAGGCGGGCTGGGGGAACTGCCTGGGCACTCACCCGGCGACAGGCCCCGCGCGAGCGGCGGGCCGACAGAGGGCAGCGTGCGGCCGGCCCGGGCCGCCCGCGAGGAGGCGCAGAGAGATCGGGAAGCGCGGGGCCGCCCCGGGACGGAGGAACCAGCGGGCAGATCTCAGCAGGGCTGCCATGGCTCGGCTGTCCCCACTGCAGGCTGCACGTTCGGCTAGAAGGACAGGAGGAGCACGTGACAGCGGGGTTGCCCGGCGCGGAAGAGACCAAAGGCCGAGCGCGCCAGACGTAGGGGGAGACAAAGGTTGTTTTAGCTTGGAAAGTGGAAAGACCTATTTCGCTGAGGCGATATGAGCGTCTCGTACCCCGTTTTAACGACAATGTGGCTTGATTCGTTATATAAGGAAACTTCTCTTTCCGTCTTTTGTCCTTCATCTCATCATTTTAAATCACTCTACCTCCCTGAGCTTTTCAGTTGGTAGAGTCGGAAGAGGTCGACTCCTCCCAGGTTAGCGCAGGGACTTGCGGGGGGCCAACCAGCAAAAACCCCTTGGAACGCTAGAGAATTGCCAACTATGAAGATTCCCGGAGTGCGGAGCGGTTTTCTGTCGAGTGCAGGCGTTCAGCAGTTCCTACTCGGCGCCGAAGTTGCCGGGCTGATAGGAAGGTTCCGTAGCTCTCAGAAATGTGGAAGAGAAGAAACGTTGAGGACCTTTGCACTGTGCTAGTAGCCTCCAAGGATAAATACAATGTGATTTGTACTGTTGGGGCCAGGGTACAATGTAAAGATATACGTATAGGTCCAACCCTAAGTCTGTAAGCAGTTCCTCGTTTTAAGACATAGGTGGATCTTAACAAAGGTCGTGTAGTTTTAAAGCTGGAACTGAACTTATCTTCCCCAACTTCCATGCTGCCCTTCCTTCAGTAAATGCACCAGCATCGGAGGTAAGAACGATGTGATTAAGAGTCTGGAGCGAAATCTGGGGATAAAACAGGAGGCCCTTGCCTTCACAGGGTTTACAGTCTGGAAGGGTTCCCTGTGCACACGTGGGAAGCACTTCCTCTGTACCTGTCTGTATCCTACCCATGCCCAGGTGAACACTCAGAAGTTTCCTCTGGAAGCCCTCCATGCTAATTTCCTTGTTTGGTTGTTTATCCCACTGGACATTGAGCTCCTTCAGAGCAGGGAGTGTGTGACTGCTTCTTGTAGCCCAAGCACATACTCAGTGCCAGGCCCCCAGTAGGTTTCATTCCGTATTTACTGAATGAATGTATTTTGAGATTATCTAGCTCATCTCTCCTTACCCCCCTTCAAAGAGGAGTAAGGACAGTGGATGTGAGGAAAGAGCAAGGCAGGGAGGAGAGAGAGAGTGGGCATGGAGGTCTGAGGTAGTTGGGGCCAGATCTTGCAGGTTGTTACATCCTGCTTGCTGTAAGGACTCGGATTTTTATTCAGAATGAGATGGGAAACCATTGGAAAGTTTGGTATGTTGCTATATGAACCTATTTGCATTTTAAAAGAATCACTGGCTGCTGTTTGGAGAGGTGGTTCTAAGGAAATAAAGGTAAATAAAAGTAAGGAGACCAACGGGGAAGCCCTTACAATAATCCAAACCAGAGATGCTAGTGGCTCGGAATAGGGGGATGGCAGGCGAGATAATGAGACAGGATCAGGTTTACACTCAAATTGTAGAACCCAGAGGACTTACTGATGGATTGGCTGTGAGGTCAAGGATGACTCCAAAATTTTGGGCCTGAGCAATTTGAAAAATGGAAATGGCACTGATTAAAATGGAGGAAGACTAAAGGAAAACAGATTTAAGAGGTGCACTCAAACGTGATCTTCTGGAATATTAAGCTTGAGGTGCCTGTTAGATATCCTCATGTCAAGTTTGAGCAGGGGGTTGTCTGTACGACACGCAAGTCTGGAGTTCAGAGTTGGAGATGCATTTGGGGGACCTACGGCCTATACCTAATATTTGAAGCCATGGAAATGAATGAAAGCATCTTGGAAGAAAATTATAGTCAAGAGACGAGGTCCAAGGACTGAGGCTTGTGACATTTCAATATTTAGAGGATGTGAAGATAAAAATCCAGTACTAGAAATGAGAAAGACTAGCCAGAGAGGGGAGGAGAACAAAGAGAAAGTGGTGGAGTCCCAATTAACTGAGGAGGGAAGTAACCACATAAAATGCTGCTTTGAATTCTGGTAAAATGACCGTAGGATTTGGCAACTCAGAGGTCCATGGTGATGTTGAGTCAAAAGATTGATTTAAGTGAGTTTAACAGTCCATGAGGGAAGGGGAAGTGGAGACAGGGAGTATAACAAACCTTTTGTAGAATATACTGTGAGGGAGGGAGCTGAGAAAGGGGCTGGTATCTAGAAGGGGGTGTGAAATCAAGGGCGGTTGACTTTTTTTAAGATGGAAGAAATAACATGTTTGATGCTGATGGAAATTATATGTAACTATTTAAGTTAAATTAAATAAAAATTGAAAAATTCAATTCCTTAGTGATTAACCACTTTTCAAGTACTCAATAGCCGCAAGTGGCTAGTAGCTACCATATTGGACAGCACAGGGAACATTTCCATCATCATAGAAATTCCATTGGTCAGTGCTAAAGTAGGGAGTGAAAAATTGATAATGCATGAGAGACAGAAAGAGTACACAAAGTAGGCGAGAGGAGATGGGATCCAGTACAAAAGTGAAGGGGTTGACCTTAGATAAGAATCCAGCCAGTCTAGTCATTGTCACAGAGGAAAGACAGGTATCTGGTTATAGATGCAACAAGACTAATAGAGGTAGTAGTGAGAATAAATGGATCTTCTCTTCTAATTGCTGAAACCCTTAATCCCCAACCAGCATTCTCTGTACCGGGTTTCCTCCTGAAGTATGAAGCAACTGTTGAAATTCGTCTAGGCATTGATTTATTCATTCACTGTTTATTGAACACCTAAGATCTGCCACGTAGCAAGTTAAGTGCTAGAAAAACATATGATGGGCAAAAGCAAGAGTGGTCCTTACAGTTATGGAGCTTACATTCCAGAAGGTAATCAAATAATCACACTGAATGAATTACATACTGAAACAGGTTCTGAAGGAAAGAAACTTGTTTCCACGAGAGAGTGTGCCTCACCTGGGAGTCAAAAAAGTCCCCAGGGAAAGGATCCTTAGCTTGAGATTGGAAGGATGAATAATTGTTAACACATGCAAGGTGTGTGAACACACGTGTGTGTCTGTTTCATATGTTTGTGTAAAGAGAGAAAGAAGGAGTGATGTTTGCTTGTTTTTCAGTTCAGACTTCCCAAGTTCTTCTCAGATTTCTTCAGATTCCAGAAGCTGTGACAAAGAGGAAGGAAAGGCCAGGTTGATCATCCTCGGTTTGTCCCTTAGCTTATTCTGAGCTATGAAATGGATTCACAGGTTGATAAGAAAATTAGGGGTCCATGTCCCAGTGAATGGTATAGCCTCAGAACAGACTCTTACTAGGAAGGACAGCTTAGAAGCTAGATTTTGCAAAAGTATTTAACTGCTTGGTTTCCTCATGTGTAAAACTGGTGATACCGATCCCTTCCTCCCAGGACTTTTTGGGGAATGTTAGTTAAAATACATAAGTACTTAAAGTACCAGGTACATAGGAAGCTCTGAAAAATAATGTAGCTACTACTATGATTGTTGTTGCTTTTCACGATCACATCTAAACCTCATGCATTGGGTTCTTCTCCAGTCTTTCCTTGGGTCTGATATTTGACACCAACATCTTAACTGCCTAGTAACCTATAACTAAGGTCTCAGACTCCTAACTCGGTGTATTCAGTTGCTAAGTGCCTTGTGTAAGCGAAGCACAGGGCAGGTTACATCCCAGGGCAAAGAAGTTATGCATACTGCACTTGATGACCTTAATTTTATTAAGGGAGGATAAAACACATACTAGTGTATACAGATAATCACTACATAAGGCAGTGTGATGAGTGCAACGAAGAGGAGGCAAACCAAGTGATAGCCGGGCTGGAGAACAGAAGAAGGTTCCGTGGTGGGAATGGCATTTCAGCCCTTGAAGGCTGGGGAAGATTTTTAAATGGTGGACATGGTGGCGCGGGGGTGGGGTTCCAGGCACTGGGAATAGCAAGAGCAGAAAGAGCTCTCCTTCCTGTACATACATCCCTCCTAAAACTGCAGAGTCTGCCCAGAGAGGATCACGAAACCAGTGGCTTTCCTGCCTCTGTGACTGTGACCAATGGTAAGAAAGTACATTTTATAAGTGGCACAAATACACACATGCAAAAATAAATTTCATAAAACAATAAGAAGCCGTGTTACCTGTGATGCACTTGGATATTTACTAATCTATTTTCTTCTATTTCATTTTTTTTTTTTAAATGATGCTTGATCGTTCGAACAAACCAGCTATAAGAAGACATTTTGTAGACACCTGAGATATATTGCACAATACCAAGAATTACTGTTACCTTTTTTAGTTGTGATAATGGGCTTTGTGGTGGCGTAAGAAAATATTTACATTTTTTAGAGATACGTGCTGGCATATGTAGAAGTAAATTAACTCACTGTCTGGAATTTTAAGATACTTCCCCAAAGAATTAAAAAAAGAGCAAAATGATATAAGAAGAAAATGTGACAATGTCTCGATAATCATTGGATCAGGGTAATGGGAGTATGGGAGTTCATTTTACTATTTCCTCTACTTAGTGTGCATATTTAAATGTTCATAAAGACAAAGATCTTAAATGCTGGTTGTATTTTGATTTTACTACTCAATACAGCATGACTTGGAGTTTGAAAAATACTGTACTCGATCGTGTCCACCAGGCAGGCAAACATACCGGGCTGTACCTCTGAAAGCTGGAGACCTGTTCATGGAAACAAGCTGGTGGGTTGACTTCTCCGGCAAATAGTTGCTCAAAAGTCAAACTTGTTATTATTGCTAAATCATTTTACATAAAACGTGAAATGTCTGAGATTGTAGCCTTACAATCTAGGAAAGATTTTCATTTAAGACCAAAGTTTTAAAAATATATATTTATCTTCAAAAATCTGAGCTGAAAGTATGGTATACAACACCATGAAATTTACAAGAAGTGGACGTTAATCTCATTTCACTCTGGTCAATTAACCTTTGAGGGGGGCTTATAACAATGTATGATGAATCACAAAGAATCAGAAAATAGAAATGATCATTCATAATTGTCGGCCTTTTTGGAGTCTCCTCCAATTCTCACACAAATACATTCAAAATAGTGTGAGTAAAGTGATTGCCTTGAGTTTAAAAGCCTATTTTCCTTAAAAGTCTTAAGATATTTTAAGCAACAGATTTGATGTTTAGCCATGCTTGTATTTTCTCTAAAGGCAATTTGTCTGATGAATCAAGGGCTTCTTCCATCTGTGAGTACATCTTTCATATCCAAATTTATTCATGTGTGTAATTCCCAATTCAAAAAATACTCTGCTTAGACCTTTATTTGCACACAGCCCCAAGATTCTCATTATAAGTGGAGGTCCAATTTGTCATTGTTACACCCTTCAGCAACACTCTGTCACACGATAATTCTTTCATAAGTACACAAACCAAGAAAGTAACCAGCACGGGCAATAAGGGGTTGTTGCTGATATTTTCCCAGTGTTACCATGTGTGAAGGCTGAAAGTTTATGTGTTTCCCATAGGGCAGATAGTGTCTGGATAAATCAATAGAGGATAGTAGTCAAACATAATTGGCATTTCAAGGTCCTGTGCTACAGAGTCCCTTCAAGACAGAAAACACTTAGAATCCTTGTAATAGCTGAACATAAACTTTAAGAAGTCTTATTAACATAGTTAATTCCTTAAATGTAACATGAGACTCTTAAATTTCATGGTTAATTGATCTTTTTTTGTTTGGTTTTATTTTTAAGGAACTAGAAAATTAATTTTCTCTGAGCAATAAATAATGCGGAATTTCTGTTTTAGCATGTGTCTCTCTACGGGTTGAAATAATTTCTCTTTTAAAAGTTGGGCACTTTTATGTGTAACTTGCCTTCTGATAATTTCTGTTTAATTTGGAGAGGGAGGCTGGTAGAGTTTCCTTGGGCTTAGGAAAGAATATATGGATTTACCACTGCATCAAGTTGCAAAGACACTGATACGGCTTGTGTTCTTGGCTGCCCCTCTTGCTTTCCAGGCCTTGAGGAGGAATGCAAATCACCTAGAAATATGGTAGATACACAAAGCAGAGTAGAAGCCATGTGTGTCTTTGGGTTGTCTCCCACGGGAGAGTGAGTGGTATGTTTTCAGTTGAGTGTGGGACAGTGGAATCATGTTAGACTGGGGCACTTTTTGCATTCCATATGGGAAGAAAGATACACGTTTATCACTGCATGTTTGAAGGAGTAGACTGTGTCAGCATTTTTGGTTTTGGTTTTGGTTGTTCCACAGTGTTCTTCCCTACATACATATTTCATCTGATTTCCAATATCACCCCCCCACACTTCTGGACACGGGGATTAGCATGTCATCCAGGCGTAGCCTATGAGAGAATCCCATCCTTTGGGCTAGAGAGATTGTTTTAAATACCCAAACGAAGGCAATTGGAATAATTCCCTGGATTCACAAACTGCAGCTAGTAGGACAGATGTCTTAGCCTTGAGTCATCAGCCATGAAAATGGGAATCAGTAATTGCTGCTGCCCGTTCTCCCTGCCCACAGAAGACACGTGCGTGGAGTGGGAGACATGAGAACGTCACATGGAGAAGCAGAGCTGAGGCCTGGAGACCGGCCTGATCGTTTCCTTGGGGTTTCTATACCCAGTTGTGCTTGAAGCCGGATTTACCGTTGGATGTCCCAGTTATGTGAGCCAATGAGTCACCTTTGTGCTTAAGCTAGTTTGAGAGGTTTTTGCTGTTGCTCTAGAAAAAAGAACTTAGTGTATACTGTGTTTCCCCGAAAATAAGACCTAGGCAGACAATCAGCATCTTTTGGAGCAAAATTAATATAAATTACAGTAAAATAAGACCGGGTCTTATATCATATCATATATCATTATCATATATCATATCATATAATACCCAGTCTTATATTAATTTTTGCTCCAAAACACGTTAAAGCTGATTGTCCGGCTAGGTCTTATTTTCAGGGAAACAGGTATTGAGTTTGGGAGAATCATCATTCTCCCGAGTTTTAGATTTAGTTCTTTAACAGCATACTTCTTTTAAACATGAATAAGTGTTGATTATTATTATTATTAATACTAATTGAATGTTTGGATTCATTTTCTGTATTCTCATTTCTTTTTTAATCATTTTATTGATTATAACTTCATTACATTTAAAAAAAAATAATGCCCTGCAAGTGCTGAAAGATTAAAATACCAAGCTGTACTCCAAAGTCTCAACAAAAGGGAACAAGTCAAGGATAACTGGATTTTTAAAAGTCAGGTGTACTCCAAATGGAAACTAACACACCAAAAATACTCCACGTCCAAACAGTGCAAGAGGTTGAGGAGAGACACCCTAGATCAAAGGCAAAATGGCCTGTTGACCAAGTGGCTTGGAAATGACACTTTCAGAGAAAAATGTTTTATTTAATTCTACACTCCACATTCCCACCATCTCCCCACATATAATTAACTGTTCTAGGGGGCTTAGTTTCTCCAAGTTCTGCAGACCTCATGACACGCATTTTACATAAACTCCCCAGGTGATGCTGATGCGCACAAAATTACAGGTTCATTGAGTGAAGTACATAAATTAACTCATTTCACTTTCACAATGTGATTCTATTATGTGGATTCTGTAGCCACCTTATTCTATAAGGTGGATTCTATTATGAACTACATTTTATAAGTGAGGAAACTGAGGCACAGAAAAGCTAAGTTGCTCAGGATCACACAGCTAGCAAGTGGTTGAGCCAGGTTTGAAACCCAGGCAGGCTGGTTCCAGGGCCACTATATTTATTTTTTTATTTAATTTTTTTTTTCCCCTTTTATTTTTTTAAATTTATTTTTTAAATTTATTGGGGTGACAATTGCCAGCAAAACCACACAGATTTCAGGTGTATACCTCTGCACTACATCATCCACAAATCCCATTGTGTGTTCACCACCCAGAGCCAGTTCCCCTTCCATCACCATATATTTGATCAGGGCCACTATATTTAACCACTACCCTGTCCTGTTTTAAAATAACAGCCTTAATGCAAAGGCACGGTAACAAAGGTGACAATTGCAGGCAGGCCTGGAGAAGACGTATTTGGGTTCATCTGGGGTCTTTTGCTACTCTCCCTCCCAGGAACTCTTCCACCCCGGCCAACACTGATTTCTCTCATTTCTGAACCTCTTATACTCAACTTAAAATCAGTATCACAGGAGGTCCGGTTGGCTCAGTTGGTTAGAGCACAGTGCCACAGTGCTCATAACACCAGGTCACCTGTTCGTTCGATTCCCACATGGGCCAGTGAGCTGCGCAATGACTTGACTTGGAGCTGATGGGTCCTGGAAAGACATACTGTTCCCCAATATCCCCCAAACAATTTTTTAAAAAATATACCAGTAGCGCCCAATTGGGCATTTAATCATATCCCCTTTCATTCTGTTAGTCTTGCCTTCTCAACTGCATCAGAAATTGAGAACTCAAGTTCAGTTTTGCTTGTAGAACCTGGTGCAGTTATTTGTTGACCAGATTTGGAAGTACTAAAGTGACTTTACTTGTGAATCTTAGATTCGTTTAGGACTGAATTCAGGAGATTGTCACTACATTTTATCAGTTCCTACCGTTTTGCTGTGTCAGATGTTTGACCACATTGTTCCTTCCTTCAGTCACATCAGATATCTTTTTGTTGATCTTGCACTACTCCAAAGCTGACGTTTATTTTGCTAATCAAATTGGTTTGGGGACATTCCCTTCCTGCAGCTGAGAGGAGTTCTTAAAAGAGTTTCCTTTGGAGAAAGATTCCAGCAAGCTCTTTCCTCTTTGACTTCTATTTATTTCCTAGAAATGTCCATGCTGGGACAAAACTATTTTATCCAGATGCCAGTGATTGAAAACACATTCTAATTATCTGTTGATGGTAAATCATAAAACTTGTTTGGAAGCCCATTTGTTGAGCTTGTGAATGTTCAGGGGCTACAGAGTAGTTTACCTAGTACCGCTGAAATAAGCTTGGTATTTGGAAACGCTGTAGGCTTGATTGCCTTAAATTAGAAATTGAATCATTATTAACTTAACCTCTGGGAGGTTTTCAGCGACCATTTTCTTCAGCTTTACTGATGACATGGCCCACAGCACCTCTGGCAATGCTTCCCATAGCAGCACGAAGGGGCTGCCCGGCTGTAGAAATTCTTGAAGGCTGCATTTGCCTGCAGTGTTGGGAAAGATCTAAGGTCTTTGGAGACTAGAAATGTGTTTTTTCCTTGTCTTAACTGGCAGTATGAGCCTCTGGCATTTCAAAGTGCAAGTCATTGGTGTCTGCTGGGGTGATGCTAATCTGTCTGTGTTTCAGTCTCAGGACATTTTCCAGTTGCTTCTGCCACAACAATCTCTGCCAAGTCAGTGCCTCTGATGCCCCTTGTGAATTCAGGAAGCCGTGCAGTGCCACGAAAACCGGCTGCTTACTGATCCTCTCTCTCTTCCCTCTTTCAGTCACCGGTAAGGGAAAGTCTCAAAGCTTGTTTAAAAGGTAGGGCTTCTGTCTGGCATTTTCAGAGTTCAGCTGAGAGAAACCTGTGTTTTTGTTTTTTTAATTCTCAGTAGGAAGAAGACTTTATTTTGTATTTAGGGCTTGGGTCATGCAGTCTGGGGAACTTAAGCTGATGTTGATCACATTCAGAAGAAATCTAAGGCTAGAGGAGGGAGATGTGAGAAATGCCAGAAAGTGACAAAAACAAGGCACTTGCATGGTTGGAAGAGACTCAGGAAAGCCAGAGCGGTCAGGAGATGCTTGAAACGGGTATGAGGGGTCAGAATCCTCAGGACATCTCGTATTCCTTCATCTTCCTGGAATGACTAAACTGAACCCCCTGCTGTCTGAGCTATGGTGGGCCAACAAGGAGGAGGGTGTTCTTCCATCAGATGGTCCAGACTCCCAGTGTGTTCATGTGACATGAAGCCAAACCATACCGAAGAGTTAGATGATGGTTTTAAGAGCCTTGGCCTTTTATTTAATCATCGGAAAAACCAAGTTAGGTGCTGGTGAAGTGCCAGATTAATTATTCAGAAACAAGGGCCTGGGATTGGACCAAGTGTTGTCTCATTAGCACTGTAGTGTCCATGATGGAGTCTGGTGAGAAAGCCAGAGACTAAGGAAGGTTTGATGGGAGGGAACCCGGAGAAAAATAAAATTGTCTTTCCCTGTATTATGCTGCAAAGTCTCATACTAATAGAATGCCAGCCTCCCCAGTATAGAGCGCTGTCTAGTAATACTCTCCATGCCCTGTTCTGGAATATGCAAGACAGTGATTCAACCAGCGTCCTTTGTCTGTACCCTTAAGCTTGTTCTCCTCTCCTCCTACAATCCATTGTATCTAAGGCCAGACCTCCCACTTATGTTCAGATCTATCCCCTGCTGCTTGCTCAAGGACTTCACTCCTGAAATTCTTTCTCCTGTACCATAAAGCTCCCCTCTCTGCTGAATGATTCCCACCAGCATGCATTCCATCTTAAAAAACAAAAAACAAAAATGCTAGACTCTACTTCTTCTTCCAATAACCTCCCCCCTGCCTTTTTTCCTTTATAATAAAATTCCTGAGAAGAGTTGTATATATTGGTTTTTCCTTCCACGTCATCCGTTTTCGCTCATTCTTGGAACTTATTCAACTCAAGCTTCTGTCCCCACCGGTCCATTTACCAATATCTTTGTGTAGCCAATTCCAGAGCTGAATGTTCCTCCTAAGTCTATATTGACTGTATTTGCTCCTTTTTCCAACCTCTAGACATTGCAGTGCCCTGGGCTTCAGTCCTTGAGTTTCTTCTCTATCTATTTTGGCAAACTCCTCTAGTCTGACAGCTTCATATACCATCTTTATAATGATGATTTTACCCAAATTCCTGTCTCATTCTACTCTGAGGTTCAGTCTCCAATTCCCACTTGGATGATTAATCTCTCTGACCCAACTTGCTTCTCTCACAGCCTCTCATTCATGGCTAGTCCATTCTCTGAATTCCTCAGAGCAAAAACCTAAATACCCTATTTTGTCCTTCCCTCTCTCTCACACAATGCCTCCACTCCATCAACAAGCCCTGTCAACTGCACCATTGAGACATATTGCACTCCCCACCACTTCTGATCACCTCCCACCACTGCCGTCTCTCACCTGGGCTACTGGAATAGCCTCCCAACTGCTCAGCTACAGTCTGTTTTCCATACAGCAACCAAAGTCATATTTTTAAAACATTAATCATTTTATTCCCCTAGTCAAAATTCTTTGAGGCTTTTCCATCTCTCAGAACAAAATCCAAAGTCCTTACATGTTTGCATGAGATCCTATATGATGTGGTCCCTGCTCATTTCTTCAGCCTCACCCATTTGCTCCCTCTTGGTAGCTCTTTCCACCCACAGTAGCCTTCCTGTGTGTCTCCCACACCTAAAGTTTGGCTCTCAGATGTCTTACTCCCAAGTTTCACTTACCGTCACAGCGTATCATGTATTGAGCTCCTACTGCAGGCAAGCCAATACAGTAGGCATTTTACATATATAATTTTTCATCTGAACCATGACCCCTCAACATAGATATTATTATCTCCTCTTTACAAATAAACTGAGGCTCATAGAGGTTAGGTAATTTGCCCAAAGTAGCAGAGCCAAACAATGGTAGAGCCGGGATTCATATCCAGGCGTGTCTGGTTTTAAAGTTTAAACTCTTTCTACTGCATTATCCTACTTCTTTGTCACCAGCACAGACCAGTGTGAACATAATGCCCTCAGTAAAATGTTAAGGATGTGTGTGTGTGTGTGTGTGTGTGTGTGTGTGTGTGTGTCCTGGTAGTTATTATAAAGCTGGCTTAATGGTTTTGAAAGAGGTAGGTGAGGAAATTGATCCTCTTTGTAAACTCCTTGGTGGATCTCCAGAAAAGAAGTGTGTGTGTAAAGTGGGGCGCTACAGCTATGGAGAGGGTGGGTACAGCATCTTCTAACCTGAGTGATGGAGTCTATAGGGTTGGGGGAACAATCCCTGGAGGAATGGCTGCAGTTAAGGCTCTCTTTTGTCTCCAAATGCTAATAGTTCTGGATTTAAACTCTTTTATCTCTTTGACTGGACCCAGAGATAATAAAACAAAAAACTTACAGCATGTAATTTGGCATTTTACTGGTATGGTAGGCTCACAAAATTTTGTTCTCCCTGACAAGGCTCAGATAATTCTATCAAAATAAACCTCTGAAGAAAAAAAAGCTTTCTTTTAATGTCTATGAGAAATCTTTTCAAGAACAAAAATAATACTTAAAACCGATATCCTGTGTATCTTCTTTTTCTTCTCTTTTTCAGAAGAAATTCTGCCCTTTCTGATAATAGAAAGTAAAAAAATGTCAGGGGGAAAAGTGTCAAAATTTGGCATGCTGTAGAGAGTAGAAACTTCCTCCAACACTGTTCTTAGAATTTTAAAGAGTTTTGGGCACAGGTTGTTCAGAAGTCAGATTCCATTCCACATTCACATCTATTCTTTGTCAGTGCTCATGGACGTCTGCAGAGTATTTGCACTTATTTATCAGACCTTCACTGAGAACATGACTTTATTAGTCAGGGTTCTTCAGAGAATGAGTGTATATACACACACACACACACACACACACACACACACAGGGGTGCCAAAAAAATGGATGCAAGTGGGCGCTTTGGTCGACGTTGCTCAAGCAGTAGTTCGCCGTAATCAGAAGTGTCTGGACACTGATGGTAACCACTTTGAGCACCTCTTGTAATTGCAGAAGTCAAATGTGACTTGTATTTATCTTTTGTTGTTGGTCTATATTGAGTATTATAATTTTAATACCATGTTTCCCCGAAAATAAGACCTAGCCAGACCATCAGCTCTAAAGCGTCTTTTGGAGCAAAAATTAATATAAGACCCAGTCTTATTTTAATATAATATAATTAATATAATATAATGCCAGGTATAATATAATATAAGACTGAGTCTTATATTAATTTTTGCTCCAAAAAAAGACGCCTTAGAGCTGATGGTCTGGCTAGGTCTTATTTTCGGGGAAACATGGTAGGTTTTTTCCTTTTTTAAAATGTGTATACATTTTTTGGCATCCTCTGTGTGTGTGTGTGTGTGTGTGTGTGTGTGTGTGGAGAGAGAGAGAGAGAGAGAGAGAGATTATAGGAATTGGTTCATGGGGTTACAGAGGCCAAGATTATGGAGCCACAAATTGCTATGTGTAAGCTGGCGAACCATGAAGATGGGTGGTATAATTCAGTTCAAATCCGAAAACAAAGCCTGAGAACTGTGGGAGCTGACCCTAATCCAAGTCCAAAGACCCGAGAATGGGGCAGAGGGTTAATGGTGTAACCATTAGTCCCTATCTGAATCCAAAGACTTGAGAACCAGGAGCTCCTCAAAGTCCAAGGGCAGGAGAGGACGGATGTCTCAGCTCAGGTAGAGAGCAAATTCACCCTTCCTCCACCTTTTTCTTCTGTTCAGGCCCTCAGTGGATTGGACGGTGCCCATATTAGTGAGGTTGATCTTCTTTACTCAGTCTACTGATTGAAATGCTAATCTCTTCAGGAAACACCCTCACAGTCACACCCAGAAATAAGGTTTTACCAGCTATCTGGGCATCCCTTAGCCCAGTCAAGCTGACACATAAAACTACCTATCACAGCAACCATTTCAAGAGCCAAGTATTTCAACATCTTCTTCAAATACTCTCCTCTGTTTGTTTTTTCAGGCCTTGTGTACATTCTATGCCCAAAATGTGCTTGATCAAAGATGGCCAGTTTCTTGCAGGTAGAACACACAGCAAGGTTGAGTAGACAAGCTGAATTTTGTGTTTCAGTAAAGCCACATTTACCATGTGTTCAACATTGTGCTAGGAGGTATGAAGGCTACCGTGGGGAAGAGGAAGAGATAAATCTTATGTATCGAGAGCCTATTGTGTGACAAAAAATTTATACTAAGTATATAATTTCATAATATGTGGGGTAAACGTTATTCTTCATGGTCAGAGAAGTGAGGTTAAGTACTTCACTCAAGCCGGGGAATGGAGGAGCTCGAATTGAAATTGAGAATTGTCTGATACTAAAACACATGGCACAGAATTAAAGTGGAGATTCCTTTCCAAATGCACTGTGGTCCAGATGAAATGCCAAATTTGCCAAATAATAAATTCTGAAGGAATCTGGAAAAGAGGAAGAACTAAAAGTACTAGGATTATCAAGATTTCATGGAGAAGGCAGGGTGGGAGCTGGCCCTTGAAATCTGGGTAGGATTTTATGTGCGGAAAGGAAAGTCATAGGTGAGGGAAATTACAGTGTGGAAACCAGAATGAGCTAAGTAATAGAGGGGAATGACA
Source organism: Rhinolophus sinicus (assembly GCF_036562045.2). Taxonomy (NCBI): domain Eukaryota; kingdom Metazoa; phylum Chordata; class Mammalia; order Chiroptera; family Rhinolophidae; genus Rhinolophus; species Rhinolophus sinicus. Next base: position 29,970,439 of record NC_133755.1, read on the forward strand.
GTGGCATGTGAGGGGCGAAGTGGCAATTGCTCTCGCTGTTGCTAACAGCATCTGCTAAAAGTAGGAGATAGGGCTATGCAGGTATGATGATCAGATTTTAGAGTGCTTTCAAAGCCAGGTAGAACTATAAATAGAGAGAGATGGGGGCAGAATGGATAGGTCATGTGCCTTCCAGAAAAAGAAATTTTGTAATTAACTGAAACATGATAGAACTCTGTTGTGTGTGAATTCTCTACATACATTGAGATACGTAAATCATAACTTTGTCCTGAAATGTAGTAGAAATTAAAGTTACTTTTCAAATAGAAAACAAAATGCATACAACTATTACCATTCTGACATAAGCACTCACAAGGACGTTCAATTCACCCGTGTCTCCGAGTTGAGAAACAACCGTGTCTGCTTAGCGCAATGATGTGTCAGCACCATGGACAGCGATACCATGGCACCGTGCAGCGTCTCCTGGCAGAGTTTAGACTTGATGTAGGAAATCTGTCACACCATTCCAGTGGAATGGAATCCTTCGGCGAATTTTAAAGAGCAATATTTCTACGAAGCTTCCTTTTCTCTGGACTCCCACCAGGGAGAGGAGAGCTCCATATGAGACTTGGTGTACAGATGTATGCACACATACGCACATATGCCCACAGAAAACTCAAAGCTTCCAGAAAATTAAAACTTATTCTTCCTACAATTATTGAGGACCCTGGAAGGAGAAAGCAGGGCTATTTTAAAGTGGCATTTTTGCCATTCTGAAGTCAACTTTTCCTGAGTACCAAGGTATGGAACTCAGTTGTCCATGATATTGAGGACCTTAAGACCATCCAATTATCCATAGTCTGAGACCCTCAGCTTGCCTCCTGTTGAGGCCCAAGATAGAACAGGACATCCCCTCCTCCCCTTCACACACACACAAACTGCAGAGGCTAGTTGGACTAATTTGGGGAGGGCAATCCGTAAGTATTCGTTGAGTTTAATTATGTCGGAAAATTCTATCACGCTACACTTGTGTACCAGTTCTTTAAACTTTCAACATAGACTATGAAGGCTGACAGCTTCTTAGAAGTGAAGGAAAAGCAGACAGAACCTGAGTGGATTGCCACCAGTCACTTCAGTCCCCTCTCCTCTCTTGAATTCCTTTGTAGCAAAGAGAGTGCAGTGTTTGCTTCCTCATTTAATCATCACAGTGGTTTTTAAGGCTCTTAAAAATTAACTTTACCCTAATGATTTTATAAAATGCCACTTGACAACAGTGTACAGGTATTTTACATAACTACGGTATACTGGAGGTGTCTTCAATAGAAAGTAGTGATCAAAATCCAGATCATAATTATATCCCGTCAGTGTTTCCATTATAAGCTCCTCTCCAGAAGGGTTTGTTTCTCATTCGTTTAATTTGTATTAGGCTTAAGCCTGACATGCAAGTTCTCAGTCCGACTGTAAAGTAGGGAATCTTCTGCCTCAAAACATACATTTTAATCAGTACGGCAATCCTGTATGTGGAATACTGTGTTTCTCTACTAGGGAAGCAGACACAGTTATCCACACTGGATATTTGTATCAACACTGGATATTCATATCCCATTTTACCATCCTGGGCCACTCTGATGGTCAAGGCTGTGGCACTGCTCAGGGTCCCCTGTGAGCCATCCTATAGATTGAGGGTCATACCTGAACACAAGTGACCCAATGGCTCTTGGGAACTTGAGTCCGTTATAAATGTTTATCACTCACAAGGTGATAAAGACAAGGGAACTTGAGACATTTGCCATCCAGGATGTCTGGCCTCTTGGGACCTGCTCCCCGGGGCTGGTAGTGGGTCCTCAGTAAACTGGAGGCTCTCTGATCCCCTCTCCAGGAATCAGTCTTATTTTCTTCCCCCTGAGTTTGCCTCAGCATTTGGAGACCCACATTTATTGCCCCTTCACTCCTAATTCTGAGAACTTTGTACTTGGTGTGTCAGGGGTTAAGGAAGGAAGTACTTACTCCTCACGGGTCTACTTTAGGGTGGAGGACATTTCCCACAATGGGTCTTCTCTTTGCTCCCAAATCCTCTTGATAGTCAATTTGATTTTAGATATCTCTAGTGGATTTTTACCTTCCTTGTCTTTACATTGAATTTTCCTGGGACACTTCTGTGATATTAAAGGGTAGAGAGAGGCAGGGACTGGAAGAATAGAGAGAAAGTCAAGTTAAAGTTGGTTCTTTTGATTCTCACAAGTTTGCTGTGGGAATTCCTCCTAGAAAACTTTCTATTTAGAAACTTCCTCCTTTGGGAATTCTACCGAAAGACTTTCTGTGAAGCTTTGGCCAATTATTTATTTGCCCTGTTTCCTTAGGTGTCATGGAAGGGGATTCATTATTTAATGCACTCAACAAACATTTATTGGCAAGTTAGAGAAATACAAATTCAGTCCTTGTGTTTATAGGTGTTGCCAAATTGTCTTCCAAAATAGTTGTATGAATTTGCTCAGTGGATTGATGAATAACTCTTTCCCTATATCCTTAGTCAATATTGGTCCAAAATTCAGCTTAGGGAAATAATTATGAATTATCTAAAGCACTTCCTTCATTCAAGACTTGATTCTCTGAATTTACCCTTGAATCTAAGTTTGGATGGTGGCTTCCAAAAGTTGTTCTGCTGAGTCTCGGAGGCTGCTGGGCAGATGGGGATGGACACGACACGGAAGATCAGGGCTCAGCTTTCCCTTTCAACCAGAATAGTTCCAACTGGATTGGTTTTAAGTGTTGAAATATCACATGAGATTTCATTTTTAACAAAGAAGTTTGCTGTTAAAGAAAGTTTGAAGATTAAGGACTCTTAGACCCAAATTTTGTGTTCTACCTTATTTGTAGCTCCCCCTACATTGTCTAGATTTTCTCAGTTAATATTTTCAATGTATATTTTAATGAGCTATCTAAAGTTTACTTTTTAATAAGGTCGGGTATATGGAAATATGTGAGTAAATAGGAAATATAATATCATTTGAATGGTAGCAGAAATCAAGGCAGTAAATGAGATTACCAAAGTAGAGGAGGAAAAATGGGGAGGGATGAGGGCCAAGGATGGACCCTCCCCCCCCAGAACAGCAAGTTTATGTGGTTGGCTTTAGAAGGAGAGATAAGAGAAAGAAAACGAGGAGAGGACAGCATTTCAAGAAAGAGGAAGGGGTCAGTGGTGTCTGAGAGTAGAAAAAGACCACATAGATAAAAACTGAAAAATAGTCATTGGATTTAGCAACAAGGAGGTCAGTGGGGACCTTATTAGCAAGAGCGTTTCAGTGGAGGTGTGTGGGCACAGGCTAGATGGCATGGGTTGGCAAGGCAATGGGAAATGAATGAATGGAGACAGATCTCGCAAAAGGTTGGCTGAGAAAAGAATTAGAGAAGAAGGTGGCTAAAGGGCAGGATGAGACGGGTATGCAGTTTGTGTTCATTTTTAAAGCTAGGATAGATAGTAGAAACATGTTGATAGGCTAAAGAAAGGTCCAGTGGAGAGGAAGAGGTTAAAAACACAGAAAAAGAGAAGAGACAGCAATTGGTGGAGCAAGATCCTGGAGGAGTGATGAGGGGTGGAATCCAGAGGATCAGCTCCTAAGCATGGTCATGGGTAGAGGTGCACAGAGGGGACTGAAGATGAAGGCCACTGAAGCTGGGGCATCAAAGAAATATTTTCACCACCAAACTAAAACCCGTTAGAAGATATGCTCACAAAACAGATGAAAAATATATCCAAATATTTCAAACAAACTAAAATAAATTGAGAAAATGATAGAAGATATGAAAGACAACTAAACATTTGAAAAATATGGAAATGAGGTGATAAACTCAGGAACTAATTAGCAATAAAAGGAGACATTTATTTCAGAAAAACAAACTGCATTAGGAAAACACAAAAGAGAATAAGCACAATATGTCAATGAATGACTGAAGAGAAATAGATAATAAAAAGAAAGAAAGATTTTTTAAAAAGGAACAGGCCAAAACAAAGTAAAAACATAAAAATGCTTCTCATGGGAAAAGGAGGGAATAGAATGAGAAGATCAGGGATAGGTAGAATTTGTTCAGTGTACATTGCTTTGTGGATTTGACTTTGAAACCATATGACTATGTTACATAGTTATAAAACAAAATAATATTTAAAAGGCAGTCCTGAAAATTAAAAAAATAGAATATACATACACACACTCACAAACACATATAGTCTTATGTAATCTCTCTTAAAGATTTCAGTGATCCCAGCTAAAGTCCTTCCTGCTTCCATCTTATTTGTTCCAATGGGAAGTCAAACAAGAGTTGAACAGTTTCCTCACAATAGATCTTTTGCGTGGGAAGAAAGTCAGCAGAACTTCCTTTATACTGGGCCAAATGACCTCAATTCACTTTTCTCTGAAGCCCAGTTTTAGCCTGTTTCCCAAACTTTCCATTGATACTTTTATTTTTTGTTAAGATTTTCTAGGTTTCAGGCTAAGGTAGAGATAGGGATCTGAGTTTAAAGTGGCTTAGAAATTGTCACTGAGTGATTGATCCCAGGACATACTAATTTTTATGGGTGTTGCCAATTCTTTTCGCAGTATTTTTTTGTCAAGACCCTAAGGGGAAAATTGGGCTGTGATGCCATCCCACAGGGAACTCTGGCAACAGAATGAACCTTCAGTTGTCTCAATTTGGGCCGGTCTTTATACCCCCACATTGATCAGTAATTGGATGCCAGCTACCCCAGTTAGGAAGTGTGGGAAGATTGTTTTCTTCACTCAAGGCTAATAGCTGAGGGCCAAATCTATTGGCACTCCTGGCCTCTAGGGGAATAAGTCCTTCCTTCCTGAAGTGGTTCTGGACCATTCATTACAGCATCCACTAAAACTCCCAAAGTTGTGGAGGCTCAGCCAAAGTCAAGACTTTAACCAAAAAGATTATTGTTTCCTTCTGTCCATTTCCCTTGGTTTATCAGTTCATATTTGCCCATCTGAGTTTATGTCAGAGTCTACCAGATCTTCCACAGTAATTGAAATGCAAAGAGTAAAGGTGTCTTGAAGGATAAGCCATCTGACTGAAGAAAAGGGCAGTAAGGGAAATTATACAAGAGACCTCATTGTCATGGTTTGTAGGCTTACAGTGGGAACGAAATTGGAACTGCATGATGAATCTACTTGAGTTCATTGAGAATGGCTGGTAAGAAGGTACCATATTAGTTCTGAGTCCGATTTAAAGGTCATGCACAGTTCCTCTTCCACCCACTATATGACTATCTTAGAAATACTGAGAGATCATTAGGGGAAAAAGCAAAGAACATGCCTCATACCAACCTCATTCTCCCTAGCTGGTCCTCAGGGTCCAACTATTCTAACCCAGGGCCTCCAGTGCCAACCCAGAGATGAGAAAGAGGAAGAACTATCTTTGTATAATGATGATAATATTCCCATTCTCTGCTCACCCGGGAGGCTTATTTTGAAAATCACAGTGATTTAACTTGTTAGCAGTTTAATTCACTTTTAAAAGATTAACCAGACTAATTATTCATCAAATTTCACCATCTTTGTCAGCCTCAATAAGGATCCTTTGTTACAATGATTAATGTGTTTTAATTGTAGCTTCTCTCAGAGCAATAATTCGATTGCACAGTATTTGCAGAATCTATGGAAATCTTAGAAATGCTTTGACAGCTGAGCTATTCTTGGGAAATGAAAGTAAAGGAATATATGTAACTAACAAAAAGTGTTTTATAGCATATCATTAATATGGATTTTCCTTCTTTGACAGAACTTGCTTTACTTCCGTCCATGAAGCTACTTGCCATGCGTGTCAACATGCCATCCAGGAACTATTGGGAGGTAGAGATCAATGAACACAGGTGACTGGGCTTTCTTGCATTGTGCCCTCAAACATATGCCCATCATCATAATAACCATGGCAAATATACCTAGGTCAAAGGGAAACTTAGTCCAATTAGCCAGTGTCCATAAATTATCCAATTAAGAAACTGGATCCTGTGCGGATCATTCTATTTTCTACCAAATGCTTCATCATCATTCATTCATTAAACTGGTGGCTGCTGTCCAAGGTAAGGATTTTGACAACATCAAAAAGGTGTTTGTAGAACCTGGTAGAGAGATGAATTGTATGCGGCCAATGCAAATTTAGAACTTAAAAAATATGTTTTAATGTTATTGTTTTTTTAAAGCACAGTGGTTCTAAGAGCTTTGGAGTCAGACAGATCTGGAGTTGATTCTTGACTCTACCACTTATTAGCTATGAGATGTTGGGGGAAATTGACTGTCCTTAGCCTCCCGGAGCCTCAGTCTCCTTATCTCTAAAGTAGGTATAGTATTAATAATACCCACCTCATAGTGAGGATTAAAATAAGGTATTCCAGGTAAGACCTAGTACACTGTCTGGGCTATAGTAACCATATAATAAATTATTTCTTAAAAAGCTATAGGCCTTTATAGTTTAAGAAAAGCATATGTATATGAGCATTTCTGATTCTCACAATAACCCTGAGACAAGCAAGAAAGGTGTGCTGCTATTGTTATTGCTTTTTACGGAAAACTGAGCACGGACAGATGTGGTGACTTTGGTAAATATGTCAAATATGTCCATCCACTAACTACTTTGTTACAAAGGCGGCTCTAAAACCCACAGGTGCTTATTCCTAGTCCAGTGCTTTTTTTTTTCCTTTGCTTTTTTTGCTTCCTCTTTAGAGGTACCAAGGGCTCTGAATGAGTAGAGTCATTGAGAACAGACTAATTTATTATTTATTGAAAAATATTAGCCCCTCTGTTCTGGATAAATACATCAATATTAGCTAACAGATCCAGGCATTACCTGATTTGATTCATAGAGCAAGCCTAGGATGTAACTATCACTCTCCTTTTATAGTTGAAGCCACTGAGATGAAGAGATATCAAATAGCTTGCTGGACAGATTCAAACCCAGGTCTGTCCAATTCCAGTGTCCGGGATTTTGTCATACACAATTCTGCCTCCTGCCAATCCCAGTTTACAAATGTTCAAAAAAGGGACTGTTTTAAGACCTATGAGGTTGATGTGGTAACCAATTACCATGCTTTAAATTACTATCCTAGTGGTTCGGGCCCCATGATTGAAAAATTTCTTTAATTTCCAAACCAGAGGTTAGGAATAATGCTCTTTCACTTGGGGAACAGCATCAGCTGTGAAAAAGGTTTATATGGTCAAATATTAAAAGGTAAATTCTTCTGAAATACTATGGTTAAAGAATTGTTTGATTATGTTAAACTTGATTCCTAAGCTTATTTGACCACAGAATCCTTCTATTTTGTTGCAATTGTTAACAACCCATGGGCTCCCACTTACGTTCATTTAACTAATAATTGTGGCCAAATTCATGGAGCACTTATTACATCCCAGACACTGACCTCATAACCTTATGCGTATTAATTCATGTTATAGTACTCTTATGAGGCAGGACTTTTTAGAACAATATTATGAGATAAATGTTTTTCTTAAACAACTTTCCCAAGTTCACAAACTAGGAAGTGGCAGAACCAGGTCCTAAACTCAGATATCTCTCTCCAGAACCTGTGCTTTCATAGCTGTCATGGAGGAGCTGATTCAGTCTAACAGACTAAAAAATATGTTGTATTATTTTCTAATTTAAATATGGAACAAGGATGCTATGCCAAATTGCCATCCTGATTAAATTGACCCCACCGAGGGAGGAGAAACCTGGCAAAACCACCTCTCTGAATCAGACACTCCACACAACAAATTTGTCTACCTGATATTATATTAATAACTACATTTTTTCCTGTAGTGCTGTTTAATGCTTAAAATACTTGATCCAATTACAGACATCGACTTACATTTTTGTGTCAGACACAGAGGTAACATCCTCTTATCACCACATCTCTTCCCAGGTAACAATCACTTCACTTTTCCCTCAGGACTAATGTACCAAGATCAGACAGATAAGAATTTTCACTTAGAAACAGTCAGGTGATCATACGTCTGAAACAGGAAAAGATGGTATTTACTCTAGTAAAGTAAAGGTGCAAAATTTTCTTTTTTCTTTTTTCTCTTTATTAGTTTTCCTTTCTTGACTTTTCTTTTACTTTTTTTTGGTTTTAGTGGAGCAGTGGCTTGTGGCATGACAACGTTTGGGACTCACTCACTTAACTGAAGATACCCCAGCCTGGAGGAAGGACCAGGAGAAAGGGCAAAGCCCAAAAGGTACAGAAAGCCCAAAGAAAGCTTCCAAGTATTGTTGTAGCCTTCTTTTTCTTCTGATCCTCTCTCCCCACAGAATGGCTTTTTTTTAAAGCATACTTTTCCAAGTTGTTACATCAACAAATTTGCTCTGGTTTCTTTATGCTTGTCATCTAAAGACCACCTTGTCGGTAGATGGTGAACTTTTCCTTCATGCCAGGCCGGCTGCACTGTCTAATGTCACAAATGTCTGCTCACATTAGCTCCCAGAGACTGGAGAAGATTCCACATGGAGCTGTCCTGGCAAGTTGATTTGACAGAATGAGTCCCCACGCCAGTTCATGGCACTTATCAGTTAGTCAGCCTTCCTCAGGGAGAAGAATTTAGAGTGCACCATATTCAGTTTCCAAATCAACTGCTGTCCCCTCAGGAAGCCGTGTGTTGCATTATTAAAAGAGATGCCTTCAACAACAGCACCATACTTAAACATTCATCCACATTAGGAAAAAAAATGTGGAGTGGAGAGGACATCACAGTACCCGTACCCTTTGCTATGTTAACTCTTTCTCCCCAGGTCTCCCTCAGTGAACAGTCCTGTAACTTATTGGTGAACGTGAACACTTGTTATTTTGTGACTCTTACTCTTATTGGAAAGCGGGTGTTTTTGTATTACTTGGGATGGCTATGCAACATTCCCCTAAACTGTAAGATCTTGGGGCTGAGATCACCATATTCCCAACCTTACCTTTTTGCTGAGCTCCCATAGCAAAGTTAAATCCAACCACCTAGCTGCCAGAAATAGCAATGACTTTGATTTACCTGTTACCTACTTCTCCCAGGAGTTCAAATGAAATGCAAGAATTGATTCTGAGTTGAAAATTAACGGATCTCAAACCCACACTTTAATAATTATAACGTCAGGTATTTCTAACTTAAAAAAATAATAAAATGTGTGTCCAGTTTGCCTTTATCATTCCAAACAAGAAATTGACAAGATTGCTGGAGAAAAAGAGGGATCCTTTTTAAAGCTGCATGTTGATATAAATATGAAAATGGATTAAACTCTGCTTCCAATTTCCAAACATGTGTACTTCAATGAATATTAAATGGCAGGCCCCTATCACCATCATGACTTATTTACTCACCAGAGTTTTTATCAAAAAGAGCCTGGAATTGCCTATGGAGCGTGAAAGTCTCCTGTAATTGAGTTTAGAGTGGTAAATCCACTAAACAGGCCATGGCCCCAGAGACACCCCTGAAACCCACCTGTCAGCTGGTGTTAGATCACAGCTCAAACAAGGCATGGCTGCCTGCTCCTACTTAAACACTGCTGTGGCCCAAAACAAAAAAAAGAGAAGTTGTTCCCCAGGGGATCAGGTAGGGCTGGGGGCAAACTGTGGGGGCTGGGAGGGCAGGCGAAAAACTCATCTAACAGCTGCCCAATGTCAGTAGGAATCATGATCTGAAACTCAGCTTGGGAGGGGAACTGGCAGGGCCTCACTTGGTAACGTGTCATTTCTTTATGCCAACATCCATAAGGTAGGAACGTAATGGAGTGGACAAGGAACTTTTTCATCATGGTTTAGCCTTGGAAATCAAAGAGTTTCAGTGAGGATAAAGATACAACAGGCTTAAGACTGGTACAGGAAGGTCCATGTCTGGAAATGGAGGGGAGTGTCCAACTAAGACATGCTGGATCAGCCAGGGATGAGAGTAGGAACATTTTAAGCCAGAGAACCATCATTCACCCAATAAACATTTATTAATTGTTTACTAGTGCTAATTACTATATCAGTTGCTGACTGTGGAAAGATAGATGAGACATAAGCCTTGTCCTGAAGGAACTTAAAATGTAGTTGGGGAAACACAACAGATAAGTCAACTATTACAATACAGTGTGTCAAGGGCTATGGGAGCAAAAATATGCGCTTACAACAGTAAGTTAGGAAGACTTCTTGGAGAAGGTGACATTTAAACTGGGTTTTTTAGAATGAGTAGGATTTAATCAGGCAAAGGACAAGAGTAGGATGGGTGTGGGGATGGTGGTCGGAATGAGAAGCTCTTGCTATACAGAGATACACTAGCTAAAGGGATAATATGGTACCCTTATAGGGCTCCCAGAGGCTGGATGTGGCCGGGGCACAGGTGATGGGTTAGAGCCTGAGAGGAATGAGACTAGAGAGGGAGAGAGAAAGAAACCAAATGACCAAGGGCTTTATCAACTTGGCTAATCAGTTTGAAGTTTATCCTGAAAGCCATGGGGAGCGAGGGCAGGATTTGAAGCTGGGCATTGATGTGGTCAGATTTGCCTTTTAAGAAGACCAGCTTCCCTTTGTGCATGGCATGAGTTAGAAGGGGCAAGGCTGGAAACAGCAAGGCCAAGCAGGAGGCAAATACAGGAGCTTTTCAGAGAGAGAGAGTGATGGCTTGAAGCAGGGAAGTTACAGCAGAGATGGAGAGGAGGGGACAATGAGCAATATAGAAAAGAATCAGCAGGGCTTGGAAGCAATTGAAAATGGGAAAAGAGGGAGGAATTCAGGATGGCTTTAAGATTTCTGGCTTGCACATTTAATATTTAGAATAGATTAATCAAAAAATGATTCCTTAACTGAAATTCAAATTCAACTGGGAGCCCTGTATTTAATGTGACAGACTTACTGGAGTGATTGGATAAATGGTACACCATTTATCATGCTGGGGATTGGAGAAGGCACAGTTGTGGAAAGGCGGGGCCAAGAAGGTGATGAGTTTGCTTTTATTTATATTAAGTTTCAGGTATCCAAGGAATATAGTTGACTTCCGGTTATCCCCTATACTTTTTTTCCCTTCTGTAATGATAGTTTTAGCGGCACATGGCCACTCAGCTAAAGACTCTACTTCCCAGCTCCCCTTGCAGAAAGTGGCCATGTGACCAAACTCTGGCCAATGGGATATGAGAAGTGATGTGTGTCTTGCTACTAGTAGGATTCGGCGTGAACTCTCTTGACCCTTTTCTCCTTTCCACTGGCTGAAAGACGATGGCCAGAACTGAAGCAGCCACCTTGGGCTGAGATGAAAAGCACATGTTGAGGAGGGCAGTGCCATCTACCCTGCCCTGGGCCACCTACCTCTGACTTGTTATGTGACAGAAAAATAAACTTAGTCTGGATCTTAACTACAATACAACATCCAAGAGGAAAGGTTCAATAAGCAGTTGGATTTACAGGTCTGCAGCTTAGGAGAGAGGCGAGCTAGCTAGCTAGAAAGAATTGGAAGGAATTAGCATACAGGCACTGACTGAGGCCTTAGTTTAGATGAAGTCCCCTAGAGGGAATGTATGATATGAGAAAAATTAAGCACAAGAAAGTCAAATACTATCTTTTTTCCTTTTGACATTTTTTTTTTTTGAGATACAACTTTAAACTTACCCTCAAGTTCAGAGAGATGTCCCAGGAGTATTAGGATGGATGTTCGAGTTTTGTTTTCATTTCCAAAGCCGTTCCCCTCTATATAGCCATGCGTCAGTGTTCAGTGCTACTAAATTCATGTGTTTGTATTTGCATTTCTATTTTAGCACTGTCTGGGAAGCAAGTGTTCTTATGGCCTGTGGGTGTTTGGACACTGGTGGCTGTGCGAGTGTCTGTGCTAGGCCAGATTACATGTGTGTAATCTGTGTGTGCCTTTGTGGCTGTGACAGCACACATGCTCACTTGTTCCTCCATGTTCTGGCTTGTTGATGTGTGCCCCGAAGATGTCTTTGCATGTGTTGTCTCTGGGGATGCCGGGTTTTGGCTCAGTTAGTAGCCAGTCCCCAGCACTACCAAGAAGTAGCCTTTCAGATTCTTCTCCCATGGAAGTTTTCTGTCCATTTTGGAGACTGTAGAGTATCTTTTAAAATATCCTTTCAATTGTCTTTTTAAAAAATAGCTTTACTTTTTAGGTTCAGAACAAAACTGATTAGAAGGTACAGAGATTTTCCGTATGCTCCCTGTCCCCACACATGCGTTGCCTCCCCCATTATCAACAGCCCCCACCAGAGTGGTGTATCTGTCACAACTGATGGACCTACATTGACACATCATCATCACCCAGAGCCCATAGTTTACAGTAGGGTTCACGCTTCGTGTTGATGATTCTATGGGTTTGGGCAAATGTATAACATGTATCCATCATTATAGTGCAGTGGAGCTGTACCATTTTGCCTTCCCACCAGTAAAGAATGAGAGTCCCTGTTGCTCCATGTCCTTGTCAGCATTTGATGCCATCAGTGTTCTGGGTTTGGGCCATTCTATTAGGTGAGTAGTGGTAACTCAGTGCTGTTTTCAGTTGTCTTTTCAAATCCAAAATGGAAGAGCCTCCCAAACTTCCCCACAGGCATTCCTTGCCTCTTCTTTCTGTCTCCCTGTTCTCCCCAGGCCCCAGACGGAGGCTGAATCTTACATAATAGGATACGCACTAAGCTCTGCACAGGAGTCAAGGGCACCCCAGAGTGTGCGCACGCCTCTTTCTGTGTCCTCAGATGGACTCCAGGCTTCTTTTCATTATGGGAATTTCTAAATGTACTCAAAATTAGAATAAAAAGAGCCGCCAGGTATCCATCACCTAGCTTCAATAATTACCAACGTCTCGCCAGTCTTATTTCATCCACCCCTCCCTTTTTTCCTGCTAGTGTATTTTACTGCAAATAATAGATAGCCTATCATTTTACCTGAAATATTTCAGTTTGTATCTCTAATTGAGAAGACTTTTTTACATTCCACAATGTCATTACTTACCTAACAAAATTAACAATAATTCCTTAACATCATTTAAACCCAATCCATATTCAGATTTCTCAACATGTTTTTTTGTTGTTTTTTTTCAAAATCCACATATTGCATATGATTGTGTATCTTGGTCTCTTATTCCGAAGCAGCCCACCCTCTCCATTGATTTGAGGGAGGACCAGGTCATTTGTTCTGATTAATGTCTTGTGTTCTGTATTTGTCTGATTGCTTTCTTGTGGCATCAGGTAACATGTTCCTCTGTCCTCTGTCTTTCCTGTAAACTGGTAGTTACATTTAGGGCCTTGATTCGATTCAATATCGATATATTTAGGCACCAGTGGTGCTGTTACCATGAGGCATATACTATCTGGTTGTTTCACTTTTAACTATTCCAAGTTTGATCAGTGCATTTCGGTAGTGTCAGCCCACAAAGTTTCCTGTTAACCTTTCACCTTGATTTTTAGCATCCATTGATGATTGTTACCTAGGTCCATTGTTTCATTTGGAGTATTAGTAATTTTTAAAAAATTCTTTTATGCCTTCTGTGTTTATTAGCTGGGACTTTTCCAGCTCCAGAATACTGCTAATCAAGGGAATAATGGAGTTTCCAAGCACTCAGGGTCAAGTGAGAGTTGGCCTGGCCTTGCTCCATCTTTAAAAAGATTCGTTTAGGCTTGCTCCAACCGAAGGGACCCTTTGTGCTCCGATAATGTTGAAGTCAATGGGTATCCTAGGAAAGGGGTCTACCTTTTGCTCCAGGAAAAGGGGGCTGTAAGGAGTTGCAGGAGGGGCCTTTTCTCAGGACACAGGGAGCTCAGGGCTGCTTAGCACCTGAGGACTAACCTCCAGGAACTGGCTTTGCTGGTTTGGGAATGGCTCTCTTTAGCCTCTCCCACCCAAGTCAGCCTCAGTCTGAGGCTCTGGCTTTCCTTTTTCTCTTCAGGGAAACAGTGGCCATTCAACCACTGACCCCAGAGAACAAATATCTGAGTCTCTGATGCTTTGACTTTCTGGTGTCTTCCTCTGTATCCTCAGATGGATTCCACGCCCTTTGTCACCCTGGCTTGGGCACTGGGCTCCACACCTTTTTTTAAAAAAAAAACACCACAACTTTTATTTATTTAAGTGTGCTTTTCCATGACCCATCAGCTCCAACTCAGTCTAGTTGTGGAGGGCACATCTCACAGTGGCCCATGCGGGGATTGAACCGGCAACCTTGCTGTTAAGAGCACCGCGCTCTAACCATCTGAGCTAACGGGCCGCCTCTCCACACCTTTTTTGAGAAACAAGAACAGAGCTGATCTCCTGCCTAGTGTCCCTCCTAAATCTCAAGTCTTCTCAAGAAAGCCCATGACAAACAGTCTTGCAGGCAGGGCCCAATGTCTCGGTTTAATACTCAGCTCTGAGGGACCAGGAATTCAGGGAAGACCGGGCTCCATCAGGCTGTGTGGACAACTCCCTACTCAGCAGTATCATAAAGCAAACAGACCTACAAGTAAAAGGAAGTACAAGTATTTCCTGTCTTAGAAAAGATGGGCCTGCGTGGAAAAAGTGGCACCAATTTTCTTTTCTGGGGGGAGGTATATTTTAAATTCTTATAAAAAGGTGCTTTCATAGGATTCCATGGTATACATTGTTGGCTTTTAAATAATGAGATTTAATTCCCTCAAGACACTAATTGAAAATATATATACATATTCTTCAAAATAGTCACCTGCCTTTAGATGGTTACAAACCACAGAGAAAAATTTTATTTCTTTTTATTCCCATCAATAACCATTTAGCTTAGAATGATTTTAAGCTGTTTCTGAAAAAAATCAAACCCACTCTGAAAGCAGAGTGGTTTGCCCTCATGGAGGGTGGCCAAAGAATATGCCACAGGCTGAGTGGGGCCAACAGTGCACAGAGAGCTTGTTTGCCTCTGCACCTCCCAGCTTGGACACTAGATGGCAGACTTACCTTCCAGATGGATGTGTCTGGCACCCTTGAGACAGAAGCGTCTGACACTGGCAGCCCTTCCCCACGATTCTAGCCACTCTGCATTCTGAAGCAGAACCCAGGGCATCTGGTAGACTCCCCAGGAAGGGTGTGACTGAGCCTCAATGGTGGGAGCAAGGGCAAGAGGCGTGTGGTTTGGGAAGCCTGCTTGCCTGCCTGCAGCTACGGTGGCATCAGGCCAGAGCCTACTGGATCCCAAACCTCATGGCTTGTGGCTATGGTGACTCCACTGCGGTGCCAGCCACACCCTCCTCCCACTTACCTGCCCCAGGTGTCAAGCTTAGAAATGTCTCCAGCTTCCCTGGGCAGGCTCAAGATGTCCCAAGCCTGGGGAGGTTATTTTATGCAAGTTTCTGTCCAATAGAGGGTCCTGCCCTGAGAGTTGGGACGGCTGAGTGCCCGCAAGCCTGTATTGTCATCTGTGGTTTCATTAACATTAAAGCCTCACAGTATTCTTAACACTTCTTTCAGCTGCTCCTGCCCTCCTCCCATCCCACCCAGGGTTTAGATATCAATATATGTAAGTCCTCTTTGGGGGTAAGAACTTTGCTGCTTTACTTCTGGATTCCTGGTGTCTGGCACATGGCGAGGGCTAGTGAATGCTAAATGAATGATCGAATGAATTAAGGTGGAGAATGAAGAATCACTTAGTTTAACCTCTTAATTCTAGAAATGGGAATGTATGTTTTCTAGGATGCCTGCTTCATCTTTATTCCTTGTTCCTCACCCCCAATCGACCTGAGTGCAAGTTGATAATGAGATTGGGGAATACTATCATTATGGGCTGAATTGCGTGCCGCCACCAAATCCATATGTTGAAGACCTAACCCCCATTGCCTCAGAAATAGGGCCTTTAAGAGGTGATTAAGGTAAAATGAGGCTGATAGGATGGGCTCTACTCCCATCTGACTGGTGTCGTCATAAGAAGAGGATACTTGGACACATGGACACCAGGGGTGCATGCAGAGGGAGGACCCTGTGAAGAGACAGCACGAGGGTGGCCATCTGCAAGCCAAGGAGAGAGGCCTCCGAGGAAACCAGCTCTGCCGGCCCCTTGATCTTGGACTTCCAGTCACCAGAATTGTGAGAAAATACATTTCTGTTGTTTAGGCCACCCATTCTGTGGTATTATGTTATGCCAGTCCCGGCAAACTAATACAAAATGATGTATGATTATAATATAACAAACATGAAACGATACATAATGTTTTGCCCTTTGATCAGCATGTCCAGGGTCTAAAGGACCGTAAGCTAACCGCTGCGGTGGCAGTTGAGGTTTCCACCCCTACCGCTGGCCCCTGGCTCTGGCCCAGTAGGCAGCTGGGGAGAGAGAAAGACCTCCTAAGAAAGGGCAGATGTTCACAGCTTTAGTCACAACGTGGGCTGCCCTCCCAGGTCCTTTGTAGCAAAGCAGGCTCAACTATGATGAAGACTAGGCTGATACAGCCCTCAGGAGAGGGAGGGGTTCCCGAGCACCACAAAAGCCACGCTCCCCAAAGAGGTCAGCACAGCCTCCGCATCCCAAAGGTCGACACATCAAGATAAATCAGGCTTGTCAGAGAGACAGCAGCAAAAAAGGCTGCTTGTTGGAGATTCGATTCGACCAGAGATGATTTCATAAAGGCTCCACAACCTGGGGATTGCGCTGGCTGGGGAAGCATCAAAGGGAGGTAGAAACTGCAGCAAGAATCAGCTCAGTGAACGCTGAACCCCTCAGGGTCAGAGACCACGGAGCAGGAAGCTGTGAAAAACAAGGCAGTGCCTCTCTTTTTCCAGAATCACATTTAAGTGGTCGGATTTGGTCTTGTGAGAACTGACTAACAGTAATTCACTCTCTGTAAAGTGGAAATTCTGGGTCACACTGGGGTGGAGGGGCCAGGATGGATGGAGGAAGCTAAACTGAGCCTCAGGGACGACTGTAGTTAGGTTTTGTGGGAGTCAAATGTTATATATGGATGTCTGACTGGAGGGGCCAGGGTTGGCGCCCCTAACCACCCCCCAGCCCCGCATTGTTCAAGGGTCCACTACACCTCTCAAACACCATCACATTGAGGATTAGAGTTTCAACATACGAATTTGGGGGAGACACACATATTCAGTCCATAACTAGGGTCTTTGGTAAGCTATAACTGATCTTAACAAGAGAAAGGCTATTATTACCTTTTATTAGGTTGGTGCGAAAGTAATTGCGGGTTTTGCAATTATTTTCAACCTTTTAAACCCCAATTACTTTTGTGCCAACCTAATAAATGTTTTCCTCTGAGAGACCGAAAAGCTCCTCAGGGACCTCAAGGAACTCAGTGCTCTCCATGATGGAATCAGCCTTCTGCTGAGAGGGCAGACCTATAGGAAGAACCCGAGAAGACTGTGGAGGAGGTAAGGAAAGGAGAGAGAAAGGTCTCCTGAATGCCTGGGTGTGGAGGTACTTCTTTAGCAGTGGTTGTTGGCGATTCAGCCTCCGCTGGGCTGTGCAGGGCATGAGTTCTCTGGCTATCATGAGATTCTGGTGCTTTCTGTGTGGGGACCCGGAAGCCATTTTTCTGAGCAAATAGGAGTAAAGCGAGCCCACGGTTGGGTTGCATGGTCCTTTGTCCCTCATGGTTCCAAACCCAGCGGTCAATATCAGCATGACAGTAGTAACACATTGAGTGCCCTCAGCCCTCTCCTTTGGAATGGAGCAGAGAAGGACTCAGTGTCCATAAAGGCAGGGCCACTATTGGGAAAGAAAGCTCAAGTAATTGCACTCTGCCATTCTCTTCTACCCATGTCAGCTTCTGGAAGCAGGGCAGCTGCCTGTGGTTGTGTAGGTAGTGCACTGCACAACGCCAGGAGGCACCATTCACAACCATTGTGCAACTCTAAATGGCAGCCCTCTGTGAAGTCAGAGACCACAGGGGACCCAGGAGCCAACTCCAAATTGCCATTTCAAAAAAGACTCATTGCCATGTGAGGGGCAACTGACCTTTTCACAGACATGGGTATGAGATTGACAGGATTCCAACCATAAAGCCAATGAAAGATGAGTGGCCCTCCCAGGTCTTTCCCTACTGGAGATGACCTTCAAGAAAATTACAAAGCCAGTGGTTCTCAAGTTCTCACACTAAGTTGGATATTTTGATTCTTTTTTCCCTTTACATTGCACAGAAGCAACTTAACCAGTGTAATACCTGACGGAAAGTGTTGCATATTTACATCCCAAAGTGTAAGTTACAGGCTTAATTTTAGCCTAATGCGATTTGAAATGGGAAACCCTAGTTGCAAATCGCCCTGAATGTGATTAAACCCCAATGGGGCTTGGTAATAATGGAGACATGACAGAGCCCCTCACACTCGCTCGCTCCACACAGCAGGCTAATGACATTATGTACCTGACACACAGTGTATTTTCTGAAAACTGAAAGTGCACTTAACATCTCTGCAGTTGATACACCAGATATTGTTTTTTCCCCTATGAAGAAGAACATTAAATTTTTAATTTTTTTAAGTTGCTAGGAAAAACTCTGTGATTTGCCAGTATTACTTACTGGAGAATATATGACTCTTCTGAAAAAGGTCCCCCTTCCTTCATGGGTTTAGAAGAGAAATTTGGAAGAAAGAGTGGTAAATTGGCCATAATATTGGGCAGGAGAAAGGTCACGGTGGCCAGAGCCACAGGACTGGGCTTAAAATAAGAAAGAGTCATCCTGGATTTGAGAGAAACTTGGAAAGGGGATTGCTTTCATCACTGAGAGCTCAACCAGGCACCTCATTTTGGTAAACCCTAAAGCAGTTCCTTTCTCTGGGTGAGAGGAGCAGAAGGGAGTAGAGGGTGTACTCAAATATGTTTTGAAGACAATACCTTTTTCCCCCATAAAAATAATCCTGTTTTGATTCCTCTACGCTATCTCATTGAACTGCTTCCCTTTATTGCAAAACTTCCCAAAAGTTCACTCTTCCTTCTTGAAACCACTCTGGTTCAGACTTTTACATCCACGACTTCATAAAACCACACTTGCCCCAGTCAGCAAAGGCCTCCAAATAGCTAAATGTGATGGTCAGCTCTTAGTTTTCATGTGACTAGGCCTATTAGCTATATTTCACATGGCTGATCATGCTTTCCTCCTTGAAATACTTTCTTTCAGGACACCACCTGTCCTGGTAGCTTGCTACTTGTCCCTCTCAATCTTGACATCTCTACTTGAATGTATAATAGGAACCTTAAGTAGATCCAAAGTTGGGTTCTTAATACCCACCATCCACATTTGTTCTTTTCGCATATCAGCAAATGCTTAGGCCAAAAATCTTGTCAACTTTTTTTTACTCTCTACAACTTTTTTTTTTACTATATTCCACAAGCAGTCCTCGGACAATTCCTTTCAGATCTATCTTCAAAATATAACTGAGTCTACCTTTGCTCACTACCTCCACTGCTATTCCCCTGGCTTAAATCATCCCCTTCCTTCCCCTGGATGACAGAAATAGCCTCCGAACTGCATTCTGCTTCTGCTCCCCTCCCTGCCATCCAGACTGTTGTCAACACACCAGCCTGAGTGAGCTCATTAATATTTAAGTCAGATCAGAGGATTCAAACTTGCCTTCTTTCTCTAATATCCTGCTGCCCTCCTTCTTCCAAGAATGGCATGGTCCCTTCTAGGGAGGGGGCAAGGAAAGGACTGGTGGAATTAGGACTTGAGTCAAGCTTGAATAACAACTAGCATTCGAGTGGCTAAGGGAGGACAGTACACTCTTGGGAATACCATGGACAGGGTCCCCAAAGCAGTGAGTCTCACGATGCTTTCAGACCAGTGACAGGCCGGGTGGAGTAGACATTCAATGTTCACATTGGGGATTGTCTAGACAGATAGATTTGGGTCAGATGGTGGAAGGCCTTGAATGCCACACTCAGGAGTTTGGTCTTTATCCTGCATTTTCCAGCAGCTTTAGGCATAAGGGGAGTGGGAGCAACTATGAAATTCACTTATCATAGTTATCTCAGCTGCCTGCCAAGTAGTCTATTTAGTCCAATTCATAGGCAGAGCTTTGTTGAGCATTGAGAAGTCACTTGCTCCATGTGAATCCAATCACCACGGCAGGTACACCTCAAAGAGGGAACATACAGTCATCTCTGAAAAGCCTGCCCCACACTCTGGCAACTCAGTTCATGAATATGCTTTTCCAATGTCTGACGCTGCTGCTTAGCAAAGATATTATGGGACAAATCCTTGATTTGACCTTTTGTATCTCTATCCATCCCACTGTGCTAAAAGCAATTATGTGCATCTTGTGTGTGGCTGTTGGAATGGGGACTCACTTAGCGACGAATCTTTTTCACACTCCAAATGTCCTCCAGCTCATTCCTCTCACAAGGGCCCACACAGCGGGCCTCCTCTGCTGCTTGGCAGAGTCTAAAATGGCATTAGGGGGAGACAGAGGGATGTAAACAGGTGGAAACAGTTCCTGTCATGGCGATTAGCATTCCCCTTGGCCAGGCACAGCTATGGATGAAAAGTGGGGCTACAAGGCCATAGGGAGGAGAAAGCTGGTGGGGGGGGACAGAGAGGGGGAGAAGGCAGAAGAAGGCTGAACTCATTGTCAAAGGCACAGCCAACTTCCTACAAAAACTTCCTACAAAACAAAGCAATCCCAGTGTCAGGGTGGGTGGTAAAGGACTCTGTCTAGTGATAGATGATCTGTCAGCCATCTTCTCTGCCTGTAGTAGATTTATATGTGCTCGTGTCTGTGTTGTGTGACTAAATATGTGTGCGAGTATCGACATCTGCGTGTGTGAAAACGCAGTTGTGTCTGTGTGTCTGTATGTGGTATGTACCTTCGAATGCATGTGTGTTATTTATGTGTATATACTTACAGGTATGGATGCTGAGAACACATGTTGGTGTCTGTCTGTGGAGCATGCATGTGTGCCTGACAGTATGCATGTCATTTCCGGATGTGGCGTATTCCTCTGTGTACACGTGTATGGGGTCCTCGTTGGCATGTATGAGAAAAGAACTGAGTGAGAAAGAGCTCCACTATCCTTCTCTTTGATGGAGCGGCTCGCTCAGCATGACTCTGGAGGCCCCTGCGCAGAGAGAGATGCCTTGCTCTTGCTAAATACCTAGCCCAAGGGCCTGGTTCTTTGGGAACTGATGCCCTCAACTCAGTTCCCCACTTCCCCCAAACTCCAGCTTGAGAAGTAGATGACAGACCCAGAGCTAGGGAAGATGTCAGGAAGACAGCAGAGGGAGAGAGTTAAAATGCTAGAGGCAACACCCTGGAGGAATTGGGAGAAGATCAAGGATCTTTTCTGAACTTTTGTATATAAATAATTTACAGAGGAAAAGTGAGCTGGCCTCTGGGGTAGGAGGTAAATGCAGACAGTGCAATAACGGTGAGTAAAGTGATCTGCTCCCAGCCCAAGCTCACCCCTGATTGAGTTAGACTAGACTGGAGAAGGAGAGGAAATTAAACTGGCAGGTGGGGGCGCGTTATCAGAGCCAACCTGGACCACCTCTGATGTATGGAAGAGCTCTCACCTCCCAGTCACCAGTACAATCACCTGATGGGGCCGCCATTGACGCTGGAAACAAGGGCAGGTAGGAGGAAGTCAGCCATGCCTGCCACCAGAACTGTATGTTGTTATCCAAGAAACCTTCCAAACACAGCAGATTTTACTGCAATTGCCAGCTTCCTGCCACTCCAACTTCCAAGCAGCCGTGTGTGACCCAGCACGGTCATATCACCTGTTCCAGATCACCTTTGGGGCTCTCAGATGATTCTCAGGATAGGGAGGGGTTGATGAAACCTCAGGGTCAGGCCGTCCACTTTTAATATCATCCAGGAGACTCATCAAGAAAGACTTTTTACGATGACTCCTGTATTGCTCATTGAGTACAAATTAAGACTAGAGATAGAAAAACAAAATCAAAATTATCCATGAAGATGCAACCTGGCATTCCCAATGTCTAACGTGTTGATATATGTCTTCCAGGCCTTTTTTTTCCTGTGTATGTCACTATCCACATGTACGTATATATCGACAAGCTTTTTATAACTTATTTTTTCACTTATTAATATGTCTTACATATCTTTTCATATCCATACAAATCTATACCATCATTTTAAATCCGTACCATCTGCTAAATATCTCACTGCATGAACATATCATAATTTATTTAATCAATCTTCATTTGTTATATATTTAGATTTTTCTTTTCCTTTTTTATAGACTGGATTTTAAAATTTGGGATAATGACATTAGAATATAGTTGTATGTTGAAGGTAAAGGATTAAACTATTCTCAAAGCCACATATATACAGATTATACTTATAACTTTTGATGAAAAATTATCAGCTTTTATTACTTAGTTAACCTAGAAAGTAAATTGAATGTGATTAAGCTACATTAATCTCTTAATACAATCTCGGAAAAACCTGTTATGACCTTGATTTTCTTCTTGACAGTGGTAATGACAGAAAATATGGCTTCTGTGTTTTCCCAGTTTTCAATGACAATGAACGTAGAATGTTATTCTGCTTATTTATAAGTGGGCCAGGTCAACAAGAAAGGGGTAGTAACTTCTTTGTAAAAAATTTTAAAAAATTGAGATAATGGTGCTGGTGACAAAGGTGACATTATAAAAGCAGAGATCTTGACCCTGGGGTTTCATCACTCCCTCCCCATCTTGAGAATAATCTGAGGAGACCCAAAAATGACCTGAGATCTGCATAAAATCATGCAGGTCTCACTCTGATGGTTGGAAACTGGAGTTGCAGGAAGTGGCCAGTCACTATGAAATCTGCAGGGTTTAGAGGGCTTTCTGGAGTGACGTACCGTGTTTCCCCAAAAATAAGACTGGGTCTTATATTAATTTTTGCTCCAAAAGATGTATTAGGGCTTATGTTCAGGGGATGTCATCCAGAAAAATCATGCTAGGGCTTATTTTCCGGTTAGGTCTTATTTTCAGGGAAACATGGTATGTTATCTGATTTATAGGTATTGCTAACTTTCTCCAGGAAGCAGCCTTCCTGCCCAGGTTGCAGACTCAATAGCATCATCACCAAGGACACCCTCAGCCCTCAGCCCTCCCAGACAGCAGAGAGGGACAGGAGACAGCAGAGACTCCCGGCAGACTTGCTGCAATCTCAGCAAAGAGTTCTATATAGAGGGTTTTTTTCCTATTCTGCATCACTCACTCTGGTTTTCAGTTCTACCTGGATCTCCTAAGTTTGTTTTGCCTGCTTCTACTCCCAAATTAGAGTTCTTTACAATCAATTTTGTTTAATTAGTTTACTCATTCATTTCTTCATATAATGTACATTTACTGAATACCTACTCTGTGCCATTCATTGTTCCCGGCAGTTGGGGACACGAAGTGAAGTAAAACACAGCCGTTGGCCTTCAGGCACAATATTTCCTCAACAGAACGTGGAGGGAAAGAGATAAAGCCAGAATCACAGCTCTCACCTTTCTAGACCCAGGTAAATGCCTCTTCTTTCCATAAATCCTCCCCAGGCATGGGGGAGGGGCTTCCCCATCTTGACTCCCATGTCTCAGCTATTACATTCCTTACACAGAACTGTCTGCACTTGAGACTGAGAGCTTCTCAAGGCCAGGGACTGGATTCTACTTACCTTCATGTGCCCAATACCTGACAGTGTCAGATGCACAACACTGAAAATGCTTCAAGAGTATCGCGTAGAAGAACAATGTGGCAGCCGCCGCCAACCAGCCTGCTGTATTGAGTTCCTTTCCTCCTCTTCCCAGACACCTGGACCAGGCCACCCTGGAAGCAATTAAGCATAGCATGGCCAGTGCTGCCCGCGTTACCTAACATGGAGCTCCTGGCCCCCATTGCTCTCCTGCGTCAGCCAGAGTTCTTGGCCTCTCCAAAGCACATGTCCCGGGGATTCAACGACAGTCTTTGTCTTCCCACCTTTTGTACAATGGGAATCTGACCACTGGCTCCAAGATCACCTTTATAATTTCACCCATGATCCTAGGAATCCCATTCATGCTAATCCAGTATTGGTGGTTTGCAGTATTTTCTAAAACTTCTGACGTGGACACATGGACTCCCAGGCACATTATCTCCCATCAGAAGAAAATGACGTGTTGTCTGAGTTGTGCATCTAGGCTTGGGAATGGGCTGTATGGAATTATTCCCTTTCTCAGAATCCTTTGTGGTCTATAGCACAGTTTTGTGTTTTTTTAGCAGGGGCTTCTCTGGAGTTAGGAAAACTACATGGAGCTCAGGCAAGGCAAGTCCCTGACAACATGTGAAGGAGGTGAAGTCTGTCCCCAGTCCTCCCATTGGTCCATTCAGGCCCAGACTATTGATTCATTCAATGACTATTCCTTGACTGACTACTATGTACCAGGTAGTGTTGGGACAGTGAAAAGTCCAACAGGGCACCTGTGCTCTTGGAGCTCCCAGTCAACATGGATACAGCTAATAAACCATCATATGACGCAGTGCATTATATGTTAGGAGGAGGAAAGGACTAGGAGTTGTGGGGATGCATGGCCGGGGCATCAAACCCAGGCTTAGTGGAGTAGGGAAGGCTTCCTGGAGGAAGTGGTGTCTGAACTGAAATTTAAAGAGTGACTAGAAGATAGGCAGCCCAAGGAGTGGACACAGTACATGTAAAGTCCAGAAAGCAAACAAGAGCAGGACATGAGGAAGGGGATGAAAGATGCTGGATGGTACAGGTTGATAGCGTGGCAAAGGCTGTACGTAAAAAGTGATGAAAGATAAAGCTGGGAAGCAGGCAGGAGCCAGATCATGACAAGTATTCTGAGCCATGTTTAGGAGTTGGAACGTATTCCCTAACCCCAAGTACTTGTCCTGTGTCCCATTCCTCCTGACTCTCAGTTACCATGTCTACTGATAAGGCTTAATGCTCGTGGGGAAGTTGGGGAGTGGGTGCATTTTCAGAGGGACCTCGGAGGAGCAATAAAATATTTTGTCTAAGAGAATAAAATCTATAATGGTGTAATGACAGTCAGTGGGATGGACATTTTGGAAGGGAGGAATCCTGCCTAAATTCTCTTCTAGCCGTAATGTGTAAGTAGCTGCCTACTTCTTAGGAAACATGTTCTTTTGTTTTTGTTTATCATAAGATTCATGAAAATCAGTTTTTGTCCCATAAGGACACAAAGGCTATAAATGCACGCACAACATGTGCAACAGAGAAGCCAGTGAGCACGCAGGAGCAGTTTAAACAGACTTAGGTGAGGTGATGTGTGTGAAAAGACCTAGCACAGCAGACAGCACATAGTAGATGTTAAATAAATACCTGCTGAACTTGCTGACACCATTTGTTTTGGGTTTGTTTTTTTTTTTTTAAACAGATCAGGCATTTAATTAGGTTCCTCATGATAAATTTAGAACACCAGTTTGTGAGGCTAAACCCCATTTGTGAGAGCAGAGTGGAGGTAGCCCTGGGCCCGAGGAACAGCTTTGATTTTTGGCAGAATTTCTGAGTCCACAGCCTTCTGAGCAATTTTGCGCTGCTCTGTAATCTCATATTTCTCTTTCTCTGTGTCGAAGATGTCACCCTCCTGGTGACTGGGCTTATGCAGCCGCTGCTTCTTGAAGGAAGGATCAGTGAGTTGTTTGGGGATTTTCACGCCACTGATATCAATTTTGGTGGAGGTGGCAATGCGAAATTTCTGCTGTGTTCTACGCAGAGGAACTCAATGGAGGGACAGATGTTCAGTCACGTCACCAGCCACTGCTGAGCTGTTTCAGGAAAAACACCCTCATGCCTCTATGGCGCCCCGTGAGGACGATCAGAATGGTCCCGGGAGTGATGCTGGCCCCAGGTTTTCTCACATGTGGATTGAAGGGCTTCTTGCCACGGCTCAGCAGCTTTCAAGGCCCATCTTCAGTGGGATAGTGTCTAGGCATTTTGCAAAGTTTAACCACTCAGGTGCCACCATTCTTGTCACCACCAACTGGTTTTGTGACAGTAGCAAGAAGCTTCTCCTTTTTCTCTTTTCAATCCTGGATTTAGCTGCTGAATACTTCCTCTTGTACATGGCCTTTGGGAATACATAGCTGATCGGGAATATCTGCGGATTCCTCTGACCAGGACAGGGTTTCGGCTGCAGTGGGGCTTCCCCCTCTTAGGCCTGGCGGGTACCCTTCTTGACCTGGTCACTGGCATCAGCCTGCTTGGCGTCGGGTTTCTTCTCCTTCGTGTCTGGCTTCTGAGCTTTGTCAGCCGCCATCTTGCAATATGGGAAAGAGGTTGCTGACACTATTTACACTAGCCATGCCCAGATGCTCATCATTCCTGAGTGTGTCAGGCACAGTGTATGGTGAGTGGTGCAAAGACCTATCGGACCAAGGAGCACGTGGGCCACCTCAGGCGTTCAGACGTTTCCGCCGTCTATGCTCATGGTACACAGTATAAATTCCCATGGTGGCACCTGGTGGTATTGAGGCCTGACAAATGGATGGCTGAGACAAGTAGAGCTTTAGGAGCTCTCTTCTGGAGAGTTTCCTGGAAGAGATAGGACTAGAGGAGGGCCAGAAGGAGAGTATTTACCTAGTGGAAAAGATGGGAGTCAAGGTTAGGAAGGAGGGACATGCTTTGCTAAGAGCTAAGAGGACTAGAAGGCAGGTAAGGGTGGGGTTGGGACGAGTGACAGCAGAGGTGTGGGCAGAATATGCAATCCCAGCCAACCATGGCTAGGTTCTGGGATCAGCTAGACCGGGGTTTGGACCCTAGTATCACTTCTTACAAGCTGGATGAGCCTGGATAAATTACTTACCTTCTCGGAGTCTCAGTTTTCCTCATTAAACTTAGATTCGTGAGAACCCCACTAACATGAGAAGCAGCATTATGTAGATCCTATGCCACAGAGGTTAAGAGCAAGGATTTCGGGGTCGGATAGAACTGGTTTCAGGTCACATTTAGCAGGCTACCATCCATGTGGATTTGGGTAAATTAATTAACCTCTCCAAGACTCACTTTCTTATAGGTAGTGGAGATTGTTGTAGTGGTCACGGGTCATAAATCCGTCAAGACCAACAAATAAGACAATGCAAGTAGTGGATACAGTGCTTGGCACTTCTAGCATGACTAGGTACTGATTACAGGTAATAAGGTGGGAGGGGTACTTCCGGGGGAGGATGGGCGCATGCAATCAGTGCAGTGAGAATTCTTCGGTCACTCTCCGGCTGGAAAGTCCAAGGCTAGAGACTTCCTCCCATCCCTGTTACCCAGTGGCCAGGGGCTGCCTTAAGCAAAGCACGTGATCTACCTGGAATTGAAGCAACATGGGAGCCCAAGAACAACAGGCCTCCAGATTGACATCTGAGTGCTACCATCTGAGTTTCAAAAGACAGGAGGAAAATGGTCCGATTAATCAACTGGAAAGGGGCTGGATGCGAATGCATATACACAGGTGTGGGGGGCAGTGTTTAGCAAAAGGAGAAGGGAAAGAGGAGGTCACACCAAGCTCTGTTGACCTGGGAGGTGGTGAGACGTTAATATTGGTTTCTGGTGGAAAGTTTTATTGTGGATCAAAATCCAAAGTGCAAAAGGGTTGTTTGATGTTTTCCATTACAGGACAGCTCGTTGATGTGTCGGCTTAGCTGTAATTTTGTTTTGCCTCCTGAGGCAAAAATTATAACAAGTAAATTTGAAAGTAGAAACAGGTTCTTTTTGCACCAGGGAAGAAGGTTGCATCAGGTCTGACTAGGTTAGAGGGAGTCAGGAAATGGAACACTTGGCAACCAGGGCCCAGACCCCTGCTTCTACCTCTCCCTGGTCCTTGCTCCTCTGAAGTGTCCCCGTTCTGGCTGCCTTTCCTACCCTAGCTGCAGTTTCTACATCCTACCTGAAAAGGATCTCTTTCACGAACATGTTTGTTTATGTTTGTTTGGTTGTTACCCTAAATTGCTGAGTGCCTTCTAATGTGCTAGGGTTGCATCAAGTTTTCACACACTGGGGGGGGAGGCAGTCTCATACAGGTAACATTTACTGCAAGTGATAATTGTTTTAGTGGTGGAATGAGCATAGTGCAATAGCTGCTTAGAGGAGTGGTGGTAATGAACATTCCAGAGTGCAGTGCCCACACCCACTGCCTCTGTCTGCTCTGAGCCCATCACCAGAGGGCAGAGCAAAGGTCAACACAGAAACCCCCCGCCCCCCAGAGGGATCTGGGGATACTGCTACTCCCACGCTCAGTGACAAAGCCTGGATTGAGTATTTCAATCAATCAATTTACCCACAAATCTGGGTTGCATGCATGTTGTGTGTATATCTGTGTGCTAGATGTTTCCATGTAGGGACTATGGGTAAAGAAGACATGGGCAGCCCTCAAGAGGTTTATAGTCTAACTGAAGAGCCTAAAAACTAAGATAGCAAACAGATGTGGCACGGAGGATTTTTTTCTGCTTCCCTTGTCTTCTTGGAGTTGAGTGTCTACCACGGTGGGATGACATAGGGAAACAGACTTTCTAGCTTGACTGGGTATAGATTTATAGGTTGTGTACTGCACAGTTTGAGGGAGAACCATTCACATAGACAGTGGGTGACTACAGGAGGTGGTGGAGATTACCATCAGTGCAGATTTGCCTATTCTTCTTGACAGTACCCAAGGCAGTCAGAGGGCCGCTAAGTCTTTCTCTTCTAGCAAAGGGCAGATTTTATTCTGTTTTAAACTCATGTTCAGCCTTACGTATGTAAGAGTAAATAAATGCTTATTCACTCAACTTGAAAGTTTCCAGGTATAGTTTTCTCCATAATTCTTGTATTTGGGGTTTATTGAGTTTCTTGGATCTGTGAATTTATAACTGTCACCAAATCGGAAAATTTTTCGCCATTATTCCTTCAAATAGTTTTTTTGTGCTCCCCCTTTCAGGGACTGCAATTATACACATAGGAGGCTGCTCGTAGCTGTCCCAAAGCTCACCGGTGCTCTTTTTATATATTTATTTTTATTCATTTTCTCTATATATTTCCTTTTGAATAGTTTTGGTTTGTTTTTGTTGTTTTTTTTCCTTGTCTATATGTTCAAGTTCACTAATATTTTCTTCTGTAATGTCTAATAATCTGCTGTTCTTCCCATCCAGTATATTTTTCAGCCATAGGTAGGGGAGTCATACCACTACGGTCTCACTGGAGGCTGGGTTCACTGGACGTGTGACCTGCTATCCGTTTTCTCTGCCAACCGACTGACGACTCTCCTTCACTCTCCTCCGCTCTCCTTCGTAGCCGCAGCAGTTATATTAGTGGCCAATGGCTCAATGGCTACAGCTGATGGCCAATCAGCCACAGCTGATGGCCATCTACTACCCGAGCCAGCACCCCTCCACGTGAGGCGAGAGCCTGTAGGGGTGGAGTGTGGGGGCAGAGCCCCAGAAAGTAGTTTCCAGGCTCTCAGCCTCACGTGGAGGGGTGCTGGCTCGGGTAGTAGATGGCCGTCAGCTGTGGCTGATTGGCCATCAGCTGTAGCCATTGAGCCATTGGCCACTAATATAACTGCTGCGGCTACGAAGGAGAGCGGAGGAGAGCGGAGGAGAGCGGAGGAGAGCGGAGGAGAGTCGTCAGTCGGTTGGCAGAGAAAACGGACAGCAGGTCACACGTCCAGTGAACCCAGCCTCCAGTGAGACCGTAGTGGTATGACTCCCCTACCTATGGCTCCGTGGGTGTTCCTTTTTGGCCTCACCATATCCTGCGTTCTTGTGTGGGGAGCGGGAGCAGAGACCCTGCAGGCTTCCCCGCACAACAAATGGCACAGCGAGCAGGGTCTCCCACATGACAGATAGTATAATTTTCATTTCTAGAAGTTTGATTTGGGTCTTTCTTATTCTATTTCTTCACTTAAATTTTTGAATATGCGGAATATAGTTATAATAAGTGTTGCACGTCTTTGCTAATTCTAGCATTTGTGTCCGTCTGGGTCAGTTTTGATTGATTGATTTTTCTCCTCTTTATGGGTTACATTTTTCTTTGTATGCCTAGAAATCTTTGATTGGATTCCAGGCATTGTGAATTTTACCTTGTTGAGTGCTGGATTGTTTTTATATTCCTACATCTGGTGATGCCAAACCATCGTCTCAGGCTTGTCTCATTGTCTAAAAGCTTATGTTCATCTTCTTTTTGGTAATTTTGCTGGAAAATTACTTTGGAAACCACAGTAGTTCGTCCACGTGTGCATCTGTATAAAATCAGCAGTGCCTTTATTGCTTTAACAACTTGTAAGGGAGGAAAAAATTTTTTTACAAGATTATTAACAAGATTAAAACATACACATTTATTTAATATAAGTTTTATTTGACATGAGAACCTTCATAAGGAAATGAAGACCCAAAGAAATGGTTAAACCTGAGCATTTTTATGCTAGGTTTGATGAGAAGTGGAAAGTTGTGGGAAAATGTCATAGGAGACAAAAGGTATGAGCTAAGGGTAGTAAACTGGGGGAAACTTAGCAAAGACCATGCATTCAGATCCTCTTGGTGTCCCTCTGTCTTCAGATATAAGGATGCCCCTTTCCTCTAGGTCTGAAGGAGAGGCCCTCACATGAGGATCTTATGACCTGCTTCAGGGCAGAAGGGCAGGGGAAGGTCAGAAAGATCTTTCTCCTTTTGCCATTTTCTCAAATTCCTTAAGCTTAAAATATTCAATATACCAAGGTGCCATATTGCAGGGTAGTGTGTCCTGAAACCTGTCAAACTCATTTCACCAGACCCAGTGATAATTCAGATTTTCGTAGATTCCTTGTTGATTGAAGAGTGCGTGCTGATGTCCATCTGTAGAGATGGAGAATCATGATTGTTTTCTGCCCTCACAGTTAAAACATGCTCCCAGCTTAGGAAGTGCAAGGAGCCATGGTGGCTTCAAGTTGCCCCTAAAGTTTCTGGGCCGACACTGTACTTCCCCTCGTGGTGGGTTCTGGAGCTTTCTTCCTTTTGGGCAGCAAGACATGTCAAACAAGGGCAGAGGAGCGATAGATCGTTCCTGACTTCCTCCTCATGCAGCAACTTCTGCCAGGCCCAAGAGAGAAAAACATCACAAAATTCATTTGCCAAAAGGGAGAGAAAGAGGAAGAGAAAGTCAACTTACAGGGGAAAAGGCCACAGTTATCACTGCTCAACAAAAGTTCTGCCTGGGTTAGGAGTGTAAAACTAGTTCCTTTGGATTGACCATTGACTGAAATTTCTATAGTCTAATCTTTTAGTACACACACACACACACACACACACACACACACACACACACGCACACACACGCACACACTCACACACATACTACATATATGAGTATTACCCATGTTATAAGAAGAATGAGTTGTACTTCTTAAAAGGGGCTTCATTTCTAAGGTATTTTTTACATATATCATTTTGTTTCATCCTCAATATGAGATAACCAAGCTTGGAGAACAGTTTGTCCAATATCACACAGGAAGTAAGTGGTGGAGCCCTCTGACTCCAAGTCCCATGCTATTTTCAGTACATCAAAGCTGCCTCACGTACCTCCAGGGAGGCAAAACCACTGGTCAGTTGCACACTTTTATTAAAGAAAAAAATTTTCATTAAAGAAAATACTGATTAAAATTAAATGTGACCCTCATCTGGATGACAGCATATTTATAAGTATATATATGCATTAAAACAGGGAGGATACAATACGTTGACATAGATGGACACTGTTGGTGACTTTCTTCTGTTTTGACTATCACTAGAATTCAGAGCAGCACTATTCAAGGGAACTATCTGCCACGATGCAAATATTCTCTGCCTGTGCTGTCCAATAGGGCAGCCACTAGACAACGTGTGGCTATTGAGCCCTTGAAATGTGGCTAGTCCTAACTGAGATGTACTGTAAGTGGAACATACATACTGGGTTTTTAAAACTTAGTATGAAAAGAAGAATATGAAATATCTCAGTTATTTTGTATATTGACTAAATGTTGGAATTATAATATTTTGGATATAGCATTGGGTTAAGTAGAACATTATCAAAATTGATTTCACTTGTTTCTTTTTACTTCTTTTAATGTGACTATTAGGAAATTTTAAATTATATGTGGCTCACAATATATTTCCATTGAACAGCTCTGGTCTAGAGTTTCAGAGCATGACATTTGCTATCAGGCAAACTTGAGTTTAACTCCGTGTTCCCTTTTCTAACCAAGTGAACTTGAGCAAATTACTAAACCCAACCCATCCCTTGTTCTTTTTCGGTTGTAGAGCAGAGGTTAATGATTATACCTAGCACAGAGAGTTATCGTGGGGATGAAATGAATTGATACTATAAAGCCCCTACAGCAGGCAGTGCCTGGGATCTGTTAACTGCTCAATAAGAATTAACAGTTACTTATTTCTAAATTCTTTAAGGTGGATGTAAATTTCTTATAAAGCTTAAAAAAAAATTGAAACAATTAAATTTAAAAACAAAAGTAATTATTTTGAACCATGGTCAGAAGCTGAGTATTTATGTTGTTTTGAAACTGAACAGTAATATTTGCTTTGTCTTATATTATGTGTGTGTGTGTGTGTACAAACCACAGACACAATGGAGTTTAAGACCATTACAAGTGACCCTTTATGAGGCAATCTCGTTCTTGCCTTCTGACCCTTGTTCTCCCACTTCCATAGAAGGGAGGAGATAATTGCATCATGGTTCTCCCTGGCAAGGACAACACACCAAGTGTTCACCTATATTTAGCCAACATGAAGTCACTGAAACTCTATGCCCACTAGAGGCAATTAGTGCTTTGTTATTTGTTGCTCACACAGCTTATATCCTGACTGTTCTGCATAGTTTGCGTCCTTGGATGAATTTAAAAGGACTGAAAACCTTTTGTTGCTGGGAAAATTGCTTGGGGAGTAGGAACTGAAATCCCAAGTCAATGAGTCCCCTGGAAGGGCCCCTGAGGTAAATACTTGATGTCTCCTGCAAGTCAGGGAGACCTCAATTATCCTTCTCTCTGATGGTTGGGGGAGGACCAGAGGAACAGGTTGCGGGGGAGGGATTATATATATTCTACTCAACTGGTAAAAAAGCAGCACTTCTGGGCAGTGGTTGCCAGTAACGGTCCGAACTGCACTTTCCTTCCAGCAATCAGAAATGACACATTGGATGCAAAAACAGAGCAGCACAGCAGGGTTGACGCTACAAGTGGACAAGGCAGGGCCTGCCCATAGGTGTGTTTCAGAGGCTCAATCTGTTGGCTCTTGCCTCAGTTTTACTCTTGGGAACTCCTTCCTCTAGTTTAAGGCGCTGAAATGTGCGTGCGTGCGTGCGTGCGTGCGTGCGTGTGCAGGCATTGGGAACATTAGCTTAGGGTCCCGATTCTCAAATTTTTGTTTCTCAAACTTTTTCCTCACTTTGGATGACAAAGACTTACTCTTATTAGAGAACCCAATTTTGTTTTATTTAACAAACAAAATAACTTCAGGGGAGTGGGCAAAGAAATAAGGCAAACATGAATGAAAATACGTCTGAAGTAGATGAGGTATTCACAAGAGTATTTTACATGGTAGGGTAAGATATTCCCGAGGACAGGGATTCTATACAAAATTTAAAGGCCAGTTGCCACTTCTTTCTACCCTTAACCATTACCATTCTCTTGTTCTCTATATCTCATTTCATCACTTAGGATTTTGTTCTGCTCCTAAAAATAGATATTTTTATGATGAAATATATAAAAATAACTTTTAAAAGAATAGTAAACTCTATTTAGAAAAAACAGTTTTGAAACTATTGTTTTTATGCCACAGATCATATTTAAAGTGAATAAATCTTTTACAAAAGCATAAACAAACCCTTTTTAATGTTTTAAATATTCACATATTCATTCATCCACCAAATATTGAGTACGCATTGTGAATACTAGTGCTGTACATTCATTGGTGTCATCACTTTATCTGTCTTTCATTAAGTAATCATAATTTTTATAGTTTTACTAATATGTTTCCAGCACTATTCTTCCTCACTTGCAATATAGATTTGGTGAAGTTACTAAAATTATCCTTAGACAACCTTATAAAGAAAATGAAAGCAACCAAATAAGCTCAACTCATTCACGTAGCATTTGTAGTGGCCTCGGCTGTTAATGGTACATCATTATATCCCCATGGGCTATGACAAAGAGGTCACAGACAATCACCAGCGCAACCTTTTCTCTCTCACAAAAGAAATATGTAAATAAGATCAGGTGCATTTATTTCAGGGGAAATATTGAGTCAACTCAGATTTATTAAAAAGTAAACTACTTCAAAATTTCGTACTCTATTATTAGTAACAAATTAATGTCCACATACCTCATACTCTAATGGGAATAGCTGTGTTAGTAACCCGTCATCAATACCTCAGTTTGAGTGAAGGTCTGAGAGTAGATTCTAAGAGATGAAGTGAGGTATAGAGAGAAGAGAAAGAACAGTGGTACTTAGAGTAGGGAGGGGGCACCCTGGGGAGAAACTGTCTCTAATGTTTTAGTTTTGCACAGGAACCCTGGTCTCTGAAATAACCTCCCTAGGTCCTCGCCTTGTTTTCCCCAAAATCATAGAAACTGAATTCTTTACAGCTGCAATTCATATTTTACTTCTAATTGCTATAATTAACATGACTAATTACAATGATAGAAAAGGGAAGTCTGCTCCTTCTGAGAGCTTTTATATGTTGACAGTCATTATAATGACCATTTATGATACATTTTTAAATGCATTAAAGTGGTGGTAGTGAGGTTGGAAGTAAATATTGTTGCTATGGTTTTAAAATATAAATAAATCAAAATAATAATTCCATTAGTACAAGAGGTAAAATATGCCACAGTAGACTTGACAATATCTTTTAGTATTATAAGTATGTAGCATAATGGTTTTTTTTAAATTTCATAAAGATGATATATTTCAAATCTGTGTAAAAAGGATAGATTAGTCAATAAATGGGACACCTATTTGAAAAAGAAAATAAAGGCAAGTCTCTATCTTACTCCTTATATAAAGTACATTTTAAAATATCTAAAATTTTAAAATAAACTAAATGAATCCATTAAATTTCCAGAAGCTAAGCTGAGTGCGTATAATTTTGGAGTAAGGAAGCTCCTTTTACACATAAACCTTGAGGAAAAGATTGTCAGTTTGGGACTTTTTGCTTTTTAAGTTAATTTAACCACAGTGGAGGTGGTCTCCTTATTCCCGTTGAAACGATACTGGAAAAAAAAATTTGCAATATTAATGACAAAGTAGAAGATAAAATATACCTAAAACATTTATATACAATGACCATAATAAGTTTTACATATAAGAACAAACAATCCTATAAAAGGAAAAAGGGCAGGGACTTGAATAAAGAGTTCAAAGAAGAAGAAACACAACTGTCCCCAAACTGTCAAGCACAGGAAGATGTTAGAGAGAGATTCTTCCACAATCACCAGCTTATCCCCCATGTCACACAAGGGGAAATGAGGCTCAGAGAGCTTTAGTGACATTAGTGCAGAATTAATTCAACTTTACCTTGAAAACAGTCTCTAGAGATCTTTATCCATCAAATGTGAGTGAAAGAAGGTTGAGTTGGCAGCCCTCCACATTCAGACCTGTGTACATGGCCCCTGGGCAGGCATCAGGGTGAACACTGGAGAAGCAGAGGGAGATCCCAAGGTGCCATTTGCACTCTTGGCTGCAGAATACAAGGGACCCAGCTCTTTTGGCTTGGCTGCTCTTGCAGTAGACTTCAGAGGCGAGACATTGAGTTAAAAAGACATTCCAGGTCAGCCCCCATTTGTTTGAAAGATAACTTCCAGCCCAGCTCTGCTGAAGGTCACTGACTGTAGGGCAAGGCCTTGCCAACCACGGATGCAAAGATCAGACCTGCCATCCAGGGTTGGACACTGATACAATCTGAATGGAAACCAAGAGGGGGGCAAAGAAAGCAAAATCAGTATAATCCTAGTGGCTTTAGCTATCACCCAGGTCAGGTGAGTCCCTAAATCTGGCCTACATACAACTGATGTCATGGGAAATAATACTTTCAGGTAATATACAGATATGTTTTCATTTTAATGGCCTTGTATTCGTTTCAATATGTGTAAACACATAACTGGCACATACACGTCAACATCATGATTTTACATATATGGTTTTTTAGAATGAGCCTGCAGTAAGTGTTTAGATTTTTTTTAAAAAAGACTTCATTTAAAGAACAATACTAAATATTGATAGTGCAGGTGTTTGAATATGGCAACAATTGTGAATGACGTAGACAAAGGACTGAAGTTTGGGAAACACTGATATAGTTCATTTTGTATAATGTTTTTTGGTGCTTTATTTATTTATTTTTTTGACAAGCCCTGGAAAGAAATACATTTTCCAATGCCTGCCAATCCATCCATACATACATACATTTATGCAGCTGTAACAGAGTTTGAGAAACAGTACTTCCTCCTATTTGTGCAATGTACTCTGGAATCTAGATTCATCTTTGTCCCCCCTTTTCCCTTTCGTTCTCCTTCTCATATTTAATCGTCTTTAAGTCCTTCCTCTTGATTCATTCCTTTTTCCATCTCCAGTGCTTCATTCATGGTCTATGCCCCCATTACCTTTCACCTGGACTATATTCTAACCATCTCCTCGCCTCCAATCCAATTTTTCTCTTTCAATCCACCCTCCACACTGTTGCCAAAAAGGTTATTCAAAATCTCTGACCTGAC
The DNA here is from genome assembly GCF_036562045.2 of Rhinolophus sinicus. Classification (NCBI taxonomy): domain Eukaryota; kingdom Metazoa; phylum Chordata; class Mammalia; order Chiroptera; family Rhinolophidae; genus Rhinolophus; species Rhinolophus sinicus. Next base: position 30,007,017 of record NC_133755.1, read on the forward strand.
CCTGTCATGCCCCAGCGCCCAGGATAAAGTCCAAGCTACTCAGAAAGGCTTTCAAGTTACCTGGTTGTTGGTCTCTGCTGACCCTTCCAAATCCCAGTACTGGCAGAATCAGGAGGAGAAACTCAGGTTTCCTGACTCTCAGGTCTGATGCTCGTCTTAACATACCATGCTGCCTCCTCAAAGAATCTCTCCCTGTTATTTTCATTCTTCAGGTGATAACCTGCCTAGGTAATGCCTACCTTTCAAGCACAGGAAGTTTTGAGTAAACCCTGTCATGAGACAGACAGAATGTCATCAAGTAGACTAGACGTGGTCAAGGATAGTGTGTCCCTCCCTGAACACATAAAGTGGAGGGTACACCTAGTGATAGAAGTGAATCAAAAGCATATTAAAAGTGTCTGTTAGGCAAAACTGAATTCATGGTGGCGACTGCCAATAGTACGGAAGGATTACCTAGGCCATCCTCACTTGGCAATTCTTCCACCAGAAGCAGATGTCTCCAGTGAGCAGACAATGAACCATTGGTCAAATTCCAGTCTGGATCAGCTTAGGAGAATAAGGGGAGTGTATCCCACTCTCCCTCCCTTCCCCCATTGGTGTTGGATTTGCCTTAGCCAATGGAATATTAGCTGACATGATACAAACAGAGTCATCAAATGTGTTTGCCTGTTTTGACTTGGCCTCTTGAATGGTTTCCACCCTCTGCCAGACGAATATGCCTCAGGTAGCCATTGTCCTTTCATCTGGGTCCAGAAATGGAACCACATGGAGCAGACCTGTATCTGACCCTGAGCCTGGAGTCCAACCTAGCTCAGCCAGCCCAGGGGAGCACAGCTGAGATCACACCAAGGCTGACCCGCAGGCTCATTAGCTAGAAAAATAAATGTTTTGTTCCCAGCCACTGAGATTTGGAGGTGGTTTGCAACGCAGTAAAAACTGACTAACCCAAAAGTAAAGTGGGTTATGTTTTGTTTTGATCAAGTTAAAAATCAACTCTAAAGTTTTCCTTTTTGTGGATTATCCACGGCTGGAGGTTGGGGAGGCGTGGGGAGAGTAATAATGTGCAGTTGACCTTCTAGCCCCCGCACATTTCTGGGGCATCTCCCAGCATGCCCGTTGCCTAATGCGGAAAGCTACGCAACCTCATTCTCACATTAGGCTGACAAGAAAGTAAATTAGGACTGTTACACTCCTGCACTCCCTCCTCCACTTCAGTCACATGAAAACCAAAGTATAACAGAAAATCAAGCGGCTCTTTATTGTTAGCATATCCATGCCACTGCTTCTCTTTTCCAAAACGGGGAATTGTTTTTATCAAGGGCCTGCAGCGTTGGCGATTTTGTCTCCACGCAGTTTTAGCCATAATTTTTTCTAGCGCGAGTTCACGGTGCCTGAGTCCTTTTGTAAAAGGAGTGTTCCCAAGAGAAAGCTAGCAGGGTTAACGCTGCAACGTCCGTCCAATGGCCTGGATTACACAGACCTCATTTTCCGCTAGCCGAGGTCGTGCTGGAGCTTCTGTCCTCTCCGTTTAGTCTCCTCTGTTTTCACTCCCCTCCCCGCGTCTGTTTTCTCCGGTTGGTTCCAGCCTGCCAAACGCCGATTCCCCGCAGCCCGACTCCCCTGCGCCATTGCGGACGCTGTCCTGGAGGTGGCAGTAGAGAGCCGCTCCCTGCCCTGCCGCTTACGTCACCTTGTTTACCCGACTCCGGGTCATTTTTAGATCTAAGATCACAGGATGTTAATTGGGCCAATGATTTCCCATTCGTTTTGGCAAAAGGCCCTAATGTGGGCGTTGGACAAACACGATGTCCTTCTTGACAATGAAATTTTGCTGCGGGGAGTATTTATTGGCAAACCCTTGGAATTTCATCTTTAGGAAATGGGAAAGCTGTGCGTTGGTCTGTGTTAAGCGCTTGTTTTGGGTCACTTTAGTTTTGGAGCCCGAACGAGGGTGGTGTTAACTAGGGAGAGACAGGAGGCTAAATATTAACAGTGGTGTCTGGGAGGCATCGCCAGCGCCAGCTGAGAGCCCTCTGAAGGAGTATGCCTTGTCACTTCCCTTTGCCCCTTCTAAAATAACTACTCAGCAGGGAAGCATTTGGACTTTGGAACTTGGAGGAATAAGGAACACAGCTGATTTGGTCCATCTGTGCCCTCATTCATTGTGGGGAGACACTTGGAGCACAGGGACTCTGCTGCCCCCGCCTCAGATGCCCTCACCCAGGAATTGGATCTGAATGTCTCATCGCCATAAATTACACCTTTCACAGGCTGGAACTTTTCGTCCCAACAACAACAAGCACCAGTTATTTATTACTCATTTATTACTCCCACACTATCCAACTACTGATGAGGAAAGGTGAGGCACAGAAAAACTAAACGGCTTCGCTCACTCTCATCTCCCCGCCCTGTGTCATTTTTGCAAAAGTAAAAACATGCGAAGCCCTTGGCTTTCTGCTCATTCTGTGTCACCTTTGGTGGGCAGGAGATGGAAGGGAGTTTGCCTGTGACTGTTCAAGAGGCATGATAAACAAATAGAATTCCTCAGCTATGCAATCCTTTATAAGAAGAAACATCTTATTCTAAGGAAAAGAAAGAGAGAGGATCATCTGTGAGTTAATGTTAAAAATAAACGAGCCCCTGAGTTTCATAAGGGCCCATTCTTCCCTGTCTACCTCCCATCTCATCCTTTTATGCCGCTGCTCCCGTATAAAAACCAACTCCCAGAGAGGGTAAAGCCCCTCTCCCTCAAGTAGTGTACCACCAATTGAAGGGATCACACTGGCCTGGAGAATAGACCGTTTCCAGGCAGGCAGGAAGGGAAGGAAAATTCAATTCCGTTTGATTCAACGACCATCTCTTGAGCTTCTAATCTTTGTCCACCACTCAGGCAGTATAGGTTATAAAAACATGAAAAGACACAGTTCCTGCTACTGTGGAACTTTGAGTCTAGTGGCATTTATAGTCTTAGGGAGTTTTTTGTCCCTTTTGGAAAGCACATAATGAAAGAAGAGTTGAAAAAGATGTTATAATAAAATGGGAGAATGCCAGGTAAATGGCTTGGAAAAGCATTTCTCCTCTTTGGCATCTACTTAAGATTGGATTGGGGCAGGGCCTGGCAACAATGGCAGAGTTGCTGAATGGAGAACAGAAACCCCGCACTCCAGGCACTCAGGGGCTCTAAAGAGGCTGAGAAAGGCAGAAAGAGGAACCAGGAAGCCACTGCTCAGGGCCCAAGGGTACATCAAAGGGTATGGATTTGGAGCCAGTCAACAAGAACCATGGAGTTCTGCAAAGCAAGTTCTGGACTACAGAGCATTCCCTATAGCTGCTGTCAGGCATATATTCCAGACAAGCATTAGGCTCTGTTTCAGAAGAAATAGGTGACTGGGAGGAAATAAATGGCCCCAGGTCCACTTTTCACCAGTAAAACCACCTTTTCAAATGCCTTTTGTCAAGAACTTGGTGATAATTTGGATCCATCTAATAGCAGGGAAGACAGCAAATGGAGAGAAAGCAAACGATGAAATATTTTTACTTTTTATGGTTATATGAAAATTTTAAAACATTTTTAAAAACTTTTAACTTGTTAAATATAAAATAAATGTAGACCACAGCATAAAACAAATATACAATTTAATATAAATTATAAGGCCAACCCTCTAGTAACCTTGCAACCACCCATGAAAGGAGCTAGAACCATGTCAGCAATTCCAACAAGAACTTTGGAAGCCACAGTAGCTGCTGTAGCCTCCAAGGACAGACTGGGTGGGTCACTTACAGGACATTCTGAGGCCTCCAAGGAAAGAAAAGGCCCTTCAGTCATCAATCAAGCAATATTTACTGAGTATATACAATAGGGCTACATCAAATTAGAGGACCTCATCATCACACTTTACCTGAAGGAGGTGAGAGAAGAAAGTCGAGTGCCTACTAGATGCTAAGTGCTTACCTATGTTATTTTTAAATGAGGTATATTAAGGATTAACACCCACCACAACTTGGTGAGGTTGGTGTTATTATGGTCACAGCTCTTGTCAGGTGGCCCACTTTACAGATGAGGAAACTGATGCATAGAGAGGTTAAGTATCTTGCCCAGAGTCATGTGGCAAGTAAGAGGCGATTGGCACTTGAGCCCAGGCAGCCTGGCTACAGAGCCCCATTCTTCACCGGCTCCCTAAGTAATAAGTTGGTTAGTATGCTAGATACTTCTGTTTGCCCTTCTAGATCCACTCTCCACCATTCTCCACCCACTCGATGCTGCAGACTATCTACAGGCTCCATTACCCTTTTAGCTTTTGGTTGGGTTTAGCCAATGGGTATCCTAGGCAGGAGATCAGAGGGAGGGTGAAGCATGTGGGAGACCTGTGGGGGGAATGTCACCTCCAGGCTGGTTGCGTCCCTTGACTCGTGGTCACATCTCTTGGCAGCTAACCAACCACACAGGGCCCATCTGCGGATTCTGGTGTTCACACCTCTCCTTGAGCCTTCAAGCTTAGGGGTGGTCAAGTAGCTGTTACTTACTGCACTACTTCTGTGGTTTCCCTACATCCTGTCCACACCTTTGTAAATAGCCCCTTAAACTCTCCTCAAATTACCCAATTTGAGTGTGCCATCTGTTTCCTGCCTGGATCTGACCTGTTATAAATAGGAAGTCAGGAAAGCAGCAGCTCAGAGGCCTCCCTCCCTGCCTGGGCAGCATTCCTCACGGGGACAGGACCAGTTGCAGGTGAATCAAGATGATCTCTCATTAGAAGGGCTTCAGGATGGCGTGTGTGTGTGTGTGTGTGTGTGTGTGTGTGTGTGTGTGTTAGAGAGCGAGAGAGAGACCTGGCTTACGGCCTCCTGAGTCAAGACAGGCTACAAGTGTTTCTATAGGTTTAAAGGATCCGAGTCCTTCTAGGAGAAGAGCTGAAGGGCGGAAACAGAATGTGGAGGAGGTTAAAGAGATGGGCTTCCAGAGTCATACTGCCTGGGTTCAAGTCTCAGCATCTCCACTTACCACATATATGACATCTGGCAGGTCATTTATCCATGCCTCGGTTTTCCCACATATAAAGTGGAATGATAAACAGTAAATGGGTCAATAATGCAGTACCTGGCCCATATTAAGGTTTAGATTATTGAGAGAGCTCAAACATACAATGTTTGACTTTTGAAAAATGCAGGGCGCATGAATCTGCCTTTGTTGATGATGCACCCAAGGAAACGAACCATGCAGCAGATTGCCGCAGCTTGGATCCTGGGACCAGTATGGAACGCTAAGAGAGGCTCACAGTGTGAAATTCTTCCAATACCTCTTGGCTCTTTCCTGGATTAGGCTGCCATGGAGGCCACACGGAGCAGATGTCCATCAGAAGACCAGAACAAATAAAGTTACCAGAAATATCTCACATTGAGAGAATGAAGTACCCCCAGTTCTCCCTTTTCTAAAGGCTTTCCTTCCATAAATATCACTTTTCTCTCCTGCATTGGCAATTGCTCCCTCTTGTGAAGAATATTCTCATCAGCCTATAAAGAGGCACTAATATTTCTTATCTTAAACTCTCCTTTGATTTCACATCCTCTTCCATTTCTGTGATCTCATTCATAGCTAAATTTCTTCAAAGAGTTGTTCTTTCCCTCCTGTTCTCTCTATAACACAATCCAGTAGCGTGTCAGTCCCAAACTGCTCCCCCAAACTGCTCTTCTCATAGTCACCCTAAGCTCCACACTACTGCATCTAACGGTCATCTTTCTATCTCTCTTGGCCTATTAGCTACATTTGGCCCAAGGGGACGACACTCTTTATGTTGACACATCTTCCTGCCTGGGCTAAGCTTCCGTGGATCTCCTGAATCCACGGAGGCCTGGATCTCCTCCTCCCTCCCCAGGTTTGTCAGCATTCCATGACAGCAAGCCAGCTACTCATGAGCTCCTGGGGTGTATGGTGTACAGAGATGAGCTCATGCATCGGTTCTTCACAGTGCCTCAGGAAATGTGAAGAAACTTCCATCTTTGGCGACCGTTCGGTGCCTGAGCCTGATGGGAGCTGAAGGGAGGGGTAACCAAGGAGAAACACCAGAGATGGTGCAGGGATGATCTCTAGTCTGTCTCATGCAGCCCCGGGAGCTCACAGCTGTCAGATGCTGACATTCGCCTCTGGATTATTATAGTTTTATTATTCCGGTTTTACAAGGGAAGAAAATGGAAGCAGGGAGGGTATGGGATTTATTAGTTTTCTCGGGCAGGGTCACATAAGGAGCGGCAATGCCTCAATAAGGTTCTGTGTAGAAGAAACCCCACCCTTCCCCACTGTGGTCCTGCAGGGTTCCCCAAAAATAAAACGCAGTCTACAGCCCCTTGCAAGCCTTTACTGGAATCAGTCCTCTCTCTTAGCAAAGCAGGATCAGACCTGGGACCAGAGCTTAGTCCCAGGTGCTCTGCACGACTGCAGAATCCTTCAGGCGCCTTGTTTTTGTGTGTTGGGGCGGGAGGTGGGGTCGTGTTTGAGGCAAGGAGGGAATGAGGAGGGGAGAGGCAAATACAGGAAACAGGTCTTTTTCTGCTTAGGATTTTAAAGTCTTTTTAACCCTGTCTGCAGAGACTGTGTCTGAGTGTGAGAAGCAGGATGGTCCTCAGGGAGACATGCTTGAGAGAAACCAGTGTTGGTCTTTAGCCTTTGCAAAGTCTGAGTACCATGGCCAGGTTTGCAGGACCAATCTGGAGCCCCGATGTCAAAATGTCTGAGGGTTTCCCACTCCTTCTTCTCGTCTGGAAGCAGAATCCAGGGTCTCTGGTAAGGATGTTTTGAGGACAGTTTCATTACCCATTTAGGTAGTTTCAGGAGATGCGATGTCCGGTCCTTTCTTCCTTCTGTCTTATGCCATCAAACCAAGTAGCCTTCCTGTGTGTGCTCACCCTCACCTCTTCTACGGTACCTTTGGAAAGCTAATGAGCGGTGGAATGTAGAAAACAACACACCAGATCTGGGTTTGAATTTCAGTTGCCCCGTTTAGTAACTCGTGATATGCTTAAGTTTACATGTGCTCTCAAAGCCTCAGTGTCCTCATCTATAAAATGCTAATCATAAACCTCACCTCATGGAGTTTTAGTGAGATTTAGAGTCAACGTTCATAGGATTCTGGGGCGTGGGTATGGTCAGTGCTCAGTAAGCAGCAACTGTTAGAATAAAGTTCCCAGTAGGCTAGGCTTTCACCTAAATCCCTTCCCATACAAAAAGGTCTCGTGAATCACTTAGATCAATTAGGATGCTTTGGGCTATAAACAACAGGAACTCCAACTGAGAATAGGTTAACAGTAGAGAAGATGTATCACCTACTTAACAAGAAATCCAGAAATAGCTTCAGGGATGGTTGATCCACAGTTTAACAATGGCATAGAGGCCACACATTCTTCCATCTCCCTGATGTATCCTCAACCTGTCTGCTTTGTCCCCAGGTAGTCTTCCTTATGATTTCCAGACAATGGGCACAGTTCTAGGTGGCACGGGGAGACACAACCACATCCAATAGCAGAAGCGGATTGTCTCCTTGTATGTATGCTTTTTTAAGCGAGGAAATATTTCTGAGAATCTCCCCTACCCCCAGAAGACTTCTCATCACATTTCATTGGCCAGAATCATCTCATGTGCTTATGTTTGAACAAGAAGACAATCATTACAATTGGTTGTTTCAGATTTCACTCCTGAAACAGGAAGGATGGTTATTGGATAGGCAAACAACCAATGATCTGCTCCACTGTTTCCTTAGCAACATCCATAACAAGGTTTACTGAGCACCTATTCTGTATGTGCTCAGGCGTTGGAGGTACTGACATCATAGTTTAATGTCAGCCTTGACAGATTTAGAACCTAAATGCTGGAGACCTTGACTCACAGAGAGGAGGTGCTCAGGAAATGTCCTCCGAAGCATGAAGCTGAAGGGCAAGGTGGAGGTGCCTGGGCCAGGTTCATTCATGACCAGGAAGGGCTGTCTTGGAAGCAGGACTTGCAAAGAGGTAGGGGAGCTCCCCAAGCTTCAAGCTGGCACTCAGCTCCCAATTATGATTCCAGAATTATTAGCTTTGATTCTGTGAGAAAGGAGCACATCAAAGCCAGAATCCTATGAATTAAAATGTTGACTAATCGAGCTAATTATAGTTCAGTCATCTGAATTTTCACACAGTGAGCCTGAGTTCTCATGAAAGCCTTCTCTTGGGCAGGAAGCTTTGATGATGCAGCAGCTATTTATGTCCCAGGCCTAGTCCTCACTCTGGCCAGGAATCCTCACTGGATTTGCCCACTCAAACCCCATATGGGTTCTACCCCAGGTTCCTTGAAAGCTGAAACAAGCTCAACTGAGGTGGAGATTGTGGAGATGTTGGGAGCAAGATCCCCTTCTCTGGAGAAAGATTTAACCAGTGTGTCAGGATGTCATAATGGGATTCTTTTTATTTGCAATTTATTCCAGATTTTAGAATACTTAGGTAATTTACATAGCCTAATTATACTTTAGGAAGAACCTTCTCACTTAACATGTCTCAGTTATCAGATGCGGAGTGGTATAATAAATTTTAATCACTGTTTAGATGTTCTTTGCTGCAGAGTTAATAACATAGACTAAGCCTAAATCTTTGATGAGCTACTGAAGACATTTTTTGGTTGTCACAACTGAGGAGGATAAATGGTACTGGCATCTAGTGTGTGAGGCCAGGAACACGGCCTAACATCCCGCAATGCGCAGGGTAGACCCCCACAACAAAGAATTGCCCCAAATGTTCACAGTGCAGTGATTAAGGAATCTTGTGTTAAAGGGTAAATGTCCACTCAACATTACAGTCATCCATGCAAGGAGACAACAGCATGTTTACTTAAACGGTGTTACCTGCCACCAAAAGACATATATGGGCAGACTTCTTTACAGTTAGCATTTCTGAAAGAGAGCGAGGAATAAAGAAATGGATTAAATCCATGACCATCATAGTCTCAAGTCTTACGTAAGATGATTAGTTCCTCCTAGTCAATCTGGTTGCCCTTCAGGTAGCTGTCCCTGATGAATCACAATGTTTATGGATGCACAGGCCCACAGGTTAGACATTCTCCCTGTGTAGACAATCAAAGAGGCAGTGTATAGAGAGCATGATCCACTCAGTATGTTTCTGTCCCCAAACTACCTCTTCTTAAAGGAAGTCTTAATTAATTCTATTGTAAGTATTATGTAAGCAATAACAAGGTTTTCAATCATGCAAGATCTAGGTACAAATTAAGTGCTCCTGTTATAAACCTGAACTGTTACCAAACTGTGCCTTAATCCATTCAGGGAGCATGAGGCCTTCCTCTGACTTCCTCTTTCCTGTGCTGTCCAGTGTATTTGGAGCTTAAATTCACTGGCCTTTTTCACACACTCTTAACTGTGAAGATGTCATGTTTTGTCTTGTCTTTTTGGAGAAAGACTACTTAAAAATTGTTTTCATGAACACATGTCCATAATTTAAAAAGTCAAATAGCTTTAAAAGTCTAATGGAATTCAGCAGTTTCTTTCTTCATTTCTTCCGACTCCCCCCAGTCTTCTTGTTTCTTCTGGCATTTACACATTGCCATATTTTAAATAGTATCCACCTGCTGTTTTCCTTTGGTTCAACAATTTAGATGTATTATCTTCCTGTTACAGTAAATGAGGATTGAGCACTCTTTTCGGCTAGCCCTTCTGTTTTACCTCCCTAGTCTTCCCGACATAATGACATTATAATTTTTGGTGAAATTAATATTTGCTATTTACATCATTGTACATATGCAAGGAAAGCAGAACATTGTAGTGTACTATTATTTTTATTTATTACCTTTTATTTTTCCTGATGTTGATAACTGCCTTGTTTTTTTCACTAGTGACTACTTTAAATTTCTTTCTTTGTAGTACCTTTGGTTAAAAGTATTGTACTCGTGATCTAGTCTCGCTTTGCAGAGGCCAAGTTTAGCTGACACCCTGAGTTTTCAGCCCCTGAATGATCTCTACCTCATGACTCGCTGAAAAGAGACTCTGACCTTCAGGCCCAGCCCATTTCCTCAGCTTTATTTTCTTAAAATGGGTCATTCTTCAGTCAGAAGTTTTTGTCTGCATTTAAGAGCTTACCTTCAGCTAATCTGCGGCAGTTGCTAGGGGCATGTGAAAGTAAATACTTGAACCCTCAGCACTGTAGTTTCTCTAGTAACACATCTTAGATCAGTTATTAAACAGCTGACATTGGTTTCTTCAGAAGATCTCAGGGGCAATGCCCGTTCACAGATGGCACCCGCTGAGTTCTTTTTTCTCCTTTTTGGCTTTATATTGTTGCTAGCTGCCCTTTGGATCTGGGGCCTTTAGGTTGCCTAACTGGAATCATCCTGGGCTGTGAACAATCCAGGGTTTGTTTAGAATGTTATCGAACAAGTAGCAACCCTCTTCTGGCTTCTGCTTTCCCTGAGCATGTCATATCATATCCCCAGGAGTCACTGCCCTGACCCTAGTCCTCTCTACAAGGACATATGCTGTTGCCAGTACATGCAACTCTAGTATTCCTGTCCCCAAGGGTCAGTGGGTTCTTCATAGGAGATAAGAACTACAATGGTGATGAGAGGAAACCTCATTAAAAATATTCATCCTGCTTCAATTCATCCGGAGAAAAGAGCTCACTCAGCAGAGGATCTCCATCAGAAGAGGTTCTCTCCCAAAGTATGCTGGCCTCTCAAGATGCTGCTTTCAGCTTCCTGACTTAGCTAATTCAGCCTGGTCTGCTTGCTCTTGGAGGATGCTTGATCATGTCAGCTTCCTGGAGATAACTGGCCTTAGCTTGCCGTGCCTGTGTCTATTCCTGTACCCTTTCTCATGGAATTTCTTCCTATCCAAAAATGAGCAGTTGTGGAAGTCAAGCTGTTGATGCTATAAAACCTTGAGGCATCCAGATCTCTCCCCAAAATTCAGTGACACCTACTTCTAATAGAAAGACAGACACACCGACAGAGACCCTGAAACACTGGTACAATATTGTTTTCCTTAAAGACAGCCTTGGCTTTCTACTTCTGCATCTATGCTCCCTTCTCAACAGAGAACAAAAGGATTTTTGTGGAGGCAGACACACCCCACGTTCCTAGTTTACAGAATTTATTTTTAACCAGGACTACATTTAGAAATATATGAGCAACTATACTAGTAATAATAGGCGGAAGAAGAGAAGGCGTGTGTGTGGATTCATCTTCCTAGGTAGGTGTGGTTCCAGTTAATATTTAAAATGGTCTCGAGTTCTCTGAACAGACACTGGCTGTCTGATGGGGGAGGTGGTAAAGAGAGGGACAGGTGGCAGTGGGAAAGCTGACCTACGATTAAAAATTGATTGTACTCAGTTTTCAGATTAGATCATTGTAGGCAGATGGCTGTGAATTTCAATCTGATTTTGTATTTCACTTTTTGGGAGGAGATTTAAACTTATTCACCAACTAGGCAATTTATGAACTCACATTTCAGCTTTAATTCTACCTCGTCACAAGTAGAATTATAGGGCTAGAAAAACTCCACCAATCATCCTCTTCTGGAAAGAACCACACCCAAAGCCAGCCAGGGCAACAGGGATCCCTAACACACTTTTTGAGACTTCTAATTTAAGGTATTCCACAGCCGGTCTTCTTTGGGAGCAAATTCCGTTGTTCTACTTTTTCCATTCTGTTAGCTTCTGCTGTGTTTCCTCTTCCCTTGCTCCAGACGGCTGGATAGACCACTACCCCACCCCAGGCTTCTTCACCTTCAGCCTCAGCCTTAGTGTGTGTTCCTATTCCGTGGGCATGGTGGATCAGGCTATAGCCCTGGGCCAAAAGAGGAGAGTAAACAGGGAGGGTATAGGATTTGGGCTAGAAGGAACTAACCTGATTCCAGAGGCCGGCCCTACAAGGGAGCTTGGTCTACTCAAGACACAGTGCCCAAAGGGAAAAGAGAGCCTGGTCAAATGGTGATACTAGCGTATCCTACTTGGATAGTGGTGTACGGCAGGGAGAGATTCCAGGCAGCAGCAATCATGCAGGAATTAGGTCCAGTAGAGATCTGGTTCTGGAAAAGCAGAACATTCATGGAGGGTATCAACAAATGGATGAAAAGACAAAGAATAATGTGTTTTTCAGGGAAAGAAAGAAGAAGGCATGGTGTCAGGGCCTGAATAAGCAGTCGAGGGATGAGACTATCACTCAAGTTCTAGAGGGATGGTGGGCTTCCTTCTAGCGGTCATTGCCAGCACAGAGGCCCTCATTCTGCCCACTCTCTGGGTACCTTATTACAGCTTTGGAGTCAGTGACCATCTTCATGAGTTCTTACTTCACATCTAGTCTGGACCCCTTTCCTGAACTCTAGGCCTTCATATCCAGCTGCCCACGGGACCCCTGCACTTTTTGGACTTAACATGTCCAAAGAAACCCACCAGCTATCCCCAATCTGCTCGTCTTCCTTTGTCCTTTATCTGAAGGAAGGGATTCATGCTTGACTCTTCCTTCTTCTCACCCATAATATTTAGTCTTCCATCAAAGCTAGTTGTATCTGCCTTTTAAATAGCTCCTCATTTTCTCCCCTCCTTGCCACTTCACTGCTAATATCTTAGTCCTGGTCACCATTACCTTCCGCCAGAATTTACGCCATAACCTCTTAACTGTTCTCCCGCCTCAAGTCATGCATGCCCTTTGCTAACCCTTCCTCCTAAATGCAACTTTGATTTTTGTCTCTTTTTTGCTTCAGATCTTCACTGGTTCCCATTGTCCCCAGGATAGAGTGCAAAACGTAACCAGCATGACTTAAAAGCACACGACTTGCCCCGCCTGCCTGTCCGTCTTCACCTTTTGCCCCTTTTTCCACATCATTCTCCAGCCATATTGAACTTCCTGCAGGTCCCTGAGAAAGCCTAGGTTTCTCTGGACTTCACAGCTGTGTACATGGCATTTTCACTCTATTCACTTGAATAACTCATCTTTTGGGGTTCAATTCAAAATATCATCTTCTGGAGGACTCCTTCTCCGGATGGTCCCACAGCCTGCTCCCACAGCCCGAGTCTCCTTCTAACCCTCATACTTATCTCCTGCGTGGGTCTTCCTGACAAGGCTGTGAACACTTCCAGGCAGAAACAAGGTCTTTTCCACTGAGGAGCAGTGCAACAATGCAGAGACCATGGGTTTTAGAGTCAGCCAGACCTGTGTTTGAAAACCAAACCTGGAGTAAAACACCTGGGCAAGATTTTTATCATCTCAGGATCTCTGTCTCATTAGCTGTAAAAGATAACACTTCCTCATAAGTTGTTGTAGGGATTAAATATGGTAATAATACAAAGCACTTGGCATTGAGCCTGACACATTGTAGATGCTCAATAAATGTTAGATGAAGGAAGTTCAAGAAGAGAAGCTCCAAACAGGCTTATGGACAGTTGTGAGAGAGGCCGATGTGAGTCACCATGGCTTCGGCCATCTTGGCAGAGAGACTACAGAACTGAATGGAGTTAAGGCCAGACTCTGTCTCGAGAGGAAATGCTAATAGAGCAGGAGCAAGGCAACATCCAGGGCTGATAGAGAGCAACACAAGGAAGACTGGAAGTGAATGTGGGAGGTCTTAGTGAGATTGCATGCAGCATTTGGCTGTGACTGTTTTTCCAAAGCATAACTGAGGGAATGGATGATGGGAGGTGGCTGCTACTCTCTTACCTGCCCTGGTGAGGACGAGCTTAGCACCAGAGCTGGCCTATCTACAGACCAAGCTGCAGGGAGCAGGGGAAGACAGGGCAGGAAAAAACGATGCTGATGGACACACCCTTTCTAATCACAAAATCCAGCCGGCTTCTCCACCCCTTCTCTTTGGGAGGAGGCAGCTCCTTTGGGAGGTGATGGGGTGCAGGAACATCTTCTCTTCTTTCATATTTATTCAGCGACAGAGGGGCAAGCCGGGGGGAGCTGCTATTCACTTCTCCTGGGAACAACTCAGAGATAAGCTTAGAACTCATGGCCATTCTAAGAATAAAAGGAATTTTTTCGGATAAGAAAATGAATCCCCAGCCAGCTGCAGTGGACTCTTAGTTTGAAGAAGTCATATACACAAGAATGAGAAAAAAGGAAGGGAGGAACTCTTATTAAAAAATTAGAATCTGCTGACATTTATTTGAAAAATGCCTAGTTCTCTACTCCGTGAATTTCCACAATCTGTTTGCCACAATCAAGATGAAGATACCTATTACAGTCCACAAGAAATAAACCCACCAAGAAGTGGCATCATGAAGTGACCTAGTAAAAGCTGCCCTTTATTTTATCACCCTGGTCCTCATTAGACACTGCAAATATTTGATCATGCAAACCTGATCAAAAGTCATTGATCGTGACCTTATGCAATGCAACCAGTTTCTTTCTCAGCCTCTACCTGAAAGGGAATATAAAAGATGGCCACGGATCAGTAAGATGCAAAAGTGGAATCTCCTCCTCTCCTCTTTCAGTGCAGAGGCATAGCCCAGGGAAGGAGAGCAGATGAAATAAAAAAGTAACAAAGGGCAAGAGGCTTACCTGTCTCTGACCTTGATGTGTCCCCATCTCCCCAGCCCCATCCAGTCCTCACCACCCTTCACCTACATATATACCGTGTTCCCCGAAAATAAGACCTAGCCAGGCAATCAGCTCTAATGTGTCTTTTGGAGCAAAAATTAATATAAGACCCGGTATAATATAATAATATAACGTAATGTAATGTAATATAATATACTACCATGTCTTATATTAATTTTTGCTCCAAAAGACGCATTAGAGCTGATTGCCCGGCTAGGTCTTATTTTCGGGGAAACAGAGCATAGATAGATAGATAGATAGATAGATAGATAGATAGATAGATAGATAGATAGAGAGATAGAGAGATAGAGAGATAGAGAGATAGAGAGATAGAGAGATAGAGAGATAGAGAGATAGAGAGATAGATAGATAGATAGATAGATAGATAGATAGATAGATCCATACCTCTCATCACCGTATTGTAAAATCAGTGCTGTCAAAACTAAAGCTTTTCTGTCAGCAAAGTATTCCCTTCCCCCCACCTGCCACCCCATGAATCAGGAAATTTTGTAAAGTGGTTCATGATCTTCCTGGAACTTACCTAATTGTAGAAAGACTTGAAACTAGAGGGACTTCCATTCCCAATGGGCAGAGACTCAGAGATATAGGCTATTTTAGTTTAATCATCTCTTCCTTTTTGGAAATTAACAGCTCAAGTCTCTGTTGATTTAACATGCTGTCCCTGTAATGCAGTGGGGACTTCACACAAGTAATGAGGACAGGCCTTTCTGTGATTATTTAATACTTTTGGTCCTTTGTTTTTGTCATTTTTCTCTAAAATGAAAATAAATACATGAACAAAACTGCCACCTGCATTTCTTCTTGTACTGAAAAATATATGTACATTGAAATATACTCTAGAGATAAGGGAATTTCAGTCTGTCTCGGCAATGTACTTCTGAGCCATAGGTATTCTTGTAAAAGAGCAGGCTCCATAATACATCAGGACAACAGACGAGTGACTGGGCAGGGAATGGAGGGAGGAATGAATATGTGCCTTAAGTTTGTTTCTTGGGTCTCTGTCTCTTTGTGTCAGAGCAGTCTGGTGCTGTGCTTGCTTGCGATGATATCAGCTGGCTGTGGGTAGAAATTATGATGGTGGACTAAATTAGACTCCATGACTTCAGTGTAGGGAAAAGGAGGAGGAGAGAGGAAAGGAGACCGGAGTTGCTGTTTAAAGTACAGTTAATGGAGTCCCTGTCAGGATCAATCAATGACTTTATACAACATTGAATTGTCAGGGAGGAGTCTTCCCTTTGTTTTGAGGAAGGAAAAAGCAAAGTGCTTTATTCCTCAGGATTTTAAGGACAAGGGAAGTCTTCCAAATTAGGGTGGGTAAAGATGAGGGGATAAACAGAGAGGCCTTATTACCCAGGCCACTTAGCAAATGTTCAGTGATCACCTGCTCTGTGCAGAAGCCTGAGCTGCATGGAGGAGAAGCCCCACCCCTGCCCTAGACTGGGGATTTGTGTGGGTGGAGAGGTCACCATAACATCCTGGCTGGTGCCCTGCTGAGTTAGACAGTGTCTCAGTTTCACACACTATTGTAAGTTGGTAAAATTGGTCTCTGGAATCCTCCTCCCCACATCCCTTCCTTGTCTGGGTATCATTCTTGGTCGTCAGGTTTTGCTCCTGTGGCTCCCAGCTTGGACTCTCCTATTTCATTACCCCCCCTCCCCCCACCCTAGTTTATAGTCTTAGTTCCTTTTCTCACTGAAACACTGAGTGAGGTGGTGGAAAGAGTACTGGTTCTGCTCTCAGTGGGTGAATTTTGGCAAGTCATTTCACTTCATTGAGGCTCAACTTTTTCTGTAAATAAGAATAGTAGTAATGCTTGTATTGTGAGGATTAAATGAAATGATGAACATGTAATTACCTACAGCTAAGAGAATGTAACACATGCCAGGCTCAGTGCTGAGTACTCTGTGTATAAAATCCCATTTCATCCTCTCAACAGCCAGTCATACAGGCATCCTCATCCCACTTACAGGTGAGGAAACTGAGGCTCAGAGAAGTTAAATAACTTGACCAGCCATGCTGCTAGTTTGTGGAGGTGTCAGAATTTGAATTCGGTTCTGTCTTACTCCAAAGCCCATGATGCTGGTAACCACAGTTCCCCCCACTGCCTCTATAAATGCCCCTGTAAATTGCTATGTCAACAGATGATAATTGTATCAGATACACCTAATACCCAGTCCCATTCATTATTGGACATATTTGAAGGTACCAAAGATCACATCGTTTATATGTAAAAAAAAAAAATGCAGGGCAATTAATGTTAATACAACCACAGGCTTTTACAGTGAAAGGGACCTTCGAGATGACCGAGGCTTGTGGTTTTCAGAGGCCCCACACCAAGCTCTGCTTTTATGTGTTTTTAGATTTATTATTATTTCTACGTAGCATTTTATCTTAAGAATGGTACTAAGGCTTGCTCTTTTCTAATTTACTCGCAATCATTTTACACTGGCATTTGAGGGGAGCATTTTACTGAAGCCTTAAGAGGTGAAGAAAATCAAGGTTTCCTGACTTCTGGTCCAGGTTTCTCTTTACTCCTCGGTCCTACCTTTTGACATAGTGTGTCCAATGTAGTCAAGAATAGAGAATATTAAAAATTAGTAATCAAAAGAGACTTTTTCAAAGAAATATCTTAAGAAAGTACATAGGTCTGGCTGATTTAAGCAAAGGCAGTGGAAGAATCAACCAGTAGACAGTAATAAGACATAAGTAATAAGAAAGTCACAAAAATAACAAAAAAGGATTTCAAGAGGAGCATGGAAATGATGTCAGCAGTGACTATTATGAAGTTGTCTCCTGTTGGAATGAGCAGAGAAATACTAGCCTGTGAGGTCCTTAAATTCGTTTATTCATCATTTATGAAACATCTACTGTATGCCGGGCACGGTATTAGGCAGAGGGACAACAAAGATGAATAACACAATGTCCCTGTGCTCACGGGCTGACTAACTAGCACAGGAGGTGAGGAGGCAGCGGCATTTGTGTGATAATAGCAATGACAGAGATGTATAGAGTTCTGGGGATGCTTCGAGAAGGGACATCTCATCCTCGCTCTAATGGGGAAAGGATGATGGTCAGCAAACCTTTCCTGAAATATGTAAAGATGTACCTGGGAAAAATTCAAATTAGAGGAGACTGCCGTAGGAGGACATTGTTTTGGCCTTAGGTAGAAGGGAATTGAGTTCCTTTCCACTTTTTCTGGTGAGACAGAGATGGGCCATCCAGAAGGGCGCCTTGACCATAAGCCACAAACCGATCAAAACCCAAACCACATTGCCTCAGGGCTATTGCTAACTAGAAGTTCTGCTTTCCATTACTATAAATAGTTTCCTAAGATTATTTCTTCCTACAAAGATGAAAACAGCTATTCCTCAGAATCCGATCGGGTGGCATTTTTCTCAGTGATCACTTGGCTCTTACCTCCTTTGTTTGATTTCTGAATAAGTGTGTGCTATGGGAACCACACTACCTACCTCTTGGGTACATGAAAAAATAGGAAAATGAACAGTACTAGCTATGGAAGGCTAAATTGCTGAACAAGTGGATGCTAAAGTACAATGGCTGAAATCCAGCAGAAGTTATTACTCATAAAACAGGGTGACACCCCAAGCTATCAGCAGCTCTCTTCCACCTGGAGAATCATGCCCCAAGCTCCTCCATCTAAGAGTCTGCCCCCTTGACGTCTCTCAGCATCCAGTTAGAGGAAGGAGAAAGAATGTGTGAACACTTTCTTAAAGAGCTGCACAAAAGACTGGCGCGTATCATTTTTCCTCGTATTTTATTGGCAAAAATTAGTCATATGGCCACATATGGTTTCAGGCCCTGCTGGGAAATGTAGTTCCAGGCTGAGCAGTTGCTTCCAGGCACAACTCTATTGCTATGGACAAAGAAGATTTTGTTGGGGAGTTACTGTTTTCATCACATAAACCGAGAAAAAGAAAATGGATAATTACAGAACATCTAAGTTATAAGAATACCTCTCACAAATCAACAAGTTGCACACTTTAAACTTACACAATGTTTTATGTCAATTATATCTCAATAAAGATGGGAAAGGAAAAAAAGTGTTTTTCAGCCTAGAGCATTTCATAGTTATTTGCTCGGTAATGTCAATACCTCACCACTTCTTAAAAGCTTCAGATAGAAGTCTATTCATAAGTGGAAAACATGGGGCCATAACCAGGGGATTGTATATTGCTTGTTTGTTAAAACCTTGATTCGTTTTAAAAACATTTAAGGAATCTAACAACTAGGTAGATAATATTAACAGCAGTAAGTCATGGGAAACTTAGATTTTCCAAAACAGAGCAATTTAATCACATCTATAGATATTTTTCAATGTCTTTCGTATGCTAAATACTTTGGCATAACATAAACAAACAAACAAACAAACAAAAAAACACTGTCATTAAGAAAAATGTTTAAGTATATGTATACAATTAAGATTGAAATAGAAGTGATATAGCCCAATGTCACCACTGACTGCCAAATGGATTACACAGAAAAAAGACATGTTAAGTATGGTTGGAAGGCATGGAGAAAGGACTTGAGCAAAGTATTATATAATATTAAAGTGTGGGTCAAATGTTGATGGGCGTAATGGATAGAAAGGCATTACATGTATGAAAGTTCCAGAAATAAAAGAGAACAAAACAGGTGTGAGAGACGAGGGGAGATGAGTATGGATGAAGAAATGGATAACTTTGACTCATTACAGTGGTGATTCTCTGTGAATGGGGTGAAAGTAGGAGAAATGGGGAGTTAACCTACTGCTCCCTAGGTGTGCATGAGGTAGCAAGTAGAATGTGTAGCTTTAAAAGCTCCCTAACTAATGCTGCTACATGTTACAAGATTTCACTGAAACATTTTGAAATACACTTTTAATATGTTATATTTAATTGTTTGTTGAAAATCTTTGACTTTTTTTTCTTAAGTCTGGAGTAGACTTCAAGTTTTGAAACATCTGAAAAATCTTTCAAAGTAAAAGTAAGATTCCATTTAGCAAGACCGTGACTGGTACGATGTACTTCATAAGTGGCTAATAGATTATTGAATCGATAGACTGATAAACACTTTAAGATAGGTTCACTGAATAACCATGTGACAAAACAGAATTCAAAGATAGCTCCCAAGATTCCTGTCCCCTAGTTATTCGATCAAAACTAATCTAGGTGATGCTGTGAAGAGATTTTGCAGATATAATTACAGTCCCAAGTTAGTTGACCATAAAATACAGAGAGCCCTGCAAAAACACAGCTTGTTCTCTGGCCAGTAGCAGAAGAAGTCAGAGAGATTGGAAGAGTGAGCACTCAGTGTGTCATTGCTGACTCTAAAGATGGAGGAGACCATGTGAAAAGGAATGTGGGTGGCGTCTAGAAGCAGACAGTGGCCCTACGATGGCAACCAGCAAGGCAATGGGGACCTCAGCCATAAGACACTAGATTCTACCAACAACCCGAAGGAAGCTGGAAGCAGATTCTTTCCAAGAGCCTCCAGAAAAGGGCCCAGTCTGACTAACACTTTGTTTTGGACCTTGTGAGACTTGAAGCAAAGAGCCCAGTTGAGCCTACCCAGACTTCTGGCCTACAAACTATGAGCTAATCAATGAATGTCTTGAGCTAAGTTTGCAGCGATTTGTTTCATAGCAATAGAAAACAAATATAAATGATACCTGAATTCTGTTTAAGCAGAGATCGTATAGTTCAAAGCTCAGTTCTAATCAACTATGAAAACTTTCCTGATCACCCCAGAGGGATCCTTTTCTCCTCTCTAGTCCTGTGGCAATCTGTTTTATCATTCTGGAGTTGAGCACCACATACCTGTGTACTTGACCTTTCTTTTGCTCCTAGATGGTAAACTCATTGATGGCAAGAGTCAAGGCTACAGTTTCTACTTCTAAGAGTATAGGAGTGTCGGAGGAGGTAGTGGACAAGCCTGATTTTCAAGAACTTTTTATCAACAAAGACAATGAAGTATTATGAGAAAGAGCAAGTGGCTATCGTTTTCTCTCGATAAATAAGAACCTAGGTTTAACATTCGGTTGCTAAGATCAAGGTTACAGATCTCCTGTGAGTGCCAACCTGACCAGGTACTATCGCTACATAATGGGCAAACCAGAATGACTAGTCTGACTCATAAAGGTATAATTGAGACCCTTCTAGTTATGAGTCTGTTTTATTCTTAGTGCCAGTTATTACTCCATCATCATGGCTTCATCCTGTCCCTGTTTGCTGCTGAGGCTGTGACTATGGCAGAGTGTTAAGGCCTGGCTTACAAATTACAACGTTCTTTTCTTGGGTAATCATGTGAAAACAGTCTTACCAGCCTCCAGATGCAACATCCTTTATTTCTGAGAAACTCCTTAATGCACATGTATTTCTAATACGAGTGAATTTTAGCCTTTTATCTTGATGCATGACCCCCACTCCTGCAAATAACTTAAATTTGAAAAGTGCCCAGCACGGTGCTTGCACACTGATTCTGGGAAGTGTTGGCAATGAGCTCACTTAGTTCTGGAAGAAGGCGTCTGAGAGCCTGCTCCAGCACTGTGAATTCATTTCTCCTTGCTTTTTCAAAGGGTAGCAAAGGAAGAATTATCCCCTTTTGAGATGCCTTACAATGCCAGAAAGAATGATCAGACAGTCTTTGAAATACAATAGTTTTGGGGACCAGTGTTTAACTCAAGGTGAGAAAACCTGATTTTAGGAGACTCTCATGTCACCCAATGGCGATGTCATTTGATAAGTTTCAGAACCTAAATTAAATGCAATTTTTTTTTTAATTTTCAGATAAAAATTTTTTTTTTAATTTACTGGCAATGTTTTTACTGGATTTCCTTGGCCTCCCTTATATTGTGATTGTCCGTGTCTTTTTAGACTGACCTGTCTGCCCCCTTTCCAGTTTTGCAGTAATTCAGACAGTCTCCTAAACTCCTCCTACTCAGACACCCTCCTTCACACACACATACCGTGTTCAAGTCCAAACCTAGGATGTTCAACCTCCAAACTATCTTTCAAAACCATTTTCATTTCTCCATCATTATCTTCACTGCTTTAGATTAAGTGCCCCAGTCTCCTAGCCGCTCTCTCCTGCAAAATAGACCTGAGTGATTTTTCTAAGACATCAATCTAGTCACGTCACTCACTGTTTTGCTTCAAGTCCTCTGTCCTGTTACCATCAGAGTACACTTCAAATTTCTGAGCCAGACCAGTTGCGCCTTTGCCCATTTCTCCAACCTTATCTCCTGCCTTCACCCGCTTCCTTCATTTCTTCAGTGTTTCTCAAAGTGTAGTCAGTCCTTGGACTGATCCCAAGAAAATCCCACTTATTAAAATTACAGATTTCTGAATTCTGTCTGAGGTCTGTAACATCCATAACTAAGAAAATGATAGTGTTTAAAATCAGGACTGTTTCAGAAAATCAGGAACGTTATCATTTCTCACAATTTATCAAGAGGTTAAAAACAAATGGCATTGTGTCCTCATAAATGATTATTAATTTGTTTTAAATTAAAAATAGTTTTGTTGAGAGAGAAAACAACAACGCTGTTTTCAGAAAAGGTATTAGGCTAGGGGTGTGTGTGTGTGTCTGTGTGTGTGTGTGTGTGTGTGTGTTGAAAGGGATGGGATAATTATTCAGGAAGGTTTTTGAGGGATAGTATGAAGAGTTGGCATTTGATATAAAAAGTGTTCTGGGATAAATATGAATTCAAGCAGTGAGTTTTTCAGTTTTCCCTAATGTGTCCCTAAGGTGGGTCAAGAGTTTATTTTCATTGAAAATTATATTTTAACAGAAGTGTAAAATAATATGTGCTCAATGATGAAAGCAAAACCATAAAAGAAATCTCAACAGGGCTAAAAGTAACACAAGGAAAGAAATCAGCATGTATTTTTTTAAACAATGGAAAGAATTCCCATTTGTTTGTAATTAAATACTAATAAAGCCCTGCTTTCCACAGAGGTATAAATAGATCTGTTTCGGCTCTCATTAAGAAACAGTCTGGATCATTGGGGAACTACACTTTATTTGTTTTAACCAGACACCCAAATAAATTAGTTTTGTGGCAGAGAAAATAGTGTTCACCCAATATTCCACATGCCTCCCTATTTCCCGGCCTCCTTTGTTGTTGGGTTAGGGCCACATAACCAGTTCGTCCCCGGAAACTAACTGAGCAGAAGTGATATGTGTGTTCCCCTTATCGTCTGAGATTGGGAGCAGTGGGGATGCAACCACATGTTGCAATGGTGGTGTCACAAGAGATGGACCCGAAGTTCCTGAGTTACCAAATGAAGGAGAGCTCTGCCAATCTTCTTTGAATTTTGAGTGAGTAAGAAATAAACTTTTGTTGTGTTAAGTCACTGCACATATTACTTTGCTAGGGCTGCCGTAACAAAACACCACAGACTGGGTGACTTAAACTACAGGAATGTATTTCTTTACAGTTCTGGAGGCTAGAAATCTAAGCTAAGGTATCTGGCAGGTTTGATTTCTCCTGAGGCCTCGCTCCTTGGCTTGCAGATAGCCACCTTTTTGCTGTGTTCTCATGTGACCTTTCCTCTCTGCAGGCACGTCCCTGGCTTCTCTTCCTCATTTTACATGGACACCAGTCATATTGGGTGAGGGCCCCACCCTAACATCCTCTTCATCACCACTTTAAAGACCTTATCTCCAAAGATGGTACATAGTGAGGTACTGGGGCTTGAGACTTCAACATGTGAGTTTTGGGGGGATACAGCTCTCCCTCTGTCCGACGCTGAGATTTTGAGATTTATTTTCTTATCAAAGCTCGGCATTGGTTATCCTGACCAATTCAGTTTTCCTGGGAACAGGAATGAAGATGTGTTTGTTTTGAACATATAAATTTATGTTTATATGTGAGGGGTGTTTGTGTGTGTGTGTGTGTGTGTGTGTGTGATGTGCAGAACATCACAGCCCTTGAATGAGTTACAAGATAGCAAGATATTGTTCCCCTCATCCTTGGGATGATAGCCGGGCTGGTTCTAGGGGGTGGGAGCCCCTAGACTATTCAACTTAGGTCATGAACAGTCGTGTATGTCCATCCAGTGTACCATACAAATATTATCTGCCACATATGCAATGGTTTTACAAAGATTCAGAAGTACTTTTATTACTGTGAATAAGTATATATCATGTCAACATACATATTTTATGCATTTCCCCCACTTTATGGAATACAGGGAAAATTTACTGATAACAAGTGCCAACCACTGTTCTAAGTTCACTGTTCTAATGCATGAAACTCTAAATAAGGTAAACATATTAACTTATTGTATTCTCAAAATAACTCTGCAAAATGGGCACTATTAATATCCCATTTTATAGGTGAGGAGACTGAGGCACAAATCAGTTAAAGACTTGCTCGAAGTTATATAGATGATAAATTGTGGAGCCAGAATTTGAACCTAGGCATCCTGACTAGTTTTTCTGAAGCAGCACTTACAGTCATTGCCAATTTTAAGCAAAACGAAACAAAAAAATGTTTTAATGACTGAATTTCATGGTTGGATTTTGTGATTTGCTTCTTTTCCCATTATGTCTAGCATGCAGTGGTTGAGTCAAGTTTCTTCTTTGATGCCTTTGAAGAGTGATTGTTTTGGTTTGGAACAAAATAAAATTAATGGTTTTCCCGTGAAAGCCCAAATTTTATCACTGGCAACAAATACTGTCAATTGTTTTCATTGAAGTGACAGGCCTACTTTGTTCATCTTTGAGAAAATGTTTCCTAAATACCCAAGTTTATTCTGAATAACTATAATTTGTCTACCAGTCATCCTTTTAAGTCAAAATGGTGTTCCATGAAAAAAAGCAGTTAGTTCAGCTTGCAACTCAAAGAATAGTGCTTTGCCTCAAGAAAGCACCCCATTTCAGGGGGTGGCCAGTTAGCTCAGTTGATTAGAACATGGTGCTCTTAACAAGGTTGCCGGTTCGATCCCCACATGGGCCAATGTGAGCTGCGCCCTCCATAACTAGATTGAAACAACTATTTGACTTGCAGCTGATGGGTCCTGGAAAAACACACTTAAAATAAATACAAGTTGAAAAAGGAAGGAAGGAAGGAAGGAAGGAAGGAAGGAAGGAAGGAAGGAAGGAAGGAAGGAAGGAAGGAAGGAAGGAAGGAAGGAAGGAAGGAGAGAGAGAGAGAGAGAGAGAGAGAGAGAGAGAGAAAGAAAGAAAGAAAGAAAGAAAGAAAGAAAGAAAGAAAGAAAGAAAAGAAGGAAAGCCCTTATTTCAGTATGCAGCACATAGGCTTTATGTATACTTCCCACTTCATCACACAGACATTAAAAAGACATGTACTCAAGGGTTAAGACTGAACAAAATTAAGAAATTTTATTGTTTCAACAAGAACATTCTTTTTTTAAGATTTTTATTAAAATATAGCTAACATACAACATTATATTACTTTTAGGCATACACCATAGTTATTCCACATTTACATACCTAAAGAAGTGATCACCATGAATGTCCAACCAAGAACATTCTTAAGTGAAACAGGCACTTTAAATTTATTTATTTAGTATGTATTTCCTTACTTACTTCCAGCCCTCGGCAATGAACAATATAATGGCTGTTCCTCAGAGTCTGGTAAGACTGCTTCGATTTTTACTAAGGCACCAGCAGTTTTACCCACCATTGTTTCTGTACCATCAGTGCATAATGAAAAAGGCACACAATGTCTTAGTATTATTAGGAAAATAGTTTTGACCTCATGAATCTCCTGAAAGGGTCTTGGTGACCCCCACACAGAGGCAGACCACACTTGGAGAACCACCATCACAGCAAAGAATCATATTTCCTCACAAAGATTCTTTGATAGCTGAAACAGAATGCTGGGGTAGATCACCAATTATGATACATGCCCTTTTGATAGGGCAACTACTATAAAAATCACAGAATGAGAAAACAAAAGGGTTTAGTACTAATTTAGCTTTTCTAATAAATGTGCATAAAAACAAACTTAGTGTCAAAAGTTCAGAGACTTTAGGGCAGGCGGCCGGATGGCTCAGTTGGTTAGAGTATGAGCTCTAACAACAAGGTTGCCAGTTCAATTCCTCCGTGGGATGGTGGGCTGCACCCCCTGCAACTGAAGATTGAAAATGGTGACTGGACTTGGAGCTGAGCTGCGTCCTCCACAACTAGATTGCAGGACAGCTACTTGGAGCTGGTGGGCCCTGGAGAAACACACTGTCTCCCAATATTTCCCAATAAAAAATTTTTAAAAAAAAAAGAACAAAAGGAGTGTTCAGTGAGCTATACTTAAAAAAAAAGTTTAGAGACTTTAAAGTTAGTCATTTATATTTTTGTTTTTAAGCATTAGAAGTTCTAGTGGTGAGATAGCGTTCTCTCGTTTGTTACTTATTTATCTAAAATTTTGTTATGGGAAAGGATTTGAATAGACATTTTTCCAAAGGAGATATACAAATGGCCAGTAAGAATATGAAAAGATGTTTAACATCGTTAGTCATCAGGGATATGCAAATCAAAACCACAATGAGATACAACTCCATACCTAATAGGATGGCTAGAAATCACAAAGTCAGAAAATAACAAGTGTTGGTGAGGATGAGGTGAAACTGGAATTCTCATACACTGCTGGTGGGGATATAAAATGGTACAGTTACTTTGGAAAACAGTCTGGCAGTTCCTGAAACAATTAAACATAGAGTTAACGTATGATCCAGGAATTCCACATCTAGGTATACACCCATGTGAAATGAAAACATAATGTCTACACAGAAACTGGTAAATGAATGTTCAAAGTAGCATTATTCATAATAGCCAAAAGGTGAAAACAACCCAAATGTCCATCGATGGACAGACAATAGGTAAACAAATATGGTACATCCATACAATGGAATATTATTTGGCCATAAAGAATGAATGAATTACTGATGCATTCAACATGGATGAACCTTGAAAACATCAGGCTAACTGAAAGACGCCAATCACAAACGACCACGTATTATATGATTCCACTCATATGAAAGTACAGAATAGGGAAATCTATAGAGACAGAATGTTGATTCCTGGTCAGGGGCAGTGGGTGAGGAGTATGTGGGTGTAAGGCAGTGATAGCTAAAGGTAAGGGGTTTCTTTCTGAGACAATGCAAATGTTCCAAATGACTGTGGTGATGGTTGCATGTATCTGTGAATACACTAAAAACCATTGAATTGTACACTTCAATGGGTGAATTGTATGGTATGTAAATTATATCTCAATAAAGCCATTACCCCTCCCCCCAATTAAGTACATTACCCCAAAAAATTAACGAATGAGAAAAAAGTTTTAGAAAGGTCCTTTTATAGAGGGGGAGACTAAAGCCCCAGAGAGAGCGAGGTGATTGACCCAAAGTCACGCAAAAGCTGAGACAAGAACCCAGGTTTCTGGTTTCTAAGTAGAGTACATTTCATCCCCCAGAATAGTATTACAATACCCCTTTCATTTCTGAGAAGAAAATTCCAATGATCATACCAAATTCATTCAAACTAGAGTCAGCCTAAGAAGTGAAAAGAAAGTATCCGCAAGAAAAGTACTCTGTCTACAATTCTGCTCTGAACAATGTCACCCTTTGTGGAAAGAAATGGGAAACTGAGCAGAATAAGAGAGGAGAAACAGAATTCACCTTCTTGCTTTAAACACTAAACCATTTATGGGTGGGCTTATAAATGGTCACAGCAGTTGCATAGGCTTTTGCCAACTCCTTTAAAAATAGCTGTTCATAAAAATAGTAAACAAAAATGTAGCACAAACATTTTGGTATGTCCATGGGCTAGTAAATATCTTATGCCTTCATATGGTCAAACATATTGTGCTGGAGACAGCTTGTTGCTTTTATCACAGATGATTTGGTTCCAATGCTAGGAAGTGCTAGACAGAGCTATATGGATATCTCTGGTTTGTGTAATGCATTGAATTTCAACCTGCTCTTACATAGTATCATGTCTGATGCTCAGAACCCTGTGAAAGCAATAGGGTGGGTATTATTAGCCCCATTTTGTAGTTGGGAAACTATTTTTAGGTAAGTAGGACAAGGTATTATCATCCTAATTTTATGAATGAGTAGTCTTATTTTACACAAGCAGTATGATATAAATAGCTACAAGAGAACTTAAACTTATAGTTGGTACATGAATTTTGGGAACTATTTCAACCTGGAGAACAAGGGAAAAGAGGGTGTAGCTTTAATACTCATGAAAATCACAGTTTTATCGCTGCTTTATATTTATTACACTTCCATAAACTGCTTTTTGGCAGATCAGAACCTAGACCTACAAGCCCTGGTATGCTATGGAATGATTGACAGCTGCTTCTTGCATAGCTCCAGGCAACACACATGAAGGTGACACCATCTCCCATGGCATTAGATACGTGTGGTAGTTGTCCCCTGGAATTAACAAAGAAGTTTCTTGGCCATAAATCAGAGATGCTATGTAGATATCACACACATGAATGAGGCAAATCTAAGGCCCATCACAAATTCCACCTCTTCCATGAAATCTTCCTGTATAACTTCTGTCCTAACAGTCCATTATATCCATTGTCTATTTTGCTATTTTTTAATTTATCTTTTTATATTATTCTTCCATGTTTCATCCATTAAATATTCGACACATATAAGTTTCATCTCCTTCAAAAGATTTTAACTTTTCCACTTTTCCCACTATTTTCCACTTCTTTATGCTCCAAATTTCCTTATGCATAATAAATACAATAGTCAATAAATTGAATTAGTCAGTTTGCCTACAATAATTTGAGTCATTTGGTATTATAAGTGCAGGAAAAGAATATAAGTAAATCCAGAAATATATTAGTCATTCTGTCCGTGAATAGTAGTTCCCTTTGAATTTACTAACTTATATTTCGTGTGTCTAGTTTTTTGAAGTTGGGGTTATTGCCTATAATCTTTGTGTCTCTATTTGGTGTATATTATGGACAAATTTGAATTCTGTTTACTAACGCTATTAAGTTTCAAGAGCCAACTGCCCAATCATTTGAACAAATGCTCAATCATTTGAACTTTTAAAAGATAAACCGAGGCATATCAAAAATTTTAATTGTTTATTTGAGCAAAATATTATTTCAAATTGGGGAGTGCCAAACTGGAAAATGCTCCATCAACGGAAGCTAGGAAAAGATTTTATAAAGAAGAGGCAGAAGAAAGCAAGGAAATTATCTGATTGGCTATAGCTTAAGTAGTTTCCTTATTTCAGAAGGCCTAGAGGGCTGTTTGTGATTGGTTGTCTTTAGATTTTGATTTCTTGAGCTTGAAGCATTTATAGGCTTGGGTTTTGGTTTGCTTACATAATGCCACTAAGGTGGTTCTAATGAACCACCTCAGTCTAATAGCCTCCCTGTTTAATTAATTAACAATTGCTGTATCTGGATTGCATTTACTAAGAAAGAAGATATTATGTATCTCATCATTCCAAATAGTTAACCTAAAACTCAAGACTTTAGGAAAAAGTGTAACTTAATTTAAAACAAATAAATATTTTTAAAGAGTATCAGTTAGGGGTTGATTTCAGCTGCATGTAATAGAAACTTGACTATAGCAGCAGCTTATCCAAATAGGATTTTAATGTTTTCAAATAGCAAGAGCCTAGAAGCAGGTAGGATTGCCAGTTTTAGCAAATAAAAATACAGGACATCCAGTTAAATTTGAATGTCAGTTAAACGTTTTTTTTAATATAAGTATGTCCCATACACAAATTAAACTGGGCAACCTGTATTTTCTTTTGGAATCATAAAAGCAGGCTTTCCAGGGCTGGTGCAGCTGCTCAAGGATGTATTAGCAAGCTGCTTCTAGCATCCTACCCTATCATCCTTTCTTTGTGGCTTTTGTCCTCCTGGTTAAAAGATGGATGCTGTACACCAAGGCATCCAATTTATGTTCTAGGCAGGACGAAGGGGGAAAGATAAATGGGAAGACAATAGTCCTCTCATCCAACACAATTTTGCAATGAGGTTTTCTCTTTGATCTAAGTATATCATGTGCGTGATTTTCTTACCAAGAGACAATTAACTAACTGTCATGCGGGGTGCAATGCAGGAGACCCTGCTCACTGCGCCATTTGTAATGCAGGATCTCAACTCCCGCTCCCCGCACAAGAATGCAGGATATGGTGAGGCCAAAATGGAACACCCACGGAGCCATAGATAGAGGAGTCATACTACTATATTCTCACTGGAGGCTGGGCTGGAGACACAGGAAGCAGGATCTACACAGTCTGCAACCCGCCGTCCTAACAGCAATCCGCGCTTGCACGCCACCATCGTCTTGCTAGCCCCCATATTTCTGTTAGTGTAGCCACAGCAGTTATATTAGTGGCCAATGGCTCACTGGTTACAGCTGACAGCCAACTAGCCACAGCTGATGGCCATCCAATCACAGTTGATGGCCATTTACTACCTGAGCCAGCACTTTTCTATGTGAGGCCGAGAGCCTGGAAACTGCTTTCTGGGGCTCTGTCCCCACACTAACACTGGATGTTGTCACCTCTCATAACCTCTTCAAGCAATTAACATCAAATGATTTCTTTTCTTGTGGAAATTGAAAAGGAAATCACTAACAAATGCTATCCAATTACCAAAAAAAAATTTTCTACTTAGTAGTGGTTTTTACAAACACTATTGGTACTTTTTTTATGGTTAAACCAGCTGGAGTTTCACGATTTTGATGAGGCATTTTCTGTCAATAACAAAACCAGTTGTTTATCTAATTGGGACTATCAAAAGCAGTATCACGTGGGGAGGTTAGCCATTTTCATTTTTCTGTACCAGTAGAAAAGTATATATAAAATAAGAATATAATTTTCACTATGACGGATGCATTTCTAGTAATTATGACCATAAAGATGAATTCTCAAAGAAAAATAGAAATTTAGTTTTACCAAGCTTTTTTTATTTTGTTTTATTTTTACAACTTGGCTGTCTGTCTGTCTGTCTTTATTAAGGTAACACCTATTTGATTTCTAGTTAAAATAAAAGATTCATGTCCAACGGAATAAGCATCATAATTCTTTTGTCAGGGAGTAATGCAAATGAACATTTCCTCAGTTTCTTGGAGTGGGATAGTTTTTACAAGCTCTACAGAAGATAGCATTCAGATAAGGTCACACCAAATAGAAGTTTTGCTCATTGAATTAAAAATAGATGAGCTCAGTGACTCAGCAGGTAGCTTACTGTGGTTGCCTACTAAAAACATCTTAATTCTTTCTTGTTCTACATCATAGTGAAGTACTCATGTGGCTTTATGGGGATTAGCTTGTTCAGCTATTAGAAATAAGATCACAGAATATCTAGGACATTCTGTGAGATACAAGGCTCTAAGGATTATGGGTCAAATTCTGGTTAAGTATATGTAAGCACATATTCAACATAACTATTTAAATTTCTTTTAACTGAGTGTCTTATGGGTCAAATTCTGGGTAAGTGTGAGTAAGCATATATTGAAGATTTAAGTTCCTTTTAATAAATGTATAGTAACGTGGCTAAATCGAAAGTGTGTGGTAGAATCAGGTTATAGAGAGTACTGGACTGTGCTCTGATTTCTAGAGCATTGCCTGTTTCATGATGTCGTGAGCCTTGAGCCTTCCTACCTGATTTCCCCTCCCCCTGCCAATGGGAAACCTCAGGGGGCCTTTATTTATTTATTTTCCTCAAGGGCCCTTTAATGTCATCCCCTTTTTTATTAATCACAGTCAGGCAGTGTCCAGTCACCTTCATCCCCAGAACAATCAGGGATGGTCTCACAAATGGAGTTGGTAGTTCTCCTGAAAGGAGACATGAGGAATAGAAGGCTCCCTCCAAATTACTGGCTATTGATAGAGAAACTTTAAACTAGTATCTACCATTAACATATATTGATGTATATGGCATCCATCCACTTGAAACGCTTCCTTGTATCGCCAACATATATTAGGTACTGCAGAAACAAAGATAAATAAAAACTAGATCTTGACCCTCTCAGGGCTCCATTTAGCTCCTGATTTATCAGATCCCTGAGGAAATAAATAGGTAAGTTATGTGAAGAAAAAAAAAAGTACGAAGGTGAGAAGGGGACCTTCATCCCTTCTAAAGCTATTAATTGACAGCAAAAAGTTAAGGAAGACTTCATTGGTAAAGGTTTAAAGATCCCTGCTGTTAATATTTGCATTTTAACACAGGAGTTGGGGAAGCTCTTAGGTTGTTCAAATCAGACCACTAAATGCCAATCTAATGCCAACCTCTAAGGTTAACTTAAATGGTGTTACATTAATTAGACAAGGAGGCCATTAGAGTTAGGTAGCTAATGCTGGGGCAACCTACGTAAGCAAACCAAAATCTAAGCCTCTAAATACCTCAGGGTTATGAAATTGAAACCTAAGCACAACCAATCACAAACAGCCATCTAAGCTCTTAGCTATAGCCAATCAATAATTTCCTTACTTTGCCTCCTCCTTTTCTCTGTAAAAGTCTCTCCCCAACCTCCTACCACTTCCAATTTGGTGCTGCCCAATTCAAATCAATTTTTCCTCAAATAAACTCCTAAATTTTTTAATGTGCCTGTTTAGCTTTTTAAAAAAGTTAATCTTAGTTAGTATCTCAGTTCTTTGTCTTAGGCCTCATAATTCTACTTATTTCATTGTGTGTTAGTTATCCATGTAAATGGCTTAAAATGAATGACAATTTTTTTGTCAATTCATTTGTTCAAAATGAATGACAATTTTTTTGTCAATTATTAATCCCAATCAGAGCATTTAAAAAATATTTTATATTTCCCCTTAGAGTAGAGCTGACTGGAAAAAAAAAAAGGTAATTTGATAATTTTCTAAACATTGTTTTAAGCTTTATCTATCTAGTTTGTTGGGGAGCCAGTATTAAGGTAGACTTGGATATATCCTCTACTCACATATTCCTTGGAACATGATTGTTCATAACCTCAAGAGGCAGAGATTTAGCTCCAGTTTTTTGGCCCCAGCACGTGGCTCTTGCCTGACACTGGTCTGGTGGTCAATGGGTTGAACCCCAACAGCTTAACAGATAATTGCTCCCAAGTTCTTGGAACTGAAAACTGTCAATCATTTCACAATATATACTGAGTCTTTCTTTTTGGCAAAAGAATTGTGTTTATATAGAGTTTATATCAGTCCAAGAAAACGACTTGAAAAAATGTACAAAGCAACATAAAAATAAATATAAATAAGTGGAGTGAAAATAACAGTGTATCAAATCAGTCCTAGAATACGTACTGATCTTCTTAAGTGCTGGAACAAATGCAAAGGCAAATACAGATTTTCTCCCAGCTGTAAATGAGCCAAGAGACTTTCCTCTTCTCTTTTTTTCTTTCTGAATTTCTTTCTCTGACCTTTTCAGATGTACGTGCATCTTTTTAATGACTGAATAAGCCTCTGGTCAGTCACAACTCAGGAATGTTTCCTCGAGGGCCTCGGAGCCATGTCTTTGAAGTATAATCACCAAGGAAGATAAAACTCAATCAATCTCCCAGTTTCCTGGGAGCAGCTAGATCTGACTTGTCACCTAACTCCAAATTGCAAAACTTACCTAATGGACTGAATGGGTATGTCCACGTAGGTTTGTAAGAGAGGGAGATTCTTTTCTGTCCTTGTGATCCATCATGGGTTACCTATGTTGAGCGTTAAAATTTGGCTTAATGCTTATTCAAATTCACAATTTCTCATTTTTCTACAATTGTGGAGAATTTTTGGGGTTGAGAGGAGATTTTGTTTTTTAATTATACTGCCCCAACACAAGCATGGGCTGAGTTTTCTGGCAACTGAGATATTGACACCCAATAGTTTTAAATCATGACATTAATCCTCTGTCTTCTTTAAGTGATGAAGAATCAGTGCAGCACAGGGGTCAAGGACATAGACGCGAGTGAAAATGCTTGCCTTCAAATCCTGGCTCTGTGATTCCCCAGCAGTGTGACCTTGTGCCAATCCATTGGAAAGTACACTGAATTTCCCCCAAGTCTAAATTTCCTCATGAACCTTCTAAGCCTCAGTTTTCTCATCTCTAAAACTGAACGATGAATCAGCTCGACTTGAACCTCATGGAAAGGGTCCCCCACAGCAAAGACAGACTGTTGCTGGAAGGAGAAGAAGAGAATGCGAGGCAGGCCATAACACTTGGTGTCCCGACTATTGTTAATCTCCCACTGGAGGCTAAATTTCTTGAGTGATGGGGCTATGTCTTGCTTTATGGCTTCAGTGCCCAACAAAGTAAGTACCTAATACTTAATAGTTGCTCAATAAATATTTGTTGAATGAGTAAATCTCGTAAACAAAGTTACAGAGGTCACAAAGCTGAAACAAAGAATATAGCGAATAACAGTGGGAAACATTGGGATATAAGTTAGGACGATATGGTAGGGAGGCTTAAATGGTGAGCCGAAGAATTTGTGCGTGGCTCTGTGGGCAGTAGAGAACGACTCAAATTTAATGGGCAGGGAAACAATATGATCAGAGCTAAACCTTAAGAAGAGTAAACCAATAGCTATGTCTAGAATGAATTGGTGGTGGGACTTCTAGTAGATGGCAAGATGTTTCTAATAGAAGGGTATGGCAGTCCTTTAGGTTAAAGCAGTGTTTCTCAATTGGGGGTGATTTTGTCCCTCTGGGGACATGTGGAAATGTCTGGAAACATATTTGATTTTTCAAACTGAGGGGGTATTACTGGTATCTAGTAAGTAGAGGCCAGGGATATTGCTAAACATCCTACAGTGCACAGGACAGCCCCTAAAGCAGAAAATTACTGTCTAAAATGTCAATAGTATTCTGCTTGAGAAACTTTGGGTTAGAGGTGATTAGAAAAGATAACCAGAAGGAAAAGAATGGGGCAGACATGAGTGGTACTGTGGAAGTGGAATACAGAGAATTTTGAAAGTGACTGAATCCATAGGGCAGAAGAGAAGGAGGGGTTTAAAAAACACCTTAGAAGGTTTAAAGCTGATTATGTCAGAGGGGTAGTAGATGGTGGAGGTATCACTTTATAAGGGGTGTAAATCTAATTATTATGTTGTTTTGTACACCCGAAACTAAAAAAAAATTTAAAAATGAAGAAAAGCTGCTGAGAAGATGATGACGTCAGGAACAGGAACAGAGAAGTCAGAATGAGGGCCAAAGTTTAAGGGGGAATGACGGAATTTGTTTTAACTATGAGATGTTATCTGGATACCTTAGCACAATTCTAGAGGCAATTGAAAATGTACTTGTGGAGACTAGCAAGAGGCTGAGACCAGAGATAAAGATTTTAGGAGACATTTGCATTGAGTTATTAGTTAGAGGAAGGGGAGCAGATGAGTTTTTTGAAAAAGAGCATAGAGGAGATGAGGTCTGAGAACAGAATTTTGAAAGAGTAGGAGAAAAATGCAACGATATATTATTATAAGACTTAGTGCCTTTTATAAAATCATGTTATTTTTCAGAATATTTCTCCCCTTCAATTAATTTCCCCTGACAAATCCAGCGTATTAGAGTACCTGGAAGTAAATCTTTCCTGTTTCTAAACTCTTGTTAAATCTATATCAAAGAGCCTCTTGTTCTTATGTTTTTAAATAACTTTTATTAAATTCCTCAAATCCTCTTATAAATCCCACACATACTCCCAAGCTTGGCTTATTACAACAGTATTTTGAAAGCATTCCTTTCCTTTTATTCTATAACTATCTTTAGCATTTAAGAATTATTGAGAAATTATTTTCAAGATCAGCCTTCTGCAAAATTGTGAAGCAATTGTTTGATTTCACAACATAGCAAGCCTCTGGCTTTTTTGCTATCCATGCAGGAAAAAAGTGTAAGTGTGGGTTTATATCCCAGCTCTGCCACTAGTAAGCTACGTGATCTTTGGAAATTTTCTTTCTCTCTCTCACATTTTTAAAAACTTTTATTGAATTACACCACACCTACAAAAAGCTGCATGAATTTTGTTAGAAACTAACAAACATTTAATGTGATGGTTGCCCTCACCTTATCCCAGTTGATTGTCCATACCTTCAGTGTAAATTCCTAGGCACAGTTCAGAAGCATTACAGATTTTAAAAAACTTTCCAAAGTTTTCATTTTGAATAATGTAAAACCTACAAAAAGTTGGAAAAAAAAATAGTATAATGAGCACCCATATATCCTCACCTAGATTCACCTATCAGTAACTTTTGTGACATTTGCTTGCTCTGTTTGCATGTGTCTATCTACCTATCTTTAATACCGTCCTATCTTTATTTTTTGCTAAGTCACGTGAAAGTTTATTAGAGATATCATGAAACTTTACCCCTAAATACTTAGTACGTCTATCTCCTAAGAATAAGGACATTCTGCTATATAACTGCAATACCAGGGGTGCCAAAAAAATGTATGCATATGACTTGTATTCATCTTTTGTTATCAGTATATATTGAGTATTACAATTTGAACAGTTTTTTTCCTTTCTCAAAATGTGTATACATTTTTTTGGCACCCTCTGTATTATCTCACTCCAGAAATTTAACACCGATACAGTGCATTATCTAATACATTTTCAAAATTTTAAAATTGTTCCCCAAATGCCCATTAAAAGAGTTTAGTTTTTTTTTTTTTCAAGCTGGGATTTAATCAAGGTACATGTCTTTCTAGTCTACTTTAATTTAGAAAAGTCCTTTCTATTGTTTGGTCTTTTATGACAGTAATAATTTGGAAAATCACAAGCAAGTTGTTTTGTAGACTATCTCACAACCTAGAATTGTCTAATTGTTCTGCCTAATTAGTTTTGGGTTAAACATTTTCACAAATATATGACACAGATGAGGCTGTGTCTTTTCCTTTGGGTCACTTCAGGAGACGCATAACCTCAGTGTGTCCCATTCCTAGCGATATTAAGTTAGGTTGCTTAGTTAAGGCGGTGTCTACCCGATTCCTCCTTTGTAAAAGTAGCTTTTCCCCTATTTAGTTAATAAGCAATCCATGGGGTGATACTTTGAAAACACGTAACTAGCCTCTATTGTGGTCTTGGAGTTCTTATCTGGCCTAGCATTCTGGAGTTCTTGCCAATTTATCAACTGTGGTTCCCAAGATTTTTTTTTTTTTTTTTTTTGATTGAGTTAGCCAGAAGTGGCTTCTGTTATTTTCCACCCAGTACCCTGATCCCCATAAGGTGAGTAAGCATTGTGTAAAATTCTCACCTCACCAGAGTAAGGACAGATATTACCGTCAGGGTTTCTAGTGTCAGAGTGTTGTTTTTTGAACCTGACTATGCTACAGCACACACAGTCCCGTCTATATGGGACCTCCAGTGTTATTCAGGTTACATGTAGAGAGATAGTTTTCATCAATATGTGTAGCTGGTGGGCCCTGGCCAGGCTTGCTAGGCTCAGTCCCTTGTAGGTCTCATAGATAAATGAGGGACTAATTGTTGTTACCTAATTGCAATGAGAATATGCTGATTGTGATGCTAAGTCATTATTATAATGCAGTGGACAATGTAGCAAGGCAGAACTAGTGACAGAGTAAAACCCTATATGTAAATCGAACTTGCTGGAGGGATGACCTGGCTTGCTAAAGGCAGGTTTTCCGATCACACTAGGTAATTGTGCTGGAATTTCAAGGTGACTTGCATTGTATTTGTTAATATAATAACTGTAGTAACAGAAAAACTCTAAAAATCACAATGGCTTAATGCAGTAGAAAATTGATTTCTCTCTCAGTCAAATTCCAATCGGTGTTTGGTGAATGGCCTTCCGTATAATAACTCAGGCCCTCAGATTTCTTCCAAATTATGCCTTGCCATCTTCTGGAGCTTTAGAGTCCTATGTTCCAGTGGCAGAAGAGAGAGATTGTACAGGTTTTTGGTTTGGGTTTTCGATTTTCATGGTTTTTTAAATTAATTTCACATACACAGCAAGAAGCAAGAGCAAAGACAATGGAGTAGGTAACCAGAGTTAAGATAAGGTGCCAATCCAGTGGACAGACCACTTGGATTCTGTGATATGCAGTGTTCATAAGTCCTATTATCTTTTGGCCACATCAACTTTCCCTGCCGGTGGTCTGGTTGAACAAAGAGGCTCAGCAGATCGAAAGAGTCTACACACTACGTACATTGGAGAGAAGTTGAGGCAGGTATGCCTGGCCAATAGCTGTAACTCACCAACAACCCTGCAGGAGGGTTTGATAGGCCAAGATGAAAGTGCTGCATATCACTCTGCCACATTTCATTGGCCAAAACTTACGCCACAGCTGTCCGTTAGAGAGGCTAGGAAATACAGTCTTGGAGCACTGGTACAGACCTGGTGAGCAGCCAGCCATTCTCTCCCACAGAGGCTGTAAGAGGCTTGGCAGACTTGTGAAAGCCGAGAGGGACTGGATGCTAGAGAAGTGCAGTCACTGAACACCCGCAGCCTGATGGTGCCTGTGTTTGGGGACTGGCTTGGCCTCCCTGCTGCCAACTTTCACATGTATTAAGTCTGTTGATGAGCAGTAGATTTCATTGCAACCTCCAATTCACACTCCTCTGAGCTTAGGAGCACTACCACTACTTTCTCAATGTTTCCTTAGACGTGTTACAGGCATCTATTGCTACTGTGTTATTATTTATTTATTATTTCCCCCAAAATAAGACCGGGTCTTATATTAAATTTTGCTCCAAAAGACGCATTAGGGCTTATGTTCAGGGGATGTCATCCTGAAACATCATTCTAGGGCTTATTTTCCAGTTAGGTCTTATTTTCAAGGAAACACGGTAGTCACCTAGTTGTGAAGAGTGTGTGATCAGGGGGTGGCTGGTTAGCTCAGTTGGTTAGAGCGCGGTGCTCTTAACAAGATTGCCGGTTCGATCCCCACATGGGCCACTGTGAGCTGCGCCCTCCCACAACTAGATTGAAACAACTACTTGACTTGGAGTTGATGGGTCCTAGAAAAACACACTTAAATAAATAAAAGTTAAAAGAAAAAAGAGTGTGTGATCAGTTTTATGAAGAAGCTGAGCTCAGCAATGTGCAAGTATGAAAATAACCCTATTCATCACACCAGTTTCAGATAGATGTCCCTACCTGAAACTCCAGTTACAGGTATTAATATCCATTTACTCCAAGATAACAAAAAGGCCTTTAGTTTCTTTCAAATGTGAAGGGTTCTTTCTAATGTGAAGGGGTCTTGTCCAGATTTCCAGAAGTATGTGTGGCCCAGAAGGAAAGTGACACAGGTTTGTGATTAGACAAAATGCTGTGAGAGGTTTGGTAAACCTCCACTTGGGGTTTTGCCTTGAATGAATTATTGAAAAATAAATTTTAAATATGTTGTTCACTGGCATGTTACAAGGAATCCTACAAGGCTTAAAATGAAGTGAAAGCAGGAATTCTAAGAGATAGAATGAGCACCAAAGCTGGCTTAGCCCTAAGATTTCTGAAGAACTCTGGTGACCTTGAGCTTCCACTTTGATGTCTGCACAGTTCGGGGGACAGGAGATAATGCCTGGAGCCTACCCAAATAGAAAGCCTACTAGCAGATCGCCATAAAACTGGGACCCGAAAGACCCTAAAGAGAAATATACTTATTATTCAGAAGTGGACAGCAAGAAAACTTGCCTGCCTTGAACTTGACTCTGGGTGTGGGTAATAAGATGAAAAATCTTCCCTGAGCATTTATAACACAAGCGGGGCTCCAGGTGGATTTCAGTCTAAAAGCATTCTCCCTGTGAGGTTTGAAAACCACAAACGATCATTGAACTTGAAGTTGTCTCAGGTTGGTAGTTCCCCCAGGCCACCGGCAGGGAGACTGCAGTTTCAACCTGGACCTCAAAGAAATTCCACAGATAAAATGCCAAGGCCAATGATTCAGCTCACAGAAAAAGATCTAACAACACAAGAAAATAGGTATTTGGAAGCAAGAACTAACAGAAACAAAGCAGAAGAATCAGATCTGCAAAGACGTCAGAGATTGCAATAGTCAGACCCAACATAACAATACTATATAACAGATTTTTTTAAAAATTTTTATTTAAATGTGTTTTTCCAGGACACATCAGCTGCAAGTCAAGTAGTTGTTTCAATCTAGTTGTGGAGGGCGTAGCTCACAGTGGCCCATATGGGGATCAAACTGGCAACCTTGTTAAGAGCACCGTGCTCTAACAACTGAGCTAACCGGCCGCCCCCTGTATTTAACAGAATTAAAGAAATAAAAGAGTGGCTTGAAAATATGCGCAAGGAACAAAGGACTATAAAAATGGTTAAGCAGATATTTAAAAGGCCAAACAATTTCTGGAGATGACCATTTCAATAATTGAAGCTGAAAACTCAGTAGATGAATTAAGCATCAGAACAGAAACAACTGAGGGGAGAATTTGTAGACTAGTCCAGCCCAGGCTTGTAATCACATAACTCTAGTCTCATCAAGGACAATTTCAAAATTCCAAATGTGTTCAAAGCTAAACCTTCAGAGCTTCCCCAGCTCAGGCCTGCTTCAGGCCTCACAGCCCGAGGTGGGGGAGGTGACTTGTCAGCTGCTTCTCTCCTCCTACTCTGCCTCCCCCTCTTCTTAGGGCTGTTTCTGACCTCTCCACCCTGTGCCAAGGGGAAAAGATTCAGGGAAAAGGGAGACAGCCTTGTAAGCCTGGGACTGTGTCATCTGGCGTCAGTGCCCTCTGGGTATGGAGACTGTCCAAAGCTGACTCTTTCCAGATTTTTTTCTCAGAAGTTCCCCCTCTCCCTCCACATATTGTAGCTCCCTGATGCAGACAACACTTCTCTGGCTGTCAGATTTTGATGACTTCCTCAAACCTGGGCCTCTTGTGTTTCCTTCACCTATTGTGGGGCAAAGAGGCAAGATTTCTTTTCAGATGATCCCTGGCCAATGCTTTTTATGGATTCCACTTTGTTCCTTGAGACATACTCCCCTTTGCCTCCTGTAAGTAAAAGTCCCGTTTGCACCCAGTGTGGCCCTGCAAGCAGGTGAAGCTTCAGCCATGTTCTCCAGACTTCATACTTGGCAACATCAAACGCATGTCCTTCTTCCTAAAACTCTAAGGGACAAATTCTGGGAGGTCTCCTTGATTCTTGAGGCGAGGGGGAGCACACTCCTCCCTGACCCTATGTAAATGTGGAGGGAAGAAAAAGCACTCTCCAAAGATATCCTCACCCACCCATTTTTCTACCTTAGCCTCCTCATACTTTCAAAGTCAGTAGTGGGTTCATGACCTTGAAATCCAGAAATGTTTGCATACTCTTAGCAGAGCCAGAGTGACTTGGGAGTACTGGTCAACCATGGTGTTGGTTTTAGCTTTGGAGGCCTGGCCAAAACAGAGGGAGAAATGGCATTTGAGCATCCTGTTTCATTGGCTTTTATCCCAAATAATTGAAATAATTAGATTTTTAAATGAAACAAAAATGCAAATAAGATGCTATCATTTTTTTTGATGTCAAGAATTCAAGGCTGAAAACACAAACCACAGAGGAGGAAAAGATATTCGCAATGCATATCACAAAAGGTAATGCATATTACTCAGAATACATAAGGAATTTTAACAAATCAGTAGAAAAATGAGAAAAAAAAACCAAAAAACTTGAAACAGGCTCTTCAAGAAAGAAGATATCCAAATGACCAGTAAACATAAAAGTGTGCTCAAGCTCATTAGTTATCAGGGAAAAGAAAATTAAAACCACAATGATATGTACCATTACACACTCACCAAAATAGTTAAAATTAAAAACAGAAAATACCAAGTATTGATGAGATTATAGAGAAGCCAAAATTTTCCTATGCCAGTGGGGTGGCAGAGTAAATTGATACATCCACATTGGAAAACTCCTTTGCAATAGCTATCTAATCAGAACATTTGACCTAGCAATTTCATTCCTAGGTCAATAGGACAATTAACTCAATAGGACATATTTATGGTATATGAATGAGGCATCATTCATTATAGCCCCAACCTGAAAACAACTCCAATATCCATAGATAATAGAATAGATACATAAACTGTGGTATATTCATAAAATAGAATACTATGCAGGAATAGAAATGCATGAACTGTCACACACAACAAAGTGGATAAATCTCACATGAGTAAAAGTAGTTGAACCCAAAGGTATCTACTGCACGATTCCATTTATATAAAGTTTGAAAACAGGCAAATCTATGTTGTTAAAAGTGAATAGAGTGATTTTGTTTTGGAAAAGGGGAGGGAGTAGAGATGGGGCGGGGTCAGAAAAGGGGCTCTGGGGGCTGGTCGTATCCAGTTTCAAGTCCCATTGGTGATGACATGGTGTGTTCACTTTGTAATACTTCATTGAGCTGTCTGTACACTTAAGATTTGTGCACTTTACCCATTTTACACTTCAATAGAAAAGGGAGTTTCTAAAGGGAAAATAAAACAAGAAAAAACAATTTCAAAAAGCCCAGCTATGAGAAGACAAAGACTAAATGTGAGTCAGAAATACATAAAGAACACTGATTTTGAGTCTGAATTGTATCATCACTGCATTAATGATATTGAACAAATCACCTGATCTCTTTGAGTCTTAGTTTATTTATGAAATAAGAATGATATAATAATACTTCCT
Organism: Rhinolophus sinicus; assembly: GCF_036562045.2. Taxonomy (NCBI): domain Eukaryota; kingdom Metazoa; phylum Chordata; class Mammalia; order Chiroptera; family Rhinolophidae; genus Rhinolophus; species Rhinolophus sinicus. Next base: position 30,049,149 of record NC_133755.1, read on the forward strand.
CAGAGGATTGTTATGAAATGTCGGATGAGACAATGTGTGTAAATGTGCTTTGAAAATGGTAATAAGCATCAGTTATAATAATAATAGACATGTATTAAATGATAAAAAATTTCAAGGCCATTTTTTCTTCATAAATTGTTCTCTTTCAAGAAATCATATAACGCCCAACAAAGAATCAGGTAACAGAGGCCTCCCATACTATCCTCATGAGTCACCAACAGATGGGCCGTATAGCCACACAGATATGTGAGTCTACAAGATAAATTTAGAAGCTTTTCATGGCAACAAAATATTGGCCTCTTAACATGACTGACTTGTCTCAATGGACAAGTGTAGGGAAGACTCTTCCTTACTTTTAATCTGGATGTCTCCGTTACAGCTATTTCGGTTGCAATAACAGAAACCAACTCAAGCTAATTTAAGCAAAAAAGAATGTGGAAATGTCTCCCACAACTCAAGGACAGTAGAGTAGTTGGGCTTCTAGGATCAGAAACTATTCAGCCTTAAAGGACCAGGCAGAGCTTGCTCCCTTGTCTCAGTCCCGCTTCTTGAAGGTATCTGCTTCATTCTTCTCTCATAGCAATCTGGTTCTCTATCCTTCGTTGGGCACAGAAAGGGGAAAGATGGTCCTGAAACATTTCTGCATTGACAGCCTTTCCTCTCAAAAAACCAACCTAGCCTGACGGGCAGTTTCTTGGTCTCAAATCAAATTTCCCAGGAGACAACCAGTTTGATTTGGCTTTGGAAGAGTGATCACCCTGATTTGGTTAGCTGGCTGGAGGTACAGTGTCATTTAGTACAAATGTGTCTGTTAGGGGCCCACCCACTGGATCATGGGTAAAATCCTCAGAGGAAGGGGGTTATGAGCTGGAAAAATACTCATAAAAGCTTTTGTTGCAATTTCCTGTAGATTTTAACTGTGGTTGTTGCATTAATCAAGTTGCCTGCCTCCGTCTTTCCTCTTTTTTTGAGAGTTGTTCCCATAGCCCTGCTGAGAATGGATGTCCAACCACATGGACTCTTGGTATCCACATGACAGTTGACTGGACCAAGGAGTACTCTCTGGCACATTACAGGCCAATCATATCATAATTTTCTGTCAGAAATTTAGAAATGAAATGGAAAGGCTGGGTCAGTTACTCCTGGGTGTTGGACCTGTAAGACCATGGAAGGTTAATGCTGGAGTAGCCAAGCTTATGCCTACGCAGTGAAATACAAACAACTGGAAGGAGAAATGGAAAAGAGAGACAGACCTTGCTAGCTTTTAGAAAAAGACACAAAGACTGACTGGTTTCTGACATTCCTGTTCCCAGGTTCTGTTCCATGTGGTCTTAATCACAAATCCGCAGTTGGGTTCCAGGAAATCATTCTGTCTGCTTATTATAGATACTAAGCTAAGCTGCCTTGAGGAGATTTATGTCTATTGTAACCAGAGGATCTGAATAAGTTTAAAAACATCACTGTCCACTGAGTGTCCTTTCCACCCCACGCAGATGTGAAGATTTTTTGCGTTGCACTCTGCCCACAGTTGTACAAAACCAATAGTTATTTTTAGATTTTCCACCAAGGCATGATTTAGTGCCTACCATGTTTAGCATAAAAAGCATTAACAAAGAAATATGACACACGATCCTAGCCTCAGCGACTACAGTCTAGTTGAGAAGAGAATACATCGCACATCTAAAATAATTAGAAACTAGCACAGAACAGTACATCATTAAGTCTTAAATTGCATGGCCCAGAAACATTACTACTGTACTGGAAAGAGAGAGACCAGTATCCTTGAATCTGTAATGGGCAGAGATGAGACAGAAGGGGAAGGGGTTCTACAGTGAGCAAAACAAGCAGGAGTGGAGGAGAGGGTTCACATCCCTAATTGATAGGAAATTGGTCAAAAATAGTTCTCTTATTTCTGATTACTAACTTCCAGATGGTGATGAGTTCTCTTGTAATGTTGGGAAATTATAAACGCACACTGCTTTAATTAAAGTTGCCTGCTTTATGATCTTATAGCATTTTCTGTGCAGGATACTTTCACTCACTTAAGCTTGATATAGGATTAGATTTCCTGAGGCCAATCAGCTATTTTTCCTAGTCGATGAAGTATTTTGCAACAAACATTCATAACCATATCTAAAGTTGGTTGTTGTATGTTGGCCTGCATGATGGTTATTAATAGCAAACAAGCCCATAATACAGTTGTCTAAATATGAACAAACGTGCATATTCATGTAGCAATTTAAATTCACAAAATGCTTTACTTTATAATATAATCAATCACCCTACATAGGTAGAAGTAATACTAGGAAGTCACAGTGAAAGAAAATTGTTACCGTAGTTGTATATAATCTTCTGAAACAAACAAAAAATATATAGCCAGGAGAAAGAAACAAAAATATATGCATTTTATATGACTTGTAATTATGAAATTATTATAATTCTAGAATTGACCTATATAATTAGTGAATGAATAATGACCTTTATTTGGAGTTACTTTGTCATAGATTGCATGAACTTTGTTAACAAAACCACCAAAATAGTTGTTCTACTATGACGTAGTTTGAAAATTATATTTATTGTTGATGATCAATTATGTTCCAAAGCAACACAATAAAAACTATGATTTAAAAGATGGCTCTTTTTTCCCCTCTTTATAGCTATTAACTGTGTCAAATTTAACTTTAAAGTATATTGATGAATACAAGAGAAATCTAAGTAGAGAATTTTAACAATGCATTCTGTCCATTCTATATCTTTTTAAAAATGATACTCCGAAAAGGATAATTTTCTTTTAATCTTTAGTGACTTATTTGATCTTTCCACTTTAAAGGTAATTAGCTTTTCATTTGTTTTTTTACAAAATTATAATTTTATGTACTATGTAATTTTTTTTGAATGAACACATATCAAAGATTTATTGATTCATGAATAAGAGAACTAGCAAAATGGTAAACTTGTTCAAAATGTAGCTCTTTAATTTTAAAGATAGTTCTATTAGAACTGTGTCCAGATTTCATGCAAGTAATTTGAAATTGTATTCTATTATTTTTATTTATTTATTTATTTATTTTTGTGTGGATGAGGACACACTGTAATATTTTTATTTGACAGAAATTGCCATGTACCAGAAACGATGTGTGACACGGAGCATTGACATGTTGGAGGACGCTTTATTTATTTACTTATTTATTAAGATTTTATTGGGGAAGGGGAACAGGACTTTATTGGGGAACAGTGTGTACTTCCAGGCCTTTTTTCCAAGTCAAGTTGTTGTCCTTTCAATCTTAGTTGTGGAGGGTGCAGCTCAGCTCCAGGTCCAGTTGCCGTTGCCAGTTGCAGGGGCACAGTCCACCATCCCTTGAGGGAGTGGAAACCGGCAACCTTGTGGTTGAGAGGATGCGCTTCAACCTACTGAGCCATCCGGGAGCTTGGTGGCAGCTCAGCTCAAGGTGCCGTGTTCAATATTAGTTGCAGGGGGCAGAGCCCACCATCCCTTGCAGGACTCGAGGAGTTGAACCGGCAACCTTGTGGTTGAGAGCCCACTGGCCCATGTGGGAATCGAACTGGTAGCCTTCGGAGTTAGGAGCATGGAGCTCCAACCGCCTGAGCCACCAGGCCGGCCCCTCTATTATTTTTTTTAAATGTTATATTTTAAAGATATAATACTGGCAGAAATATAATCTAAGGAAAATTAAAAACATATTTAGATGAAAATGTTAATTTAAAATAGTAATGATTTGTCTCAAATTATTTTAGAACTGCTTTTTAGAATTCATTTTACATGATAAAGTCAAAATGAAGGTGCACAGATACTACTTTTCAAACCACAACCCAAAAGCAAAGCAAGCTAAAATGTAGAGTAAAACTTCAGTTTGGACTTTATATTTTGTAATTAGCGTGGCAACAAAATGTTCAAAGAACGCATCATACTTGGGAAGTTTACAATACTGGAAATACCCCCATTCTTACACAAAAAAATAGAGACTTAAGAGCAAAAACACAGAATTTATTAAGCCTCTGTACTATGCTAGGCATTCACATAATTATCTCACAGTAATCCTTACTTCTGCAAAGTATGATCTCCCTCTGATGCAGCAGAAAATGAACTTCATAGCAGCTGCATAGCTTACTCAATAGGTCCTAGTTAGTGATTGCTCGAACCCATTTATTATCTTGTAAATTCACACTTTTCTCTTCTCCCTTCAGTGGCTATCTTATTTGGAACCATATCAACTAGTGATTAGGTTAAATTTCAAAATCTCAGACGCTCAGAACAGAAACTTCTTTTTTTGTAAACAAGGGAAACTGAAAAATGTCTTTCCTATGGAGTTATTTAACATTATTAGAACTGTTTCTACAACTGCTTATCTTTTTAAAAAATCAATGTCGTAAAAAAGAGGGACTATTTTAGATTAAAAGCATGTAAAGAGATTGATGGAGTCTAAGACACAGTACCCCAAAATACGGAAAACTTTTTCCTCTCCTACAAAATATAACAACCAAATGCAATGTGTAAAACTTTAGTGGGTCCTGGTTAGGAAACAAACAGATGTAAAGAGATATTCTTGAGAAATTTGGGGAAAATTGAATATGAACTGGATATTGAATGACATTATTGAATTAATTATTGATTTTATTGGGTATGATAATGGTATTATAGTTACGTAGCAGAAGCTTCTTTTCCTTAGGGATGCAAACTGAAGTATTTAAGGGATTAGTGTTATATTATCAGCACATTTTTAAAAATGACTCATGAACAATATAAAATATGTATAGCCAGATCATTAGAAAGTAATGAAATTGGGGGCGGCCCTTTGGCTCAGTTGGTGAGAGTGAGTGCTCATAGTTGCCGGTTCGATTCCCACATGGGCCAGTGAGCTGCACCCTTCACAACTAGATTGAAAACAACTACTTGACTTGAAGCTGATGGGTCCTGGAAAAATACACTGTTCCTCAATATTCCCCAATAAAATTTTTTTTTATTAAAAGTGATGAAATAAATATGGCAAAATGGTAATAATTGTTGGATCTAGGTGGAGAGGATACAGAACTTCATTGTAATTTTCTTTCAATTTCTCTCCACATATAAATATGTTCATAAAAAGTTTGGGAAGATAAAAACCTAGTCTGTAAGCTTCACTTAACCTCAAGTTTTTTTAAGGACACCACAAATGATCTAAATTAAATAGATAAACTTCTATCATCTGTCCTACAAATTCAAATCAGTTTCATTCAAACAGTGAGTTTCATTCATTTGTTGAGCATCTACCCAGTGGAGAACATCCTATTTGTCTTCATTCTTTTTTTTTTTCAACTTTTATTTATTTTAAGTGTGTTTTTCCAGGACCCATCAGCTCCATGTCAAGTAGTTGTTTCAATCTAGTTGTGGAGGGCGCAGGTCACACTAGCCCATGTGGGGATCGAACCGGCAACCTTGTTGTTAAGAGCACTATGCTCTAACCAACTGAGTTAACCGGCCGTCTGAGAACATCCTATTTGTGTAATGCTGATTCAAAAGTGATGAAGAAGACAAGGATCCCGTGTTTGGAATTAGGTTAGCACATGTTAAGAAAATAGGATAATAAAATAATCAACTAGTACTGGGGAATTTAAGAGTAATGGGAGATCTCTGAGGATTACAGTAAGTGGGATCTTGACCCCACCCTTTAAAAATGGGAAGTATTTGAACAGGAAGAACTAAACAATGACAGTTGAATGGATCGAGATGAGTGAAGACATGGAAGTGAGGATGCCTTGAGCATATTTTATAAATCAAAGATACAAAACTGTCATTCTAAACTTTAGATCACTAGGCGATAACTCATGTTTCTTCACGGAGTTGGTATAATTCCAGATTGAAAGTAAGACATGTGGGCAATGCAATTATATTACAAGTGAATGCATGATTCCCTTTAAGTTTTTTAAATATTGAAAATGGCTCTCATGTTCCCTTGGTTCCCTTGAGCACCAGTAGAGGTGGAGAGACCTTCAACTGCTACTGTGTTTTCCCAAAAATAAGACCTCACTGGACAATCAGCCCTAATGCATCTTTTGGAGCAAACATTAATATGAGACCTGGTGTTGTTATGTTATGTTATGTTATGTTATGTTATGTTATGTTATGTTATGTTATGTTATGTTATGTTATGTTATAATATTATATTATACCCGGTCTTATATTATAGTAAAATAAGACTGGGTCTTATATTAACGTTTGGTCCAAAAGACGCATTAGAGCTGATTCTCCAGCTAGGTCTGATTTTCTGTGAAACATGGTAGTTACTAATTTAGGGGCTGGTAACTTTTACTGCTAGTGGGTAATTAGATCCTTTAGGTGTGAAGAGATGATGGTCTGGACTAATATAGTAGAAAGTGACTAGTGGCAGCTAATAAAATAGTCCTGATGTAAAGGCTAATCTGGCCCCCTCTATGAGAGGCTCCAATTTATGAAGGAGATAAACAGATGATCTCTTTGTGTGTTGTACTAATCTAGGCAGACCATGACCTCTGTGAAATCATTCTCAAAAGTATGGTCTCTGGTTCTTATAAGCATCTCAGCCAATTCCAGATATATTCATTTTCACATAAAACTAAGGCTTACTTGAAACCTACTGAGTTATTAAGGGTTATGAAGTTCTGATACTCAGACTAAAATTAGTAATTTGTTTAGTGAGGACTAATTCAGTGTTCTTCCAGGAAGACAAGATGCATGCAAAGCTGCTAGATAGCACGTGTGCAGATATGATTGGTAGAAAAATCCCATAATTTTCAGGAAAGACATTTTTATTATCAGTGCTTCATCAGTATTATTTTAGGTTGGTTATGGTTTTTAAAAGTTGCTATTCTTACATTCTATGCTCAGTTAAGATTTATCATTACCATTTTGCTCTGGGGTATCGATTAACTTGTAACGTGCAGTGGTATATATTTGCATCAATAGTGTCTTTTTTAGCATGCCATTTTCCAATATTTAGACATTAGGATATGTACACATTGTTCAAACAATAAGCTATACCAGAATTGCAAAAATAGATGCGTATACAATTTCCCATAGCATGACACTTCATTGTTATTCCCAACCCTTTTTCCATTGGAAAATGAAAATGAGTACACAGGGAAGTAAGTATAGGGTGTGATTTTTCTAGAGCTTTTTCTCCTGCCTAAAGCTGTCATTGGCATAAATAGTTTGAGACCAGCTGCTCTGTTCTAATTACCTGCTATTAATAAATGCCCGAGCCTTTTCTTTTCTTTTTCTTTTTTTGGGCAAAATAGTGATCTGAATTATATAAAGTAAATTTGACAAATATTATGATCTATTAACTTATCCCTCCATTTACGTTTCTTCAATAGAGTATAAAATTGTTTATCTGAGAAGCAACTTATCTGATGGCATCCAGATAACAGAATTTTTCTAAAAGGATTATTTTAATGATCAACCACTTAAACAATTAGCCCATTGCAGTAATGTAAGACTTATTTGCTCTAGTAGTGTTTAGAAGTGACAATAGCTACTTAGGATGCAAATGATGACTTAATTTTTCTGAGTAACAAGTGTTTAAAAGTGTTAAATTGCAATTTTATATCTGCATGTATGTTGTATGAATGTGTAAAATATATATGAATATTATTTACTATATGCATATAATGGATAAAATGGTAGAATGTCTTTTTCTCTTTTATTATGCATTTTAAGATTACTAAACTCCAGAATATTCTTTGCTCTGGAACAGGTTAGGTCACAAAAATTTAGGATGAGTGATTACTCACTGTTCTGCATAATCCTAGTTTACAACTGTTTATACAGTTACGAGGAGAGACCTTCAGAGAGGCTGTTGATAGGCTCATTGGTCTAAAATGGGCAGCCCAGAGGGGTATTTGGCCCATGCAACGTTTTTTAAATTAATTGAATTAATTCTTAATATTGAAAAGCTGGGAAATTTACATAAAATCCAGATGTGACGTTTCTTTTGGGGGAAAAATGCTTTTGACACACTGGGTCTATATTCACTACTCAAACTGGTGAATCGGCTGGTCCTTTAGCATGGTACCTGTTATTCCCTGACACTGATACTGAGGATTAATTGCCATTTAATATCATACTCGCACTGTATGCTTTTTGTATTTACCATCCTCACTCATTTACTTCCCGGCCTCTGTTGACATTTGAGTGTATGATATCTGGGTTAACTTACAGAGGCCTTGGGATAGTTATGGAATTTCACCTAGAGCATATTCATGTAAGCTCAGTCCCATATAAAAAAGTAGGAGGGGGTTCCAATTTCAGTATGCTGCCCCTATGTTTTTAAGAAAATCCAGCTAATGGTGATTTCTATTCCAGCATAATTTCATTTATTGGCTAATGATATTGTGCTTATTTTAAAATATGTTGCCTTAGTATTTCTCCAGCTAGGCTCTGTGGAATGCCAGAAAATGGTGACTGGAAAACAAATGCTTCTCTGGTCAATTAAGCTTGGGTAATACTGCATAGTAGACCCCTCTTGATGCTAGGTGCATAGAAGCATATTGAAGGCTCTGAGAAGTCCGGAAGTCACTTTGTTTACTGGTTGATTAAATAAATAAACTTATTTGACAGAGGAAGAATTTTTTCTCTTTCACTTGGAAAATGCCTCGTCCATCCATTGATCCAACAAATTTATATATGAAATGCCTACTATGTGCTAGTCTCTGTGAATAAGACAGAGTTGGCCATGACCAATATTTTCACTTTCTATCAGCCCCTCACTTCTCATGAGAGCTGTTTCAGGGCATTAGCTGCACTACCTTTTGTTATGTCACTAATGGTAATTTTGTTAATGGAGAGAAAGCAAAAGAAGTTGGGAGGAGACATTGGCAAAACTGGATAGAAATGGGGAATTATTAGGTTGGTGCAAGAGTAATTGCAGTTTAAAAGGTTAAAAATAATTGCAAAAACCGCAATTACTTTTGTACCAACCTAACATGAAAAAGACTGAATGGGGAAATTGTGATGCTTTGACAGAGGCAATAAACTTGAGCAAGCTTTGGGGAAACGAAATCTGATTTGTGACGTAGGTATCAATTAGGATGCTTTTGGCTGCAAGTAATAGAAAATTCAACCAATGAGACATATGTAGTAAGGAAAATTATTGTCTCACTTAATGAGAAATTTAGGGGTAGGGAGGCTCTAGAGTTATTTAATTCAGTAGCTTGATATCATCAATGAATAAGGCCCTTTCCAAATTTCCTCCTTCCTGCATAGTGAGTTGGTCTTTGTCCTCAAGCTTGCCTTTAATAGTCACAAGATGGCTGCCACAGCTCCAAGTATCACACCCTTACAAAATAGTAATAGCTAAAATTTACATAGCACTTTTGACAGGCCAGACACTGTTCTAACTAAGCACGTTACGTGTATTAGTTCCTTTGCTCCTTACAACAACCCCCACAAATTGGTTCTATCAACCCCATCTTAACAGATACGAATACTGAAGTACCGGGAAGTTAAGTAACTTTCTCAGAGTCAACTTGCTAGTGAATGGAATCATTGAGCTACAACTGTAGGGAGTCTGGCTCCAATAAAGGAAGAAAGTACCTTTCTCACATTCGTTTATAAGAGTTAGGAAACATCATTAGAACCCCCTACTTCCTGCCTATTTCCTCTCAAGTATCATTACCCTGATTTGTATCACATGCCTATTCCTAATCACCCAAAAGGGGGAATAAAATTATCGTGGATAGTTTAGACCAATCTAGATTAATCTCTGGGGCTAGAGAGTAACTCAACCTACCCCATACATCAACTAAATGAGATTCTATAACAGGACACAGACTGAGGTGGGGAGGCTTCTGGGAAGGCAACCAACAGTGTCTGCTACAGCCTGAAGTGCGCTGGGGCCTTGAAATGGACAGATCCAGTAGGCATCTGAAGCCACATCAAAGGATGGGCCTGGTGCGCCACGTACGGGGTTGCGATGCCTTGAGGCAGTAGCTGGAATTATGAGAATGGGGCACATATCCAAGGAAGGTGGTAGAGAAATCAGAGGGCTAGAAACTGAACCTTAAAAACATGGAGGACAGGAATGATTGAAGCAATATAGTCAAAATCTTGAGAACTGTTTAAGCTGTGTGATAGGTACATGGGGTTCCTTATATAATGTTCCCCTCTGTTTTTTGTGTGGATCTGAAAATTTCTCTAATAAAAAATTTTGAAAAACAAAACAAAAACCAACCACGGAGGCTCTGGAAACTCTCACCATGTAGGAGTTTCCTGTCCTTGCTTCCCCAGCCCCTCTGCAGTCCTGTACCTTAACCCTTTTCTAAGGTTTGAACCCACTCCCGTACTTTGAGACAAGTTTGGGTACCAGACAGGGAGGATATAAGAGGCCCTAGTTTGGCTTCTCAGTGGTTCCATTTATAGCCAGTTCTGTCTGTGGTCTCTGCTGGCTGTTCTGATGAGAGTTTCTGCCTTCCTCACCATTTCTACTTGGCTTCAGAGCCTACATTTCTCAACCCTGATCTCCAATCTTTCTGTGGCCAGGTCCTGATAAGATACCTACCTTCAGATCAGTTGTCTAACTGCTGGGGTCTCTGCTATTTGCCAGAAACATAAAGCCTTTATTTAAATTTGGCCCTTATTACAAAACCTTTTAAACTAATAGAACTCAAGTCCTGCATGGCCCTTTCACCACCAATTTTTTCATTTGGGAATATTTCCCTGAACACTTGTTCTGAGAATAATTCACCTGTAGCTTTAGTCCTGTGTTCATCTCCTTGATGTCTGCTCCATCCTGAAAGTCTGCCTGGATCAGCACTCATACCCATCTTTAATAGGAGGAGAAACAGAGCTGTCAGACAAGTAAACAGGAAAGGAACAGTTGCAGATGTGGAAGAAAAGTAAGGGGAAAGTAGCACAATGTTTCCTTTAGGTTTCTGAAGCATGCACAGACCACTATATTGCATAAGCAAATGGCAATGCTACTAAGGAGCAAAAGCTGAAGAGTTGGCAGAAATTGTATAGTTTATTGTAAAGAGAAAACAAAACATAACAAAGCAAATGGATAATGTAAATGAACTTGGGCATAAATGCTAAACTGCTTACATAAATGGCTGATATTAGAGCTCTCCACAGCCAAGCATATTTAAACATTTTGTAGTTTTGCAGCCTTTATATAGTTGGGCTCCAAGTGAAAAGTGTTTCTGATACCACCCACTGTGTTGTAACCCTAATCTCAATCATCTCATGTGTATGACACACACTTTAAAACGCAAAGGAGCATCTGGCTCTGAGGCAGCCAGTTTTGGCCTCCAAGGCTATGGGGATTGCATGCAGGATGGCGATAACTTGATCAACTTCCTCTCTTAGGAGGAAGTGGGGTGGGGGGCAGGCCCAGCCTTGGTGGCGTGGCACTGAGGAAAGGGAAAACATTTAGTGAACTACTTGAGGTCTCCTAGATTCAATTCAGTAAATACTCAGTGAGCATCTACTGCGTACAATGCACAACAAAATAAATAATATCCTTGCTGAATTGGTGACTACTATCTCAGCAGGGGTTATTACTCCCCGTACTTATTTATTTATTTTTATTTTTTTGCAAAGTGTCTCTTTGGTGAATCTTGTGAATTCCTTCTCAGAACAATGTTTATAAATATGTAAAATTAAGTTCTTAAGATCTCAAAGGAAACCAATTATATTGAACTAGTCATCAAACTTAAAACAGCAAGCACATTTGTGATACAGTACTCTATATGCTTCTTTATGAGTACTTTAAATAACAAGATCTAGTGGTGAGTGTAATTATTCCTGTAATTTCAAAGTAATGTTGGGTGTAAATGATATTTCGAGAGATCTTCATCAACTCTAATGTGATATGAAAATATGCATAATTTCTGTTGGCGATATGTCACAGGTATTGCTAGTGCTACTGTGGTTTGTTGTTTGCATTTATAAGAAAGAAATGCTAAATTTCAGGTAGAGGTTAGTAAAAATAAACGTGTGAATAAACTTGTGAATTCAATCCCCTTGGACTCTCTGGACCCTAGGTTAAGAACTTCTCACCCTGTGTGTGTGTGCACATGTGCTCATATACATGTCCTTCAGAGAGGAGAGAGTGCTGGAACAATAAATTACCGAAATCATTACAATATGAGGCAGAATAGAATAAGTGATCTAGAATTAGAGTAGCAAAGCGCTACAGGGACTCAATAGGGAGAGGAACTCAGAAAAGGCTGAAAAAGAGGTAAAGGGGAAGAAAAGGAAGTAAAAAGAGGAAAGACACGAATTTTACCTTCTGGGTCATCCTTTTGCTCCCATCCTCCTCTTCCCCACCTCATTAAAGGGACTAAAGCTGGCTTGTCTTTAGAGCTAGCCTTAGGTGGAGTAGGATTTAGAGCAGTTCTCCAACGGTTTGGTCTCACCATCCCTTTGCACGCTTCCAAATTGTTGAGTACCCAAAGAGCTTTTGTTTGTGTGGGTTATATCTATTCTATAAACATTATTGTACTAGAAATTAAATTTGAGAAATTTAAAAATATGTATTAATTCATTTTTAAAAACCCATTATGTGTTTACATAAATAGCATGCTTTTGGTGAAGCCTAACTATATTTTCTTCAAAAACAATGAAAATGTTTGTGAGGAAGGAGACATTGTCTTATATTTTTGCAAATCTCTTTAATATCTCGCTTAACAGAACAATTGGAATCTGTATCTGCTTTTGCAGTCAGTGTTTCAATAGACATGTTATATAGCCTCTGTAAAGCTCCACTGTATTCTTGTGAAAGAATGAGAGTGAAATAGGCAAATAATGTCTTAATATCATTGTGAAAATAGTTTTGACCTTGTGGACCCTCAGGGATCCTCAGACCATACTTTGAGAACTGTTGATTTAGGGATTTCTTCTAATATGTTTCTTCTTTGTTTTATGATTTGAATTTTTTTAACTACAGAGAAAGATTAATTCTATAACTAGAAATAAATGGTATAAGAATTCAAATATGTGTGTGCTGGATAGCTCTTATTGTCCCTCCAGATGTCCAGCTGTCCTCCATCCTGTTCTGGGACCTGCATGAATAATATCAACAGGCTCCAGTTGAGTTTGGCCAATGAGTAGTGCCGGCAGGAGAGCAAAGGTTGGCAGGAGAGTGAGGTTGGGATATTTATTCCCTAGTTGAAGTGGGCTCCCTATGCCGTTCACCAAAGATCAGAGTTCATGCCATGGGACCAACGTTCTGCGTACTACCCTCTATCTACAGGTTTCTGCAAATCCTTCTTACCCTCATCCCTTCAGGCATAGAGGTGATAATATGCCTCCCTTATACTAGCCTAAAGGAGTTAGACCTTACAACTTATCTCTACCCTGTCTGCACCTTTGGAAAGAGTCCTTTACTACACTCTTCTCAAAATTCCTAATTTGAATGCACTATGCGTTTCTTGCCAGACTCTGATTAATGCAAGCTGTGAGAGTTCCGTGACCTTAAGGATAAACTTCAGTTATAGTATTCTGCATGGTATCAGATCCACTTGATTTTAATAGAAGTTAGAAAGCTATAAAGCCCTGGTGTCTCAGAGCCTGAGGTCTTTAATGGCTCAGGAAAGAGAGAGCCGGATGCATTGAAAACCTGTTGGTGTCTACAAAGACTTCTTGGTTTTGCCACTGCTTGAGTTGATTTTCATCTGTGCATAAATAAAACAGAAATATAGCTGTAGAAGTATTTGTAAATGCTAATGTGGCCATGCTTCTGGGCAGCAGTGTGCCAATGCCAGGCAATAGATCATGATTGGCCTAAGTCAGTAGTTCTTAAAGTGTCCCTGGACCACCAGCAGCAGAGCAGCAGCAGTAGCAGCAGCAGCACCTGGGAATGCAAGTTGTTAAAAATGCAAGTTCTCAGGCCCCACCTCATACCCACTGAATCAGAAACTCTGGGAGTGGAGTCTAGCAATCCGTATTTTATTATAACAAGTCTTCAAAGGGTTTCTTACGCATGGTAGTTTGAGAAGCTTTACTCTAAGCAACTCACAACATCACAGTTCCCTACTTTTCTGGACTCCCTTGCAGCTAGGGGTGCTCATGTGATTCTCTCATACCCTACTGCCTTCAATTGGACATCATATCTGAAGCTGCAGTGACCATCCTGCAATCTTGGGGCAACAAGATAATAGAAGCACTGTAGAAGCACAGTAGAAGCACTGACCCTGACATCACAGTTCATCTCCAAACTTCTTGTTAATTGAAAAAATACCACCCTACACCCTCCACTTATTTAAGCCACTGTTTAAGTTTTGTTAGTTGTCGCCAAACATATTTCTAACTGATATGACATGGTGTTTTTTTTAAAAAAGATTTTTCCCCTTATGATGATAAGAATTTTAAACAGTCTTTTAATGTTGAAAGAAGTATTAAAAATGGAGCAGAGGGCAAAATGCTTGTGGATTTGTAAAATAATTTTTAGCATGTGTGGCTCAATTCTTGCTAAATCCCCAGAAACCTTGTAATAAAAGGGCTTCAGTGCTAAGGAGTCCTCCTCTGGAAATGTTTGAGAAGAACTTTTAAGAGAAACTATGTTGGGGTTTCATGAAAGTCATGTTGATCATTTCTAAGAAAGTAGCAAAGTAGAAAAGGGAAAACTTGTTTCCTATTCTGTTCATGACACTGCTGACACCAAATGTGTGGGTGGTTTCCTTCACATTAAACAATTCTGACACTACCTGGAGTTAGCACAGTCCCTACAGGTGTAAGGGCTCAGTCCCCCAAATTGCCCCAACTTCAGAGACCAATTACAAGTCCCAGGTTTGTGACCTGTGTTTCTGACCAACCATGTATAAATCAGGGGTTCCCACAACCTCCTCCTTCCATTCAACAATGTGCTAGAACAGCTCGTGGAAATCAGAAAAGCTCTTTACTTACTATTACCAGTTTATTATAAAGGATACAACTTAGGAAAAGCCATATGGAAGAGATATATAGAGCAAGGTACGGAGGGGTTTGGAGCGTCCATGCCCTCTCTCGTCTCACCACCCATCCAACCACCTCAACGTGTTCACCAACCCAGGACTCTCCAAATCCAGTCATTTAGGGTTTTTATGGAGGCTTCATTAAGTAGGCATAATTGATTAAATCATTAGCCATTGGTGATTAAGTTTGTTTCCAGCCCCTCTTCCCTCCCCAGAAGGCAGGGTTGGGGCTGAAAGTTCTAACACTCTCATTACATGGTTGATTCCTCTGGCAACCAACCCCCATCCTCCAAGAGTTACCTCATTAGCATAAATTCAGGTATGGTTCATAGTGGCTTATAATGAAGAGCAAAAATTGCTTCTCTCACCCCTACTACTCAAGAACTACAAAGGTTTTAGGGATAAAAACCAAATATATATTTATTATATCACAATATCACAGGTAACTAATTTCAAAGGCAACAGTACCTGTTATCTACCATTGTACCCGATTCACGGTGAATGCTTAATAAATATTTGTATAGTGGAACTGGTGGGTTTTTTTTAAATGAACAAAACAGTCTTATTAGTGGAACATTTCCAGTGGTTAAGAAAGCAGTGGATCAATCTACTCAAATAAGACTACTTGAAGTTTGACGCTGAAGCTCCTTTTCAGAGACAGCACTGTGATCTGCATGTAACGAGCACATAAATATGCTGACTGACTGAATAAATGAAATTTCTTCTAGGTGACATATGACGATTCCTGTTCAACTCTGACAGGCACTGTCACAGGTGCTATTGTTATATACCATATCCCATTTAATCTTTGAAATAATTGTGTGAAGCAGGCAACAGTGGATTACTAGTGACTGAGTGTGGGCTTAGTGTACCAGCAAAACTGGGGCACACAAATTTGTTTGGGGAAAATTGATATCTGATGTCTTATTTAGAAAAGAACATCAGAGTACTGTAGCCAATATTGGAAAAATCAGAAGTTTTTTCTATGTTACATTTGCGTATTCTTCGCATTTTAAATTATATATTGGGGAGTGCTTTGTATGACTAAGACCATCTAAAGCTCTTCATCTGGCTCCTGAAGATGATTCCCATTATATGGAACCAACTAAGGCTCAGAAAGCTTAGTTACTAGCACAAGTCACACTTAATAGCAGAGCCCACTATAATGTTATTCAATATTTATTATACATTATATGTTTATGATGGTACATACCAATTTTCCTTTTAACGGTGTGAATCTTGTTGGGCCTTCTTTAATGTTTTAATCACATAAAGCATACAAAAAAGTTAATCTAAATATCTGTTTTGATCCCTATTGTATTCTCAGCACCTAGAACAGTATTAAATATACTTTAGTTTTAGCAACTGAAAGTATAAATGATGGCAGTCATCAGCCCACCTAAATGATTGTGCTTTGTGTTAGTTTTGGGGTCAACCACGGAAAAGTGAGAAGGAAATCAAGCAGATCAAGAAAGCTTCTCTGATGCCCGTCTGAGGTTGCTTCGATTCTCAGACAAGGGTCCCCAGATGTCTTCACTTTTACCATCTTTAGGTTCCTATTTTGGGAGCTGGGGTCCCAGACTCCCTTCTCCCTATATAAAATAAAGTGTGTCAGGCAAAGGAATATGGTTTAAGAAAATGTATTCTGTAAGTCATTTAAGAAATATTTCCTGAGAACTGTATGATCCCATACTCATAATAAAGGGGACAAGAGAAAGACAAAATCTAAATGGGCTGACATTTTTTTCTTCTTTTTTATTTTTCCTTTCACCACGCAGTAGTGGGGACACTGAATTTTAGTATCACCTATGCTAGAGGGTCTCAATCATTGGTGTGCACAAAAACCACCTAGGGAATTATTTTAAAATTCACCTTTCTAAGTCTTGTCCCTAGAGTTCCTGATATTATAGGTATGAGTGAACCCAGGACTTCACCGGACGTGATTCTGTTGCTGGTGGTCTAGCCAACATGTTGTAAGAAACACTATCTTTACACAAACTTGAGTAGATTAAAAAAAAAATCTGAATTGTAATCAAGTCTTTATTTCTGCCATCCTCACCATTGCCTGGGCAATTATCCTATTCCTAAATTTGTCTTTCTCCCCAAAACATCCACAGCCCCTAAGCTAAGTGGCACTCTTTTGGGTCTTAGTTTAAATTATCTGCCCAAACCAATTTACACAAAAGAATGAATAAGAGTTAAATCCTCATTCAGGGCATTTTCATTAAAACAAAAAAGTATCCTAAGCCATTAGAATCGTCATTACACTTTAGTCTTGTTTCTTTTTTTGGGAGGAGGGGAGGATTAACCTGACAGCAACTTTTAGTCTAATTCTACTGCTGGAGGATTCATGTCCAGTTTCTTTATCTGCCTATTGAATCATTCGTTCTAGACTCATCCTATGTCTGTAAACCTATCCTCGGTAAGCCTATCCACAGGGACGACTCTTTATATCATCACCATGCCTTGCACGTTTCAATTATAGCACTTATCATCTTATGTTGGGAATGGCTAATTCATTTTTGTTATTTCTAGCTCTACTTACAGGCCCTGGCAAACAGCAGATGCTGAATAACTGTGGCATTAAAGAGTGAATGGCAAAGACTAGGCTGAAAGTTTTAAAATCAGTGTTGACTGAGAAACTAAACACGGAAATGGCAAGGGCTAAATGCCAGGCAGTGCGGGCCTAGAAGGAATGAAAATGACCACTAACAGCACAGAATCCCCCTGAAGGGATCACCTGTCCCATTTTCTCACGTCGCTTTTTTGGCCTCTCCTGACACCCCAATTTCCCGCTCACTAACTCAATTCTCTTCCCTTTCTGAGGACAGGTCAGGCAGGTATCCCAGTTCAGCTGCTCTGATTGGTCCGCGATGATTTCATTGTTAGGGAACATCCGGGCTTTTCCCCTCCCCGTAACACGTCCCCCAGAGCCCTGCCTTCCTAGTTTCCCTCTCTCGCGTGCGCCCCACCCGCTGGCTGAGGCAAAACAACCGCCTCCCGCCAGACCGCTTCTTGTCCTCGCTTGCGCCATCCCTTCCTGTCTCTGCGCCAAGAGAGGCGTTTATAACTTCCAATGAGGGCTTAGCCGACTTTGTTAGCCAATCAGCAGCCAATCCCCTGCAATTCCGGGTGGGCCTAGGCATCCACACCTATAACTGGACAGCCCGTTGGCTCCTTTATGATGCTTGTTTTGTGCAAGGCTTACAGGTCGAAAATAAAGGAGCACGGTCCTTGTAAAACGGGAAGGATCCGCACAGACTTTGGGTTTGACTGCTTTCGAAGACTAGCCAATCGCTTTTCGGATACTTCCCCGCCTTTTGCGCTTTCATTTAAAAAAAGCCGGTGTGACGGACTTGGAAATTGGTTCAGTGACGGACACATAGAGAAAGCCAATGACTGAGGGTTCGGGCCATCCTTTGGGCCAATAAGAAAAGAGAATCTCTAGGGTTTGGACTTTGCGAGGCGGAGCGCAGGTGGGTGTTATTTGATTGACGGCGGTCTCTACTTATGGCTGATAGGGCGGGTTGGTCCCTGACGTCCGGACAGTATAGCAGAGGCGGGGCTGAATGAAGTAAATGGTAATAAAGGGTTGGGTCTCGCTCAGTGGGCGGTGTTTGATGGATAGTTGACCTTGCCAATTGAAGGTGGTCATTGATGCCCAATGGAAAGCTAGGAACTCAAAGGCGGGGCATTGTGGGCGGGGAAAACTCCGTACGGAGGTACAGTGGCAGCCGGAGTGGGAGATTGGCCGGTGATTGACGACCCGCTCAGCAAACCGAGTACAGTGAGAGGCCGCGCGGCGTCCCAATGGGTGGGATCTGGGGGCGGGGCTCGTCGAGGGGCGGGGAAGGACGGGGTTCAGGGAGGGGGTTGCAGAAGGAGCTGAGCGGCTGCTGCTCAATGGCGGAAAAGCCGCCGGTGCTCTGACCGCCTCTTCCCCCTAGCAGTTGCGGGGGAGTTTCCTGCCGGCGCGGCTGGAGTCTCTGTTTCTCAAGGTTTGGTGGCTGGAAGATGCTCCAGAGAGACGAGGCTGAGGCGGAGGAGGTGGCGGCGGCCGAATCGGCAACGGCACTAGGGTGGAGAGAAGGCGGCAGCGGCGGCGGCGGCGGCGTGCGGGGCCCGACGGTGTAAACAGCCCGGAGGCGGCGGAGGCGGCGGCCGAGACCCCCAGGGGGAAGTAGCAGCCGAGGCAGGGTCGCGCCTCCGTTGGAAGCCTGGGCTGAGTGCAGTAGGGGTCTCTGCGGCGGCGTGAGCAGACGCCCTAGACCTCGCCTCACTCGCTTGCCCCAGGTAAGGCCGCTCGGCGCCCTGCTGTAGGGAAAACCGCTCGAGGGCACGGCCGAGACCCCGGACCGTTTTCGGGGTGCCGCGGTGCTGCGACCAGGGCCTCTGCCCGTCTAATCCTCGCCTTTTTCCTGTGCCGCGGAGCTGGGGGGAGCGGAACTCGGGCCTGGCTCCCGGGTAGGCCCCTTCCCCAGCCGCCGCCTCCGCGCTCGGCCGAGGCTGGGAGAGGCTTAGGGCAGAGAATTTTAGTTTGCTCCGATGCCTGGCAATTGCTTGCCTCTGTTCTCTGCTTCAGTCTGCGAGCATCTCTTTCACATGAAAACACTGGGGCTACCCTACCCCAGGCCTTAACTCATCCCTTCCTGGTGCTTGCCTATTTGGAAACACTACCTTTCCCATTTATTTCCTCATCTGCTTCTGCCCTACTTTGCGCTCCACTTCACTTCCTTGTTAAATCTTCTCTTTCGCTCTTCTGTCTCTGCGTCTCACCACCTTCTTCCCCCTCTTAGTGGCTTTAAATCGTTTCTCTTTCTCCTCTTAGCGGACTCCGGGCTTCTCTTTCCTGCCTTGCCCAGCAATCCTTTTCGGATGTCATTCTTTTTAACCAGTGAAGTTCTTAAATGAAATTTGCTATCGTCGGTACTCCCAAATCGACCAGAGGCCCATTAACAGTAGACTCGCCAGCTTTATGTGGCAGATCAGTTTTTTATTATTTAACTGAGCCTAACATACCTAAAAAACGATTGTATTGTTAAACGTAAATGTGAAAATCACCTGAAGTCATATTTAAAACGAATGTCACAGTGAGTGTTGAAAATAGTTATTTCATTTTTTGAGTTGCATGACCTCTTGTCAGATTTAGCAGAACTAGCACATTTGCCCATCTTATTTGGCAGAAATGCTTCTTAAGCGTTTGATAGTGGCCCAGATTCATCAGCATTCAAGTTGGCCTGAAAACAGCTTGAAAACTTGAAAAAGAATTCGACATACGAGCCACTAGGAAGCTGTTTTGATTAAGTCACAGCTAAAGACCTTTTAAAATAGGCTCCACATGTTTAATGTATCAAAATAAAGTTGGCAGGAGTCTTGTAAAAGGATTATTTAGGAATTTGAGTAGTCTTAGTGTTATAGCTATTTTGGGAAAAACATTCTTTTTCTGTTAACAAACGTTTACAACTCCTGTGATGTGAGAATTACTGAGGTTTACTGTGGGATTAACACAGGAACTCTTTATTTGAGCTACTGCATGGATGTAGAAATGGTAAATTGTTCAGAGTAGACAGTGTAAGTCAGTATGTTCTAAGGAGATGGAGAAACATGCCATCGACACTGAATGTTAATAGACATTTCATTTACTTTCTCTCTTGTGCAATAGCAAAGTTCCTATTGTTGGCCTACTTTTAAATAGAGCATTTCTAAGTAAATAGTGAGGCAAGGTATTCTAATTATTATAATAGTCTTTTCCAAGTGTACAGGCTTTTTTTCTTTTTTAAAATGTAGTTGAAATTATACTATTAAAATGATAATTTTTAAAAAATATTTTTGTAGGCCTCCTGAGTAGGCAGTGTGTTGTTTCAGTAGAAGTTTTAAAGTTTAGCATTTAGAACAGATTTTTCTTTTTAAATCAACAGATTTTCTTTCAAGGATAATCCTGATTTTTACTGAGCTTCTTACTCTCTCTCAATGTCGTTTTTGTGTTTTGTTTTGTTTTTTAATCGTTGTTTGTGTTTTCCCTTTTCCATCTTTATTTTTGCTCTCATAAAGTATTATCACAGTTTCTGTACTGATTCTTCATGTTGTTGCATTATCAGCATGGAGTAGTATTTTTATTTGGGTTTTCATAACCATTAGTTAAGATTTCTCCAGTTTCTAGTACATTCTTTTTTGGATTTGTTCACGTTATGATTATTCTCTTAAAAGTGACCAGCAGAGCTTTCAACACCTGTTTTCTTATACTGGGTGTCTGATTTCTATGAAGACTCCAGGAGTAGGCGAAAGCCTTTTCAGTTTATCTGACAGACAGGTCAGTAAATACTATTTTATGTAGTAATTCATATGTTATTAATTACAAAATTCCTTAAGATTACATCATCTGAAGGAATGGTGTAGTATCTAAATAGCTGTGCTTCTAAGAACACCTGATTCACAAGTTGACAAGGTCAGAAAAAGTGGCCCTTGTTGAAAATTTATTTTCCTATAATGGACATTTTTTTTACAGAGTCCCTCACTTTTCCTGTGAAATATGCCTTTCTTAGTTCACTGATTTTTAAGCAAAAATTAGTTGGGAAACCACTGATAAATCAGTTATAATGGTTACATTTTTTAAAAAATTCCACAATTTTAATAGCAAAGTTTATTAAAAGAATGCTTAGCTTAAAATATAAAATTACAATTAATGGTAAGAGAATTTGGGGGAATATGGTTATTTCTGGATTTTCAGTGAGTCTTTTTCACATTGTACTTGATTCTTTTTATTTTTTTTTCTTGAGTGAACTAATTTTAGAATTTGAATGGAAACAATCTGCTATTTATAGATTTAAAGTTTTATTGTATATAGAATGTATCATATATCATAGCAGAATTGTGGATTAAGAGAACTGATTAATTGGGGATATGAGGTAAGATTCCTACCAACTGGGTAACCTCTGGAATTAATAGCCTGGATTACTTCCCATCTCACTATCCTGCACTCATACTAAACAGTGAAGGTGAAATAGGGTAGATTTGGGGAATACTGGTTTTTGTATTAATAGTTTCTACTTGACTGTCACAAAATTTATAAAATGACAGAGCTCAACATGAGCTTCTAGCGGCTGGTCTAACAAGTATAGGTAAAAAGAGGGTGCTTGGGCTCCATAATCTGCCTTTGTTTTTCTTGGTGGTACTTGTTTACATCAAAACATTGATTTAAAATAAAATAACTTTTGGTCTTTTCGACTAATATAAGTATGCTAATATCTCTGATTAGTCATCTTGGAATGTTTTTTCAAATGAAACATTTCTAATGTGATTTAACTTCTTTGTGTAGATTTGACTTGAGTTACACTTTTCAGCATTCCATCTGTATTCCCCCACACCCACCAAAAAACCCCCCATCATTTAGACTAGCTTGAGATATTTGATCCAGTTGTTGAATCATTGTTACAAATAAAAGAAGTCTTTACTAAATTCTTGACAATGTTATGAAGTTTTCCAAAAGTGTAGTCTATATGCTGCATTTCTCAGACTATATAAAATTTTTGAGATTTAGTTTTTGGTATCATCTAGCAACCTAGGAAACAAATAACGTGTGATAACTCATACCTTTTTTTTTTTTAAGTTTTCATTTAAATTTCAGATTTTTATTTCTCCCCTTCAGTTTAATGTTAATAGCAGACATAAGTATTTTACTCTAAATTATGATAGGTCATGCATGACACGGAGGAGTTCTCAAGTAAATATTTTTCTTTTTATTTTATTACAACTAACTTATGACGACATCTGCAGTATCTTATTCTTTGGCATAACATATACCTTTTATAATTATACCCTTTGCAATAACTTACTTAACTTTAAGAACCCAGTAGCTTAGCAATCAGGTGTAGTATTTCAACTTGTTCATATATTTAGAAATTTAACATGGTTTATAACATTTAAAGCACAGTTCACCAGTATAAAGCTCTTATGACTTAGCTAAATAGTTTAATATTCATTTGCTAATAAGGAAATGGATTCAAATTTTTTCTTTTGGAGTATGTTGAAATACCAAGATTATATTTATTGGCTTTAGATTGATTTGTTTCTTAAAAAATTAAAGATCTTAAAATTTAGAAACAACACTAGTTGGCAAACTTGTTTTGCATCCTTTTGAACCAAAGAAGACCCCTATATCATGGTCTGCATGATATTTAGAGGAGAGACAAACATTGGCAGACTTCTATTGGATATTAAGGAACTTTTCTTACTCTTAGAGATGGGACCAGTTATATGTAGGGAGGATAAAACCTTTCGCTAGTATTGCCGTGCTTTTATCTGTGTAGAATGTTCTCCACTTCAAAATAGGTTATGAATGAAAAGTGCATTTACATGTTAGAAACATGAAAAACCTTTTCCTTCATGGAAAACTATTTTATATTGTGGTTATGTTATCAGGTATAATCAGATTTGTAGTATAAGGAAAAAAAACCCTGATCCTTTTGTAGTTCATAAGGGTGATGATGATTGGGTTGGGTGTTCATGCTGTTTTGTGAGATGTGCCTCCTTTAGGCCTTCTATGATAGGGCACGTTACCTGGCTGATGTAAAAAAACAAAAAGAAGGAAAAAACCCCAAGTGAATAGATTTCATTTGATAGGTCGTGCATACAGTAATCCCCCCATATCCACAGTTCTGCTTTCCGTGGTTTCAATTACTAGCGGTCATATTAAAAGGAAAATATTAAAATATTATAATCATATTAAATGGAAAATTCCAGATATAATTCATCAATTTTAACTTGCACACCATTCTGAGTAGCATGATGAAATCTAGAGCCATTTTCTGGTATGTAAATCATCCCTTTGTCCAGTGGATCCATCTCAGTTCATCTCATCACATAGGCATTGTATCATCTCATGTCATCATAAGGAGTGAACACAGTACAATAAGATATTTTGAGAGAGCCCACACTCACATAACTTTTAATACAGTATATTATTATAATTGTTCTGTTTTGTTGTTAATATTTTACTGTATCTAATTTATACGTTAAACTTTATCATGGGTATGTATATATAAAGGAAACATAGTGTATATAGCGGTTGGTGGCTTCAAGCATCCCCTAGGGGTGTTGGAACGGATTCTCCTCTGATCATGGGAGACGACTGCTACTCTGTGTACCTGAGGAGAAGCAGGTTAGATAAAGGGTATATGATTTGAAGTTCTGAAGGATTTATAAGCACTTTAAAGCTTGAGAGTAATGTCACTGATTCTTAGATCTAATTTCCTTTTATTTTCTTGATGTAAGTATGTGTAAGTGCACTCTGCACATTGAAAAAGGATAGTTAATAGATGTTCTTAGGAGTAGGAGAATCTAGAAGGGTCTATATTGCTCATGGGTGCCTAACCTATCTCGGCAGAGTTGCTTTTCCCCTCTTCTGATGAAAGTGGTAAACGTGGAGTTAATGAACTGGCCTTATCCGTTGAACACTGATGACCCTTCTTAGTCCTTTACAAAGAGGAAATAATTAACACAAAGGAACTCTAAATGAAGACTGACTGTATGGGAGATCAAGTTTAGTTACTGAGAGGCTTCCTGTTACTTTTACTTACTCCAGGCTACCAACCCATTGAGAAGTACAGAATTCGGTCTAGTTTAATGGTGTTTAGTCCGGAGGTAATTCCCCCACCCCCAATCATTATTCTTAACATTCACTGAGTGCCTTCTAATACACAAGGCACTATTCTAGGGTGGAGACTGAACAGAACAGACAACATTCATTCCTGCCCTCATAGATTTTCCATTCTGATAACAAACACTCTTCCTCAGTTTACATTACAACGTTCCCTTTGTGGATGGCTTAAATTATGATCGGAAAATTTGGGATGTATGGTGTTTCCTACTGTGCTTAAAAGCTGTGATTAGAGCTTCACTGTTTTTAACAAAAGGGAGGGAAGAAGAGTTTTTCTATAACTGGACAAAAACTGGGATGTGAAAAGAGGAAGTAGGAAGGGGAAAATGTACCTAAGATTAAAAATGAACGAAGATAGAAAAGAGATCCCTACATTAGGCATGAGGAAAGCTGGGGGCTTCAGGCGTTTCCATTTACTGTCCAACCTTAGGTAGATGAGTTCCTGGATAGGAGAATGGGAGAAAAGGTTGGGATAATGGGATCAGGGTGAACAGGACTTTAAGTATGGCTTAAATAACTTGGGGCGTACCTCTAAAATTTATGTTGTCATGTTTGTTTGGAAGAGACGCTGTTTCTGTTCTTTGTGAGTTGTGTATACCTGAAAGATTAGTGATTGACCAATAGCTACTTCTGTTTTCACAGTTCTGTTGAAGATAACTGGTAGAGCCAATCTCTTAGCCTGTTGTGCTCAAATTGGTGTGTATTTGTTACTGGTCCCCTTAATAGCTGTGGTGTATTACTTGAAGTTGTGCCTTTAGTTTTCCTAGATTGTAAATGTCTGCATGAGGATGTCCTATTGTAGTTAGCTTTGAAGCAGGGGCTTAGTTTTCTACTTTCTGTTCTATAGTTTTCCTAGTGACGGTCCAGTTTGGTAACGATGTCTCCTCCTGAGTTTACACAAACGTTGCACACTTAACAATAAGTGTGAGAAATCTTTGATCTTTGTTTTTAATGCATTTTTTTGCTTTCATTTGTGTCATTGAGTCAGTGTCATGTGATCTTACTTGCTGCAATGAATTGATTTTTTTTTATTTTAAAGCAAATCAACTTGTGTTTATTTCAAAGTTCCAATATAAAAATGAACACTAGTTCCATTCATGACCTAAGAGACCTCATTTACAGTACCTAAATAAGCCTTCAAATTACTAGTTTCACTTTTAATATATTTTTGTAACTGTATTTATCACTTTTATCAAAACGCTGATGTACAAAAGTACTTGAAATTTTGAATATATTAAATTTAGTACTGTAACTCAGACCAGGTTCATTAAGCTGTTAACATTTGGACATCTTTGAGGGCCGATATTTTAGATTAAAAAACAACACAAAACAACCTTACTTGATTTCTCAAATTATCTCTTATAACTGGTTTGTTTATATAATTCAGAATTTTGTCAAAGCTTTGGTGGTTTTAGGTCCTAAATGTAAGGAAACTGAGTTTAATTTCTAATCAACCATTCTGGAGTGTTTTTGAGTCAAAATGTGAAAGTGAAATGATAACTTGATACGTAATGGTTTTCCGTTCTACTCTCCCATTTTGTGTGTTTGTTTTATCAAATCTAACTCCAGTTTGGAAGGATTAGTGATGATTTAGATTTAAATTGCATTATTGCTCTTACCCTATGTCTTGAGTCTTTTTTACAGTGACAGGTTTGTATTTTTATTTCGGGTTATTTGCTGTTCTCTTGTGCTTTTGGTTTGTGTTGCCTTTTTTTTTCCCCCTGTCTTTGTTTACTTAATTTTTATTTAAGCACAGGGTGGCCGTCAGTTCTGGAAACACAGGTGCATGTACAATAAATGGTTTATTGATGTTATAGTCCAAAATATGTTAAAGTACATGTATGTTTTCAGACTTTATGACCACCTTATAGAATGGAATTCATGTAGGTGGGTTTTTTTGTTCCGGTATATATTGCATGGCCAAATTATGTAGTCAAGTACAGTCATATGCTACATAACATTTTGGTCAACAACAAACTACGTATATATGATGGTAGTCCCATAAGGTTATAATGGATTATAAGTAAAAAGTTTGTTTGCGATGTTGAAAGAAAAGGCTGGACCTGAGTACATGTTGAATTTACTGCTAGCTCTGGGTGGTTTAAATAGACCAGGAGGCTCAGCCTGCTATCCACCTGTCTGAGGCTAGGAGTTGCTTAGCAATGTTTATTTGTGTATGTTTATAAGTGTATGTTAAGTGTAAGAAGCCTTTATATTTGGAGTGGGTTGTTTGTGGATAACGCTCCAAAAGGAGGCTGGTGATTGGAAGCACTGACTCTAGACTCAGACTACTTGGATTTGAATCCTTGTTCTACCTCTCCATAGATGATAACTTAAGTTACGTAATGTTTCTGAAATTCAGTTTTATCATTTGTAAAGTGAGGATGATAATATACTTCATAAAATTGTTGAGTTGATATATAATCCATGTAAAAGCATCACCATAGAGCCTGGCACATTGTAATCAGTAACATTTGAGTGCTTTCTATTGCTGTAACTACCATTAATACTGTTTACAACTACTACTACTAAATGACATGACATGGTAAGTTGAAAGTACCTAAACGAGGAGGCAGAAGACCCTGTTTAAGGTCCCCATTGAACCTTTTCATGATTCTGTGACTTTGTGAGTTATTTATTCTTTATAGGATTAGTAGCTTTAGTCTGTAATGCAGTATTTTACCTAGTCCAGAGGGCTGGCCCGTATATCTTGAGGTCCTTTTGACTCTAAAATTAAGAGTTCTCTTCTAAGATTCTCGTTTTCTACCAGAGTACAACTTCATAGGGGCAACAATTGTGTTTTTTAGCTGTTTGTTCATGTATCTATATTGTATTCTATAAATAGTTGCTGAATAAATTTTCCCATAGAAACAGTGTCTTTTAGGGAGAGGAGACTAGGGGGCAGAAAGGGGGGAAAGAGATTCACATTTCTTCATAAGAACTTGGTGCTTAATTTGTTAAAGGTATGAACACATTTTTTATTCAATTTTTATTTAGTAAATATTGTCTGCTTGCACTAGGCACTTGGGGGAACAAGGATTATTTGAGTCTTCCTTGGGGGGTCGGGGTGTAAGAAAGAGTAAAACGTATATAAATATACAAGGTAAAAAGTTAAATGTGATAAAAAATTATAAGTATATGTTGTATATTAAGAATTTTCCTAAAATGTATGAAAATGGAATGGCAGTATAATTAGAGTAGCTTATAATTTTTGGCTTGTTCTCACTTTTAGAAATCAGATGCTTAAAAGGAGAAACATTAGGGTCATGAACTTGAGAATTTCTTTTGGGTTGATTTTGATATGTAACCTTGAGAACTTTTAGGGAGACTTAGGACTAATTTAATATTTGTGGAGGAGAATGATGAATAAAATTTAAGAAGCTAAATTAAATCTCATTGCATTTTTGCCTTTTATGAAAAATTTTAATCCTGTAGAACATTGTAACAGTATAGAGTACTACTTATCTACCCACCACCTAAGTCAACAGTATTTTATATTTTTGCCATATTTGCTTCATCTACATAACCTTTGCTGAACTACTTAAAAATAAATTATAGACATGATCATGTCATTTTCACTCATAAATACTCCTAAGTATGAGGCTAAAAAAATGATATTTTTCTCTATGCCTATAATGTTATCTTTCATTACGCAGTTATCTAATCCCAGAAGTCATGGATCCCTAATTTATTTACAATTGGGCCAAAAATGTCTTGTGTAGCTTTCCCTCCTCCATACCAAGGTCCAGTGAAGGATCATACATCACGTTGCATTTGCTGTTGCATCTCAATTCTCTTTTAAATTAAACACCCACTTAAAAAAGTAATACTCTTTTTGAAGAGATCAATTATCTTGTAAAATCCTATGTCAGAATTTGATTGTTTCTTTGAGGTCTTATTTAAAAACTTATTCCTTTGCCTTCTGTAAGTTAAGTTACAGCTAAAGACTGCGTTAAATTCAGGTTGCAGTTTGGCCAGGATACTTCATAGGTGCTGCTACTTCATATGATACCACAGCAGGAGGCACAACATGCCTGATTGTCATACTATTAGTGGTGCTGTTTGATCATTGGGTTAAGGTGGTGATCGCTAGATGTCGCGTCGCATGGACCAGGAACATTTTTGTAATTACCGGGTTATTTGTGTGGCATGTTTTATTACTGTGCAAATCCATTTTCCTTCAGACTTTCACTTAATGGATTTATTGATTTCTTTTTTAAAGATGAATCTAGACAGGGTCACCATACTGTGGCTTACTGGCCAAATTTGGCCTGCTGTTTATTTTTGTAAATAAAGTTTTATTGAAACACAGCCATGCTGTTTTGTTTATATATTGTCTGACTGCTTTCCCACTACTATGGCAGGATTGAGTAGTTCCGACAAACAGTATGGCCCAGCAAAGCTCCAACTATATACTGTTTTTTGATTCTTTAAAGAAAAACTTTTCTGACTCTTGATCTAGGATGTATGTATTGTTCCCCTTTTCTCATTGTAGCGGTACTAGTGATATAAAATTGGTGTTTATATAGTTGGTGTTTATATTACCATGTTTCCCTGAAAATAAGGTGTAGCCGGACAATCAGCTCTAATGCATCTTTTGGAGCAAAAATTAATATAAGACTTGGTCTTATATAGACTTGGTATTATATTATAAAGACCCAGTCTTATATAGACTTGGTATTATATTATGTTATACCCGGTCTTATGGTAAAATAAGACCGGGTCTTATATTAATTTTTGCTCCAAAAGGTGCATTAGAGCTGATTGTCCAGCTAGGTCTTATTTTCGGGGAAACACAGTATATGTGGCTTCTCCTATACCCTTATGGTTTTCAAGGTATAACTGCTTTTAACATGGTTAAAATTGTGAAGATTTTGCTTATGTCCCCCAAACCATAAAGTATTCCCAGTTAGTGCTATACATGATACACAAAAATCATATGTTAAAAACATAGCAATATTTCAGTTGTAAAAAGTGTTACAAAGAATAATGAACACCAAAGTACCCACTACCCAGCTTAGTTTAGGGTATAGTACCTTGCCAGTATAGTTGAAGCCCTTCTATATGTTAAATAATCTTCCCAGATTCTGTCTTTTCTTTCCCATTATGCTGAATTTTGTGCCTACCCTCATATATATGATCTCCATGTATGTCTGAATAGCATATAGTACTGTTTAAGAGATTTTATAGTTTTTGTACGTGATCATATATGGAATGTCTTTTTACACAATATGCTTTTTTCAATTAACATTTTTATGAAGTTCTTGTTGCTCTAGTTCTTTTTTAGAATAGTATTATATATGTATTGCTTAGTATTTCATTGTATGATTATAACACATTTTGTCTAGTCTCTTTGAATGGACATTTGGATTGTTTTCGTAATTATAAACAATGGTGTTAAAACATCATTTATATGTCTTTTTGTATATGTATGACAGTTTCTCCATAGCACATACTAAGGCGTATAATTGCTGAATTGTAGACTATTCTCATCTTACAACATACTAGATATTTCCAAAAGTCTCTCCAAAGTGGCTGTACCAATTTGTGCTTCCACCAGTGGTACGTAAAAGTTTCTGTTGCTCTCTATCCAGTATCATTGCTGTCCTATAAAAGTATGTCTACCATATATGTAAAATTTTTCTAGTAGCCACATTAACAAGTTAATTTTAATAATATATTGTATTTAATCTAGTATATCAAAAAATTTTTCAATATGTAAACAAAAATTGAGATCTTCCTGCATTTTTCTGTTAAGTCTTTGAAATATAGTATATATTTTATACTTAACAGTAAATCTTACCTTGAATTAGCCACATTTGAAATTCTTATTAGCCACATGTGGCTAGTAAGCAGCTACTATATCAGATAGCACAGCTGTATATCCTTGTCCACATTTGGTATTGAAAATCTTTTTTCCCTTCAATCTAATGCAAGAGAAATGTCGTTTCATCGTGACTTTAATTTTGTATTTTCCTATTATTAGTAAGAGTGAACAGTCTCATCTTTATTGGACATTCAGATTTCTTCTTTTGTGTATTTGCTACTTTTCGAGCCTATTTTTTATTTTCTTGTTTGTTTCTTTTCTTGACAAAATCTTACAGGCATTAATGTGTATTTCCTTTAGAATACTGGTGTTTTTGTTAATTATTTTTAATGATTAATTAAATGCTGTGTCTATAAAATGACACATTAAACATTTTAACCTAAAGGTAGTTTTAAATTAACTCCAAAGATATTTGGATTGAAGTGAATGCTTGCAAGAATAGTACTTGAATGATACTATGGGGGTGAAGGTGGAGCGGACAAGGTCATTAGTTTATACTTAAGGTAGACAATCCTTTGCATATATTTCTTTTTCTCCATACATTCCTCCTTTTGCTCAGCTTAGTCTTCCTCCTTCTTTTCTTAACTCTGAGCCCAAGGACCCCTAGGAAGAGCGAGGCTGATGGATTGTGGCCTAAAGCCAAAGAGGTTCTCAAAAAGCACTGTGTGAGTGGGGAGTTGGGAATGCTTTATGCAGAACACCTGGACAAACCAAGTGATGAATTCATTACTGTGCCCTCGTCTATATAAATGGGTGTAAGTGGCTCGGTGCTTTAAACGTGGAACACCGAAAGTAAAATTGTTGGAAATTAATAACTGCTTGTACTTAGCAGGAAATGGTACAGTAGTTTATGGTGGAGGTTAATCAGTGTTCCAGCAGATTTTTAGTTCTCTGCCAGTTTAGTTTTTTGTGTATGTGAATGTTGGAATGGCTGACTAGGATATCCTTTCTTGAAGGAGTATATTTTTAATGTGTATTTTACTCAGTACCTGCTAGGTGCCAAGGTCACAAGTTAGTAGGGTAGGAGGGAATACGGAAGGCAAAAATGTTAAAGGGAATATGGATAGTGGTGTACGAGTGGTGAGCGGGTGGGATGAGGGGGTGGGGCTGGCATCACGGAGCAGGTATGATTTCGTAGGCACCTGGCACGATTTGGTTAGCTCAATTAAAGAAGGTAGGACAAACGGACCGTGTGGTGGGAATGAGCGTGATGTGCTTATCGTGCTTGAAGCCTCGCCAGGGCAGATCAGAGGAGGGTTCAGACTGGTGTTTTGTACTTAATGTCACTTCGGGGGTAGGAAGTCACTACATTCTTTGGGACAGTGAAGGTATGTTTTAGGGAAATTAAGCTGGTCGTAATCTTCAGGGTAGATTGAAGGAAGAGGAGTTGAAGTCTGTCTGGGAGACCAACTAGGAGGCCATTAGATAATCCAGACAACAGTAGAAGGTGCTCAAGATTATGATAGAAGACAAGAGAGGCACCTAAAAGGGGAGATTTGATGGATCATAGTAACTGGTGTATAGTGGTTGGATTTATATATAAAAAAAGGATTTATGGTTTCTAGTCTGAGTTACTAGAAGAGAGATTATGAATAGGTAGACTAATGGTAGTTAATATAAATAGATTGGGATATGAAGGTAGTTTGGCTGCAGAGATGAAGAGTTTGGTTATGTTTGTTTGAAGAGATACGAGAATGGCCAAATTTAATGATTAAAATCTAGACTAAAATCTAATTTGAGAAGTCAGTATAGAAGAGATAGCTGAAGCAGTGGTTTTGGATCAGAGGGCAGATGCTGTGTGTTGGGTTGAAGGCTAATCACTGTTTTAAGGGGTCCACTTCCCTCTTGAATTTAGGAGGCTGAAGGAAAAAGGCAGTGTGAATGCTGAGTGTGTTGATTGTGAGTGTTTTCAAATTCAGCAGCAGTGTAGAGTTTCAACAAGAGAGGAGTTATCAAGTGTGAAGTACTACAAAGTACCTTATCTTGAGAAGCCTCCTTTTTAGGGCCAGACTGATGTAGGAACTAATTCTATCAAGCAGAAGCTAATTCTCCCAAGCAAGCCATGTGTGTTTGAGTTGTTTTGTCCGAATAGTGGTGATTTTTGTACTGATAAGGTCATATATTATATCATGATGAACACTCAATGTGTAAAACATTCTAAATATGTTGGCCATACTATGGCCACACCCCAGGGGAAATTCACTGGTTAATATTAGGATTATAACTATACATGAGAGCCATGTTCTGTTCCACTTCACTACTTGTCATAAACAGCACTAAAATGATTAGGCAGTCACACTACAAATAAAATTTCCTCTGAAAGCTTCATGAAACCTTTGCTATCAGGTATTTTTCTTAATTTGCTTTTTATAATGTGGAGTGGTTTACTTAGGAGGGAGGAAAAGACAGAATAATTGGAAGTAAACTCATATAGCCCTGAACTTATTTGATTGTCATAGCTGATTGAAAAACTGTTGGGATTAGGAAGAGCAGTTATTTTTATTCCTGGGCTGCTTTGCTGAAGTTACAAAGGTGATCTCTGAAAATGTTTGAAATCAATCTTGTAGTAAAACAATCAAGCATAACGTCATGACAAAGTCCACAGTACCTTTAGCCCTTGTTTAATCATCCAGGTAGTCAAATACAGATAGGACATGAACTCCCTCTGATTTCAGTAAGGGCCGAAAAAATTAGTGTTATGGTCAAGGGAAAAATTCTTTTACCTTAGAATATTAAGCTTTTAATGGGCGTGAGCAGGCAGCTGGTGATAATCTTTACCCAGGCCTAACCTACTTTTTTTAGGCTTTGCCTCCGTCTTCCAAATCTATGAGGACTCAATTTTTTTTGCTTTGTGGCTTTTTTTAGCCTTTTAATTGTTTTTATTACTCAGGCAAGCTTATTTTTTGTATTTAGCTTTCTGATTCTTGCTTGTTGTGCCTTCAACACTTTCACAACGATTTTCTGCTCCTCCATAAGGAAAGCACGCTTGATCCTGTCATGGACACACTTAGCACATATGGATCCACCGTAGGCCCTGCTGATGTGTTTTTTCATTTTAGACAACCTTTAGAGCTTTAGGTCTCACTGCACGAACTCCATGAAGTCAGCCTGGGCACACACCACATGCAGATTTTGGTGCTTTCCCATCCTTCTTGGTTTAAAGGGAAACCATCGTATTACCGGGTGGTGGGACAGTCTAGTTTCCTTAGAGGCTGGACTGTAGGACAGCGTCTGACGGCATGTCTAAAGCTGGACCATTCTGAATGCCTGTAGACACCATCCTGGAAGGGGAGGGCTCCAAAGTTTTTAAAAGCCATGGAAGCAATAAAAAGGAACAAACTGATAATAAACACAACATAGATGGATCTCAGAAACATTACACTAAGTGAAAGCAGCCAGAAACAAAGGAGTACATACCATACGATTCTATTTGCATAAACTTCTAGAAAAGGCAGCACTAATCTACTGACAGCACGTCAGTGGTTGCCTAAGTCTAGAACTGAGGGGATGATTGACTTCCGAGGGGCATGAAGGAACTTGTTTGAGTGATAGAAATGTTTTGTATCTTTGTTGGGGTGGTGGTTACACAAGTATATATATATATATATATATATATATATATATATATATATATATATATAATCAGAACTCATCCAACTACACATAAAATGGGTACATTTTATTATATGTAAAACAATAACGGGGGGTCTTCAGCAATAGGGGCAAGTTGGACAGCAGAATGGAATTTTATGAATTGGACTCTAATCTGAAGTTTTCGTAGTGAATTGGCCTTTTTTCACAGTAAGGCTCTCTAACACTGTTGATACCCCTTGGTATGTCTAATGGAGTTATATGTAACAGTAATTCAGATAAATGCAGTGATTTTACTACATTTGAAATATAAGCAAATGTATATGTATAATATATGTATGTATATAACATATATATATAAACATCAACTAAAATGTTCTGATAATGTCTCATTAAATAAGGTTGTTTTTTGGTTTGCTGGTTTCAGAAACCACTGAAGGGATTTCAGGAATGAAAAAGCTATTGAAGAATATTTAAATATAGTTGAGCCTAGCTGGAAAAACTTGAGAGGGCAAGATGCCATCCATAGGATAATCATTCTCTAAACATCAGATATTTTTTCATCTGTCAACTTAATATGGATAGTTGATCCTGGACATAAATTATAATTTTTCTGTTTGAATACATCTCATTTTATTTATGTATTAGGCTGGCTGTGATAGACTAAAGAATGCTTTATGGATTATAATGGTAATGGTATTTCTGACGCACTTACTTTATGCCAGGCACTGACCTATGCACTTAACCTGTACTATCTCGTTCATTTACTGCTACAACTCTGTGATACAGGTGCTCTTTTAGAAATAATTAGGTCAGGGTCACACAGTAAGTGGTTGAGTTGACATTTGAATTCAAGTTTATTTTGTCCTAAAGTCCATACCTTTTTCTTTTTAATGCAAAAAGGAAGCCCTGAGAGGGAGATTGTTGATTTAAAAGAGATGATGCGACTTGGGGTTTCTGTAGATTCTGTGACCCATGCTAAATGGATCTTCGATACCCAAGAATCTGGCATTTCTAGCTTTTGACAGCCCATGATGGCTGAGGGTGCTTCATGGACCTGAGCGAATGGTCCCGATAGTCATTGTGAATGAGGTTTCTGCCATTACCAAGGTCATTCCTCCAACGTTCTAGTTCTTTGCCCTCAGGAGATCCTTTCTTTCTCTTTCTCATCTTCACTTCTACCATCCTTATGTCTTTGTCTCACATCAGGTTCCTCTGGAAGGCCTCATGGGAAAAATATTCCCTTAATTCTTGCATGTTCATCAGAGTTTGTGTATACTGTTATACTTGAAAGACAGTTTTGCTGGAAGTAAAATCTGTGGTAATGTTTTCATTTCTTGCATATCTTAAATGTCTTTGTTTTCTGGCATTGAGCATTGCTTTCAAAGTTTGATGACAATCTGATATAGCCTGGATGCATATTCTTCACAGTTCACATATGCATATAGTCTAATTTTTACAACACGCTACACATACCCAAACAATGATGGGTTTTTGTTTTTCTCAGAAAATTTGCAGCTAACGTGAAATGCCACTGTCAACAGAGTTATTTCCATTTTATGACCTACCTTTCCCTTACCGAAGGGCTAGGGGAGGAATTAAGAAGTGGTACTGTTGCCTCAAATTTGAAATTTCTAGCTATGCTTTTGAGTTAGAACATCTAAATTATTCTTATATCTGGTAAACCTTATTCATCATAAATTCATTTCACAAAATCTGTGACTTGATTTGTTTTCATCATCTAATCTAGACCTACAGTTTTCATTCTTTGAGGGATTCTTAAAACTGCCCAGCATATGCCCATCAGTAACATCTCTTTATTACTGGAGCTGGCTGTGGTCAATGCCCAGATATCTAACTGTTGTAATAAAAACAGTTAAGAGTATCAATTTAACAATTATTCAGACTCTTTTGAACTTTTTCTCTTATTTTAAACTAGTACTGATGCTGCAGTACACCAAAGGTGATTTGGAAGAAGAGAGAACTTTTAATTTAATACTGAAAGCATTAAGAATTTGATGGAGGAATGAGAGCCAAATGTTCTGGTTCTCTGAGTTTGGTGAAGGGGGAGTGTGTACTTCCTTTGCTTCTCAGTCAAGCAGAGACTAGTGTTTAGGATTTGATGCAGATATTTGTGAAAGAATATGGCTCTGGATTGGCAGTAGTACTATGTGACTTTTTAAGCATCATTTCAAGCATGAGCTGAGTATGGATTTTATTTTACTATCATTAATTTCAGCGACACAATAGTGAAAGCTGTTAATCTAGGCGTTGTTCTAGTAACAGGCTGGTGGTCAAGACTACTTGGCTACATCATAGAAACATTTCTTGATAACCCTTAGGAAAATATGTGGCCTCAATTAAAATTTGAAAATAAAAAGAGGCACTGTTCTAAGCATTTCATGTGTATGAGCTTTTTTAAGTACAACGCTCTGAGGTAGAGATTATTCTCCACATTTCATGACAGCTGAGGCTCAGAAAGATTAAGTAACTTGACCAAGATCACTTAGAATGTAGGAGATAAATGCATATCCGTATAGCTTGGCTTTAGAGTTCTTGCTTTTAACTGTAAATAAAATAGAGTGCATTGAAGAAATACATTATATTAAGAGGTAATAGCTTGGCATTTTCCAGACTTGAAGAAACCTGGATCATCTGATTCAGAAAGGTCATCGATTCTCAACTTCAAAGTAAAGTGTTTAAAAGTTTAGGGTGCTTAGTCAGGAATCTAGGGCTACAGTTCACAACATGAAATTTAATCAAATTGTATGTTGTTTCTGCCCCCACGTTTTTCCTGCTGTTGAATTACAGATTTTTAGTATTCTGGCTAGTTTAAAGATAACATACCAGTACTTCTGTTATGAATGGTATAATTACTATTTATTATCAGCAGGCATGTTTCCTTTAAATTTGTTTTGCCTTAGGTTTTTTTTCATTTCTAAATACCATTTTATTACCTTTACAACTGACTTTTTTTTAATTCAGAGAAACATGCTTCATGTTTTATAATAGAAAGCCATAAGAAAATAAGTTTAGTTTAACTTTAGTTTGCTAATCTATTGAGTAGTCTATACAGCTTAGTAAAGATACTTTTATATTTAACAATTTTTAAAAATCAAAGTAATACATGCACAGTTTAAAATAAAACAAATTTTATAGAGGGCTAATGAGGAAAATAAATATAGCTTTCCAGAAACAACACTTTTTGGTAATATGTGTGGGATCTTCTGGTAATTACTTGCATTATCTTTAAAATGTTTATACAACTATTTCATGATTTTTTTTTAGTTAGATATTATCATTTGCTTTTCTGCTATGGAACTTGAGTAAAAGGCACTTTCTATCATCTAGTTTTGCTGATGAGAAGTCCTATGCCATTTAGATTCCTGTTTTTGTGTAGCTGACTTTCTCGCCCCAGTCTTATCACCAAAAGCCTTTTTTTAATAAAGTTTTTAATTGTGGATAAAATACATAAAATTTGCCGTCTTAACCATTTTTTAAACGTAAGTAGTATTAAGCATATTCACATTGTCGTACAGCAGATTCCAGAACTTTTTCATCTTGCAAAACCGAAACTACACTCATTAAACAACAACTCCTCTTTACCTCCTTCCTTCAGCCCCAGTAACCACCATTCTACTTTGTTTCTAAGAATTTGACAACTTTAGATACCTCTTATACATGGAACCATGCAACAGTTGTCTTTTTGTGATCAGCTTATTTCACTTGGCATTACGTTCTCCATTTCCTTCTTTTTTAAGGCTGATTAATAACGCGTTGTATGTACATACCACACTGTGTTGATTCGTTCATCCTTCAGTGGACACTTGAGTTGCTCCCTCCTCCTGGCTGTTGTGAATAACGCTGCTCAGACCAGGGATGTGCGAATATGTCTTCCAGACCTTCCTTTCAGTTTTTTTGGATGTGGACCCAGAGTGGGATTGCTGGATCATAGGGTAGTTGTAGTTTTAATTTTTTGAGGAATCACCATGTTGTCCCCAAAAGCTGAGTTCTGAACTTGACTAGAAGTCTCTTCCACTTCTGATTTGCTACTTGCATAGTCTAACCTGCGGGTTTAAACCATTCTGTTTTTTTGTTTTTTAACGATTTTATTGGGGAAGGGAACAGGACTTTAAGGGGCACAGGACTTTATTGGGGAACAGTGTGTACTTCCAGGCATTTTTTTCCAAGTCAAGTTGTTGTCCTTTCAATCTTGGTTGTGGAGGGTGCCATTCAGCTTCAAGTTGTTGTCCTTTCAGTCTTAGTTGTGGAGGGTGCAGCTCAGCTCCAGGTCCAGTTGCCGTTGCTAGTTGCAGGGGGCGCAGCCCACCATCCCTTGCGGGAGTGGAACCGGCAACCTTAGGGTTGAGAGGGTGCGCTCCAACCAACTGAGCCATCTGGGAGCTCAGTGGCAGTTCAGCTCAAGGTGCCGTGTTCAATCTTAGTTGCAAGGGGCACTGCCCACCATCCCTTGCGGGACTCGAGGAATTGAACTGACAACCTTGTGGTTGAGAGCCCACTGGCCCATGTAGGAATCGAACCGGCAGCCTTCGGAGTTAGGAGCATGGAGCTCCAACCACCTGCGCCACCGGGCTGGCCCTAAACCATTCTGTTTTGTTGGTTAATCTAATCACCATGCCCCCGTCTGCCTTATGCCTTCCAAAGATTTTTGATATCTCCCCTCACTGCTCCCTCCTAAGTTTTCATTGTTGTTTGTTTTATATTTTTAAAAAAATTACTAACATTTTGATGGTGTATTGAAAGGGAAGAGCGATAAATGGTTGTGTTCCATCTGTTTTGAACTAGAAAATCCTTTTTCACATGGGTTAATATATCAATATGAATGATTATTTTCCTTATAAATTTATTTCACTAAAAATTGACATACCATAGGGCATTTGTTTGTGTACAGATGGTTATTTTGGCAATAGTATAGATAAATTTAAATGTATTGGATTTTGAGAAAACACTGAAACTTTAAATCTCATGCCTCGTTTCTTGTAGCACTTTTGAAGCTTTTCTCTCCTTTGCTTGGTCCCATTTTTACACACTTTTTCCCCTTTTTCTTTTGAAAATAATTTTAAAGATCTCTCAATTTAGTGGGCAGATAAATTTAAATGAGTTGATCTTTTATTTGTGTTAGACCAGGCGTCTGTTAAAACAGAAGTGACATTTATTTTGGCTAAACAGTTTCTGTTCTGCATATGTGTTTACATAGCTTTTTCACACTCCATAAATTGAACAGAACAAGTAATTATATTTTTGGATTGGCTAAATTTTACTGTAATATTTATAAAGGAAATGGGTATTAGTGACCATTATATAGTAAGGGAAATGTGTTGGAATGAAATTTTACTGAGACATGAATTTTATATCAGTGTATGCAACTTTTTTAACAGAATGAAAATTTAAGTTGATTCTTGACAGAAGGATACTTGTTGCCTGTCATCACAATTTAATGGACACCAGCTTTCGCTATGTTCACTTCAAACTGCTCTCAAAAGGAAAATGCTAACAGTTTTAGCTAAATATTGTCACTCCATCTCTTCTGTCTTCTTCCCTACAATTAATTTATTATCAGGTTGGTCTTGATAGTTTTTGTTTTTATACTACTCTAGCATGCTTTTAATACTTTTCCTATATGTTCACACATCTAAACTAATCTATTTTGTAAAATTTGTGATTTTATATAAATAGCATCACAACTTTTCCAGCTAGTTTTGAGATTTATTCATGGTGATACATTTAGGTGTAATCCATACTTTTAAATGCTGTACAGTGTTACATTACATCAGCATCACTGTGTGTGTTTCTCCTGGTGGGTAGTTGAGATTTCTCTATGGTGGATATTATATAACCTGACAATGAAATTACGTGCATCTTTACCAGATAATTACGCTGAGATTTCTTGTGCTGTTCTGGTTCCTGATTCTCTTAAGTGTGACCTGTTCTTTTTGCCCCCTCTGGGAATTTTCAGGGTTTTTATCTTACCAATGTTTTGAAATTTCAGTTACCTCTTTTTGTTGTGGTGGTTCTACTTTCATCAGTTTTGCTAGGCACTTTCAATCTCAACACTTATGTTTAGTGCTGGGAAATTTTTCTGAATCATTACTTTGATAAATTTCTTCTCTTTGCTTCTCTTGTTCCTTCTGGAATATCTGTTAGTTAGATGTCGTACTCTAGACTGATCCTAAAACTTTCTTAGTCTTATTCTCTCCCATTTTGAGTATATCTGTCTATCTATCTATCTATTTATTGGAGGGTTGGGGAGAGTTCCACTTTTTTGGCTGTTCTTTTTTCCCACTTGTTTTTGTAACCTTTTATTTAAAAATGTCTGTCCTCATTTAGTTTATAAGAGCACTTTTTTTTCTCTAAAAAAAAATGTTTATAACATCTCGTTCTTGTTTCATGAACACGATACTATTATTTGTCTTGAAGACTTTTTTTCTGCACTGTCTTTTCTTTCTGGTTTGTTTTTTGTTTCTTTTGATTAATTCTGTTTTTCATGTTGTATGTTTTCCTTCAATGTCTGGGTATCTTTGGCTGTCGAATTATTCATGTTTAAGTTTGGAAGACTTGTGTGAACGGGCAGGTACTTTCATTTGGTAGGCCTCCCTGTAAGTGACCTGACTGTTTTATTGAGTGTTCCTTGTATGTAAGTAATCTGAAAGTACTTGCTCTGGTACTACTGAATTTCCTCAGAGAGCAGTAAAACTGTTGCCTGCCTGAGGTTTATAAGATTCCTGAAACCTGAGTTGGGAATGAAGGCTGAGGGTTTCAGCATTCATTATGCAAATTTATAGTGTAAATCTCTGGCTTTCAGTAAGGTTTCTTAATTAAATCTGCTGTCAAATCCAGAGCCTTTGTAGTTTAGCCTTTTCAAAGTAAACCTCCAGCCTTTTGCCATGTGTGGTGGTTTTTAATACATGTCTGCAAATTCTTTTTTATCTGCCTCTGTGAGAGGTGGGGTCTATGTCCCCTCTCCTTGAATCTGAATAGGCCTTAGTGAATTGCTTATAACTAACAAAATGCAGCACCAGTGACAGCCAGAAAAGGCCAGGTAGTTTCTGCCTGTTCCCTTGGGACATTCCCTCTGGGGAAAGCCAGGTGCCATGTAAGAAGTCTGACTACCCTGAGGTAGTCAAACTGGAGAGACCACATACAGCACTCCCAGCTGAATGAAGGCCCAGAGGAAATCGAGCCAACAGCCCCCATCTACTGCCAATCATTAGATGCGTTTTCAGGTGAATATTCCCCAGCCAAAATCTGAGAAACTCCGTGGAGGAACTACCCAGTTGAGCCCTTACAATTAATGAGCCTGTATTGATGCCTTATTATTAACTAAAGCCCATATTTCCTCAGGTTTTGTTCGTTTCTACTTAGTCTCTTTTTCTAAGATCTTACTTAGGTTATACTACACTTACATTAAATTATCATGTCTGCTTAGGCCCCTCATGGCTGTGGGAGTTGCCCGGACTTTCCTTGTATTTTATGACCTTCACAATTTTGCGGAGTACTAGGTCAGGTACTTTATAGAATGTTTTTATTGGGATTTGGCTAATGCTTTCCTCATGATTAGACTGAGGTTATGGGGCTTGGGAAGAAGACTACAGAGATGAAGGGCAATTTCATCACGTGTATATCAAGAGAACATACTATGAACATGATTATGACTTGATTTTGACCTTGATTACCTGGCTGAGATGACGTGTGTCAGGTTTGTCCACTGTAAATTTACTCTTCCTGCGGGCCCCCTCCCCCGTCATTTTGTGCTCTTTGAAAAAGAAAATCACTATGCCCAGTCCACACTAAGGGGTGGGAAGTTACGGTTCAGGGGAATAGCTATTTGAATGTAGAGTATCGACATAAATTACTTGGAATTCTTCTGCAGTTGGGATGTGTCTGTTCTCTCTCATTTATTCATTCAATCATTTTTATTGGTGTGAACTCATGGATATTTATTGTATATTTTGAGTCATAATTCAATGCTACTTTATTTCGTTGCTCAGATTATTCCAACTTTGTCCATTAAATTGTTTGATCTACCATGGGCCAAGAGTGGCAAATTAATTCTTTTCTGTTTCTGGTTCTTTCCACTTGCATTACCTGTAGGTTTACTTATGTATTTTGGCGTTGTGTTATTTGGTTTATCACTAAAAATTTCTTTGTGGATTATATTTCTTTTAAACTGGATTTCCCCCCTGAATATGACCTAAATTTGCTGTTCATTTCTTGGCTGTGATTTCTTTTTTATTGCATTAGTTGCCCTTATCATTTTATCTTTTATATTCAACCTTTCTGGGTCTCCTTATGTGTGGGTAAGTTTTTAAAATGTAGCATGTAGATAGGTGGGTTTTGTTTTGTGTTCCAATTTGAGAATTCTTTTTTAAATAGGTGAGTTTATTTACTAACATCATTGTCTTAGTTCTGAATCATCTTAGTTTGTTTGCTTTTTCTTTTTAATGTTTGAAAATTTAAAATATTTTACTGTCTTTTGGGCATGTTTTTGAAGGGGATTTTTGTCCCATTCAATTCTTTTGGGAGACTTCGCTTTTTAGGCAGATGAGGAGAGTGCAGTTGACACAAAGCCTCTTGCTGCATTTGATTTTCAAATGTCTTCAGCTCAAAATTCTTACGCCACTGGATATAATTTGCATCCCTTCACATGTTTGAAAGAACAACAGTTTAGTTAGAGATAAAACAGTTGTGTCATGCTTTCCTTCCTAGAAGTATTTGACACAGCTCCCCTTCCTCCTTCATTCCATTTGGAAGACTGAAAC
This sequence comes from Rhinolophus sinicus, assembly GCF_036562045.2. Lineage (NCBI taxonomy): Eukaryota > Metazoa > Chordata > Mammalia > Chiroptera > Rhinolophidae > Rhinolophus > Rhinolophus sinicus. Next base: position 30,091,927 of record NC_133755.1, read on the forward strand.
TAGCCTGATTTATTTACTCTTCTCCTGCTTTATGTGGCTTTATTTAGGAGGGTGTGGAGGAGAATGAGGGATTGAATTCTCTTGGGATTCTTTATTTGCCTTTAAAATTGAATAGCCAGAATATATTGTGCTATTTTTTCCTTAATCTAAATTGTAAATATGTTTTCCCCAAATCTTAGTAGACATGTCTGTATAATATTTTATCCTGTAGGTAAGGTTTTATTAGCCTTAGCACTGTTGACATTTGAACCATTAATTCTTTGCTTCAGGGCTGGTCTGTGCATTGTAGACTATTTTACAGCCTTCCTGGCCTCTGCTAACTAGATGCCAGTAGCACCCCCTCCCATGCCAGTGTGACAATCCAAAATATCTCTAGACATTGGCAAATGTCCTTTGGGGGCCAAAATCTCCCCTCGTTGAGAACCACTGCTATAGATTTTTATTCCATTCCTCTATTGTTAGGAATGCAAGTTATTTTTATTCTCAGTATAAATTGCTCTGTAATGAACATCATTACATACGAAGGTTTTTCTGTTTTGATCTGTTGTTATGATGAGTTACATTATTGATTTCCAAATACATAACCATTCTTCTGTTATAGAGGATTTTAAAAAAATGTGCTGACAGATTCTATTTGCTTAATCTTTTAAAACAATAATACAATGCTTACGTACAATTTGAGTTATTTCTTTAAGATAACTTCTCAGAAATAGGATCCCTGGGTAAGTTTCTAATTATTATATAATCTTGGTATTTTTAGGGTACATCTAATCTACCCTAGCTTGACTCACAAAATCACTGGTGGAGAGAATTTCTGTAGCCAGTTTATAATCCTTGCAACACGTCGGTTGGTATGAAGTGTTCTACTCGACTGAGCTGTACCTGTTACTTTAATTCTTTTAATAAACTTTTAATTTTGAAGTAATTTTAGATTTACAGAAAAGTTACAAAGCTAGTACACAGTTCCCACATACTTCTTTAAACTGATTTTCTTACATTACTAGGTGTATTTGTCTAAACTAAGAAACCAACATTATTAGTATTCTGTTAACTAAACTCCAGACTCTTTGGATTTCACCAGTTTTTTTGTTAATTCCCTTTCTCTGTTCCAGGATCCAACCCACGTACCACATTACATCTAGGACTCTTGCCTTTTGAGTCCCCAAACATTTATATAACTTTTTTTTATTTTAAAAAGGAAGAAAAACATTTTTAAATGCAGTAACCACTTCAGCCTTGAGATGAAGAGTACCAGCTTGAGGCTGACCTGCTTGACTTGAATCCTGATTTGCCACCTAAGTTGTGTTGTCTGGGTCCACTAGGGATCTGTTTTCTCTGTTGGAAAATAAGAAGAGAGTAATGGTACTACTTTCCTAAATTGTTATTTGATGTAAATGATAATAGTGCACGTCAGTCTTTTAATATAAAGCCTGGTGTACAGCTCACAAAAAGTGAAGCATTATTATTTATGTTTCTATTACTTACTATTTATTTATATCATTAGTATATTACAATATACTAGTCTTCAGAACTTCTTTAGAGGAAAATCTTATCCATGTGCCTAAGGCTTCCCTGACACCCCCTCATCCTTTTGATAGGAAGCAGATGGGATGGACAGATTGTGCTGTTTCTAAGCAAGGCTCGCCAGTGTCCACGTGCCACCACCCTGCCCCAAACAGCGTGCCAACTGTAGGAAAGGGGGGCGTTTCACAGTTTCTGGATGTCCTTTGTGGAAATGTCACGATTTTCTTTGTCTAAAGATTTTTGGCTAAAGGTTTCTTTGAGAATTGTTTGCTTTTTTGATACTTGTTTTTCTAAACAGTAGAATTTAAATGAGTTAATGTTTGTGGAGCATTTAAGCATACTGCCTGCCATAGAATGAGCACTGTGGAAGGATTTGCTTGCCTCAACTAAGATAAACGCATGTTATAATCATTTGCTGTAATGAGCCCCTGGAGCAAAAATTAATTGAAATAATAAGAGGTGAGGGGACCATTAGCCCTCTCAGATTAGTCAGTCACGTAATTGTCCCTGAAGGGGCCTGGTTTCTGACCACACCTCTCTGCAGTCTGCTCCATCTGCTGCAGAGATGGATTCAAGCAGCTAAAAATTCTTACCGTTGGCCATAGGGCTGGTAAAAGTGCGAGTAATATCTGGCATTTGTAATTATGAGGGAATAAAGGGAGAATGAAATTGTTTAGGCATTTTTTTTCCCTACATGTCCTGCAATTTAAATTTCATTGCAATCAAAACTATCCAAGTGTGGTTTCTCAGGAAAGAGGTGGTCCTAATTTTGGCAGGACCTAAAGAGACAACATTAAATTAGGTTTTTAAAAATTCTGGTGATGGAAAATTTCAGATATACATAAAGGTAGAAATAGTATATATTGAGCCCTCAAGTACCTTACCCTACTTCAACATTTACTGACATGGAGCCAATACTTCTTTTTTTTAAATTTATTGGTGTGACGATGGTTAGTGAGCCAATAGTATTTTTAAATTGCTGTGAATTCCCATAACATCATCAGTCTAACAGCAACCATTTTCACTTTTGTATGTTTTATTTTATGTGTACAAATTTTACATTAGGTATTAGTACAAATATTTTTGTTCTTTGTGTTATTTGTGTGTTTTTCTGTAAGTAGTATTAGCAATAATCAGTTGTTTTAGTGGGTTTCAAAATTACTATTTTATGTTCCTCAGTTCTCCCTTTCTTTATATGCTTCTCTTTCCATATGCTATTCTGACATTACCTTTGAAAGAACACTGATGTTTTTCTGTTGCAGTAAATGATGCATCTTAGTTTTCATGTATTTATAAATAACAGACATCTAATACAAAGCTGTCCTTTTTTTTCAATCCTTGGTGGGGGTGGGTGGAGAGTGCATGTAAATTTTAAAATGTTAAGTGATTGAAGGACAACTGTACTCGTTTATCTTGATTGCATCCTTTCTTTCAGCATTATCCTCTTTTTAAAATGTCTTAATGTTAACCAGACACCTGTCTTTATCCATTGATCCTAGACCTGTCCTCTGGAACAAGTAAATCTTTTCTTTCACAAGGATTCAGTACTTACTCTCAGCTCTGCTAGGACTCAGTAACTCCTCTATAGTGTAAGCAGTCCCAACTACAAATATTCTTCACATGTTGTGTTTTTGAGCTGCCTGCTGTTCTTCATTCTTTTGTTTAGGGTATATTTTAGTTTTGTCAATGTCTGTCTTAACATGTGGTCCTTAGAACTGAATGCAGTGTTTTACATGTTTTGCAAGTTGAATTACTGAAGCTTATATTAACCTAGAGTTGCATTTGTATTTTCTAGCTTTAATGAGCTTGAGTTAGGAACCATGGTGCAGCCATTTTCAGTTGCAATAGGCCTCCCGTAATGTGAGCGTTATCAAATGCATGTTATTTTTAGCAAGCCAGCTACTTCATTTGATGCTCACATGCTCATTCATTCATTCATTCCACAAATATTTATGGAGTGCTTACTGTCCGCCATGAGTGCTTTTAGTCATTTTTGGCAGTGAACAAGACAGATGTGGCTTGTCTTGTGAGTTTACCTTCTGGTTGGGGCAAAAATGAAAGAATTTAATGAAAAACAATTTCAGCAAGCTATGAATAAAATAAAGCAGGAAGATGAGCGGTGATGGTGTTTGGAGAATACTTTGGGTAGTCAGGAAAGGCCATGCGACTTTGGGAGTAGAAAGGTAAGGGTAATTTCAAAAAGAGAAACCAGTAAAAACAAAAGTCCAGAGGTGAGGAACAAGCGTGGCGTACTGAGGGAATAGAAAAGGCCACTGTGGCTAGAGAGCAGTTAGTGATGGTGGAAGAGTTACAGGAAGTAGAGTGGGAGAAGTAAATGGGTCAGATCACAGAGGGCTTTAGTAAGAAGTTTGGATTTTCTTCTAAATTCAGTGGGAAGTCAACAGTGACGCTTCCTATTACATTTAAGAAAGATGACCCTGGAGAATAATAGGGAGGCCGAAGTGGGAGCAGGGCCACTGGTGAGCGAGTTACTGTAGTCGCGTCGGCAAGAGACGGTGCCAACTTTGGGACGGTGCAGCTGCAGGCGGAGAGGTGCCTGATTGGGGCTGTATTTGGAGACAGAATCGGGAGGGTTTGCTAGTGAGATAGTGTGTCTGAGAGAGAGGAGAGTCAAGGCTCTGACATATACTTTTGTTCATGTGAACAAAACAGATTGGTTTCAACTCTGGAGAAAAAAGCTGGCGTACCATTAATATTTACCGGCCGAGGTCTGACAATCAAGTTCCCGAACTTGTGGCAACGATGCTGCTAACCTTTTTTGATATCAGAGGGGTTATTCATTATGAATTTGTACCAACTGGACTAACAATTAACCCAGTTTACTATTTGGAAGTGCTGAAAAGGCTGCGTGAAAAAGTTAGACGATCTGAACTTTTCGCCAACAATTCATGGCTCTTGCATCACGACAATGCACCAGCTCACAGACACTGTCTGTGGGGAAGTTTTTAGCCAGTAAACAAATAACTGTATTGGAACACTCTCCCTACTCAACTGATCTGGCCCCCAATGACTTCTTTCTTTACCCGAAGATAAAGGAAATATTGAAAGGAGGACATTTTGATGACATTCAGGGCATTAAGGGTCATAGGATGACAGCTCCAATGGTCATTCCAGAAAAAGAGTTCCAAAATTGCTTTGAAGGGTGGACTAGGCACTGGCGTCAGTGCATAGCTTCCCAAGGTCCCAAGTACTTCGAAGGTGACTGTAGTGATATTCAGCAATGAGGATGAGTTTGGAACTTAATTGTCTGACCTCGTTTCGTATGTTGATGTTTAAGAGAATGGAGTTTGAAGCCAGACAGCCTGGTTTACAACAGCTTTGCTCCCTACCTTGGATGAGTTACTCAACCATTCTGTTAAGCAGTGCCCTCATCTATAAAATGAGGGCAGATATTTATCTTATAAAGTTGTTGGAAAGATTAAATGAGCTGATTGACATAGGTGAAGTTGATGTAGGCTCCAGTGCCCGGTCATATTAATGATAAATGTTAGCTTTCATTCTGTTAAGGGTTTTTGCAAGGGTAATCTTGAGTCTACATAATATTTGCCATATGCTAACTTTCTACAGTAACTCCTATATAAGATGCAGGTCTACCCTTTAATTGTAATGTTGCATTTTTTGTTACTCCTCGGAGGTATCTAATTCTTTGTTTACTGCCATTGTGAAAATATGGAAAAATTGCTTTGTTTTCCTTTGTATGTTGCAAGATAAAATTTACATTAATGTTGATTGCATTTGTATCAAGTTTTAGAATATGCTTATACTGTATGTCTTACACTAAAGAAATGTCTTGCAAGAATTATCAGAAATACTGGATTTTTGCTAACATGCCACAAAATGCAGCTTTTATATTCATCTCTAGAAAAGTATCTTAATCCTATTTCCATAAAATGTACCGTGAGAATTTTGTTTTCACTTTGTCTCTTAGAGAAGTGCAATTCATTTAGGTAGAATTTGATACTTGTATTTACAACGTAGCAGCACTAAATATTTACGAGTTTTCCCCTGTTATGTGGTATATTCTGTGAATTTATAATATGCTTTACCATAGTTTGATTCCATCTTATAGAGGCTATTACATCTCAGTTTTCATCTTACATTAAGTGTAGAAGTCGTGCTTTTTATTATTATTTTTTAATAGCAGGATTCACCAATGGGTTTACTTCTTCAAGGAAATGACAGCATATTAAAAGGAACGGATGTATCTGCTGGGTCTTAGTGGTTCGCTCAATATGTCAATGTAGATGATTGTTTCTTTTGCAGAGACAAAAACCTTTGGGTATCAATATATCAGTGTTTATAATGGTTTAGATTTTTTTATACATTATAGCTTTTGACTGCAAAAATGGATTCACTCAAGGAATTTTCCTAATTGAAATAACATTCATTAACTGGTATTAAGTTTAAGTAATTTAATTTTTGTTACATTTACACATTTAAAATTGAAAAGGTACAACATGGCGTATAATGGAGAGCAACTGTTTTATTCCTGTCTTCCAGGCTCTTGATTTTCCTTCCCCAAAGTTTCCAGTTCTGTGTGTGCTTCCAGAAAATGAATATGTGTATCTGTATGCATGTGTGCACACATCTTTTTTTTAATTGTAGGGTATTATGTTTTATCATATTTTATCATTAAATATGCATCATGATTCATCATATTAATCAGTTCCCAAATGAGTGATATTAAGATGGTTTTATGTATTTTACTCTTCCTAACAGTGGTGCAGTGAATACTTGTTCTTTTATATGTAGGAGTAAACCTGTATGTAAGTTCTTAGAATTTGGTTGAAAAGTATGTGCAACTGTAATTTTTGATAGACTTTATTAAATTGCCTTCCCACTGAGATTGTACCAGTTTACTGGTGTGAACTGTGTGTGTTTCTGTGTAGTCTCCTTGAGAGGATGGTCATCAAACCTTTGGTCTTTGACAATCTGATACATGAAAATGATATCTCATTGTAAGCTTATTTTCTTTTCTCTTATGAATGTGAGATTGGACATAATTTAAGATCCATTTGTGGGGATTTTTTTGTCCACTTTTCTATCATGTTGGTCATTTTCTTAATGATTTAAAGGAACTTTTTAAATACTAGGGCGATGATGTGAAATGCAGTTCCTTAAATCTTATGTAGCGTGCTACTGTTTTTCTTTATACTTCTTTAATTAAAATAAACATTAACATAGTTTAAAGAACCAACCAGTTCTACAAACTCCTCTTTTTGGAGATTTCACTGGAACTACCCATTTCACACTCTTAAAGTAGCAGAGTTCTTTGGAATTTAACTTTAAATCTCTAAATAATGTGCTTCTTGATTTTTATTTTTTATCTTTTTAGTTTTTAGTTTCAGGAATTATCTGTCCCATTACCGAGGATGAGATTTAACTCTGTCACTCCACTACCCCAATCTCTCTCTCTCTCTCTCTCTCTCTCTCTCTCTCTCTCTCCCTCTCTCCCCTCTCTCCCCTCTCTCCCCTTTTCTCTCTCTCTCTTCCTGATCTTTCTCATCTTATCAAGATAGGGTTACTTTTTATTTCCTTCACAATTTCTTGTTTTCCTGGAGTTAAAGTTTTTGTTCAGTGTTTGATGTACTAATCATTTATTCAACTCTTTATTTCCCCCCAGCTGAGACCAGTGTCATTCTGATTCTAGAGCTATTGTATGAAACCTTTTTCTCTGTCTCTCAAAGCTTCTTGGCTGTTGCCCTTACCTCCAGTGTTGTGAAATTTTTGGTAATGTGCCTTTATAAATGTCTGTTCTCATCCATTGTGCTTGGCACAGAGTGTGCCCTTTTAATCTTGAAATACATGCCCTTCAGTTTGAAATTTTCTTAATTACTTTCAAAAATTATTTCTTCGCTTTAATTTTTTGTGTTCTCTTATTTTCTGTTTTTGGGCTCTTGAACCTCCTGGATGCTCTGTGTTTTACCATCTCTGTCTCGTGCTATAATTTCTGGGAGTTTCCTCCAACTTTTATCTTCCCAGCTTTCTCTTCTACCATTATGTTTTCACTTTACAGGAGCTCTTTTGTTCTGAAGGTTCTATTTTTCCGTTTAATAACATCCTGTTATTTCATGGGTTCAAAATCTTATCTTTCTGAAAAGAGATTGCTTGCTTGCTTCCTCCCTTATTTCCTTTTTTTCTTAAATTTTCTTTTCCCAATGTAGTCCCTGTCTTTTCTAAGCTGCACTTTTCTGCTTGTTTTGGCCCCTCTTGTATTAGGGAAATTCTTCTATATTTGGCCATGGACTGTTTGCTTATATTTTAAAGTGGGCATTGAATAGCTGATTGGAAGCTCTGTGACTGTCCACAGGACTTACTGGCTGTGAGGTTCACTGCAGGGTGATTTGGCTGACCTATTTTTTCTTTATTTTAATCTTTAATGTTAGTTTCTTTAGATCTTTCCTATAGGGCTAGTGAGACTTTAAAAAACATAATTATGTAGATTCTTCTCATGTTTTGTTTAGAGGATATAAATATGATTGCCCGCATTTTAGGAACCAAGTGTCTGAAAGGGGCTAGAATATCAAGTAGTAAGTATGTAAACTGTCATGTAAATTTATGTTTTAAGTCTAGTTTCCTGCCCTCATCCCTGCCTGGTATTCTCGTTACAAGAGTCCTGTTTACCTTCTTCAGAAATAAACCTCCATCCCTTTTGTGGGTGAGGGAGTGGTATTCATTCATTCAGCTACACTGAACCAGACAGGAGAATTCTGGGGAATCCAAGTACTTCTTCAGTGGGCTCTTAGTCCTGTTTTTCGCTTCCCTTTCACCGCCACTGCAGAGGTACCACCAAAACCGGAGCCTTTGGGTACAGTCTGCAGTTCTAACTAGTTTCCTCACAGCTGGCTTAGTTTTTGACTTAGTATTCCCAATCAGAGTCTAGGTTCTTCTGCTTCCCAGCCTTCACAGTTCAGTTGCTGATGTCTCTGCTCCCATTGACTTTATCTTTATGGATTTAAAAAGCCCCTTATTACAGTTTAGTGGGATTTCAGAAGAGAATATTTTTAGCTCATTCACAGATAAGCTTGGATCAGGTAAAACTAAATTCTCTGCTTTTATGGCTATTGTTTTTCATCTGCTTTTGCTGTCAAGTTCTTTGAGAATCTGATGAATGTTTTGAACTCCATCTGAGCAAAAAAAAAAAAATGTATATAATGCGTCCCATAATATTTTGTGTAAATTTCATATTTTTAGAATTTATAATCTATGAGTCAGAGGTGTTCTCTTCTGAAATGTTATTCTTTTCTTTTGTCAACATTCTTCTAGGCAGAATAGTGCCCAGCAATATGGAGAAGCATTGACTTCCTTTACATAGAATATAAAACTAAACTTCCCTAGAAGATAACTATGCCAAGTTAGTGACTCCTGCCTTAAAAAAGCAAAAAAGTAAAATCCAAATTGGGTAAATAATTAAAACACAGCAAGCAAGCTTAGTTCTGCTTAAAGGTACGTTTCAGTAAGTAGGCTGCTTTTGCTTTGAATAAAAGGTTGAAATTGAAACTTGGTTCCATGAGACATAAGCACATACAGTTAGAGTGGTATAAGTGTTAACCTTTAATATAAGGCTTGTCATAACGTAGTATGTGGTTAATTGCCTCATGTATGAGAGACACTGACTACTTCCAGGGGTTCAGAAAGATGATAAATACTTGTTTTGATTGGAGGGGTTTGTAAGATTTCATGTAAGAGGACATGCTTAACTTGATTTTTTTTTTTTTTTTTCAATTTGGAAAAGAGGGTAATAATGGTTGCTATCATTTTGGGATCCTTGGGCAATGAGTCTACATAACTTCTCTAACTTTCATTCAGGAATTGAGAGATCTGGTTAAAATCCTTTTCTTTGTTCTTTTTTACATTAATCAGGTATAGCATATGAAATATGAACTTGTCCCATGGTACGTGTTCTATCCATTGTAAGCTGTATTTTGGTCTTACAATGTCTTGTATAATCTTATAGCTGTTGGCAGCAGTTGGTAATTTACTTACTAATCAGACTCTAAAAACAGAGAATTTCAAAACTGGAAGAGATGTTCAATATTGTTTTGTATAGCTCTTTTTTTTAAAATAGGAAAACAGATACTGGGCGCAGAGCCAGGAATCAAAATCAAAAATGTTTTGGCATTTTTCCTCTTGTTTCCTACAGATCATTGTCTTAAGGTATGTTTATTGCATGTGTTTGTATTTTGGGTGCAAGTTAGTTTGCTTTTGTTTATTAGAAAATATTTTTGTAGGCACTGGAGATTTCTTGGTTCTTTGGGTACCATTTGGTTTTGTCTTTTGAAATCTAGATCTGTGTGTATACTCAAACATATAGTTTGTTTTCTGGAGTTTTTGTTGCATGATCGTTTCAATAAAATATGGCACTTTGTCCTAATAATCTCTAATAGATGTTTTTGTAATTCATATGAGCAGTTTTCATGGCCAAACCTTATGGATTATCCTATGAAATGAACTGTTAATAGATAAAATGACTTTATGATTGTAATGTGTGAGTAAACTATCACTTCTTTAAAAAAGAAAAATCCAGGTCCTGGCAAATAGGAGTAGCCCAGTCCTCTCATTCCCAGCTCTTTTGCTTAAGACAAAATTTCTCTCCCCTTTGGCAGACTGTATCCCTTATCACTTTTGCCCCTCACTACTGACTTAAGGACGGCAGAGAGCATTTCAGTTTACCTTCAATGCCCTCTCTAGAATATGAGCATTAAGAATTGTTCCCCTTAATTTGACATAATTGAGATAAGGTAAGAACTTTTAAACTTTAATAAAGATAGAGGAAATCCAAAGAGAAATAAACACAGAGCACAATAACCAAATACACAATCTAGTCGTCTGTGCCTTGTGTTCTGGGATGCACGGTTCGTTCCTCTAGTATAACTCCTGGACGGCATTCTTGTGCTGGCCACCGTGTTAGCATCCATTACCCCAGATCCATTCCTGCACGCTGACCTCACGGGCCGGCCTCTGAGAGCTCAGGCTCTTCTGTGATGTCGGGGTGATGAGTTCAGGTTTTTCACCTGAGGCCTTTCTCTTTTCAGTGTAATTCAAAGAACGTCTATTTCCATCGTGGGATCTCCTTCAATTCTAGGAGGGTTGTGGTCTTACTGTAAAGGCCACATAACAAATTTACCACATTTGTTGAGGATGGAAGTGTTGCTTTATTAACCCACTTCTCTCAAAATAATTTTTTTTAAAAAGGGTCTTCTGACATTTATTCAGTCCTTGTTTCGGCAGGGAAATAAACACACAAGTTACTGTATTGGGAAATGGAGGTATACGCTAAGGGCCATTAATTATGCAAAGTACCATGTGCTAAGTGCTAAATGGATGAAACAGAAGTTGCACTAATGAAGTATAGTAGCGCATCATGGGGAAAAGGTTTCTGGAAAAGGCAAGACCCAGGTCTGACTTTTCAGGAAGGATGTAACTTTGCAGAGGTGGAGGGTAGTTAAGGAGGGAGGGCACATTTTAAAAATATTGTAATTCAGTGTCCAAATTATGGTAGACAAAGTAGTCCTGCTTTTGATTTTAGGTTAGAATCAGTGATTGCAGATGTTTAATGTTTTTTTCTTCACTTTTATTTTTATATTTGTAATTAACTTGTTATTTGGAAAAATGAATCTATATTCTTTGATGACCTATTGTTGTCTCCTACTGGGCTGTTAGTTTTCTTTGTAAATGTGAAGTATAGTTGGGCTTGATTGTAAATTGAGGGCAGCTTTGAAGTGTGTCCTTCTTGCAAGAGTATGATTGATGAGAACAAATCAACCAGCAAAGGCAAGGGACCTAGAACTTTAAATTCAAAGGAATTTTTAAAAAACAATGCTTCAGATAATTTTACTTGTTCTTTGTCAGAGAGTGTATCATAAACTTGAATTAACTAAGTACTATATTTAGTGTTCTCCGGAATATAGAGAATTGTATCCATTGAATCTTACTTGGGTGTTTTATAATTGGAGATTAGCTTTTTTTCTTCTCCAGCAACTGTATGAATCCAGTTCTTCAGAGGAAGTTCTTCTATTCCTTAGATATGTTTAAGGGGAAAGAGAAAAAAGCCTCTGATACGGATCCATTTGAGTAAGGAGTAGAGATGATTTTGAGTGAGCTAAAGGGGGATTTAGAAAAAAGGGAACCTGGAATTGAGCTTTGCAGGTGTTTTGATCTGGTGATGATTAGTGCTGCTACCTTTTGAATATGCACATTTGCCTACATTTGACTTGTTTTGAACATCGTAGGAATATTTCAGTTTGAGTACTTGAACCAGCTCTTAAAGTTTCTTGTAACTGAAATTTGGCTTGTTATATGTAAAGGTTGCCCACCCCCCTCCCTTACTCCCTTTCAGAGTTGATTTGTAAGCAAACACGAAGGCGTCAGAGTTTTTTGTTTGTAAGCTTAATTCTAGAGAAAAATACAAACTATAGATACCTGTCTAAGTTTTAGGGCCTCGAGAACTTTTTTCCAGTTTTGTTCTCGGTGAAAAAAAGCACAGTTGTTCTCAGTTGGGTTTGCTGCTTGCTCAGGCACAAAGTGGGTGACCCGTCTGAGTTCCCAAATCCGTGATTCTAATGTAAGTAGATAATGGACGTCTTGGTAGGAAGTGGTATTCTTAGGATTTCAATTCTTCTGCTTTGCCCCTTGAAATGCTTGTGTGTACACACACACACAGACCAGCCATACCAAATGAATTGTACTCTTAATCTTCTTCCGTCTTTCTTTATGCTGGCTAATTCCTTTCCCCACTTCTTTCTTTTAGGCCTGAGCTTAGCTTTCGTTCTTCATTTGGAAAATTTTAAACTCCATTAGGCTATTTTTGATACCTTCTTGGCATACCTGTATGTATCCCATTGTACCCCGTATCACAGGCTGCCTTCATAAACTATGCACTGGTCTTTTTTTTTTTTTAAGTAAAGAATATTTTAAACGTAAGTATAGTTGGTACGCAATATTATATTAGTTACAGGTATTTCTGTGCATTAATCTTGATCTTCCACCAGACTGTAAGTTCCTTTAGGGGAGAGGGCATCTTATTTCTAGTAATTAGTACAATGCCTGGCATGTAATAGGCACTCAGAAAATACTTGAATAAGTGACTGTTGTACTATTGTTATATGAACTTTTAAATTAATTGAACAAAGTTAAAGTATTCCTGTGACAAATACATTAAAGGTGTGACTAATTTATTGCTGTATTTTTTGCACTGATTATAAATGAAACATTTTTTTTTTTTTTTTTATAAATGAAAAATTTTATAATCACCCCAGAAGAAAATACTATATAATATATAAACACATGGAAAGCTTTTAAGTGATTTTTAAAATGTGATTACTTAAAGTCATTTAAGCAAATCACTTAAAGAAAAAAAAAGCACAAAAAAAATACACCAGCCAAAAAAATACATCAGTCTTTCCAGGTATGAGAACCCTTTTTAAAAGAATCATTTCTCAGATTCTTACTTAATAGCACACTAACTATGTACCATTGATTGAGAAAGTAAATAATAACATTATGTTGCTATGGGTTCAGTAATGTATTTTTCTCAAAGAAAGCAATGGAAAAAGGCAGATGTGCAGAGAACACTTCTTTCAGTCTTTAGGCAGTCATATATTCTCAGTCTTGTAAAAACTCTGAGGCCCACAGAGTTGTATAAACCAGAAATCTCTAAAGTGGTATGCAGGACCATCCATTAGTATTAATATTTTAAAATTAGAACTTTTATTTATTGTCTTTCATCTTGAAAAAGGCTACTTGCATTTAGTACAGTGATTGACACTGGCTTCCCCACACTGTCAGTACGTCAAATGGGCCAGTGAGAGATCCTAAGGAAGGGTAGAATTTTCACATCCTCATTTGTAGTCAACATTATATCACATTGAAGTTTACATGTGATGACGTTGATTTGCATATGATCTTGTTTCAACTAAAGTGTATTCAAAAGAATGAGCAAGTGACTAAAAGATTCCTACCAAAAAACAGATTGATTAAAATTATAATAAAACACATAACGTAAAAAAGAGTTAGAGCTCCTAATCCCAGTCTGAGCTCTTATTATGGCATAGAAACTGTGGTATAATCAGATCTGAAATATCAACCTCTCAGGAAAATCTGAGATTGTCAAAGAGGAGTATTTGAAATATGGTTCTATATTTACTGTTGTTGAAACTACCTTGCCTAACTAAGTGTACAGTGTCGCTTAACATATAGCTAAGAGGTAGCATATCATAAATTAGCAAGGCATTTAGAAAAATTATGCATTCTGAGGATAAAAACTAACCTTTAATAAGTTTTTTCCAGAGATACTTGACAAAACCATACAACATTCAATGCAGTACTTTACAGAATTTCACTAATTTTAATTATAAATGTTTACAAGGCCCCTTGAGGTTTCTTGTTGAAGAGTAAAAGACAGGAAATCATACCACTGGGGAAATAACTTGTTATTCCTACCTTGGTTGAAGTGACTGAAATAATAATGTAATGTATGGCAAAAAATTAAAAGGTGTTCCTTTGTCATCAAATTCCTTTGTAAACTGCCAATTTGAAGAAATCAGTATCAGAACAATTACACATTGTGGAAGGTTGGCTTTAAGGTTGATGAGCGTATAGGTGTTTGTAACATACTTCCCCTTAGTATTTGCTAAGTTGTGTTTCAGTGATAAAGACTTCTGGGGGGGGGGGGTGAATAGTAAAATCAAATAGCTGCTACACAAATGTATATTGTCAACATAAATGGCTTCTCTAATAACCTTTTCTGGAAGAAAAACCATAGTCACTTAAGGTGAAAAATTTCACTGCATCATTCACAGACAAATTACTGCAACAAAAAGTTGACCAAGGAGTTTACTAAGAGCTGTTAGAGTGTCATCAATGTAGTTTAGTTAATTTTGTGAAAGCAAGACCTTTAATATATATAGTGAGTTATTTACAGTGCTTATAAATGAGATGAGAAGTGATCAAGAAAGTAATTTTACCACATAGAGGTTTTCTGATTGTCTTATAGCAAAAAGTTCTTTGCTTTTGAAGAGTTATGGAACTTAAAATAGGAGTTGCTAACTCTTCAGCGGTCTGCAGATATTTTGGGATAAAAGAAAACACACTTACTCTTAAGCTTTTCAAGAGTACAGTTACTTAGAAAGTAGTGTTAGCAAAAGCATTTGGGAAATAAATGTTTGGAAGTGGTTTTTTATGATTTTTGTTGGGATAAAAGGTCATCTATATTGACTGTCAAATTTGTATATTTTAAATACATGGGAATTCACGTATATATTCTAGGAAAACTCATGCATATGCACCAAGATTGTTCAAAACAGCACTGTTTTATAATTTTAAGAAATGAGAAATAACTCAAATATTCATTGATAGTAGAATGGTTAAAAATTGTGGTACAAGTATACAAATGGCATGTTATGAACTATAGCTCTGCATCAATGTGGATGAATCTTGGATATACAATGTTGAGCCAAAAAAAAAGTGCTAAGAGTAATACACACTGTACATCAATGTAAAATGTCAAACACATAAAACTAAACAGCAACACATGAAATTGTTTAAACTACAAGGGATGCTAATTATAAAATTCAAGATAATAGGAGGCTTCAGTAGTCTTGATAGTATTCTGTTTCTTAAACTGTGTTTATTTTATTACAATTTAGCTAAATGTATACATTATATAAACGCTTACATATGATATTTCGTGGTGTTTAAAAAATTAAATCATATGGGACAACCCCAACTTTAAAATGAGATCAGTTTGGAACTTTTTAAAAAATTGTCAATTTGTGCAAGAATGCAGTCCAACTTATTAACTCTGGGGTGAAATATGTAAGATTATGTTATATATTATTATCCGGTCTTATAGTAAAATAAGACCAGGTCTTATATTATTTTTTGCTCCAAAAGACATATTAGAGCTGATTGTCTGGCTAGGTCTTATTTTTGGGGAAACACAGTAGTGAGTGTTAGCGCCAGGACAGGCTGTAGGAAACATTCCAGGGCATGGTGTTGTGGTTTGGAGAACAGTCAGTCCGAGTAAAGTGGGACGGGAGGGTGACACTTGGTGGTACTTTGTAGTTCTGTCTATGGGTTTATTAGCAATAATATGTTTTTTAGCACATCATAAAAGTTGTATTTGGTTTTAACAGAATCCAGGTAATGGATTTCAGTCAATCCAAGTAAAGTTTTCAATTTGGTATACAGTAAAAGCTTGAACATCAAATGTTTGTAGAATGTAGATTTTATGCTTTAACTGAATTTTGGGGTTGTCTTCAAGATCACTGTGGGGAAATCTTGATTACAACACTTGCTTTTAGAGGAAGTCCTTCTAAAATATATCAGCATACTCTTTATTGAACAAGATGTTGCACCATTCTGAATTCAATCTTACGTACTTCATCCCAGAGTTAATAAGTTGAATTAAAAAAACACACACAAAAAACAGGTTTTGTTTCTTGGTTTTCCTTTCTCCCAGAACAGTGGTTCTCAACTTGCTGCACATACGAATCACCAGAGAGGCTTTAAAAAAATACTGATATCTGGGTCCCACCCCCAGAGATTCTGATTTAATTTGTCTGATGATTCTAATGTGCTAGGATTGAGGAACACTTTTCTAGAAAAAGGACGTACTGGGAAATTTTCTAGGTTTCTTTTTTCTTTGGGGGGGCTGTGGTGCCACTAAATTCAGATAATAGTGAAAAATATACTTGGATAAGGGTTACTAGAGAATAGATGGAATATTGTAGATAAATTCTCAAATTTCAACACCTACAATTTATTTTCTTTCAGATCCATTACTAACCATGGGTGCATTTTTGGATAAACCCAAAACTGAGAAACATAATGCTCACGGTGCTGGGAATGGCTTACGCTACGGCCTGAGCAGCATGCAAGGCTGGAGGGTGGAGATGGAAGACGCACACACCGCTGTCGTAGGCATTCCTCACGGCTTGGAAGACTGGTCTTTCTTCGCAGTTTATGATGGTCATGCTGGATCTCGAGTAGCAAATTACTGCTCAACACATTTATTAGAACACATCACTAATAATGAAGACTTCAGGGCAGCTGGAAAATCAGGATCTGCTCTGGAGCCTTCAGTGGAAAATGTCAAGAATGGTATCAGAACTGGCTTTTTGAAAATTGATGAATACATGCGTAACTTTTCAGACCTCAGAAATGGAATGGACAGGAGCGGTTCAACTGCAGTGGGAGTTATGATTTCACCGAAGCATGTCTACTTTATCAACTGTGGTGATTCGCGTGCTGTTCTGTATAGGAATGGACAAGTCTGCTTTTCCACCCAGGATCACAAACCTTGCAATCCAAGGGAGAAGGAGCGAATCCAAAATGCAGGAGGCAGCGTAATGATTCAACGTGTTAATGGTTCATTAGCAGTGTCTCGTGCTCTGGGGGACTATGATTACAAGTGTGTTGACGGCAAAGGCCCAACGGAACAACTTGTTTCTCCAGAGCCTGAGGTTTATGAACTTTTAAGAGCAGAAGAGGATGAGTTTATCATCTTGGCTTGTGATGGGATCTGGGATGTTATGAGTAATGAGGAGCTCTGTGAATTTGTTAAATCTAGACTTGAGGTATCTGATGACCTGGAAAATGTGTGCAATTGGGTAGTGGACACTTGTTTACATAAGGTATGTAAGTCTTTTTTGTTATAATTAAAATACCCTATTCATTTTGAAAAGACACGGTAAGTAAAATTAAGGAAACTTAAATTTTTAAAACTTAGATGTTTTTATTAGGGCAGACCTGTATATTTTAAAATTATTTTCTTCACCAGACATGGAACCCTTTTTTTTTTTTTTTTTTTTTTTGCCATCCTTCCTTGTTTGCCTCAACCTTCTAATTTGAAAATTAAGTTTGAGAAATTTGTGGTTTTTGCTGTCATTTAAGTACTTTATGGCTTGTTGTGTGGCAGAGGCATCTATACAGAATTGTGACTTTTGATTCAAATTCTCAACATTGGCAGTAGCTGTCTTGTGCCTGATTATGAAGCAGTTTGATGAAATGTGTATATCGTATAATTCTGTACTAGATGTACAGAAGATCAGGAGACACATAAAATATTGGAAGATATACTGGAAACTTAGGCTAAGTAAACTTTTGTCCTTTAGTTCTGAGCCTCCTAGCAGCTAAGGTAAAAAACTGAAGTAAAAGTATGAGGTGTATATTTCTTACTGAGTAATAAAAGAAGCTTTTTCCTAGCAAGGAGATCATATGGAATTTACATGTGACTCTGTGTAACTAATATATGACGTGGTGGATAATATCTTTTGTAGGAGATATCAAAATACTTTATATATATATATATATATATATATATATATATATATATATAAATGTTTGTATCATCACTAATAAAAGACCCAAGGCTAGTTAATATAAAATGTAATCCTGTGAACAATTTCTGTGGAACACTAAAGTTTAATTTGGATGTGTAATATTCAGTGAATCTTAGCTTGATACAGTAATGGGAAAATTCTAGACAAATAGATAATTAGCAATTCCCTTGGCAGTCTTTAAAATAGTGACTAGTTCCAAGTGGATTTTTGACAGCATCTATATAGTAATCAATTAAAGTTTGAATGATCTGGCCAGTGCCTGAAATATGCAAGTATTCTGACTCTGATTAAAAAGGCAAAACTAACTTTTAGTTATATGAAATAAAGGTGTTGTTGACTTATTTATTCTGTCTAGATTAGAACCATTCTACCTCCCAACCATGTAAGTTGCTGTGGAAAGTACAGTCACAGCCAAAAACTTTCTCGAGAAAGATCTCAATCTATAGAAATGCCCAGGTTTTGGTGAAATATCTAATACTTTTCCATAGAATGGGAAGATAAACCTTCAAAAAGAAAATTTAAGAGCTAGTAATTCTAGTTGGCAAGCATGTTTTTTTCGCCAGACTAGCAAATGAAAACAGGATTTTCTTGATTATGAAAATAGCATATGCTTGTTCGTGAAAAAAAAAAAAAAAAAAAAATCCAGGTAATACAGAATATATAAAGAAACACTCAGAAATTTTGCTCCCACCTAAGTTGGCTTCTTGCATTGTTGTGGTATTTATCTTTTCAGTCTTTTTTGCCGGCCTGTTAGTGTATATATATTTATAAAAATGAGATCAATATACTTGTTATACTACAATCTGCTTTTTTCATTCAACAGTATATTGTACAGAGAGCTCCACGTTTATAAGTATTGATCTAAATCATTTTTCATGGTTACACATCATTCTGTTGAGTGACATATAGTTTTGAGGGAATAGCCAAAAAGCTATTAGGTGTGTAATCTGAAGTCAAGAAAGAAGTTTGTATTGTGGATCAACTGCCCTCTCCCTTCCATTGAAAGAATGCTGGTGTTCAGGAATTTGGCTCCACGCCTCTGAAGGTGGGGTTTCAACAATTCTTGTCGCATATTTCACTTGATAGCTTTTATCATTTTAAAGTGATTAGATATTGGTGGTAGTGTGACATGATTCTAGGCAGAGTCCTAGAATCTCAGAAATGATAAATGATAGTAATAGGGACAAGAGGTTGGAACACGGGATTCATTCCATTTTGGTGGAAGCTGACCATCACGTTTCCTTTGAATGAAGCCGTGTTCAAATTGAAACCAGTTTTGAGAAGTTTAGTTAGCTGTTTTGTATTGAAACATAATATTATGAACCACTGCGTGTTCCTTATGGAATTAAATAAACCTCTTATCCATTCTTGTTTTTCTAATTAACGTAATTTTGTTACTCCCCTTGTTTGTATTGGAAAACCAATGGTTAGCAATAATATAAAACCATGTAATTTGAATAGAATATGATCGCTTTGAATTTAGTTTGAAAGATTGAATATAAATTTTAAAATCCATGGAAAGCACTTAGTCCAGTGCTTAGTACTTAGCAATTTCTCAGTAGGTGTTAGCTTCTTTAAGAGGAGAGAGAAATAAAAGTAGATCCAATTTTTAAGTAGATATTTCCCTGACAATAAATTTAAATATAGTGTTAATATTTTCTACCACTGATAACTCTTGTCATACCCTGTAGTTTACAAACACTTTTATATGTTAACTCATGAAATCTTGGGGGATTGTGATAGTTATCATAATCACAGTAGTTAATCAATAAATTTTTGCTTTCTATGAGCCAAATGTTATTCTAAGCACTTTACACTTTTAAAAAACTCATTTAATTTTCACAACTTAATAAAAGGTAGTTAGCATTATTGTTTTTAACAATAATTTTTCAGGGTTGCCATTTAACAACATGAAGCTATCTGTAAATGTCGAATGAATACGTACATCCTATCAGTTGGAAAATTAATTGATGATGCAAGGACGATTTGCAAAAAACCAAAAAGGGAAGAATCTTTTTCAATTGCTGTATAAAAATTACTGAAATGCTCATATTTTGAGTTTAGGGGAAAGTCATCTTTTTGTAGAAATAGAAGCAGCATCATTGAAATGACACATGCTGAGGTGTAAATGTAAATTATTTCCTTTAAATATCTTTGGATATTTAAACTTGTTGAAACTATCTTTCAGCTAATTTGTCAACTAATAGGCTGTATCTTTTATAACTTCTAAAAATCTAATGGAGATTACATATACTGATTAGGAATGACTAAACAAACAGTGCTCATGCTGTTGTTACCAAAATAGAAAATGGTTAGAAGGAACTGGATTTCTAAAAATATACGGCATTGATTCTGTTTATTCATAAAATTGCTTTAAAAAATCATTAGTGTTCAGTGAAGCTTGATTTTTGAATATCTATGGTATAAAGTTTTTGCTTGACCTCAGCATATGTGGTAAATCCTGATTCTTGTGGAATAGATTGACTACCTTTTTTTGCTATTTGGAACCATATATGTGTGTATATATTCATACAGCCAATGCAATATTTCTAATATTAGTGATTATGAAATTTTTGGTGGGTTTCATTAAGGAATGAAATTAGTTTGGGCCATTTTGGAAATCCTCATTCCCCTCTCTCCCCAGATATCAAAAATCTGATAATATACTCATGATAGTTCTTCCTACTAAAGCATGAGAGTCTGTGGAGAGTTTACTCTTTTTGAAGCCTTCTTAAGACCCGCCTCCACTGCCTTCAAACTTTGCTTCACTAATTTTTAAGAAGGAGTGACAGAAGTTCTTCAAGGCCTGCCTGTTTGTTTTTGTTTTTTTGGCTGTGTCATGTAGGTTCTGAAACGGTAGCAAGTCTGAACCAAACAATGCCTGCCTGGATTCTGGTTATAATTACTGAAAAGACTAGAATAGAATGGGTATGGCCTTGGCTTTTTTCACTTGGGTTGGCAAACCCCACTATCACACAAAATAGCTACCAACTCCATTGACTTAATTTTTTAGAGCGGTGAATAGGGAAAAAAGAGCTTGAAAAAAATCACTATTCCAAAAACAGTTTCACTCCATTCTAAGCAGCTCGGTTAAAGTAATGCACCTATAGGAAAAGTAATGAGAAAGTGTTTTAAAGTTAGTGCTAATACATGGTAATAGAGAGTATATATTCTGTGCTTCCTTTTTAATATAGATCATTTGTAAAATCCAGTGTCTTCAAAATTTATTATATCTGACTACAGTGTATCTCAGCCATCCACTTACATCCCATTGTTTTTTGCTGTACTCAGAACAGTTTCTAATTTAACTGTTTTCTTTTCTGCTTGTAGTTTAGTTTGGTGTCTTGGTTATCCTAATTAACAGTTTTCAGCTATATCAAATTCAGTAGAGATTTTAGTAGCATTGCTAAATGCAGGTTAATTAGCTGGGGGAAAATTGCACATTTGTTTGGGAGGATGTTTTTGGCTTACGTCACTTCAGGAATATCCAATCTTGAGTGGGAAATAGTTTAGAAGATTTAATATGTATGAAGATATATCTTCAATTCTCAGATTGTAGAATAGTGGTGGGTAAGAATAAGTATACAGTGTAATCAAAAGCCATAAAATAATTACAGGTCTGCCCATACCTAAAGACCTTGTTCTTCATGGTATGCTTCAAATAGTTCTCTTTGGAATGAAAATAACCTGTTGAATGTGTACATTCTGTTTGATTAAATAAACTATGATTGCTTAATGTAACCAACTCTGTTTTGAAGTAAATAATAGAAAGTAGACTAGAGAAATATAATTATTTTTCTTTCTTTCTTTAATGTACAGGGAAGTCGAGATAACATGAGTATTGTGCTAGTTTGCTTTTCAAATGCCCCCAAGGTCTCAGATGAAGCAGTGAGGAAAGATTCAGAGTTGGATAAGTACTTGGAATCACGTGTTGAAGGTAAGAAAGATGTCTTTTTTTTTTTTAAAGAAGGAAAGGAAAACTATTCTTCCTTGTTTATCAAGTAGTTCTTTTAAAATTTCCTTAGAAAAAAACAAGTATTTCAAAACAAGGCCTTAAAAAGCAAACATCTATGTGCCTAAGATTTATTATCACATCTTGGACCAATGTGTGGGAATTTATTGGCAAGGAGAAAGCAATATGTCTGTTATACCACCAAAGAGAAACATAATTTGAAAATAGTCTGTTAAAGCTTACTTTGTTTTTCTTTCCCTGATTACATTTTTAGTAGGAAGTGAAGAATCCGTTGAATTTTGCCTCAAATTTAGAACACCAAAGTGCTATAATTCCACTAACACTGTATCTCCCTTCCCAAGTTAATTATAGGAATTCATCACCATTCTTTCATCATACCGATAGAGTTAACATTGATGTTGTGAAAGATTACTAATTTCACTTATTTTTAGCTTTGTTTTACAGTAATTTTAAACTTACAGAAAAGTTGCAAAAATATTAAGAGAACTTTCATATACATGTAGTACCGTCTACCTAGAGTCACCATTTGTTTACATTACACCTCATTTGACTGTTCACTTTCTGTAGCATACTTTCTGATTCATTCCCCCCTCTTCTTTTCCCCCCCACCATATTGCTAATTTTTTCTGAACTAATTGAGAGTAAGTTGCAGATATGATATCTCAGTACGCCTTAATACAAAAAGGACAGTATCTTCAAAACTGTACTACATCCATCAAAATTAGGAAGTTAACATTGATATAATATTATCATCTAATCCATAGATCCCATTAAGATTTCCCCAGTTGTCCCAGTTACGACTTTCATTGGTCCAGGATCTAGTCCAGAGCATGTGCTGCATCTAGCTTCCATGCCTCTTTAGTCTCCTTCCCTGTGAAAAAGTTGCATTGTTTTCTTGTTTTTACTGACCTTGACATTTTTCAACAGTACAGGTTAGTTACTTTGTAAAATGCCCCTCAGTTTGGGTTGGCTGATGTTTCCTCTTGATAAGATATAGGGTATACATTGGCAGAAACACTTCAGAAGTGATGCTAGATCCTTCTCAGTGCGTGGTGTCAGGAGGCACACCATGTGGTAAATCTTAATTTTCATCACTCGCTTGAAGTGTTCTCTTTCAGGCTCCTCCATTGCAAAGTTAATTAAAATGAACAAACAAAAAAGTTAATAAATATGTTCTACTTATTAATAAGTGTTCAGTAGGGAGGTTCTTTGAGATTATGTTAATAACCTATTTCTCAAATTTTCACCTACCAGTTTTAGTATCCATTGGTGGTTCTTGCCTGAATCAGTTGCTACGAGGATAATAGGCAAATGGTGATATTCTAATTCAGTTATTCTTTTTATATGTATTAGTTAGAATTTTACTGTAAAGAAAAATTTTTTTCTCTTCTGCCCATTTGTTTAATTGAATCCATATGTGAGCATGGATTCAGATTCCTATTATATTGTGTTATAATCTGTTACTGTTACTGTCATTTTGATGCTTATATTGTCCTAGATTTGGCCAGTGCAAACCCCTTCAAGCTTGCTCCAGTGTCTTTTGACCTGTCTCTGTAATTCCGTGAGCAGTTCCTTACTTTCTGGCATAATGAAATACTCCAGGCTCATCTTCTATTTCCCTGCACCAACCCTGAAATGAGCCACTGTTCCAATGATCTCTCTTTTAATTTTATTTTTATTTAGGAATTGGGATTTGTGCATAAGGTGTGCTGCTGGGGTATTTCTGTTACTATACCCTCTCAAAAGATAGAGCTGTTCCCTGCCTCCCTCCTGCTCTCCCTCCCTCCCTGCCTTCCTCCCTTCCTGTCGGGATCTATCTGGTCTATCCCACCAATAACTAACTCTTGTGGAATACAACAGAGTTCATTCTAGTTTTCTCTCTTCATATTTGTAACTCTTCTCCTACAATGAAAAACCTGGCTCCTATTATCAAGCTAATTTGTCACTGCTAACCCTTGTGTAGCTGCCTTACTTACTCTGCAGTGGCTTTCAACCCCATTCTAGGTCACACCCCCACCAGTACTAAAGCTTTGCTTACTGTGCTCAGCTTGAATACCTCATGCTGGACCCTGCTACTGCCACCATTGTCCCTTCACCCTTGTAAGCCTCACATTGTTTGGCCTTATCGAAAGGATTTTTGGGATAAAAATCCATTATTCAAGAGAGGGAGGGGAGAAGCTTTATCTTTAATATAATTGCTGATGTGTTTCTGTTTAGATCTATTCTTTTTCTTTTTTCTCCTTGCTTGCCTTCTGTTGGGTTAATCAGCATCTTCTGTTCCAGTTCATCTCTGCATTTGCTTATTAGTTATACATTCTTTTACAAATTCATTAGTGGTTACCCTGATAAATTGACAATGCATGTTAGAGAGTGTGGCAGGATCCCCAACTTAATGACTACATTTTGATTTTATGTGTGGTGTTTAGAAATAAAATTACTTTTTTTGAAGTTATACTGTGTTTCCCTGAAAATAGACTGGGATTTATATTAATGTTTGCTCCAAAAGATGCATTAGGGCTTAAGTTCAGGGGATGTCCTCCTGAAAGATCATGCAAGGGCTTATTTTCCAGTTAGGTCTTATTTTCTGGGGAACACGGTATCAGTTTTGTTTGTTTGTTTTAAGCTTGATGTCATTCTTACAAAGTTCTTTCCTGAATTCAGGATTACATATTGACCTATATTTTCTCCTAACACTTTTATGGGTTGATTTTTTTTTTTTAATAGTAAATACATTTGAATAATAAAATTAATAATCATGATGTCGTAGGCTTGTAGAATTTGGTCTCTTATGAGTCATGTTTTGGATATAGTAGCCATAGTAATTGGTGAGAGTTTTATGAGGTGAAGATTTGCAATTTCAAATGTGTAATTGCCGCAGGAAAACTGCGTGCATTTGCAGGTTTGGCGGGGGAGGGCAGATTTCTTAATGGAGTTATATTGCAGTAGAGACCAATTCTTTTTTCTTTTCTTTTTTTTTTTTTTTTAAGTAGAAGAGTAAAGCAAGCAAGCAGAGGGTAGCAAGGAATACTGGTTAGGAGGGTCTCTGAGAAAAGAGATTTGAGCAGATACCTCTGTATGGGAGAGAATGGTTATCTGGGGGAAGAGGATTCCTGGCAAAGGGATCGGCAAAGACTGAGAAAGGAACGTGTGTAGAGAGAGTGACGAGATTAGAATTAGCTGGTAGAAAAGTGGAAGGCTAAGGGAGGCTGCTCAGCAGCAGATTGTGGAGGGTTTTACAGACCAAAATTAGGACTTGGGAGTTTATTCCAATGGTGATGGGAAGTATTGGAAGATCTTGAGCACTAGAGTGACTTGATCTGACTTTTTTCAGAGGCTCTCAGTTATTGTGTGAAGAGATTGTAAAGACGGGACAAGAGTGGAAGCCTGGAGACCGATTAGGAATCATGCATTAGTGTGGGTGGCAGATGGTTGGGGGTGTTGCACTGCAGTGAAAACTGGTTGGCAGAGTGCTAGGCTGAAGAGGTTCTCAGCTGGGGGAGATTTTTAGCCCCCATGAGTTGTGTGGCAATGTCTAGAGCATTTTTGGTGTCATAACTGAGGGGATGCCACTGGCATCCAGTAAGTAGAGGTCAGGGATGTTGCTTAACATTCTGCGATGCACAAGATAAACCTCCACGACAAAAAATCAATCGTCCATGTCAAAGTGTCAGTAGTGCGGAGGTTGAGAAACCCTGCTCTATAAAGATACAAGTTTAAGGTAGAAAAATTATACTCCTGCCTTTGTGAAGCTACAGTCTGTGCTACAGTAAACACTGTGTACAATGGGAGTGTGTTGCAGTGTGCCTACTCCAGGCGTGACGTGGAAAGTGGAAACCTGAGGGATAAACACGGGTTAACCATTCAAAGAGATTGTTGGTTGGATTGGCATAAAAAGTGATTCAAAGCAAGGAAAAAGTACATGTGAAGATCTAAAAGGAGAAGGCTTCTTTGAATAGAGCCTGTGGAGATAATAGCAGTCAGGGGCAGAGCTGAAAGGGAGTAAAGTTTAAGGTCACAGTGAGGCTTGGTAAACAGTCAGATTTTGCATCTTGTGGGCTGCTTTGGACAATGCTCTTTTGTTGTCTTAAAAGTAAGTTGCCATTGTCTGATTTTTGAGGAGTTTATGTCTTGATACTATCCAAATAGTCATGGTTCAAAAATCTGTTTTCCATAAATTATAAATACAAAAGAAACACGTAAATGTTTTGTTCTAAGCATTAGCAAGTTCTGGGATTCATTTTCCCTTTTTACTTTTAAATAAATTGTTGTAGAACATAACTATTTAGATGTCAAAAAACCTATAAAACAATTTTTAATTTTTCCTCTTCTCCTTATAATTTTTATCCATCCATTGCTTTTATTTTCCTATAATAGTATTAATAGTTTTTATAGTATTTTTACATAAAGTCAGATCAAAAGTGTTTCTCCATGTAGCTGTACTATGTTCATAGGGATTGTTTTTGGTGCTTATATTATTTCATTCAGTGGCTATACCAAATTTAACTGTCCCTTTATTGTCGAATATTTAATTTGTTCCAGTTTTTCTTTTATGAATAATGCTGGGATGAGCATATATATGCAAATCACTTTATATTACCTTTTTTTGTTCTGTGTGATGTTTGCTTTTTATATTTGAACATAGGTACTGGCAAATAGTACACCCCCTGTTTTCACTTCTTTGTGAATACTGAGTTGATCACATTAATTTAGGAACTTTTTTTAAAAACCTACAGAAATTATGGAGAAGTCGGGTGAGGAAGGAATGCCTGATCTTGCCCATGTCATGCGCATCTTGTCTGCGGAAAATATCCCAAATTTGCCTCCTGGGGGAGGTCTTGCTGGCAAGTAAGTAGAACAAAAAGAACTTTGAGTTTGTTTATAATTAATAATTAAAAGTTTTGGGTAAGAGGTACATCAGTTACCTAAAGATGAAATGGGTTGATGGTTCTTATACTAGAGAAGATCTATTTTATCTAAAAGAGATTGTTTTTAAAGGAATTATTTATCATACTCTGAGGATAAAAGTCCTTCTTTCCTGGGTAAATAAGAACAAATGGGTTGTGCGGGATCAAATTCTGAGTGAAATGTAGAAACTATGTTTTTGGCAAGTATTTAATGTCACAGTTAATTTTTGAGTGTAGTCAAGATGTATTATTTTAAATACCAGGAGCTTAATAATTGTACTTTAATGAAACTAAAGCTAAATTATTTTTTAGGCGCAATGTTATTGAAGCTGTTTATAGTAGACTGAATCCACATAGAGAAAGTGATGGGGTAAGTTTTATTTTATTTCTCAAGCATTTTTAATAATTTCATAATATAAACACTAGATACGAATATACTCACATAATGAAATCTTTAATAAATTACTACTGCTTTTATTTTAAGGAGTCAGTTAAAGTTTAAGGAAATGTATTGCAATGGAGGTAGAAGTAAAATTCTTTTTTGTAGTATGTTTGTTGTCACTTAATGGGTATCAAATGCCTTTTTGTTTGGGCTGTACTTATTTCCTCCCTGTATGTCTGCCTTCTCTTTCTCCATTAAATCTTAATTTTGAGGCAAAGAATGTGCTTTTAAGTATCTCAGTTTCTTCTTTTGCTAGCATCACTGGAAGTTAGTGATAGTGAATGAATTGTTAATTTAATAACCACACCTTTCAGTGCCCTTGTGTGCTCAGTTGAATACCTGAGGATAATTTCTTTCTAATCTCATTGTGCTGTGGGTTTATGTGTTGAACTGAGATAACCATTTTTGTTGTATGCTGCTGTGCTTCATCAGAGCAAATCTCTTTAGCCCTTTACTTTCCTTAGAAATACTGATAAGCTGTTAGCTGCTTCTCTGC
The DNA here is from genome assembly GCF_036562045.2 of Rhinolophus sinicus. Classification (NCBI taxonomy): domain Eukaryota; kingdom Metazoa; phylum Chordata; class Mammalia; order Chiroptera; family Rhinolophidae; genus Rhinolophus; species Rhinolophus sinicus. The sequence continues at coordinate 30,119,630 of NC_133755.1, forward strand.
AGTTTTTGTTTTATTTACCAGGAGATAAAACAGTGTTGTTGTTTTTTTAAAATTGCCCTAAATTTCAAAGATAGTAAGTCAGATAAGTATTTTCTCAAAGGGTTTTTAAGTTTTTGGACATCTGAAATGAATAACTTAATTTTTAACATGTATGCTTCAAAGATTTAAGGGAGCCAGACTTAGTAATGAGCTTGCTGAGGAGAAACAGGCTCAACATCCAAGTCTCCAGCTTCCTTTGGCAGCCACTGGTAGCAATTATGTATCATCTCCGTTGCATCTTGTTTTCCAGATTCATTACTTCACAGCAATATCATACTGTCTTTTTTATTAACAGTAAACATGTCCTGTCAAAAAGGAGAGTTTTATAATTAATCCATTTTAGTGAATTGAGCGAAAGTGATAGCTATATATTGCTAATAAGAGAATTTATATCTTGATCTAGAGCAGTGATTCTGAATCATGCTCTTGTGGCAGGTACCTCAAAATACTAAGAATTGTATCCAAAGCTGTGAAAATTGATTTTAAAATAAAGATATGTGATACATTTAGAAAATTCTAAATCAAACAATTGAGGATAGGATGTTGACATAACTAAAAAGATGGTGGTAATTGGCAGGCAGAGTGAAGAGAGTCTTACCTCTTCAGCTGGATTATAGGTTCCATATAGCATCTGCCACTGTGGTTTGAGAAAATAAGCCCTCAAAAGTTAATTATTGATACATTTATTAGACATATAAGTATTCCTGTTTCCTCATGTATTTGAAATGCAACCCTAGTGTGTGATCTTAAAAAATTATTTCATTACACCTTGCTGAATTTCTTGCTCCAAAAAGTTGGCTGCTTTTACTCCAAACAAGATTTTTAAAGTGTTTTATAGCCCTAAGTTTCTGTTAAACATATACCAAGGAGGACTTTTAAACTTTTTTTTAAAATAGAAAATACTTATACAGTGTAGTTTTATAGACAGTGAATGAATGGGCAACAGAACATGAAGTTACGGTGAAATGCTGAGATGTAAAACTTGCCTTAAGTATGATTATTATATAACTATATAAATTAAGGAGATGTATACTTAATTACCTTCATATATAAGCTTTCTATTAATATCGGCAGATCAAACAGTGACAATCTACCATGTAGTGAATTGATGTGGAGAGCAGACTACAAAACATAAGACATGGTCCCATCCCTACTCTAAATGCAGCTTGCAATATAGATATAAACACAGAAGTTAAATAATAAAAATGTTCCACATCCTTTAGTGAAGTAAAAAGAAATGACAAAATCTAGGTTGTGATTATTTGCCATGTGACTTGTATAGTGATTGCTGGGAAAGTCAGATTTTCAGAGAAAAGATAGGATTTGAAGAATAATTTGAGTGGCAGAAGTGAGATGAGGAGGGTGATTGTTCAGGTGGAAGGGGGAGAGCCAAGAACAAAGTAAAGGCTATCTTTGACAGAAAGGACATCATGTTTACTAGCGCACAGTACTGCTGTGGTGAAAAATAAGAATTTGGGATATCAGAAGTAGTTTTGAAGAGACTTGGAGAGGCCTTTTGAACTTTACATTTTAGATTGAAGAGCTGCCATATGTTTGGAGCATAAGAATGATAGACTCAAAGAAATATCTGTAGTATTTTAATCTGTTAGAAATATGTGCAGTATTAAAGAGATACTGGAAGTTAAGTAGTTGTGAAATAATTAATTGCAGAGATCAGGTTGATAACTGTAAATTCATTATTAGTAGACACATACATGGGTTAGAGAAACTTCCTATTTACTATAACAACTTAGCTTTTGCAGCCTGGAATCTTATTTTGGGAAACATGCCTTTATCTTTTCAGAATAATCATAACCTTGGAAAAATATTGAACCATAATCACAAGTAGCAGAAATGTACTAAAAAATACAGAAGAAGCAGAAAAAAAGGAAGAAATTATACATGTTTAACTAAATTACTAGCTCTCACCTTGACCTGCTATAGAAGTGAAGTAGGCGCGTCTTGACTTCATTAGATCTGTGCCATGTGGAAGATGTCGCCAGGAAGTACAGTGGCAGGAGCTGGTAGTTAATTTACAGAATGGGAAAGAGGAAAGTGTAGAAATTCAGAGGAGATGACAATTGGGGGGGTTGTATAAAATTAAATTTTTTAATAAATAATTTTTTTAGGTAACTTGAAAAAAAGAATGCTAGTGAGAGTTAATCAGAGATTCATTTAGATTCCTAAAATGTCTGTAGCAGAAATGTAATTGTTCTGCTGTAAATGCCTATAAGTAGTACCATTAGAAATAGGGATTCATTCATTTTTCTTTAAAAAATCTTTTGGTTAATCTTTTGCTTAAAAAACTGAGTTGAATGTGTCAGAAATTAATTAAATCATTAAAATATATTCAGAAAGTCCACTAGGGTAATCTTATTAAGTTGTTTACTAAATGTGTTTCTTAGTTCAACTTTTTGGAATATGCTGTCTTTTTAATGTAAGCAATATTGTATTTTCCATACTTTTAAAATCAAAATCTATAGAAAAGAATCTATAATAGCAGGAATTCTTAATGAGTGTGATTTCCCCAAAACGCTTTTGCAAGTATATTTATGTGTGTACATATATGCTCTTTAATGATGAGTATGTCTATGATTTTTGTCAGTTCCTCAAAGGAGTCTGTGACCCCAAAAGAATAATCACCTAGAGGACCAGAAAAAGTAAACTTCATTTTGCTATAAGTTGTTCTTATATTAGGCCAAGCTCTGAGATCGCCCTCTTTTCCTTCTTCTAAAATGCTAGTTTGTGTTTTTTAACTAGAATATAAATTCTATGAGATCTGAATCTTCGTCTGATTTATTATGGCTATGAAGTCCCAGCACTTGACAGCAGTGCCTGGCATATGGTGAGAGCTTAATTAATACTTGTTAAATAAGAATAACATTTCTGTTTATTCATTTCTAGTTGTAGTTTGCTAAGACTATCCTTCAGTCATACAGTTAAAAAAATAATTTGAGTTTGATAATTAATATGAGAGTAGTTTTGAACTTTATATTTTCTATGCAAAAATGTAAAGTTCTTTCCCTCAAAGAAGACTTATAATGCTTTTGAATTAGTATACCACTGATCAAGTAGCTGTGTGAGTTGATGATATTGCAAGGGTAAAGGGGGAACGTGCGCGCGCGTAAAATCATAGGTAATCTCAACACCCTTCCTATGAAGAAAAGACTGAGAATCATTGAGATGAGGTAGCTTGCCCAGGTTGCAAAGATAAAATAAATAGTGTACTCAGATTTGAATCTTAAGTCAGAGTGACTCCAAAAACTCTTCTCTTTACACCTTTCATGCTGCCTCTAAGAGATTACATATATATATGTAGCTGTCTGTCTACTGTCCAAGAAAAATCATTTCGTATTCTTTGGTGAATCTCATGTTTAATAGTCTTACGCTACTCTGTTTTTCATGAGGAATATTTTATAAAGTTGTTAAAAATAAGCAGTTAAGCCTGGTTTCTTAGTTATTTTTCACTTAAATATACATTTTTATTTCTCCTAATCCAAAAACTTTTTAAGGTATTTGGATTTTTGAGAATGGGAAAAAGAACAAAACCCCCAAAGAATGTCCACATTCTGTTTTCACATCAAGTTTTATATAGTCTTTTAACTTTTATTTTAAATAGATCAATTACAATAACAGTAGCTGCTTTTTACATTTTTGCATCCCAGTTTTAGGACTTTATGAATACTAGTTTTATGTAAATTGTTTCTTGCTTACTTTTTAACTGGTCAAAGCATTTTTTATGGAGAAGACCTACATTATTTGAAAATGGACTAACTTTAGTCACTGTTTTTTAAGGTATGATTTGACATCTCTTAGCCGTGTGGTTTTGACAATTTTAGTGACTCTTTAAAATTATTTCAAATTCATTAAATTTTACATGATCCTTACAAATAACACCTAATTTATTAGATTCTTCATTAGTCATTGTTAATTGTATTTCATGAAATCACATTGGAGAATCTTTAGTTCTAAAAATTATTTTTAGCTGATAGAGCATAGGACTCCACAAAAAACACAAATAATACATATTAGCATAATAAATATACTAGTATTCTTTTTTCCACTGTTTTTAGCTAATCATTTGAAAAATTTTGCTTATGTCAACTGAATTTTTTAAAATTCCTACAATTAAGATTAGCTAGTGAAATTTTATTTTTTAAATGTGCTTAGACCTTTCCCCCTTTTGTTTGCTTTGTTTGATTTACCTAGATTCCTGTGTCTTATTTGGTATATTTTCATTAGAGATTTGATTTTTAAGCTCTGCTAGTCTAGATGACAGTAGAACCTTACAAATAGAAACAGAGGAAAATCCTAAATTCCCCTCTCTGTAATTGCCTTAAGTTTATTTTGCTGAATAATTTGAACCATCCCATCTATATGATTTTTTTGTCCTGTAATTTTATTTCTGTTTCTATATCAAGGACATATTCTACAGACTTTAATATGAAGTAATTTGTGGTCTAGTTCCAAAATAATTTAAACCAGTATTTATTTAGAGTCTATTTATCTGAGGCACTTACTGTGCAAAACTGTTCCTTACCATAATACATTCAGAAGAACACTGAAAAGGACATAGATGTTAATTACATCTGTACACAAATCTGAGCTCTGTCACTTACTAGCATTGTCACCCTGACAAATAAATCTCTCTGAGCCTTAGTTTCTTCACTTAGAAAATTAGGGCTTCAGTGCCTATTACTTCGGGTACCTATGAGGACTAAATGAAACTATATATATATATATAAAATTCTTAGCACAAACATTAATTTTCCTTCCCTGTGTGGTAGGGAGGATACTGAAAGTAATATGAAATTATCTTTACTTCAATGAGTTTATAAGTCTAATCGGAGAGACTTGCGAACAGTTGCAAGGTGGAATTAATTGCTATGATAGGTGTGTATACTTGATGTGCTATATATGTATGAATTCAGGTAAAGAAAATGCAGCTAAATAATAGGTTCCTTTTCTGATATTAATGAAAATCCATGAGTGATGTAATAGTATTTTGAAGAATCAAATGAAATGGCTGGGGAAGAGGTTTCACCCATCCATCATCTGTCCACCACAATAGGGAAATGTAATTTGCTGTCAGATAAAATGACATTTAAATGGGGCCAATAGCTGGAGTTCTTTTCAGTTTAGTGGTTCTATGATGCCAGCCGCTATAAATCCATGCCTACTTAATTTATAGATTTGATTGTAATGTGTTTTTTCGAAAAGCAACTACGTCTCCCCAACTATTGCTACTACAGCAGTTTGCAGGAACATAGATGATTACTGTAATAATAAAGGTGTCAGATGGAGAGTGAGAGGCACTTATCTTTTGAATTCCACCAAAATTGACTGAAACACAACCAATATAACAACCTTTGATCCAACCTTATCGATAAGTCCAAGTAAATAGAGTTATACTGTTTAGTCTATGTCTGTGGTGCTCAACCTCGGCTGTATGTCAGAATCACGGTCAGACTGTTTTAAAAAGTCACCCAACCCCCCTGAATTTGAATATCGTGGGATGGAACTTTGGTATCTGTATAAATTTGAAAGCTCCACGGGTAATTCTGATGTGAAAACCAAGGTTGATAATCACTTACACTATGTGTGAGTCAACTGCCCACTTGAAGCAGATTTTTTTTTTTTTTTTTAATGTCCTGGAAGTTTTTTTTTTTTAAAAGGGAGTTGTTGCTTTGAAGTTTTCTTGTGGAGGGGAGGAGCCTTATGCCCGTCATTAAAAATTCTTTGTGATATACTCTCCAGTAGAGAATTGCCTTTTGGAAGATCTGATTAAAGACTAATAAGCACTAATTGTTCCATCTTAGCCTTTCCTGGATAGATTCAAATGAGAAACTTTATTTAGGGAAACATGTTTATTTAGTACAGAAGAAAAGGTAAGGGGGGAAAGTTAAAAAAAAAAAATCCTTAACAGAGCATATTTTATTATTTCCACACAATAAATTTTGAAAATTAGATAAAGTTATTTTGACAGTTAATGTGCTTAATGTAGAAAATTGGAGAATTCAAAGGAAAAAAAGCATCTGTAACTTCATTATGCATTATCATTATTTATATAGTGCTGTGTTTTACCAGGCAATTTATATATAATATATATAATGAACAAATACATGGACATACACAAACAAACACATAAAACATATGCTTTACACACTATTATCTCTGGCTTTTTGCCGCAAGTGCACTTAAAAAAAAAAAAAGCATTCAAGTACTCTCGTTTTTCTGTAAACATTGTCATTTATTATGTGGTTATACTAGTGTTCATTGCAGAATTACAGAGTAACAGTCTCCAAAGATGGTTAAGAATTTCTCTCAGATCATCTGTATTAGTAACCTTTTTATTGTCCCAACATTTTATGACGAAAACTTCCAAACATACAGAAAATTGAAGTGATCATAGTGAACACCTGTATACATACCTTCTCTCTATATTAAATAATTGTTAACATTTTACCATATTTGCTTTATCTCTTTATACATGTATGTGTATAAAGAGATACTTTTTTCTTTTTTTGGCCAAACCTTTGATAGCAAATTGCAAACATCATAATATTTTACCTCTAAATATTTTGGCATGTACCTCTTAAGAATGAGGACAGTTTTCTACCATGTTTCCCCGAAAATAAGACCTAGCCAGACAATCAGCTGTAATGTGTCTTTTGGAGCAAAATTTAATGTAAGACCTGGTCTTATTTTACTGTAAGCCCGGGTATGACATGACATGACATGACATGACATGACGGGTATAATATAATATGATGTAAGACCGAGTCTTATATTAATTTTTGCTCCAAAAGATGCATTAGAGCTGATTGTCCAGCTAGGTCTTATTTTCGGGGAAACACGGTACATAACCATAACTTGTATCTAAGAAAATTGATAGTAAATTTTATAATATCTAACATCAAGTCCAAATTTTCCAAGTTTTCCCTAGAATGATGTTTATAATTGTTGTTTTGAACCATGGTCTAATCAGGTTGTGAGGTTATCGATCAAGTATATTAAACAAGCCTTTAATCAAGCCCCCACTTTTTCCCCGTTGACACTGAATATGAAGAATCTGAGCCAGCCTTTTATAGGATGTCTTACATTCTGGATCATATGATTGTTTTCTTGTGTTGTAACTTGATCCTCTTTTTCTGTTTCGTGTAAAGTAAGATTTAACTTTATTAGGTTTATATTAAACATTTTTGGCAAGAACCACAGGGACATGGCTCTGTACTCCTAATTCATCACATCAGGAAGCACATAATGTAAGGTTGTCTGGCTTTTAGTCTTTCAGCTTAACTATGATCAGCTTGGATTTTAGAGCTTGTTCTACTAATGAGATTACAAGTAGCTACTACTGTTGTAGAAACATGTAGGTTCTCCAAAATTTAATAAAATATATAAAGGATAAGTAGTTACTCATACCTTATTATAATGTTTAGTATAATTTGTCTATTTTTATCTAAAGATATATTTTATTAAAATAGTTAAAGGAAAAAAGTAAATAAAATTTTTATCCACAAACCCTTTAATTTCCCCAAAATCCAGTTTAAGCTTATATAGTTTTACGTTTTGTATCTTCTCTCTTACCTGTCATTTAGCAGAAATGATGAAGAAACTAATGTTCTAATGGCTTGCTTTTCTGTCCTTTCCTATTGCTTTACACACTAATTTCCTTTTATACTAAATCATTATAGCCAATTATTGTTTTTTTAATAAATAAGTCAGTTTTAGGAAATGCTAATGTTGCTGTTGAATTCTAATAGCAGAGTAAATTTCAAATTAAACTTAAAATTACAATGTGATATAAGACGTAAACTAGTTAATGGTAATTGCTAAAAATAACTTGAGATATTTCAGTTGGAAATTTTTATTAATTGACACAAGACAATACTTATTTAATGAAATGTTCTCGTGTGTAGACTATATTACTCATGGTAGAGAAATGAGTGTTTTGCTGTGATATGTTATGAAATACATGTGATATCCTAGTTTGTCTACTGACACTGGGGTCTTGAATCTTAAAAAAAGGCCTCCGATGAAGCAGAGGAAAGTGGATCACAGGGAAAATTGGTGGAAGCTCTCAGGCAAATGAGAATTAATCATAGGGGAAACTACCGACAACTTCTGGAGGAGATGCTGACTAGTTACAGGCTAGCTAAAGTAGAGGGAGAAGAAAGCCCTGCTGAACCAGCTGCTACAGCTACTTCTTCGAACAGTGATGCTGGAAACCCAGTGACAATGCAGGAAAGCCATACTGAATCAAAAAGTGACCTTGCTGAATTAGACAGCTGTAATGAAGATGCAGGGACAAAGATGGGTGGTGGAAAAATATGACTACTTCGTGGTGATATTTTTGTGATCCTTTGATTTGATGGTTTTTTGCTTAGGAAGTATAATGTATGCATTTATATAACCGTTTTGTTATTTGAATCTTGGTAAACTAGTTTTATTATATTCATTTATAGCCTTGTTTTTTAAGAAGGCCTTTGCATACACCTTTATCAGACAGTTTAAAATTAACTATTTATAGTACTTTGAATTTAATAAAATTATATGTCATTTCATATTGTATGCCAGAGTTGTGGCTACCAGTTATTGAAGTCAGTAAATTCATAGTAGATAGGATTAGAGATTACTGATTAGCGAGATTAAAATGTATTGTGGAAAAACTTGTTAATGTAGAATTATACTATTTTATTATTTTACATATTAGTATACTTATAGTTAGCTTTGTAATAAATTTGTGTTTTCTTTAGTAATTTTAGTTCTTCAAAGAATGGCAGATGTTGGTCTGTAATTTTTTTTTCAAGGATGATTTGTGTGTTCTTTGACTTGTTTATATTTTACATCTCTGTAGTTTTATTTTTAGAAGTTCTGAGCTATTGGATGTGTGGTTATTTTTCCTTTCTCTGTATTCTTTATGAAACATAATTTTTGAAAAACCTGTGTATTATTCATATAGCTTTGGTTTGTATATTCTGTATAGACTAACTACATACATCAAAATGTATGTCAACCAAGTGTTTAGAATGAATTATAAGTGTTTAAGTCCAAATAAAGCATGTGATGTGGAATAATCTATGCATGTTGTACTTATTTTTAAATTATTTTTAAAAAAAACAACAGGCTTGGTATCTTGGAAAAATACCAATTAGAAATTCGTTTATATTTATGTAAAATTTAGAAAATGTCTGGCTTGCCCTTTTCCATTAACTAAAAAAAAATTTAGAAGTCTTGCTTAAAGTAAATCAATTCCGTTTCTTATCCCCTTTTTGTGGTACAAAATAGTAATATTTGGACAGAATGGACACACATAGACATGTCAGAAAATTGCCATGGTGAGCATTTTAAAGATTTCAAGACTGTCAACTTCACTGCAGGTGTTCATCAGATATTAATAAACGCAAGAATTACGGGGTGTTTTAAATAGTGCAGATACAAGTTTTGCCTTTGTTAAAATGGATATTTAAAGTACAGATAACTGTTAGTCACATGGGAAACCATTTCTTAAAACAATTATTTTGTGAATGTAGACATTAACTTTTCTTCTTTGTGTTTATATTTATAATGTGTCTAAAGTTGCTTAAGATACCATAAGTTGAAATTTCGGAATCTTCAGAGGTTGCTGATGTTTCAATCATATTTTTCTAATGCTGGAATACTTTTAAGTGGTGTAAGAGGAAGGCATTTGGTAGAGAGGGGAGAAAAAAAGCAGCCAGTTATCTATATTGTATCCATGGGTATACACACAATATACAACACACACACCTCTCTGTAAAAGTACCTTTTCAAGCGAAGGTAATTTGTTCGTCTAATTTTGTTTTTTTGAATTCAATCCAACCTGGAAGTGGTGTAGGTAAATAATAATAATAATATTCTTCCTTTTCTCTTCCTGTAGGGTGCTGGAGATCTAGAAGACCCATGGTAGCCTTATAAACCTTCTAAAATGCTTTTGATTCTGAAAATTGGGGGAAAAAACTTTTAATCACAATTTTCTTCAATACAAGGGAAAAATATTCTTGTGGATTTCCAACGTTTTGTGATACGAGCCGAAAATCATTAGCATTTCCCATCATTTGTTCACATTTGTGTTTTCTGATAATGCCACTTGTAGCATTGCCTGTACTGCAGTATTTTTGCCAACCTCAGGCATACTGGTTACATCTGTATTGAACTTGTGGCCCTAGAAACCAATGGAGTTACTTCACCACAAATAACTATTGGGCCTGAGGTGCATGGGAATATAGTTAGCTGTTCTCTGAAGATACATTATGTTTTTTTTTTTTTTTTAAACAAGACACAACATATAAGCATGTAAGAGTAAAGAATTATATGAGATGTTCCTTTTTTCAGTTCACCAAGTTGGAAGCCTTTTGCAGCTCTGTGGCTTGAAATTTCATTTGAGCAATTTACTATAGGATATATTTATTAATTGTTATTTAATTTTTTTCCAATTTTACCTGTATTACCAAACTGGGTTCTCCAATAATGTCCAAATTGTAATGTTGCCTGCTTCAAGATAAAGTGTATTTGGCAATAATATTATAAACCCTTACAAATTTTATGCATGTATTTACTACATCCTTCAAATCTCACTAGAAAATCTTTGAAACCAAATGGATTAATTTATGGCTATTTATAATTTGCTTTGACATCTCACTGCTGCAAATTTTTTAAATGATGAAATTTGCCTTTATAATGTAAATTGTGATTTTTGTTTTACATGTGGGTTTCTATAGTTTTAATTTTTCAGCTTTTAAGATACAAGTTTTGTGTAATTTGGTATAATTTTTAATTGTTTATGTTATTTTAAAAGCTCAGAATATCACATTGAAATGACTATAAATACATTTAAAATTATCTATTTTAGATCTAAGGAAATATTACAGAGATATTTTCATGGGTTCAGTAACCTTTCATTTTATAACATTGGGCACGGTACAGAGTGGCTGTCACATGAGGTACTTGAAGATTATTAGTTTAATTCTATTTTTACAATAACCTTGAATTCTTTTTGAGTTTTGCATGTATCCTATTAATGCTGAACATGAGAGTAAAATATTTATCTAAAAGAAGCTATTGGGGAAGGAGAAGCAATGAATGTATCCATTCGTACACGGCTTACATGTTGTGGATGCTTTGTAAACATTTCCCTATCTGTTTAAATTGTGTTTCAGCAAGATATAATTGCCCTTGTGTGTAATTAAAATGAGTCATCATCTGGTCCTAAGTGAGATGGAATTCATGGTATTTTCTGTAACATTTTCCTGAAGCTGTTTCTGGAGAGCCACACATTTGAATTCAGACAGCTTCCTTGATCATTTGATTTATCGTGCACCTGATTTTTGGTCTAAAAGGAATTATTGCCACGATATATTTTATTTATTCTTTAGATTTTAGCCTTGTAAGTTAAAGTGCTTTACATGATGATGTTAAAAGCTATTTGTCCCTTTACTGGGTTTGGGGGGCTGTTAAAAGATAGGGAATGAAGAATGCAAAATGGTTTATTGTTCAAACTGTCCACTCTGATCCAACCCTGTACTGACAGTACCTTTCCAGTATGATATTGTGATGTTTCATACAATGCAGTGAACATAACCAACTTGTTACCTAAATAAAGAATTGATAAAAACAGTGTGACACATTACTATCTGGTATGATTTTTTAACATAGCAGTCCAGTTTTGAGTGTTATTTTAACCATTTTATATAGTTAGAATATTTATTGTGAAATGTTTCATACAAAACTGTGTAGGTAAATTATAATCCCAACGAATCAACCAAACTGTATAGGACAATACTAATTAACCTCTTCTCACTCCCAAAACATTTTCTATACCACTTTTAAAAATCTTTCTCTGGGGGCTTTAGTGGCCCTTGAAATACAAATGATGTGTGAGTTAGCAAAAGAAAAACCCATAGTCAGTGTTTAAACATCTGAGCGCCCTAATCCAGCTGTTGTAAAATATTTTGGTCTCAGGACACATTTAAATCATTAAAAATCCCAAAGTATTAAATACTTGAAGTATTAAATACTTGAAGATCCCAAAGAACATTTGCTTTTGTGAGGTATCTGTTGGAATTTATTGTGTTAAAAATAAAACCATTGCCTCTTAACATAAATAGCATTGTTTATAAAAAAAAAATTATTTTCCAAATCTAAAAAGCACTTGTTTCTGTTTTTCTAAATCCTTTAATGTTGGGCTCAATTCTCGTATCTGCTCCTGCATTCAGTTTGTTGCTGTGTGGTGCTTTGAAGTATATGAAGAAATCTGGCCTCACATAAATACATATTTGGAAAAGAATATTTTAATAGATTCAGATAATTGTGGATATTCCTGATACATATCAAAACTTCAAAATTGGTAGTTTCTTGAAGGTTAGTTGAAGTCTGAAATCTGAAACTTATTCAAATTTTGTACTGTTACGTAAAATTTATTTGATCTATCTGGCCGTTTGAATGGACTTGTACTCTTACATGACTGTGACATGCATTGCCATTTGGAAAAGACTTTCATCGAATTACGCAGTTCTTTAAGATATTGATAAGTTATTATGCAGTGTTTAACATTTTTTTTGGTTAATATAACTGATCTCATCCAAAAAATATTTTAAGTGTTGGGAAGCTGTCAAACTCATGGTGATGGATACAGATTTTTCAAAATTCTAATTTTCATTTGAAAGCTGAAATTTTATCATTGGCAACAAGTATTGTCAGTTGTTTTCCTCAAATGATGGGCTTACTTCATTCGTTTTAAAGAAAATGCCTGCTAAATAGCCATAGCCTGTCAGTCAGTCTTTCAAGTAAAAATTGTGTTCCATGAAGAGGGGCTAGTTCCACGCCCTTCTGAAATCCCTGCGTTCAACACCTTCAGCGGGCTGTAGAACCAGTACTTCCCATTTCATCATACAGGATATTAAAAAGATGAGTACCCAAGGATAAAGTTGTAATAAAATCACTTTTTAATGCTTCATCAAGGACACTGAACCGAAGCTGGCTTCCCCCTCCCCTTTTTCTTTGTGAGTGCAGCAGTGAAGGTGTAATAGCGACTAATTTGTTTGGTGCTACTGCTGTTTTGATTTGTACCAAGATGTCTGTAGTTTTAGGCACCATTTCTTTTGCACAATCAGTGCAAGTGTCAATACTCTGAAAAAGAATTATTAAGAAAATTGTTTTGATTTCATGGACCTCCTTGAAAGGTTCTCTGGAACCCCCCAGACTTTCAGAATTGGTGCCCTCATCCTTCGGACATATTCATAGTATGTTCATTTGTTCCAGACATCACAGTGTGACAGTAAGTGAATGTTAAGTCGTGCAGATCTGACATAAAATTTACTTGGGGGAGAGGTGGTGGCTCTATGGTTATTGTTACACTGAAACTTAGAAAGCAAGATAAACAAGGGGGAATCTAAATGGTGTGCTTTTTTCTCCCAGAATATTCCTGTGATGGGCTTCAACTTGGAAAACTCATGACTTAAGGTTAAACTTTTGATTTTCATAGGGCATATATTCAGACCGTTTTAATCTTTTAGGGTGTCTTCAATGACTGTAGATTTGTGTTATTTCTTTTAAAAGGTCTCAGTTCTATATTGAATTTTTAAATTCATGTTTTTAAAAAAATACGACAACTGAGATGTCACATCAAGTTGGTCAGATAAGGACAGGACTTTTTAAATGACAATTAAGTGGATCAGGACTTTATACTAAAGTTTTTTTGTTAGGTTTTGCAGTTTTCTCAACATTCAACAAGGTTAGGGAGAGTTACCGTGGACGTGTTAGGGGAAAAAAAAACATTTCTGTCACATGTTATTTCTTGCCCAATTATGAGGCTTGTTGATTATAAAACATTTACTTAACATCACTTGTTACTTGAGTTTTTGGTTTTAAATGTGTTTGTATAACCAAGAGTAACTACAGCTCTCGTTTCACCTGTATTCGGTTTTATTTTCAGATGTGTGGGATTCAGTTGGGATTTGATGTATTTTCATAGTGCTATCAGGTTCTGTCCAAATAGCTAACTAGACACTTAGTCCTCCTAAGAAACCATAGCATAATTTAAAACTAAAGTGAAGGTTGGTTGCCGATATAGGGGGAAAACAAAACAAAACAGCATACCTATCTAAAAAAGCTCAGTTTATTTGGACTTCTTTAGTAGTAAATATTGAAACATCAAGTTGCATATTGAGATTTAGTTTTAAAATAACCTCTCATTTTGAAGGAAAAGCAAAGAATCTAAGCAATAAATGACTAAGCTGTTTCACCATTAGTTTATTAGCCTCAGTATGGTTTTTGACCATGATTCAATATCTGAATGCTAAATGTAGAAATGCTTTGGGAGTTGCACTGTCATTGATAGATGATCTTCCTATATGAAAAGGATGGTGCCGTCATACCCCTTGAGGTCCATTTTTTTTCTAGGACCTCAGGCTTCACAATAATAACTAGTCCATTTGAGCCTCTTCCCATATTTCCTCTTCCAAATTGTCTTTGTTTTTTGTGTAAGTAATAAGGAAAAGCATGTGATAAAGATTTTAGAACCATGTTTTAGGTGGCTAAAAGTATTTGGTGAAGATAGCATACTGTATTTTTTTTTCACATTAAAATGCATAATGTGCAGAAAATCCATTGTGTTTGTAAGATGGTCAAATGTTGATATAATCATTAGAATTTAAGTTAGGATTTCATTTCACAGCAATTCTGAGAGTTATTTGCTTTTGCAAGTCAATTCTTAGTGGGCATTTGCATTGAAGTTTTTTTTGTTGTTGTTTTTTTTAAGATATTATTAGGGAAGGGGAACAGGACTTTACTGGGGAACAGTGTGTACTTCCAGGACTTTTTCCCAAGTCAAGTTGTTGTCCTTTCAGTCTGAGTCATGGAGGGTGCCGTTTAGCTTCAAGTTGTTGTCCTTTCAGTCTTAGTTGTGGAGGGCACAGCTCAGCTCCAGGTCCAGTTGTTGCTAGTTGCAGGGGGCGCAGCCCACCATCCCTTGCGGGAGTCGAACCAGCAACCTTGTGGTTGAGAGGACGTGCTCCAACCAACTGAGCCATCTGGGAGGCAGCTCAGCTCAAGGTGCCATGTTCAATCTTAGTAGCAGGGGGCGGAGCCCACCATCCCTTGCAGGACTTGAGGAACTGAACTGGCAACCTTGTGGTTGAGAGCCCACTGGCCCATGTGGGAATCGAACTTCGGAGTTGGGAGCATGGAGCTCTAACCACCTGAGCCATCGGGCCGGCCCCTGCATTGAAGTTTTTATGCTCAATTGCTTTAAGATTTTTTTCTGTTCAACTTTGGGAATTAAGTATTTTTTAAGCTTTAATGAAAATACTAAACAAGTGTTTATTTTTGCCCATTGTTTTGGTGATTTATGTATGTTACATTGGGGTCTAGAAGTGAAGCAGTGTAACTACTAATACAGAATAAATTGCCTTTCAGGCAGCATCACCACCCGATTCTCATTTCTTGCTAATTTCTTGGCTATGGTATCTTCTCCCTCTGATTTTTTTGTTTCAGTTTTATTCTTTCCTTGCAAACACTTCTGTTAACTATGTGTATCATTTCCCACTCAGATACAATTGTAAGCTCTGCTCTTCTAGTTCAGGAATGAGGGGTGTATAATCTTGGTGTTAGAGGTTAGTTATTAGTTATTATCTCTTGATATCTGTAACTTTTATATGTGGGTAGAACCAAAAGTGGGTTATTTTTTCCTTTGACTAAAAACCCTAATCTATAATAATATTTGCAACAGTGATTTCTTTAGTGATTAGATCTGTACCACAAATGTATTTTATTCTTCCCATATAATATCTACCTGTAATGAAAATACTTGGGCATGTATTTGAGGTGAAGAAGACCAGTACAAGCCAAGAATTATTCTAATATATGGGTCTGAAAACCTTAACTCTCCTGGGACATTTATGCTTATTTTTACTTGTGCATTAACTATGAAGAGGTGGTTTTCCTTCCTTTGTAAGTCTTGAAAACATGAAGTGCAGTTTATTTTGACAAAAGTTGCACAGTAACATGATTTAGAGGACCATGGATTTATTTTTATGAGATTTTGCCAATAAATGTAAGTAAATTGATAACAGTATTAGGTTGGTGCAAAAGTAATTGCGGTTTTTGCAATTTTTAACCTTTTAAACTGCAATTATTTTTGCACCAAACTAATATAAAGTAAAACCGGGTCTTTATTAATTTTTGCTCCAAAACACGCATTAGAGCTGATTATCTGGCTAGGTCTCATTTTCGGGGAAACACGGTAGTTCTGCTTTTTGCTGTGTCAACTTGGGATTCCAGCTAAGATTTAATTTGAATAAAGGTTCTTTGACTTTGAAAAGTTTGAAAACTGCTCGACTCAGAGTGTAAGTATGACTAAGCAAATGAACAGAGACAGTTACTCTTCTACAAGAAAGGAAAGTGAGGTTTCACTGAACTGTAAATGGTATTTACAGGTTTTGAATTGATGATCTACCTGTAATTGTGATTTAGTTTAGAAGGTGGGGAAGGGTAAGTGGGGTTAGACCAAGAGTCAGATGCCACCTCCTCATCCGTTTCCCCCGCCCGTTTGGTTACTTTTGATTTGGACGGGGTATGTTAGGGAAAAAAGGGTGGTGTTACTCCCAACCTGAGGTTGGAATTGATCTGCTCACATTATTACCTCTATATCCCCTGTTCTGTAAAACCGGCTAATGGTTAAACAAAAAGATAAACTGGTATAGTACTCCTTGGTGTGACTACACCACAATGTATCCATTTCTCCATTGAGGGATATTTAGGTTATTTGCAACTTTTTTAGTATTAAACGGATGCAGTGGGCATCTGGTATGTGTCCCTTGCGCACATGTACTAGTGTTTCTCTAGTATTTGCCTAGAATGAAATTACTAGGTTATAGGGTATACTATCTTCAAGTTAATAATGCAAACATACTGTAATAAAGGTGTACTAAGTTACACTTCCATTAGAAATGTATGAACATTCCTATTCTGCCCTGCCCCATCCTCAGTAACACTTGATGATGTCACACTTTAAATTTGCCAGTTAGATGAATATGAAATATTTAGTATCATTTAGTTTGTATTTCTGATTATATGTAAGGTGACCAACTGTCTTTTGTCTTTTTTGTGTGGGCCATTTGAGTTTTCTCTGAACTGAATGCTCATACTCTGCCCATTTTTCTTCTGTTTGTCTTTTTTTCATGTGTTTGGAGTTTTTTGTTTAGTCTGGATACTAATTCCTTGTTACATGTGTTGCAAAACCTAGTCTCTGTTATTTTTTACGTTTATATATGGAGTCTTGTTATTTATCGCTCTATGGTTTGTGCCATTGTCTTCCCATGTTTAAGAAATCATTGCCCTCTCGAGTTTGTATAATCTCTGTTTTCTTTCAGTTTTTTAAAGGCTTCCTACCTCCCAAGCACACATATTTAGGTTTTCAATTCATCTTGAATTTAATGTTACATATAGTATGAAATAAGGAAGCTGATTTTTTTCCATACAGCCAGCTAATTGTGCCAGCCCTGTCAGATACCAATTCCCCATCTATATATGATCCAGTTCTAGTTTCTGAATTCAGTTCTATTGTCTTTTTGCCTAACCCTATGCAAATATCACACCATTTTAATTACTGTAGCCTCATAAATGCAGATACATGGAAGGTAGGTATTGTGTTCTCTTATAAACCTAGTTTCTTTTGATAAAACTAGAGTTAATCACATTCTCTAATTTTTTAAATATTATTTTCAGGTGTACAAACACATCGTTTAGACATTTACACCTCTCACAAAGTGATAACCCCAACAAGTCTACTACCCCTCTGGCATCATACATAGCTATTAAAATACCATTGACTATTCCCTATGCTGTAGTTTACAGTCTGTGAATATATATATTCACACACACAAAGTTGACATTCAAGAAGGAAATAACTTTGATGGTAAACTTGATAATTTTGGGTAATTAGGAAGTTGTAAGTATCTTTTTTTGGAGACTACATTTCAAGTTATGTGGAGTGATTTTTCCTTGTATTTAAAACCTTTCTCAAATTACACATATCATACATGGATGAGTCTTTGCCCATCCAAAAATTTTTTCCACCCGTATAATTAATTGTTAGTCACATCCTCTAATTCTTAATGGCCTGCATTCATCTGGGGATCTAATATTGAAAATGGTGCATCCTACCTATGAAAATTACTTGGTGTGTTCCTGTTGCATATTTGCATTTTAAACTAATGTGCTACCGCCCCAATCACTCCAGTTCTTTCCCTTCCCCCTAAGGCTGTACCAGTAACAGTGCCCTGCCTTACTTACTATGTGGGAGCCTGAGGCAAGGGGAAAGTTCAGTGATAACTGTATTTAAAATGAATGGCTTTTGCATTAGTTTTGATTCTTTTAAATGTTGCATTAAAATTTTTCCTTGATTACTGAACTTTTTAAATGTTTTTCCCCAAGGCCAGTGCCTCACTCCCATCACCATTCCCACTCCCATTTGAAGTGATTGTCTCTAGACTATTTTCCTGATTTGAGGCCAATGTTACCATGGAGGAATGCCTCAACCTACTAGTACCCTTTACATAAAAAGTTTTTTCTGGGGTGCTTAGTGAAATGGAAGGAGGGGCAGGCAAAGAAAAGAAGCCTGTGCTCCAGCCGCAGCCAAGTGTTACTGGCTTTGCTTCCTTAGGCAGGTAGGCCGTCTATTAAGACTTTGAGAACAATGCTGAGAGAGAAACAGCAAGTTCCAAAAGGATGTCATTTCTGTAAAAGCTTAAATCTCCAAAATGCATTTTTTCTTCCTATTTTAATATCTTCGAGAAGCATCTTCAGTCAATGGCGTCTTACAATTGCCACTGGTTAGGCAGTTGTCCTGGCACAATTGCACCAACTTGGTCATAGCTATTCCTATTTCAATTCCAGAATTGGTTTTTGTACACTGTTGGAATTGTGTTAAGTTTAAATGCTGTTTAAAATGTCTTCAGAATGATTACACTAGGATTTAACATAGAAGCAAAGTAATTGTGTAAGCAAAACACGATGTAAGAGATTTTTTAAAGTCTAAGTCAAAAATGTGTTACAATAAAGTATAAAACAATCCGAAGTGTTATTAAAGCATTGTTTCATAGTTTAAGTGGAAGCGTTCTTTTTCTTAATTATACATTCAAAAATGATACATCATAATGGAATCTTAGAGTTGGTGGAATAAGATATAATTTATTGATATATGTGTAAAACATGTATGGGAGTAATTAATTTAGGACAGTGGTTACTTCCTCAGAAGCATTGGGAAGTGTGAGATTTTTGTTTTATCCCTCCACCCCCAAGTAAAGATAAGAAAATGTTAACACCTGTTATATCTGGGTAGTAGGTATAGGTATCTTATAATCTTTTCTATACTGTATTTTTGAATTTTTTATAAAATTGAATTTAAACTAAAAGAAACTACATGAATTCAGTGGTCCTGAGTTGCCTTCCAAGAAAAGGGTACCAATTTATATTCCCAACAGTATACAGAAATGCCCATGCTTTGTACTTCCTTGCGACTGCTGCACATATCGCCAGTCTGGTGGATAAAATATTGTAATTCATGATTTTCTTGATTTAATTCTCAATTATTTGATTACTAGTGAGAGTGAACATCTTTCTCTTATTTTGGCTAATTATATGGCTTTTATTAAAGCCCATTCACATATGTTGCTTATTTTCTATTTACAGGTATCGTTTTTCTTATTTTTGAGCGTTACTTGTGTATTTAGGAAGTTAGCCATTATTCTGTTACATATGTCATGAATTATTTTCCCCAGTTCACTACTTGCCTTTCAGTAGTTTGTGTTTTTTTTTAAATAAGGATATCAAGGGATAGGACTAAGAACAAAGCACGTCTAACAATACTGAAATGACCTAATGCCTGAAAAACTACAAGCTCAGTAGCATAAGTTTTTTCCCCCAAAATCTTACATCATGCTACTCTGTTTCTGTGATTTTTCTTACACAATAACTTTTTGTTTCTATGCCAGCTTTTCCTAGAGGCGGAATAAAAGCTTTCTACACACTGTGATTGGAGAAGCACTTGAGAGAGCTAAGATGCTGTGATCTGAAGAGTATTGGATGGCTCTCTCGGGTCAAAAATACTCCGTTTTACCCTCCAGATACAGTTTTAAGTCAAATATAGTGGGGGGTTTTAAGTGAAGTAAAACTTATATACAGTAAACTGCAAAGATCCTAGGTGTTCAATTTGATAAGTTTTGAGAGGTGTGTCTTGGTTTTTGCATTCAAAGGATTGAGAATTTTATCATTTTCTTTAACAGTTTCAAACTTCAGTTGTATACATAGACGATTATTTCACATTCTGAGTAAGTAAATATTTACATATATTTTCTTTTATGACTTTGGCCTTTTATTACATATAATACAAATAGAACTTATTTTGGGTATTACTACAGAGCAAAAATCTCATTTTCCATCATTCCCTCAAATCAGCTAGTCTTTTCTCATTTAAATGCCTTTTTACTATATATTGTATATACTTGTATTTTTATGAGTATTCTGTTTCATTGCTTTGTATTGTGTGTTAGTATGTCATCTTCATTATAGTATTATTGTATACTTTATTATCTGGTAAGGAAAGTGCTCCCTTTTTAGTCTAACAAAAATTGAATGTTTATTTTTTCACATGAACTTCTGAATAATTTGGCCAAGATTTCCATGCAAAGTAAAAATCCTGTTAATGTTGAGTTGTTATATGTGTAGATTAATTTGAGGGGCCTTGATATCTTTAGCAGAGATAAATTCTATTTCAGGAAAATGCTATGTTTCTATTTATACAAATATTTTTAATGGTCTGAGTAATTTTTTTTTTAGTTTTCTCCATGTTCTACACATTTCATAAATTAGTTCCTTGTTATTTTATATTTATTATTACTGTTATGAATGGTTTACCCCCAATATATTTTTAAATCATACCTTCTTAATAAACAACTGATTCAATCGCTTCCCCCCCCAAAAAAAAAATTATTTCAATTTCTGTCATTTCCACCAGATGGCAGTCTTGGGCATGTCCATTTGTAAACCCTTTGAGAGCTCGGGTGACAATAAAGACGGTGTCTGGCAGATCTTCCAAACTCCTAAAAGGACAAGGACAAAAAAGGTTTTTTCGTAAACCTGACAGAAAAATGAACCTATCATTATGGAATTATAGTATTTATGCTGCTATTAACCATTAATCTTACAACCCATTAGTAGAGACAGAGAACTGTCACTGTACCCTTCGAAGTCATATATTTCTCCGTCCATGTCATAAATACCTGTGGCTGCTTGGCAGTACTTTTGATTTTATTTCAAGGACTCTCATGGTTAAAGGCTGGCTTTAATCTGCCATTATTGTTTCTCGTCTCCTAAAAGCACCATTTAAATCAAGTTACTGGATTTCTAAATGTTTGTGGACTGGTTTTTATGATGCCCAGATCTCTTCTGAAATGAGGTAAAGTACTTATCAATATAAAGGAAGTAGTTTGTAACTGGTTTATTCTACATGAATATACAAATCTTAATAACCCCCTTAAATTAGATACTTTTTGGCTTAATTTAGATGATTTCAAAGACCGATGCTTAGTATGGAAGGTAGTGAATTTATTTCTTGGTCAGGCAAGGAATCAGCTCAAGTATTTTTCTCATTGACTTTTCCTAGTGGCGAAAAAATAGAACTTTTGGACAAAAATACATCACCTAGGTAAGCTCCCCTCTATACCTTTTATTACAATTCCACTGTTAATTTACTTTTAGATAATCAGGGAGAAGTAAATGACTGTAACTTGTACAGTAACTGTACATTCCCTTTCTGAGACATAATATTTCCACTCTGAGTTTGAAAGCTGTGCAAGAAAATTTGATAAGAAAAAGGAACCCGTTTGGCCCTTGAGCACAAAGATACGCCGAGGTTAATTCTTGTTTTTCCAAAGAAAATTGATATAAATATTCTGAGAGGTAATATACCAAACATTTTGACAGACGGTTGGTAATTTCTTGTAGGGAATACCATGGGGAAGTTTCACTTTTCCGTCTCTGGATAATTCTATGATGTAGTTGTTTAGCAAATTTCTTTAGTGTGTTGCATGGATTTATTCATGTTTTTTGTCATCTCTGAGAATGAATATTGAAATGGATTTATGGGAATCTCAGCTATGTAGTAGTTATGCCTAGAGCACGCATATAGTGTTCTAAGACAAGGTCTGACAGTTAAGTTCACAAACTGGCTACCATGTAAGTGCATAATGGCAAGTTTGCGAACTTAAGTGTCAGACCTTTGTACATTTAAGACAAAATTGGAATTGGGTTGGAATTAGGTTCATGCTACACATTTCCAGCGAGTTACAGGTAACCTAAATTGTATAAATAAGACCATAAGTTAATGTACCTGGAAGATTGGCTATATAAAATTACTTTTGAAAAAGAATGAATTTTTTTCTGTAACCCATATTAATATTGTCTTTATATATATAATTTTTTTTTAGGGCTGTTGGCTTTTTCAGGGTGGGATATGCATAAATCTAGCAGGTAAGACAGAATGTTCCCTATTATAGTGTAACAGTATACCACACTATACTAGTGAAATGTCTTTCAACATCGGAAATTTATACATCAATGCTGATTGCTTTAACATGGGGTGGGGGAGCCAAAATAAACTACATTTTCTAGATTGACTTCACTTCAAAAAGCAGCACACATTTCAGTTACATCTCGGTAAAATGGAGGGAGGAGCAACACACAAAATTTTGTCCATTTGAGAACTAAAAGACTGGCCAATAAAGAAAACTGAATGATTTGTAGTTTTACATCCTCAAAAGTTTTCACATAGTAGTTCTGAAGAATTGTCATTTGTTCTTCAAAGATAGAGTAATGAATTTTATAGCTGGACGGATCTTTAAATACATATTTATGAAATCACTGAGTTGGAAAAAAACCTGAATACCAGATGGCCCTTTTGCAGCGTCTGGTCTGACTCGCCAGGGACCAGAATCTATTAGGTTGGTGCAAAAGTAATTGCAAAAGTTTAAAAAAAGTTTCAGAGGTTAAAAACAATTGCAAAAACTGCAGTTACTTTTCCACCAACCTAATAATTCTATCTTTTTGCAGCTCTGCTGGATCTAGTTGGTTCCCTATTTCCTACCTTCATTTCTCTTAATTTTTGCTACCAAACATTTAACTACAGCTATTATGACTCCCAGCATCTTTTCTGTTCTAGCCCCAGTTATATCCTCATCATATATTGTGGCTTCAATTTCTTTACCATCCAAGACCCCTCTCTCCAAAGACTCTCGTTTTTTATATCTTTTCTTTTTAATTAAAGTTTATTGGGGTGACAGTGGTTAGTAAAGTTACATAGATTTCAGGTGTACAATTCTATAATACATTATCTATATCTCACATTGTGTGTTCACCACCCAGAGTCAGTTCTCTTTCCATCACCATACATTAGACCCCGTTTACCCTCTTCTAGAGTCCACCTCCCCCTTTACCCTCTGGTAACCCCTAAACTATTGTCTAAGTCTATGTATTTTGTTCCTTCATTTGCTTGTCTTGTTCTTTTGTTGTTTTCAGTTTTATATGCCACATATCAGTGAAATCATATGGTTCTCTACTTTTTCTGTCTGACTTATTTCGCTTAGCATTATAATCTCAAGATCCATCTATGTTGTCACAAATGGTACTATTTCATCTTTTCTTACCGTCGCATAGTATTCCATTGAGTATATATACCACAACTTCTTTATCCAATCATCTATCAAAAGACAAATGTTGTTTCCATATCTTGGCCACTGTCAATAAAGCTGCAATGAACATTGGAGTACACATGTCTTAATGGATAAATATTTTCATGTTTTTGGGGTAGATACCCAGGAGAGGGATTGCCGGGTCATATGGTAATTCTATTCTTAATTTTTTGAGGAACATAACAGCTGCACTAGTCTGCATTCCCACCAACGGTGTATGAGGGTTCCTTTTTCTCCACAGCCTCTCCAACACTTGTTACTATTTGTCTTGTTGATGATAGCCATTCTGACTGGGGTGAGGTGATATCTCATTGTGGTTTTTATTTGCATTTCTCTGATGATTAGTGATGTTGAGCATTGTTTCATGTCTATTGGCCATTTGTATGCCCTCTTTGGAGAAATGTCTCTTTAAGTCCTCTGCCCATGTTTTAATTGCATTGTTTTTTTTCTTGTTGAGTTGTATGAGTTCCTTGTATATTCTGGATATTAGCCCCTTATTGGAGGCACTGTTTGCAAAAATCTTCTCCCATTCAGTTGGTTGCCTCTTTATTTTGTTGATAGTTTCTTTTGCTGTACAGAAGCTTTTTAGTTTGATATAGTCCCATTCATTTATTTTAGCTTTTACTTCTCTTGCCTTTGGAGTCAAATCATAAAATGCTCTTTGAACCCAAGGTCCATAAGTTTAATACCTATGTTTTCTTCTACGCAGTTTATTGTTTCAGGTCTTCTGTTTAGGTCTTTGATCCATTTTGAATTAATTTTGGTACATGGTGACAAATAGCAGTCCAGTTTCATTCTTTTGCATGTGGCTTTCCAATTCTCCCAACACCATTTATTGAAGAGACTGTCTCTTCTCTATTGTATGTTTTTGGCTTTTTTGTCAAAAATTATCTGTCCATGTTTATATGGGTTTATTTCTGGGTTCTCAATTCTATTCCATTGGTCTGTGTGTCTGTTTTTCTGCCAATATCATGCTGTTTTGATTATTGTTGCCCTTACATCTTTCTTAAAGTGTACAAACCAGAAGTGAACATTTATAGGTAGCAGAACTGTCATGTCCTGTGTTCTAGTGAATACTCTTCTATTTAATAACTAAATATTGGACTCGCTTTTCGGATGCGTACATGGTACTTTTTGAGTCCTTTGAGGTTAATTATTTTTACTGCTGTCACACACTCTTTCCCCCTCCTGCACTTGTGCAGTTGGTGTTCTGTTGAGCCTACTTCGTAGGACCTTCCTTTATTCTTTTTTTTAAATTACTTTCAGGTATACAAAACATCATCATTTATTCTTATTAAGTTTCCTTGTATTCAACTCATTAACCTTTTGAGATGTTTTTGGATTCATCTGAGCTATGTTGCTAACTTTCCAGTCACTCCAGAGTTTGATATGTAAACCTTCTATATTGAATGAAACAAGGCCGAGGATAGCAGCCCACAGGAGGCCTCAGCAACTGCTCTTCAGTGTGATACAGATTGACTGATGTGCCAGTCAACACCCATTATGTAAGAATTTCAGTGCCTAAGTGATCAGCCCATATTTCTTCAAGGTTTTCTATAAGGATATCATGAGATCTTACATACCTTGCCAAAGACCCACATTTCCCACATGTTAGTTGAGTAACTGCCCCCAAAAGTTCATGAAGTTTAGTAAAACCTGCTGATTCATAGTGAATGATGTTCTTTTTCCTAAAGACTTAAAAATTATTATTATTATTTTATTTTTATTATTATTATTATAATCTATTCAAGGCCTTTCCTGGGATCAGTATCAAGTTGTCACCATCGTTTACCTCTTCCAAAAATTGGAATGACATTTACCCTTTCTGATGATGTGGCCAGTAGCCGACTCCACACTTCTGTATAACTTACAATGGCCACCCAGAAATATTCTTTGATTTTCAGTATCATTTTCTTGTTTCCCATCAGCACAAAATAGAAAATGAAGTTCTTATGGGCCCTATCACTTGTATATAACTCATTTGGTGTTTTCACTTTGATTCTGTTCCTGTGGGTACATGCAAATATCTGGGGTTTATTTTTGCTTACGGTGTTTCTTGCATTACTTATGCATTTTTGAAATTCTGAACTTGTTACATTTCTTCCTGTGCGAACTGGTGGTTTCTTCTTGTTTTATCGTTGTTGTGTTATTTTTTTTAAGTACATCTCCCTTTTTTATCCTGTATGTATGTGATTCTTCAATAAAAAAAGGTGTTTTACAAAATGACCCCAGTACGTTTAAAAAAATCAAACTGTAACTTGGTCGACAGCCTGTGGCCACATGCAGCAGGTGTAGTGGACAGAACAGAACACAGCCGTGTGCCAAAGGACGCTATTTACATCTAGGCAATGGGGGTTTATCTGTCATAACTTTCCAGCAAGTGGCAGGAAAGTGTGCTTACTAACAAAATTAGTATTGCTATATTGCAACACATATCTGACAGGTGGAGATAAAATGACTCAAGAAAGGATTCCTCAAGAGAGGAGATTTAAAAATTTACCAAGGATGCCAGATTGGCTAGTGGCAGCCCTCGAGTCTTGCATTTGCTCTGGGAAAGGAGATGATTGTAGTTTCTCTCTTTACATTCTTCCATACCTGTATTATATACTCTTTCCCTTAAAAAAAATGGGAAAAGATGGCACTGGAGGAGTATGGCAGAGGAACTGAGCCACATGTAGGCAATTGTGGAGGACTAGTTTGGCTTCCAGTCCTGAGTTCAGACTTCGGGGAAGGGCCTCTCTGTGACACACACTGGGTGCAGGGCTTGAAAAATACCAAGGAAGAAAGGAAGAATGGAAAGGAAGGAAATGCCCCAGATATAGACAGCTTTGTAAATGTCTGCAGACTTATGTTTTTTATATATATACACACACACACACACACACACACACACACATATATACACATATATATACATCTATATACATATATATAATGCCAAAAAAATGTATACACATTTTAAGAAAGGAAAAACCTATTAAAACTGTAGTACTCAATATATACCGGTAACAAAAGATGAATACAAGTCAAATTTGACTTCCGCAATTACAAGAGATGCTCCAAGTAGTTACCATCAGCATAATTTATATATGTACATACGTATATATATGTGCACATTTCTGTATGTATGCTACACTTCAATAAAATTTTATTTTTAAAAAGTCATGATTGATGCAGTAAACTTCATATATATTTATATTCATATGAAGTTTTTGTTAACAGAACACATGAAAATAATTGAACAGATGTGGGGGGTATGCTTTGGATAGTGTGAACTGAAATACAGCTTTTGTTTGATGAGAAACTCACTTTCAGGGTTGTGAGTGTGCGTGGTGAGAGGGAGCCTTAAAGAGATATAACAGCATTTTCATCAGGGTAAGCTAAACTGATATAACAAACAAAACAAAACCTCTAATGGGTCAAACAATTGAAGTTTATTTCTTGCTTGTGTATAGGCCAGGATGGGTTTTCCAGGTAAGTGTGCTGCTTTCTTTCATGTGGTGATTCAAGTCTGAAACCTTCCCCATTTTGTGGCTACATCATCATCCAGGGCCTTGTGTCATCTGTATCCAAGTAGCATAAGGAAAGCGAGCAAGGAAAAAATACCCCTGCTTCTTAAATGTCTCACTAAATTTAAGGGGGATTGAAATCATACAAGGCATATTCTCTAACCACAGTGGGATTAACCTAGAAATCAATAACAGATGAAAACAACATACTTCTACATAATTCATGTGCCAAAGAATACATTACAAGAGAAATTAGAAAATACCTTGAACAGAATGAAAATGAAAACTACCAAAATGTGTGGGCTACAGCTAAGGGAGTACTTAGAGGGAAATTTATAGCTTTAAACACTTATATTAGAAAGCATGTAAGTTCTCAACTTTCCAACTTAAGAACTACAAGTGCAGGAAAGGAGGGAAACAATAAGGATGAGAACAGAAATCAATAAAATAGAAAACAGAAAATAGAAAAGTCAATCAAATAAAAATCTGGCTCTTGAAAATATTAATAAAATTAATGAACTTCATACAAAATGGAGCAGGAAAAAAAAAACGAAGGCAGAAATTATCAATATCAGAAATGAAAGGGGAGCTATCACCATGGATCTGACAGACATTAAAAAAAAGAAATATGAAAAATATGTTAATGAAATTGACACCTGAGAGGAAACTTTAAAATCAATGTAATTCAACACTGGGAGGAAAAAAAGGGAAATCATATCATCTCATTACATTCAGGAAAAGCATTTGACAAAATTCAGGGCCCATTCATAATAGAAATTCTCAGGAAACTACAAGTCAAAGGGAACTTGCTCAACCTGAGAAGGGTAACTAACACCTAAACTTAACATCCATTAACAAACTTAATGGTAAAGACTGAATACTTTCCCTCTAATACACCAAACAAGGCAATGTCTGCTCTCATCACTTGTATTCAATATTGACTAGAAGTTTTAGCCAGTGCAACAAGACAAAAAAGAAAAAAAAAAGGAAATTAAAAACATACAAATTAGAAAGAAATGTAAAACTGTCTTTATATGCAGGTGGCATGATTGTGTAAGTAGAAAATGATAAGGAATCTATAAATAAGATACTACAACTAATAAGCTTACTACAACTAATAAGGTCACAGGATACAAGGTCAATGTACCAAAATATTTGTATTTCTATGTACTAGGAACAAACAATTGAAAACTGAAATGGAAAAATCAATAACACTTGTAATAGAATCAAAATATATGAAACACTTGGAAGTGAACGAAATCTGTGCAAGACCTGAACATGGCAAACTGCAAGCCATTTTGAGGAAATTAAAGATCTAAATAAGTGGAGGGAGATAACTGTGTTCTTGGGTGAAAGATTCAATATGGTTAAGATGTCAGTTATCCCCAAATTGATTTATAGATTAAATAAAGCCCTAATCAAAATGCTTAGCAGCCATTTATTTGGTAGAATTTGACAAGCTGATTCTGAAACATGGAAATGCAAATGGACCTAGAATATTCAAAGCAATTTTGATAAAGGATGATTCAGTTGGAGGAGTCATACTACCTGATTGCAGGAATTACTATAAAGCTACAGTAATTGTAATGTCCTTTTGGTGTCAGTCTATACACATGTTAGTGGAACACAACAGAGGGTCCAGAAATAGACTACGTAAGTATGTAACACATGGTCACT
The DNA here is from genome assembly GCF_036562045.2 of Rhinolophus sinicus. Taxonomy (NCBI): domain Eukaryota; kingdom Metazoa; phylum Chordata; class Mammalia; order Chiroptera; family Rhinolophidae; genus Rhinolophus; species Rhinolophus sinicus. Next base: position 30,148,620 of record NC_133755.1, read on the forward strand.
TGATTTTTCACAAGGTTGACAAGTAATTCAATGGGGGAAAGGAAAGTCTTTCAAACAAATGATTCTGGAACAAGTGCACAGCTACATGCAAAAACCAAACAAAAAACCTTGACGCCCTTATCTCATGCCACACAAAAATTAACTTGCAGTGAATCACAGACTTAACTGTAAGAGCTAAAACTAAAATTTCCAAATGGAAAAAACATCGGAGGGTGTCTTTGTGACCCTGGATTAGGCAAAGCTCAAATAAGAGTTAAAAACTTGTCTTCAAGAGACTCTGTTAAGAAAATGAAAAGGCAAGCTTTAGGCCAAACATATCTGATAAAAGGAGTTGTGCTTACAATAGACAGGTTTCACAAAGGGGTACAATATTGAAGAATGCGCATTTCACCAAGGAAAATATACAAATGGCAAACAAGCACCAATACTTTAAGTTACTAGGCATTAAGGCAAGTTACTAGTGGCAAAGTATTAATACCACTACAACTCGCTAGAATGACTGAAGTTACAAATACTGGCATTACCAATTGTCAGCAATAATGGAGCTCAGGCATAGCTGATGGGAAGGTAAAAAGGTTCCAACCCCTTTAGAAAACAGTTTTTTATAAACCTAATACTAACTCAGCAATGTATATACTCGTGACCCAACAACATTCCACTCCTCAGTACTTACCCCAGAGAAATCAAAACATATGTCCACACAAAAATCTGTAAACAAATATTCTTAAGAGCTTTATTTACAATAGTCCAAAATTGGAAATACTTCAAAAGTCTTATCAACTAATGAAAGGATAAACCACATCCATATAGTGAATGCCATTTACCAATAAAAGGAATGAGCTACTATTCATGTGACAACATGGATGGATCTCAAAAGCATTAGTCTAAATGAAAGACAGAACAGACTACCCACTTCCATTCATCTTGAAATTCGAGAAAACGCAAAATTATAACAACAGCAGATTCGTTGTTGCCAGGGTTTTGGTCTGGGAAGAGGGGCTTGACCACAGAGGGACATGAAGGAAATTTTGGGGAGTGATGGAACTGTTTTATATTGTGATTGTGGTGATTATGTAACATTTGTGAAACTTCATCAAATTATACACCTAAAAGAGGTAAGTGTGTATTTTATACCTCATTAATCTTACTAAAAAAGAGAATAGAAATGTCTTAAATGTAGTTTGGGGTTTATGGGTATTCACTGTAGAATTTGTTTTAAATCTGTTTTATGTTTAATATTTTTCTTATAACATATTTCAAAAGATATGAACTCGAGATGAAATTCACAAGAGAAGAAAACTCCAAATTTTATGCCCTGAGTTTTGTAACCTTTTAGAGCAGCCTCTTTTTTATGGCATCCTCACTAGTGCATCAGTTCCAAAACTAAAACCACTGTCATTTTCTACTTATAAGGAATGCCTCCATTTTAATTATGATTTTAATTTTGATATCTTCTCAAGCTTAGGAGAGGGGATTTCTGCCTTTTAAGTACATACTGTTGCTTTTCTGGTACAAAAGTATATAGGCTCAGGGTGACATCCTTTGAGGCTTTTGGAGTGATATACATTTTTTTATTTTTGGTAATAATCTCAACATATTTAGTTATTGTTCTCTATTCTGTAGATCAAGGGTTAATAAACTTTGAAAGGATCAGAAAGTAAGTATTTTAGGCTTTGAGGGCCATGTGGTCTCTGTCTCTTAATTCTTCTGTTGTAGAAAGCAGGTACAGATAACACATAAACAAATGAAAGCGGCTGTGTTCCAATAAAACTTTATTTACAAAAACATGTATTGGGTTGGATTTGATGTGGGACAAAGTTTACTGACCGATACACACACTCTTCAAAACAGACCTGCTACTTGTTGTGACAAAGTGTTTGTATAGTCAAATAACATAGGTACTTCTGTGAAAATAATACTGAATGATAACAGTGGAGTTCAAAATATGCTACCCCAAGATATGGCACCACGGCACAGTGAATATTTCAAGCTGAGAAATTTGAGAAATGGCAAGTGCAGGAAGAACTTTCTGACCTTCCCCTGAAGCACATTACAAAACCCTTTTGTGAGAGGTTTATACCCTCCCTACACCAGAATGAATTTTAGCTTTGCCAAGGTTTCTCCAATTTGCTACACTTACTTCATACCCTTTCTCCTATTAGATCTTTCCACAACTTTCCTTACCAAATCTAGCATAAAAACATTCAGGATTAACTATTTCTTCAGGTCTTCATTTCCTGTTGAAGGCTCCCATGTCACACAAAATTTATATTAAATTTGTCTGGGGAGGCCAGTTACCTCAGTTGGTTAGAGCCCGTTGCTACTAACACCAAGGTTGCTGGTTCGATCCCTGCATGGGCCACTTTGAGCTGTGCCCTCTTTAAAAGAATGAATGAATAAATTAAATAAATAAATAAATAAATTTGTTTTCTCTTGTTTGTCTTGTCCCAGGAATCTCAGTCAGGGACTTAAAAAGATAGAGAAAAACATATTTTTCTTCCACCACAATAATAAAATGTTCATCAGAAGGCTCCATATCAGAAAATCCAGATATGCATATTCTGGTACTTCGTGCGATTAACTGTTGTACAGAAACATCCAATTTCTAGAAAATATGAAGATCCTTGTCCAAGATAGCTTGCAAAATATTTCATGTATTGGATCATGGCTTTGCTTGATAAAGTGTACAGAGAGTAGACTTTACTTTGTTTTCCCTGGTATAAGACGATACTTTTTTTATATTTACCAAGTAACCAAAGATAACGACTATTCTTGTTAGAACATTCCAATAACCCACATTCACTCCTGTTGAAGATCTAGTTCCACAATTTTTCATTCTTGGTTGTAAGGAGCAGATAAGGACACGACTAATGTCTATGACTAGAACTGACACAGTTTGTGGTGCTCCCTGTATTTAGGTCATTTCCTCTGATTTAAAGCAGACTTGCTACTTAAGGACTTCCAAAGAATCAATTATAATTCAAGTCAAAGTATGATCATTAAATCGAACTTTGAAGAGATAGAGAGGCCTTGTCTTCATGGTCTTATTCAAATTAAACAAATATATATTTTTAAAGTGGAAATAGAGGAAATAGAAACAAAAGGGATATGTTGGTTGATATTATGCTCTACTGCTTCTAGCCTCTTCCTATTCAGTGTTTACTAACAAGAGAACTAATATTTATTTCTTATTGAGGGAGAGAAGTTCCTAGTTGTCTCTTGAAATAACTGAGGATAGAGACATTATCTCCAAGCAGATCATTCGTGTTTTGTGAAGAATAATTTGGAAATTTCCCTTTAGTTCTGCAAATGTAGTGAGTAGACCCTATTGTCCTGATACTTAATATTTAATAGTAATTGTTATTATAGTTGTAACGTTAAAAAGAACAGCTTTTATCTATAATATAGACCTCACTATGCAGAGCTCGTTGCTGGGGAGGAAGCTGACCAGTCTTTACAAGAGGAGCCTGTTACCACTGGTAAGGTCGTTTGTCTATGCTATTTAATGTAATTTTTTAAAAAAATTTATTTAAATGTGTTTTTCCAATTTTTAAAGTTTAATTACGTTTAATTTATTGGGGATGATCTCCAAGACCGTTTCCTTCTGAACGTCTTCCAGGGGCAATGCTCTGTATTATTCACTGTGGTGATAGGTACTGTCATCTAGGACGGGAAGACCACATAAAATCATATTTTAAAATAACTGCCATTATAAGGACGAATGGGAGTTCTGGGAGGACTAGACCAGTGTCCACTGGCGTGATACTGGTGAGGGCTGGGGAAGGTGGATGGAGCAGGGCCTGGAAAAGAGCCAGGAACAAATGTCCAGAGTCAGTGATGAGGGAACGGTGAGCCTCAGTGGTTGCCTGGAGCAGAGGGCTTGATATTACCCGAGAAATCAGATTAGAAATGTAGTATTGGCACAGATTGCAGGTTAGGCTTCTAGGCTAAGACGTTTGGACTTGTTCTCTTTATGAGAAGCCATTGACAGCTTTAGAGTTGTGAAATGAGTGTTTTGAGAAGATTAATGATGTGGCCGATTGTGGAGGGTAAGTGGGCTTTATTTTAAAGAAACACATTCAAAATGGTATTATGTACCTGCCTAGATGTGGGTAAAGGAATTTCCTTACAGTGTGACATGTGTGTTCTCAGAAACCCTGACCCAGCACCCAAAGCCATTCCAAATATTTTCTAGCTTTCAGGCAGGCCTTGTTCAGAGAGTGTGCATTAAAGGTCAGGGCCTCATAGAGCCTCCTCCTGGAACACTGGATCTGGCCAGGGAATTGAGGCATTCAGTCAACGTCCAAAAGCCACATTTCCCCAGCTGTAGATTGCAGAGACTGACGTTTGTGTCCCAATGAAGTTCTAACACTCAGTGTTCTCAGATGACTGCAGCGTTTTGAAAGTAGCATGTGAATCATGCTCTTTGAATTTACCCCATGACTATCCGTGGCAGTACAGCGTCTCTCGATGTTAATAATTGCAAGTTTTCCAGAATAGCTCAGTGTGTCTGAATTTGAAATATTTATCATGGGGTAGGTAACCTGGCCGTTAGCTGCTAGGTGATCTTTTTCAATAGATCTTTTGTTAAAGACCAGATACTATGTGTCATTGTTTCTTTTGTAATGCTGGACTGTTTCTGAGAACAAAGCCTTTGAACAGTAAAGAATTGAGACACCCTAAAGCTAAAAACCTTTATAAAACCAGCCTTTTACACTGTGGATTCAATTACATTGTTGGCCAATGATGTCACATAAGGACCTAATTACGCTCTTTTGTTTGTATGTGTTGTTTAGCTTTGTACTGTCTGGAGGACTGGTCCACAGGAAGGCACAGTGGTGAATCGTTGCTATTAATAGCATTGGCTCCCTGTTGCCAATGGCCACAGAAATCCCCTAGCTGTGATTGTCAAACTTGGGTCTGAGATACACTGAAACATCTCTCCCAGAGCTGCACCTGGTGCCTGTTGGAAGTAACAAATTAAAACGTTGTTATAGTTCAACAACAACAAATATTAAATAATCTGATTAAAAATGGGCAAAGGACTTAAATAGATATTTCTTTAAAGACGACATACAAACAAGCACACGAAAGATGCTCAACATCATTAATCATTAGGGAAATGAGTATCAAAGCCACAATGAGATACCACTTCATACCCAGTAGGATGGTTACTATGGAAAAAACAAAACAAAACAGAAAATAACAAGTGTTAGCGAAGATGTGGAGAAATTGGAACTCTTGTTCATGATAGTGAGATTGTAAAGTGGTGCAACCGCTATGGAAAACTGTATAGAGGGTCCTCAAAAAATTAAAAATAAAACTACCTTATGACCCAGCATTTCCACTTCTGGGGATACAAAAGGTCAGACGATTAAGTTCGCAAATGTTCCACCGTGTACTTACATGGTGAACTTAATTGTCCAACCTCGTATATCCACAAGAATTAAAATCAGGGTCTTGAAGAGATATTTGCACAACCATGTTCATAGAGGCATTCACAATAGCCAAAAGATGGCAGCAACCAAATTGTCCGACAGATGAATGGATAAGCAAAATGCAGTATAGACATACAATAGAATATTATTCAGCCCTTTTAGGAAGAAAATTATGTCACATGCTATAATATAACATGGACAAATCTTGAGGACATTATGCTAAGCGAAATAAGCCCGTCACAAAAAGACAAATACTGTATGATTCCACTTATATGAAATAACCAAAGTAGTCAGATTCATGGAAACTGAAAGAATGGTGGCTACTAAGGGCTGGGAGGAAGGAGAGAAGTGAAAAAGTTGTTTAATGGGTATAGAATTTCAGATTTGCAAGATGAAAAAGTTCTGGTGATTGGTTGCACAACAATGTGAATGTACTTAACACAACTGAACTGTATACTTAAAAATGGTTAAGATGGTATATTTTATGTGGGTTTTACCCCCCACAATTTAAAAGAAAACACTGTTAAGATACATCAGAGATTAATTGTATTAATAGCCAATTAATGACTTCCCTGTATCCATGTCCTTAGTCCCGTCAGATATGGACCCTGGGCTTGGTATATAAAGTACAGTCAAAAAGATGTGATGTGACTTCTGAGGCTAAGTCACAAAAAGGATACTTTCTGCATTGCTTTCTCTCTTCCACCGGGACACTCAACGTTTGGGACAAAGTCAGAATGCTCTGAGGAAGTCCTAAGTGGCCAATGTGGAGACACTGCATGTAGAGGGGTACTTGTGGAGAGAACTGTGACCCTTCCAGCTGAATGCCAGCATCAGCTTCACCTAATTAGATGTATACGGATGGGGAATAAGCACTGGAAAAATATTCAGTATCATTAGTCATTAGAGATGTACCAATTAAAACCACAGAGATACCACATTAAACAGACTGAACATCCCAAGTGCTGGCTAGGATGTGGAAGAACTGGAACTCTCACTTGCTCCTGAAGACAATGTAAAGTGGTACTACCACTTTCTAAAATACTTTGGCAGTTTCTTAAAAGGTTAAACAAGCACCTACCGTATGATCCAGCCATTCCACTTGTAAGTGTTTACCTATTGTGTTTCCCCGAAAATAAGACCAAGCCGGACCATCAGCTGTAATGCGTCTCTAGGAGCAAAAATTAGTATAAGACCTCATCTTATTTTACTATAATGTAAAACCGGGTCTTATATTAATTTTTGCTCCAAGAGACACATTACAGCTGATGGTCCAGCTTGGTCTTATTTTTGGGGAAACATGGTCAGAGAAAAGAAAACTATATCCTTACAAAGACTTGCACATCATTGCTCATAGCCGTTATAATAGTCAAAAACTGGGGGAAAGAATGTTCAATTATAAGCAGTGGTGTATCCGTACAATGGATGACTACTCAGCAATAAAAAGGAATGTACTATACAACAATAAAGTAGCACTGTACTCCTATTAGAATGGCTAATATCCAAAACACTGAAAACACCAAACACTGGCAAGGATGAGGAGCAACAGGAACTTGTATTCATTACTGGTGGGAATGTAAATCGTACAGCCACTGGGAGACAGTCTGGCAGTTTCTTATACATTGAATATAATCTTACCATGTGATCCAACAATCTTGTCTGTTGCTATTTACTAAAATTAGTTCAACACTTATGTTCACAAAAAAACTTGCACACAGTGGTTTATAGTTGCCTTATTCATAATTGCTAAAATCTGGAAGCAACTAAGATGCCCTTCAATAGGGTGAAGAGATAAACTGTAGGACATCCAGACAATGGAATATTATTCAGCAATAAAAATAAGTGCTCTGTTAAGAAAAGGAGAGAAAACTCAAATGCACAGTGATAGAAGCCAGTCCGAAAGGGCTAATACTGCATTATTCCAACTCGATCACTTTCTGGAAAAAAAACTATGGAGACAGTAAAAAGATCAGTGGTTGCCAGGGGTTTAGAGGGGAGGGAGGGATGAATAGGTGAAGCGCAGGGGATTTTTAGAGCAGTGAAACTATTCCGTATGATACTGTAATGGTGGATACATGACATCATGCATTTGTCAAAACTCATAAAACTAACTATACAACCTGAAGTGTGAACCATAATGTAGTGGACTTTAGTTAATGATATGTCCATGTGGGCTCATCAGTTGTACATTAAATGTACCACAGTAATAAAGCTGCTAATAATGGAAAAAATGAAGGAGTAGGGGAAGAGAGGGTAGATAAGAACTCTCTGGGAGGTGGCCGGTTTGCTCAGTTGGTTAGAGCGAGGTGCTGATAACACCAAGGTTGCCGGTTTGATCCCCTCATGGGCCACTGTGAGCCGCACTCTCCTTAAAGAAAAAAACACTACAGTTTTGTTCAAGTTTTCTGTATAATTACAACCGCTCTAAAAGCTCATCAACAACAAAAAAATGAAATATTGATACACACAAGATGGATAAGTGTCAAAATAATTATGCTGAATAAAAGAAACCAGACCTACAAAAGTATATACTTATGTGTGATTCCTTTTATATAAAACTCCAGAAAATGCAAACTAATCACTAGTGATAGAAAACCTCTCAGCAGTTGCCTGGGACTGGGGGTGGTGGTGGGGGCACAGGCAGAGGTAGGAGGGAGAGATGACGAAAGCACAGGAGGAAACGTTTGCTGATGATGGACATGTTCAGTATTTTAATTGAGGTGATGCTTTCATGGGTGTATACAAAATGTAAAAACTTACCGAATTGTGTACTTTAAAAATGAGTGCAGTTTCTTGTCTGTCAATAATCCCTCGATAAAGCTGTTTTTGTAAAAGCCAAACCCAGAAAGTAACCCAACCATTTATTAATTCATTTCGTGACAGGACACTTGTTGACGGGACAGTGTGGCTGCTACCCTGGGCTAGGCTCACAAATCCCACTTGCTCATGCATCTGTGGTCAATTGGCTGTCTGTCTGGGGACTGGCTAGCCTGGAAGACCCTGGAAGGGAAGAGTCCACTCTCCTTCACACATCTCCCACGGCTCTCCCGCAACCCCCACTCTGCAGCAGGCTAGCCTGGGCACGATCTCATGCTACTGGCTGAGGTGTAAAAGAGGAATGGAAATACATTAACATTTTTTTTAAAAGTCTCTTTTTGTGTCAAATTTGTTATTGTCCCATTGGCTAAAGCAAGCCACATGGCCAAGCCCGGAATCAGTGTGTTAAGGCACTAAGAAATTATGGGGCAAAAGTCATAGATACAGGTATTCCATTAATTGGGCTATTAATGCAATTAATATACTATATACCTTAATGATGTTTTAATTTAGATTTCTTTAATTCTATCAAGAAGGTACTTTTATGTGATGTAATTTCTTAAATATAATTTGCAATCTCTTAATCTCTTACTGAATGTGATTTAGCTATTGATTTTATATGTTTGCATTAACTATATGTGAGAGAGTAATGTTTTATTGTGACGTTTGCTATATTTTCATGTTCTATTAAGATTTATTTTGCTGTTTCTGTTATATTTGGCTGAAAAAATGTTTTTCAATTGTTTAACTTTGAACAAAATCATGTTTAAATATTCTCCTTTGATTTCAGTGGTTGAATAAGTTGAACTTCCATCTCTAGCTAGGATAAATCTATTTTTCTGTTTCCTTCTAATTAGAACAGTTTTTAAGAACATTTTACTTTAAAATATATTTATAGTGATAACCCTGGATCCAAATTAAATTTTACAGATGAGGTAACAGAGGCTTAGAGAAGCTGGCAAATTTACCTAAGATCTAGAGAGCAAGTGGTGGAGGTAGGCTTGAATCGTCCTCTGACTTAAAATTTCGCTCACTAAACTGTACCAAGGTAAGAACATTTGGCTAAGTGTTAAAAAACTATATTTTATGCAGAATATAATTTCCACTTTTGTTCTCCTCCTCCTTTTCCTCTTTCTCCTCCTTTTCTTCCTCCCTCCCTTTCATCTCCCCCCCGGCCCCCCCCCCCACACACACACCCTTTTCCTCCTCCTCCTTCAGAATAGGGTTAGGTCTATCCATCTTTAAGTAACTTTTTTTATTCATTTAATTATGTATCTGGCACTGAGCTAGATTCTGGGAACTTAAAGATGACTATGCATTATATCCTATCTTTAGTTCACAGAGGTCAAAAGTCATAGATACACGTATTCTATACAGGTAAATGTAATATGGAAAATCCTCCTTCTATTTTTAGATATTTACAAATCTGGGAGATTATATGTCATGTGTCACTTTGGTGGGTTTGCTGCTGAGTGGGAAGTCTTTATGATATGATGTTTTTAAAATTCATATATATTTATATTTTTCATTTATTTACTGCTTTTTAAATGTTTGTTTAATTGCAGGATATTTCTGGACCCTGTGGTATTCCCCATTGTTTTGTCATCTGTCATCTGTTTTCCAGATATTTCTTTGCCTTTTTTTTTAAACTTTATTATCACAATTGTGCAACTCACTTGGAATTTGAATTTACTGAGTTTATCTTTATTATCTCTGATTCTTTGTTCTGATTAGTTGAGTTAGCTCTTAAGCATCTTTAGTGTCCTTGTTACTTATTAATGTTTACAAATTTTAACAGTAGTGTGTTTGACTTTCTGCAGTCAATATTGCTTTTAAATCTCTTTGAGAGTAATTAATACTGATAACCTTTGTGCTTGCTTAGAATGCTTTGCATTTATAGTGGGTAGCTTCAGATTTGTGGCAACTTCCTGTTTCCTCCAGTGTTTCAATACTTGTTCAGTGAATCCATCTTTTCTTTCTGCTTTTTGAAGTTTGCTTTTTTTTCTCTATAGATATGAATATGAGGTGTTTATGAATTTTGGGTGGCTGTTGCTTGGAGGAGTCACCTTATACTGAACTCTATTAGCTGCCTGGAAGTTCTAGGTAAACTCCCAACTCAGGGTTCCCTAACTTAATTTTTTCCCAGTGGAAGAACAATACATAATTATTATAGAAAAATTAGAAAAATCTAAAAAAGGTAGAACAACAAAATGAGTATAACTTTTTGTTTCTATACTTTAATTTTGAGTGAAATTTACATTTGATGTTTATTAACCACTTGTATATTTTTCCTGTCAACTGTTTATATCCTTTGTCCATTTTTCTATTTTTTTGGTGTTAATTATAAAATTAGTTTCTGTAGTGTGAAAATTAGCTTGTCCTATGTGCTAAATATTTTCTTCTAGTTTGCCATTTGCCATTTATCTCTATGGATTATCTGTTTTTAAATTTTAGAACAAAATTTATCAATCTTTTCCTTTATGGGGTCTAGGTTTCGTATTTTGTATTATATTTGAAAAAGCCTTTCCAAATCCAAGATTATTTTTTAAAATATACAAACTTCTGTCTAGCATTTTTACAGTTTTATTTTTAAGTCTGATCCACACAGAATGTATTTTGATGTAAGGAATAGGGTAAGCTATATAGCATTCTTTTCCTAATAGCTAGCTAATTGTCTAACAACACTTACTAAATAATCTTTCTTTTCCTCTAAAGAATCTTTTCCTCACTGATTTGAAATTTTGCCTTTTGTATATTCTAAATTCCCTAATGTATAGGGGTCTATTTTTGGTTCAGTTCATCTTTTGACCTATCCCTTCTTTAATATCAATTCTTTATTTTTCTGCAGTTTTTATTTTTAAATCTGGTAGGGCTAACCTCATTTATTACTTTGAAAATGTTAACACTCATGATACACTTTGCTAAATTACTTTCTAGAATTATTATGCCAATTTACATGGACCTTGCCGGCAGTGTTATCTTTTAGGAGTTCTTTGCCAATGTGATTGAAACTGTTTATTTATTTCTCGGATATTGGTGAGTTGATATGTGTGAAATGTCTGTTTGTATATTTTTTCAAGTTTTCTACTGACATTTGTATTTTTAAGTTGATATTATGAAATTTCATATATTCATATAATGTCTAACAATATATACATACCTTTAACGGTAAAGGCATAACTTCTTTGGGATAGTCATTACCAATATATTTCCCAATTTGTCATATGCTCTTCAATTATTATGCTTTATGATATAATACATTAAACAAATTTTATTCAATCTGTTAAAAAAACAAAATTCAACGGAGTAAATTTGAAGATCTAATAAGTGGGGCAGCATCCCATCTAGCAACTAGAAAGATGTTCCAAGGGCTTGTACAGAATAGAAGGTTTTTATATGAAGAAGGCTAGGATAAGGGAGCTACTGACAAAAGGAAAGATTATTTGTGGGCCTGGACAGCTTTTCTTTGAGGAAAAACAGGGTTTTTATCATGCAGATTGCCTCTTCTTTCTATAGAGGTGGATGGAGAGAGCTCATGTGACAGATTATTTTACTGGTGCTTGACCAGAAAATTCCAGACTGGTTGATTAAGATTATGTCTCTGGGAAAGGATGAAACTGCAATTAGATCAGCTCTTAAATGTAGGTTTGGTATCAAGGGCTTTTAGCACTGAGTGACACCATTTTGGGCCTGTGGTTTTCTCTTTAACGAATCAATTCAAGCAATATCTTTTGTAATTACTTTTATTGTTTTAAAAAAATCCTCCCACCAGAGGCCATATAATTATTCCAGATTGTTTTTAGAAAGATTCTAGTTTTCATGTTCCGGAAATGCAAAGTATTATTGTTGTTATTGTTACTTTAAATAAAATGTAGAGAAGCTGAAATAGAACCTCTCTGTCATGAAGGCATATTGCTATGATGTAGAGTTTTCTCTAGGTTTATATGATGCACACGTAGAATTTAAGGATTTATCATTAAAAGTTACTTTTTATAATTTAAACTTATTTTATTTTTTAAATTGAATTATTTTTATATTTCAATTATAGTTGACACTAATATTATATTAGTTTCTGGTGTACAGCATAGTGGTTAGACATTTATGTAACTTACATAATGATGACCCCAATAAGCCTATACCCTTCTGACACCATACATAATTACAATATTATTGACTATATTCTGTATGCTGTACTTTCTATCCCCATGACTGTTTTATAACTGCTAATTTGTACTTCTTAATCTCTTCACCTTTTTCACCCAGCCCCCCCAACGCCCCTCCCATCTGGCAGCCATCAGTTTTTTCTCTCTATCTATGAGTTTGTTTCTGTTTTGTTCGTTCATTTATTTTGTTCTTTAGATTTCACAGATAAGTGAGATCATATGGTATTTGTCTTTCTCTGTCTGATTTATTTCACTTAGTATAATACCCTCTAAGTCCATCCATGTTGTCGCAAATGGCAAGATTTCATTCTTTATTATGGCCAAGTAATATTCCATTGTATATATGTACAATTTTAAACATATTTTAAAACTATGGGTATCTTTGCACCTTGCTTTTCCCCCCAAATAGTACCTGAATTTCAAGAATTAGCTCTTATTGTGAAAATTACCATTAGGTGTTTGAGAGATAAACCAATTTCAAGACATAAAAGTTAAATTCCTTTGATTTTTAAAATACATACAATATGCATAATTAATAGTGATGCTACCTATTGGATGCATACAATGAGTGGGGTACTAGGATTTACTCATTTAAAAATATAACTTGGCCAAGATCAAACAGCCAATTCCTCTGTACCATGTACTGCTTCCAAGTCAGTCTACAAAAAACAGTAATGGTAGAAATTAGGAGTGCAACTTGCCTAATTGAAAAAAAAAAGTCTTCTTATCTAATCAAATGATTGATAGGGCTGTGTGTCATTGATTAAATGGAAACCATGAATCATCATACCTTTGCAGAGTCTTCTAGGAAAGCACACTTAACTTTAATACAACTTCCTCAGTGTTGCGTATTTTATACTTGTCAATGATTAAACAACTTTTTAGTGCTTGTGTGAAGGATCGTTTACCTGTAGTAAAGCACTTGAACTTGCAAAACATAATATCCTTCCCACTCCACCCCTGCTCCCCTTCTGAAAGTGCTTCCAAGACTGGGCAGTGGTTTCCTTTTCTGAAACTAGGAAACAAGGCTGAAGGCACCTGAGGTTGAACTGTATAAATATCCATACAAATGGATATTTATAGTATTGGCTTGAACTGAGATAAAATAAAATTAGCTTCAGCAACAAAGTGGTATTGTTTCCTGTCTCCAGACCCTCTTCCTTTTGGATTTGTAAGAAGAAAAGAGAGCTTCAAAACAAAAAATAAAGACCTGTTTGTCCCTTACAAAATTCCGTATTCATTTCTTTTTCTCATACCTAGCTAAAAAGGAAAGCTTTTTTATTGTGGTAAAATATACATAAAATGTATCATTTTAACTACTTTAAAATGTAAAATTCAGTGGTATTACGTACATTTACATTGTTGTACTACCAATACCACTATCCCTCACCAGAATTTTTTCATTGTCCCAAATGAAAACTCTGTATTCATTAAACAATAAATCCCCATTACTCCCCTCACCCTTCCACTCTGTCTCTCTGAATTTGTCTAGGTACCTCACATAAGTGGAGTCATACAATATGTCCTTTAGTGTCTGGCTTAGTTCACTTAGCATGTTTTCAAGGTTCAACCCTGTTGTAGCATGCATCAGAATTTCCTTCGTTTTTAAGGCTGAATAAAATATTCCATTATGTGCTTATATCACAGTTTGTCCATTCATCTGTCGATGGACGCTTGGCTTGTTTCTACATTTTGACGATTGCGAATAGCACTGCTATGGACACTGTTGTACTCAGTTAAGTAACATCTTCAACTGCAGTGGGACCCTGCTACTTCTGCTTATTTCCCCTCCTCTGTCCAGGTCTGTCCCAGCCCAGGTCTGAACACCTCGGTGTTGCTACTCTAGCTCCATCAGCCTCACAGGTGGAAAGAGAGTTGTGTGTATGTGTTGTTGTTGTTTTTTTTAAAAAAACCCTGTACCTTTACCCTTTCTTCCTTGGCTGGACTTTGTCCAGCCAGGTTTATTTATAAACCACACAAACCTCATTAACATTACCAAGCATTTCAGCAATCCACCTGTCCACCATTCTTATTGCAGAAAGGAACTCCCCAGGAATAAGACAGTGAGACATGGCTGAGGAGAAGAGCAAGCGAGACTGCATTGGAATGAATATGAAGGGAGGCCTGACAAACAACGGCTTTGTCCAAAATGAAGACATCCTGGAGAAGGACCTGGATCCTGGCAGCGCAGCCAACAGCCCGCAGTATTCTGTGTGCATCCTTGGTCCTGAGGAGCCCGGCTGGAGGGACATCCAGCCCTACGCAGGGATGCCCAAGGAGGTGCTGTTCCACTTCTCGGGCCAGGCCCGCTACCGGCTGCCCCGTGAGATCCTCTTCTGGCTCACTGTGGCTTCTGTACTTGTGCTCACTGGGGCCACCATAGCCATCATTGCCATCTCTCCAAAGTGCCTTGACTGGTGGCAGGAGGGACCCATGTACCAGATCTACCCAAGATCTTTCAAGGACAGCAACGAGGATGGGAACGGAGATCTGAAAGGTGCCTAGGGGAGAGAGTTTAGGGCGGGGCCAGGATGAGGTGGGTTTGTGGCTTTCTCTGTCCTTGAAACTGAATGGTGCAGAGGTTGTGCGGTAAGCACATTCCTGGATGGCTGGTCACACTTGGTTTATGATACTTCTAAAAGCCACTCAGCAGAATCCAGCAATGCTTCCCAGGTGAGGAAAGGCTACTTGGATACCTTTAAGACCCCAAAGAGTTGTTTAATTTCCTACCCACCAAGTACACGTGCTTAGTTGGTCATCAATTCTAGCTGGTTATGTGCAGCAGGTTTCTTCTTGAAAGTTTCTTGCTTCTGTGCACTTTGTAGCTGATTATCTCAGAGCGACAATTTAAAATTGCTTTGCCAGTCTATGTAGTGGCTAGTTGGGCAATTTGGCTGAGAGTTTCTTACTAGTGAATAAAGAGCAAATAATATTTTAGAAAAAAATTAAGTCATGTCTTTAAAGGGTGTATGCTGAGTCTTTGAAGTTTGAATCCTGAGAAATGAAGAAAAGGAGTGAAAGGCATAACAGTCATTACCTGGTCATTACTTGAAATAAGGATTATTTAAAACAATACCCATATTAGTTAAAAAAAAAAAAGTAGAAGTAAAAATTACTTGTTTTAAAGTTATGCTAATAATCTCCTAGTGAGTTATGTGTAGGATGTCCTCATAATGTATTGCTCAAACCAGGACACTTTTAAGAGTAAAATGATGCCAAACAGCAGGCATAAACTGGAAGTGTCCCGGGCAAATCACTTGATACGATCACCCTCGTGATCACCCTCGTGAAGGGCAGTGATAAGAAACAAACTAACAAGGGACGTTTTGATAGTGATATTTGGTTTAAAGAAAATAAAGCACAATGGTTATTTTCATAAAGTGTGGGAAGTAGGAATGAGCTTAATCTAATTTTAACATGTGACAAATAGAATCTCCAATTTTCCTTAATAACTAATACAGAGCTTTTCTTTTACATGCTCATATCATTTCTTCTCTTTTAAAAAATCTTCCTGCACCTTTGCTAATTGATAACTATCTGTCCTTCAAGGTGTAGTTCAAACCCATTTCCTGCATTCATGTTTTTTTCCCTCCTGAGAATCCTTTGTAATATAGAGCTCTTGTGCTGCTTTTGGACTGTGTTTATAGCACCCTCTGATAATACTGTGGAAAGTAGCTGGGTGACTTCCCTTCCACACCCCTGCACCCCCAAAGGCCCTAGCACCTGCTGCCTTTTACGCAGTCAGTGTGTAGCAAAAATGATGTGTAGATGTAAAAGAGCTGTTGACGTAAGAACATCCAAACCTGTAGAGAATTTTCAGAAAAATTTATTTGAGCCAAACAGAGGATACACCTGGAAGCAAGATTGCAACAGACTGAGATAAATGCTTTTGAGAATAACAGTTTGCAGTTTATTTTATGCATTGGAGGTGAAGGAGGGGATGTAAGGAAGATGACATGGAGGTGGGAGAAAGCAGGATGGGAATCAGATTATAGGATAGTTGAGAATGTGTGCTCTCTTGCAGGCTTTAGAAGGAGGGTCTGAAAGGGGGCATTTCTTTTTTTAATTTTATTTTTATATATTTTTTAATTTTATTAAATTTACTGGGGTGACATTGGTTAATAATATTATGTAGGTTTCAAGTGTACAATTCTATAATACATCATTTGTATATTGCATTGTTTGTTCACCACCCAGTCAAATCTCCTTCCGTCACCATATATTTGACCCCTTTAACCCTCTTCTGCCTCTGCCCCCCAACTGCTTTCCCTCTAGTAATCACTATACTGTTGTCTGTCTATGAATTTTTGTTTGTTTGTCTTGTTCGTTTGTTTCTTTCAGTTTTATATCCCACATAGGAGTCAAATCATATGGTTCTTGATTTTTTCCATCTGACTTATTTAGCTTAGCATATTTTCAAGATCCATCCATGTTGTTGCAAATGGCAGTATTTCATCTTTTCTTATGGTCAAGTAATATTCCACTGTGTGTATGTACCACAACTTCTTTATCCAATCATCTATCAAAGGACACTTCAGTTCTTTCCATGTCTTGGCCACCGTGAATACTGCTGCAATGAACATAGGGAAACATACATCTTTATGAATAAATGTTTTCAAATTTTGGGGGTAGATAGCTAGAAGAGGGATTGCTGGGTAGTATGGTAATTCTATTCTCAATTTTTTGAGGAACCTCCATACTGTTTTCCATAGTAGCTGTACCAATTTACATTCTGAAAGGGGGTATTTCAGAGGTGTATTAACCTAAATGCACAGAAGCAATGGACAGGGCTTACTTAAGGCAAAGATAAGTCTTTTAAGTAAAGAAGTTAGATGCCCAGGGCATGACTGCTCACCATGACCACCCCACTTAGGAATTTATGATCAGATCACCCTGTGAGATTACTTTCCATAGAACCCCTTTTTTGTCCACAGAGATAAAATCCCTAAACCCAAAGATATATTCCCTACTTTCTGGTTCTCCCTTTGGAATCACCTTCTAGATACATGTTTCCCAAACTATGTGGACGTAGAATGTTCCTATGAAACCTTTTGTAAGCTGAAATGGCATAAAGAGAGTAAGCAATTACCATAGATTTATATGGAAAATTTTTTGAGCAAAATTTAACCAAAAATAACCTACTGAATCATACCAAATAACACATACAACCTAAAGTAACATTGACATACAGTAACAGCAGGAAAGATATGATAAGTATACAGGACACATCTTGCTAATGGATACCCAAAATAAATCGAGATAAAGCACAGATGCGCACAGACACAGTTCACAGCTGTGGCGCTTGATGCTGAGATGCTGAGTGTGGTTCCCAGAGAAAGAGCTGGTGGGGCCATTCTCGCTGCTCCAGGTGTGTGCTGCCCCTGTAAGGACTCACTGCCGAAAAAAGGCTGAACACTATGCTTCTCGCCTTTTTCTTAAAAATTAAAATCCTCTTTGGATTTCTTTCGGTTAGCAAAAATAGGTATCAATGGTAGGTCTTCTGAAAAAGCAAAGTGGCATAGTGCAAACTTTCGAAAAATGGGGGACAACTGTGTACCCCAAATTTCTGTAAACAGGGCAGCTTCTACTCAGCCCTTAAATTTGTCATTTCCCATAACTTTTTCTTGAGAAACTGGCTGCTTCCTATAATCAATAGGTATTTGTCCTTGAGGTTGAAGGGATTTTGTTATTATTTGAAGAAACCATTGCAGGTTTCAGTTTGGGTTTGGTGATTGCCTTCTGTCCCCTGGAGTGTGAGCCTGGGATCCCATTTTTACTTTTACTTTTTGTCTGTCCAGCCCCTTTGTTTCTATCACCTTATGCTCACTCTTAAGATATATCATATTGTTTTTCTTTTTCTTTTTTTTAATTAAATTTATTGGGGTGACAATTGTTAGTAAAATTACATAGATTTCAGGTGTACAATTCTGTATTACATCATCTATAAATCCCATTGTGTGTTCATCACCCAGAGTCAGTTCTCCTTCCATCACCATATATTTGATCCCCCTTACCTTCATCTCCCACCCTCCATCCGTTTTTCTGACTTAAATTAAAGTCTGTTGCCTGTTGACACTCTGTGAGGTCTCATAGCCACCTATATGGAGAAACTGAGGCTCAAAGGGGACAAAAATGAGAAGCCTGTTATAGGGGAAGTCCAGGTGACTTTGTATTTTGGGCTCAGTGACCTTCAGCCTGTGGTGTGACCCTGACAGGCTCTGACTGTAGCAAGCCTGCAGGGATCCCACAGAAAGTTACTAGAGATTGAATATTAGACAACTCCTGAGTCAACATTAGGACTCTGAACTAGAAGCAAAAAAAGAAAAACACACACACTATCTGCTAATTACCCTACCAGGTTCTAAGTACAAAGTGTTTCTTTGCTGTATCTCTTCTCAGCCAAGTCTGGAATTCTCTTCTTTGTAAATTCTTGGCTTTAGCATTGTCCAGAGGAAATAGAATCACATATGTAATTGTACATTTTCTAGGAGCCACATTAAAAACAGTAAAAAAGAATCAGGTGAAATTATTTTTAATAATATATTCTGTTTGTCCAATGTATCAACATATAGTCAGTATAAAAGCGTTAATGAGATATTTTACATTCTTTCTTTTCATACTGGGTCTTCAAAACCCCATGTGTTTTACATTTACAGCACATCTCAATTCAGACTGGTCACCCTGCAAGTGCTCAATAGCCACGTGTGACAAGTGGCAGCCACACCCCACAGTGTAGCTTAGACTATGAGACCATAAGGAGCCATGTGTTATTCTTTGTATCTTGGCACTTAGCCCAGCACCTCGCCTAGATTAGGTGCTCAAAAGCCACGTGTAGAATAAAGGAACAATACTATAGTGTTGGTTTTAAATATAAAAAATGAACAAGTCACAGATAGATTTTATAAATGTTATTGCATCTATGTTAAAGGTCAAAGGTTATTGCTAGAAGACTAATTTGATGATGTTTGTAGAACCAGACCTTGCTATTTGAATTTTCACTCAAATTCAATGAAATTCCAAATATTTCTGTTTTGATATAAATATTTTGATTTTAGGCATATTTCTTTTATTTTTAATTTAACCAAAACAAAACCAAAAACATTATTATTTTTCATGACATTGAATTTTTTTCTTCAGGTATTCAAGATAAACTGGACTACATCACAACTTTAAATACAAAAACTGTTTGGATTACTTCATTTTATAAATCATCCCTTAAAGATTTCCGACATGGTGTTGAAAATTTCCGAGAAATTGACCCCATTTTTGGAACAATGAAAGATTTTGAGAATCTGGTTGCAGCCATACATGATAAAGGTAAACTGAATGGAAGGTGGGTGGGATGGGGCTGGGGTTGAGAAAAGCATTTCTCTAAATACTTAAAGCATTTTTTCCCCTTAATTGTCATGTATTATTCTAATAATGTTTTCCTAACATTTGAAATGTTTTCATTCACTAGGTTTAAAATTAATAATCGATTTCATACCAAACCACACCAGTGATAAACATGACTGGTTTCAATTGAGTCGGAACCGAACAGGGAAATATACTGATTATTATATCTGGCAGAACTGTCTCCATGAAAATGGCACAATCATACCACCCAACAACTGGGTAAGAACCAACTTGCCTGATTTACAAAGCAAAAATGGTCATATCTTTAGGAATTAAACAGTTTGTTTATAAAGTTCTTTTAAGGAAAAAATGTTAATTGGTATAGGTTATGAGGAGAAAAATTTTCCAAAGAAATAGAAATAAAGATACCCATACCTCCTAATGTCATTTGGATTTTTTATTTCATTGTAGAGCTGATATGTTCTAGCAAATTAAAACCTATTCCCTCTATTAGCCTCTCCTTCCCTCACAGACCACTTTGTCCAATTTATGTTCCATGACTCATTAGTTCCGTAAGTGTCTTGCTACTTTCCAGACCCTTTCGCCTTTCTGACTTTTTGCCTCCCCTGTCCAGTAAAACCCTAGCCATCAATGAACCCAACCATCTACTCTGTCTTTCCCTGAAATCTTTGCCTCTGGAGATAACACGCATTCATTAGACACCTGAACTAAGCCATCCCTTCTTCCTATGAATTTTACTGAAGTCCCACAGATCAACATGCCTTCCGTCCTCTTTAAATTTCCTAATTGCCTTTTCCTATCTTATCACTCTTGGCAGCAAACTCTAAAGAGAACAGAAGCCAACAAACCTGCCTGCCCCCATCCCCACCCTGTTTACACAATTTTTACAACAGAGGCCATGCCCTACGGTTACCAGATTTACCAGTAAAACTCCAGGAAGCCCAATGAAATCTGAGTTTTTGATGAACAATGCATATTTATTTTGCTATAAAATATTGCATGGGCCAAAATCATGTAAATAATTATTCATTGTTTCTCTGAAATTCAGATTTAAATGGGTGTCTTAGTCGTATGTGTCAAAACTTATCAAACTACATTTTAAATATGTGCAGTTTATTATATTCAATTATACCTGAATAAAACTCTTTAAAAATATTCGTAATATATGTCTAAGCTAGGGAAGATAATAATTAGTGAACATCAATTAATCCATCCCCAAATTAAGAACTCGAACGTTACCAACACTGCTGACACCATCTCTGGGCTCTTCTCTGTTCCTCCCCGTGCCTCCTCTACAGGTACCACTACCTTGGATTTGGAGTTTTCCAAATCCTTGCTTTGGTTTGCCTTTACTACACAGGCTTCATTTTTAAAAAAATATTACTTAGTTTCTCCTGTATTGAACTGTATGAGAAGCATCATGCTACATGTGGTCTTCTGTAAGTAGCTTTTTTCACTCCTTGTTTTTCATATTCATTCATGTAGTTTCTGGTACCTGTGGTTCATACATTTTCACTGTGTATAATATTCCATTATGTGACTAGCCTATGATTTACTTATCCCCTCCTCAGCTGATGGGCAGTTGGGCTGTTTCCAGAATCTTTACTGTTATTAACGATGCCCTTGCAAGCATTCTCATTGATCTATTTCTCTTGGGGCACGTGTGCAAGAGTTCCTTTAAGGTAAATGTCTAGGCGTGAAATTGCTGGGTGTAGGATACTGCATGCTTGACTCTACAAGATAATGCCAAATTGATTATCAAAGTGGCTGTGCCAATTTATACCCCCTCTAGCAGTATAAAAAAAACACATGTTCCCATTATTTGCAGGTACTGCCAGACTCGATAGTTTTTACCAAGTGAACATAAATTGGTATCACATTGAAGTCTAAATTTTACATTTATCTAAAAAAAATTACTAATTATGATTTGTCTAATTATTAATGTCATCATTATCTAATGACTAATAATGTTGAATATCTTTTCATATATTTATTCACTTGTGCTTCCATTTCTGTGAGACACTTGTTTATGGCCTCTCCCCCCAATTTTTTATTGAATTGCTTGTCCCTTTGAAATAGATTTGTAGAGTTCTTTTTGTATTTAAAAAAAAAAATTTTATTGGAGAATATTGGGGAACATTGTGTTTTTCCAGAGCCCATCAGCTCCAAGTAGTTGTCCTTCAACCTAGTTGTGGAGGGCGCAGCTCACTGGCCCATGTGGGAATCGAACCAGCAACCCTGTTGTTAAGAGCTCACGCTCTAACCAACTGAGCCATCTGGCCGCTCTGTCTTTTTGTATTCTTGATGTGCTCTTTTCTTGGTTACATATACTGTAAATATCTTATCCTGGTTTTTATCCAGGTGGGCCATGAGGTGAGCTGGCGAGGAGGGTATGTTTCCTCGAAAGGCAGCAGCTACTACTTCGGTTCAGCCAGGTGTTACTATGGCAATATGGACCCAGGGTGACTAGATCTTCCAACGGAAAATAAGAAAAAGATGTATGCAAAATCCTTCAGTTTGTAAATGATGTCCAGATGTTCTCGTTAGCATGAAATGAACAAATGTCCCAAGATGGATCCCTGAGGAAGTCTCACATTTAAGGTCCCTTGGAGTAGACTGAGAAGGAATGGTGGGAAATGCAGGAGAGTCAACTGTGAGTCATATCCTGTGAGCATTTCTAGAAAGAGGAAACACATCAGTGTCAAATGCTGCTGGCTACCAACACTTGAAGTTGCTAGATTTCTTTTATTCCTGAGGACTAGCAGAGTTTTTAAGTGAATGGTTCTAATACTTTTCTGAGGATACAGTTTAAATATTCACTCTATCTGGACTCAAACTCTAAGACCAATGAAATGTGTCTTTCTCCCAAACTGACCATCATTTGCTTTTCTTCACAAACAGGAGTCCAGAACCTGGACAAAAGATTCAACAAAATATGCTAGAAGTGTTTGCTCCTTAAGTTGCCCTTGTCCAGCATTTGAAAGCATTAATTTGCTACTATGGTTGTCATGAACAGCTTCTACTGTACAAATACCTCACAGCCAGCTTTGGGGGACATTAGGTGGCATGTTAGGGGATTAATTTATCTAGTGCTCTCCCTAGAAGGAAGATTTTGGAGTTTGTGCACTCAACCTGCATGGGGCCAGGATGGCAATTATCATTTTTATATGGGCAATGCCATTATATGAGTAATGCTAACTAACTGATTTGCTATTTTCTGTTTGCTAGTTAAGTGTATATGGAAACTCCAGTTGGCACTTGGACGAAGTACGAAAGCAATGTTATTTTCATCAGTTTACAAAAGAGCAACCTGATTTAAATTTCCGCAATCCTGACGTTCAAGAAGAAATAAAAGTGAGTTCAGACACCAACACAGACTTCCCCATGACACGGGTCCCTAAGTGGTTATTTGATACACTTTATTTTGAACAATAATTGTGCAGGCACAATCAAGTAGTGTAATTAAATTCTGGAATTAAGGTGTCTGAGGCAAAACTAGACTCTCAGATGTGTCTGTCAGTGACGCCTTCCTTCCTCTAACCCCAAATAATCAAAATGGGAGGGAGACAGAAACATCTGCTACCTTAGCTCTGAGCTGCCCCTGTGCCTGTGACAATGAACTGGTGCAGAGAGGTGGGCCAGGTGTGGGCTCCGCGGTCTGGATCCAGCCCCATCATTGGTTGCAGTGGGCTTCTGGGTGAGTTCTTTGGCTTTTCAGATCCCTCATCTATGAAATATGGTTGATGGAAGTATTTGTCTCATGGGGCTTTTTGAAAATCAGATGAGCTCACCATACCACACTTCTGTGTTCACTCAGTAGGTATTAACTGATTGTCTGCTGCATGCCAGGTCCTGTTCTAAGCTCTGGGAATATAGTAGTGAATAAAAGCAGCCCTGCTCTCAGGGAGTTTCCAGTATACCGAGGGGGAAGGCAGACAGTTAATAATTAAAAATATGTGACATGTCAGGTGGTGATGAATGCTAAGGGGAGGGGGCCTCAGAGTGCCAGGGAGAAGTTGGTTCAGAGACACCCTTAAGATGAGGTCCTACTTGGACAAAAACCTCAGGGTTTTGAAAGGGAGGCATGTGACTCTCTGAGGGAAGAGAATTTCAAGCAGAGAGAAGAGTCAATGCAAAGATCTCCAGGGGAGAGTGTGCTTCATGTGTTTCAGGAGTGACCTGGAGGCCAGTGCGAAAGGTTACCCAATAAAATGACAAGATACCTAGTTAAATTTTAATTTCAGATAAACAATGAATAATACAATATGTGGGACGTACTTCTCCTACAGAATTACTCATTGTTTATCTGAAATTAAAATTGAACTGGCTGTCCTATATTTTATCTGGCAAGCCTACCAGCGTGCTGGAGTGAAATGAGGGAGTTAGGGAGCTGAGGTGCAAAAAGGGGGTGGGGGCTGATCCTATGGGACTTTCGATGTTGTTGTAAGGGGTGCATGTGAGCTACTGAAAATCCCTCTGCGACCTGTGCACAGATTTCCTTCAGTGACCCAGG
Organism: Rhinolophus sinicus; assembly: GCF_036562045.2. Lineage (NCBI taxonomy): Eukaryota > Metazoa > Chordata > Mammalia > Chiroptera > Rhinolophidae > Rhinolophus > Rhinolophus sinicus. Next base: position 30,172,907 of record NC_133755.1, read on the forward strand.
TGACACCTTGCATCTGTGTGATGACGCCTTGCATCCAACAGTACCTGACACATAATTCACAATAGACATTAGTCGTGTTGCTGTTGTCATTATTGCTGCTACTGGGGCTATAAATGGGCCAGAATTTAGGTGAGTGGGGTCAGGGTGGGGAGGAGACCAGGAAAGAGAGGTGTGGGTCCCTCTCTACAGCTCACCATGTCAGCCACACGGAGAGGATTCAGGCTGCCATGTTGGCATCACTAAGGCACCTACACCCCATAGGTTGTTCTTTTGTTTTTAAATAACAGTTTTATTGAGATGTAATTTACATAGTATAACATTTACCCCTTTCAGGTGTATCATTCAGTGGTTTGTGTGTATTCACAGTTACTCAACTATCACCACTAATTTCAGAACATTTTCATCAGCCCCAAAAGAAATCTATTGGCAGTTACTCCATTTACCCCCCACGACCCCCTCTTTTACTCCTCCTGGGCCCTGGCAACTGCTAATCTACTGCCTGTCTCTATGGATATGCCTATTCTGGACATTTCACATAAATGAAGTCCCACAATATCTAGCTATATGTCTATGATATGTATCTATATTTATAATTTATATTTAAGTATTTAAGAAACTGCCAAACTGTTTTCCAAAGCTGTGGCGCCATTTTATATTCCCACCAGCAATGTCTGAGGGTTCTGATTTCTCTACATCCTCACCAACACTTGTTATTCTCTGTGTATTTGATGGTAGTTATTCTAGTGTGAGGTGGTATCTCACTGTGGTTTTGATTTGCATTTCCCTGATGGTTAATAACATTGAGCATCTCTTTTCAGGTGCTTAGTTTATTTTTATATTTTCATTGGAGAAATGTCTATTCAAATCTTTTGCCCAATTTAAATGGTGTTTTTTGTCTTTTTATAGTTATAAGCTTTCTTTACATACTCTGGATAGATGATTTGCAATTAATTTTCTTCCATTCTGTGGGTTTCCTTTCTACTTTCTTGATGGTGCCCTTTGAAGCATAAGAGTTTTTCATTATTATGATGTCCAGTTTATCTATTTATTTATTTTATTTTTATTGCTTGTGCTTTTAGTGTCATATTTAAGAACCATTGCCTAACCCAAGGTCATAAAGACGTACGTCTATGCTTTTTTCTAAGAGTCTTATAGTTTTGGCTCTTACATTTAGGTCGCTGATCTTTTTTTTGGTTACTTTTAATATATGGTGTGAAGGAATCCAACTTCATTCTTTGGCATGTCACTCCCCAGTTATCCCAGCAACATGTGTTAATAAAAAGATTATTCTTTCCCCATTGAACTGTCTTGGAACCCGTTTGAAAATCAATTGACCGTCAATGTCAGGGTTTATTTCTGGACTCAGTTCTGTTCATTGGTTTATATATCTGTCCTTAAGCGAGGGCCACACTGTCTGGATTAGTGTAACTTTGGAGTAAATTTTGAAATAGGGAAGTGTGAGTCCTACAACTTTGTTCTTTTTCAAGATTGTTTGGCTATTTTGGGTTCATATGAATTTTAGGGTCTGCTTGTAAATTTCTGCAAGAGGCCTGCTGCTGGGATTTTGATGGGGATTGCACTGAATCTATGCATCAATTTTGGGGAGTATGGCTGTCTTAACAAGAAGTCTTCTATCCATGAACACAGAATGTCTTTCTACTTTTTTAGGTCTTAAATTTCTTTCAATGGTATTTTGTAGTTTTCAGTGTACAAGGCTTGAATTTCTTTTGTTAAATATATTCCTATAGACTCCTTAGTTTTAAGACTGTTTTTACTATATATGCTTGATGCTTTGCAGAATTTAGATGGATTGCTTTGGGGTATGTTCTAGAAGCAGGCGCCTTGTCAGGGCAGCCTTGTCTCACTGGGGACTGGGGACTTAGGGGGCTGGGAGGTGGTAGATGCAGTCAGTCAACTAACTAGGGGTTAGTTTTAAACTTCTCTGGTGGTGTGTGGACTCTGCTTGTCTATCACCAAAGATCATTTACACACCCACACACACTCCCCACACACATTTTAGACACTTACTTTGAGCCAAGTGCTTACCTGGATCATCTCATTTAATGTTCAGAACAAGCCTAATTTAGGAGATTATGACCATTTTACAGAGAGGAACACTGAGGCTTAAAGAGGTGCGGTCACCCACCCGGGGAGAGAAGGTGCAGGATTCAAACCCAGGCATTGGCGCTCCAGAGTCCTCATGGTTACCCACAACTCCACATCTGATTTGAGGCTGTCTCTTTCTCTCTTTGTCCTTCACTTTTCCTGCACACTTTTTTCAAAGAGGTTTTCAGCGGGAAATTCATAAAGATGAGTATAATTCGATTGGTGTATCAGGCAGTGGATTTCTCCAGGCTCCTTGTGGCAATAGACATGGGTTGTCTAGAGATGTTTAGACAAGTGTGATAAATTTTGCCAAAATGTGCCAGTCGCTGTATTATGAGAACTACTCCAGCTGTTCTCTTGTACCTGCAAGTAGTGGAGTGTGTGAATAGGAGCCTTATTTACTAGTCTTGCAGGATGCAATGCCTCTTGGGACGAGTCATCACTGCCTCCTGTTGAGAGGTTAGATATTATACTCTGTAGGGTTGGTTTAGACGTAAATAAGAAAGGTCAAGAAGGGAAGGCTCTTTGCTCCTGGAAAGCAAGCTTTTACACGAAAGAGACTTTCGACACACCCCTAACCCCCACCAGCACTTATCTCTGCAGTAGTTAAGCAGGTTAATCATTTGCAACCCAGAGAGTTTGTGGTGGGGAGGCACTTGGAATGACTCCTGCTTGCGCATGAATTTGCACTCAAGGAGCCTGAGCCTTCTTCCTCCTGGCCACCTCCAGATTTCAGACTATCTGCACAATGGGAGGCGGGCATGCAGGGGACATCCAGCACAGGGCACCATCCTCTCTCTTGCACTGGTCATCAGGGGACTTGGCTGTGCCATGAACCTCCCCAGGCTTGCGTGCTTTCAGCTAGAAAAGTCAGGAAGCCTTCTTGGAGAAGGTGGGAGTTTATATTTATATATATTTTTTGTACTTTTCCAATTACTTTGGTTTTTACTTGCCCTCCACATCCCTTATTTGACAAACAGGAAAACTAAAGAGGTGAAGGAACCCAGTGGGTTAGAGGCATAGGAAGGAGGAGGCTGCAGGTGCCCCGGCGCCATGTCTGGGGCGCTCAGTGTGGCCCTGGGCCTGCCGTGGGGGAGGGAATTCTGAGCCCTGCAGTTTGGGATCCTAAGGAGTTAGTGAGTTCACAGCAGCTGGGAACAGGGAGCCTGGATGCTTTGCCAGCTTAAGATGAAATCCAGAGCACAAATGTCAGCTCTGCTCCACCCCTACTGAGCATGGTATTGCTGGAAACAGTCAGCTCAATTCAAAATAAAATCTACTCACTGCCCGCTGAATAAACCAGCTCAGTGCTTGATGATAGTAACTGTACTGTTTATCGCACCTCCTATATGCCAGGCACTTTATGATAAATCATTCACTCATTTAACCATATGGGACATCGAAAAGTTCAATAGATAGTCGAATATAAGGACATGGAACTCAGGGACATGTGTGGTCTGGAGAGAAAACTTTGGGATTTGTTGACATATGGACAATGCCTACAGATGTCAGGCAGGTGACATCAGTGAGAGAGCTCGGCTGACTGAGATGAACAAGGGGGATCAACTGCAACTCAGCTTGAGCGGATTATGTGGGAATGAGGGCCGGGTGTTGTCAGATCTTCCAATTAAAACATCAACATCACCTACCTCAAACTTTTGTAAAGCACTTAGGACATGTACTCCTTATTATATAATCACTTGTTAAATAATCAGTAAATGGATAGATACTTAATAAATGAGTGAATCCTGTTGTGAAGTGAGATGAAGAGAAGGTGGAAGATAGAACCCCTAAGGAGCAGTAACATTTAAAGGACTGCGGAGTAGACAGACAAGGGGCCGCAAACCAGGAGTGGGGTGTCCTGGAGCTAAGGGACATGAGTATTTCTAGAAGGGGAGTTGAGTCAGCAGTGCCAAACATGGCAGAGAGATCAGTACTGAAAAGACCAACCTGTCAGGTGACTCCAGCAGCAGTACCTCATTTACCTCACAGACACCCTGCAGGTGGGTATTATTTTACTGAAGGGTCAGGGTGGTCGTGCTGATACTCTAACTCATACAGCTGGAGCGTGGGGGGGATGGGATGGTACTCGGATGGCTCAGATTCCGGATCCCATCATCCTTCCTCTACACCCGGCTCCTGGAGGACTTAGCAAAGAATTTTACTAAGATTTCTGAACAGCGCTACGGTCAGTGTTCTTTCCTTTGCCTGTAAATGGAGGATACAGTTTTTTCTCTGTGCTTCTGAAGTATCCACACTTTCTCATTCCTTCTTGAGATGGATGACCTGGGGTTTGGGTCACTATCAGAGGATGTCTTATAGATTATCACATGTAAGAGTGGAGTTTCTCTATTTCCTAAACTTGGCTTTTTAGGTAAACAGGCCCAGTAACTTCAATCACCTTGAAAGGTTTGCCTTGAGGTTTTGTGAATTTGGATATCAGTACTGTTGAAATAATTCCTTGTCTACTCAGAGCAGTGAGTTGTTTAAGAAGAAGAGAATGAACAGGTGCCCGATGAAAAATCAGGACTGTGTGATTTCTTGGGAGATAGACAGGAATTGGGGACACAGTGTATTGTCCCCAGAGTCCCGTGGTGCCTATATTTATCAACCAGACCTGGTGGAACCAGGCTCTGTGCCTGTTTCCACACCTGGCACCCTAGTCACTTAACTGGAGTAAAGGGAGTGTTAATAATTAAAATCTGGGGCTCTCTTTTCTCACCTGGTCAAGAGAATAAATAGCACGAAGCAAATATTTTTCAAGAGCAAATTTTGGATTATCTGGGTGAAAACTTCAACATTTAAAATGATTCAGAAATAACCATCCAGCTTTTGCTGTTTTGCTTCATCAAACAATGGTAATATCTCACTGGATTAAGCGAACCCCCCTGCCAAGGCCATAACCCTTTGCTGGGGCACACATTTCTCATTCTTTAATGGGTCAATAGTTAACGAGGCTGAGAACCCCAAAGTGAATAAGGACCCAGTGAAGAAAACTAGTTGCTTTATTCTAGGGAATCAGGGCTCACAAGCTTCCTGTTTACAACAGCATGGTGTTTATTGTTTCTCTCCATTTTTGTCAGAAGTTGCTTGGATGGATTACAGCTATTTTGCCTCACCCCACCCTGACCCTCCTTTTCCATTGCTCCTGCTTGTAAAGAGCAGTGCCACCTGGGGGTGGGCCCGGGTGGAGTGGGGTCTGAAGCTCGTAAAAATTTGGGGTCTTCTTAAAATCAAGAGAGTGTACAATTAGGTACAGAAAATGAGTGTGTATGTAGAAGGAAAATGGAAGGTAGGTAGGAAGGGGCCAGTGCAAGTGAGGCATCCTGAAGCTTCAGCTTTATGTCAGGGCAAGTTAGTCCGTGGAACCAGTCTCTAGCTCAGTCTCTCACACATTGCCCTCACTTCCTGCCATCCTGCTGTGCTCCTGGGAAAACACTGCTGTTTCCCCTCTTGTCGTACCATGTGCCTCTCCTTTAAAGCTTTGATCGAAATATTTCTGCATTACAATTTGATTGTCTAGTTGGGGACTCTATAAAAAATCCTAGGAGACCGAAAGCTGTGTCTGCCGTATTTTGCTCATGGTTATAGTTCCAGGGCTTAGCTAAGTGCGTGGCCCAGAGTTGGAACTCAAGTGCTTAGTGAATGAATGAATTTGGTAAGAAGTAAAGATGCTAGTAAGAACAAATCTGGGGGTTTTTGGCCCCAAAGAAAAATTGCACTGAGTAGAGCCCGCTAGGGTTATTTGGGTCAATTGTGTCCATGCTAAGGATTGTGAGCGGGAGAGCCTGCTGTTAGATTTGAACAAAATTTTCAAGCTTTGCTATTCAAAAATGTCACCTTAATGGGAATTGATTGCAGCAGTATTAACCCTTGCATTGCCTATAGAAACCTTCAAGACCCTTGAATTGCAGCTCTCTAGAGATCCCGTATCCGCATGTAGTGATAAGAAACACTTCAAATCAAATGGGATTTTGGGGGGTAATCCTCTTTTGGGATCTATGGCTCTGTTCCCCGATAGGTGAAAATTGGCTACTTACTTCTAGTATTTTGAATTACAGGTGGTTCTGCTCTAATGTGATACATTCCTAGAGCCACTGTCCCTTTGCAGAAGGGTAGCTTGTGGTCAGTGCTGGAGGGGCGACCTCAGGGTGGGATGGGGAGCTGAGATGTAGGCCCTCTGCTTTTCAAGGCCACTTGGTCCTCCCAACTGTCCCAGTCCAGGCCAGGTCAGTCTCTGCCTCCACGATTGGCTCATGCTGTCCCACAGTCCAGAATGCTCTTCCCGATCTCATTCCCTGATGAAATCCCACTGGCCAAGTTCAAGCTCTAGCTCTTCCTTCTCTGACAATGCCCACCCATGTTAAATTTGATCTTGGAGTTCCAACAGTCCTATCGACAGAGAAGTCTGCTCTCATGATGTTGAACTGCACCCTGCCTTAAATAATTAGGTAACCCTCTCATGTCTCATGTGTCCCCAACTATTCTGTAGATACCTCGAAGCGAGGGAACACGCTGTAGTTCTTTAGTGTCCCCACCGTATCACACATTTGGGCTCGCTCCTTCATTCTTTCATTCCATGACTGATTCACTAAGTACCAGGTTCTGTGTCAGAGGCAAGGGAAACAGCAATGACAGCTGTCCTCCAGAATCTCCCAGGCTGGCGGAAGGATCCTTCATGACCGGGAGCTTAACTGGTTATTTTCTCTCAGTTTGGAGTGAGCTTGAAGGACCTGGGCATGAGGGAGATCAGGTATGTCCCAGTTTCTCCTGAGGCCTTCCTACCTTTCATTCTTTCATTCTGAGTGGATTCTTTGAACTTTGGAAACATGCTCATAACATCAGTTACATCCGTAACATTCTGAATTCACGTATGAGGGAAGTATGGGAGTCCATAAATGCAGTTATTGAGAGTTCATTACACTAAGACACTGTTATGCTAAATAGATAAAAATACATTGAGTACAGTGCATGTTTTGTAGGTGAAGATGGCTATTTTATTTATTAGCAGACAAAACCTTTATTTAACATTATAATAATGTGTAGTTAATGTAACCAAGTATTTTGCGTCTTTGTTTTAGGAAATTATCCAGTTCTGGCTCGCCAAGGGAGTCGATGGTTTTAGTTTCGAGTCTGTGAAATTTCTTCTAGAAGCAAAGCACCTGAGAGACGAGGCCCAAGTGAATGCGACCCAAATCCTGGTAAAGCTTTGTTTTGAACTTTTTTTTCCTTCTTTTCTGAAAATGTCATCCGAGTGTGACACCAATTACCAGAGATGAGTTCTATCCTGTCTGTAGGAAGAGCTTTGAATCATTTTCTTTAGGAAATACAGAGGAGTTTCAAATGCATATGACCAGATGTTTCCACTGGGTCCTTTAGGAGCGAGGGATCCCTTGAGGAGTCCTTCGGTGACAGGGGTTCTGAGGACACAGACCTTACAGACTCCACCAAGGGCCACAACTACTCCCTGCAATTTTGTCATCTCAAGCAAGCATAGGTTTGGATTGTCTCGCCTGTCCATGTCCATTCCAGGACTTACAACCCTGGCTTGTGTTTGGCATAATTTTTTCTTTGGATTCTAGATTACTGTAACCCTAGGAAGGCATTGAACGAGTATCAGGCAACATTTCTGAAACCCTAGGAAAGTATAACAGTAAAAAATAGAAGTGGTAAAGAGACAAATTTAAATGTATACTAATAATTTTGTGAGCAGATAAAGTGTAGGTGAAATAATGAGCTCTATAATCATTAAGATAATTTGTTTTGTTTGCCTTTAAAAGTGTCTGAAGCATTTAGGACATTAAATATTTAGGAAGAGGGTTTTGTTAACTACATTTGTTATCAATTTTTAGATGTTCAGTACCATTTGTTTACTAGATTTAGAATGAATAATTTAAGCATCAGAAGAAGTACTGATGGAGAGCATCAGATGGATGTTCTCCATCCATAAAGCCCCTTGAGCATTGAATGTCCTAGGATCATCTCTGTGCATGTGTGGCTTGGCTTGAGCCCTCTGAAGAGACAGTCTATTCACATTAAGACCAGCTAAGGGCATCTGACATGTGCAATGATGGTAACCATGATGTCCTGTTTTCAAAGGGCACAGTCACAAACTACTCACAGCTGTACCATGACTTCACCACCACCCAGGTGGGAATGCATGACATCGTCCGCAGCTTCCGGCAGATGATGGACCAACACAGCAGCGAGCCTGGGAGATACAGGTAACCACAGGACACACCCATTCTCCACGGGTGCAGCAGTTTATCTCGCACATCCAGACACTCTCAAGTGATTTAAGTTATAATTTAACAAACCTGCCTAATTATAATGTGTTATAACTCGGTTAGACCAGTGCCTGGTATGTTTTCTCATGTTGCTGACCTTTGCTGATTTTCAGTTTCCGCTGTTGTAAAATGATGCTAACCACAGCACTTCACTGGAATTTTATGAAAATTAAAAGATAATCTATTAGCTAAATGTTAGCCTTTAGTTATTTTTATCATTATTATTTGACCTATTAGTATCCTTCTACAGTATGAATCCATGTTTCAACTAAACTTAGATCACAATGGTTAGGAACACAGCTTTGGAATGAGATGGGCCTGAGATGGAGTCCTGTGTAATGGCTGTGCGACCTTGGACTGGTTAGTTACCATAAGTCTCCGTTTTGTCATCAATTATAAGGTGATAGTGACGCCCTTATAAGGCTGTTGTGAGTACATGAAATAATGTATATGAAGCACTTACAACAGTGCCTAGCACATAATAAATAAACATAACTCTTACTATGTTTATATAATCATCCAATAGACTCAAAAGAAAAGGAGTTAAAGAAATTTCTCCTCCTTAAAGTAGGTCCTCTGATTACTATCCCCATTTTACAGATGAGGAAACTGAGATTCTGAGCATGCAGGTAATGGTGACACATGTAGTAATGGCAGAGAAGGGACAGGAAGTGAAACACTTGGGCTCCAGATACTATGCACTTGACCATTAATGTGATGTCTCAGACAGCTGGAGCCAGCACTGATGCAGGGCATTTCAGGGGCATGTGTACCTGAGAGTGCACCCCAATAAGAAAGTGAGATTTCACTGCGATTCAAATACAAGGGGAAATTTTTTGGGAACCCCCGCTCCCGACCCCTTTTGTTGTATCCATACTGATTATTTATTCATATGATTGAATTGTACTTATTCAGCAACAATAAAGAACTTTCTAATTTATAAAGTGGCAAAGATGACTCTCATAAAGAGTGCTGAGTGAAAGATGACAGACAAAAAAGAGGACCCCCCCTTATCTTATAGCAGACATACAATGTAAGTTCTACGTGGAGTGATGTGAACTTATACAGAAGTCTTCCTGAAGTCACTGAGTTTTTATCGGATTAGGAAAGAACAATATTGACTGAGATCTAAATGTGTTTAACTTAGACACGGTCTAGTATTAGGCTCGTCTTTGGGTTTATTAGAATGAGAAACCAACCAGGTGACCCGGCATGTCATTTCTCGGTCATCTGGCTTGACTCCACTTCCCAGTGAGTGGCCCCAGCCCAAGATGGTTAGTAGTGTGTGCATTCACACCGCTGCCCCCACCCCGTTAATCAGATACAAGCACTTTCCTAGTCTCCTGCCAGGCCCTGACGACACTGCACCCTGCCAACTCTTCCAGGTTCATGGGGACTGAAGCCTATGGGGATACGATCGACAGAACCATGATGTACTACGGGTTGCCTTTTATCCAAGAAGCAGATTTCCCCTTCAACGATTTCCTCGCTAGGCTTGACACACCTTCTGGGAATGGTGTGTTCCAGGCTATCACTTCCTGGATGGAACACATGCCAGAAGGAAAATGGCCGAATTGGATGGTAAGTCCTCACGCCCAGATCAGCTGAGCTGGGGCTGGTGACCTTGTTGGACAGTCACATCTAAAACACGGGGTGTGTTGTCTCTTAGTGACCTTCACCTTTCCCTTAGTCAGTGATTGTTGAATGAGCCACGCCTGTCCCAGCTTCTGACCAGGTTCTTGTCATTTTTCTTCATTCTTTTCCTTCTGGTTCTCAGACTAGATCATTGAAATTGATTTGCGTTCAGGTTTGCTGATTCCTCTGCCATTTCAAATCTGTCAAGCCCCTCTAGTGAATTTTTCATTTGTTATTGGACTTTTTACCTGAAATTTCTATTTAGTTCTTTTTCATAATTTCTCTTTATTGATAGTTATCTATTTGCTGAGACATTGTTCTCATACTTTCTTTTAAATTCTTTATAGTTTAGGTCTTTGAATATAATAGTTGATTTAAAGTCTTTGTCCAGTAAGTTTCCTTGGCCATATTTCCTATTGAATGCTTATTCCCCATAATGTATGGGCCATTTTTTTCCTGTTTCTTTGCAGATCTTGTGTTCTTTTTGTTGTTTTTAAACTGGGTATTTAAAAAAATGTAATGTGTAAATTCTGGAAATCAGTCTCCCCTCCCCAGTGTTTGTTGCTGCTGTTTGTTTCCTTAGTGACTTTCTTGGCTCTATCTCCAAACTCTGTGTCTTTGTTGTGTGGCCAATAATGTCCCTGCTTGGCCAGCTTATCAGTCACCTAATGTTTGGAAAAAGATTCCTTAAATGCCTTGAAACTAAGTCTCCCAGTCTTTGTGAGGGGCTGTGTGCCTGTTGGGGGATGATGTCAACACTCGGGCAGGCAGTTTATAACTAACTCTTGGTCTTCACTTTCTGTTTGCATAGAGACTCAAGATCAGCCAGAGGTGAGAGATTAGCCTTCTCAGCTCTTCCCTGGGCATCTACACAGCCCTGTACGTGGGAGTAGCCTTCTAGATTCCAGGAATATGTCAGAGCCCCTTATGGACATCTCATTCCCTAGCCTTTAAGTTTTTTGGTCAATCTCTGTTTAGGCCCAGTTGGTAGGTACCACCAACTCAGGCAGGTGTAACATTAAACAACTGCTGCTAGTTGTTTTTGGCAAATGTGCTGGGAGTAGGGCTGTTTGCACAGTCAGACCAGATAAAGGGAAAAAAAAACCAACCAAAAGCTGCTGGCGAGGTCACAGTTCTCTAGAGATGAAGCTTCTGTTGAATGCAAAACCAATTCTGCCGGGCGGCTGTGGCTGCTAGGCTGCTGGTTTTCACACCTACTGTAGTTGCAAGGCTGTTGGTTTTCAAGGTTGTCACAGATCTGAGGGCAGGAAATAAGGGTAAGTCAAAAGAACACAAAGCTTGCTGTTCTGAGATCCAGCTGTTTTTCTTGAATAAATCGTCCTTTGATTGTTGCCAAGACTTCAATTTCCAGAATTCTGAAAAAGTGGATTTTTAGTTTTTGCCGGCATTCTTTTATGGTAGAGATTTTTGGAGGGTCTTACTCCATCATTCCAGAAGTGCCCCCGTATCACAAATTTTGTAACATACTTTTAGCACTTTTTTTGTTTTTTTTCATATACTGAAATTCTTGGGTATCACAGGCGACTGGGACCTCTCAGCCTATGAGAGGCCCTGATGATCTCTGTCCATACATGTGAAAGACCTCGAAATATTTCTTCAGTTCTGAAAAATGTGCTCTAGGTCCAAAAGGCTTGAAATTCATAGGGTTTCTTATCAGGTGCTCTTAATGAAATAAAAAATTTGACCTAATTTTTCTGGCATTAAAAATAGAAAAACGCTTTATAAAAGATAATTGCAAAGATAGTTTTAGTACATCTAAAGGGAAAAAAATAGCAGCCTCCATTTTCCTGAACTGCAGCAGTCAAGTTCCTATTCTCAGATTCAAGTTCAAAGGCTGGTTGTGCCTCATACCCCAACTTGAATAAATGACGGTTTCTCAGTTTGTTTCATACCCAACAGCACTGTAGTGAAGGGGGAGTACAACATAATATAGGTGTGAAAGTACTTTTTAAGCAGCCAGGGCCACTCAGCACATGCTCGTGAGCCTGAGTTGAGTATATGGAGAACGTTGTTCGGTGATTCAAATAAACTTTTAAATAAGGACTAGATGTTATGTAATTAGAACTTTTAACAGAAACTTGACAAAATGTCCTCATGGAATATGTAAATTTCTTTATAAAAGTTGATTTATCTTTTAATTTAAAATTTGTTTTGAATAGTTCAAAAGTCACACACACAGCAGAAGTCTTTCTTCCACCCGTCACTTCCACCTGGTCTGTCCTTGTCCTGCTAACAGGGACACGTTTTTGTTTCCTTTCCTGTCAATATTCTCTTATCCAAATGTGTCAAGATATTAATATGCACCCTCATAAATTTTACCTTACTTGCAATGTCATCATGAAGTACATTTGTTTTGTTGACCATAATGGCCAAGACAATAAATCGGTCAGTCACACAGTAAGTACCGTAGCAGGGTTGGGACTCAAATCCAGACTTGCTGGTACCCATGGTAATCTTGTTTTACTGCCTAGTGAACGTTCTGTAAAATAGAGTAAATCTTCTGGAAAACTGTGTGTACAGCTGTGTTCTTAAAAATATCTGCCTTTCAGATCGGTGGACCAGACCGTGCCCGGCTGACTTCTCGTTTGGGGAAAGAATATGTCAACATCATGAACATGCTTCTTTTCACACTTCCTGGAACTCCCATAACTTACTATGGGGAAGAAATAGGAATGGGAAATATTTTAGCCACAAATCTCAACGAAAGCTATAATGTTGTAAGTTAGTATAATTTACCTACACACCTTACCATACTTTTTTGCTAAATCAAAGAATTTCCTATTTTTACATTATGGCTGAAAATCATTACTTTGCTTGTCTTTCTTACTGCTAGACAGTGAGAATTCTCAGCTTTCTTGTCTGGGGAGTTTGTTGAAAATGCTGCTTCCTGAGACACACAACTGAATTTCTTGTGTAGAACCGTCATCTGTATTTTAGAGATGTTTTCCCGCTGATTCTTAGGCACAGTAACATTTGAAAACCAGTGTTTTGAGTTTGGAATATTATTTATTGCCCTCTACCTGAGACATGGAGTTAGGAACATTTATTACAGTGCTTGTGTGTATTGCTAGGTCTCACTTGACCATAGTACAAAGGTTCTTCTTTTGTTGACAAATGTAATGCACAGCTTCAGACTCGAGTGCTTTCTATTTTGTTTTTGTTGAGGCTACAGATCTAATAATTGTGTTGCTGGGTAGATGAAAGATCTTGAACTTGTAATTTGTATGGTTAGCTTTCAATTCTATGAGATGCAATTTCCCTAATATTTAGTCAAAGTGAAACTTTTTCTATTTCAGCTTCTAAATCTGTGGATATGCACTCAGGTGCAGTCAATATCAGGCTGGGTAAAAGAGGATAGAAAAGTTAGGCTCAGTTGTTCATGGCTGCATATGTGAATTCACCATCATCATATCACAGTAGAATGAGTTATGAGTTGGTCATGGCACATTTTGAAATCCTGCATTACTCATTTTTAGGGAAAAGCAACCAAGTTTCCAAGCACGTATCAAAGTTCAGTTAGTATAGTCTGTTCAGACTCAGGATGTTAACTATTTTTAATTATATTGTGAAATTAGTTGATGTATTGAATGTTAAGAAGGTCTTTTCATTATGAGATGCTAATGAGTACAAGTGCTAGCTAAGAAATATAGGGAATTAAATAATTATGAAGTAAATCAAAGCCAAATAACATTTAATAAACAGACTAATGTTTTCTCTTTATGGTCTTTTGACATAGGATACCCTTCTCTCAAAGTCACCAATGCAGTGGGACAATAGCTCAAATGCTGGTTTTTCTGAAGGCAGTCAGACGTGGTTACCCACCAGCGCAGATTACCACACTGTGAATGTTGATGTAAGTATCAATGACAATTTTATGCTGATTCAAGAAACGGGAAATGAGTTTTTGTGCTGGTAACGTATTCACAGTAAGTCTAAAACTTGAACTGATGCTCTTTAAATTCGTTGCATAGACTTCCCCTGCAGTTTTCATTTTTAAGGAGTTTGCAAATCATGTTTCTGTGAAAATACGAACTGGTACAGAAGTGTACCATCTGAAGTACAACTCTTCATTGGGATGACTAAGAGCTTTGAGCTATTAAGGAAATTGTATGGAGGTTTTTCAGCAAGCACAGCAGCTGTCCTTCCTCCTTCCCTCCCTTCAAAAGGAAAGAAGATCAGTCAATCAACCTAGGATAATGTGGACTGTTTACCTGGAGAAACTGAAGTCATGAATAATTCCTAAAAGTAGATGTTGTAGAAAAGTACGCCCTTTGATTTTTGCCTATACTATTTTCTGTTCTTATGGTTATCAAGCTTGCCAAGTTCAATGAAAAAATTTCCTACTAAATACTGTGACTATTAAATAATTAAAAATGTAGTGCCTGTGTCACACTAGCAACAATTCAAGTACAAGAATGCTAATACTTGTACTCATTAGCATTCCACAATGAAAAAACCTTAACATTCAATACAAGCTCAGTGGCTAGTGGCCACCTTATCGAACAGCAAATACAGAACATAGAACATTAAAATGTATTTTAAAATGGCCATTACAATTTTAAGAGTAACCATTAGAAGACAGATGTAACTGTAAAATTTTCAATGAACAATACAGGAAAAATAAATTACATGAAGAAAACCAATTGATCCAATAAAAAGTTAAAAAGGAAGACAATAAAAAAAAGTACAACTATAAATAAAAGATAAAGCTGTAGGATTATGTCTAAAATGGTAATCTCAAATATAAATGGGTTAAATTTACCAACTAAAAGATAAAAATTCTCAGATAAGACAAAATCCTATATAAGAGACATAGCTAAACAAAAAGACAGAATTAAAATACAGATATCGAAGGCAAATACTAACAAAAAGCAAACTTGCCTCCTGGCTATAGCTATCAAAACAAAAAAATGCATATATGTCTTGACCAAGTAATTTCATTCCTACATGTTTATTTAGGAACACTTGCACATGTGGAATATAATAAATACTCAAGAATCTCTGCTGTTTTTAATAGAAGACTCTGGAAATGATTTAAATGTTTCATCAATAGAAAACCAGTTGAATCAATTGTGGATTTTATACAATGGACTTTATACAGCTTTTAAAAAGAATGAGATTTATGTGCATTGATATGAGACCATCTCTAACATGTACTAAATAACATATGGTACAGAATGGTAACATGCCACCATTTGTGCACAGAAATAAAAATATGTTTATATGTTTACATAGGCACAGAATGTATCATTTCATATGATACATTAACAGTGAAAACTACATAAACAGTGGTAGTGTCTACCTCTGAAAGAGGAACTGAGAAGCTAGGGGACAGTGTTGAAGGAAACCTTTTTATTTTATATATTCTTCTTATAATTGAATTTTATACTGTGTACATGCATTTCATATTAAAAAAAGTAAAGTTACAAAACGCAGGTGTGGAAATATTTAATAGCCAACAAAATAGAATTCAATATGAAAAGCATTATGAGACAAAGGCCAATTTTTAAAAATTGATAAAAGAATATTCCACTACAAATAATGAATCTATACACCTAACAATAACTTCAAAATACATGAAAACAAGTATTTGAGAAATGCAAAGAGAAATTAACAAATCCACAATTACAGAGACACTTCAACATACTTTTAGAAAGTGGTAAATCAAGTAGACAAAAATAATTGTTAACATTTATTGGGCACTTCTTATGTGAGTGGCACTGAACTGTGCTTTTGCATGCATTATCTAAGGCTACAGAAAATGTTAATATTAATTTGACAAGTCATATCCACATAGATGTACCATAAATACTTTTGTACCTTGTAAACAGAGAATAAACATTTTTTCAAACATCCATTAGATATTCATTAAAGACTACACATTAGGTCCCGCTCCCAGACAACAGCTATCAAAACCACCACAATCAACACAGCTGGCAATAATACAATGAAAGGAACATTATCACTCATTTGGCAACAGCTCTTATGAAGAATAATTTGGCATTATGTATCAAGTGTTCATATTCTTAGACATAGTAATTGTCTTTTGGATATTTATATCCTACATTAATAATCCAAATATGGGGGGAACTAAGAATATAAGAAAGTATTAGAAACTTGAATGTTGAAATAAAAGGGTATGGTTAAGTATGGTATAACCAACCATTTACTAGAACATTACTGCCATTAAAATGACATTGATGGAGGTTATATAACAGGAGAAGATGCCTGAAATGTTAGACAGAAAAAAAAAGCAGGAGAAATACAACATTAAATTATGTATGTTGTTTACGTAGTTGTAAAATAAACCTAAGTGTTCGTTAAAGGACATATATTACTTCTACTGTTTAAAAAAAGTATTAACTTTCTCTTTAGGCAGCATTTTGCTTTGCATCCTTTTTGTTACTACCTGTGCAAGCAATACGTGTCTACACATTATTCTACAAAAGGGAACACTGAAGCCCCAATTCCCCTGAAGCTCTGAGTCTGTGGCCACGGTGGCTGCTTTTCTGCCAGTTACAATATAGTATAAAGGGACTTTATTTAGGCAAGTTAAATATCCATTGACTTAAGACATGGACGTTTGTTCTGGGATTCCTAAAGTGGAGTCCAATTTGGTGTCTGCATGAGCTCTGGCCAAGACGCCGCCGGCAAGGCGCATGCTGCAGGGACTCCCGGACAGGGTGAAACCCCGTATCCGTCATTTCCATCAGCAGTTAAACTACTTTTCTCTACTTATTAATGCTTACAATTTGGTAGTTATTTTAAGGGGCAAAATTGAAGCAAGTGTTTTGGGGAAATTTCTCAATTGACACTAAAAATATTTTTAAAAAACTCTTAGAATCAAACATTCATGTTAATACCTTTTTTTTTTTTAATAGGTCCAAGAGACTCAGTCCACATCAGCATTAAAGTTATACCAAGAATTAAGTTTGCTTCGTGTCAACGAGCTGCTCCTCAGCAGGGGCTGGTTTTGCTATCTGAGGGCTGACAACCACTCTGTCGTGTACACGAGAGAGCTGGATGGCATAGACAGAATCCTTCTTGTGGTTCTGAATTTTGGAGCCTCATCACAGCTAAATGTAAAGGAAATGATTTCAAATATTCCCAGCAGAGCGAGGATAAGGTTAAGTACCAATTCTGCCAACAAAGGAAGCGAGGTTAATACACACGCCATTAATCTGGACGCAGGTGAAGGGCTCCTCCTTGAATATGACACGAAGGAGCTCCTTCACCACCAAACCGAGTTCAGAGGCAGGTGCTTTGTTTCCAGCCGGGCATGCTACTCCAGCATATTAAACGTACTGCACAGCTTGTGTTAGACACCCCTATGGAAGAGATGAGGACACGGGCCTTCTGTTCTACTCCAAGCATTTGCAGCAACGTCACGTACAGCACACTGCTGGGGACTCTTTAGGAACAGTCATTAATTCCTCGCTATTTCTGTACCTTGAGTGGAAATGCTTTAGGAACGGTTCTCACATGTTTTTAAAGAATAAAATGTTTAAAACAAAATCATTGCTTGCAGGAACTTGTGACTTTACTGAGAAAGCATCAATAGAGATGTCCAGAACCCGTTAAGACTCCAGATTATTAGAAAGATCTGATGAATTTTACTATGAAGAATGTTCTTCAAAACGCAGGTACAGAAGCTAGAGGATGACTTACGATCCAAGTGTCTAAAAATGTTCACTGAGGGAGGCAGGACCTTGACTTGTAAACCGTTCCAAGAAAATCACAGTAAAACAGACAAAAACAAAGCTGTTCTGCTGGGGAGAGGGGAACAGTTCTGTCACCAATCCTTCCTTCGCCCCCTACTCCATGTACTTCTAAGGAGCATGGTTAGAAAACTACTTTCCCAGGTTAAGGGACATGTACGTCAAGGAGACACAGTGTAAGTGAGATGTACACTAAACTTGGGAGAAGCAGATTTTTAAAAATTATTTACTAACTTAAAAAAAAATCTCACTTTTGCTAATCCAAGTGGAAATAAGACTGAAATGTTTTAGTGTGTTTCCAACTCCCATTGAATGCAGCATTTCAGAATTTTAGATATTTCTTAAGATTCTCGAACACACTGGTGCTGTCAAGTCCAAGTTCCTCATACAGGAATTTAATTTGGGCTGTAATCTAAAAGAAACACATTGAAAAAATTAGAAGGCCTTTGTGGTAAAACCGCGCTGTTCAAGTCTTTGTCTACCCGTCTTCACCTCACCCCGAAGTCAGCAGTCTACGGCACGGGTACTTTTATCTGGGACAGAGGCAGCAGGCTCCCAACAATTAAGGTTCAATTACGTTCTTTACCAGAGCTCGCAGGTACTAGAGAGAGCCTTAGCTTCTTAACTGACTCAGTGTTCTTTGCCCCGCTCCTGCGTCCCAGCCGCAGACCTGACGACTGAAGCAGCTGTCATAAACCCACCACGACCACTGAAATGTTGAGTACATCTCTACGTGGAAATCTGCCCACCGAGACGGGCTTGATAACATACCTTTTTGTGAGAATCCTCAATCACATGATTGCCTCCAGGCTGAATATCTAAAATAATATTGGGGGCCTGATAACCTGAAAGAGTTAACATATGAAACAATTAGGTTTTGGCCAGTTGAGAGCCATTTCTCCCCTCTCCTCCCAAGTGCTCTATTGAAGTAATAGGAAAGGAAAAAAGGCATAAACCATCATCATCAACAACAAAGAGATGGGAGGGAGCAAGCAGAAGACCAATTTCTGAAACAGGGAAAGCTGGAGGAGGACCGGGGGCTGAGGGAGCGGGTGGAAGAGACTGTAGGGCCACATGGGGACGGCTGCGACCCAGAAGGAAGCCAGTGGGTCCTGAGGAACCTGAGAGTCTTGGGACCTGGAAACACTATATAACCACACAATGGTGAGAGTAGGACGGAGCTGAATACAGAGTTTGAAAACATGTATGTGGGTCCCTCCCACCCCAAGTCCAGAGAGTCCTGGCATGTCTTGGCAAGGAAAAAAGGTAAGAGTCCCTGTTTAATGAAACCAGAAGATCTAGAGAAAACTAAAACAGCTAGTTTGGGCATTTGAAGCTCTAGAACAAAAACTTAAGAATCTGTTTTTTTAGAAGTTCCCAAGAATAAGGGCTTAATTTTAATATTGTTAAACGAAAGAATGGTTGTATGATATGATAGTACATCTTGAATTTATATTTGATATTTAAATTTGCTTTTTTTTCTTTGTGCCTTGTTTACCTTATTTTAATATTGTACTTCAAAAAAAAGAGATGAGGCAGTTACAGTCATTATGTATGTTTCGATTGGAGTCAACATAGGAAAAACTATTTGTCCCAAATCATGGGCAGATGATTTGGTCTGTACATAAAATGTGTCCCTCTGAGCAGCAGGCTAAAGGTAGCAGTCCACTTAACTATGTTCCCTGCTTCCAGGTGGTCTCCTACCTTCCCCGGCGCCCTGAGCATGCTCCATAACGGCTTCCTTGAGTTTCTCAGTATAGTTTACAATTCCTTTCAGAGGTACACGTTCATCGTTTTCATAAGCTGTGATGTGAATTGCAGGATAATGCTGCAAGAAAATAGATGTACAAAGAATTTATATTATTTCTTATGGTTCCTTTCTACCTTATAGATTACGAAAAACAATTACTTCCAATTTGTTTTTCCCCCTAAATGCTAGATGTTATTTTTTTATTTGGTACTCTCGAGAGATCGGCAGTATCCCAGTGCTAGACTACTCATTACCTGGAACAGTGTTTTCTTGACTAGAGAGACCATGACCTTATAGAAACAAACACGGAATATGAGCCGAGATGGGGCTGGAAGGTGTTTGGGTATTATAGCAGAACAATCTAAAATCCTACTGAAGTCCTGCCCAGCTCCGGTAAGTGTCCTGTTGATTTCCTTCTCTATCACTTCCGGATGACAAAATCATTACGTGTCTTTCACTACCTGAGGTTTAATATTTTGATAGGGACAGTAGCGTTTTATGTAGTTCTTGTGTTTTTCATCAGATGAAGGATTTCCCCATTCTTCTAATTCTTCTAATGTCAGAGGAAGTGTCGTGTCCATCATGGTGTTGAGAACATCCAAGAACGGTGCCTAAAAAAAAGCCAAATGAACTTAAACTTTGACGAAGAAATTGGTAAAATGAGTTTCAGAGAGATATACTTTGTGCATTCCAGAGTCAGTGTGCTATGCCTGACTTCTTGGAACTGATGAGTCATATATGCTTTTCTCTTTTTCCACCAATTCTAAACGTTCTTCCCCCTCCCCAAAAAAAAAAAATCGAAGGGAATAGTGATTAACATCCTTTAGAGGAAATCCTTACAAATTAATAAAGAACACTGTCAGGGTAGAATAAGTAAAGGGTAAGCAGTTGGATTAAAATAACTTTAGAAGTTCTCCCAGCACAACAACTGTGTTTAAAATGTAAAAGCTTTGTTATACTCCTATGTTAAGGTAAAACTAACGGAACTCTTTTCTTAGAGTAGCCTATGGATTTATGCCTTCCCATTCTGTAAACAGAGACAGTGTACTCACCTCCAAAGTCACAGCTCTCAGGAGGTCTGGATTAAAATTGCACAAGGCTCCCACAAGCACCCCTCCAGCACTGAAAGCAGTCAGGGTTGTTAGACTTGGCTGAGAAAAGCCTTGGCCATGAAGCGTCTTAATGCAAGCCTCTAAGTCGGCAAGGCCATGGAGTTTTTTGGTTAGACGGCCATCAGCGTGCCACTGGAGACCTAACTCACCACCACCCCTGAAATTAAAGGGCAAAACAGTTTTAGTGGGAAAAAAGTATTCACGATATAGGATGGGGTCAGCAAGCCTGCAGACCAAATCCACCTGGAGGCCTGTTTTTGCATGGCCCTCGAGCTAAGAATGGTTTTCATGTTTTTAAAGTTTAGGGGGAAAAAAAAAACAAACAGGATATGCAGCAGAGACCACAGGTGGCCTCAAAGCCTAAAATGTTTACTATTTAGTTCTTTAGAGAAAAAGTTTGCCAACTCGATACAGATAATCAAAAATTGATTCAACAAATATATTTCAGTGCCTGCTTACTATTTACAACGCATTGTGCTAAATGCAAGCCTTAAAAACATAAATAAGCAAAAATCTTCTGCCCTAAAGAAGATCCTAATTTTGTGGGGAAAGTAAACAGCTACGAAGCAATGTGGATGCTATTATAACACAAGTATACGTAAGGTATCCCAGAAGCAGCGGAAAGAACACCTACCTGTCAGGTTAGGGGTATATACGTGAGTCAGGAACACGAATGCTTAAGATGGAGATACTATCTAATCTGAGTCTTGAAGGCAGAATATGAATTCCCAGAGGGCAAAGAAAGTGAAGGCATCAAGACACAGCATGTGGACAGGCACAGGGGGAAAAGAGCTGGATGTGGAGGATGTGTACGGCGGGAGCGCAGGTCGTGTCTGGGAGGGATGACAGCTGCCACTGCAGAGCTAAGTCTGACCATCAGGATGTTAACTACTGTACTGAGAAATACGGATTTTACTGCGGAGATGGGGAGGCAGTGAAGGATTTTAAGTAGAAACACGGAACAATACTTGTGTCTTGAAAACAGCTCGAGTAAAATGGAAATAAGAGTAGAAAAAAGGAGTCCAGCTTAAGAGGCTATTTTAGAAAAACCTAAACTCAGGAAAATTAAATGGAAACCATAATGTTACTAAATAAGTAGAGATGATACTATTCTAAAAATCCTAAAAATTTGGTACAAATGCTAAAAATCTACCCTTTTGCTTATGAATCCACTAATGTTACCAAATCAAATTCCACCAGCATAGGGTTAGGAATTTCTAAATTCAACAGTACAGATGAAAAAATAAACTTTCGCTCCCTGACATACTGTTATTCTGGACCCCTATCCCAGTGCTCGGGCCCAGACTCGTCCGCCAGGGGCAGCGTGCTGACTCACCGCACATGGCAGTATGCTAATATCCATCCGTCTTCCACCAACACCCGCCTTTCAGGCCTGAAATTCATTTTCAAATCCATGCCATAAGCTCCATACACATGGACCAGGAGAGGTTTCTTCTGCAAGTCCTCAGAGTCCGTTTTGTGGAAAACTGTCATGGGCACTAATTTTCCATCCTGGAAATGAAGATTTACTAGACACGTAAAGGGAGAGTCTTTTAAAACAGTTTTATCCCCAATTTTATACACTGCTTATTGACGTTGAGCAGAAACCGCATTTAATTAAAACAAAGAGTTATGGTCTCTAAAAATCCATCACGGTATTTATTTTCAGCTGCTTTGCTGACCTTTAATAGTAACTAGAAAAGAGCAGCAAGACTGGCGTGAAAACACTTCATTAAATGCAGCTTTTCATGATACTGAAGTAATTGTAAAGAGTTCTTCACTACCTAGTATTACTGTAATTCTTTCTTTCAGAGCAAGCCTCACTACCTATTAAGGTGAGACGTACTAGCACAGCGTTCTTCCTATACGTAGGGCTACAGACTGGCATTTCTCAGCTATGAATACTTACAGATACGCTAACTCAAGAAGCTTTAACAGCTCAATTTTCTGTCCTCTACAGTCAGAATTCTCAACCTAATGGTACCTGAAATCTCGTACTCACCTTACTGATATACCCACCCACATCCTCTTCAAAGGCGTTATTTAATTTTATTTTTAAAATGTTTAAGGTTTATACATTTTAACACAAAAATTACTTTTAGGACAGGTAACTACCCTGTTTCCCTGAAAATAAGACCTAGCTGGACAATCAGCTCTAATGCGTCTTTTGGAGCAAAAATATAAAACTTGGTCTTACAAGATTGGATCTTATAGTAAAATAAGACCGGGTCTTATATTAATTTTTGCTCCAAAAGATGCATTAGAGCTGATTGTCTGGCTAGGTCTTATTTTCAGGGAAACACAGTACTCCCCAATGCAGTGCACATTCATCAATCCCAATTGATTGAAACCAGGCACTCTGGACAGACAAAATTAAGGGAATCTGAACTCTCATAGAAAAAAGGTAGGAAAGTTGCTTCTCATCTGCTTATAGAAACTAATGAAATAGCATTAATATACATAAGGAAAAGAATATAGCTAAGCCACTCTATTTTTTTCATTCTCATTTTGAAGACTTCACTGTGGGGCACCAGGGTGTTATCTAATCAGGAGGAACTCTCCTCTCATTATTCTTTATTGTACTCAATGTGTTACTAATAGTTACAGTGTAACTAAAGTAAGATTCATTCTTAAAAAATGATGTAGATTAATTTCTATACAATAATCTTGGTCTTTTCATCTCCTTGCCTCCTCCCCAACTTCAATTAAATAAGCAGAGAAATACTTGCTGGTTGAACATTTATGAGAAAAAAAGAGGTCAGGGTGGTAGCAAGTCCTATGATGACGGGGTCCCAGAGTTACCAGCAGTGCACAAAGGCCTGCAATGTTCTAGCAGTTTCCGCTCAGCAGGGGCTTCCCTACTTCTCTAATATGTAAAGCATCCCTTGGTTCTCCAAGAACTTAGCTCCACTGCTCTTTCCATTTGGGGTATAATTACAACATTTTGATAGATTGGTATTAAATCCCGTATTTGTAAAATAAAACAAAGCCTAAACATCATATTTTGTTGACAAAAACCAAAAATCTGGAAGGTGATACACTAAATGGTTAATGATTTTTTTACCGAAGAGGTACAGCAAATGGGACTGAAACGTAGTCACTTAAACTTCATACATTCTGTGTTTTTGCTGTGTTCTAACAAATATGTCTTCCGTTATAATGTTAAAATAGTAATTGCTTAGACAATCACTGAATAAAAGAAAAAAATTCTTAAGGAAAAGAGACCTGTATCCCAATTCACTCTGTCAGTACGTGTGAAATTATCAGATCTATACATTAAGGTCTGAAAATTCCTTAAATTGAAGGCCAGTTTATATATGAATTTGTTCCTCACTTGTACACATTTTCTTTTCTACTTCTTACAAGCTTCCCCACCCTCTTTTTCCTGGCCAACCTATCCTCTTTTCTCTACACTTTGGCTAGATTGCCTCCCCTTATACTTCCTGAATGCACCATTTGTCCCTCAATTCAGGGCCTCTGTACAAAATGGAATCCTCCTGCCCCCTTTCCAGCTTAACTCTTAATCGTCTTGACTAAGATCTTACCTGAGACATTACTTCCTCAGAGAATCTTTCCCTGATCTCTCCAGACCAGCTAAAGTCCGTTTGCCATGTTTCCCCTGTACTCAGTACATTTTCCTTTGCAGCACTCAGTACATTAGTAATTCATAACTTCTTCAACATCTGTTATCTCCCCCACTAGATTTAAGCTCCACGAGGGCAGGGACTATCTTAAGTCTAGTTCACGCTAGTCAGTTACTTACCACCTTCACAATTTTTGCCAAGGTGCCCCAGTCCAAGTTGATCATTGCATATCAACTTTGACTATTTTTTCTTTAAATCAACTTTCAAAATTTAAGTAAAAACAACAGGTGAAATCAAGGGCTTGATGTGCTGTTATAAATTTTCTAATCCATGTTCAAATAAATCCATGAGTATTACAGTTTAAAAAAAAAAAATCCACGCTCCCCTTTCAAATCATTTGGGTCTTACTGTGGTATGTGAGATCCACTTTACAAAACTGTGCTATTGTAATCCCAGCAACTGCACAGTACTTGACAAATAGTATGCTTTCGGTAAATGGGAGCCGACAGTGGAGATTACAAACACTTACCTTGCTTTTGGCTTCTAGACGTAACACACGACTCGTCTTTGTAATTGGGTCTTCATGCCCAGTTTCCTCAAACAGTTTGCCTTCTGCAAACTTGTAAGTGTAATATTTTGGGGGACGTATTGGAGAGCAAAGCTGAAAGGGACAATTCTTTGGGTCTGAATTTGTATCCATTATGAATCCACAGGCCCAAGGAGGGAGCTAAAGAAATAAAACAGTTATTTTTACTCTTTATCTAGACACGAAGTTATCATGAATTCAATTTCCGGTTCTGTCCCAAACGAGATGCTGTGCCCACCAAGTTTAAGTTCTTCTGTCCATTATCACGAAATGCTTCACCTAAGGGTTACTGCAGCCCAACAAAATACATTTCAAGTAAAAAACAAACAAAACTACACTAATGATCATTAAAATGAGGAAAAATGATAGGAAAATAGTTTATCATGATTGTGGATTTACATAAAATCTTTTAAAAAAGTTAAAAAAAGTTTATTTTGGAGTGCAAACCTGGGCAATGAAATAGCAAAATGATTAAGAATAAGAGCAAATCAAATAGTAATTCCAGAACCGAGCAACACAGAACATGAAATCTCTGACATGTGTTATTAATAATTTCCCCACCAGCCCATACTCTGCTGCCTGTACAGTCACAGTGATGACAGTTATTATTCCAGGGCTACAAACTGGCTCAGCAGCATTAAAGCATTTACAATTTGTTTCTAACTTTGGCTCCCGGGCTAACCATTGTGCAGAACAAAACCTTTCCCGGCACATCCACTCTGAGAGACTCAGAGCTATTATGATTAGATTCTTAACTTTAAGAAAAAAGGAAAGGAATCAAAATTTATTCTCCCAGAGCAGCAGGGTCCAGCTTCAAGCCTTCCACTAACATCCTTCTTGTACCTTTTAAAGAACTCTGGTAAGCAGGCTGACAGTGTGTTAAACATGGTACTGAGAGTCAGAACATTAAAAGAAAATTGCCTTTCTTTTCCTAAGTAATCGTAGAAAGAGCAAATTCCTTAGAAAATCAGAGGTCTCGACACAGCAAAGTCACTGGTGGGCACTATTCAGAAAGGGTAGGTGGGGGATGTGTGCATAGGGTGCACCATTTAACCTGTAGAAACCGCAGCTAAGGAGCTTATGTTCACAGAACAGATTTCGTGTAATTAATCCAAAGAATCTATTTTCCTGAAACACTAATAAGGACATATACTTGCAATGTTTCCTTAAAAGAGTTCCTAATTTATTCTCAGATTGAGGATTATTTTCAAGGATAATTTATTTAAACGTAAACCATCACTGGAAAGAAAAACATAATCGTGAAAGTTGGGAAATCTGGTAGCACCACTGAAATGGGCGGATTGAGACCTCAGCGGGAAGCCAAGAAACACTGTTACCATCCTTGTAACCAGGCCTCAGGTTGCGGGTACAAGGTGCCCCAGTCCACAGAGGCACTCGTTTTTCTGCCCTTCAGTGAGACGAAAACAGTTTCCTTGTGACCCTGGTAGTAACCTGTTTTAGTTGCAGACCAAGTGGTTCCAAGAAATCAAAAAGTCTTTTGGGTGTATTTCTTAAACCAATGGAACCAAGGTTAAAATTTTAATCATAATAAAAACTGTTCCAGGGCTATCGACTTTTTAAAGTTGGTTCAGCTGCTGCCGAAATAAGCATTAGTGAATGATCTCAAGGACATCTTAAGTCACATTTCCCATTGAGATAAGCCTGCAGTATCATCTATGTATACTTATGGACAGGACTCAAGAATAATTATAGTTGGCCAGGTAATAAATAGGCAGATATTCCTTAGATACTTGACAGAATAGGTTCAGTATTCTACCAGGAAATCAGAATCATTTCATTGAAAGAATGATTAAGACATAAATGTTGAAAGAAAATTGGCCCAAATGTACAGACTCCTCCAAATAAATTTGTATTAGCACAAAACCAGAAATTCCCCAATTTGCTTAAATATCATAATCCATTTAACTATCCTAACTTCTTTTTGTAAAGAAAAAATTACTAGGAAATAGTGATGACATGACCAATGATGGGGCAAGTATATTAAAGGTTTTACATTTCCAGTGCTGAGACTGAGTTATAAAAGATCTTTTAGTCAAGTACCCACTGGGCAGAGATGTTACCACAGAAATACTTTATAATCCACTCATAGTGTGGCTGAAAGATTTTGTTCTTTGCATATGGCATTGTCTAAGCATATTAATCAGTGTTGTACAGTTCATGAAAAGGCTGATCTGTAAAATTATCTTTCAGTAGCACCTGGTATATAACATAGTATTTAGTTCCAGAACATTAAACAGGTTTAATAGGTACTACAGGTTGGGAAGGGTCGGGAGATAGAGAGAGAGGATATTGAATAAATTAAAGACATGATGTTTGTGCTCATGGAAGTTAAAGCCATGGAAATGAAGTCATCTTTAAAACAAGAATACTTACACAAAATTTTAAAGGTCATATTTCCTTAGAAGTCAAATCTTATGGCAGAGTAAAGTCATGACAGTTCTAATTTTCTTGACAGAATTTTGTTGTCATAAATGCATTTCTAGAAAGTATGTATTTTCTCCTATCTCTACTCAGATAAACTGCAGTAAGAATAGATGTTCTGCCAGTTTCCCAATTAAGATATCTGAATTTGGCATCGATTAGCAAAGTGAACAGACACACTTTGAATCCAGTATACAGAGGCAGTAAGAAAATCACCTTAGTAAAATCACCAGTTTTGTTTTAGGACACCTACATAATCTTCTAAGACACTAGATGTTACATTTTATAATTTGATTTTATGATGTGGCTGGAAAATTTTGGTTTAGCCCCTTGTAATTTCTTATTTATACATTATAACAATCTCAAAACTAATCTCCCTGCCCCTACCTCTAGTTGCGTCAGTGGACCCTAACAGGCTGGCAGGTAACCTCCTAAAGCTTGACTCCTCAAATCATTCCTCCACTCCCAAATTTCCAATGTTCCCCCTCTTCATAATTTATGCATAAAACCATCATCTTGACAGTCCAAGGGCAAATCATAGATTTATCCCCCAGAAATTTATTCTGGAGTGGAATTACTAGCAGTTTCCTGAACATTTTCTGAATGTTTCCAGCCACGAGTGTCATTTAGTATACTTTCTCATTCTAGAATACTATCCCCCTCCCTACCCATCAAAATCCTATCTATCCTCTTTGGTTTATCTCAAATTCTACTTCTCCTATAAACGCTTTCCTGGGCCCTCTTCCTTTCCTTTGGGTCCCACAGCACATTTTGTGTTTTTGATACCACTTCTGTCTTTTATTATTATTTTTTTACTACTAACTAAACTATAGACTTTATTCATACTTCACCCATATGTTTCCACTAAAGTCCTTTTCCTGTCCCAGGATCCACACTGAATTTAGCTGTCACATCTCCTCAGTCTCCTCCAACCTGTGAAAGTTTCTCAGTCTCTCCTTGACTTTCAGGACCTTGAGGTCATTTTGAAGAATGTGGGGCAATTATGTGGTAGAATGTCTTTCTATTTGGATTTGATGTTTCTTCATGAACAAATCGAGGTTATACATCTTAGCAAGAATACCAGAGTCGGGAATACACGTCAACAGATCTTCTTACTTGTATGTCAACCTCAAATGCTTGCCAGGTGTTTCACTGTAAAGTGCCTATTTTTCCTTTTGTAATTAATATATATTTTGTGGGCAATACTAGTGAAGACTAGGAAAATAACCTATTTATCCTTAAACATATGCCCACTCATTTTAGCATCCATCGGTGGATCCTGCCTTCAATAACTATTAGTTACTGTGGCATCCTAACAGTGATTTTGTATCTCTGTCGTTCTTGATACCACTGATTTAAATACACCTTACACTGAATCTTTGTGTACTAGTTTAATCTCATGATCAGTTGCATCCTCTGTAAGGCCAGATACTTTGTCCTGCTGTCTTTTCACTTCTGAGTGCCCAATACTGTACCTTGCACACAAGTTCAATAAACATCCAGTGAATTTACTGGAACTGCATTTCAACAGAAATTGTGACAATGTTGCAGTTAGGGAGGTATAAGTGGTCTACGTTAGCTGGTCAACTGGCTCCACAGCTCTTTCCATATTAAGTGAAATGGAGGCTTCTCCTCTCCCCTTCAGGGACTGTTACCTTAACTCACACGTTAACGCTGCTTTAAAACTGGGCAGTCAGGTGCCATTGCAAGTTCACTTGTGGAGGCAGACTATCTCTTGTGACAGCCACAGGCAGCACCAGCGAGGCAGCCTCAGGCAGATGTGCCTCTACCAGCTGTGTTACAGTGGAGACCACTGCTGTCCCCTTACTGAAAGAAACCACAGTTCACCCTCCCCGATCCCGAGAGAAAATTGCCAGAGATGATGCAGACATTAGCAAGCAGGGGCAGAAGCAGAGTGGGCATGATTCCCATCCACTAGGGGTGTGGGGATGGGAGCAGCAGGCAGTGGTTAGGCACCAGCTACCAAGTTGGCCTGAGTTATTATTCTATCTGAAGTTGTAGAAATATGTGTTTTATAGAAATATGTAGAAAGAGACGCAGTTAATTGCGGTTGCAATTAACTCGATGTCTGAAGTTCATGCTATTAAGACAGTATTTTAGGTAAAATTGCATTAAAAGCAAGGTCCTCTAATTCTAAAATAAATCTCCTAAATGTGATAAAGACCCAGTATGTTAAATTCCATTTAAATTAAATTCCTTTTAAGAAAAAGAACATTGCTATTATTCAAAATGTGTTTTGGTTCAGCTAAACTGCAGGCATTTTGATGAACAGTATTTACTGTCTTTTGCTAATTAAACATACCTTTAGAGACCGAACTGAATCATCAGCCAGACCAATCACGTTAACATAAAGCAGATTGCTGTGCTTCAGGAACAAAACGCAGTGGTCCTTAAACATGTCCAAGTCTACGACTTTGGTGTTTCTCTTCATTGTGAAAAATAAATCCCAATTCATAATAGCAGGTGTATCAGCTGCTGTTCTCATTAGCTGTATGGAACAAAGTTAGAAGAGACCCTGGTAACAGAACGTGACGACAACATCCATAGATGGAACCACTGAAAACTAGACCACACTCTTCTTCGCTATTTTAGGAAGAGTTGAAGGAACTAACCACATCAGGGCTGAAGTGTGACTATCACCATATGAATAAGCCCAGGCTAGCCTGCTGGGTGGCCCAGTGCTTAGATGACAGCCAACCAAGGGGCATTTGAGTGAAGGTACCAACAGCCAGCTGACTGGAAACATCAGTGAGTCTAGCTGAGACCAGTTGAAGAACTGCCTGGTTGAGAAAGCTCCAAATTGCTAACTCACAAAATCACGAATTTATAAGTTTGGTTTTTTTAGGCCACTAAGTTTGGCTTTGGTAACTGACATAATCAGGATAGAGCATGTTTCATTTACTATCCTTTTTAGGCACACAATTAAAATATGTTGAAGTATTATTAGCTCTAAGGGAAGAGAAATGGGTTTGGTTATGCACAGGAAGTTAGCATCAATTTCTACACTTTACCAAAAGTCTACAAAACAATGAACTTTTAGAGTGAAAAATGTTGCTGATGGAAGGGTGACATTTCTTAACAGCCCAAACGGGGATAAGAAGAATACAGGATCACCTTGAATTCTGTAGGCTCGCCAACATTAGTGAGAATGTATAATTCATCATCTCTGTGTTCAACGTAGTAAAGGACCCCATGTATTCGCTTCTGGATAAGCACCGGTGGGTCCCAAGGGCTTAGGCCATCTATCAACCATACTTCAGAAGTGGTCTTGTTCATGATATTTATAGTGAGAAAACGACTGTCTTTTGTAAGATAAAGGAAAACAAAATAGCTAGAGAGAAAGAGAGAGAGAGAAATAGATATGAAAATCTAATAAATTTCAAATGTATGCTAACTTATTAATGACAATTATCTCACAGGTGTCAGTATATATGTTGAATCTATAATGCAGATGGAAAATAAAAACAACTCCTTAGTGAAGTCTGCTCGTAAACTAAAATACTGCTATTGTTTTCCCATTTCCCCCCAAAAACATTTAAAATAATTTTTCTCTAACATATTATGAATATTTTCAAATATGCAGAAAAGTTGAAAGAACTGTAAGGTAAATACCTATATCCCCATCACTGAGATTCAATCATTGCTAACACTTTGAGATACAGTTTTTATCACATATATGCATCATCAATCCATCTTTTTTTAAATGCATTTCAATGTAAAGTACAGATATCATCTAATTCTCAACCACATTAATAGATTTTAAGGGCGTTTTGCTAAGGAGAGAAAATAAATTTCCTAGAGGAGATATGTAACTGTAGGGACAAAAAGGGATACAGAGTTTACTTTGTTTTTCCTCTGTATATATGATGGATTTCCTTCCCCCCTCCTCCTACTATTTACAACAAAAGAATAGGAAAAAAAATCCTCACAATCCCACTAACCTAACACATTTAAAAAATTAACATAACTATTTTTTCCTTCTAAGGTTTATTTGTATTTCATGCATGTCTTAAAATAGATGTAATTAAAACACAGCTGCAATTTTCGATTCTGCATTTTTCACTTCAGATATCAGTATCTCCCTCCACATTACACAGTCTTTACGATAATTATTTTTAATGGCAACTTAATAGTCTATCAGATTAAATTACCATAATTCTTAAAAATTTAGATTTTAAGGTTTTACTGTAATAAAGGATATAAAAGGGAATATATTCATGAACCTAGTTTCCCCTCCCTGACCTTTACAATTGTTTCCCTAGGATAAATTCTTAGGAATGGAAACACTAATTTTTCACTCTGAAACAACAGATGGCTTTAAATATTTACATGTTTCCTTATTAGAAAAGTAATTTTACTAAAAATACTGAAAATATAAAGAAGGATGATAACCCTGAATCTAGAGATAAGCATGGCTAACATTTTAGTAAATTCCTTCCGTACTGGATTACATTGCCATGTTTGTCAACTTTATTTCTTCTGTCATGTGTCTGTGTCCATTTTAAACTTGGTGATATAGTTTAAATATTGGTTGATAACATCTATTTATAGATTAAGGATAGATTGGTGCAAAAGTAATTGCGGTTTAAAAGGTTGAAAATAACTGCAAAAACTGCAATTACTTTTTCACCAGCCTAGTTAAAAATACAGCTGCAATTTTGTTAAAAATACTTTCCTCCATTTTGTCACCTGTATTTAAATTTATTTGTTTACAATGGTTTTTGAGTTAAAGAGTTTAATACGCGTATTTTAGGTAACCAAGAATACTGGCACTACCTTTGTAATTTCTTTTGTTGATTTTATGCTTTGGAAATATTTCAACCAAGCGGAGCGAAATAGTTGTATTTTTATCTAGTGGTTTTTTTTTTTTATGGTTTTATTTTTATCAATAGATTCTTTAAATCTTTTAGGAATGTATGCTGATGTATAAAGTGATGAAAATTATTTTTGTCCAAATAGTCAATATTTCTCACAGCACTAAAAACATAACACCCATTTACTTTTCATTAGTTAGTGAGGTCTCTTTTATCATATAATAAGTTTTTATACATACTAGGGTCTATTCTGGTCTCTATTATTTGTCTGTCAGTTTGTATTATTTTAACTGTTGTAGCTTCATGTTTTCCTATATGGTTGTAGGGCAAGTCACCTACCCTACTTTGCTCTTAATTTTTAACACTTCCTTTGCTATTTTTATCTACTTATATTGGTTTGATGCTGACACAGGTAATCAAAAGATAAATTATTTGGTCAATTATTTGGCAGATACATGGTTATAGGGAAGTGAGAATACACTTAGTGACAAGTGACAAGTTTCTTAGAAAAAAAAGACAATTATGGTAACCACAAAGCAAAAACCTACAAGTAGATACACAAAATATAACGAGAAGGGAATCAAATCATATGACTATGGAAAATCATCAATTCACAAAGGAAGACAGTAAGAAAGGAAGAAAGGAACATGGGAACTACAAAACAGCTAGAGAACATTAATAAGACAGCATTAAGAAGTCCTTACTTATCAATAATTACTCTAAATATAAATTGATTAAATTCTGCAATCAAAAGGCATAGAGTGGCTGATTGGATTGAAAAACAAGACCCAACTACATGCTGCCTATAAGAATCACTTTAGCTTCAAGGACACACATCGGTTCAAAGTGAAGAGATGGAAAAAGACATTCCATGGAAATGGAAACCAAGAAAGCAGGAGTAACCATACTAATATCAGACAAAAGAGAGCTTAACTCAAAAGCTCTAACAAGAAATAAAGGCCTTTACATAATGATAAAAGGGTCAATTCAAGCGGATATGATAATCATAAATATATATGCACTCAACATTTGAATAGTCAAATATATAAGGCTATACTCAAATATGTAATACTAACATATCCGAAGGAAAAAAAAGACAATAATACAACAATAGTAGGGGACTCCAATACTCCACTTTCAACTATGGATCGACCATCCAGGCAGAAATCCAGTAAGGAAATGTGGGACTTGAACTATTACTTTAAAACAAATGGACCTAACAGACATATACAGAACACTCTATCCAACAGCAGCCAAATACACAGTCCTCTCAAATGTACATGGAACATTGTCCAGGAAAGATTATATGTTAGATCACACAGTCTTAAAAGAAGGAAAACTGGAAAATCCACAAACAGAAATCAATACACTTCTAAACAACCAATGGGTGAAAGAAGAAATCAAGAGAAATAAAAAAATACCTTGAAATAAATGAAAATGGAAATACAACATACCAAAACTTACAGGCTGCAGCAAAAACAGTTGTAAGAGAGAAGTTTATAGCAATAAACATCTACCTTAAGAAAAAGGAAAGATCTCAAACAACCTAACTTTATATCTCAAGGAACCAGAAAAAGTTATAGTCATTTTGGCAAACTTTATTTGTACAGAAAGCTGACATCGGGGGGTTAAAGCAATCACAGAAAAAATAACTGTGTTTTAGAAGCTCTATGAAGATCTTTAGTCCATTTTTTCTTCAGTTATTCTGCTTTTACCTTTTTGGTCCTTCCCTTTGGATTTGGGGCTGTGTTTAAAGTATTCAGAATCCACAAACTAGTCTGTGCTGTAGGTCAGGGTTCCGAATGCCAAACTAGGCTTAAACATATTTAATTGTGGCTCATTCCTTATGGGGAAGAAAAAGCACGCTGGAAGCCAAGCATTTTCCAAGAATCTTAAATGTATGTATGACAACTCTATTTTAGAACTTAGGACAGTAACAACATATGGCAAGGAAGTACCTTATTCAAGGGTATAGCTCACTGCGCTGGTTTTTAATTTTTTTGTTTTCAATTTTGAGCTTTATTCACAAGATGGAAAATGATTCATAATCGTAAGTCATTGATATAACATAAAAAAATTACTAGCTTAAACTGTCATCTCCAAAAGATATCCTTGACGAATGACACATAAAAGAGATCGAATGGTTTTGGTAGTTTCTCATTAAAAAAATCATCAGGAAAAAACACACCAAGAAACAGTGACTGTATTACTGGACTAAGAATGTTAGTTCTATGGGCTGGAATAATGTAACTTCTCCAGACTACAAATTATTAATATAAACTGGGGGTTGTACAAGATATTCTTTAGGGTCCTTGTCAGCTCTGATATTTTATGAAATGAAGGGTTAATTTTTTTGTTTTAGGTATCGACTTCACTGCAATAGACTTATTTGGTGTTAAATCCTTTTTTTTTTTTAAATAAAATCTGTTCAGATATTGTTCAAACTATACTGTTAAATGATGTATGAGGTGACAGGACCCTTATGTTAAGAAAACATTTTTTTCTTATAAATCATTTGGAAAAGTATATCTAGGTAAGAGTTAAGGGATTTTGCCAGATAAATTTACTATCATTTCCTTCCAAGTGTGGTTAAGTGGTAATATAAGGCATGAATCTTGGCGATCACAAGGAAGTAAAGAGAATTAGCTTTAAGAAGAAATTACCAAATTACTGGGAAAAGTAAAATTTAAAGACCAACAGCCACCGTGGCTCAAGGCAAAACAATTTAAAATTCAAATAATCTATATGAAATGAGTAGTAAATTCTGTGCAACTGACACCATGGTATCTAGTTATGACTTACAAGAGATTTATAACTGCTATATGACAACCCTTTCAATATTTAATTAACAACTCCTCTCATGTGTCACAGTCCAGAGAGAATGTTAGTAACTAATCATTTACAGTTTAATGATGTATTTGTGTTCACTCTGGAGTTTGACTATATCTAGACTCCAATTTTGAATCCAAACAACTTATTAAAGAATGATTATGCTCATCTTAGCCTTACATCTGGTTCCAGCCAAAATCAACCTTTTAAGTCAACCAAGTGCAGCACTTTAGATAACTGGAGAAATACTCTGGAGAAAAAGATTTAATTGTATTATTCTAGTACCTTGGGTCTTTTTCTGTGTAAAAACGTTCATTACGTTTGTTATCACCAAAAGTGGCTCGATATACATCATGACAACGAAGGTTCCTCTGGAAGGTGTAGAATAAAACATCCTCTTCCTCTTCATCCTTTACCCACTCTGAAAAAAATATAATTAAAGAATCACACATAGCCACCCACTTACAGTTAAAAAAGAAACAAAAAACACAACAAACCAGCAAAATGCATTCTAATTTTGAGTGCCAAAGAGATGTGCAAATTTATCTCTGTAAATCTAACATAGGTTCAACTGTATATAACCTGTGTTATACATAAGCCTGAGAGCTTTCTAGAGAATAAAATTCTACATCAATTCTAGGTTTTCAAACTGTTATCAGTCTCAGGGTACTCAAGTTTCTAGACAGGAGTTGAATGTTCTATATTTTGGAAAGACTTTGGTAAAGT
Organism: Rhinolophus sinicus; assembly: GCF_036562045.2. NCBI lineage: Eukaryota > Metazoa > Chordata > Mammalia > Chiroptera > Rhinolophidae > Rhinolophus > Rhinolophus sinicus. The sequence goes on from NC_133755.1 coordinate 30,208,538, forward strand.
CAGTATTTGCTTTCAGGAGATGAATTATGTTTTAGTCTATAACCTCCAACTTTAAGTCTGGGGAAATACTGGATCATTTTATCTCTTGCCTAAATGTTTTATGACTGCCTTCAAGCCACAGGATGTCTTAAACTACCAAACAGACTTTAATGCTAGTGTTTTCTTGATCTTACCAGAAGCTGTCATCGGAAGTTTTCACACAATTACATCATGACTGCCACCTGGCTGACAGTGACTGTAAGACATCGTTGTATAATATGCATCCTGATTTTACAGAGGTTAAAAGGTACAAAATGTATGTCTGAGAACCAATTAGATAGGATATAACTTCAATGAATTGCAAAAGCATTTAGTTATTAAACAGGGAAATTTATGTTGAAAAATGAAACGGTAGGATGAGTATGAACAAACGCGTATGTATTACTCAATGATAAATGATAAAATTTAAAGTTGGTTCTGTTAGTAAAAATATCACGAGTTCTACTTATGCCTAAGTTAGTTCAACATGTTCAAAGTTACTCTCAGTAGTGACCCTGGGCAATTTGCTATTGGCTATATAATTAAAGAAGGTCTCCTGAGTAAGAGGCACATAGGAAGAAAGTGTGGTGTCCACTGGGATAAATAGATCAGGCACTAACCTTCTCATGGACTCACATGGGCAAGTAAAATGTTTCAAAACTATAAACAGTTCTCTTACTGTTGCCTTTTTAACACAGAACACTGCTTTGGCTGGTGGCTCACCGAAACTGGACACATTTGGGAAAGAAGCTTCCATTACAGGCTGATCACTGAGCTTCACAATTATACAGGTAGATGCTTCAGAATCTTCCGTTCTTATCTTAGCGGCTACATATTTTTCATCAGGAGCAACTCTGATACAATCAATAAAGGGCTGGTCTAATTTAAGTTCCTCCAAATTGAACAAAACTTCGTAATTATCATTGTCTGCTGCATAGAGGAAAGAATGAAAGAGACAATGCCACAAGATGTACTTAAATATTATTTAAACTGTATTTCAATGTTTAAAATTCGCATTTCTCTACTATAAGAAGCTATATTCTGGCTTCCTTCAGCACTGATGGCAGCTTGTTTTGTATACAAACTGGCATTAGTTATTTTATTATCCTATGCTATTCAGTATTATACTATGCGTCAACCTGTGTATTATTATTTGACAGTTATAATCTAGTATTTCTAGACCATATAGAACCTAGAAAGACCATGTAAATGATACTGAATAATTTGTAAAAAATTACCTAGCACAGTACCTGCCTGGTACATTACAGATGCTCAAGAAACGCTGGTTCCCACCTCTATTCTCCCTGTCAAAGCTTCTGTGTAACTGTTAACTATATCTTAAGGAATCCCAGATATTAAAAACTAGTCATTAAAAAAAGGGGAAAATTCAGAAATAACCTAAAAATTTTTTTCGCTACCTGAGATTTAGTATCAAATTTCCTATGAAAAATCAGAATATGTTAAAAGGAAAAACTATGGTTTACCTTCTTCATCTTTGGAACGAACCAAGCAGCAACCTTCTTGATAATACACAAAACCACCATGTTTAATCTGACAATGAAAAGAGTTTATTTAATAATAATAAATAAATGATTTATTTAATTATTTAAAGACAATGTAATTCAATTAACTGTTTAATGGTCTGACTAGTCAAGATGAAGAAATGACATCTTTCATAAAAGGCAGACCTGTTGAAGTCTATGAATGAACACAAAAAAATGTAAAATAGATCCTTTTACAGCATAGTAGATAAGAAATGGTTTTCATATGTTCACAACCACTGAAGGCATTTCTTATACATAACTGGAAGAGGCAACATAGAAGACATAATGAAATCTAGGTTGGCTGGTTCTTATGACTGTACAAAGGACTTGAGCTACATTTTGGGGAGCATCTGATATTCCTATAGTAGCATTCAATTATGAGATCAAGTGGCATTTTTAATATATTGCTGAAAACCCAGGCAATAACTGTGAGATTCTTTCCTGTAAAATACACTGTCACCACCAACTGTTCATGGTCTTGATTAGATTTTACACAAAGCATCTCATCCTTTGTGGCGTGACAGATACAGACAATTTGGAATTGAGAGAATAAATACTACCAGTACATGAACACTGCTCCTGTCTAATACTTACATAGTAAATGCAACTGACTGACTGATATGATTTCAGGTAGCTTCAGACACATAATTTGAATCTGCAATTTCTGATTCTTAACCTCTTGCTATTTCCATTCTACTATGTATGCGATTTTCGTTTATAAGCTATGGTTCTGTTTTCCAGTCTTACCGAAAAATTTTCAACATGCATGTTCAGTCTAGTTCAATCAAATATTTATGACTATTACTATAAAATGGTCAAATACTTGGCTTTCATGATATTATATTACTTTCAGTAAATTTCTTTTTATAAAAAAAGTGTAGCTAGAGCAAACAAATACTTTTCAAATAATAATGAAATATGACAATTTCATTTCAACTCCTTGGAATTATTTTTATCTTGGTTTTGATCTTTGTATTTTAAGGATCACTCTACTTACTCTTTGTTCTTTAAGATTTTTTGTTTGTTTTAGCATATTTTAAAGGCCCAAAACAGTCTAATTTTCATGTGGGATTATCTCTATAAATCACAAGGTATTTCATTTACATCTTGACTGATTAATATCAGATTAGGGGGGAAAAAAAGTCAAAAGATATCCTACCTCTGCATTGACGATTTCGTATTCTTCTTGTGGCTGTGTTTCTAATTTTGTCCTCACTTTTTCAAATGCATCCATGTTTTCTGAAAGGGGTTTTTTGTTTTCTTGTTTAATAGGCAGAAAATCCTGGAAAAAGTTTTATTGGTATAATATTTCAAACTAAGGAAAAATCCTTTGCTTTTTACAGATAATTCTTATTTTTTTTCCATGTAAGTCCTGCAATGTTAGGTCTATACCTATGAAATAATATGCATTTCACAGATTGAAGCTCAATAAATGATCTACTTTTTCATTTAAAAATGTAAAGAAAGTAAATAAGGTGGAGACTTTATGGCTATATTGTTAATTTAAATGGACAAGTTCTTAAGATGTAGGACAACCAAGAAGCTGGAGAATGTTCAGAAATACTATGGGAAAGGTTTATACAAAATTAAACAGTAAAGGAAATCCCAAGAACGTTTACATATTTAATTATTAGGGGTGAGAGGTGAAAAAAAACACACAACCTACTGAGTTTTATAAAGTACTAAAATACCTCTTTAAAAGGAGGGAAATGTCAACAGGACAGGAAGATATTATCTTTATTAATAAATGTTCAGTATTATTTTATTGACAGCAAGAGTTGTAAGAAATTTGTCCTACTTTACATCTTCATAAGCCATAACTTTCCTCTTCGTGGGGATAAGGAATCCCCCAAACAGAACTGTTTATCAGATCAAAAGGTGAGTTAATGCTTTATATAACAGAACTTCTCTTTGAGTTTAAGGAACAAAATAGTACATTCACCTTATAAAAAGAAGGAAAAATAATGGAAAATTAATGAACATGAATAGAGATACAGATGAAAGCTAAATAAGCACTCTTGTCTTTTAGGAGTATCTAATAAGCTCTGAGCTTTAGTTGACTTCTGGTGAGAAGATAACTATCATATAAATTACTAAAATTTAGCTAAGGCAAAACCTCGATTGTCAAATAAAAAAAGGGTTCAATAATTCAACAATCCCAGGTTTGCCTTGTTTAAGCAAAAGAATTCTAGCCAAGATTTTCAACAACAGCTTTCTGCCAAAGAGGACAACTGTGGCGATTCATGCCAGAGGGGCACTAAGCCTTTGGTAAGGAGCTCCAACAGCTGGTAAATATTTATTGCACAAGTGTGTCCATGGTACTTTACCAACACTGTAGAGAATGTAAGCTATAAATATAGTTTATATCACAAAGCATTTACAATTTAAAATTAAACACACCAATAAAATAGGAAAGTCACCAAAACAAATTAACAATCATTTTCACAAAGTGTTTCTCTGAGAATTTTTGAGATCCTTTATAATTTGGATTAGATTCAAATTAGCAACAATGGTTGTTATGAGAGTCTGAACCATTCAGTCTCTACTTCTATCACATAACTAATATATTCGAGTAATTATGTGAAGACCAAATATTGGAGACTCATATTTAGTTACTTATTTTTTTGCATTTCTACAAAATCTAGAGTTGATCATAAGTGAGGCAAAGTATCTGTATCAATAATTTCCTACTATCACCTAAAACGCAAATCAGAAGATCACTAGATCACTATCCTGAAATTATTAACGTAGCAATGGGGTCTTCTTTTTCATTTCCAGATACACGCTTATCTGTTCTATAATTCTTAGTGGAACTTTTTTTTTTTAAGGAGGGAGCAGCTCACACTGGCCCATGAGGGGCTAGAACTGGCAACCTTGGTGTTATCAGAACCATGCTCTAATCCACTGAGCGAACAGGCTACCCCCTCATTAGAACTTTTGAAGTAGTCAGAATAGCTACCCTCCTACCTTGCAGCTTCTAGCACATTCTCGGTCAGGGAGCTGGGCTGTGCTGCTTTTGAATACCCATTCTTATTGAGAGCAATGGCCAACACAGTGCTTGCTACAGGCAACAGAGCTGGGTCCAATAGCTGCCGTATTAATGAAACTTACTTTACATTCTTAACGTTTTTCTGTGTCAAAAATTCAATAAATTGAGCTTATTGGAACCAAAATAACCCTGAAAGCAACAGGATTTTAAATTGCCATAATAAAATGGAAGAATTCAAGAACTTTGTAAATAATTCCTCAAAAATAATTACTCCCAGGGAAACTGAGATTTTGTGTAATATTCATAAAATGCTCTAAGTTTTTTTGGTTTTAGTTCTGTCCCACCAATACCCATTGGGTGTTTCAAGTTTTTATTTCAATGCTAGCTGACATTACCTATCATTAGGGTATGCAGCAAAAACTATCCATTTTACCCAAGTATCTTAATACACTAATAGTCTATTTGTTTCAAGGGCATATATTACCTAATGGAGCTGAGGTGAGGATAGCTTACATGTACAGTATCACTCCATTAGTGGAAAAAAGCAGCACTGTTCCCACCGTCCAGGTGGCCCACCATAAAACTATTTTAACAATAAAAACTGGTAGCAGGAGAATGGAATAAATAAACTTTATGGCAAAAATGCTGACTCTAAAGACAGAAAAATGGCACAGTAGAAAGACACTAGAAAGCTTTTGGTCAAGATGGTGCCATTAATAAATGGCTATTTCCAAGTCTATGGCAGGGAGAGTAAAAAGCAGGGTTAGGACATCGTTTGGCAGGAAGCAAGGAATGCTCAAAGATTAATGGAGACGTGTGAAAAGGACACAAGAACCAGTCTGAAGGAGTTCCTACTAGCTGTGTTTGGGACAATTTGAGCATCAGAAAGAATAATGACTGCAACTGATTACACTGAAAAAAAATAAAATAAAACTTCACAATAATTTGAAAACAAGCAAAAAAAAAGATAAAATAAAAACCCACCAAACTAAAATAAAAAGAGTGTACAACAACAAAAAAGAAACTCTTCTTTATAGAATACCAGCTAATAAATGTAGAAAGACTAAAATTAGAAAATCATTAGCAAGTCCCAGTGAAACAACTGATTAAAAATCATCAAAGGTTGTTAAACTCATTAGGTGAAATTATATTGGGTAATACAATATTTACACAGTACCAAAGCATTACCCTACAGATTACTTAGCAATTGCAAAGGGAATAATGCCCCTTTAACAATGGAGAAAGCAAGCACTTATCACACAAACTAAAATTGTCAAGCTTAGCATCATTAATAACGGGACAAGTTGACATTATGTGTGTCCTGATATAATGTAATACGAAACATTTCAATTTAAGAAGAGTAAGCCTAAAGGAAGTAGAAGGAAATAAAATTAATTTGTTTCAATGAAATTGATAAAGAAACTAAAGAGAGAGAACAAATAAAAAGTTGGTTCTTTGAAAAACGTACTAAGGGTCATGTATAGCAAAACTGATTTTAAAAAGACAAAGAATATTAAGAATGAAAAATGTGGCATAATTAGAGCTATAACAGAGATTTTAAAAATCACAATAAGGTTCTTTACGCCAATACATTTGAAAACATAGATAAAATGGATGATTTTTCAGAAAAATGAGTTACCATCAAACTGACTCAAAAAATTGATGAGCTGTATAAGCCAACAACTATCAAAGAAAGTGAACTAGTAATTAAGTGTCCTCTTCTTAAGAGACAGGAAACCCAGATACTTGATTTCTTGAGTCTTCAAGGACTAGATAATCTTCTCATATGCTAACTATAAAAATAAAAAAAAAAGCCAACTATTTAAAATTACTCAACTTATTTTATCAGGCTAATATAATCTTGATACCCAAACTGGACAATGACAATATATGACAATTAAAAATCAACCTAATTGTAAAATATGGATAAAAACCTAAAATATGATAAATCAATATATTTTTTAAAGCACAAAACAAAAACAACAGTATTAATAATCAAATCCTATATGACCAAGAAAGATTTATCTTAAGAATGAAAGGATGGTTCAAAATTAGAAAAAATCTTTCAATGTAATCTAACACAAATAAAGGAGATAAATCTTACGGCCATTTCAATTAACGCTTTAAAAAAATAAAATAACATACTTAACAAAAATGACAAAACTGTTAAGTAGGCATAGAGAGGAACTTCCTTGATTTGATAAATAGTGTCTGTATTGTTTGACACAGGACCATCGTCCATCGTCAATCTGTAATGAACATACCGGACGTATATTCATATTAGTACACATCTCATTTAGCATCTGTGAAACACTTTTCAAAAAATCGTTATTCATTTAAAATATCTAGTTATAGTTGCCATTTATTTTGTTATTCAGAATTGATTGTTAAATGAAAGTAAGTAATTGTTTTCTTTGCTCCCTGCCTCCAATTCCTCTCCCCCTTCTCTTGAGCCCAGTAAGATTTCGGCCCTTCTCATGCTACTGACCGCTCATTGAAGGCCCCTGCAATGCAAAGTACAAATGCTAATTCTAGGTATTTTATATTGCTTGAGCTATCAGCTGATTACTTCCTTCTCTTAAAAATACTTTTCTTCACTTGGCTTCTAGGGCACCTCATTCTCATTGTTTTCCTCCTATTTCACTGGCCCTTCTCAGTCTGTGTAGCTGGTTCCTACTCAACTCTCGGGCTTAATACTGGCGAGCCCCGGACCACTTTATCTACAGTCTGCACTAATTCCCTTGGTGACGTCATTCAGCCTCATGACCTTACATGCTATTCATATGTTGAGGATTCCCGAATTACTCCAATTTATATTTCTAGCCGGAACCTTTCCCCTGAACAAGCTGAACTTGTATATCCAAGTAACTTCTACTTGGATGTCTAATAGGTATGTCAAAAAATGTCCAAAACTGATCTCCCAATCTCCCCATGTACCCTCTCCCCACAAAAGCTGTTCTTCAGGCAATCTTCCCTATCTTCATAAATGACAACTTCGTCCTTCCAGCTGCTCAGGTTTAAAAGCCTTAAAATCGTCTTTGTATTTCTCTCTTGCTACAACCAAGTGATCTGCAAATCCTGTCAATTCTACTTTCAAGATGTACCTACAATCTGCCCACTTCTCACACTGCTGCTGGTACTACTCTGGAGGTACCAGTATCTATCGTTTTTCCTTTGGATTACTGCAAAAGCCTAAATGTTCTGCTTCTTCCTCTACCTTTCACAGTCATTTTCCATAAATAAGAGCCTAAAGTCAGATCTTATCACTTTGTCATTTAAAACCCCTCCAATGGTTTTCCCATCTCCCTCAACAGGAAAAGCGAAAATCCTTATAATGGCCTACAAGGTACTAAAGGGTCTTGTCCCCTTTGCTGACCTCATCGACTACTACACTTCTACACACCCAGTTATGGAGTCACCTTCTCAGGTAGGCTTTCGTGATCACCCCACTAGAATAACAATCCTCCCTATTGCAACACGGCCTCTTCATTCCTTCCGTCTTATTTTATTTTTTATTGTACCTATTGCCTTTGACACACTTTGTATTTTACTCATATATTTCTTTATTCTTCTCTCTCCTGCCAAGCTCCTGTAAGCTCCCCCCTGTAAGCTCCATGAAGGCAGGAATATTTGTTTCCTTTGCTATGTATCCAATGGCTGGAACGATGCATAATAGGCGTTCAACAAATAACTGGTGAGTCAAATGAAACACAGACAGCACAAAACATAAAACTTTAAAAACTTATTTCTAACAAAAGACATCATAAAAGTGAAAAGACATACCACAAATATAGAGCACACATGAAGGACAAAGGATATGTAAAAAAACTCATGAATCAGTAAGAAAAAGACAAACTCAATAGGAAAATGGTCAAAACATGAATAAACAATTCAAGACAAAACTAATAGGGTCAATACATATAAGAAAAGTTGCTTAACCTCATTATTAATCAGGGCAACGAAAATTAAATGACATATTATTTATCCATCAAAAGGGTAAAAAGGAAAAGATCTGGTAATATCAAGTGTTATTCAAGATATAGAGATAGAATTTCACATATTCCTTCCTAGTTTGAGGGTAGGATAATTCTATCAATTTCGAAATTAACTTGACTAAAAACATAAGGATGTGAATATAATCAGGAATTCTAATTCTAGATATAGATTCTAAAGAAAGACTAGCACATATGGATAAGGAGATATATACAAGTGTGCTCTGCATCCTTTTTTGGTAAGTCTGGAAATGGAACAACTACATGCTTATCCAAAGAAAATGCATTAATTGTGGTATATCATACAATGGAATACTACACAATTGTAATAAATGAACCAGACATACAGGTATTAATGTGGAATCTCAAAGTCATAATGTAGAGCAAACAAGCAAGTTATACAACTGTATTTATTTTATTTATATAGTTTCCAAACATGTAAAACAATACTACATATGTATCATCTGAGAAGTGTAGGTTTGTAAGGTCAGAGGAAAACATGGAGTGAAGAGACCAAAGAGAAAAGTGGTTCAAGGAGGGAATGGTCAAAGGTGTCAAATCTGCTAGAGCCTGTTAAGAGGAGGAAAGGGATGTGTGTATGGGATTGAAATATGTTATGTCTTGGTGACGCTGACAGAATTTTTAATGGAGGGACGGGAGCCACACTCCAGCAGGTTAAAGAGTAAATGGGATGTGGAGAAACAACCAATAATGAAGTTGTACCTATAAGGCAGTCCACTCTGTGAAATAGCACACACACACACAAAAAATTATTGTGAGGCTACAAGTTTTTTCTTTTCTTTCTGGCTTTCCTGAGTTTTCCTTTACAATTTCCCCCTTCTTCTTCTTTCCTGGAGATGGTTTGAACCTGTTAGAACCAGTGATTCCTACAAATCACAGATCACTAGTGCCAGTGAAGGAGATCATCTATTTTCCAAGCCATGTATCTTAGAGACTACTACAGGAACTGCCATCTGTATTACAGAAGTAGCCAATGGACAAATGTTTAACTGAAGTCCTTAGTCTTCTTTCTTTACGTACTTGATTTTCTGTTTGTAGCTCAAATAATCATGATCAAAGATTTTAGCAATTATTTTTGTCGATAGGGCAGAGTGGGATGTGGAAGATAAATGTATCTGGTTTGATGCTAGTCTTTGAGTATTATTAGCTGGTGCATGAGTGTTAATGGAGTAAGTTCATCCTGCCATCTGGCGAATGTGAAATGGAAAGCTAAGGTACTTGCCAATAAGAACTTCAGATTGAATGAATTCAGTTTGGTTTAGGTCAGCAACATTTGATCACCAAGTGATCTAGTTCCCAAATGCAGGTGCTCTGTCAGTGGCAGGCTGGGAATTTCAGAATTACCAGAGGAACATAAAACAAAAACAAATAAACCCAACAACAGAAAACAGATCCCTAGGCCTCCCCCACAGAGATTCTGATCCAGCACATGTGCAGTGAGATCCAGGGATCTACATTTCTAAAAAGCTCCCCAGGATCTGACATACAGACAGACTGCAGGAATTGGTACTAAAGTCCCAAACGTATAGGTGATTTGTTGCTAAGGTAACAAGGCAGATGTACATGGAATCATTAAATTTTATCACTTTGAGGACTGGTAGAGAACACTAAGTTGAACCTCCCCTTTTTTTCCACTCAGGAAGATTAGAGTCCTGACTAGTTCCCAGGCATACCTGGCATGGCTAGATCGCTTGCCTTCTGGCATTTTTATTGTATATGCTGTCCTCTCTTGTTTAGTTAATTTATATAAATAGGTCACTACTTTAAGCAAGTATGTTTTAATTTGTAGGCACTAATGACTTTTTCCACTTTATTGTACTCATAGGAGTGGATGAGGTTGGAACCAAGGGGAACGTGCTCAAAGTTCCCCTTGCTCAAAGGAAACGTGCGTTCTTGTCTACAGGTCTCTTCATAGCTTGTACAGGTCCAGTGACCATAAAAGGACAGACCACAGCTTTTAGATCATATCATTTCTCACAGAAGGAATGATCGACATATGACATGTGAAAGCAGGACCCTTAATCAGGTAAAAGAATGGAGTCACTGAGTCAGGACAAAGTATCTAGGTGATAGGTATCTACCAAAAGTTGCTTCAGGGGTAGATGGAGGGAAAAAAAAGAGTCCACCTCCTGCATAGGGTGTGAGCTAATCTCACAGCTGTCACTCCGATGGTAATTCCTGCCTACTATTTATAAACTAACACTAAAGATAAAAGCACAAGATGACGAAATGTTCTAAACATGTGCAAAATAAAATGACCTAAAGGTCTAAAATGTGCCCAATAGGTAAAATTTAAAAGTTGATCTTTTTAAAGTAGGATAAAGTTGCATGTGTGTGTGCACACACAAAAGGTAAAAATGAAATAAAAAATGGCATAAAGAATTTCTGAATAAGTAAAGTGTCAGTGTTAAACTAAGCTAACATGCTATAAAAATAAAAATAATCTGAAAGACTAAAATGGAAGGAGTAACAGATAAAAAGTTAAAAGCAGAAAAACAAAATACCACACACACACAAAACCCACAATAAATAAGTATGAGCTACGAGAAGAGCAAAAATTAAATTAAAAAACAGACAAACTGAGTAAAATAAGGTTAAAAAATTGTTTTTAAAAATCGAAGGCACTCAAGTGTCTATCAACAACAGATGAATGGATAAAATGTGGTATACACATACAATGGAATATTACTCAGCCATAAAAAGGAATGCAATTCAGATATCCACAACATGGATGGACCTTGAAAACATTATGCTAAGTGAAATAAGCCAAACAAACACAAAAGTGATTATGATTACTGAAGTTTGCTAATATTATGATTCCACTTATATGAATTATCTAGAATAGGCAAATTCATAAAGACAAAGTAGATTAAAGGTTACTAAGGGCTCAGGAAAGGTAGGATATAGCTTAATGGGTATTTTTTTTGCCTGATGTCAGGGTTTTGGAAACAGATTGTGGTGATGGCTATACAACACTGTGAATATAATTAATGTCAGTGAATTATACACTTAAAAATAGTTTAAATGGCAAATTTTATATTACACATATTTTACAATTAAAAATGAGGAAGTCAAAACAGAGTAAAAAGAAAAATCAGTATGCAACAAAACTAGAAGTTAAAATAATAAAATATTCTAAGTATTGCAAGAATATCACCCCAAATAATTTAAGGAAGCTAAGGACCATAACAAGTATAGGGGTAGGGGAGGTATGTCAAAGAGGCAGCAGCATAAATAACTTAATCTCAAACAAGTAGAATGAGCATAAAATTTACCATCCTAACCAGGACACTTCTGAGAGGAAAAGGGAGACCATTAATAATTACACAGGGACAACAGGTTTAGACCAGGACTGTCCCAGGCAAACCGAGATGTGTGGTCCCTCTACAATTAAGGGCAATCAGGTTCTCAAGGTTGAGGTCACGCCTTGCAGCTTGGGGTCTGGCCAAAGTACAAAAGTTTAAAAGCATCTTCCTAAGGATCCAAGTAGTCAAAAATGCAAGTCCTTTTTTCATTTTTTTACACAGAAATAACATACAAGTACATAGCCTTTACTGAAGTTTGCTAATTTGGTATTCATAAAACAATTAGCATATTACTAGATTTTATTAAGAGCGATTATAATCTAGGAATTTTAGAAAACTGAATTATACTTTGAATTGCACTGGCAGGCACACTACAGCAATTCTAAGGTGAATCACTTTTTATAAATCTGTATTTTTATATATTACATTAGAGCTCTACAAATATATGTAAATATTCTTTTATACTTATATTTGAGTACAGACAATTGAGCCCGAACATTTTAAAAAAAAATCAAACTAGAATTATTTTTAAAAATGCTAATGACCTACAAATAGGTTAACTTAAAGAGTCCATACCTTACATGAGAAGCTCCGACTTGGGATGTTTCTTGCTAACTCTGATATCTTGGGTTTATTCTGCAGACACTTGGTTAGGTGACATTTTTTCAATTTTATTCTACTGTAATAATGATCAGCGAAGTGACAGTGATTCAAATGCTGTTTCTGCATGCATTTCCCAAGATGAAGAATACTATACTTCAAAGCTTGGAGAAATAACTTGCTCTTCTGCTGCATGGTATCAAAGTCCCTGGTTTATGCTCCCTTTGGGGCTGCCACACATGAATGATTTCATAGGAATGATTTACAGTAGCGGGTTCTCAGAGCATCTAAGATCCGCAGTTCTTATCCCTCCCCTTCAGGGCCATGCACCCTTCAGGTAGTGGAGAACTGCAGACAGCTGAGAACTCAGGTTAAAAAATCTGAAAACTTCTATAAATCAGTTTCATTCAAATCATACTTCTCGGCAGATGTAACTTAAATGTCTCATTTGTAAAGTCAATCCTATATGGTTCAAACTATGCAGCACTGATTCTGGTACACATGGGGGCAAACTAAAAAAGCAAACAAAACAGAAAACAAACAAAAAACAAAATAAAAATTTGCAAATATACATAGACTTAATGGGGGCATCTCAGAAACTGAGGGCTTTAAAAGGCAAAATGGCTTTGATCTTACATAAATGAGAACATACGTTTGGTATGGATATGGAGGATAAACTGGAAAAGCTTAATTACTTAAGAAAGGTGTGTGTGTGGGGGTGGGGTGGGAATTACTATATGTTGAGTGTTTGCTTCGTGCCAGATGCTTTTATACACTTTGTCTAATTTGAACCCCATAAGGACCCGATAGAGTAGCTATTATGATGTTCATTTTACAGATGAGCAAACTGTGGTACTGGGAAGTTTAACCAACTGCCCCAGGTCACTTGGACACTAAGTAACAGAGTAAAAATTCCAAACTGGTTTGGCTCCAAATCTTGGACGACTGGACTTTAACATAAAAAGGTATTTAGTTATTTAGCAAAAACCAAAAACCACTTCAGGATGCACAAATAAAATATGAGGCCATCTCTGGTTTCTGCTGGGAAGTTGGTTCTTATTAACCTTTCAAGTTAATCAAAGTCAGTAAGTAGTTAAGTCAGAGACTTGGTTTCAAGTCTTCACTCCTGTACTTACTATCTGTGCCTCAGTTTCTTCAACTGCAAAACTGAGATAACGATACCATTTACCTTATGAGTTGTTATTGTAAGAATAAAATTAGAAAATTTATGTTAAGCTCTTAATACAGCGCCTGGCACGTAGTAACCACTCAACAAATGGTGGCTACTATTATTCGGATGGGAAAAATCTAGATATGTTGCATAGTGGTGAATGTCATCATGCAAGTATGCCACAAAATGCCCCTCCGTATCGAAGGCACAATACTGAGTCAGATTCACTACGGTTCTGATCCGCTACTACGACAACGCCCCCGCCTCTCCTTAATCTCTGTGTCGCAGCAAAATATTGGGCGAGTGGGGGTAGGGGGAGATCAGCAGCCGACACCAGCAAAATAAATACCAATGAATAAATAAATAATCTAAGTCACTATATCCACGCGGGCAGCGTCAATCCATCTTTCACCCGCAGGCAGAAGATAGCATGCAAGGCTAGGGATGGGGGTGGGGTCGACGGACAGGTGTTCCCGGGAAAAACTATTCATTCTGCCGGTGAAACTCTCCACCCCTGAGATGAGGTGATTTGAGTGCGAAAGGGGGTGGTACACCATGTGCCACGCAGGGAAGGAGCAATCGGTCAAAAAGCGAGGACCAAGGGACTAAGGGATGGTTGGGTGCGGGGAGGAAGGGGAGAAGGGAAGGGACCCCCAGCAGACGCCACCCATACGTACGCAAAGTGAAAGACAGTCGGTCTGGCTCTGGACACCAACACGAGAGAAGGCAGGCCGAAGAACCCGACGCTCTTAGGAAGGCACGGAGCTCGGACCTCAGGGGTGTGCAGCCGAAGTCCGTGTTCTGCAGCTCTCAGAACCAAAACCTACCCAGAGCCGCCCGGAGCTGGTTTGCAGCACGCCGGTCTACGTAACCCCAATCTAGCACGAGCACTAAGCAGATTTCGCCATCTTTATTGTGGTCAAGAATGGATTCCCCCCTCCCCCTCCTCCTCCTGGGTTTAATCCGCAAAAATAAAATCCTTTTGATTCTTTGCTAGTATTCTGAGCTCTAGATGAGGCAGGGGAGAAGAGAACAAAGAAGGGCAGTGTCTGCCACAGCTTCCCCACCCTCTGGCCCGCCCTCACTCAAGGTGGCCACCCGCAAAATGGTGCAATGACGTAAGCAGCGCTGGCCTGGTTGCCAAGGAGACGAGACAAACCGGAAATGCGGATTTGGGGGAGGGCAGTGGGAGGGAGGCTCGGCTTGACAGGTCCTGACAGGGAAGAAGTAGGCAGGTCCTGGCAGGGGAGACCTGTGGTGGCGGCAGCCCGTGTACAAGTGGCTCCAGCGGGATGGAGTCTGGAGTCACTGAGGCCGAGGCCAGCGAGGCTGAGTGCTCCTCGGGTGAGAGCCCGGCAAGCGGGGGCCCGGCTCCGGGGCCCGCAGACTCAGCGCCCTTAGGAGCCGCCAGGTGGAAGCTCCTGCGGCAGGTAAGGAAGAGCCCACTCACCTCACCTCCGCCTCTGGCCACTCCCCTCGCAGGTGTGGGGCGTGCGACCGGCAGCTTTGGGAGTTCCCTCACAGTTTTGCCGGGAGCCACCTGAGAAATGCCCTCTTTACCTAAGCGTCCCATCGAAAGGGAGGAATCAAGTGGGGTTGGGCGGGGAAGGGGCAGCCAACGCTGAGTTTCTGGGAAACCCACATCCAAGTAGAAAACCCATTTCTAGACATTTGTCAATATTTGGGGGACTTTTCTCCTTGCTCGCCAATCGGATTGGTGGGACCGCCGCTCCCGTCCACAGACCGCTTTTCTTTCCCGCTTCTGCTTCACTTCCTTCTCCAGGTTTCTTCTTGCTTCTTAACTCCTCCCCCCCCCCGCCTGATTCTTGCCCGAAGTCTGGCCCCTCATTTGGAGATCTGCCTTGTTGACTATGTTGGGACCGTGACGTTGCACGCGTTGCCTTGGTTTCTAACGTACCGGGGAGAGTGAAGGGAGTAGCAAGTGCTGGGATGTGAAAGTTACGCGCTTGGAGATTGACGTGATCAGCGAGATTCTCGCTGTCCCAGGTGGACTGGTGTGTTTCATGCCAGTTATCGTCTCGTACTTCCACGTTGCTGTTGTTGGCGCGTAACTTCAGTCATGTGCAGGTTTGACAGATTTCTGATTTGACATCACTGACCCTCTTCCCAAACTGCTTGAAGTGAAATCTGTTTGTTGTTCTGCCCGCCAGTCTTATGCCTCTGCCTGAGGCTTCCTGCCGAAAACGTGACTCAAGAGGACACTTTCCATTTCTGGCTGTTGTATTTTCCAGAAGAGTGTCCCAGCGATAGCCACTTTACTCGAGACTGGGCGTTTAGTATGTTGGGGATTACTTTGTTTGCAGTTGTCTGGAGACATCTTTTCATACGATGGCCTTCTAGTGCTGTCATGACATAACTCAAAGATCATTTCTTTGCGGATGCATTTAATAATAAAATGAGTGGTCTCATAGATCGTTGTCACAGGAATAAGCTAAGGCCTTAAATTAATCAAATCTTATTGTGATGACTTCAGTGATTCTTACGATAGTAAAAACTCTAGTTGACCAGCACTTATGTTCATCCTGAATTGCTGTCTGTGCAAGAATAAAGACAAGTTTCAGCTATGGCTGCCCTTTGACCTTCCCAGATGCTTTGACATTTAATGTTTTGGTACACATGTGCCCTCTGCTTAGTCTTTTTATCTTCTCTACTTGATGAATGACTGTTTATCCTTCGACCTCCATTTCAATTTCCTTTTTTGTGAAGCCTCCCCTAACTCCTTTGGATTTAGATCCTTAGCTCACTCTTCAGTGAACCCCATATTGCATTGTTTTATGATCATTTGATCAGAATCCATCTTTCTCACTAGAGTGGGAGTTTTCCCTGGGAAAAGATATTTTTTGAATCTATACTCTGCACTTAGCACAGGGCCTGGCTAGTTGGTTTTTTGTAGATATTAAGTGTTGAGGAAAGCCTGAGAGTAAGGACAGTTTTTAAGTGGCCCATATTTTGAGTGAGCTTTTTCCTGTTCTGTATTTAAACTTCTTTTACAATAAACATGATTATTTTCAAACATTTTTTCATCTATCCCAAGATGCATTGTTTTAATTTTAACATCTTTGAAATTGGGATATGTTTTTCAGTTGATGGCACACTGGTGGTCTATTCTATATAATAACATCAGAAGGAAGAAAAAAAATGTTGAATCTTATAATCAGTGATGTCTTAGATTTGATGAAATAAAGTCATGGGAAGGAAGGACTATTTTTTTTCACTTTGAGGAAAAACACTGAAAACACTTGACTACCAGAAAAACAATTCCATATGACCGAAAGTTATTCCCAGAACAATATTGCTGTACGATAGAAGACCTCTTACTTGGGTTGGTTAATTGAGAAAGTTGGTTAAAGAACTGAATCACATAAACGATCCATATTCTAAAGTGAAGCTATATTCTGAGTACCAAATCCGTCTAGATATTTATAATTAGTTCTCTAGATTTTTATGATTGTCTGCCTACACCTATATTAATAGTAAATTTTTAAGCAACTTACCTTTATCGAGCAAACTTAACTTTATCTTTCCAAGACTTAGTTTTTATGGAAGGAACATGAAAATAAAATGAAATAATGAGTATTACTACTAATAATTACTATTTCATTAGTTTTTATAATATTTAATTAATAACAATAACAAGAATAGTTGGTATAAAAAAGCTTGTGAAGAATCACAATAACTTGGCAAACACACAACAGGGTAAGGCAAGAAAAGTATATTGGCCACTACCTTTCAGTTCACATGGCCTCCTCTGAATATTTAATAGAGGGAATGGAGAGTGTCTGGTAATCCAGAGAGTTAGAAAGTTGCTGCTGTATTTTGTGCTCTGTTTGGGCCTTCTGATTCTGTTGTAGAAAACGGCAAACAGACACCAAGAGACCATGTCTTAGAAATGGTTGTGTGGTGTACCTGTAGATCGTGCACTGAGGATTGTCACTAAGGATTGTGGTTTGGATCCCTACACAAGCGAGGAGCTGAGAGACTATTGGGTTTTGTTTTGTTTTTAAAGCAGTAATCTATTTTTTAAAAAAAAATAAGTTTTATTGGGGAACAGTGTGTTTCTCCAGGGCTCATCACATCAGCTCCATCGTTGTCCTTCAATCTAGTTGTGGAGGGCACAGCTCACTGGCCCATGTGGGAACGAACCGGCAACCCTGTTGTTAAGAGCTTGCGCTCTAACCAACCGAGCCACCCTGCCACCCAAGAGAGAGACACTGTTGGTTTTTATTGGCGTCTCAGCTTCCTGCAGCAGGGCTGAGCAGGGTCCTTATAACTCTTTCATTCCCCCACCCCCTTTTTTTAAAATAGAGAATTATTTATTGATAAATTGTATACATCATCGCATTTAAGGAGTTTTTCACATTGTTGAAGTTAAACTGACATTTCAAGTGATTATAGAATTTTATACTGCTGTCACAGATGACATAGATTTTTGCAAGCTCTGTAGAGCATACACATACTTTAACCGTAAAGGTCTACATGTAATGCTCACCCAACCCCTGTTATTCAAACCATGTTGACATATAAGTCAGTGACTAGAGGAGATTTTCTTCATCTCTCTGATTTATTAAGATTAATAATTGGTTTCATTAGATTCCTTAAAATTATTTAGGATGGTACTTGAGCACAGAAAGATGAACGTGAATGTTTTCTTGAATTTAAAAGTATGTACTTATCAGTCTAAAAACAATGTATTCCCCCAATACTTATTTTGAAAGAAATGAACTTTTAGTTGTGGAGTAAGAAAAAAAATATTTAGGTGTGAAAGCACGTAGGTGTGAAAGCATTTGTCTTTTTCATTTCACAGAGCTCTAAAATTTATTACACTGTATTAATATTTTTTCAAAAAGTCAATGTAATAATTTTTCAAAGGTTATATTCTTTAGCCACCTTTTCTAAATTTTATATGGCTCATTTTATTATTTAAATTAGGACCAGAAATCTATGATTTATTCTCAATCTTAAAAATAGTTTTGGGCGGCCCAATGGCTCAGTTGGTTAGAGCACAAGCTCTGAACAGTAGGGTTCCGGTTCAATTTCCACATGGGCCAGTGAGCTGCGCCCTCCACAACTAGATTGAAGACAATTAGCTGCCGCTTCCAGAGGGGCAGCTGGATGGCTCAGTTGGTTAGAGCGCGGGCTCTCAACACCAAGATTACCGGTTCAATTCTGTGTCCCCTGCAACTAAAGATTGAAAACAGCAACTGGACTTGGAGCTGAGCTGCGCCCTCCACAGCTAGACTGAATCAGCACAATGACTTGGAGCTGATGGGCCCTGGAGAAACACACTGTTCCCCAATATTCCCCAATAAGATTAAAAAATATATATTAATAAGAAAAACACAGTTTTGAGTCCTAAAAATGATGCTTCTATATGAACTTTACTAAGATTAAATAGTTTGTTATTTAAAACTTTTTAGCTTTATTGAGATATAATTGACAAATAAAATTGTAAGATATTTGAAATGCGCAGCATGATGATTTGATATATGTATACTTGTGAAAGACCACCGCCCCCCGCCCCACCATCAATTTAAGAAACACATCCATCACCTTTTGTGTGTGTGTGTGTGTGTGTGTGTGTGTGGTGAGAACATTTTATTCCCCATTCATTTTTTTCTGGAGCTTTCAAACAACCTCAAAGCTTTCACTCTGTCTACCTGGATTTCATTTACTATTGCCTTGTTCCTTTTAAATTCCTGGTAGAAAAGAGTCAATATAGCTCCCTCACCCCTAGTTTTCTTGCCATTTTAGGAAGCTGCTCTCTGTAAGTACTCACTTGACCTCATGGTTCTAGTTCAGACTCCACACTTTATAAGGTTTATAACCTTCTTTCTCTGAACTTAGGCCTGGGTTACTTTCTCAAACCCCTTGCCTTTTCTATCTTTACATAATTACCTTGTTTCAAGTTACTTATTACTAAAATGATAAGTGGAATAAGGATAATGTCTTAATGTTTCGAACTCACATTGCGCATTATTGCAGAAGTTAGAATACTTAAGCAGTGTCCTGGCACAGTGGAAAGAGCGTTGACGTCAGATGTATGTGGATTCCCATCCGACGTCCACCACTTACTGTGTGCTCTTCATTGATCTCCTGCATCAAGTGTTTAGCTCTTTATGGAACGTACTTTTGTTTCACCTTTATTCCTGACTTCGTTTTATATCCCTCCCCTTGCTTTCCCTGTTTCTTCATTCATCTTTAATGAATGTATTGTGCATCTTTCTAAGCCACCTTAAATCCTTGCACAACATAGGATTTAAGGTGGCATAAGTAAGTCTCCCATAAATTGTAGAAATTTGGGCAACTTTTTACTTTCTAAGCCTCAGTTTCTTCCTCATTTATTAAGTGGGAGCAGTAACACACTTTGGAGGGTTGTTTTGAGGAATTAATTATTGTCAAATTCTTAGCTCAGAAGCTGCCACATCATACTCACAATAAATAATAGCTATTATTGTCACTGCTGTAACTCTTCCTGGTTACATTGCATCCTCAGTGGGATTTTTCTGTTTTGGCTTGGATGGTGGGCCCTTTTTCTTGACAGAAATGTTAACCTCTTTTCCTCCTCCTGGTTGAAGAAATAGAGAATGTTAGATGCTTTCTCTTCTGACCGTGTTGGACTCTCCTTTATCTGTCTTCTATCTTGAGACCTGGATAGAGCTAATTCTCTTACTTCTCAATAAGATCTCTAGAGAAAGTCCTAACCTTGGTGTTCATTTTTGCCTATTGACTTTTGTGCTCATCTGCTTCATTCTTCTGGGGCCCTCTGACTCTCAGAGGGGGATTAGTATTCCTTTTGGGCCCCAGAATTAAGCAGCCTCTTGGTTTCAGACCATCCTGATTGAATTTGTAAGTCCTCTTCACCATAGGGTGATTTCTGAAGGAATTGGCCATTTTGTTGGGAGATCCCAAATGTCAGTATCTACAGGTCTTTTCTCTTGGTCCAACGTCCCCCACAGGAATCTTTCATTCTTTTCTCTGGTACATATAAGACTGGCTGCCTATGATCTAGAAGCTAAGTGAGGAAAAGGGATAGTGATCAGAACGAAGAACATTCTGTGCTTGCTGGTTATGACCAGAACTTTCATGATTCATTTTTTCCAGAAATTTACTTTTCAGAGTTGCACTGTGGGGAGGCAGGGTAGTTGCCTGGCATTGCTGATGGAGTCACAGCTACCTTTTTAAGAGTTTTTCAACCAATACGTCTGTGTCTAGCCTTACTCCTTTATCCTGACTGTTATACCTTGGCCTTCATAACTACTCCAGTAACTGAGTCTTTGTTGAGTGTTTGGTAGGATTTTGTTTTTCTTGGCTTCCCCACTGCTGGCAGTTAGATTTCAGTTTCTCCGATGTCCCAATTTAGCTACCACTCATCATTTCTTCTCCCAATCTCTTTGTCCTTTTGGCTTTTTGTTGTTTTTACTTGTTAACTGGTAGTTTAGGGGGTTTGGGAGGGATGGGAGATAACCATGTGTGTTCTGTCTGTCTTTTTTAACCGGAAGTTAGTTAAAAATTCAACTATTAATTGAGTTCCTACTCTAGACACTTTCCATGTAGCATATATTGTCTTAATTAATTTTCACAAGAGCCTTGCATTCAGTCTATATGTATTGTGTGTCGGGCACTGTATTAGAAGCTGCAAAGTAGGTATTATTCCTGTCTTACAGGGGACGAGACCCAGCTCGAAGAATTAGAAAGGTGCTCACACTCATGTAACTTTGAGGGATAGGTTCTCCTACTGCAGTTTCCTTGCTCATTTTCTCAGTAATACTGCTTTTAGTAGAATATTGGTTATCAGGATTCCTGCATGGTTAATTATGCTCAGTTTAATTCGTTCTTGAATAAATAAACATTTCAGGTTCATCAATGGGTCTTTGACTTCCAGTGTGTTCAGTTGCAGACATTGTTGACCTGATGGGTCTAGGACTCAATGCTTTTTTTCCCCTTCAGATATTTAATATTTTGACATGAACTTAACTTGATATAACACTGATATTTGATTTAATATCTCATTGATTTCGAGGAATGAGAAACTGCCTTGACTTTGAGTGTGTTCCTTCAGCCCAGATAATTCCATCAGAATATTATTTAATTATATACATAGGAGGTTGGAATGAGATACTCTAAAAATGGTAGGTGTTACCTTGATGGGAGATTCGAGTATCCTCCCAGCTCATAAACCTGCAACTATTGATGGCCTTAAAACAACTGAATCTTTTTTTGTTTTTACAACTGAATCTTTAAACTAAAAAGAAACATCAGAAGTAATTTGACTTGACCTCTATTGTAATTTCTTTATTGTATATAGATTACATAAAGAAATGTTTCCTTTAAAATTTATCCCAAACATATTGTCTGTTACTTTCATTGAGTATCACCTCATTGTCATATTGCAGATCATGGGAGTTACTGAGCTATAAAAGCCCCTTCCAATATTATATGTGGGGTGACTTCAATAATTTTTTACCTTAGTGATTTATGGTGCCAAACACCTTGACATCAGAGTAATTCAATTAGTCTAAATAGGCATTTGCTTTTTGGATATTAATTGGACAAGATCCAAGGTAATTTGTAATATTTGCATTAAGAAATTATTTTTAATTTAATTACTTTGTTTTTTTCTTAACAGTAAGCTCTGTTGTGGGTTTGTTTTTCTTCCTGATGGCCATGGTTGACAGATAATAGCAATCAGACCCTATTTTTGACAAAGGCTTTTAAAACAATTCATCCTTTAAAAAAAGAGAAACCTTCAACCAAATCAAAGAGAGGTAATCTTTTCTGATCGTCCATTAAAATAATAACAACAACAACAACAAAAACCCTTCTAAACCTACATGATACATAAATTTTAAACAGATATTTTTTCCTTCAAGATATATTCACAATGATGTGTTTTCTTGCTTGGTTCTGATCTCAGTTTGACCTTTTACATATAAGAATTATGGCATAATTGGAGCCAGGGTTCCTTTTCAGACAAGAGAAACAGCTCTACCTATTTTAAGCAGAAAAGGGTTTAATATAGTGAGTTAAGTGCTTACAGAAATCTTTGGAGGGACAGGAGGAGCAGGCCAAGTGTGAGTCCCAGAACACAAACTCCCAGAACCATACAGAGCTGGCTTGCCAAGAGAAATGCCACCTTTACCAAAATGAAGAAACTGAGGCTGTTTCCAGGATCATATCACTTTACCTGTGATCTCTCTTAGTGATCAGGAAGCTTCTGCCAAAACTTTAGACTCCAGAAGCACAGGTTGCCTGCTAGATCTCTACCAGCAAAAAGGTATGCCACTTATGCTGCCTCTCTCTGTCCATTAAATTAGAGAGTGAACACGGGACCTTTGCTAAAGCTGCTGTGGAAGAACCAAGTGTCTTACCAGCAAAAGTTATACAAGTGTAGTTAGTTACCACCATCTTTCCTTCTTTTCTTCTTTCAAATCTCATGTTAGTGCATCTGACTAGCTAAACCAGACTCACATCTACAACTCTGGGTGCTAGGGATTCTGGGAAATGTAGTTGTTAGTCTTCAGCCTTATGATATAGAAAGGTATCTCAGAAGGAAGTTGGAATGGATGTTTGATGCCAGTCTCTGATATTCTCCACAAGTAGAGGTGTTAAGAGTTCATGCTCTGCAGTCAGACTGCCTAGATTTGAACCCTGGATTTTCCTCTTATTAGCTTTCTGACTTTCAGCAAATTGACATCCCTTTGCCTCAGTTTCTTCTCTCACATAATGAGTATCTATCCCAGAGGGTTATTTGAGGATTTAATGAAGAGTGTGGTATGATTTGCCTTAATACTTACTTAGACATTTGGTGTAATTTGCTGGTGAGCAATCTGGAGTTGGAGTTTTCTTTTTAAAAATAGTTTAGGACTATTTAGACTTTCTATTTCTTGTTGTGTCAATTTTGGTAGTTGTATTTTTCTATGAGTTTGTCCATTTCATCTAAATTTTCAAAGTTAGTTTTCATAATATCCCTTTGCTATTTTTTAATGCCTGTAGGATCTATAGTGATCATTGATATTTAGACCTTCTTTCTTTTTTTATTAGTTTCATCATGGCTTTATCAGTTTTATTAATCTCTTTAAAGAATCAACTTTTGGTATTAATCCTCCCTGCTTTGTTTGTTTTCTACTTTATTAACGTCTACCCTTTTGGGACCTTCACTTGCTTCTTTTGCTAATTTTTGCAGTGGCTGCCTAGCTTACTGACATTTAATCTTTCCATAAATTTCCCTTTAACCATAGATTTATCTGCATTTTACATTTTGAAATGTATTTTTGTTATCAATTGTTCAAAATACTTTCTAAATTTCATTGTGTTTTCTTTTTTTGGTTATAGTTATTCAGAAGTATACTGCGTACTTTATATATATATTTGGAGTTTTCAATTTTTTAAAGTTATTTTTTATTTATGACTATTAGGGTGTTTTATATCTTTAAAATTTTTTTCTATTATGGAAAATGTCAAACATATATAAAACTGGAGGGAACAGTTTAGTAATCACTTAGATGCCCATAAACCTCAATAATTTTAAACTCCTGAGGAACTTTGTTTCATCTCTATTCTCTCATTACATCCCCAACCCTGATTATTTTGAAGCAAATCTCAGGTATCATGTCAATTTTTTTCTGTAAATATTTCAATATGTGTCTTTACAAGATGACATTAAAAATACATAATTATAATGCCATATCAGCCCCAGAATAATTTCTTGATGTCATGAAATATCTGACCAGTTTAAAATTTTTCCCCTTTATCTCATAATTTTTCTTTACAATTTGATTTTTTTGAAACGAGATCCAAATACTGTTATTGATTGATATGTTTCTTAAGTGTTTTTAATCTAAATGTTCCCTCTTATGTCTCTTTTTCAACTCTTGCCATTTATTTATCGAAGAAACTGTTTTCTTTTTTTTTTTTTTTTTTGTCTTGTAGAGTTTCCCATAATTTGAATTTTGCTAATCGCCCTTAATGATGATCTGTCATATGTTCCCTATCCCTGTATTTCCAATAAGATATAGAGGATCAGATTCAGATTTGATGTTTTTTGTCTTGTTAGTTGGTCAAGATGATGGTATTGTGTATTTTCATCAGTATTCACAGTGTGAAGTTTGGTTATTTCTCTTCTTGGTGATGGTTACATAGGTTCCAGAATTCCTGAGGGGGTCAAAATGGTGATATTCTAATTCTTCATTCCTTTTTCATTTATTACTTGGGATACTGCCCCTCATCTACTATTTGGATACTCTTAGTTCACAGAGAAAAACAGAAAAATACTTGGTTCTTTCTCTTTATTTACTGGTTTTCAAAATAGTAAGTTGGTACTCTAGCATCCTTCCATGATCACCAATGAAGCATTTAAAAAAATACCACTATGAACTAATGTGTTTTGATTCTGTTACATTTATTATCTTAGTTGATGCTTACCCTGTCCTATCTTTGGCCAGTGGATCTTATTCAAATTGGCTGCTCTGGATTCCTTTTAATATAGTCCTTAATTTGGTATGGCTTTCTTGTTTTCTTGTGTGTAGGGTGTTTCAGGCTTATCTTGTACAATTCCTACCATTTCACCAAGGGGCCTTACTTTGTTTTACTAGAAAGTAGTATTTAGAGAGAGCAATATGGACATTAGGTGTGCTCATTGCTACTGATTTGGTCCTTGTTTCTTGACGTTTTCAGTGGTCAGTAGGAAAGATATGTATAGTTTTAAAAAATGAAACACATCATTACATTTTATTATACTTTATTCAGATTCAGAACTGCAGGATTTTTACTTAACTTCATTAATCCTACAGCTGTATCCCCTTTCTTCCTTACTTAAAAAAACCCAGTTTTCAATGATACCAACAAAATTACTCATTTGATTTATCTTAACACACACACACACACACACACACACACACACACACACACACACACAGAGGCTCTGGGCTCTGAAGAAGATAACTGCCCCTGTCTAGGTTGTAAGCTTTGAAATTCAAATTTTACCCCCTAACTCTACAAGCTATTAAAAGTACTGCTTATCTTCTCAGCTCTTTCTTCTGGAATTGACAAATGTCCCACAATAAAAGTAGTGTAAAAACCCCTCTAGATTTACCTCCTTTTAAAGATATTATACTGGTAAATCTTCACTACCTTCTTTGCTCTCTGATGCCTTCAAGTAATGTTTAAAATATTTTGTCCATCTTTTCTAGTTGTCTTCATAAGAGGTTGCTCTGAACTATCTAATTGGCCATTATTGGAAATGAAAGTCCCTGTACCACTTAAACTTTGAACTCTCAACTTATGTTTATGTAATATGACCGTGATATTTGGTTTTATTTCAAAGGTTCTGAAGCAAAAACACCTGGACAATTGTCTACGGCATGTATCTGTAAGAAGATTTGAATCATTTAATCTGTTTTCAGTAGCAGAAGCCCCAAAAAGGGAAACTGAAGAAGTTGGTGCATGGGTCCAATATACAAGTGTCTTCTACCCTGAGTACAGTATTTCCTTAAGGTAAACATCACTTTAGTTAAGGTTTGTTTTTTTCCTTTTTTTTTGAAGACTATTTTTCTCTTATAGAAGAATCTCATTGTTCATTCTATTCAGTTTTCAGGCAGTCTTTATTAAAACTTAGGTTTTGCAACTTTGTGTTAGGAAATCCTGCTGCTTTAACTGGGTCTTGTTGTATTCTCAGAACTAAAGAAAAAAGAATCCTCAGCAATGTAGTGGCATTTGAGGATAAAGGATGTTGCAAGTCAAAGAACTCATTTAACCATTCTCTCATAGCATTTGATTATGACAAAAGTGAAGTTCTTTTTGAAGCAAGGAAGACTAAAAGTGAAAACAAAATTTTTCTAAATTACTCTTCACGTAGTAGTTATCTAAAAAAATTGAGCTTTGGTATTTATCCCATTCATGTTTTGTCACTTTCAGAATAGAATCTTAAGAATAGGACGAGAAAATTCAGTGGAAAACACTGATATTGTGAGAAGCATACAGACTGTTCTGGCTTTAAAAATCATTAGAAAAGAGACAAGAGAGTTGCAAACTGAAGTAACAAGATACTATTGTTACCAAATTAATTTTCTTTCACAGTTATGGTTTAGTATGTTGCAATATTACTGTAGGTGTTTGATATTATAAAATCTGCCTTTTTTGACAAGATTTCACATTTTGAAAGGGAGGGTGGAGCACATTTACAGTAACTATAAGAAGAGCAACAAACATTTTAAGTGGAAATGTGACTGAATAAGGTTTAGGTGAGGCTAGGAATAATTCTAAGAAAAAAATTTTCACAAAGCATGTTTATTTATAATATATATTTCTTGAACTATTTTGGTTTAAAATACCCAAGCTTTAAAAGACACCATAATAGCTAAAAATTTGGGATTTGGATAAAAATTGACTATGGGGGGCAGGGAAGAACAATTAGGATCTGGTTTCATAATACTGCTTTATTGAAAACTCCAAATGAAAGATAAGAACTTCAGGATTTGTGAGCTTGCCTCTACATTCACCATGAGATTCTAATTAGAATACCTCAACTACCTCACATTCTGATGGAGATAATTAGTTTAGTTTAGTCCTTGGTTAAGAAGGAAAGAAAAATGCATTAAATGCTTAGTATGAGCCAGGTACAGAGCTACGTGCTTTAATGCATTCTAATTCATGTAATCCTTACAATAACTCTAGGAAGTAGGACTGAAGATGATTAAATTGGAAGATAGTACCTATAAGGAAATTAAAGAGAAGGGAAAAAACAGTGCTCCAGGAGGTGATGTTTAGGTATAAAGTTCTAAAACATATCTTCTACATCCACGGCGAACAAGAGGCAATAAGGGTAAACTGTACCAAGAATAATTTTCGGACATCTTCAAGACCCTGGTGAGCATTAGCTGGAGAGAACGTGAAATCTTTGAGAACTTTTAAAAATAAGGCAGGTTCTTCACCTGGCGGATGGATATGACCGGGACGTAGCAGGAAGCCAGGCTAGAACGTACATTAAAGGCTCCTCTCCAAAAAGTTCTTTGTGCTAGATCCATTTTTGAAAGAATAAATACAGGTATGTCTACAGATATGTAACATTGAGTCTGAATTTATGGAGAGGATACAGATGCCGGCGCTAAAAATTTGCCCGAATAGCTTAACATACACAATTCTGGAGCTGAACGCCATCTTAGAATAAATTTTAAAAAATCATGACAATATTAATAATGGCTGACGATTGAGTCCCTACTATGTGGCAAGCACTGTTGTGAGTGGTTTACATGCATGAGGTTATTTAATCTATACAACACCTTATGAGGTAAGTACTGTAATTATCCTCATTTTACAGATGAAGAAACTGAATCCCAGAGAGGTTAAATAACTCGATTGAGGTCACCCAGCTAATTCAGACCTCTGTGGTTTGGTTACATAGCCTGGACTTTTAAACACTTTTATTTTGAAATAATTACAGAGTCTCAGGAAGTTACAAAAATAGGACAAGGAATTCCATGTGTCCTTCATCCAGCTATCTCCATTGGTAACATCTTATATAATGAATAGTCAAAGCCTGCACTTCTAACTTCTGCACGTTCTGCCTCTTGGGAGGCAATCAGTATCCATTTATTCATTTTACAGATGAAGGGATTGAGGTCTAGACAAACTAATTTCCTCATTGATTATACTGAGCATCCCATTTCTTACTCCATAATCCTGTTACCATACAGGAAATTGCTGCAATTGCTTAGGTAGGGTAGGATTTCTGCCAAGAATAGTTCGTTCCCATTCCATTGCCAGTTTTGTTCACGTTGATTTCTTGCATTTACAGCTTTTCCTTGTTCTCTGTTATCCACTCCACATGGATTTACATTCTTGTTCCTTTCATATCTCATATCAACTCTTTTCTCAACATGCTTCCATGACAGTTCTTTGGTTACCTTCAGTATTATTTGAATTGTGAACATTAACATTTTTTAAAATTACTTGCACTAGCCAAAGGAAGTGGTTTAGAAAGTAGTTTTTGAAATGGAGTACCATCATCTTCCTCTATATTTTTTAAGTTTGTTAAATCAACACTATGGAATGGTTGAGAAAAATGATGAACAGTTTTAAATAAATTCAAATCAGTAAATACTTAATAGCATCTTCAATGTAGACAAATAAAAAGAAATATAAGATAGACTATCCTCAAGGAGCTTAAGTACGTGAAAAGTTACATGATAAAAAATAATTAGATAAGAAGGAAAGTTCACCATTCATTCTAAGAACTCCAACCACACAGTATGTAACTAATTTCCACATCAGTGGAAAACTTCACACATATCAGGAATTTAGAGGTACAAAGGATTTTTGGAAGGCCTTGAGGAGCAGGATTGCGAACTGGATCTGGAAGTATTTGAAAGTTCTGAGAGGAAGGGAGACATTATTCCTAACAGGCCAAAAGCACTAGAAAATATATGAGGGTGAGAAAGTACAAGGCAGAATCGTCGGAGACCATCTCTATGGGGAGAAAGGGAGATGAATGTATGTTATAAGGTGAATCTGCTTCTGGGTTCTAATAAAGGCTGAGCATTTGAGATGTTTTGTTCCTATAGATCATGAATATAAACCCCATTTTCACTTTCTTAGTTCTTTCTTATCACCTAAGATCACCTGCCACAATTAACAGAGATGATGCGTGTATGGTGATTAATACTTATCAATACCTTTTATTAGTCTTGTCCTGCTGAAAATTTTCCTACGTATTGATTTCTGCCCCTTGAAAGTTTATTAGACTCAAAAATGAATATCCTAAGAGAGTAAAAAACTAGATATTTGTGAATTCAAAGTACATAGTTATATTTGTTTATATTATTAAAAAGTATATAAGCAGTGGCCCAAATTAAAACTTTGATCATTATTTTCTGTCAGTTTTACATGATGATACTTCAAATGAAGGAATAAAGAATTTCTCTTGGTGACTTTTTATCAGAAGCAAAAGTCTAGACAGTGTAAAAGTTAGGTTATGAAATCCTCCAAATCTGTTGTCTTTTCCGTATGTCTGAGGATGGTCTACTCTTTGTTCCAAAGTGAGTATTAAGAGTTAGGAAATCAAAACCTCGGGTGACTCCTACTTTATTCCTTAACAATGGCTTCTTGTCTTTCTGGTGCTTTATTTCTTAGAATTTTATAGAAGAGGCTTTTGCTATTAGATAAATGCATGTATAGAAAACTAATATATACTAGAGATGCTTATACTAAAAATCTTCCATTAAAAATTCCTTCTCCCAGTCTTATAAGCTGGATTGTTATTGCATAGAGCTTACTGTATAGATTCTAGAAATTGTACCCTATCCCCACATTTCAACTTATTTTCAGTGCAGTAGGAATTTGCATATTCTGGAAGCTTTAAAATACATGATATTTGGAATCATAGAAGTACCTGACTTTTTCCTTTAATAAATGTATACATGTCTTAGGTATAGAAAAAGCGGAGAGACTTGAACTGTTCCCCTTCCTTTGAATAAGCCTACTGTTGCTATGGTAATTGCTGAATTAGAAGCCTCTTGACTTTCGGCTTGTCCTGGGAGCTTAGAATGGGCGAGAAGTCAAGAATGAGTTTGTCTTTGTGTTGCATCTTTCTAGTACAACAGATGCACTGCGAGATCATATATTGCTTCTCTAGGGAAAGGAAAAAATAAATAAATTCTCACCCCACTGAATTTAGTATGTACCCCATGAGTGCTCACTAATAAAAACTAATGATGGGAATGATACGCTTATGAAATTAGATGTATGGCAGCTTATCCTTATATATGTGGTATATGATAGGTACCCATGTAAAGCTTGGCAAGGCTGGCATTTGAGGCAAATACAAATACTGAATTTATATTTAAAAAGCATAGTTTTAACGTTAGTGATATTAACAGCAGAAGTAAATATCAAAGCAGGTTTCGTTCTCTTGCATTTTATTTTGTATTTTAGAACGAACTTAATAGAATTTTCAAAATATGATCCAGTGTGTGTAGAAAACTAAACGACTAATCCATTGAAGTCATGTTTTCAAGGAACTTAAATCATAGATATAGGCTAATTATAACTTAGTTTTCAAGTTTGTTTTAAACTCCAATTACGATGGTTTATGCAGTTTGCTTACATATACATATATTCAAAGTCTCAATAAATTGAAATGTTCTCTTGATTTTTTTTTCAAAATTTCATGTATTACATGTAGAAATCATCTATTAGTTTTCTATAACTAGTAGATATAAGACTGAAAAATTTCTTTAGCCATTAATTTATAATAACGCTCCAAAGTAAATTGCATCTAGAATCAAGTTTTTCAAACTTTATCCTTCTGAAAACCTCTCTTTGTTCTTATGAAGTCTTTTAGGGCCCATTCCATTCTCTGGTTTATTTTTTCTGTCTTTTTTTTTTTTTTTTTGACCAATTTTCTTTTTAATCAAGATAAAATGCACCATGTTAACCATTTTAAAGTGTACAACTCCTTGGCTTGTAGTATATTCATAACGCTGTGCAGCCATCACCACTGTCTTAATTCCTGAAATTTTTCATCACTCTAAAAAGAAACCCCGTGCTCATTAGTAGTAACTCCCCAGGTTCCTACTCCCTTCAGTCTCTGGCAACCACTAATCTACATTCTCTCTGTATGAAATTTGCCTACTATTCTGGATATTTCTTATAAATAGAATCATATAATATGTGGCCTTTTATATCTGGCTTCTTTCACTTACAATAATATGTTTGATTCGTCCATGTGATAGCATGTGTCAGTACTTTATTCCTTTATTATGGCCAAATAATATTTCATTGTATGGGTAATGCCACATTTATCTATTTTTGCTTTTGTTTGTACAGTTGGCGTCATATTTTGCTGTGCCTTAGTTTAGCCTCTAGATACTTTTTGGCTACAATAATTTTCTTTAGTAGCTTCCTCCCCACCCCACCCCCTCTTCAAATAATTATCTGCCCCAGTGAACTGCTCCTTAGTCCTTTTTTTCAACTCTTGTCTCAGATTCAGATTTCAATTCAAATGTTTATTCTGATGAAGGAGGGCGGGAGGGAGGGAAGGAAAGAGAGAGAGAGAGAGAGAGAGAGAGAGAGAGAATATGCGATAATGTCCTTATTAAAACTAGGCCGTAAAACAATTCCACTTTTAGGAATTTATCCTAAGGAAATAATCAGAAATGGGCTCGCTGATATTTCTACATCCTGTTCATTGCAGCAATATGCACAAAAGCACAAAACTGGGCATGATCTAAAAATCCAACACAAAGTGTTGATTCAATAAATTATGGTGTAAACAGTCATTCCTTGGACTACTTGGCTGCCATTAAAATCACGTTGCAGGAAGAATCCTTAATGATGTGGGAAATAATTTATAATATGTTAAACGAAAACACACAAGAACAGTATGGACAATGTGCTTTCAGTCATTTAATGACAGTTACATGAGCACAGCATAACATTATAGGCTATATACCAAAATATTAGCTGTGGTTATTACTGCATGATAGGATTATGAGCAGTTTTTTCTTGGAGGAACAATACATTGCTTATTAGGAAAGTTTTTTTAATTCGATACTGTATTGCCGATCATTTTAATAGTGTCATCTTGTATTTTACATGTTGAATACTTTGTTCTTTTTCCTCCCTTGTTTCACCTGTAGTTTTTCATGTCAGCATAAATAACCTCCTCTATACTTAGAAGCTTGCATGCACAGAGAAGATGCAGAATCGTTGTGTTACGGTGATGAAAGTTAGATTTGCGGTTGGCAACTTCATTGCCGTAGATTGTGATTCTGTCGAGCCCAATGCTTCTTTGGCCATTGATTACCGCAGATGACTTTCTGCATTCTCACTCAGTCACTCTACCAGAGAACTTGGTCTCTATGATAGAAGTAAAGTTTTTCTGAAAAGAGTAATGCAGTTCTCGTGTATTCTCTTACTATATGTACGTGTTAGTGTGTTAGGGCTCCCCACACAAAACACTACAGACTGGGTGGCTTAAACAACATGTTTATTTTCTCACAGTTTTGGATCTAGAAGTCTGAGATCAAAGTGTTGCTGTTTGGTTTCCTCCGAGGCCTGTCTTTTTGACCTGCCAGGTGGCTGCCCTCTTGCTGCCTCTTCACATAGTTGTCCCTCTGTGCATGTGTCCTGTTGTCTGTGTTTCCATTTCTCATAAGGACACGAGTCCTGTTGCACTAGAGCCTACCCGAAGCACCCCATTTAAATTTATTTCTTTTTTTGAAGGCCCTATCTCCAAATACAGTCACGTTCTGAAGTACTGGAGATTAGAACTTCAACATATGAATTTTAGGGGAGACACAATTCAGTCCAAAGCATTATATATAACTTAGGATAAGTTTTAATGACAAAGTTAAAGTAGTGTTGATGAAATAAATTTTATTATGAATTATTAACAGTTATTGTAAACTATCATAACACCTTAAAGAACTATGGATATAAGGTATATAGGGTTGAATGTAGAAGATTTTAGATCCATTAGCACCAGTATTTTACCACCCCTGGAAAAGTAACTCAAACTCTATGACCTGTTGACAGTTGGGTCCATTTGTATATGAAGAATAGTATCTTTTATAAGTATTAATAAAATATCAGTGGTCAAATTAAGTATTTAAAGGATTGTCAAGAGAAAAGAGATTAAAATTAAAGGGAGTGGAATTAAGATTAGTGGGCAAAACATACAAAACATTGCCCTCTGATATTTAGAACTCCCTGCAGATAGAATGTACAGACCTGAAGTTTGGTTTGTTCTTTGTGATGAGTTCTGAGTTTGTTGGGCTGTTATAGAGGAAATTTAGGTTTTGTTGAGGTTCCAGAAGTTGATTGTTTATTTTTCTTTTGAGTTTCTCAAAGTATAAGGTTTTATTTAGTTTTGTTATCTTTAAAAAGATTAATAATCTCACCTTTATGTAACTAAAACAACAATAAAAATATTAGTACTTTAAAATATAGATTAATCGTCAGACAATGTTATTTCATTAAATAGTGGGAGGACTACATTCTGTTATTTCTTTTCTTTCTCCCTCTAGTGGGCAGAAATATTTAAAAAATATAACATGGAAGGGTTTATTAGTATTGGGTGTATCACAATGTAGTCTCAGCTTTTTAAAAAATTAACAAATTGTTAATATTTCAGAATCATTAAAGAAAATGCTTTTTTCCTTTCTAGGCACAATAGTGGATCTTTGAATATTGAAGATGTTCTTACCAGCTTTGACAATACAGGAAATGTTTGTAAGTTTTATGACCACTATATAGAAATATTTTTAGTGTTTTAAAAAGTGAATTTATAATTGGTGCTTTTTTCCTCACTAATGTTTATTATACCGACTAATGTGTGGTGTGTGCACCCGTGTGTGTATAAGAGAAACTCTTACTGTTTTTAGCCGCAAAATAAGCTTCACATATGGTGCACCTACTAAGTGGGATGGCATTTGGCAGTTGTGTGTGTCTGTGACAGAATGAAGGCAAGAAGGAACACTGGACTCTCCAGTAGGATCCTTTTTGTTTATTGTTTACATTTTGATCTTAGTTAATCCAACAGAGGGGCTCTTTCTTCTTTGCTGTGTTCTGGGTGCTTTCTTTTCCTTTTCCTGCTGCTTCTTTCTTTCACTACAGAATAAACCTAGATCAGGTTTTCCTTGCTGCTAATATATTTGAATACCAGAGTGTTTTTGTTTTATGCAATGTTAGAATATTATGGAATATATTGTCTTTTCATCTAATTAAGTTGTGATTTCTGAGAAAATCATTTAAGTAATTATGTCATATGATTAAAGAAATCAAACAAGAATATTTTTATATCACTGTGTTAAACAACATACCATGATGTGTACTGCTTTATGTGCGCTGCACAGAGTATTTCTCTTAAGAATACGAATTATCAATGAAATATGACGGTTTTAAATGCAAAAATTGTACTCAGATACTTTTTTTCTCAAAGGAAATTTCAGAACTGTAACTACTTATTGTCAGCACCAAAACAACATACTTTGCTAACAGCACTACTTTATAAAATGCTCTCTAATTTTAGATCTGTATAGAATAATGTTCAACAATACTTAGGCAATAATTTTGTCCTTATGCCCACATTATGACAAACTTTTGACTAGTATAGAGAAATATTTATGTATTTTGTCATTAAGGAATTTATAAATGTCCTAAAATTATCCGAAAATATTTAAAATAAAGTAGGTTTCCTTTTCATAGACAGTGACATGTCTATCTTTCAGTTTCTACCTGTTGGGAATTGATGAATTCTTTTCTCTTTAGGCATAGCTCATATTTTTATTGGGGTTTAGGGCAAGAACTGGGCAAAGGATGCTAATGATGGTTGAGGAGACATTTTCCTTTAGTTCTGGGATAATGTAAAATATCATACAGTCAGGCTTATGCATACAGAATTTAGGAACATGATTCTAGAATGGTAAATGTGGAATTTTTGATACAGTAATGTGAAAATGCAGTATTGTTCCCTGTGGTTCAATATGAAATAGGACCACTAGCTGGCAGCATTATGTAAAATAAAAATATTTTCCTAACGATCTAAGCTATTATTTTATATATGAACAACTATCTTATACATCTCTAACATTTTCCCCATCAACTTGCTCCCCCCAAACCCCCAGTTGCTGTTGCATTGACAAATGGAGAAATTGCATGTTAAAAGTATATTTTTACTGTTGTCTATTGTTTGGTAGAAAAGTTTGAGTCTTTGAGACCCACCTAAATTTGAATCTTGGTTCTCAAATTCATCTTGAGCAATTTATATCATCTCTCTGGGCCTCAATTTTTTTCATCTTTTGGAGCTGTATATACAAGGTAAAGAAAATGCAGAACTTATACTACATTCTCATAAATGACACTCAATACATGGAAGCTATTTATTATCACTGGTGATGAGTAACTCTAAAACTTCTTTCATTTTTTTTCTAGTAATGAAGATAATATTAAGGATTATTCTGATGTTTTAAAATAAATTTATTTTGATTAAACTGACAAGGCAAGAAAAATAGATTAAATTACCAAAATAGTAATTTGTTAAAATGTCTTGTCATAAATGTGGCCTTAGAAACCTGAATATATTGCCAAGTGATAGAAATGGTGACAGAAATAAGGTATATTGAAACATGTTGTTTAGCATAACTTTTATATTATACTCTTTATTTTAAAGGAAAAACCTGTACTGATATTTTGCTTAATGATAAATTAGTAAAGTCTTGTTACAATGAAATAAATATTGATTATAACTTTTATATAATCTCTGCCAAGGCTGAAAGTGATCAAGGATTGAAAAAGTGATTTTTCATTTGAATGCTTCAAATGTTTGATTTTACACCAGTAAGTGATATTAGGTTGAGCTTGTGATTGGAAAACCCAGCAGAGGGCGCCACATCATAATTCTGTCTCATAGCCCAATATAATTGAATAAATAACTTGAATAATAACTGTAAGCTTTCATTATGTAAACATATAAAGATGTATGTTTCAACATTTCCATTGGATTTCTTTTTTTATATATTTAATATATTCAACAACTCATTAATATGAAAAATAGATTTTCCTGACCGATTTTTTAGTTATTTTTTTGGTTTTTGTTTTAAATATCAGTTGAATTTTTATGCTTCTAGCTTTAAATAAAGGAATACTTTTGGTCATGTTAATCTTGGTATAGATAAATATAATATATTATATTGTATATATATATCAATGTTTTAGAGTAGAGGGTTTAGAATGACATAAATATATGTGATTTATCATATGTTGAAGATAGAATTTCAGTGAGAGTGGAAAGGATGGATTCTTCAATGTATACTATTGGAATCATTGAGTAGGAATTTAGAAAAAATAAAGCTGAATCTCTCCTTTATATTATATACCCAAATAAATTTAAGATGGATTAAATGTTTAATTAAAAAATCCTAACACTCCTAGATATCTCAGGTGAATAATTTTATGATATTGAAATAAGGAATGTCTTTCTAAGTATGACCCAAGCCCCATGAACTTAAAGATGAATAGATTGACTAAATAAAGATTTATAGTCATTTTATTTAAAAAGTATCAAAAAAAGTTGAAAGACAAATGACAAACTGCTAATTATTATTTATGACATATATGCAGACAAAGATATATTCTCTTTATTGTGTAAAGAGCTCCCACAAAGCAATAGCAAAAACAGACTGCAAGTCTATAAAACACAGAACACAGCCAAAAATTAGGAGAAGGTAGTTCACAGAAGAAATACCAATGCTCTATAAACCCATCAAATGATTGTTTATTAGTAGTGAAGTAATGAAATACAATTAAAACAGTGAGATATAATTTTTGTTTATCAAATTGGCAAAGATGAGAGAAAATAAGCATAATCAGTAAATTGTGGAGTAAATGGGTATTTTCATCTACTGTTGGACTTGAAAATTGATTCTACTTCTTCAGAGGTAATCTGGTGATATTTTCATAATTTTAAGTATCTATATCACTTGACTAATAATTCCTTTTCTAAAAAGTAATGAAATCAGAATGTAAAGGGATTCACTGTAGTGCAGGAATAACTGGAAAAAAACCCATAAATCTTTAATTTTAGGTGACTGGTTAATTATAGATAATCCATGATATTAAATATTATAGCTGTTCCAGATCTCTAAAACATATTAGGTTAAAAAAATCACTATAGGGAATATGACCTTATTTCTGTAAAATACATATACCCATCCAGTAGGTATGTATATGCATAGAACTATGTCTTAATGGTGGTAGAATTTTGTTGGGGTATTGAGGTTATCGATGACTATCTTTTTCTTCTTAATACTTTTCAGTATTGCTTGATTTTTTTTAATGCCATGTATTAGTTTTATAACTGTAAAAAGCAATGTTATTTTTTATTTTGAAAAAAAGTAGATACTCTTTAAGTTTCAAATTGAGTATTAATTTTTTTGACTGAAAGCTGGGATGAAATCTCAAATTATTAAGGACAGCACTGGGGGAAAAAAGGAGCAATTCACTTTACCAGTGAAAAAATATAAAGTTGTTTTTATTTTTTAGCTAAAGCCTCCCTATCTTTAAAAAAAACAATTGTTTTATATTTGGATTAGAGTTGACATACAAAATTATATTATGAGTTTCAAATATACAACATAGTTATAACTTATGAGATGATCACCCTGATAAATCTCGTACCCATCTGACACCATATATAGTTATTACAATATTATTGACTATTGAGCTATTTGTTTTTAAATAGCACTTTTCTCCAGGTAGCTCACAGCATATTAGATGTTAATGTATTAGTGCCCCAATACACTTATGAGATAAGAAATCAGAGATCAGATTATTCTAGCCCCATATTAGGTCACGAGAGTATAAAGAGGTTAAAAACTTAGTCTGGCAGAATATTGCACTTGGGCATAGATACTTTATAAGTTTTGTTAAGAAAATAAATTTTGAAGTTCAGTGCATCATGTGTTGAGTATGCATGGGTAATAGCCAGCAGCCCTGAGACTATTAGGAGCCTCTGTGCCAGTGGGGAGCTGATAGTATGAAGCACTGGCTCTGGATTCGGCTCTTAGCCCCTGAGAGGTGCACAATGTGTGTGTAGTCTTTGTTAGAAAGACTTCTGGAGGGCAGGTTAGGTCTCTAGATGGTAGCTCTCCCAGCCGTGTATCTCCAACTGTCTGACTTCGTAGCTTCATAGTTGTCAGGGCACAATATTGGGTAAGCATGCCCTCAGCCTTAAACAGAGTCCTATGCATTTGTTTTTCACTGTTTACTAGGGAAGGAACATTGAGAAGACGTCTCTTTTTAAGGCACTTTTAAAATTTTTATTTGAAATAAAAAATTATGGAGTTGGAATGTTTCTCCTTGATAACAGAATGTGCTGCAATTGTGAGAAAAGACTGAAATAAATCCTATAGTCCTCTGTAGATTCGTAACATGTATTAATGGTGAATCAGTGTAACAATACTGGCGTGTAGTTCATGTCTTTGCCATAAACCTCCGAGGTTTTTCCCTCCTTTGAATATTCGAAGGAATGTTTCTAATTTAGGTGCCTCTAAGTTTTAGCAAAAGATAAGCTAAGCAAGTCTTTTTTTCCTCTCTCTCTTTGAGCAAATACTGAGTAGTA
This sequence comes from Rhinolophus sinicus, assembly GCF_036562045.2. Classification (NCBI taxonomy): domain Eukaryota; kingdom Metazoa; phylum Chordata; class Mammalia; order Chiroptera; family Rhinolophidae; genus Rhinolophus; species Rhinolophus sinicus. The sequence continues at coordinate 30,247,313 of NC_133755.1, forward strand.
CTTATTTCTCTGTCTTTTTTAAAAAAGCTACCCTTTCTTTTGCATCCCCTACAGCATTTATCAGGAACTTTGTGAATATTATTATCACTTAATATTCTTAATGACTTTGCAAGGTATTGATAACTTGCTTAAAAAATGAATATTTAGTAAGTGGTCACACAGGAATTTATAACTATTCCACTGTATTTCTTGAAGGTAGCATTTCCTGAAGACGGAGAGAAATGAATTTTAAAAGTTCATGGTGGGAATTGAAACTAAAATGGTAACTTGGAGTGCTAGAAAATAACTTTGGCAAATGGAAAAGAATTCTGTCCAGTGGATTGTGTCTCAGAGGAGACTGATTAAAGGTCACTGCAAAATGGGCCCGCTAGGGTTTCTGAAAGGTAGCTGACAATCTAATGGAGTGGGGATTTGGGGAACGAGGATAGGGGTAGAAGAATACATTTTCTTCTAATAGTCTAAAACCAAATGTGGATTTTGTTTTACTTCAGATTTTTTTTTCTTTTTTGAAAAGTGCTGGTTTTTTGCATGACAGTATAATAGTAATACTGATTTTTGCTTTTAGTAATTATTTCATAGTCCTTTCTCTAAGGTACTCAATATTTCCCTCGTGCTTATGGCTATAATGATATTTAAAAATTATTCATGTAAATATAAGTCACACAAAAAGCTCAACTAAAAGGATATTCTTGTCTTTAGCTGAGTAGTTTGGATTGTGGACAGCCTTTCCACGGAGAATTGTGGACATTTGGACATTCGCATGGCCTGTGTGTATTGCACCACTCTGAATGCTTGATGTGAACTAAGTATTTGATGACTGAATGTATTTAGTGCTGTGAATATTTATGTCACTTTTTTATGTTCTCCCTTCTCACCTTTCACTCTCCACTCCCAGCCCTGAATCTGAGTATTTGTGTTGTATCCTGGGCAGGTGGGGACAGTTCATGGAAGGAATGAGGAAAAGTTTCAGATCATTCTGTCTTTGTATATGAGTTGGAAAATGTGGATGTATTATTATGTATATTATAGATGCCTCGCATGCTCTCAGTCTGCTTGTTCTATGCCGGATCAGGTAGTCTTTGCTCCTGGTGGTAAATCCGTGGTTTGCCCATCCAGGTGGTTGGAGGTCAGACTTCTGTGTCATTGCCGTTTCCCAAGCATCCCTTGGTTTCTGACTGAAAGGTGTGGTGGAATCCAGACTTAAATAAAGTATCATTTTTAATTGTATGATAGTCAAAGAAAGACGAATCGTATTTTGATTAATCCTGGACTTTGGTTTTATTTTAATATTTGACACCTTAATCTGAATTTAGTGGGGATTAGTTGGACTGCCATTATGTACAATTGAGAAGTGGCATAGATCCATGTAAACCACAACTCTTCTGCTTGTGCTTGTCTCCTGGATTCCTTTAAAGGGGAAATTAAAATAACAAGAAAGGGGAGATTGATTCATATTGCTTTCTTTGACCTTTCTATCTTAGGTCCTACAGATTTGTAGTTTGTATCCTACAATTGAGCATTCAATTTTGTATTGTATTGTATTAACTATTTGTTAATCTTTTTTCTCCTCCAATAAAATTTAACCACCAGATTACAGGCACCATAGCCTCTCTGGTTCAATCTCAGGTGGTATTAGTCTAACGTCCATGCAATAAAAGTCTTTTCAAATAACTTGAGTATTTTACCACTGTTGGTCAAATGACATGAAGGCATCACAGTCTTCAGTAATTTTCTTTTCTTTTTACCCTCTTCCATCTACTACCATCCCACATGGCTGCTGGTTCTGCACCTCTTAAATATGAAACAATCAAACAAACATTTGCAGCACAAAATTCTAACTCTTGTATCTATCATAAGGCAACTCTCATCTTCCTTTTTACCCCCTTTCTTTCTGATTCACTGATCACAGTACTGAGGAACTAGCCTGTCAAGGCAGGAGCCTCCTTGGAGGGTGTGAGCCTGGGGTAGGCAGAGGACAAGAGACTAAAACAGACCAATTTCTTTTAGTTACAGTGACTGTACAGCCTGGGTTGTCTGTCATGGTCCCAGTTTTCACCTGTTCTTAGCATAATTATTAACAGTGCCTTCTTTCACTACTAGGGGTGTCCTGGCTTACATGATACATTATATGTCAACTTTAGAAGACAAGGAAAGAGAAAGATTGAAAGCTTATGTTAATTATTTATATCCGGTCATACCTCTTTATTCCACCATAGTAGCTTGTACAAGGTCTGGCTCAGATGGTATTCAATAAGTATGTATTGATTCATTTGAATCCTTAGTCACACTCAGATGAATCCTTTCACTCTACACAAATGTATTTGTATGTGATATGCTATTCTGCATAACACAGAGGAAAATCTAGGTCTCAATTTTAGAGGACATATACCACAGGCCCTGTAAACTAGTAGAAACTGAATTCAGAACACATGCATGTTTTGATTCGCTAATGTAATTTGAAAAAATAGTTGAATTACTGCCAAGATTTGAAAATAGGAAAATTCACATAAAAACCTGATTTCTACATTCTCATAGAGTGAAATAATGATCTAGCGGTCTGAGTCTGAGCGCATAAGGTAATTCTTAGCAGGAGATGCGCAAGTTCTCCATTTTGTGTCCTCACCACTCCACCCACAGACATTTGAATTTGCAATCTCTGATACATGTAATATATGTGGAGGCATTTAATGCATATTTGTCTTTGTATATTTTTTAGATTATTAATTATCTACTTAAGAAAAGTCAATTCTGATCAGTAATTTTATCAAAGCTAATTAAATAAAATACTTGTAAATACTTTTGGAGATAAGCCTTTTTTTAACTCAACAAGTTAATCATTCATTTTTTTGGAAATATTTTCCCCCGTACTATCTAAGAATGACAACAACAATTAACAAATATTTATATTATTATATTTAATAGAAAATAAGATGATGTTATTTAAAATATTTTTTAACTGCCAGAACGTATAATAGAACATATTTTTGAAACAATTATTTCAGTTAAAATTGTGAAATATATTAAAACATGAAATGGAAAATTAGTATAGAGCTATAAGAAATTTTAAATATTTGTGAGTATATGTGTGTGTGTGCATGTATATGCATATGTGTGAATATATAAAATATATAGTTACTTTTATCTTCATTTGCATCTTCTTTATTTATAGATTGGAAAAGAAAGAGCAGTCCCAACAAGTGTTTATTAAGTACCTATTATGTGCTGTCCTGCATTTTCAATTCTCAAATGACTTTTCAACTTTGAACTACTACAAAGGAATAAAACATTCTTTCTACACGTTGAAGAAACTACTGTGTATTAAAATCTGGATAAATATCTGTGCCTGATACGTCCAGGTACTTGGATGATCTCTGTGAACTGTCTTAAATCTCACCAGCAAACATTTAAAAAATAATTTAGAATTGCTATATTGCTTCGTCAATGAAGAATTCATCCTGGTAACAATTTTTAGAATATTAGCAAGAAATGACTTGACTTACTCTAACTACATTAAAATTAAATTTAATGGCATGAATATGTAATTTCAGGACATGATTTTATTTGTATAATTTTAAGTCTTAAGATGTTTTTAGTTAAAATTATCCATATGTTGACCATTAATTTCATGTTTGTGAAGTCTTTTCTGATACCTTGCGATCTGTTCCAGTCGATCTCTAGGCCTGCTGCAATCATTTCATCTTGGAATCTACCTTCACTATCATCCTGGGGATTCTTTTCATCTCTTTTTTGTTGGATCTCATTTCTCAAATACCATGGCTTCCTCTTTCTTTACTCCATCATATTGTTGATCATAAGTTCCAGGAGCTTACTGCGAAAGTAAAAGGAAGTAATTTTTTGAGAACTTGTGATATTTTGGTTGGATATAAAATGATAGAATTTGAAATAGTTTCTCTTTAAAAATTTTATAGCAGTGTGTTGTAGATTCTCGAGTTGCATTTGACAGTCCAGCACTATTCTAATTATCTTTTTAATGAAACCTGTTAGTTCTCTCTGGAATTTGACAGAATCAGCCCTTATTTTCAGTGTTCTAAAGTTTATAATATGTTATCTTGGAGTGGCTCTATTTTTTTAAAGATTTTATTGGGAGAGGGGAACAGGACTTTATTGGGGAACAGTGTGTACTTCCAGGACTTTTTTCCAAGTCAAGTTGTTGTCCTTTAAATCTTAGTTGTGGAGGGCGCAGCTCAGCTCCAGGTCCAGTTGCCATTGCTAGTTGCAGGGGACACAGCCCACCATCCCTTGCGGGACTCGAGGAATTGAACTGGCAACCTTGTGGTTGAGAGGATGCGCTCCAACCAACTGAGCCATTCGGTAGGCAACTCAGCTCAAGGTGCCGTGTTCAATTTTAGTTGCAGGGGGCGGAGCCCACCATCCCTTGCGGGACTGGAGGAATTGAACTGACAACCTGGTGGTTGAGAGCCCACTGGCCCATGTGGGAATCGAACCTGCAGCCTTCGGAGTTAGGAGCATGGAGCTGTAACAGCCTGAGCCTCTGGGCCGCCTGGAGTGGCTCTATTTTTAAACATTGCATTGACATTTGCTGGGTATTTTCAATTTAGAAAGTCTTATCTTTCAGTTCTGGGAGATTTTTAAAAAAATGTTTCTTTAGTGATTTCCTCCCTTCTGTTTTTTCTGTTGTCTTTTTCTGGAACTTCCACTTTTCAAATGTTGAACATCCTGGACAGGTTCTCTTATCTTTTCCATCTTCTGTATTGAATATTTTTGACTTTTTTCTTTACTCTCAGGAACATTTCTATAATTTTATCTTGCAACCTTTCTGTTGGATTTTCCATTTCTATTTTTATGCCTTTTAATGTCCAAAAGCTCTTTTTTTTTTTCTTTTCAGTTTTTTCTCCTATTACATTCTTTTCAGATTTTATTGCTTCTTAGTTTTTAAAATATATTACTGAAAGTGTTTTGGGTTTTTTTCTTCTCTATTTATTGTCTCTCTTTTCTTCAAGTTCCTTTTTCTGTTTGTTTTCTTTGGACTTATCTTTTATAGCAGAAGTCTTCATCAAATATTTGGTGATCTTTAAGAGTTGTATACTACAAAACTGATTGGAGTCTAGCTTGTTGTGATGTTCCAGCTTGCTGAATGTGAGTTTCACTGTGGGATGACCTGGCTGGACTGTTTCTTGAGGAACTGTGGATGTCCACATATTTGGGTGTTTCTCTTGAGCTGGTCTGCTTCCCAGAGAAAGCTCTTTTAAGTCTGAGTCTGCGGCTTTGGGGAGAGTGTATACCTTAGCTGCTAGTATTTTGGGTTGGGTAGAAGAGTCTCAACATTCTGTTACTCAATTTCTCTTTAAAAAATGTTTTACCTTACCCTTCACTACCCTCCCTCAACTGAGCTAATGCTCTGCAATCCAGAGACCCTCTGATTTATACTCTTCAGAGACTAGACTGAACTAGATGGAGGAGGGTTAGTTGCCCAGTTGTTTGGAGTGGGAGACAAGATTTCAAGGTCTAACTGCTTTGTAAACAGATTTTCAACAAACCCTACTGTATAAATACCTCCATTTATAGAGATGTAAATGACTGCCAATTTAGGATTCGGATTTTTGCTGTTATCTTCTTGTGCCTTTATGAGCCCTTGTTTCATTTTCAAATCTACTTGCTTTTGTTTTAGATGGTGTATCATGAAGAGAGTGGAAGCTAATATATAGCTTCACTCTAACATCTATAACTACCATTTTTAACACACATATATGCACACACACACACACATTCATCAATCTCACATAAATGCTGTAACAACTTAAAAATAACAATAACAATTTTAAAACTTCATTTAAGTAGACCGTATATGGTTCTTGTCAAATCTACACATGGAAATATTTCCAGTTGAAATATATTGAGATGAATCACCAAGGCTTTGCACAAATTTTAGAAATTCTTTTCCGTTTTCTGAATTCCTTAGCCTGCAAGATTCAACTCAAATGTCACCTCTTCTATAAATCCTTTCCTGATTCAACTAAGTACAGCAGCAAACATACATCTTATGGTTACCAGTGGACTTAAAAAAGAAAATGCCATTAAAACTTATACCATATTATAATAACTGTGTTTAAATTACTTACTAGACTGTAGCTCCTAGAAGCAGAGATTTTTCCCCTCTGTGTATGTACAGTGCCTGGCATATAATGAATAATCTATAAATGCTTTGTGGATTAGTGAACTTAGTATTTTAAAAAGTTAACCACACTTTACATAAATAGATTAGGATATGATTATTTTATAAAGTGTTCACTGTACAAAATAATTTACTTTAGGATTCCTTTAAATAACCCGTCTCTAGAACATTTAAAATTTCATTCTCTGCTTTTTTTGAGGAACACATCTATGTCTAGTATCCCTTTTGCGTATCTGTGTACATATACACACATTCTATATTGTTTTTCTTTAGTAGGGGTGTTATATTTTAAAAGAAATAAATGTTATTTTCTTACACATTGGTGATGTTTTTCCCTCCAAATATCCTTTGCTGGGAGAGCACTAAGTGGTTATTCACCTAGCTTTCTCATCAGTGCAATATATTTTAAGCAGCTAGTTCCAAAATACATTCAAATAGCATGTCCTATTCCTCATGAATTGCTATTACTTTGCTTAAATTTCCCACTCGGACCACCAGCAATCCCTTAAGTACTTTCCCTACCAGCTAATGCTAGCTTTTAAAAATCTACTTAATGTTACTCTTTCTTTCTCTTTGTTGCCTCTGTCACTTAATATACCTCTATGCCTGACTGATATTGTTCGTTTTCAAGGTCTTTTTATGCTTTTAGGATGATCTTTCCTAGTCTATTTTTTTACTGTCTTAGATGCGTTGATTATGCTGTTTCTCCATCACAAAGAGCTTAGTAGAGGGAAGAAGTGAATATTATAGATGTATTTTTGAAAAGTTATGTATACTATTAAAGGGAATACAAATGCTGGTGGCTACTATATAACTAGTGTTCCAAAAAGGGTTTTGATAAACTTTTAGAGCTGTTCATAGAGACAGAACTATTAAAAGGGGATTTGTTTCCATTTCATAGACAAGGGGAAAAAGGGATCTTTAAAGTGTGGCAATTGTTAAATTTGAATGATGGGTAAATGGGAGTCATTATTTTCTATTTTCTTCTAAAACTTTCACATACAAGGTTTAAAAATATTGAAGTATCATTTACAATTTTTTTTTGACCCAGCAATCGCAGTTTTTGGTATCTGTCCTCCAGTACATAAAGGACATGTGCACAGGGATGTTAAATTTGTCTTGGAAAATAACCTGTAAACAGTCTGATGAGCCTATTCCCATCATTAATAGAATTATTGGATAAATTACAGTGTATTTATACAATGGATTATTATGCAGTAATTAGAAAGAATTAATTGAGTTATATACTATGTTCTAGAAGCATGCACAAGATGTATTGTGAAATGAGTTGAGAAATGTGTATAATATGATTTCAGTTTTATAGAAAGAAACTATGTGAATATGCTGAAAACTGTGAAAGCATATGTACCAAATTATCAGTATTGGTGATTTCTGGAAAGTGGGACCTGAGGGGATAGAGTGGAGGAAAAATTAATATTTTTCTCTATTAATCTTTGTATTGTTCAATTTGTTTCAAGTATGTGTTACTTTTTGGGGGAAATGTAGTAAAGATTTAAAAATAAATGTAAAAATAAAACACTTCCAAAGTGAGTATCGGTTCATCCATGATAATAATAGAAACTCGTTTTTAAAGCTTGAAAGAGAAGTGGAAAGTGATGTGCAAAGGAAACCAAATGATGAATTAGATCATAGTTTGCCTTCAGAAAGAAAAATAAATGAATTGATGTACTCATCTATGGAATATACGAGTATATTGAACTCTGACTCTATTCCCTAACTTCTAATAGAAATTGCCTGGTAACAATTAGAAGACTTTGGCCTTCTCTACATTAATTCAGTAGCCCCTAAAAATTTGACTATGCCTAGAATTCAAGCTTCTCTGTTATGGGAATTGAACCAATCTATTTCATAAATAAAGATATCCAATTTGAAGAGGCCATATTTAACTTAGAACTAGGGTATGTAGCATTATATCAGTTAGGGTTCTTTGATTTCAAGCAACAGAAACTGACTCTGGCTAACTTAGGCAAAAAGAAATGTATTGGAAGGATAATGCTAAGCAGGTAATAGAATTTAAGTTTCACTTGACAATTGGGCATTTCGCTTAATGTTTTAGTATGCCTCTAGTTATATTTCCTGTGTTTAATTAGAGCTTTGCACTGCGAGTTCTTAGGCAAACACCTTTTGTCATCTTGCCTTTTAAGGATTAAATTTAGTGGTGTCTTTTTTTAATTACTGTTTTTTTTAAAAGGGGAACTTATAAAACATCTATTGTTTAAAGTGTGCTCCAGTAAATGATGAGTTTGGAATTAGTTTCATTTAAGAGGTATAACATTCAAATACTTACGGATAGTCTCAACCTACATGTGTTATTTTAGAATTATCACCATTGAGTTTTTCTTTCATGTTACATCAATTTGTGTGTGTGTGTGTGTGTGTGTGTGTGTGTGTGTGTGTGTGTGTGTGTGTGTGTGTTTAAAATAGTTTTTGGGGTTTTTTGTTTCTTCTTTTAATGGTACATTTCTCAGGGAGATTCATTGTAAAGGCTTTTTTGCGTTAAATTATAATTTTGTACCTATGCTATTCTTTAAAATTTCTATCTACTTAATTGAAACACACTGATTTTACATTATGATTTCTTTAAGTCTATGAAAGAAATTCTTCCAGAATTTTCTCACATACACTTTAGAAATAGCACCCTAATTTTGACCCAATTTTTTAAGTTAATTATATATCTGTGTTTCACAGCAGACTCTTCTAAGAGGCTTAACACCACTTTCAGTAGAAATCGTTTATATTGTATATGTTTATATATATAAATTACATATACATAGGTAAGTTATTTATAATAAAGGCCAGCTTAATGTTTTTCATTTTGAGAATCATAATTTCTTTCTTATGTACCAGATATAGGGAACACTAAGGGGAGGAGAAGTTAAGCAAATAAGTAAACACATTGAGGGTAATGGGAGCTAAATTTCTTAGTGTTAGCAGCGGGGATTGTAAATATGGAATGGGGGGAAGGCTAAAACCCTGTAGTTTTGAATTAGAATTGGAGGTATCAGTATGAACTTACTGCTTTGTCAGATAGATGATAGACAGATAGATAGATGTGTATTTCCCAGCTGTGTCGGGGTCTGATGGCAGTGAGCATACATAGCACCCAGATCTTGGTTTCTAAATATCATTCTCCACTAAAAAGAACCAGAGCTCTTTGGAAAAATGCTGAGGACTGGACATTTTATGTCATAAAATAAGGAAGTACTCAAAGAGTGATGAGTACATACCCAAAGGACACAGGACCTGGTTTCAGGGAGTTACTGTTGTTTAAGTGTGAGGCCATTTGAGTATCAAAATAAATGATAGAAACAGATTGTAACCCTTTGAGTAAAATAGGACTCCATGAATCTATACTAATATTAATAAATACATAAATGAGGGAGAGCAGAAAGTTCTACCTATATCAGAATGTCATTTAGTAGTAAATCTAGAACAGGTACTGTATACATCTAGAACCTTGGCACCAGTGACATTTTAGGCAAGATAATTCTTTGGGGATGGGAATGGGAGGGAACTGTCTTGGGCACTATAGGATGTTTCGCATCCCCGTTGTCTTCTACCTACTAGATAGTAGCATCCCTCCCCACCCCCAACCTCCAGTTGTGAAAAACAAAAATGTTCCCTAGGAGGCAAAAATCACATCCCCCTATCCTTATTTGAGAACCACGAATCTAGAAGGAATGATGGAATTAGAAAATTACCATTTGGTAAGTGTCACAGTAATAACTGATTGAGGCATAAATTATCAATGGATTTAAAACAAGTAAGTGAAATTTTGAGGTATAGGATATTAACATAATCTCAAAGTATCTCTCCACAAAATACTAACCACTTAATTGACCAATACAACATGCTTATAATTAACTTTATAGTGGGAAAACCCAGCAGATACCACCTTAACCAAGTAATAAAAATTAACATCACCACTAATGGGGCAAATCAACATTATGTGCCTCCTAATATGATGCACTAAAAGAGCACCGCATTGCGGCTGTGGAAGGCCTGGCCCAAATCACAAATCACGAGGAAAATCATATACACCTAAAATAAATTGGGGGACATTCTGCAAAGTAACTGGACTGTGCTCTTCAAAAACATTAAGGTCATGGAAAACTGGGAAAGATGGAAGAACTGTTCCCGAAATTTGAATGGGGTTTGTGGGTTAGACGGTAATAGTGGAACAGTGTTCATTTCCTGATTTTGATGATTAAACTGTAGTCATGTAGAAGAGTGTCCTTTATTTCCCAAACACACTACATTTATTTCCTTGAGAATGTTTCACTTTCTGTTCCCTTGTGTCTTTTCTCAGTTCTTCACATGGGTGGCTCATTAAGGACTCAGTTGTCACTTTCTCAGAGGCCGACGTAACTGCCCTGTCTAAAGTACCTAGCTTTCCCAAATCTCTATCGCTTTATGTTGTTTATGTTATTCGTACATTCATTGTTACCTGTGATTGCCCTCTTATGTCTGTGTTGAATGCCTGTGTCTCTCTTCTGAAAGAAGCTCATGACAGCAGAGGCCATCTATGTGTGGAATCTTCTGTCTAAAACAGTGCCTCCTACCTAGTGGACCTGCACTAGCCATTTGCTGAGTCAGTGACTGGGCCTGTGAAGTCTAGCCTTCTATGTTAGCTGGTCAGTCGTGTAACAAATCTGGGTGTGTTAAGATGGGCCAGAGGGCACTTGCTAAATATTGTACAAATTAGTGTCTACTGAGAACAAGAGATAAAGTAGTTTGGGTTGGGTGTGGGAGTGGAAGGGGAGACAGAAAGGGTATAAAGAGAGAGAAAAGGAAAATACAGTTGTTTGATATAACCTAAAATAGCTCATGGGATTGCTTGTATGTGCTTAAAGATTTGGATTGAATGCAGCTTCTCTAGGGCAGATTTTGCCCAACCATTGAATTAAGACCCAATGAGTTGTTGGGATCTAGCTCATTCTGCTTTCTGTGCCAGCTGGATTCACATGAAGGCTGTAAGTAATCAAATCCTTTTAGGAAGTAGAGGATAGATGTTCAACACAGAAATAAAGGACTGGAATAGGTCATGTTGAGTAATTGTGATCTCAAGTTCCTGTCAATGTAAGAAATGGCCAAACCTGTGGAGAATTTGTGAGTTTATTTGATCCAAACTGACAACATACACTGAGGCGCAAGATCTCAAATGCTCCAGAGAATAACAGTTTTGCAGCTTCTTTTATGCATTTGAAATTAAGGACGGAAGTAAGATTACACGGAGGTGGGAAAAAGCAAGGTAGAGATTGGATTACAGGATAGTTAACAAGATTATGTGCTTTCTTGAGGGTGGTTACAGTTTATTTCCAAAGTGTGTTAACCTAGATGCACAGAAACAATGGACGGGGTTTGCTTCAGGCAAAGATAAGCCTTTTAATAAAAATTTTTATGCCTGTGGTATGACTACCCACCATGATCTACCCAGTTAGGAATTTATGATCCGATCACCCAGTGAGGTTACTTTCTGTAGAGGCCCCTTTTTTCGTCCACATTCCCATGCTTATAGTCTTAAGGAATACATGTAGGTCTTTTTCCTGTGAATTAGTTTTAAAATAATCATCCCAAATTATTTTTGACATTGTATCCATCTTAGATGACTGAATTGAGTGAGACCTAAAAAAAACAACAACAAAAAAGGCAGATAAACAGCAAAATTATTGCCTTATTAACTGACCAAGAACATGTAATTTTGTTGACATTTAGATGGGTATATTGCATCTTTAAAGTGGGGCTACAGGGCAAGGTCATTAAAAACATAAAACCTCAAAAACTTAATCAGTTGAAAAATATACTTTTTCATCTTGTGAACATTTTAATATGCCTTCTCCTGAACTTTCATTAGTTATATCTATGTTTAGAACATGTAAGTTTGCCCAGTAAAAGAGGTTTCAGATATTCAAATGAGAGGAACAGCATGGATTGTGATGTCTATACTAAAACATTGTTTTAGAAAGATAGGGATAGAAAAAGTGAATTTTCAGTGGTGTTTGATGAATTGCTTTGTGAGTAACTGAGACCACTTTCCTTACCGGCTCTATTACATATTCTGCTTTAGCTACTGTCTTTTCTTTTCTAGCTATTCAATACTATATATATATATATTTCATGTACAATAAGTTCTTTCTTAATGAATAAGTGAGTGCCTGGCTATGTATTATGCAGAAAAAAAATCATCTTAAGACAGTTTCTGCTCTGAAAGTGTGTATAATTAACGCATTGCTTATACAGTGTAATACATTGATACAGTAGCATTTATGATATGCAGTGTGTGGTGGATACAAGGATGGATAAGATCTTGATCTTAAGGGACTCTGTGTCCTAAAAGGACCCATGGGTAAGATTACAAGTATTTTAACGAATTTGATAAAAGAGATAACATTTAGAATGTTATCAAAGCCTAGGAGAAGGCAGAAACCTTTTGGAAGTGGGAGGTGGATTCAACAAACGCTTCTGAAAATGATTAAATAAATAATCTTAAAGGGCACTTGAAATAGTAAGGCACTATGACACTATAAATTTAAGTGCAAAATTGTGGGATGTTAACTTTAAGGGTAAAGTACTTAGGACCGTGAGTGGTACGCTGGAAAAACAGAAAGAGGAAGCAAAAACACAGGATTGAAGCTAAAACATTGGACTACAAGCCGTGTTCTACCACTTCTTGACGGAGAGGTTTTGACCAGGTCATTTGTATTTCTGCTATAAATATCACTTGATTATACTTTTTATGTATTTCTGTATTTGATTTAGTAATATTTTGTTAGAGTTTTACATCTTTGTTCATGAGGGTCTCCTTTTGTGCAATGGTTTCCTTTTTGTGCAATGTCTTTTTACTTGGTTTTATCATCAGAGTAATGCTGGCCTCATGAGTTGGAAATTATTTCCTAGAGTTTTCATTGAATTAGTACTATTTTTTTCCCTAAAACGGTGGAATTCACCAGTGAAGTCATCCGGCCTGGAGTTTTCTCTGTGGGAATGTTTATAACTCCAAATTCCATGTTCTAAAGTCTGCTTTGTCTGACACTAGTATAGCCACTCCAGCTTATTTTCTCCTTGACTGTTTTTAAGATTTTCTCTTTATCACTGTTAGTCAGCAGTCGAATATGATTTTTTTGCAGTGTAGTTTCCTTTAGGTTTATTCTACTTGGATTTGTTGAGCTTCTTATATTTGTAGGTTTATAGTTTTCATCACATTTGCAAAATTTTCTGCCGTTATTTCTTCAAATATTTTTCTTCTGCCTTCGGGACTCCACTCTAATCACATGTATATTAGAATGTTTGATATTGTCCCACCTGTCACATCATCCATTTTTTTCCAGTCTTTTTTCTCTATGTGCTTCATTTTTGGGTACTTTCTATTGCCATGCTTTTAAGGTCACCAATACTTTCTTCTCTAGTTTCTAATCTTCAGTAAATCCTATTCAGGATACCATTCAGGATACTTTTCAATTCAGAAACTGTATTTTTTTATTTCTGAAAGTTCTGTTTGGGACCTTTCTATGTCTTCCATCTCTCTTACCTACATTTTCTTTTTCTTCTTAAAGTGTTTTAATTTTTTTTTTAAATTGGGGAATATTGGGGGAACAATGTGTTTCTCCAGGGCCCATCAGCTCCAAGTAGTTGTCCTTCAATCTCGTTGTGGAGGGTGCAGCTCAACCCCAAGTCCAGTCGCTGTTTTCAATCTTTAGTTGCAGGGGGCGGAGCCCACCATCCCATGTGGGAAATGAACTGGAAACCTTGTTGTTGAGAGTTCGTGCTCTAACCAACTGAGCCATCCGGCCGCCCCTCCAGCAGCTCAGGGGCAGCTCGTTGTCTTCAATCTAGTTGTGGAGGGTGCAGCACACTCACCCATGTAGGAATCGAACCGGCAACCCCGTTGTTCAGAGCTCGCGCTCTAACCAGGTGAGCCATCTGGCCGCCCTCCATATTTACCTTCCTTCACATACAGAGCATACTTACATTAACTGTTTTAACTTTCTTGTCTGCTAATTCTACCATCTCTGTCATTTCTTGTTCAGCTTCTACAGATTGATTTTTTTCCCTATTGTTCCTCTTGGTTATGGGTCATATTTTTTGCATCTTTGCATGCTTGATGATTTTTTTATGAGATGCCAGATAAAATTGTGAGTTTTATGTTGCTTCCTAGATTTTGTTTAATTTTCTTTAATTGTTTTGGACTTTGTCCTAGCATGCAATTGATTAGAATCAGTTGGATCTTCTTGAGGCTTCTTTTAAGCTCTGTTAGGGCAGGATCCATAGGGCCTTTCATGCTAGGGCTAATTTAGCCTCATTTCTAAGGTGATATCCTTCTGAGGATTCTAGTCAATGTCCCATATAGTACAACATCTTTTCAGTCTGGTTGGTGGGAAAATGAACTATTTCCCACCCTGTGAGAGCTTTGGTAGTTGTTTTGCACACTTTTGTCTGGTGTCTTTTTGAAATCCTTTGCATCGTTTCCTCTCACGCACACACAGACCGGTTCTCAGCCAAAGACAGAGCTGCACAAGATCTTTCTGCAGATTTTTAAAGCTTTTTCTGTGGAGCTCCCTCCTTTTGGTATTTTGTTCCACACATTGAAGCTGCTTTGGTTTCCTCAAAATCAACCTTTGTCTTTTCAAATCAGAAGGATTGTTGGGCTGTGTTTGGGTACCCTGTCTCTGCATTATGGCCTAGAAACTTCTCTGGGCAGTACGTTGACACAGCTGTAAAGATTGCTTTGTTTGTTTTCTCAGGGATCATAGCCCTGTGCTATCTGTTGTCCAATGTCTGAAAAATGTTGCCTCATATTTTATTATCTGGTTTTCTAGTTGTTTAAGGAAGGTGTATAAATTTAGTCCCTCTTATTCCAGAAGCAGAAGTCTCTTGCCTTCATTAAAAGACATTTTCACTGAGTATAGAATTTTAGGTTGCAGTTTTTTTTTCTTTCAGTACTTCAAAGATTTTGATCCAATGTTTTCCAGCATTCATAGTTTCTGATAAAAAGCCTCCTGTAAATTTTATCTTTGTTCTTCTGTACATAATACTCCTTCTTCTTCTGGCTCCTTCAAGATTTTCTCTTCATCTTTGTTTTTCAGCATTTCATTATGATGTGCCTAGATATCTTTTTCTTTGTATTTATCTTGTTAGGGGTTCCATTTCTTGGATTCTATGGTTTGTTGTCTCATTTACTTTGGAAGCTTCTTGGTCATTCATTATCTCTTCACATGTATCTTCTCTTCCTCTCTCTCCTGTCTTCATTGATTCTAATTACACGTGTGTTAGCTCTGTTTGATATTATTCCATAGCTTTTGAATGGTCTATTCTGTCTGTCTTATTTTTGTTTCTCTTTGTGTTTCATTTTGGGTAATTTCTATTGATCCATCATAGTCAAATTCACTGTCCTTTCCTCTGCTGTGTCCAGTGTGTTGATAAACCTATTGAAAGATTTTTTTAAAAAATCTCTAGTGTCATATTTTTCATTTCTAGCATTTCTATTTGACTCTTTGTAAAAATAGTTTTCTTCTCACTGTGGAAATTTTCTATGTGTTCATTATTTTGTTGGTCATTTTGTCTCTTGAGGATATTTTTCCCTTAATTTTTTTTTTTGTCTCTTGTACTTTATCATTGGATATCAAACGCCGTGTGTAAAAGAACAGCAGGGTTGAGGTAATAATATTCATGCTCAGAAGCGGGCATGCCTCTTCCTCTATTAGGCCGTCGGTGTGGGGGGTTCAGTCAATCTAGTCCATAGTTGAGCTGGGTTTGGTTTACGTTGTTGCTATAGTTATCTTCAGTGTACCACAGACTTCAAGTTGTTACAGCGGACTGCCATTTACCTTGTGCTTAGTTTGAAGCCTGGAGTCCTGGAGAGTTTATCTCATAATTCCTGCTCCACTCAGTTTTCAACATGCTTTGCATGCCTATAGGAGAGGTTTTTCTCTCTACGCTCTTGATTCCTCCCAGGAGTGCTGTTGTTTATTAGTTGCTTCAAGGCTTGTGGTGGGGCTACGGGTCTGTCTTAGGCAGGACCTGTGCACCTGAGCCTCAGGACTGGGTCTTTTTCAGTGTTCCATTTTATCTTAATTCTGTATACCCATGGGCTGTAGAGATTTTTGTAAAATAATCCACATATAAAATCACTTGGACTTGTTTATCCTGTCATCAAAATGCATAGAAGCAATATGACAGAGGTGTTTGTAAGATGGGGTTTGTTTGTTCATTCATTCAGTTGTTTGATTAACAAATATTTACTGTGCTAGAAACTCTGTTAGGTCCTGGGCTACAAGCAGAAATAATATCTGGTCTCTGTTCTCAAATTGTGCATAGTTTAATGGGGTAGACAAATCACTTGCTAAATGATAACACGTTAGGATGTTGTAATAAACGTGAGAGAACTGCTATGGAAGGACAGAGAAAACTGTGCTTCAGAGAGAATTGTGACTTTTTTTAGTACATTTTCTTTACATAGTTTTGTAGAAAAGTCTGAATCTGTTAGAGAGCGTGTTTCAACAGTGTCACATCATGTGCTGTTGTGACATGCACAACAAAGAAGCAGAATATAAGAAACCAGGAAACCAGCAATAATGTGTGTATCTTGACTCAAGTATTTGGCTTCACGTAATCTGTAAATGGAAATGTTTTCAGTCCCATAAACAAGTAGATACCAATTAGATAGATGCCAGTATATTTCACAAGGCTCTTTATTTGATATAGAAGGCTACCTTCAAGTCAATGTAAAACATGAAGGATCCTCTTAAAATTGAGAACTACAGTCAACCCTGAAGTCAAAACTTTAAAGGCTATTCAATGCCCAAGGTAGGCTTTCATGACTCATTTCATTGAATTGAAACATACTCTAATTTATTCAAAGCAATATTTCAGTTACCTATTCTTTAATATGCTGAAAGACTGGTATAGTAATTTGGAGAAATAACTTCATTAACAAGTGGAGTATTGCTGCAGCAAGAGTAATTGCCTGATACTAATGGGGTAGCAGTATATCCAGAGATTAAAAGAGAGTTTTAAGAGGTTAAAAACAACAGCTGTGTTTAAGGATTAGTGAACTTTAGTTCGCCTCCAGAAAATGAAGCAATTACTTTTTTGTGTGAAATGTTTCATTACGTGTAACATTAATTTAAACAAGAAATTGATAGTTCTAAAGTATTAAGGAACTTTTGGCTGAGCTTTTCCTGTTGGAGTTATATACCATAACAAAGTAAACCTAATCTTTTGAGTACCTACCTTGAGTACTGAGTTCTTAGAAATGGCTTTTACTGTTGTATTCATAAGTTCCTACTTGTCAGAGCTTCTAAAAGTGGGAAATCGGGTTGTTTTGTTTTATAAAATGATTTTTTGTTTTGTTTGGGAAGATGTAATCTGCAATTTTTGTAGATAATACTTTGTACATAATACTCTTGGACGTCCAAATTGGTTAAGGTAGATATATTTATAATTAAATTAATATTCTGGTTAACAGAGTGCATTCATTCTACAAAAAAACTACATTGGTTTTCAAAGTTTTCTGAATATTTAGAATCCAAGGAGATACACATTTTATACTCATATTACATTAGATATAATTGTATTGTTTAGATGATTTGACCTTGAGCATATAATTTCATCTCTCTAGATTTTAGTTTCCTCAATTACAAAGTAATGCATTTGGATTATATAATCTACATGTTCCCTAATGAGATTTTTAAAAAGATTCTTAATAATCTATCAGTGCCTCCTGATTTTGAATAAGGACTAAATTTAAAAAAAAGAAATTCTGGGTAGCAGACAAATTTTTTGTATTTTCTTAATTAGCATATTGAGTATGCAAATGAATATAGCTTTGGACGATGTACTGTGACTACCTTTCCATTATATATTGTATCTAACATTGACAAACTTTCCTAAGTTTTGTCCCAAGTTCTTTTTAAAAAAAATTCCATTTATTAAAGTATATTTAAATGGTTTTTGCTATTTGCTGTTGTTTTTTTAAATTGTCATCATTCAAGGTAGTCTTTTAAATGTTTTTTTCATTGGCATCCTAATCTCTTCAATTTCTACTCTTATCTCATTTTCACTGTTGATTTGTTGCCCAAAACATCATTAACATTATTCAGAAACTTTGGCTTTGGATACATACCCAATCAAGACTTACATGAAAATTCTTTTAAAATTGTTTAATTCAGCAGACAATTTAGATTATTCATTGAATCCTCTATAATTCTTGCAGAAGAGAAGACAGCACATAAAATAACCACGAAGAGGTGGAAAGGATTGTGATGAGCACTAATTCATCCAATTGAAAGAAATAGCTAGAGTAAATAACCTACACAAGTCTATCCATTTATTCTGTATGTCCCCTGCAGCACCTGCTGTACCCTATACTTATAATGGAGGAGCAAATATTTGTTGAATGAATGAATGATCAAAATAATGGACAGTATAACTTTGCCACAAATTGTTTTTGGACCATCAGAGTATTTATTTAAATTATATACTGTGTGAATAGATGTATGAGATGCTGAAGAAGAGGAAATTCACATACAAAAACTGTTCCTGTTGTTTCTTTTCCATTCTGTAATAGTCATCATTTTTACCTTCTTTTATGTGAATTTAGCTGTGTCAGTTATTCTTTATTCTTTGTTTACTTCTAATTTCAACATTTAAAAGTTATGAACTATTTCAACACACAGAAAAGTATAGAGAGTATGAAACATCCATGTAGCCACATCCAGATTCAGCCAGAATAGACACTGAATTTTTTATAACAGTATATAGTTACAAATCAGTCTTGCTAGTCCTATATTAATTAGTTATGTCCATTATCTCCAGACTGTGCTGCTAGTGGTACAAATTAAAGAATCACATAGATAAATTAACAATTATATTCTCTTTGAGTCTATTTTTTTGGCCTTTAAATTGGTCACTTTGCATTACTTATATGAATTTCTAATGCAAACAGAGAAAGCAAAATTTTTTTTGTGTGTGTGTGTGTGTTTGCACGTGTGTGAAATCTATAATGAAATATCAGTTTAGAGAAGGAATTATATGTTTAAGGTCTTCAATTTTGTGAAAACAATGATTCCACATTTCTTCAAGTGGCTGCTATAGAATGGAAATTGAAATCCCTGGGTGGGAAGTGTGCTAGAAATCATAGTATTACTTTTCAAAGTATTTTGCATCCCCTTATATGTATGTTCAGTACTTCATTTCTAACCCCTACACACTAAATCATGCTGTGATTCATAATACTGTGTTATGTTTTAAATTCAAATATTGTTTTTAAAGGGAAATTGCTACTAATGTTGGCTAAGCTGCACATAATAGTTTAGTAAATGGTTGTAGGTTTGATTCTTCTCATGTCAATCTAAATGTGAACTAATATTTTCCAAAATCCTTTCAAGACATTGAATAATTGTTTCAGTAAACTAAATGCTTTACCAAATAATATCTATTTATGAAGTATAGTTGAGTTTAGTTAATTTATTATTTAAAGAAAAAAGTAATAGGGGCATGTCTACGTAATTAAATGTTAATAGATATTTTTTGAGTGGCCCAGGGTTCAGAGAAAGAGTCAATTTAGTATTTTAACAGAGAAATTAAATTATAGATCATTGAAAACTTTCAAAAGTAATGTATGACTTAATTTGCTCTATTTTTTAAATTTTTTTAAAAAGAGCAACTATTGAAATATAACTTACATAAATAAATGTACACATTTTGATGAGTTTTGAAAATGTATATACTCATGCAACCACTTTCACAATCCAGATATAGAACATTTCCATCAAACCAAGAAGTTCGTGATCTTTTCCAGTCAATCCCTAATTCTCCCAGGCAACCACTAATCTATTTTCTGTTACTATAGATTAGATAAGACTCTTCTAAGGTTTCGTATGAATGCAATCTTATATGTACTCTATTTTTTTCTCTAGCTTCTTTTACTTAGTATAATGTTTTTGAGATAGATCCCTATTGTTGTGTATATCTGTTGTTTATTTCTTTTTTATTGCTAAGTAGTATTGTATGAATAAACCTACAGTTTATCCATTCATTTGTTGATGGATATTTGCGTTGTTTCCAGTTTTTGGCTATTGTGAATAACACTGCTGTGAACATTCATGTACAAGTTATTTTTTTTGTGTGTGGACATTTGTTTTCATTTCTCTGGGGTGAATACCTACGAGTAGAATTGCTAAGCTGTGTAAATGTAGGTTTAACTTTGGAAGATATTACCAAACTGGTTTTCCAAAGTGGTTATATTTACAATTTTACATTATCTCTAGCTTCACATCTTTGTCAGTGCTTAGATACTATCTTTTTGTTTTATTGTCTTATTATTTGTATTGTCTTTAGCTGTTTTACTGGGCATACAGTGCATCTAATTGTGATCTTATGCACGTACCTGATAATGTCGAGCATCTTTCCTGTGCTTATTGGCCATTTGTATATTTTCATTTGTGAAGTGTATGTCACATTTTTTGCCCATTTTTAAATTGGGTTGTCTATCTTCTTATTAATGAGTTCTAGGAGTTCACTATGTATTCCGAATACAAGTCCTCTGTCAAGTATGTAGTGAGAGCGTTTTCTTCCAGCTGGTGGTTAGCCTTGGTGTTTCCTTAATGGCACTTTTAAAAGAGTGGTTTTTAATTTCGATAAAGTCTAACATTATTTTCTATGGTTCATACAATTTGTGTCCTGTTTTAGAAATCCTTGTCTACACAAGGTCATAAAAATTTTTCTCCTCTGTTGTCTTCTAGAAGTTTTTACAGTTTTTGCTCTTCTATTTTGTTCTACGGTCCATTTTGAGTTAGTATTTACATGTGGCATGAGGTAGAGGTCAAAGTTCCTTTTTGTTGTTGTTGCACGTGGATATTCAGTTGCTCCATCATCTTTTATTGAAAAGACTGTCTTTTCTCCATTAATTTACTATCTCATCTGTTTTGAAAATCAATCGATGATGTATGTATAGGCCTATTTCTAGCTAGGCTCTCTGTTCCGTTTCATTGATGTGTCTTTTATGCCATTAGTACATTGTCGTGATTATTGTGGCTTTATAGTGAGTCTGGAAATGTGGTAAGTCCTCCAACTTTGTTTTTGTTTTTCAAATTGTTTTGGCTATTCTGGATGCTTGCATTTCCATATAATTTTTAGAACCAGCTTATCAATTTCTACTAAGAAGTCTATTGGCATTTCGATTGTGATAGCACTGAATCTATACAAGAATTTTGGGGGAGAACTGACATTTTAACAATATGAAGTCATGCAATCCATGAATATGATATGGATCTCTTTTTATGTAGGTATTCCTTAATTTCTCTTAGCAAAGTTTTATAATTATCATTTTGCAGATCTTGCACAAATTTTGTTAAATGTTTTCCAGAATATTTCATGTTTTTAAAAACCTTAGTTTAAATCAGATTTTTAAAACATTTTAATTTCCAGATGTTTGTCTCTAGAAATGAAATTTATTGTAATCAGGAAATATATTTTAAACACAACTAAGACAAATCATTAGAAAAAAACCCTCTACTTATGAGATCTGAATAATTTGGTCAGATTAAACAAATTTTGCCAATTTTTATTTTGTAGTTAAAAGATGTAGATGATTTTTAGGAGGGTAAATTTACCACCATTTTATGATATATGCATTTCAATAGATACATTTTTCTTTTTAATTTGTATATTGAATGTAATATTGTGACTTTTGTAATCATTAAAACTGACAAGTCAGCTAGAATTATTACATTTAAGTAAATTATTGCTTTTCTAATATATAAGTTTTTTATTGTATTTGTCTTCTTTTCTACTATATTACTATATAAAATGTTGGCTTGATCCCCCTCAAAATAACTGAAAATGTAAAATATAAAATAATGAGTAAGTCCTAACAAATCACTGCCATGAAAATACCAGTATCTTCAATAATAGTAAATTATGTGCACATATTTGAATGTAATGTTAATGAAAAATCCAATGGTTATATATCAAAGTATAATGACAAATTTCTGAAAATCATTAGCATATTGTCTGGTAATGATAACTGTTAGCTTCTCTCTCTTTTCCCTCATCATTCATTTTCAACCCTAAAACAGTAAAGATTAAATGGATCTTTCCTCTTAAGTGAATATGTGAATGTAAATAAGAGTGTGGTTTCACATAACAGCCCTCAGTACTTTAGATTCTTTGCTAATTACTATTGAGGTCTATTTCTAAAATCTGAGTGAATATAAAGATTTGAGGGTTGCCCCTTCAATATTTAAACTTTTTTTTTAATATTTAAACTTTTATCTTGTACTAATTGGCCTTGAGAGGCCATTGACTAAACCATTTGATCAAGTGCAACATTGTCTGGACTCATTCTGAATTTAAAATGTACTCTGAACTGTAAACCAATTGTTTACCAACGTTTGATTTTAACTGATTTATTATTTAATTTCAATTTTAAATTATTTAAATTTAAATTTAACTGATCACTTAATATTAACTGATTGATTATTTTATTACTGCAGCTCTCTATTAACTTTCTATGAGCACATTAGTACTAAATTTTTTGTTCTAGTAAGACATCATTTCAACAAAAATTGCATTTAAGTAACATTGCTTGAGTGGCCCAATGTATTCAGAGAGAATATTGAATCACTTCCATCAGACTTAAGATTTTACCATACCTGGGTAAGATTTAGAAATTGTATATTAAATAAGTTATATTTAAATTTAATAAAGATTATAGAAATATTAATTAATACATGGATAAAATTGATTGCATTTAGTTACCTGCTTAAAAATGGTAATATGTTTATTGCTTCCTCATATAATACATTCTCATTGAAAAACTATCTAGCAATATAAAAAATGTGAAAGTCCCCTTTTATCCCATAGAGACGGCATTTGTTAATGTTTAGTGGATTTCTTTCCAGACTTTTTAATGCAAATATAAATATAATTTTAAAAACACTGAATCATGCTAGGATATATTATTTTGTATTCACTTTTTTCATCTTTCCTTGCAGTAAATGTTAGACATCTGACCATATTAACCCATCAAATTTCTAGTTCATCTTTTTAACAGTTGCATTGTGCTGCATTATGAACTATTCCTTAGTTTATTAGACTCCTCATTGATGGGTAGTTAGATTTTCTTTGACTTTTTCATATTTTATACAGTGCTTTTAAGGGTTATCACTTTGTATTAATTTTCTATTGTCCTAACAAATTATCACAAACTTACTGTCTTAAAACAACATAAATTTATTATTATTACCTTACATTCCTATAGATCAGAAATCCGAGGGCTAAAATCAAGATATATGCAGACTGCTATCCTTTCTGGAACCTTAGAGGCAAATTCATTTCCTTGTCATTAGTAACTTCCAGAGTCTGCCCACATTCCTTGGCTCACGGCCCCCTTCCTCCACCTTTAAGATGGGGATATAGGAAGTCACCACTAGGCCTACTGAGTTGAGGAATACATCCCTGAGATCTAGGGATCAGAAAGCTATCATGGTATCTTCCTCTTTTACCCATGAAGCTAATGGCTGGACACTGGAATCCTTTTGCAGAAAAGACAAACATGTCTATCACCATGCTTTGCAACAGCAACAACTTAGCCAAAGTATCGTGTCCACATTTCAAATCTCATGTAAGTGCATCTAACCTATTTCACATACAGAACCTTTGCTGGGAAAGGAATCTGGGAAAGCAGTTTTCCTGCTTCTACAGGACATGTCAGCTTAGAAAGAAGTTGGAATGTAGGCGGTTTCTATTTCACCATGTCGTGGACGGCAGATACCTAGCCACGTGTTAAAAGGTTGCTACTTATTTGTATTTGCCTCATCGAGGTTGACCGGGAGCTAGGAAAGTGAGTCCTGTTAGGTGAGTTGGGATTCTTTAGTCGCAAAAGACAATCCATGCTAGTTGGTTTTTAACTGAAAAGGAAT
The DNA here is from genome assembly GCF_036562045.2 of Rhinolophus sinicus. Lineage (NCBI taxonomy): Eukaryota > Metazoa > Chordata > Mammalia > Chiroptera > Rhinolophidae > Rhinolophus > Rhinolophus sinicus. The sequence goes on from NC_133755.1 coordinate 30,271,409, forward strand.
TTATTAAAGTATTAAGGAACTCATGGAATCCTGGGAGAGCCAGAAAGTCACACTTGGGGGAAATGCATCACAAACAGTTTCCAAATCACATTAGAAAACTGCTTCAGTGAAGGTATTATTGATGCCACCACTTGTCACTGAATCCCATGAAACACTTGCCTCTTCTCTTTGCTCGCTAGTAAACTGAAGCCATGTGCAAGTGTATTTGATTGCAGAACCTGCGCTATTAGCAAGGTAAGGTGGGAGAGTGAGTTCTGGTTTTTACATGGGAGAGGAAGAATTCACAATGTGGGAAATTTTCCAAATTTTAAAAGGCTGTTTAGAAGATGTGTCCACAGTCATGAAGATGCCCACTATAGTCAGCAATAAGTTGAAGACAAGTAAACTTTATTTTATAAACTGAATGATCTGGTTTCACATGGTATCTAATTTTCTCTTTGTTAACTCTTAACTTTTTTATAGGTCTGGCTTAAACAGTCTATCCTGTCTCAGCCGGGTGATGCAGGACTGTTTTAGGACATTTATAGGCCTTAGGAACTCTTTTTTGGAGGCAAACTCTATCGAGCTTGTTAAAGTCCACCCACATCTTATGTTAAATACAATTTAAGTACAACCACATGTGTTAAATTGAAGTTTACCACTTGTTATGTTTTGTAGACGTTTGAACCTTTGTTAATTTTGATCAGTTTCTGTTTTGTATGTTGGTGCAATCTTTTTTTTTTTTAGATTTCAGATATTTTCATAAGTCTTTGGAAAGCACATAGCCCCCAAGCTGTGTGTCTGCAGTGCCTAATGCATCAAACAAACTTCATGCTCTGTGTGGAAGCCATTGTCCAAACTTGGACCAAAGGGGGACATTGGTAGCCTTCCCCAGCAAGACAGGGTTGTAGAAACAGTGGTAGTAAATGATGAGGTCCCCAAGGGTAGAGGAGGGAACAAGAGTCAGGCTGTGTGGTGCCTGTGTGTGTACAGCACAATAAAAGGAACACATTGCCAGTGGCTTTTGTCATGGTTTCGAAGATGTAATCCTGTTTTATGAGAACTGTAAAATTAACATATAATGCACCATAAAGGAAAAAATGTTTAGGTGTATAAAATAATAAGTGTATCACAAAATCAAACCAGCTAACATTACTATTTCTAAACAGGTAGCAAGTGATAACTGACCTTTGTCTACCATAGAATCCCTTTTAGCAAGGATCTGTTCAAAATGAATAAATCATTCCTCTGATCAGCCTTGTTAGTCTAATGTGACAATTTCACTAGAACATATTTTTCTGTGTTTTACTGATGTTGAAAAATCTCAGGACTTTTGTGAATGAGGAGGTCTGCCAGTTTCAGTATCCATTTTAGTTTTCTTATAAATCTATAAACAGTTGTGTACATTTATTGAGGTCCGGGAAATAGTCTTAAAAATGTTTTGTCTTCCACGTTTGATAGTAATGTTTTTTTAAAGTGCCAAGTGTTACAATTATCAGACAGAATAGATAATGTAGGGCCATCATTTCCTCTTTTTAGTATTTAGAACTTCTTGCTATCTGAGAAATACTCACACAGCGTCACTGGTTGTCCAGGTTTAGGTGAATACTCTGGAGAGGAAATTACACAATTATTTTAGGTAATTATACACGAAGGTTTATTAATTGTATAAGTCTAACCTGAGTTTAGTATGTAGGATATTGCGTAAATCTCTGGCTTCTATTTGAAAAATTTCCAAGGATCACCTCCAGGTATATGAAATAAAAAGGTTGTATATTCATCTGTGTATAATTTGCATATTTCTGCATAGGTTATGCAGTCAAGTCTCAGGCTGTTTTCTAGTTAATAGCTGTTGCTTTTGTGATGTTTTTCTTTCTTTTCTTTTTCGTGAAAGCAACAACAAATATTAGCACCCAACCAATACTTTTTTTCTAGTTGTGAGAGAGGGACTATACATGTAAGGAGAAACTACACAATGCTTGAGTGCAGTGAGGTGTATCCAAGACATTGCCTGGATTATTACTAGACCCTTAAAGGTAGTGTGGAAAATTTGGAGCTAAGAGCATTTAACTACATTAAAAAAAAAGTTAGTTTGATGGAGGTGTGTCCAGGCCTGTCACTCAAGACAGAATATCATCTATTTCGTAGCCTGCATTCTGCTGGTAGAAGCCTACCTTTTTATTTCCCTTGCTAAAAGTTTTTTGAAATAGTCTAAGGGATTAACTGTCACCTCATTATCTTTGTTAATCACTTCCAGAGCCTTTTGCTATTATCCATCACAGTGGTCTAGAGGATCATAAAGAAAGTACTAGAGCTTTCTTCACAAAGAAAGTTGATTCTTCGCTGCTGCCTATATCTGCCGTATATTTTCTTTGAACATTTGTGGGGTGGTAATGGGCAGAATTAAATGTTCCTTGAGAAGTGATTCTTGATATTGTGTTTGTGGGAAAAGTTTGATGTCAGAGCAATATTGAATGTCAAGTAAGTAAAACCATAGAAAATAAAACTCAAATCATTAAGATATACAACTAATATTTCCTCAGGGTGGTTTAGAATATTCTCCTATTCAGATAATTCTGTTAAGCAGTTTTCTCGAAAATTTTGAAGGAAGAAATACTTTTTCCTTGTTTAAAAACTTTAAAATTTTTGGCAATGCGAGGAAATTTTTTTAAAATATTTTTTCACTATTATAAACTTCTTTATTTCATGTGGCTTTTTACCCCCACATTGAGTATTACTGAGCTATAATTGACATGTAACATTGTATAAGTGTAAGATGTACAACATAATGATTTAATATATGTATATATTGTGAGATGATTACAATATGTTTAGTTAACATTCATCACCTTACACAATTAAAAAAAATTATTTCCGTTGTTATGAGAACTTTTAAGATCTGCTCTCTTAGCCACTTTCAAATACACAAAACAGTATTGTTAGTTGTAATCATGTTGTGCATGACAGCCCCAGAACTTACCTTGTAACTGAAAGTTAGTGTCTTTTGACCACCTTCACCCAATTCCTCCCTCACACCCCACCTCTGGCAACCACAAATCCCATCTGTTTCTGTGTTTGTTTTTTTTAGATTCCACATATAAGTGAGATCATATAGTACTTACGTTTCTTTGTCTGGTATGTTTCGCTTAGCATAATAACTTCAAGATCCATCCAGATTGTCACAAATGGCAGGATTTCCTTATTTTTTATGGCTGAATAATATTTCATTGTATACATATATACCACATTTTCTTTATCCATTTATTCATTAATAGATACTTAGGTTGTTTCTGTGTCTTAGATATTGTAAATAATGTTGCAATGAACACGGGGGTACAGATATCTCTTTGGGATGATGATTTCCGTTTCTTTGTATATATTCCCAGGAGTGGAATTGCTGGATCATATTGTAGTTCTATTTTTAATTTTTTGAGGAGCTTCCATACTATTTTCCATAGTGGCTGCGGCTGCACCAATTTACATTCCCTTCAACAGTGCAGCAGGGTTCCCTCTTCTCTACATCCTCACCAACATTTGTTATCTCTTGTGTTTTTGATGACAATGATCCTAACAAGTCTGAGGTGATATCTTATTGTGATTTTGATTTGCATTTCCCTAATGATGGGTGATGCTGATTTTCACGTATCTGCTGTATATTTGAATACCTTCTTTGGAAAAATATCTATTCAGGTCCTTTGCTCATTTTTAATCGGATTATTTGTATTTTTGCTATTGAGTTGTATGAGTTACTTATGTATTTTGGATATTAACCCTTTCTAAGATGTGTGGTTTGCAAATATTTTTTCCCATTTAGTAGGTTGCCTTTTTATTTTGTTGATCATTTCCTTCGCTGTGTAGAAGCTTTTTAGTTTGATGCAATCCCACTTTATTTTTTATTTTGTTGCTTGTGCTTTAGATGTCATATCCAAAAAATCATTGCCAGGATCCATGTCAAGGAGCTTTTTTTCTGTTTTCTTCTAGGAGCTTTATGGTTTCAGGTAATATGTTTAAGTCTTTAATTCATTTTGAGTTAATTTTTGTGAGTGGTGTAAGATAAGGGTCTAGTTTCATTCTTTTGCATGTGAATATATTTACATGTTTAATAAAAACAGCCGTGGACTTTTCTTTCAAAGGCAGAAAACTGAAAATTGAAGTTATAAAATGAAGATGCTCTCTCTCAGCTAAGAATGCCTTTCTAGAAATGTATAAATGCAATTATCCTTTAATAAGTAAACATATCTTCACATTTTCTCAGTAATATGTCATCGAAAAAAATTAAAAGATGACATTGCTATTCCCAGTAACAATACAAAATGAAAACAATTGCAACACAGATCCAGGATGTGAGAGATGAATAATTAAAGTGTGATAGTTTAATATTTATGAACAGGCTTATAGACTTCATAATTACTCAGGTGAAATACTATTTTCTTTGTTTTGAAAGCATTCTCTTTTTCTTTCTAAATCAAAAACAGAGAAAAATTTGAGGCACATGACTCATTTATAGTTTTTAGAATAACAATGGGTAAAAATGTTTGAAAGACTTAGGAATCCTTTCATCTCTCTGACTTTTTATCGTTTTCATTCAGTACCTAGTTTTTGGTTGCAAAATAATAGGAACTGATGCTAATTTGAGTAGAAATAAAATTTACTGGATGTTGGTTGGGCAATTCCCAGAATCTGTGGGGAAGGCTGGAAAATGTGGGGACCTGGGAAATGGACAGATCAACCTGCAGGATTAGTCTCAGCCTTCCCAAGAGGTGAGTTGCTTTTTGATGAAGGGATACCTAGCAATAGTGAATTTCCTGGGTTATCAGCCTTCGGCTTTACCTTTTTCACTGTAAAGTGAGCATCTTTTTCAGAATCAGTGTGGTGTGATGTACAAATGTTCATTACATCTATCTCAGCTTTTCTTTCCTTGTCATCTTTCCTCAATATCCTCAACCTGCAGTAGTAATAAGAGTATCATAAATATTTTAGTGGATTCCTAAATAGGCATAGTATTTCTTCCACTGGTTGCCTTCGTTTTAATGGAATTATCCCAGGAGTGAACCTAGATGTGAGGACAAGGAATCAGGTTCAGACTCGATACTTCAAGACTCAACTCTTACAGCATTTCACACATCCGTCCTTCCCTCCCTTTATTTTCCTGTGCTGCAGGGATATAAGATCTTGGAAATAATCTTATGAGCACAGTTATCACACTGACTTGTCATTTAAAAAATATGTCTATTTTTCCCACAGACTATGAACTACGGGAGAATTAGAAACAGGTTTTATTTAAATATATTGAAATTTAATTTATTTTAAATTTATTTTCTGCATCTGACACTATGGTTGGGATATAGTAAGGGCTCTGTTTTTAAAATAACATATACATACGGTTAGAATCAAATATTATGAAGGACTTATGATGAAAACCAACAGTTCCTTTTCCTCCCTGCCCTACCCCTGTCCTGCTTCTCAGAAGCCAATACTTTTAACTTTTCCAAGTATTTTTTTCTGACAGTTATTTTCATATTTCTTTAAAAATATGCTTAACCTAGTATTCCTTGATTCATCAATTTTCGACAGCTTATTGACTACCTTCCAACAGTGCTGAGATCCATACCTATTACTACTTTTGGTTTTTGGAATAACCAGCATGTGCATTATTTTAACTTAAGGAATATTCACTACTGAGCTAAGTACTACTCTTTTATTATATTTTCTTTCTTATAGAGCTTTCTTTTTCCCGCCCCCTTGTACAATGTCCTTTCTCATACAGCTTTTCTACTGCTTCTGTGCGGTATATATTTCTTTTTTTTTTTCAAGTCCTCTATCATTATAGCTTTTTAAGTCAGTTATGTTTCCCCTTGTCTGCCTGCTCGAGTCTTTAGTGTGTTTTTTTCGTTTAAGCCCACAACATGGCTGAAACTAGGACTTTATTTTACTATTTTCCTGGGCTGAATCTCGTTTGTTTGTCTGTTGTTGTCGTTTGGTTTTTTGACCTATGTCTTCCTCCTTGGTGTCCTTTCTTGTTCTGCAGAAACACATCTTCAAGTATTATATCTTCCTAAGAAAGAGAGGGAAAATTTCTGAGTCCTTGTATATCTGAAGACATAGTCTACCTTAACGTTGTATCATTTATTTGTTTTGGTGTAAGTTCTAGTTAGAAAATAATTGCCCTTTAAAAAGTGGAGTCCTTATGTATTGTCTTCTAGCATCCAGCATAGCAAATAGAAGGTCTGTCATTTGTTTTGTAAGATTTTTGGATTCCTTTTTGTCTTTGGTCTTCTGAAATTTCTCAATGAAAAACCTAGTTATGTATCTTTAAAAAAAATTAATTATTTTGCACATGAATAGGCGCTTTTAATTGGAAGGTTCACACCCTTCAGTCTGAGAAATTCTTTTGTATTATTCCCTTGATCGTTTCCTCATTTTTGTTTTCTCTGTACTCTGTTTTGGAACTTCTATTAATCAACATTGGATGAACTAGATTGATCCTTTGTTTCTGATTTTTCTTTGCCTTCTATACAATCACTGTAAAAAAATAAAATAATATAAAAGTGTTTACAGTGAAAAAGTCTGACCCCTGATCCCATATACCCTAGTTCCCTGAAGTAGCCCTATACCACTTTTGTTTTTGTTTCTTTGATCTTTCTGGAGGCAATCCATGCATATTGCTGAAGAGATTGTGCACCAAAATACTTGTTTTCTTCTTCCTAGAACTACAGCTGAAATATAATTTTCCAACTTCTTGCGCTGTTAGATGCAACCATGTGACTAAGTTCTAGCCAATGGAGTGTGAATAGAAGTGATGTGTACCATTTCTGGACTAAGGCTTTTAAGGAGTGCCTAGGTCTTCTCTTTTCTCCTTCCACCAGAGAGATGCAGAAAGTAACAAGGCCTTTAGGGGCTGGTGTGGCCATAAAATAGTAGGATCGTGGACTCATAAATCATTGCTTGAAAGAAAGCAGCCCATTGACCAGGAATAGAAATGAACTTTCATTGTATTGGGCCTGATGGTGATACTGCCTAACACCCATATTCAGTCATTTCTCTGCTAAAAAGAAAGCTGTTTATGAAAGTTTCTTTTCTTTATCATCTACCCTTTCTAACACATTATTAATTTTTAAGAGTTCTTTCTTCTGTAATTTTTTTCCCTTTTCATGGACTCAGTTTATACGTATACAATATCTTCTTGGATTTCTCTGAGACTTTCAGAATTTTTTTTTTAAATCTATTTCCCAAATTACTTCCATCTTCTCCCAGCTCATTTTTTGTTTGTTTGCTTATCTTGATCTTTCTCTTTTATGTTTCAGCTTTTTCTCAAGTGTTTGTTGAGGATTAGTTGTCCAATCATATGTAAGAATGAGACAAAAGAAACCAGTTGAGGTCTCTGCATCCATGGGTAGGGATCTGTTTAGAATAATCAGCTGGGGAGCTCCTAATGTCTGAATGGCAGTCTTTCTTCTGTGGGCTGTTCAGTGTCTTTTTCTTTTGGTAGACACCTGGCTGCTAGGGATCAACTAACTACCTGCGTATAGATTTTCAGTTAGTACCTCTAGTTTTAGTTCTGATCTTACCCCTCTTCTCTTATACCTGCTACTTCCAAGCCTGCAAACTCTCTAGGATTCTGACGGAACATTATCTCCCTTCATCTTTTGGTTCTTCCTCCTTGCTTCATAATTGTCACTCTTCCATCTGCTTTCTATCTTCCATAGGGCCAGTCTTTTTTCCTATCACGTAACTTCCTTCTTTCTCATTGCTGTTGTGGGTTTGTACTTTGAAACTGCTGTATTACCATTTTAGTGGCACTTGTAGAGGAAGAAGAGATAAAAATGTGTGCTGTTTTCAGTGTTCCAAATTCTGCTGTTTACGGCCGCTGCATATGCAAGCTTTGCCGCTTGTTGTGTCAGTCAGCCAGCTCTACTTGAAGAGCTGAGAGCAGGATGGGGACAAAGCTAAATCTTTAAATATTTGGCTTTTAAAATACATGATGTAAAACATTAAACAAGTCCTTGAATTTAAAAAAGGTACCCCTCTGATAAATAGTAAAATCTCACACCCTTGTTTAATATTATTCAAAATTAGAACACTCAATATTGTGACTCAAAGTTAAGAGACAAAGACTTGCTTTGTTTTTCACTGTACAGACTCCTTTAGAGACTTTGATTCGGAATCTGCTCGCTACAACCATTCTATACTATCCTCAGAGAATTGCTAATTTAAAGACTGCATTGCATGTTATAGCCCATGACTTAAAGAAGCAAATGTTTAATTGCATCTAATGTGAAAAATTCAGCACATATTTCAAGGGAAATTTTGAATAATATTTCTAACCAAATGATACAGAATTATAAATATAATACTTGTAGTTCATGTTGTTAATAAATTCAAGAAAAACATTAGCTGTTTTTATGTAGATATTTACATATGTAAATCTTCTGTTAAATTTGCTTCTGTTCTGTTGACTACTTAGAGAAAAATCTGCTTTATTTACACCATCACTTCTTTTGGACATTTTTTTACCATAGCTTAAATAGTGTTTACATTTTTAATTTTAGCTGCCTTCTAGAAATAGAACTCCTTTACAAAATGAACATGAAAGGTAATTTGCTTGAAGAATCCCTCATTCATGCTCATAGATTTTAGTCATTATTTTCTTTTATTACCATTTTTCACTTTGAATTATCCTCCTTTCTAACTTTTAATTTGCTGTCTTTTCTTCAGTCACCTTTATAAAGTAACAGTCATAATGATAATGCTAGGCTATGTCACCAGTATTTATGTAGGCCTATATACCTGGTCTCATAAAAAAAGGGATTCAACCCTAAATTGATAAAGGAAATGATTCTTGTATTTTTATAATGACTTGATTCATGTTAATTACAAAAGTAAAGAATAATTAAAAACAAATCAAAGCTCTTTTTTGATAATGTCAAGGTTTTTAAATGAATACAGCATCATCTTACCAAAAGACAGCAATATTTCAAATCCAGCTGAGAAGAGACTAATGATCTATCTATCTAGTTTCTCTTAACCATTGTTAAAACACCCATTTTGATGGAGAAGATTTACTTACATTGTGAGATGAAGAATATCATGACTAAAAGAAGAGAACAGCAATTGCAAATTATCATAGAGATATAAAGATGGGTCATTATAGACTCATTGATAGTTAATAGAGCAATCAAAAACAATGCCATTTGATACGAACTATTTTGATTACAGAAAGGCTATGACTCATTTTTGCATACATATATACAAGAAAATTTTCAGATTTATAAGAGTGACCCTTTAATTATTCATATTTTTGGTAACACAATGTGTAAATGATGTTACATTTTTCAAAGGGCAAAAGAACTGTTAAAAACCATATGTATAAAATGGAGACTATTACAGGAAAATTGATTTCATTCTCTCTCTAGTTCTATCCCTGGTTGAATCCATTAAGCAAAAAAAAAAAAAAAAAAATTTTAATAGCTTTGTCCATGACTTTAAAAAAAAATACATGAGAATCATTTTACCAAATAATTTGCTTTACAAGAGTAACTGGAAATTATGTCAATTTTAAAACACAGATTACAAATTTTTTTGAATATAATTTGTTTGTATAAAATAAAATTAAAGGCAAAGACAATTTAACACAATTGGTAAAAGGAAAATGTACTTAGCTAAGGGGTTGCTTGACTGTAAGTAAAATAAATATTTGAACTTTGGTACAAATAGAAAGTTGCAGTTCTACCATTGAGAATGATTTCCTAACAATTAAGAAAATCTAAACAATAGTGATGAAGAGTATCTGGGAAAATATTCAGTGTCGAGAAAAATGCTAAGAATTTATATTAGTACAGATTATAATCAAATGCATTCACAAGCTCAGTTGTCTGGTGAGACTGAAGAATACTTGTAATTCAGAGTAGTCAGATTACCACCAAGCACACCAAAATAAGATACTTAGGATGAGTTTAGGTTGATGCTGCATTCCAGACATCTATGACTAGGAAACACATAAGTAATACTTCGGCTTAAAAATATTGCCTATAAAGCGTGGCTAGTTAGCTCGGTTAGAGCGTCGTGCTAATAACCCCAAGGTTGCTGGTTCGATCCCTGCATTGGGGCACTCTTTGCCCTCCTTAAAAAAAAAAGGAAAAGAAAATTGCCTTTAGGTTTCAAATGTAAATTAACATGGAGCACAGGATGCCAATAAATAACTACCACAAAATATACTAGATTCATACTATACTGAACATATATGACCAAAACCAGATTATATGTTTTCCTTTTTGATAAAAATATGAAAGGGTTTGTAGATGTAGCTAATTCTTTAAGTAAACACAATCCAAAAATGTTCCCCAAATGTCTGTGTGTGTGTGTGTGTGTGTGTGTGTGTGTGTCTGTGTGTGTACACCCATTTTTCTCAGGCTTCACACTAGCTTAGAGGTATGGAGTCACATTAACTATAACTGAAATTCCACTGGCTCTTGTAACTACCGCTATTGCAGAACCTCAGCTAATGTGCCCCTGAAATATTCCTGAGAGTCTCCGAGAATGTCACAAACGCTCACACACAAGGCCTCTTTCACCTGGTATTCCTATGCCTGTCAGGAATTAGATGGATGTATTTATTGCTCTTCTAAGTCTCTTGCCCTACCCATTCTGAGCAGTGTAGAATGTGGAGTGATGGTGGTGAAACATGGGCGCATGCATTTCTCCCCTTTGGATTTCTATGTGAGAGGGATTCCAAATCAGTGCTGCTTATCTTTCTCTTACGTAGAATCTTCAGTGAAACAGTTCTTCGAATTTGTTTTTCGTGAGTCTCATGGAGGGTGCTCAAACACCAGAATCACTCTTTCTGTCCGACAACTCTTAAGGACCACATCAATGTGCTTCATTTCCTCTTTCACATTCCTTTTTGTTTATCTGTTTATTTTTAGTACAGATTTCTTCTTACACGGTTCTTCAGCAACTCCCTCCACCCAACCCCACCCCATACACTTGTTGGCTTTATCTCACTGATGTAGGTGATGTTGGATCTGCCGGCAGTTTCTGGGTGTGGGCCAGGATTGTGTCTCGTGAAGCCAAAGAATGGAAACATGGACCAGGGAGGGGCAAAGAGTTTTAAAAAGAGGATAGTTTATTAGAGGCAGGAGAAGAGGTTACAGTTCCCAAGCGGGAGGGGGTCCCGAATGGGGGTGCCCCATGACTGAGGCAAAAGCTCTTACTTTTATACCTTCCCTTGTCTGCTTGGGAAAGGGGGCTGGAGCCTTCTAATAGAATTCATCTATTAGATTTTTCCTGTTTGCTCATCCTGAAGGGATTAACAACTAACCCATTCCTATCTATCAGATCTGCTCCTTTGTCTGGCCAGAAGGGATTTGAGATGATCTATTAACCATAAGGCGTATTCTGATGTCTCTGTCCTAGAGTGAAGGAGACATTCCAGGGCCTGGAGTTTCAGGATATGGCTGTTTTTTTGTTTATTCCACCAGGGACCCCCTGTCTACCTCGCAACCATACTAACTAACCTGTCTCATCACTAATGTACTAGACATGTAAATAAGCGATATAATTTGAGTTCTTTCCCAAGAGGCTCCTCAGCCACTATGGAGATGAGGTTCTAGAGGGTCACGTGCCAGCCTGACAACCTCTTGTTTAATATTTTGTTATTTGTTTGTGTTAGGGTTTTCTTCCTTCAGAAGCATGTAATGGCCTTAGCTTGTGTAAGGGAGCATGAAATTTGGGGGATACAACTCCAGATGCATGTTTGTCATGACTGTGAGTTTGTAAAACTATTACAGACATTCCAGGGTCCGCAGGCGTTTGCTCTGTGCAGTGTGATCTGACTGCTGGAGTCACAGTGGGAATGTGGGTATCGTTGGAGCAGGAGGCTGTTTTGTCTTTTCCTGTCTTTGAGTCTAAAGAAGGGATTTGAAATACAGGTTGTGAGAATCTGTGTTCCATCCATCTTGAACTGAAGGTTCAAATCAGAAAGCCTAGCGCTTCTCATAGCGCCCTCTGAGCCCTGCTACCCAAACAGATCTTGTCTGTTGGGTTCACCTACCAGCCCAGAAATGTCTGAATCCCACTTAGGCGCAAGCTGGCATCCCCACCCTATAAGCTATGCTGCTGACTTTGAAACAATGTGGAATGTGTTGGCTTGGTAACTCAGGTGATTTTATATGTGCGCACACACACACACACACACACACACACACACAACCTGTATACATACACAACTTTTCAATATTTCATGCAGAATGATCATATATTGTTAATGCAAACTAATAATATTTCTAGACATGTCATATTCCAACTATAGTTTTGGATGGTTGTTCAATCAGAATAGCCTTAGCCAGACCTGTATCTTTACTTCTTTCTTGGCCTCTATTTGATCATAGTGGAGCTACTGATGACTTACTGGGTTACCCCTTCAAGGTTTGGTCTTTGTTTGGTCTTTGAGAGTGTAATATTTTAATGTGAATGCAAGAGGAATGTGTAAGACAAAAGAATAAAACCTACCAGAGTAGGTTAACTTAACCAGAATTAGGCAGGCTCTCATTAAATAGGGTTACATAGTTTGTGACAGATATCATAATGATATATGTGTGTGTGTGTGTATAAATATATTAAGACAAAACTCCCTAAATCATAAAAATACTAAGTCACCAAAGGAGAAACTCTTCATAAAGCGAGAACGTTGAATTGGGACTTGAATAATACTCATAGAGTGGGTTTTCAGCTCAGAATGTTTGAGATTCTCAAGATGTAGGATCAATTCAAAGTATCTCATGTAGAACAGAGGAACTTGGCGGAGCCTAAGGAATAACCTGCCTTGTAGTCTCTGATGTTACACAAGAATCTGCCCCAAATATGATCTCCATTAAATGTCAAGTCAGGGCCGGGAATCACGCCAATCACACCTTTAATTTCCCTTTTTCCTCCTTTAGCAGCCCCGAAAGAGTTTTCACCAAATTGCAAGCGGGAGTCAGGTAATAATGTTTGTTTCTGAGCTTTCAGAGGAAGCTGTTTATTTTAGTAGGCAATTTTCATGTGTGATGAAGTGAAATGTTGAGAAGGCAGCCTCTCATCAGTGGACAAACAATGCCTAAGAATTTAGCTAATGGCCCCCCTTCAGTGCAGAGAATAGACGGCAACAATTGTACTTGCAGACTAGACCTGAGCTGCTTGTTTGGCTGCTAGGTGTTAATGCAAATTTGTTCTTCAGCTCATTCAACCCTGGAGCTTCCATCCTTTGATTTAATTAAATGTAATTGGTTACATTGCTCCTCCCAGGCCCCTGAGGTGTTTTTGTTTATTGCTTACTCTTTGCAATAAAGCTTCAATTCATGGCACAAAATGCTGGATAAATAAGTCTTTTTTTCCTATGTTGGATTTGCACGGAAATTATTCCATTCAAATAGTTTGGCTTTACTGTTAAAAGTAAATGGCCAGTGAAATAAACTCATTGGGTGGCAAATGTAGCATATCCAGAAGCAAGGGATTAAATAGGATAAATTGCATGAGATTAGGAAAAGTTTTGAAGTTGTAATGTTAAATTAGTAACGATTTGCAAGAATACTATGATACATCAATGCTGTAAATAAATAAGGCTTTATTAAGTAAGATTACCATTGTTATAGCACATATTATTTAAAAGTTACTTTAAAATGCCAGCTATGAAATAGTTTATAAACTCATTTTTTAATTGTGCAGAATTCTCTTACTCATAAATATGCAAGTGGCATTGTTTGGGACAAAAGCAAGAATGATATGGACTTAAATTAGGTCCGCACAATTAACCTATTCCTTTTTAATGAAAGATTTGTTTTCCTTCTGCATAAGTTTTGATTTTAACCTGAAGAAACTGTAAATGACGTTTTTTGTAAGGTGGTATTTTTTTCCCTTTCAAGTTTCATTTTAATTTGAGAAGTGGGATAAATTATCTTTGTTTTAACTTCTGAGGAAGAACTTAGAAACTTAAGAAAAATTACAAAAATACCATTAGCACTTCCCAGTTCAGTTTTAAGTGCCAAACTGTATAAATGACTTTACCTCTTTTAGTCCTTGTCAGTTGGATAAACTGGCCGGTCAGAAACTGCCATTTATTCTAGTGTTGCCTGCTTAGTTCCTTTATTGCTTTCTTCTTTTCCTGGCCTTTATTTTCCCCTCTTTTTTTTTTTTTTTTCACAGTAGAGGTATAAGGTACTGCACAAATTATATTTTTATTAATGCAATAGGCTTTCTAAATCTTGCTTTGTGACAGGCCTAGCTCATATCTTTTCTGATGGAAAAAATGAAAAATCCATGATAAGAACACAGGTATTCTCAGTGCAACCTAAAACTTCAATTCCTCACAATAGGATTATTTTGCAGGAATTTTTTTCTAGGCTCCTCTCATATTCTATTGCTGGGATTTTAAGCTGATCATGTTGTGCTATCAGAAAGTTAGGCTTTTCTTCTAGTGGATGCCCCACTGGTGGATGAAAACCAAGTATACTTATAATAGAATGTGAGAAAACACTCCCCTTGGAAGGTGGAGAACTGGACTCAGATGTCAGCTGAAAGGTAAGTGTGCAGAGAAGAAATGGAGTTCTATAGTCGCATCTTAGAAATGAGCTGTCAACGGGGCTATGCATTACTTTCAGAGAGTTTTAGTTAGCCTCCTCCATCAGCTGAGGTGTAAGCAAAAAAACCCAAATGTGGTCGTAGGTCCACGAACCTTGGATGGAAAATACAGCTGGATTCAGGGTGATTTAACTTCTCACCTCATCATCATACTGGCAAATAAGAACGTTTAACATATTACAATGTGCTGGACACTGAAGGTTTCTTTTGTAAATGGAAATGTAGTGTCACACAGAAGGGAGGGAAATATTCCAGTGGTCTTTTAGATAAAACCAGATACTCGTCACTCGTACTTGAGTAATTTTCTTCCCTGTGCCCTGGTAATAATAAGCCCCATTGCCCGTCCCCTGACTGCGACACTACTGAACCCACAGCTTTGATTGGAAACTCTCAACCCCTGACTGGTCTCGGGAGCACTGATTACTGAGGCACCCCACATGCTTCCCTCATAAACATTTGGCAGATCAGGAAGTGCTGAAAAGCGATGCCCCTGGCTCTCAGAAGAGGGTACTGGTGGGAGAAGAAATAGAACATTTTCCCTCTTGCAGCTGTCAGAGAGTGATTATGTCAAATGGGTTTTCAAGGAGCCACAAAGTAATTACAGGGTAACTTCTTGACATTATTTTCCAATGTTTGACTTAGCAGATGATGATGATTAATTGATGTGTATTGTTTTATGGCTCTTTGAAACTTTGTTTGATACTTTAGATAGAGGTCAGACTAAGTCTTCATTCAGACTAATATAGTAAATTTGCCTTAAATTTTAACACATTAACTCTCCATCTATAATAGACTCAGATGATTTCCTAAACTAACTAGCCTTCTAGTGGCTAATAGAGCCTATGTTTGGGCTTTCTTTTTCATGTCGATTTTTTTATTTTTATCAACTCATGTGCTTTCAAAGTAGTATTTTACTCCTTTACTAAGATATTACTGTGGATTTCTGGGTCTAGCGTGAGAGTTAAATCGTGAAAAGTAAAAGTACTTAATACCTGGCACTTGGTAAGTGTTCAGTAAATATCAGCTGTATTTAAACATGACATAGTAATCATTAAACTTCAAAAAGGCGTTACCTGGTGTGGTATCTCACTAATGTTGTGGGCTAGTTAGCAGAAAAGAATCTGCCACCCTGCTCATTTTCTTCTGTAGTTATGTTAGAGCTAGTCTATCTGGTGGTTTATATATTTTTTTATTAATTTTAGTTCAATTTACAATAGTAGGATATTTAAATACAGTGGACTTGAAATGTTTATATTTACGAGTCATTTTGCAGGGCATATCTTATATATGAATGTCTACATTGAATGATTCCAAGTGAGTAATTGATTCAGGTAGGCCAGGATCTGGACATTCAAAACTGATATAATAGAAAGATATTGTAATTAAGGCATATTAATGAAAATAGTAACTAAAAAATATAGTGATGCTTTTATTATTTTACTGAATTTAAATGTGTTTCTTTTTAAATCAAAGTTGTCGGTGATATGAGAAGTGTTTAGT